>NW_027526225.1:4260801-5601712 GCF_048455015.1 Haemaphysalis longicornis | reverse complement strand
GGGCATAGTTGAGCACCTTGAGGCTGCTGGACTTGCGCAGACCGGCGGTGGGAAAGCAGGGCGGCGGCGGGGCCTCGCGCGGCCTCCGGCCCGTGGTGCACAGCCGGGGAGGCGGGGGCGCCGGTTCCGCAGGCACTGCCGGAGGGGGCACTACTCCCCCTCCCCCTCCGAAGGTCACCAGGGTGGGCCCCCTCCCTTCCAGCGAATCCGAGCTCGGTTGCTGACGGTAGAGCTCTGGAAGCATGCAGGGAGCAAACGCAGGTTACAACAACAAACAGGCACAAACCGACAGTAAAAACAGGATGACGCTACATATTAGTACAAGCTCCTGGTTTTGAATATAAGGTCCCAAAAAACTACAAATTCCAAATATAGTTAACATGAGTTCCAGTGCCCGCTATCCATCCCGCCATCAAGCACTAGCCACATTGGCACTGCTGCCATGCTGTGTACAAGAGCACATCGTACTTTGATCATCCCTGATATGGCTCGTCAGGTCACTTTTAAGATTAAATCTAATGTTGCAGGCAAACTACTGGCATTCAATCGTAACTGGTTGTGCAGTCAGGCGATGCTCTAATGCGCAGCGGCTATGCCGTGTGTGCCGCAGCTTTTGATGTGTCAGCCATTTCTTCCCCAAGGCTAATGAGCCTACTGTCAAACATAGACTAAATGTAAACGTCGCAAGTCAGACAAAAAATTCACTTCGCAAGACGCTATCAAAAGCGCACACACCGTGTTTTACCATCCGTGGGCTGGCCACGTTAAGGGGTTAAGGGGGGACGTGGCTTTCAAAATCAACTTTTTTATTTCTTTGTGGATTTTGATGAAAATTGGCACAGCAACTGGAAATGCTTCTGTGATAACACCATAAAAATTTGAAGTTAATATTTTGATAACTTTTTTATGTATGAAATTTTCTTTCTGTTCCGCTTGTACCGAGCTTGAGCGGCTTATAAAACACGATAGAAAACTTGTTCGAAGTGCTTTGCATTCCCAAATGAATGGACGAGGTCGTGACAGTTTTATAATTTTTTTTTTACAACACAATGTTTTTTAGTTTTCATTTTTTTAGAGGTTAATGTGCAACAGGCATGTCAACTGTGAACGATTATTTGAATAAAAAAATCACAAAAAACAAATCTGGAAAACTAAAAGTGTCACGACCTGAACAGTTCATCAAGGAATGTAATGCAAGAAACGGAATCAAAATAGACCCAGCGGTCACGAAGAAATCCCTGGGACAAGCGACACAGGTGGCAAAAAAAACTGTTTTGAGAAAACGGCTTCCGAAGTTGCAACATAGGTTTCACATATCAAAAGTCGTCACGGTTGTAGCCTTTCATGTCTTTTTGAACATGGGGCTTCTGGAAGGCCTTGCCTTGAAATTGGAGTGCCTTTTCAGCCTTTCTCTTTCCAGAAAACATCATTTTCAGCTCCTCCGTGAAGAGTACATACCCCCCTTTGCAAACCAAACGGAGGGGAGATGGGTTTCAATGGGCTTTCAATGCAAAGTAGGTTAGTTGGTTGGCTGTATCGCACTGGACAACCTCCTTTTGCAGTGTTGTCACCATGGCAACAAGTTAAGCATTTTTTTAACTTAAATTTGAACATTTTTGGCTTTTTTTTTTCATGTTTTTCTTGCCTGGCACAGCAACTTAGTACTCATAGTGCAGGTGTTCATTGCCAAAAGTTTGCATACCACAAGGTTGAAAATGAGCTACTTTGAAGCTTGGTAGAGTATTCTGCATAACTCCCAACTTCAATGCAAGAGCATATTTTTTTTACTACTTTTGACATTCAAGGCATCCAATATTTCTCGCAGCACAGCTAGTATGCCCTGAGCAATGGTATCAATAATTTCCCTAAAAAAATCACTGTTAAATGCTGCCACAGTAACGTACATTTTTAACGCAGAGAGCATATTTTTATTCCTATATTACTAACTCAAAACCTGTTTGCATGAAAATTACAAGTGCGCGGGAAACGTTGCGTAAGAAAGGCGATATGGCTCGCGCGCATCGCAGCGTACGCTTACCGCGACATATCGAGCTTTGATTATACCTGATATGGCTGGTCAGGTCGCTTTTAAGATTAAAACTAACGTCGCAGGCATTAATTACAACTACTGGCGTTCAATCGTAACCGGTTGCCCAGTCATGTGATGCTCCAATGCGCGTCGGCTATGCCGTGCGCGCCGCAGCGTTTGACGCGTCGACCGTTTCTTTCTCAAGGCTAGCGAGCCCACAGTCAAAACACAGCAATAACTAAGCGTGTAAACATCGCAAATCCGACTAAAAGTTCACTTCACGAACCGCTATCGCAAGCGCGCACACCGCGTCACCCTCCGGGTCTGGCGACGGTAGAGTCACGCGCACCACGAAACGTTCGATGACCTCCGCCTTTCGAGCCCCACAACTTCCCGTAATCTGGCTCGTTATCTCTGGCATTCCCATCGCGATAACGTCCGTGTTGAATACCACAGATTGAACAGAAACTCGGCCGAGCGAAGCGGCGAAAATGAACTCAATCCGCTCGCTACGCAGCTCAGGCGGCCGCCATCTTGCGTTGCGCCCGCGACATCCAATCAGGAGGGTCGCTGTTCTGTGCCCCGACCGGAGGACCAATAGCGCTTCAGCATCTATTTCTAGCTTCGTTTGTGCGTCGTTTCTTTTCTGCCGTTTGTGCGTTTGTGAATGAACGAAGATAAAAGAGACGAGCGGAACGGGAAAGACGATCGCTCGGCCAATCTAACTATATCAAAATGGCCGCGCCCGGTGGCACCGTTGCGGAGATAGAGCGCTCCGAAAATTGCCGTTTTTTCGCCCTTTTGCGCTGATAGTTTGTCACCGCGCCTGACAAAAGTATTTTTTTATGCCACTTTGCGACGCTTTTCAGCGTAAAAACTTTGCAGACGCACAGAATAGGAAACATAGAAGCCGAATATATGGGTTTCAAAAAAACGATGTTTTGGTCATTTTTCCGAAGTTGAAAGCCGCGTCCCCCCTTAAGTCACGCGCACCAGAAAGCGTTCGATGACCTCTGCCTTCCAAGCCACGCACCTTCCCGTAACCTGGCTTGTGATCTCAAGCATTCCCATCGGGATAATGTCCGTGTTGAATACCACAGCAGATAAAATAACTGAACCGAAACTTGGCCGAGCGAAGCAGCGAAAATTAACTCAGAAACGTGCAATGCAGTTCAGGCGGCCGCCATCTTGCATTGCCGCAGCGACGCCCAATTAGGAGGGCCGTTCCAGAGCGCGCCAATCGGAGGGCCAATCACGCTTCAGAATATATTTCTGGGTTCGTTTGTGTGTCTTTCCTGCTCAATTGCGTAGGTGGCCAAATGTTTTTCCTTCTTTTCTTTTTTTTTTAATTTTTTGCAAGAAACTCACAGACTCTGCACAGTGGAAGCTCAAAACATCGAATGCCTGAATAAAGAGAATGTTCGCGCAACGAGACCATTTGACCCCCTTGTGAGCTTCCTCCCTCCCACCCCGCTTCCTCTCAAGGGATTTGACGAGTCGCTCCGTACCGGCTTGGAGGCTGCGGCGTTTTCGGAGCTGGGAGGGGCGCACCAGGTGGTCGGTGCCGTTCTCGGGGGGCGCCTCGTTGTCGCTGCTCAGGGAGGCCCGGCCAGGGGGCGAGGATGATGAGCCAGATGGCAGCTGCTCATAGAGGCCCTCGGCTCTGCGACCATCCCCGCCCAAAAACAACGCTCTAACGACACAATCGTGCACACCGCATTTCAGCAACAGATGTCAAGTTCAAGACTCCGAACGGTCCCTTAATTCAGCCGCCTTAAAACATTGGCTGCGTATCTGCTCACGTCCCTGCAAATGTCGCTGAAAGATGATAGTCTTTTGTCGCCCCAGCCACGTAAACGCCTCCCTTCTCTCTCCCGCCAATCTGTCACGCTCTTCCTTTCGCATTTCACTCCTTCCATGATTAAGCACGGAGGAGATTTGCTAAAGTCAATTCATTTTCGCACGGTCCACTGCTCGAAGCGCCATCTGTTGAACCTTTCGTTTGAAACATCGCCATGTGGTCTCAGTTCGCTGCATCCCCTCTTTGTATTTTCGGATCAAAATAGTTTCTAATGAGCGTTTTTTTGTTTGCTGCCAAAAAAATGAGGCAGCTATGCATACTTATTCAAAGAAACGCTGCAAATATCACGTATGTATCGATGTATTGCCTTAAAAATGCCTCATATATTTTCTTTTTCCTGAACAATGTTGAAAAGCATGAAGTGTGTTTCAAGATATAGTGGTTTGGAAAGGTTTTGCCTATATAAGCCTCTCGTTCAAATATTCCCTCACCTTTTGGCCAGAAGGCTGAATTGTGGGACAGACCAACAGACAGACCAAAATTTTTGGGTCTAAGTAGCCCAAGAAAGGCTATAGTCTTCAAAACTCCACCTCTAAACTGCTGTCGGACTCCTGCTGCAGAAAGCAACAACTATTGAGACGATGAGTTACCTTGCACTTGCAACTGACAGCACCACACTCTTTTTTTTTTTATCGCAAGCCGTACAAGCAACTTCAGAGCTTTATTTTCGTGCATGCCTATTATATTCAGAACTAAATGACAGGCAAGACAGCAAGTGTTTGTTGATTGCAGCAATGCTTTTGTGCTCAAAAAACCTCAACAAAGCAACCATGAAGAACCTACAGGCTGCACTAGGCAATTGTACTAGCTGTCAAAATCGGTAAGCACGAAGCCTTCAAGGCGTGAACCCTTGCGACATACATGCAAGCCGTAGGTTGCTGCCACATTACCGGAAAGTTCCCACAAAGAGAGAGAGGAAGAGAAATTACCGTTTTTGCACCATTCTAACGGGCACTTTTTTTTCGCTAAAATTAGCCCTAAAATTTGTGTGCGCATCACAATCGGGCTTAAGGGGGCACATGGGTCTTAGAGCTAAAATTTTTATTATTTGAGCTATTGCCATGAAAATTTGTAGGTTTATGTATTATGCTATGCTGATTTCAAATCTGACACCAGTTTTTGCACAAAGTGCAATGTTTTAATTTTAGGCTACTTTTATTGTTTACAGCTTTTGTCAAGTTTTTAGAAAAAATAGTTTTCTTGGTGGCTATAAATTTCATGCTGGTGAATTGAGGAAGAACTCGTGAGTGCAATAAAAGCAGCCGCATGTTCCTCTCTCTGCTAGTTCAAAAGTTATGAATGTTAAAAGTTAGTGTTCAAAAACTACCATTTTTTTAGTCTAATTACTTTTGATAATAAAAAATATCTTGATGCATAGGGCATTATCTAATGATCTAGTTGCACTCACCAGCTATTCAGTCACTAAAAAATACAAGAATGACCAAAATCTGATCAGTATTAGTGGAGATAAGGTTGTCAAACGACTGCTCCAAGGCAAAAAAAGTCGAACTGAGAAAATCTCAAAAAACGAAATGCAATGTTGTGAATACTTTATTTACATACATACACATCAAGGAATGCAGCCAAAAGCATCAAAATGCTCCTGGGGAGTAATTTTTGCTGTTGATCAACAAACTCCAGAAGTTTGTTGATAGCCGACAAGTCAACTATCGTGTAAGTCGGCGCCGATGCCGACGGCTCGGTGTTATCACTGCTACGGAGAGTCCGCAGCTTGCGCTCTGTGCCCGATACAGACGATAAGCCGGCTGTTATCGCCTCGGCTCGCTCATGAAGTCGTTGACGATCGTCAGGAGTCATAAACGTCGTGTCAAGCCGCGTTCGCTGCTGCCGGCCGCTTTCACCAGAATCACTCGAACAGCCGGCGGTCGCGCCGAGGGCCGCCGCTCCGCCGACGGTCGCGTTGAGAGCCGCCGCTTCATCTGCTGCGGGTTGATGGTCGGTTGCGACGGCTGTTGAAGGTTCCCGAAGGCGTTCAGCTTGCTTGCAGCGTACCTTTTTGCGTTTTTTGCCGAATTTGTGAGCGCTGCGGAACTTTCGGTACGGTTTTGCCATGCTTCCCGTCCGACGGCTTTTCCAAAATGGCCGCATTCAAGTTGAAAAAGATGGCCGCGCCTGATGACTAGGGCCAATGAGGAGCGCCCGTTTCACCACGTGACGAGCAGGACCAATAGTAAAGGCGCATTTGACGTTTTGTTTTGTTCATTTTCCCGGCTAACAAAGCGGAGTCTAGCGCGCCGCCCGAGTAGAAAAAAAAGAAGAAAGAAGGCGCTTTCGAACGCTACCAACATGGCGGCTCTACGCCGCGTCGTTCAAGGACGGCGCGCCGCTCGAAATCGGCGTTTTCGACGCCGCTTCGCGTCATTTTACAGCTAGAAACGTACCGTTATTCGTCATTTTCTAAATAACTACGTGGCTTTGGGCATCAAAACTTTACCAAGAGGTAGAAAATGACTTCGCGAGCGCGAATATCGCTAAATTGAAAAATGTGTTTTTTCGCGATTTTTCGGCTCCAAAGACCCGTGAGCCCCCTTAAAACCAAAATCGGCTATTAATGTTCCTTGCTGTAGTTTTAATCCCAGCCGCAGCTGGGTAAGCAAGCAAGTTTATGAAGCACACGGACTTTTTGCTGCTACAGTTGTGCGACTCAAATAGAACGTCTCCTGCAGGTACGCGGTGTCATGAATTTTACATTTGCACAATAGAATCGGTGTAAAAATTATTTTTTCGAATTTTACTAAGTAAACTTACCTGCACGTTAAAATCGGGGGCGCATTGGAATCGTGCAAATACGGTATTGAATGGGTAATATTTACACAAAGTGTACTGCAACGCTGCCCCTTTCCCCTCCCCAAAGACTTTGTTTGACACGAATGAGTGGGAAGAAGAGCGGGGAGCGCACCCGTCGTCCAGGTGCCCTCCCGTGAGGTGGTACGACTCCTGGCGGCTGGGCACGGGGGGTCCCTCGGGGGACTCCTCCTCCTCGTCGCCCTCCTCGTCCTCGTCCTCGGAGTCGTCGCGGAAGAAGGCGCGCTCGACGAGGGGCTTGCGCTCCCAGGCCTCCTTGAAGAAGGCCTGGTAGAAGGCCTGGCCGGGGGGCGCGGCGGCCGTGGCGAAGTGGGCCTGCAGCCGGTCGGCCAGGGCGTTGCCCTCGCGCAGCAGCTGCTGCGCCAGCTCGCTCGAGAAGAAGGCGCTGGCGGCCGCCTCGGCCGTCACAGCCACCACCTGCAGGGGCAGCACGGGCGGCAGGCCCTTGGCGAAGGCGCCCAGGGTGGCCAGCGAGGCGCGCCGCTGGGCCGAGTACACCAGCACGAGGCCGTGCAGCAGGGGCTGCTCCGCGCGGTGGGCGGCCGAGGCCTCGTGGTACGAGGCCAGCCGCACCTGCACGCACCGCTTGCTGCTGCCCAGGAAGGAGTCCAGGCTGAGGCAGTGCGGCGGGCCCGTGGCCAGGCAGCCCGGCTGCGCCAGCAGGGGCGCCAGCACCTGCTCGGGCGCGTACGGGTCCCCGCACAGCATGCACAGCATCAGCCGCAGGTCCGGCCGGGGCCCCGCAGCCGCGGGCAGCGCCTGGTAGATGTGCAGCCGGCCCGCCCGCCGCTCGATGCTCTCCACCAGCGCGCACAGCGCCTGCTCCAGCCGCACGGGGTCCAGGCCGCCGCCCACGTCCACGAAGGGGCACTGCAGGCTCTTGGCCCGGTTGATGCCCTCCTCGCGCAGGAAGTCCCCCTGGCCCGCAAACACCATGACCAGCGGCAGGCCGTGGAAGGGCAGCCGGTCCTCCTGCTCCAGGTTGGCCAGCAGGGTCTTCTCGAGGCTCTCGCGGATGTACTCCAGCCCCGGCTGGCTGGCGTACACGCACAGGCAGCCGTGGGGCAGGGGCTCGGTGCGGAACGAGTTGTGCGGCAGGCCCACGTCGCCGTCGATGATCCTAAAGTCCAGCGCGTACTGGGCCTTGTCGTCGAGCCGGAAGCCCTGCGGGTGCGCCTGCCGCATGGCCTGCGCCACCTGCTGGGCGCTGCCCCCGGCGCCCAGCACCACCAGGTGCAGCAGGCGGCCGTTGGCACCCAGCACCCCGCCGCCGTTGGTGCCGGCCCCCCGCCGGTGCAGCAGCTGTTCGATGACGCCGTCCATGCAGTCGGGCTGGGCGGGGCAGTGCTCCCGCATGGGGCCGTGCACGAAGCCCAGGTGCCGCAGCAGCATCAGCATCCGCTCCTGGTCCAGCCGGTCCAGCGTCTTGTACCTGTGTCGCAGACAATCGCACCACTGCCGGTCACGCACCCTCCCGCCCGAGGCCTGGGCAGAGCAGCTAGGGGTGGCCTAACAAACACACAAGTTCTCCCTCGCAGAGACCCATCCACTTTTAGATCAGCACAACCAGTAAGTTGAGGTCAATTTGGTGCAAAATCACAACTGGCGGATCCTTCACGTAGGCAAACGTAAACGTAAAGCATCTCCCCTCACCCCCCTCCCCCTTCACTTTAAAAGCCCCACAGGCAGAATAAACTTCCCCCGGGCCACTCTGCCAGCCCCATGGGTGCAACATGGTCCCCACGATCACTTAGCCAGACCTGCAGGTGCAATATGCAGAGGCCAGCGTTACCTGGTGTAACTTCTTTGTGTGCAACCCCCCACAATTTCGCCAGCTCCGTGGGTACAATACGAGGAGACCAGCGTTACCAGGTGTAACATCCCCAGGTGCACACCACAATCGTTTCGCCAGCCCCGTGGGTGCAATATCCGGAGGCAAGCACTATCTGGTGTAACTGCCTTGCTTGCATGCCCTCCCACGATCATTTTGCGAGCCCCACAGGCACAACCCTGAGGCCAGTCTTGTCTAGTGTACTACCCCAGGTGTAACTACTCTATGGTCGCTTCACCAGCCCAGTGGGTGCAATACCGTATTTTCGCACGTATAACCCGCCCCTGCATATAATCTGCACCCCCACTTCCCGCCCGGCGAAAAATAAAAAACAAATCCTCGCGTATAGCCCGCACATTCGATACAGGAAAGGCTGCCCCACAGCTACTGCTCAAGCAACACATCACATATTATGTAGGCAGAAAAATCGTATATTTAGCAAGTAGAATACACTGACTGCAAGGCGAAAGTCACAATTCACACAGTGTCACTGCTCTCGCTAGAGCAACCACTTGAGCCGCAGTTCTCACTGTTGTACACAAGGACATCTTCGGCTCCATCCATGCTGTGTGTGTTACTGCGTTGGAACTTCACAGCATGGCGCGCATGAAAAACCCACGTACTATCCGCACCCCTACGTTGCCACTGAAAATTTAGCATTTTTATGTGGATTATACGCGCAAAAATACGGTATGTAGAGGCCAGCATCATTTTGTGCTGAATTTCCTGTCACCCCGTCGGCTCGATCCCCCCGCAGTAGCTTTACCAGCCTCTTGGGCTCGGTACACAGAGGTCAGTATTGTCTGGTCACTGACACCCTGCAACTACCACGCACATGCTCACTGACAGCGAGAGAAGCAACACAAGAAAGATGGCGGCGCGTCTGACTTTGATATCGGTGGCAGTGGTGCCTTTGCAGTTTGGATGGACCCGATGAGCTGCCTGGTTGCCACACGACAACTAATATTAAGCCAACGACCGGCATATACGTCAAGGAGTGACTCTTCGGTGCACTCGGTGGAGTTTTTCTCTTTCTAAAACAAAAGATGCTTGTGTTTCACTGTTCTTGCACTGTTCCCCCACTACAGTAAAGCCTCGTTACAAGAGACACTGTTACAGGAGACACTTGGTTATAAGAGACCCTTGAATGAAAGCGGTTTGGCTAGTTTTCCTATGTTCGCCATGTTAGCAACATTGCATAAAAGAGACCCTGGTTACTAGAGACACACTTCCCGGGTCCCTTGAGTGTCTCTTGTAATGAGGTTAAACTGTATGAACTGCAATGCACCGCAGCGGATGCGCACGCCCACCTGGCGTCCTCCTGCAGTGCCTCGGTGATCTTGCCGATGTCCTCCTGGGTGATGACGCTGCCGGGCCCCACGTTGGCAAACTCGTAGAACAGTTCCGCATGCTCCAGCAGAAGCTCCTGGAACTGGCACCGGGCACGCTCCGTCATCTCCGCCTGGTGTTCCTCATACACCTGCGTCATGCGAAACGCCAAAATGCGTGTGAGAGGCCCTCACTTGTGACGGCTTCCAAAACGCACCTAGCCGAGCCCATCCATGATTGACCCGCCACAGTGGCTCAGTGGCTAAGGCGTTGTGCTGCTGAGCACGAGGACGCGAGTTTAAATCCCGGCCGCGGCGGCCACTTTTCTGATGGAGGCGAAAAGCAAGAACGCCCGTGTGTGCGAGATTTCGGCGCACGTTAAAGATTCCCAGGTGGTCAAAATTAATCCGGAGCCCTCCACTACAGCGTGCCTCATCGCCTGCATTGCGTCGGCATGTCAAAGCCTACAATCAATCAACCTTCCATGATTGGGCGGTGGAATCCCCCTCACCTGAACAAACTCCCATATCGATGAAATTGGAAAATGCTTCGACGACTGCCTCAAAGAGCACATGCAAAATTTAAAGGGGCCATGAAGACAAAATACAAGTTTGGTTCATTGGAAAGATTGCCTCCTCCCGATTACACTGATACCAATTTTATTGCAAACTTCAAGCAAATTATGAAGATAATAAAGAAAACGTGAAGCAGTGGCGACCAGGGTGTCGGAACAAAATGTTTTTCATTCCGGTTTCCGTTTCGTTCCATAAATAAAAGTTCCGTTTCGTTTCGGCTCCGGAACGAAAAAAAAAATAGTTCATAACGGTTCATAACGGTTCGTGTCTGCGCGAGAAAAATTGATATTTATGAAATTGTTAAAAAGGATTGAGAATTGTGAAATTACGTTAAAGAAGATGAAGTGATGCTTAATAATTTTTTTTGAAAATATAATTATTGAAATACTCGTGCAGTTTAAAATGGTCTGTCTCACGGAACACTGAAAAACTCCTGTTTGTAATCTTAAAAGAGATTGTGTGCGAAGTATGTAGCAATGGATTAAGGGGGGACGTGGCTTTCAAAATCAACTTTTTTTATTTCTGAGTGGATTTTGATGAAAATTGGCACAGCAGCTGGAAATGCTTCTGTGATAACACCATAACAATTTCAAGATAATATTTGATAACTTTTTTATTTATTAAATTTTGTTTCTGTTCCGCTTGTACCGAGCTTGAGCGACTTATAAAACATGATAGAAAACTTGTTCGAAGTGCTTTGCATTCCCAAATGAATGGGCGAGGTCATGACAGTTTTAGAATTTTTTTTTTACAAAACAATATTTTTTAGTTTTCTTTTTTTTAGAGGTTAATGTGAAACAGGCATGTCGACTGTGAACGACTATTTGAATAAAAAAGTCACAAAAAACAAATCTGGAAAACCAAAAGTGTCACGACCTGAACTGTTCATCAAGGAATGTAATGCAAGAAACGGAATCAAAATAGACCCAGTGGTCACGAAGAAATCCCTGGAACAAGCGACATAGGCGGCAAAAAAAAAACTGTTTTGAGAAAACGGCTTCCAAAGTTGCAACATAGGTTTCACTTATCAAAAGTCGCCACGGTTGCAGCCTTTCATGTCCTTTTGAACATGGGGCTTCTGGAAGGCCTTGCCTTGAAATTGGAGTGCCTTTTACAGCCTTTCTCTTTCCAGAAAACATCATTTTCAGCTCCTCCGTGAAGAGTACATACCCCCTTTGCAAACCAAACAGAGGGGAAGATGGGTTTCAATGGGCTTTCAATGCAAAGTAGGTTAGCTGGTTGGCTGTATCGCACTGGACAACCTCCTTTTGCAGTGCTGTCACCATGGCAACAAGTTAAGCATTTTTTTTACTTAAATTTGAACATTTTTGGGTTTTTTTATGTTTTATCTTGCCTGGCACAGCAACTTAGTACTCATACGTGCAGGTGTTCATTGCCAAAAGTTTGCATACCACAAGGATGAAAATGAACTACTTTGAAGCTTGGTAGAGTATTCTGCATAACTCCCAACTTCAATGCAAGAGCATATTTTTTTTACTACTTTTGACATTCAAGGCATCCAATGTTTCTTGCAGCACAGCCAGTATGTCCTAAGCAATGGTATCAATAATTTCCCTAAAAAAATCACTGTTAAATGCTGCCACAGTAACGTACATTTTTAACGCAGAGAGCATATTTTTATTCCTATATTACTAACTCAAACCTATTTGCATGAAAATTACAAGTGCACGGGAAACGTAGCGCAAGAAAGGCGATATGGCTCGCGCGCATCGCAGCGCAAGCTTACCGCAACATATCGAACTTTGATTATACCTGATATGGCTGGTCAGGTCGCTTTTAAGATTAAATCTAACGCTGCAGGCATTAATTACAACTACTGGCGTTCAATCGTAACCGGTTGCCCAGTCATGTGATGCTCCAATGCGCGTCTGCTATGCCGTGCGCGCCGCAGCGTTTGACGCGTCGACCGTTTCTTTCTCAAGGCTAGCGAGCCCACAGTCAAAACACAGCAATAACTAAGCGTGTAAACATCACAAATCCGACTAAAAGTTCACTTCACGAACCGCTATCGCAAGCGCGCACACCGCGTCACCCTCCACGGTCTGGCGACGGTAGAGTCACGCGCACCACGAAGCGTTCGATGACCTCCGCCTTTCGAGCCACACAACTTCCCGTAATCTGGCTCGTTATCTCTGGCATTCCCATCGCGATAACGTGCGAGTTGAATATCACAGATTGAACAGAAACTCGGCCGAGCGAAGCGGCAAAAATGAACTCAATCCGCTCGCTACGCAGCTCAGGCGGCCGCCATCTTGCGTTGCGCCCGCGACATCCAATCAGGAGGGTCGTTGTTCTGCGCCCCGACCGGAAAACCAATAGCGCTTCAGCATCTATTTCTAGCTTCGTTTGTGCATCGTTTCTTTTCTGCCGTTTGTGCGTTTGTGAATGAACGAAGATACAAGAGACGAGCGGAACCGGAAAGACGATCGCTCGGCCGATCTAACCATATCAAAATGGCCCCGCCCGGTGGCACTGTTGCGGAGTTAGAGCGCTCCGAAAATTGCCATTTTTTCGCCCTTTTGCGCTGATAGTTTGTCACCGCGCCTGACAAAAGTATTTTTTTATGCCACTTTGCGACGCTTTTCAGCGTAAAAACTTTGCAGACGCACAGAATAGGAAACATATAAGCCGAATATGTGGGTTTCAAAAAAACAATGTTTTGGTCATTTTTCCGAAGTTGAAAGCCGCGTCCCCCCTTAAGGGGGGACGCGGGGATCAGATGGCGAAAAGTGACCAAAAAATCGTTTTTTCGGAAGTCACATTTTCGGATTGCACGTTTTATATTCTATGCGTCTACAAAAATTTCCCCGTCTAAAACGATCGCGAAGTGCCAAAGAAAAATATTTACGTCAGCTGAGGTGACAAATTATTTCCGCAAAATGACGAAAAAAACGGCAATTTTCGCAGCGCTGTATCTCCGGAACGACGGCACCGGGCGCCGCCATCTTGATCGCGTTAAATCGGCAGAGTCTTCAACTTTCGATTTCCTGTCACTGCTTTCATTGTCGCTCACTCACAAACGCACAAACGGCGGAAAATGAGAGACGGTGAAACGAAGCAACCGATAGAATCTAACACGCGATTGGCTCTCCGGCCGCGTTAGCTAAGACGGCTCTCCGGATTGGGTGCCGCCATGGCCACAACAAGATGGCCGCCGGGCGATTCGGCTGACGCGCAGTTCGCACGCACTCCGTGTCGCTAATGTTTTCTTCGGTTTCGCGGTCGGCTGGGTTCCCGTTCAGTGGTTTCATGCTTTTCGATTCCGTACAGTGACGCTATCGTTATCGCGGCGATAATGCTTGAGATCGTGCGCCAGATAGGGAAGTGCGCGGCTCGAAAGACGCATCGAAAACGTGCCCGCGACATCGCCGTGGTGCGTCCTTGAGTGGGAAACTCGGTGCGTCCGTGTGCAATTGGTGTTCGTGAAGTGAACTTTTGGACGTATTGCCGGGTTATAAAACGCTGATTTATTGCTGTGTTTCACAGCGAGTTCGCGAGCTTCAGGAATGGAATGACCGGCTCGCCAGAAGTTGCGGCGCGCGCTGCATTGGCGCGACGTGTTCGGGCAGCGGCCGATAGTGGGATCGGTTGCTATTGCGCGCGAGTAGTAATAATTGATGCACGCAAAGTGTAATTTAATGGCAAAAGTAAAGTTGCTAAACATAGTAAGGTTACCTAAATTACGATCGTGGTGAACGTGCGCGTCGGGGATTGTAGGGAAGGGGGGGGGGGGGGGGGGGGGGGGGTGCAATGAACCACGTTACCCAGCTTATATGAGAAACTTTTTCCGTGGCTCTAAACTAGTTCGTACAACGAAGTCTGGGATTACACAATTATATTTTCAGTATTAAATTAATTAGAGAAGATGTCGTAATGTTACAGCGTTTAAAAAAATTTTAATGTCACTATTTTTTTTCTATTTTTGCAATGTTTGCAATTATAATGTCAATTTTGCAATGCTTTTTTCGCCTGAAGAAGAGCATGGTATTCTTATAATATTAATGTTGTAATTATGTAAAACAAATGTATATTCTGCCTTCAAATAGCTCATCTTATGCGTGTGATGCCCTGATATAATTTTTGACACTGAACAGCCTCATGTACTAAGCTGTAGCTTCATCAAGGTTATGACACCCAGAAATAAGCTGAAAGTCTGCTGGCACATTATTAAAAAAAAAAAACCATGCCTTACTCTTCATTTTGGAGACAGCTATGCATTAGGCATACATGGAGTAAAATATAGGTACCCTAGTAGCCCATAGTAAACTTTTTGGTACACTGCGTAAAACTGGTGCTTCTGCCATCTAAAGGCCTACACATAGAAACCTCCAATGAGCCAGGAAGGCATCCCAGATGCACCAAATCAAAGGGCAAAGGTATGTGAGGTTGTCCCCAAGCAACGACAGCAAGGACTATGCTGCTGGTCCAGTTTGAAAATTGTGACATCATCGTAAACTTTAAGAGCCGTTTTCTCAAAAGTGCATTTTACGAGTTCTTCGTTGCTCGTGAAAAGGATAGCATGGCAATCACTGGGCAGATTTTGACCCTGTCTGTTTTATTTCGATCCTTGAAGAGTTCTGCAGGGCGAGACAGTCTTGGATTTTCATTTTAGGGCCTCGTTATTTTTTAATGTGGAATTTATGGCTAGGTCAATTATGTCCTATAGGTTGCAAGTGAAATTATTCTTTTCTGTAAAAAAAATGAAGGGTGTAAAAAAAATTTGAAGACTGTCTTGCCCTGTAGTGTTCTTTTGACTATAATTGAGAAGTATTCAGAACTTCCTAGCATGTGTCAATACCTTGCTAGGCTTTTCACGAGCGGGCAACATGTAAACCTCTGTAACACAAGAACTACTGAAGGTATCATCATGAAATTTTAAATTTCACCATTTGGAGTGCTTTCCAATGTGCTTGCCAAATTTCATCACTCTACGGCAAAAAACAAAAAAGTTCACTCCGATCCCCACGTCCCCCCTTAAGGGGGGACGAGGGTCTTAAAACTAACTTTTTTATTTATGGGTAGAAACTTATGAAAATTTGCACACGGATGTGTTTTTCTCTGTAGATTTCAAATATGCAATTATATTTGAGCTGGTGCTGTTAGTTCAAAAGTTATCATACAAAGTGTTAACCGCAATTAGGTAATTTCTTACGCAGCTTTAATGAACTTTCGCAATGCATTTTGTCGCTTTTAATTACATGAATGGATAGCCAGAGAGTTCCCATACCCGATGACATTCTTCGTTTTTCTCTAAAGTCACGGCATCCTAAAAAAATATGTCAAGTACAAAAAATGGCAGTATTGGATATTTTGGCTCATCAAAATAACTGCAAGTCATTATTTATGCGTAGCCTAAACAGAAAAACTAAGAATGTCATCGGCTGCCTCAGGCTGTACTGAAAAAAATGGTACCAAGATTGACCTTATGAAGCAAGAAGAAGTTTCCAAAAAGCTGCGTAAGGCTGAGGGAAGTGACCAAAAATATGAAACTGAGAAAACTGCATTTGAAGTTTGGCCATGTGTTATGAGATGAACCGTCAGTAGTGTAGCTTCAAAATTTCCCAGTAACAAAGACATGTTCTTCCCATTTTCAAATCTGTCTTTGGATTCCAAAAATGTCAACTAGAACTGGAGATACAAAAGGCCAAGTAACGGACCCCATCAGGAATTTAGCAATATTTATCGACTTCGAATCGGTTGGCATTTTGTTAGCGTTGTTAAATCTGGTAGTGTCTTGCTGGCGTCGTGAAAACTGCAACAGTCCTTCGTGAAGTGCCATCATCTATTACAGTGCACTGTGGTACCCAGAATATTGTGTACGGCAAAAGTGTGCGGGTGAAACTTGCTTTAGGTGCCCCCCTTTTTTTGTTCTTTGGTGAGGCTATTTCATTCGCGGTTTTTATGCTGGAAGTTTGAGAGGATACAGGGGTGGGACACTGCGCAGTGCGCTTTCCGCAAATACATCATGTTGTTGGCCCTCAAAAGAGTCTTTTGGGGAAAATAAATGTAGCCGAAAGGCAAACTTTCTTGGCCTATGGGGATAAACCCATAGACGCCTTTTTCCTTCAAGCCGTGCATGGTGCGGCTATCTCCATCAGACATCACGGTTGTGTACCGCAGCCCATTCTTGGAGAGCGAGCGCTTGAACATTATCAGGGCTGCCTCTACCTCCATGCGTCCTGCACCACAGTCAATGTTTCGCTGACACTCATGGTCTGCCAGCCAATCTTCGTAGCCCTCATCTGAAGCTTTGGGTCCGATGGCGCAACCTAAGCAAAAGTTAGAGAGGACTACATGATCAATCACCAAGCCGGTGTACACTTCAATGATGCAGCCCACTCCAATGTGTGACAACCGTCCCCTTGTCATCCATGTGCCATCAAACATCACATCTATGTTGTTTGGCGGCTGACCAAGGTCCGAGTACAAGTCCTTGATGGCACGCACACTATCAGCTTCAGAGGCTGCTGCAGTGTCCTCGCAAACCTGAACCACTTTCCTCAAGTGCGCTTGGAATGTCTTGTGGTGCAGGCCTCTGTGGGACAAGTTTATACCAGCACAAAAATCTGACAGAGCAGTCACCCCCTTCCCGATGCTTTGAATACTTTTCTAAGCCCTCATATTCACTTCAAAATGAGTGATATTGCCAGATCCTTCGGTCCTTGGCGAGGAAAAACGTTCCATACGGTGTTCACAAACCGAGCACGTCACCTCGAGCTTCACGGCGAGGCCGTACTGCCGGTCAGGCTTCCTCAAATCCGGCGCCGCCAGCCCGCACTTGCCGCACCTGACGTGCGCAAAAAGGTCCTTCAGCATTGCAAAATCCACTAAGACAAAATCTGTGCCGGATTCTTCCTCTGAGTGCGCCAAATCCACTTCAAGGTGGTCGAATTTCCGCTGCGTTGCTGACTTGGTCTCCATTCCGCGCTTGACCTCGTCCGCGTGTTCCGTACGCGCGGCGATCTCCTCCGCCGTGTAATACCTCGTGTCAAGCCGGCAGGACGTGCTTGGACCAGGTATGGATTCCGGAGGTCGTTGGTCAGGCGATGGGGCAGGCGAGGCAATACGAGGCGGCGAACGATTCTCATCCGGCGGAGTCGAGCGGCCCGAAGTCGCACCACGCGACCTTGGGATAGGCGGACGACGCTTTCGCTTCCCGTGCGCATGACGGGTCGTCGTCTTCAAACGTACGTCTCCTGGCATCATTCACGAAAGCACGCGATGGAAGAATTAGAAGAAACTGTAAAAAAAAAACTGCTCTAAGCGAGCGCTGCGCCAGAAGAGCGGACTCCGTCAGACGCGCGTAGCAGACGCCATGATGGCGACCGCCATGACAGCAGTCGCGCCGACCAATTGGAGGGGTCGTATGGTGAACTCAAACCGCGCGCGCCCGCTCTAGCCAATCGGCGGCCGAGAAGGTGCCTTCGGAAAACTGGCAAGGGCGGTCGTTCTACTCAAGCGACGCCATTTTGAGATATCGCAAAATGCGCACAAAGAAACAAGCTTCAAAACAAGACCAAGATGGCGGCGATCGGTCGGCTGCCTCGCCCGCGGGGCGCGCGGGAATTTGAAGCAACTTTTGCCCAATTCGGGGCATTTCGTGGCCCTCGAGGCGTTTCAAAACATGATTTTAGAGTATTTCCCGATGGAATTTCGCGTTGATATTTTGAAGACAGGTGCTTGAAGGTACAATAATTCCAAAAATTGGATTTTCTCAAAATCGATATTTTGGCCATTTTTGACCATTCTAAGACCCGCGTCCCCCCTTAACATCAGTAACTTCAGCAAACCCCCCCCCCCTTCCACCGTATATACCCGAACGAAGGGATAACAGCACAAAAATTGGTGAGTATTTATTGTGCATTTCCGCACTGGAAGCGTATTTTTCTAAAATACTATAATAGATAGGGGTGCCTTGCCCGACATTGTTGCTTCCGCGCTTCTTATTAAATATTTTCCGCTGCGCTCTGGCAGCACTTGCTTACAAGTACAACACGACTTCTAGCTGTTTGCATCGAGTGTGCGGCTGTAATCTGCATTTTGCGCTGCTAGTGGTGTATGCTGGTGTTCATGCCAAAGGTTGTACGCTTTGCTCCTTGTTCTTATGTCGTGTTTTAGAATATTCGTGTTTCATTATGTATCACACCCCTAAACAATGCCGTAGGGCTAATGTGGGTATTTTATTAAGCTGAATAAATAAATAAATAAGGACGTGACGTCTGCATCGAAGCCAGATGCCCGTGGCAATCACGCGTGGACCTCAGCAGCACGCCTATCGGCACAAACGAAGAGATTATGGAAGCAGGCAGCAAGCCTCCTGAAGGAGAGTGGGTGCCATAGAAACGAAAGACGATTTCATGCCAGCAAATCGATGGCAATTTCCCATTTCGCTGAATGGAAATTGAATGAATCCTGACACACATGAAATTGCCACTCAAACCGAAACGAAATTTTTTCAGTTTCGCTCTTGAACGAAGTAATACCGTTACGTTTTCATTCCGTCAAAAAATTCTGTTTTTCGTTTCTCGTTTTTCGTTTCGTTCTGACGCACTGGTGGCGACTACCTAGCCACTTTCCGGCAACTTTTCTATGGCACCACCGAATCTTGTTTGTGCGATTGGAGGCTGCCGGCCTAAACCATGCATAAGCCACATGGCTGGGTGACTGTAGTGGGGCCTCTAGTTCCGTTTGATGGCATCAATTGAATGCAAAGGCGGAGTTAACACATTGGAAATTACGTTTTTAGTACTGGTTCATGGAACATCACTCCTGTCCGTAACACATATATTATATTCGCTTTTATTTCATCCTTATCTACCCACGTCCAACAAAACAGCTACCTATCATCAGCATCTTCGGCTAGCCGGTGCGAGTGGTTCAACGGCAATCGTCAACATTTGCAGTGACTTTCAAATGTTTTTATAAAATTCTTAACGCTATTTTTTCGTTTTACTCCCATGGTGTGTCCATTTTGTGCAAATGTACATACATAGCATACCTACATCGTTGCCATTGCTCAAAGATTGCCAGCATTGAATGCCGGACACAACAGTGGTACACCATTGGCTCACTACTTCTGCTTGCTTTGATCGCAAATATAGGTCGACTCTCTTTGGTCAGGAATATAGGTCGATAGCTAATTTCTGGAAACATTCTTGGGGAAAAAAAAAAAGAAAAAAGGTTGACCTATATTCGAATAAATACGGTAGGTTAGGTTAGGATCGGTTTAGGCCAGGTCAGGTCCCCCAAAACTCTCCTCTTGACCACGGAGAAGCAAGCGCAAGACAGGAGCGGGTGGAAGCCTTTGTCCTGCAGCGAACCCAAGTACGCTGTTGATGATTATAAGCCATGAAAAAAAAAAAAGGAACAGAGCACAACAAAACCGGACTAAGGAATAGAAACTCGTAGAACGCAAATGGGCGCTGACTACCAACTGCTTAGTTTTCGAGCACACAAGCAAATTTACACCAGAAAACAGAACAAGTTCCTAAGATAAGAAGGTATGGACGGCAAAAAACCATGATCAACAAGTCTCTGATTACATGATGAGGCATTAGGTTCGGCTAGGTGTTAGGTTGGGTTCGGTTAGGCCAAGTTTCGGCCAAGTCAGGTCTTTCAAAACTCTCCCCCCTGAGAACACCCCAGAGAGGAGAAACCCACCTCGAGGAGGTCAGCCTCGGCGAGCTGCTCGTAGCATTCGCGCCCCATGAAGAGGACGCGCACCTCGCCCAAGCTCTTGCCGGGTGTCACGTAGCCCGTCTCGTCCAGCAGCTGCCGGAACTGGGCGCGCAGCTCCTGGCGCCGCTCCTCCGCCTCCAGGGCCGCCCGGTGCTCCAGGAAGCAGGCCTCCGCCTCGGGCCGCTCCAGCAGTCCGAAGGGGATCCGCCCGTCGTCGTCCTCCTCGTCCTCCGTACAGCCGCCCCCGCAGGACTCGTCCCCGGAGCCTTCCACAAAGTACTGCTCAAAGTCCGCGTGCGGCCGCAGCACCTCCTCCTTCACCGTGGCCCAGTCGCTGCGGGGGACGACACTCAATGAGCACGTTTTGCACTTCATTCAAAACAAACACTTTGCCCGTCGCACCAGACTGCACCAAATTTGGCCCACCCTGCATCAAAAAATTAGCAGTGGCTTAACTCGGCTATGCCAGGATATATGTAGCGTGAGCTAAGGTTCAGCAATCCAATCCAATCCAGTCCGGTCCGGTCCAGCCCGGCCCATTCCAGTCACAGGACTGGCTCCTTGCGCATGCACAACTTGGCTTTCCAGGAGACACGCGAAACGGCCATCAAGCGGCTCTGGCGCAGCGTCAGACTTGGCTACTGCACAAACGAGGCACACAGCTGGGCACGCGCCGGCGCCAGTGCGTTTGCTGCAGCTATGACATCACTCCTCTGGAATGCGCAGATCCAATTCTCTACACACCTGTACTCCAATTGCATTGAATTTCCAATACAATACAATTTAATCCGATCCAATCCAATGCTCCTCACGCTTGCGCAGCACGGCCCTTCAAGGTCCATGCGAAATTGCTCAACCTCAGCCAGTGTAGCTTACGCTACAATATACCCCGATTGCCCTGCATGTGGCTTGAAGGACACCATCTTTCACACGATGTGGGAACATACTGTATTTTCGCGCATATAACACACACCAAAAATGCGAAAATTTCAGTGGCAAAGTAGGGGTCCGGATAATATGCAGGGTATTTCCTTTAGTGCAGCTTCATGGCAATGCGCATTGTATCGTGAAGCGCCTACGCAGTAACACTGACTGAGCCTTCCATGGCAGCGATTGTGCAAAACATACAAGGACAAGGAAGAAAAAACAAGGACGAGCACACTCTAACAACTGAATTTTATTAGCGAATCGTGACTTTCGCTTTGTAGTCAGTGTATTGTGCTCGCTAAATATACGCCTTTTTTTTTTTGTCTACATAGTATGTGATGTGTTGTGTGAGCAGTAGCGTTGGCGCAGCCTTTCCTGTATCAAATGCGCGGGCAATACGCGAGGATTTTTTTTTTCTTTTCCGGCGGGCTGAAAGTGGGGGTGCGGATTATATGCAGGGGCGGGTTATAAGCACGAGAATACGGTAACAAAGACCCCTTCCTAATAATCCGTATGACCAAGCAATGGAAAGCTGCGCTGGGTAACTCGGACCCGAAGACACAGAAAAGTCTGATGGAACAGACCACCTTTGCCCACCAGCAAGATGGAACTGCAAGCCACCACACCCTCATAACCACGACTTGCAATAACAGTTTTTTTTCTCTCTCTCTCTCTACATAGAGAACTGTGGGACGCAATGATAAGGCTTTGTGGATGCATGCTAAAACAAACTGCCATTTCACACCAGAGTTCACCGGCACCTGGCTAGTGGCTACCCGCAAATCAATCTCCATCACTGGGCTGACCCAAGTTAAAGCCTTCCCCAACACAACTGCCCTTATTCTGAAACACGAATCCCATGCAAGCAACCTCTTGGCAATGCAGATAGGTTGGACCCCACACACAATGCTGTGCCCCTCTTGTTCCTCGGCACTGCTGCCCGAGATGAACAAAAGGGACAGCTTGCATGTGGCAATTAATGAACCCAGCGTGCAGTGTTTCCTGCTAACTCCTGTGTTTTCAGAAAGCCTGGGAAAAACAAGGAGGACCGAACATATGAGGGCACAAAACATCCGAAGAAAACGCAGGCAGCGCTGCCTTCACACATGAGCTACTGTCAGGAAACCACGGGGCACCAATGATGGGTGAAAAAAAACCAGGGTCGTGTGCTGTTATCCTTCTGACAAAACAGGACACAACATATGATGGCGCAAACCACCTACACGCAAAGCATGTCCCCAAATATGCACCACCGCCTCGACAGATCAGCTGCCCTAAGGAACCGGAAAAATCCCCGCACGAGTGTCCCGACGTTTTATTAGTAACGTGACTCCGAGATGTCGATGATGACGACAGGATAAGGCGACAGCTCGAGCGCCTAACGGGCTTCTACCCTAGAAAGGACTCCGCTTTCCCACAGCCTTGTGACGAAACGAGTTGGAAAATCCCACGCTATCTCCACTAACGTGAACCCTGGGGAAGGGTGAAGCATGCAGTGTATCAGCGTACCATTGGCGACTTGGTGTATTACCACGGAGGCGAAACAGTTGAGGATACGGTCGAACCCCGCAAAAACGAAACCGCCGGGGAAAGCAAAAAAATTCACTTTTGCGGGAACATCGCTGCTGTGAGAATGAAACATAAATGACAGGAAAATCGGCCACAAGCCAAAATTTATTTCCGAAAGTCGGTTATAATTACTTTGCGAGCCTTACCTTGCAGCAACTTCAAAGCCCAGTTCTCACGCTACAATAAGTGCTTCATTGCTAGTCGTTGTGTGCGCCTAAGAACGACCGGATCGTGTCAAACGCATCCAAAACAACCCGCAGGTTCGCCTTCTCTGCACGTTTTTCCCTCGGCCCTCAGCATCGCGCATGTCTGAGCTCAAAGCTAAGCCCAGCTTCTTCTGTTGACAAACTTTTCCAGAGAGTGCACGTCATTACAATGCTGTTCACAGAACTAAGCGAGCACCGCTTTGTTGAGGTCCAGAAAGGCCACAGCAGTCAATGTTTTGTTTTGCGCACGTGCGCCATTAAAAAGTGGCAGACTTGCTTATCAAAATGGTAGAGCTAGGTTCCGGCAGTTCTAAACTCGTCGTCGCTATCCTACTTTCCTCCACTTGGGTCACTGACTTGGGCCTTTGCTTGTAGCGATAAAAACTTCCGCTTTTGGGCTGGCGGAAGCATCTTACTGAGAGCAAACACGCCGATCGCCGCACACACAACAAACACGCGTGCTGCTCAGCGGCAGCGAGCTAGCGTAGCCCAAGCCAAAGCCGCGCAGCCACGCCACGAGTCACCATGTGTCGCCCCCTGGTGGCGTTGCTGCGAGGTTGCCTCTACGACCGCCTGCTGCACAGCCTCTAGTAAACAAACATGGCGGCGGCAATGCAAGCGTGCTTTGGTAAAAGTTTATGCACTTTGAGCGCAAAAAAAAGGAATTTGAGCACTTTTTGGTCCCTTTTAGCCTCAAATGGGTGGGTAAAATGCCGGCCGGACTTGCAGCGAATTTCTTTAACGCAAGACTGCTTTCCAAAAACATTTTGTTGCCGTGAGATATGAAATACATGGGCGTCTATGGACGTTCGCCGGGGATCCGAAAATATTTCGTTGCCGTGGGAATTTCGTACCCGTGAGATTTCGTTATCGGGGGGTTTGACTGTAGAGGTATACAGCCTTGCTGTAAAAGTCCTGTGTCTTTGAAGCACGTCACGTTCTAGTGCGAGGCATTGGATAACAAGTGTCTCGGTGCGTTCTTTTAGTGTACGTTACGTTCTAATGCAAGGTGTTAGAAAACGAGTGTCGCAGTGTTTTAGTACCCTGACTATATGATACGAGATACGACGACGACTACAAGAGACGGCGACAGCCGAAGCCCCTAAAAGAACCCACACAGTTCTCTGAACGGGTGAGAGCACCTCACCTCCAGGAAATGTTCGAATAAGTGCTCAAACACCAGCTCACCAACCCCGAATTCAAGGCGAACAAATAGCAATCCTTGAGAATGCCCACAGAAGGCACTGCCATACTTGGTATGCACGTGCACGTACAGTGCTGCAAGCATGGAGTTTAACTTTACTCGACTCTCGATAATTCTAAGTCGCCCAATTGAAATTTTCAGTTAATTGGAAATAATGCTCTGGTCCCAGCAATTTCACACGCGATTCAATGCGAGAAATCACTCGATAATTCCAAGCTAAAAGCCATTATATCGGCTATTAAAAGTTATTTCAAATAAGAAGCATCAAGGTGATTGTGATTGCCCCATAAAATTCAATATTTTAAGCGCCAGAACACCACTATGCTCTGCACTATGTCGGCACCATCGCAACGGAGGCAGCGCACAGTCGACAAAGCGGCAGGTCAGTTGAGACTCGCGCCAGCGTACGCATCCCTCTTTTCAGACCACCAACCTTCTTTGTTGTGCAGAGCTCTGTATGAGCTGTTCGTGTGGTAGACATGTACGGCTTCGATTTTAGGGATGTCTCCATCAGGGCAACCCTGTCGTATGCTCAAATCGGAGATGACAGTCATGATTCTGAACGAAATCAAGACGGCAGATGTGCTGCACACTTATAACAATGCTGTTCTTGTGCTTTCTGTTTAAGAAGGAATGTAGGGATCAGATTGCAAAAAGGGGTCAAAAAAATAGTTTTTTCGGAAGTCACATTTTCGGATTGGACATTTTATATTCTATGCCCTCCAAAAGTTTCCCCAATGAAAACAGTCCCAAAGGAAGTGCCAAAGAAAAAGTTGATATTAAATGTACTGTGGAATAGATGAAAATTATATTTTAGTTCATAAAGTGTCTGCCAAAAGCACGTAATGTTCTTTCACCTTTCTCTCAAAATAAAGAAATGCCTAAAAATAATGCCTGTGATGTTGCATGTACTCATCCTCAAAAATGCTTTCCTTATTTAAAGTAAAACTCCACCTAATTAGAATATTCAAATCGAAACTTGCTCCATTGCTTTAATTCAGTTCCTATATCTCGGATTTTTATTGGATCACTTTCAGGGTGGAATCGGCACATATCAAAACATTAAAAAAAGTTATGTGGTGATGTTTGGCTGGGAACAAAGTCTGTGGCAGTAATGCTAGATCCGTCGGTGTAGCTCAGTAGCTAAGGCGTTGCGCTGCGGAGTACAGTCTATCCCAGCACTGGCAGTTTTTCTGTTGTTGTTGAACACGTTCATTTAACATTTTATGCCATTCTAAGGCTGCTGTGAAAAAAATGTAAAAAAAGAACGGTAAAAATTTTAAAATCTGCAGAAATTCAGTGAATTGTCTATATCAAGGTCTTGAAACAATTTCTTTTAATTTTCAAGTAAACTCTGTGAAACTTCTCAGACTTGGTGAGTTCCCAAGATAACTAGAGATAATTAGCCATTTTTGGTCAAACAATAGAGACAAAACAGTGTTGGCCATAAAACTGTAATCTTTATATTTTCCAGTACTATGAACCCTGGTGAATGCAATAATTGAAGCAGCTTTTTGATGCACCGCTTAGAACTAATTTTACAGCTCATTAAACTTTGGTTTTTGAAATGGGCACTCAAAATGGTTCCTTGCCACTGGTGCCACAAAATTAGTTCCAAGCAGTACATCAAAAAACTGCTTCGATTATTGCATTCACCAGAGTTCGTACTACATATTGGAAAATATAAAGATTACAGTTTTATGGCCAAGACTGTTTTGTCCATTGTTTGACCAAAAATGGCTAATTATCTCCAATTATCTTGGGAACTAATCGACCGACCCAAGAAATAATGGCATATTTGAAATCAGTGTGGAAAAAGCAGCAAGACTGACAAGTTTCACGAAGTTTACTTGAAAATTTAAAAGAAAGTTGTTTTAGCACCAGTGTCTCCGTCCCGCCTTAAAGGGGCCCTAAATAGGCTTCCGAAGGTCGCCATTTCAATAGCGCAATCGCTAGAGTACCCCTTCACGACAACGAATACCAAATATTACACCTCTGCGTAAAGCAGGGGCCGCACAAACACGAAAAAAAGATTTCACTTTCTCTCCTGGCTCACCAACCATACCTTGCCGCCACACTGCTGCGCTCTGACGCAGTTCTTTCTGGCTCTGACGCGCCTCTATGACGCACGAGACATTGCCCAGTACGGCGCCGCGAACGCGAACCACAGCGACGGCGGCGACAGCGCTCACCGTGCAACCGGAATCTGGTGGGCGGAGAATGCGCGTCAAGTGCTAAAAAAAAAAAAGCGCGCGCAGGGCTTAGCGCAGCCAATGACTGCACGTACATCAATGAGGGTGATGGATTGCCCTGTTTCTCTCGGTGGTCTTGCGCCGGGTCGATGACGTCGTGGCTTCCACAGTGCTTCGGAGGAGCTACTAGAGGAGGAAAGCCCAAGGCCTTATGGGTGGCCCCTTTAAACGAGCGATAATTCGGCTAATACTTAACGCATTTAAACAATTTTTGCGGGATGACGTTCCTTGGACAGTACTCCAGTGACTGCTCATGCAAAATCGTAACATTCGGCAGCGTATTTAGGGCCCCTTTAATGCGTAGCATTCTAATGCAGCTTGTCTCGAGTGTCAGCTGGCTGCAGTGATAAGGCGCAGGGACAACTTCTGCCGCCGTTCTGAAGTTGTCCCCAAGCGTAGTGTGAAACTCTGCGGCTCTGAGGACAGCGCGGAAGTGTACGCCCCCACGCACCTGTCCCCGAGGGCGTCCCGGCTGGGCAGCAGCTGCGCCAAGGCCGTGGGCAGGGCCCGCAGGAACCCTCGGACCCGGCGGGCGGCGTGCTCCTCCCGCAGCCGCCGCACGTGCTTCTCGAAGGCCACCCGCGCGGCCGCCCGGCCAAACAGGGCGCAGAAGCGCTCGCACTCGGGCGAGCCCAGCAGCCGCTGGCTCCAGCCCCCCCACTGGGCACGGGGGTCCGTCACCTGGCTCCGCACCAGCGCCTGCACCCGCACGCACGTTCGGCGCCCCGCTCAGCTCATCTTGTCGGGCCGACACAACAACGCTAGCGTTCAGGCCAGGCATTCAAAGGGGGCACCAACTCAGAAATGACAGCCCTAGTACGCACAGCGGTCTGTTTCAAGTACGGTTGATGACCGATTATCCGGACCCTTATTAAGGAACTGCAAAAATGTCCGAAAAATCAGGCAGTCCGAAAAACCAAATGTTCCCCCAAAAAAGCTCAATGTCTTGGTGCTGGGAAAAGGCCCGAATAATCAAGCATGTCCAAAAAATTAGGTGTGTGAAAAATTGGTCGTCAACTGTACTACAATCCACTAGAGCACTCTCCGCGCGCGATATATCAGAACTAGCAAAGCTATACTTGAGCTGTGAGGCACAACACGCACTGACATCTTGTACAAGCGACCATTTCGTGTTTAATTTTAACAAGAAATGCAGCTCCTGTGGAGCCCGACTTCAAGCAACCCCCTGTACAAAAAATACCATAGCTGAGAAGACCTGTCGCGACAATAGCCAACAAGGCCTTTGGTCATAGACTTCTGGTGCGTTAACACAACTGCTGCTGCATTGTTCTCCCAGGCAGCATGGAATGGTGAAGCCCTTTGCTTCTGTTGTGGACAGCAGTGACCACTTTGTTTAAGCATTCACTTTGCTCTTTCAGCTAGCTTATGAGGCCCATGTCATGGTTACAAGTTGCAAAGGACTTGAAGTGTGTACGCTGGTCTCTTCAGAGAAAGTTAGCGTTGCAGCTCTAGCATGTCCACTACTCCTTGAACCATTTTAAGCAACGCATAGTGCTACCTAATAAGCCCCTCCTTCCTCACTTTTCAGCACAACAGCACCTTGCACTGCCATGTTCGGCGCTAACGCTTTGTTTCTAACCATTCTCGCGTTATTCTTCAGGTGGTGGTTAATGCAATGAGAACACAAAATGATAATGTAGATCACACAAAAAAAATTAAATTTGGGCTCTCCCACACCACATGAAAATAACCAATGCCACCCCCCCCCCCCCCCCCCCCCCTAAATGTGAAAAAAAAAAAACATCCCTTTTCTTTAACCATTATCTGACCCCCACCAAAATTCCAGTGGAACAGTACATTAGATGCGACTGATAGTACACACTTTCCGACATTCAAGACGTGCATTTAAGCAGGGTGTGTAGCACATCGTAATTGTTTCTCAGTGAAGTACAACCATCCCTCTGCGAGACAGAGACCCACCCGCCAGGCAAAAGCATATATAAACGGTGGAATAGTAGGCTGTGGCAGGGGCGGGCGAGTGACCAGATAATGTCACAACGAAAACAAACGCGAACTACAAAGCTTTGTAGCTGCGACGGCAAAGGAGAAGGTAGCAGCATCTGACGGATGATTAGATAGTGGCCACAATTATTCCAGGGCTGTGCGCTGAAATGCCAATCTCGGCGGCCACGTAGTTCATTTTGCCGCGACAGGTGCTGCTACCTTGCCCTAGGCCAAACACTTGTGATGTTATCTGGCCAAGTCAAGTCAAGTCAAGTCAATGTTTATTTCCACATAGCCATGCTATGTTGAGGGGCACAGACAAAAAGCCTTTTTTTTCTTTTTTTCTTTACGTTTCTTTTTATAGGGCTTGACAAAGTCCTGTGCCCCGTATACAGTTACAGCAGCGTTGTGGAAAATACATGTGTCCTAAAATTATATAAACCAGAAACAAAGCACTGCATCACGATTATAATGTCGCGTCACGATTATAGCGTCGCTTCACCTCCTGTGCTGTTCTTACACCATGGACCCACCTGGAAGGCGTCGGTGGCCTGGTCGAGGGCCTCGCGGCGTGCGCGGCTGGCCTCGAGGAAAGAGGGCACCCTGGCCGCCCCCGGCCACCGGCCACCCTTGCCCCCCCGGTCCACCAGCTGGGCCACCAGCAGGAACGCCAGCTCCACATTCACATTCTCGTGGGCCGACGTCTCCACCAGCGGGACCTGGCCCCTGAAAAAGATAAAAATAATCTCTAAAACAACCATAGTGAGTCTCTTACGCGTAAAAGCACAGCGGGATCAAGAATGAAGGCGTCGCAACTGAAGACAACTGTCGGCTGGACGACGAGATATTTGCCGATCCAAAATGGGAGCCGATCTTGACAGAGGGGAAGGCACTCTTTTAGTACACTGATTTTTCATTCAATCATTTCTGCACGTTAGCATGACCCAAGTGAAATAACAGTGTTGACTCACCCCCTTCTATCTCACACAAGCATGTGTGTCCAAGTTCCCAGACCCTCTACAGCGCTCCCTTGAAAAGCAGTGGTAATACCATTTCTAAATCTGGCCACCTTGAAACTATTCTTGATTTACATCAGCCCCTTTCTGCTCATTACAGGAACTTTTCGGGCCAGTGACCTCGCAGCATTCCAGGCTGGCATTAATATGACCTCTCGTGCAATTATATCAGTTACAGCTGCGAGCTACGGCATTTCGGTTACAGTCGCCGACCGTTTTTTCGGACTCGACGGGAACCGCCGATAAGTCCGAATAATCGGGAGTCAAAAAAAAAAGGGAGGGGGGGGGGGGGGGGGGGGGGGGGGAATTCACTGAAAAAAAAAAAAAAAAAAGAATCTTCATTGGCCCAATGGCTGGAAAAACGTATGTATGCATGACTGCCCGCGTCAGTCCACCTGTATTTCCGCCAGCATTTGTCCGTCCCTGTAGGCAGACAACAGCACAGGGAGGGCTCGCACTAGATCAGTATTTGATGCCTCAGGCGTTGCTGGCACATCATCATCGGAGTCGCTGTCCACCTGCGGAGGTTCGAAGACCTGGCGTACGATTTCATCACCACCCAACTCCGCACACAGCTTCAAAACGTAGCCGCTCCAACATCGACACCGCTAGCACGGAGGTCATCGAAAATGTCGGATGCTGCGGAAGGCGGCATCTTAGGTGTGGGGTTTTGGACTGTCATATATTCTCGTACTCACTGCCAACCACAAATCCCGCATGCCGAAAGCAGTTGCGGATCGCGTCCTGCGTCACTGCCCTCCAAGCACCAGACAGGATGCCGATAGCCGACAGCACATCCACAGCGTAGCTTTCGTCACTGTTCACACACAACAGCACACGATTTAGAAGGGGTGATCGGTAGTTCAGCTTCAAGATCTTGATGACAGCTTGGTCCATGGGCTGCAACACACTGGTGGTATTCGGTGGCGAAAATTCAAAACTGCGCAAACACGTACGGGCCTCTTTAATTTTTACAGTTCGGGCATTCCGACAACTCCACACCTCCGACAACTCCGACAACTCCGCCGCACCTCCGCCAGGTGGCAACATAGGTCCCATGAGAGCACCATTAGAACACCGAAGCTTAAGTCTGAAAAATCGAACGGCGTGCTGTGCGCCGTTTAAACTACTGGTCGTGGATATACATGGATGGGACAAGTGGCCGTGTTGAGAAGGTGTCCGAATAAACAAGCGCGTCCGAATTTTCAGCGTCCGAATAAACGGTCAGCGACTGTATATCCACAAGGGAAAGAACATTTATTCACCATTTGCCACAGTAAACCCTGCCAACTTTGCTTTAATGTGAGCGTTCACTTCAAACTAGCAACTACAAAGCTAGATTGACCGCAGCGCATTTATTTGGAATGGCCTCTCACGCAACTCTATGGGGTCATGTGACAGGCATCGGTGAACAATGCCGGCTTTGCTTCAAAGTTGGGCACTGCTTAATTAAGAGTTGGCTCAACTACAACATGACTTTGTTGCCCCGCCATGGGAACAGCAAAACCTAGCGCAACTTCCCAAACACATCTTTCACTGTCAAAGAAATTTAAAAGTTGAATGCGACCCTCCAAGCAACAAAACATGTACAGAACAAAATGTGACAGAACAGGAGAAAAGAAAGAAAAGGCCCAATATTTTGCGTGCCCCACAGGCGATTAATCTGTCAAAGGCTGTGTAGGTGGACCCTGCCCAAATAAATGCATGGTTGTCCGACATCATAGCTCGACCTGCCTGAAGTCCAGCCAATAAAATACTCGCCAGTACGGCCACGGTTCCTTTGCTTTCTTCTTGCATACTTGCCGGCAAACAATATCTTGACGGGCGATATCTCTTGCATCTAATGGCAAATTAGCTTTATAAAGTGACCTGTAAAATCACTTTCTTTAAGCCTATTTAGCCGATAGAAACCAATCAGCTGGGGAAAACACCTCAGGTACCACGGCACCTACAAAAAGGCAGTATTAAACCTGTACATTACTATAACACTAGCATCAGCAAAAAGATTCACCCATGTCAACATCTTGCAAAGCAAACAGTTAGCAAATCTGAGACAAAGCATAAGTACGTGCACAGCAGAAGCTGGCAGTTCCTTGCTAGTTAATACGGTAATCGATGTCATACCTCACAGACAATGTTTATTTCCCTAAAACCACTGCCTGCCGAATCATGTTCTTTTAAACAGGTACTCAATGCTGAATCCCGTTAAATGCCAAATGGAGCTGATTGCTGTCATCACAAAGTGCTATTGATGCTTCAGAATTTCAACAACTGCCATAGCTAGGTTGAGAATACTTCTAGAAGTGAGGCGCCGAAAGCAGGAGAACCAGAAAGACTTAAAAATGTTTTACAAGGACTTGTTTAAAAACACTAAAAAATGGCAAATCAGAGATGAACCTTGCAACAGATAGCAGCCCAGCAGCTAGTGGTAGTGCGGCACATGCTTCGACACTACCACGTACTGCAACATGTTTTGCTGACAGAAATTCTCTATAAGCATGCAAAATTTCTTGAACCTTACTACTTCCACGATTTTAGTCGCAGATTATAAACAACACTTTGTTTCCCTGTACACACCAACATGTGGATGTACTCATACAAACCACTAAGGTTTAAGAGGCTCATAGAAATATACTTTTGGTTACACGATACAGGCTTACCCATTTTGAATGGGGTAAATCAATGATCCTTCCAGATGTAGCCCTTGAATTACACCAATACTATACGCTTGGAACAGTTTTAGCAATCCTCACAAGGGCCCCTTCCTAAAAAGTTTTTTACAGCCTCAGCAACACTGTCAATGCTTCAACTACTGACTCTTAGCATCTGCAAATCAGTCTAGAGCAACATTTCACCCAGAACTTGCTCGAGACGATTTCATCTCAATAACTAATTTCCTCAAATCGAACCTGCAGGGCTCCCACAGCAGCCTCAACTGGGCTAGAAAACTAGCCAAAGAAAATAGCATATGTTTGCGATTCTAAGCACCCCCCAATTCTGAGCGAAAAATTTTGAGGAAAAAAGTTTGCAGGTGAATCTAAGCGCCCCCCTTTTCTAAGCAACCACCGCAAGGTGGATTTCAGACCCGTGGAAGTTGACATTATGGCCAAGTAATTTACGAAGTTTTACATTATAATGGAACACAAGACAAGCTGCTGGGGGATACTAAGAGCGGCAGCCCCAGCGGCACAGCGGACTCGAATGGGTAGAGAGGGTGACACAGTATCAGACGTACGCGGTGGGTTTAATGTCTGTACCTATTTTTCTTTTGAATGTTCACCAAACAAAGCATTATTCCTTGCACCCGTCTCATCGAGATAAGTCTGTGAATAACAGTGGCCAAGTGGGGGGGGAGGAGTGCTATTTCGGTTTTTTGGAAAAATGGGAAATTTTTGGAAAATTTTTGGAAAAATGGGAAAAATGGGGGTGCTTAGAATAGAGTAAATATGGTAGTCATGAGATTAATCAAAGAGCCTCCAAAGGCCGTGCTTAAGTGCACGGCCTACAGTTTGTTGGGCGCGCTTGAGCTTAACAAATTTGTACCTGCTTTCGAGCAAGCTTCTGCAAAACGTGTCTGATGGGACTAACTGCACGCTTCTTGGTCGCACTTTCCCCACGAAATCTGATTCTCACTCCTCGGCCGACGTACAAGGACGGCCACAGTCTCCTCGTGACCATTTAAAACCGCACTCCATTTCACTAACCCTGTGGAGCACTGTTGGGACTCTGGCGTGTGCAGAAGCATTTGGAACTAGAGCACTGCACGGGCCTGGGCCGGCCCGAAAGCCCGGGCCCGACCCGGCCCACGGGCCGGGCCAGGCCGCCCAAAGTCGATTATCAGCGGGCCTGGGCCGGGCCCGGGCTCAGTGCCTCGGGCCCGGGCTGGGCTCGGGTTCAGTGCCGCGGGCCCAGGCCGGGCTCGGGCTCGACGCCACGGGCCCGGGCCGGGCTCAGGCTTGAATTCATAGGCCCGGGGGTTAAGAGCATAAAATTGAATATTCTGAGTATACTTTTATGCGCTTCTTGGTGTTAGTTGTACACATTGTTTTAAAAACGTGTTTTGCTAGGGTTGATAGTCACTATACTGTAAATTTAATGACATTTCATGTTCTGCATCAAGATTTTATATTTTGGTGTATAACATATCAAAGATACGGTTACAAGGAATGCCCTAGAGGGGAAGGAATTAATTAAGCCACCCTGGAGCTGTGCACCTATGTCTATGTACATGTGTTTTAGATGTCGAACCAATCTAAATGCGGCTGCCGTGGCTTGAAATCAAACTCGCGTGCTAGAGAAGCGCCACCGCTTAACAACCACTCCAGGGAAAATATTTCAACGCACGCAGATACTCGTGGATTCAAATGGAGAGCAAGAAATTTCATTAATACCAACTTGTGACCGAAACAACCACATGAAGTTGCCAAGAGTCTGGTCATCAAAGGTGATGGTGTCTCTCGTGTAAGAATACGAGCAATGATTACGCCCATGTGGCGTGAACTGCACATGGTGTGAGCTAAACTACGTGTACTTTTCAACCCTTTTTTTGCATTACAATTCAGGGCGTGCTTGTACAGACTAGATGCTCCATCCGATTTCCCGCTACGAAGACACTCGACCAAATATAATAAACTAATTTTCTTCAACGTCTAAAACCAGGCCTGGTCACACACATGCGGACGATCCGTAGGCTAAAAAAAAAGACCGTGCCCGGGCTGGGCGTGGGCTTGAGACGACGGGCCCGGGCCGGGCCTGGGATTGAGACGACGGGCCCGGGCCGGGCCTGGGCTTGAGATGATGGGCCCGGGCCGGGCCCGGGCTAGACTCACTTATGAATGCCCGGGCCCGGGCCGGGCCCGGGCTCGGTGTTACGGGCCCGGGTCGGGCTCGGGCTTCACAAAGCGGGCTCGGGCCGGGCTCGGGCCTTAAAATTAGGCCCGTGCAGTGCTCTATTTGGAACCCGCGTAAGCAGTACTGTCTGTAGCATGCACAAGAAATTAACCCATCGCTTGCACCCTCCTTGTGGTAGCAGACAACACAATGGGAGTATGGAGGAGCTAGCTCTGTAGGTGCATCCATCCAACACACTCCAGACAATGGAATCATCTCCGACAACTACTACAGCCACGGTGGTACGATATCGCCATGCTGCCAACCTACAATACCTGAAACTCTTTTCTTTTCCAGCAACGACAGCAATTATCGAGAAGCACTAAGGCTTGTTAGGAAAAGTCGTATTACAGTAAAACGCCGCTACAATGAAATTCACAGGATGTGCGAAAAATTTGGTTGAAGCAGAAATTTGTTGTGGCGAGAACAGCCCCAACACATCACAAAAGGGCAAGAAAAATACCCTGTATATTATTACCTGCATCGCCAACCACATAATGCAATGTTTACAAAAATTAGTGACACATAATTATGTCTCGTTTATTAGGACAACAAACATATGAGTGGTTACCAAACTGTTTTTTACCCTCGCGTAAAGAGCATGTTACCGGGGGAAGAAATTCAGTCGCAAAACATAACGCTGTACAACAAGGCACATCTGATTACTTGCAGGAAGCTGCTAGGCCGCGAGAGGCCACCTCTCTCGCTTGTTGCAGAAACAGCGCCCATTATCTGAACCTGACTTGCATGGTGGCATCCGACCTTGGAAAGCAAGCCGAGCCTGCTTGCCTTTATCATGATTAAGATTCGGGATTAAGATTAGATGACGTGGGCTCAAGCCTAAACTTGAAAGCAATATTCTTGCTTTTGCAATGAGCGCTGCAATGACAGCTGCTCACAACCCTTACATCAATGGCGCAGTGCCACACATTCGTGCAACTTCAATGGATTAGCTGTAGCTCCGGCTTGGCAAACGGGGCCTGCGCCTCGTGGAAAGATGGCCAGCCGCATCGTTATCACCCCCGAACGATGGCACCCATCAATGAGTTTGTTAACGGGTGGTGCTGTGGGCGCACATTTTCAGTGAAACTAATCGGTGTGTATGTATAAAGCATTACAGATGCTGGCGCTATGCTTATTTTGTCCTGAAATAAATGTTCAAGCCCAGCTCCACAGGGCGAAAATTTCATTGAAGCGAAAACAAGCCTGACCAATGGTTCACTGTGGCGAGGACTTTGTTGCATTGGCTTTTATGGCTGTCTGATGGGGAAGTGGAAATATTTCAAAGCAAAAATTTCGTTGAAGCGGAATTTGTGGTAGCGAGGTTCGACTGTACCACAAGGTCGGCATTGGTATGCATTGGCTTAAGAGCGTGCCCTCCTCCTCTCTCCACCAACTGATATCTGCTACACCAGTGCTGCACACAACCAATCACACAGAACTCATATACAGGAGGCCTAAAACCAATCATACAGGAGCATCAGGGTTCTGCCCACAGTGGGCGGCAGTGAAAATTCCGCCCACTCCTCTGCTTCATCGCCCACTGCCTGTGGTAGGCCGCCCACCACTCCCACTGACTCACCCGTCTGAAATGTGGGCCTGAGGATCTAGGAACGGCCACTGTGCGAAAGCAGCGCCAGTGGCCGCACCTCTCTCCACCCGGTTACGTGAAAAGGAGTCTGAGCAAGTGGCTTTGAAGTCTCACATTGCCAGCTGCGTGCACATCTCTGAGTCGATGCCACTTTCTTATTTTTTTTACCGCGCTTCTGTACCACAATATTCGGTATTTGACCAAATGTGTTCAATTTTTGTGATGAAAATTTGAAATTCTTAAATCCCCCCCCTCCCCCCCCTTCCCCCCCTCCTTCCCCGCCACGTTCCCAATATGGCCACCTCTCGATAGTTTCTGGGGAGAACCCTGGTTTCAATCATCCTGGAGCATACGGACTCTCAATCATGCGGGAGCGTGCGGGACTGGGTCAGGAGATGAAGAGCAAGGGACTCACCGCAGCTCCTTGCGGGACACCAGGCGCTCAGCCTCGCGCAGGTGCGCCTCGCAGGCCTCGTCCGCCTTGGTGGCGGCCAGCACGACGGGCTTGCGGGTGCGCACCAGGGCCTGCAGCAGGGCGGCCACAAACTCGGCCTGCTTGTCCGCGGGCCGCCCCGGCACGTGGCTCACATCGTACACGCACACAAAGCCGTCCACCGTGAGCCGGCCGTCTGGCAGCAGCCGCTGCTCAAACTCCTTCTCGATGCCCAGCTGGCTCTTGCACACATACATGAGCTTCTCGGCCGAGCACAGGCGCAGGGCCGCGCACCGCTTGAGGTACGGCTCCGTCTTGCCGCTGCGGAACGGCTGGAAGGACGAGTCGTCGATGAACTCGGTCTGCTCCACCACGTGGAAGCTGAGCTGCTCGTCGTCGGGCCGCGCCTCGCCCCAGTAGAGGAAGTGGTCGTTGTTGACCACGCGACCGCCAAAGTCGGTCTGGCTCAGCACCGAGATGTGGTCCGTGTGGTAGTCGTCGGCGCGCGGCCGCACGAAGCGGTTGCAGAGGCAGGACTTGCCGACCCCCGTGGGGCCCTTGTCGCGCTCCGTGCCGCTCAGGCCCACCACGGCCACGCACAGCGACCGGGGGGACGCCTCCGACGCCGGCACTGGAGGGCCCCCCGGCTGCCGCCGGCTCGTCATGCGCACGGCCCCCCCTCAGCCGCCACAGGCCGCCCCCCCTGCACCACGAGAAGGGGAGATGGTCACTCCCTGTCGAACAAACTGGTCGAGTGGGTAAGGATCCACAATTTAAACAGCGCAAGGGACAGGACGAGAACGAGTGACAAGGACGAACAGCCAAGGACAAGGACGGACAAGGGACAGGACGAGAAAGACTGACAAGAAAGGGCGCTCCTTGTCAGCCTTTCTTGCCCTGTCCCTTCTCCATCCCTGTCCTTGTCAGCCTTGTCAGCACCCGTCCTTGTCAGCCTTTCTCGTCCTTTTTCTTGTGCTGTTTTAATCGTAGATTACTTCCTGTAAGTCATCTTTGCTTCCACACATGCATAACATTCATCATCATCATCTCAAAAAAAACAAGCACTCATGATGTATGTTGGGAGTGCACCCGGGAAGCTCTTTGCAACAATTTCACCCACGAGAATGAAACAAAGATTTGCCGATGCCGCACCTAAAATGGTAAACACTGTAATTACAGCATCCAATCGCTTTTTCGGACTCTGGAAATTCCGACTTTTTTGCTGGATATTCCAAACTTCCCTGAGGAACCGCCAGTTGCCCGCTCCACAGGAGTAATGACTCACAGATTTTTCAGGCTGCTCTTTTATTCCGAATATTTTTCGCTCCCTTCTAGGTCCGGAAAATCGGTCGGCTACTGTACTACACATAGATCACGGTAATGGCTTCATATAATAGTGTGGCTGCAACAGTCAGCAATAGAAGGCTAAACATCAACTGACACTGACTACTGATAAAGTGATGGCCCAGCAAATACAAGAGGTTAATACCTCCCCACTTCTACAACGATCACAAAAGAATGTGGCTTTAAGAAGCGCAATGACTATTCAACCGCTACGTCATAAGCAGCTGGTGAATAATTATACAAATAAAATCAAATGGATTGGTCCCGTGAAGCTGAACATCATAATTTCAGTCATGCACTAAATTTTCTGCCCAAGCACACACGAATGGACCACCAAATGAATGGCGCATAAATATCAGACCGGGTGAATCATCGGACCCTCCTGAAGCCAGAATCTTTCATGCAGAATGACGTGCAAATTGTTTAGGCACATGGGTGATCCACCCGCTCCTCACACTACAGTTAGCCAACTGCTGTTGGCCTTCTTTAGGCTGGAATCTTCTGCAACTGTGGTTGATTATGGCAACACCTGGGCCCCGCAGGGTACATCGTTGTCCCGTAGTATCACAGACTTTAGATTCAAGAATATTAGTGAGCACCGTAGCAAGGGCCACAAGGTGCACACTTAAGGCTGAAAGACAAGCAGTAAAGACTTGTTGGAAGGGAATTATCAGGTTAGAGAACAGGAATTGTACAAACTGTACAGAATTGTACAAATCATGCGAATCTGGTGGGTTGATACAGGGCAAACGCCAAGAAATATATTTAACATCACTTCTATAAGAGCACTGCAATATCCAAAGTGTGAGTCACACATGTACACACGCTAAACACAGCTTTCAATATGACAGTTGCTCTAAGGGAAACCTGGTTCAAATCGCGAGTGACACGGCATGAATAAAATTAGGTGTCTCTTCCAAGACAGAGTGAATCTAAAGGACGTGGCAAGTTGGTTACGTTAATTTTTGCTAAAGCCCATTTTTATTTTAAAGTGCTTAAAGGACAAAAAAAACTTCATTCATAAACAGCCCAATAATAGAACTGTAAAATGGTAGAATCACGATTGAAGGAACAATAAAAAAATAAAGATGGTAAAAAGTGGCATGCTGGGAGCCATCTTATTTTGCCGAAAGCTAGTAATGTTAGGTCTGGGCCGTCACAATGAATATGCAGTTCTGACATGTAAAAGCGAGACACCCTTAAAGTACGCGCTGGGATTTGAAATCTCACATCACTATCACTGACATTTACCACAAAAATGAAATGCGAAAAATAAAGGACTGAGAGTATACAGAGGCTATTAGAGTAACCTGAGCAACACTGAATTGCACTTTGCATGCCTGCATGTGAAGAGTAAGAAGGAAACACAAGACCAGATATAAGGAAAATAACATGTGAAATAGTCTAGTGACTAGTCTAGGATAGAATAGTTTAACAGGATAGAAAGTTGGGCGAGCTGGTGTTGATTCAAACAAGTGTCCTGGTGTTTTTTTAGTATACGTTACATTTAGCGTGAGGTGTTAACGGGTTTCCTGGTGTTTAAGTACCGTGACTACATGAGACGACGATTACAACGACAGGAGACGCCAACAGCCCTAGCCCCTAAGGGGCTTCACCGCTAACAAGCTTTTGGACATGCGACAACCGTGTAGAACAACAGTATTGGATGGAGCATCACAGCAGAATTCTTCCAGAATCGTGAGAGCATTCTACTAGCTGTTCACTGGTGTCGATGTACGCCCGTATCCTCCCCACCGCAAGGGGGGGCGGAGAACGGGTGAACGAAGGACAGCACGTTGCGGCTCAACTCTCGAGAAGGCGTTGGTCCGAATTAAGCGGTGTGCAGGTAAATTTGCGCCAAAATAACTAAAGTCCGCGGCCACAGGGCAATGTACATTTTCGAAGAGTAGGAATGCCGAATTATCCGAATTTTGGAATCAGTGTGGGTGAATTAACAAGGTTTTACTGTAGTTTAATGAGCCCACCAGCTGTACTGGCAACAATCAAGCACTGCCCTTGCCAATCCCATGCACGCATGCCCCACCACAAACTGAACCCCAGAGCCAGACCTCCCCCTCCCCTGGCATTTTGTGACATTCATCTCTGGTCACAGCAATGACGACCGGGAAAGTGGAAGAATGTGATACACACTCGACATACCAAAATCAGATGTTACACAATAGCCATGAAATGTACCGTCGCATGTAATCTTTCCACGCAGCCTGTTTTATTTCCAACTCTGTTTCATTCAAAAAAAATTTCAAGGCTTCATTAAGTTAAGACTATCGAGCTTTGACTGCAATGCACGTTCGCCACGGTAAAGGCCCGTTTACACTTGCGACCGGAGCGACCACCACACTCGGTGTTCACATTGGCACATGACACAAGCGACGGTGACGACGACCTATTTTCGCTTTCCTCATCGTCTCTCGCCTGGAACGTGACTTCACAAGAGTTTCGGGTTCGACATTGCGCATGCTACGGCAGGAGATGACGTCAGAAACTCTTGCATCCTCCTTCCACGTCACAAGCTACGGCAGCGACAAAAATTGGCCAAGATCAATTGCTATTGTTGTGCGACGAGAGTGACGCCGAGCTTTTGTCGCTTTCGGTCACTCCAATCGCAAGTGTAAATGTTCGTGATTTTAATTAAAGAAGTTAGCGAACTAAATCTGTAGAGCCAATAACCAAAACTCATTTAAAATTACCAACCGACTTTGGCGTTTCGAAAAATTATCAACTAAGCGACTTGCACAGTCAGTATTGCAAAGCCACATCTAAGCAAGAAGTCACAAAAATTTACAACAGCAAGGTCCGAATTTGTTGGGAAGGCACCCACCCGCAAATATATTTGCTTTCTATGATTGCCTATGCTACACAGCAACTTTAAATTGACAAATGAATGCTCACTTACAAGTGCCCTCTATGTGTTTACAATGGGTCACTCAATTGACAATTGGTTCGAAAGCCTTCGAAAAGCCTTTAAAATGGCCGTGTAGCATAGGTATAGGAAACACAAGTATATTTAACACAGTTAGCAAAGCATATCACCTAAATTTAACTACATCTTGGAGACAGAAAGTGGCTTGTGCCCAAACAAGTCTGACGTATTTCACACATATTAAACAATTCCATAAAAAAATGAAACTAATTGGCATGCCCTTTGGGAAGCTTGTTGGATCAGTACACTGCTAAACACTGTATCAAACTCAAACTCAAACAAAAGCACTTATCCTGATCTTTTGGTGCATGAGTAGCCCTGTTTTCACTTTGACTGTTTACTGCCGATGTCTCCCAAATTTAAAGGGTGCAACAAGTCAAAATTAAAGAGCAGTTCAAAGAATATTTTTTAATTGTGTTTTTTACCATCACTAGTTGGGAAGCTAGAGCCTTTTAAGAGAAAAAAATCAACTACCGCTCAGTCGAAGCGACAACGATAGGGGAACACGAAGCTTTCCGAACCGAGTCAACACCAAACAAACCAACCCAGAAGCAAGAAGTGGGTTTATTTGGCCTGTCTAATTTTGCACGTTTGTGCACCCCTCTCCAAATCCAAACTGGTTCAGCAGTGCAGGAATGGTGCAACTGAATAGATGTCGGCTTCGTAACGCGAGGGACTGAGGTTCAATTCCAACCACGGGAAGCTTCGTCATTTTTCTTCCCCTCACCCACAATCATCATCATCATCATCATCGCCAGAGAAAGTTGGCTTTCCTGCGGTGTGTTTTGAGTGGCCTACAGGCGACATCAGTGAGAGGATGTAAGCTTCGCTTTCAAAGAAACCAAAGCTTCAGTCATTATTGAGACTTGCTGCAATCACGAAGGAAGACCAGAATTCCCGCATCTTGAAGTGGGAATTCCGGTGTTCTCATATGCCTTTGTTTCCTATTTTGTTATTCCTGAATTGATTTAACTACTTCTTGTATTAGGTCCAACTACCTTTTTGAGAGTACGTACACAATTGGGTAATCGTCCTTGTCATTTCATACTGCGCACTGATCCGATGGGCCCTTGTGCTTAATTGTTGCTTCCATGTAATTATCTCATGCATTCAATATCGAGGGTCCCCCTTTCAGCCTCGACTCTGGGACCCTCGTCTGGATACCAAAATGTTTGTATTGCTTTTATTAAATAAACTTTCACTTTCAAAACAACAAAAAAAAACCTATGCAAATTATTAACAACAAACCATGGCTTGGAATGTTGATATATAGAGTGAAAGAGTGTCATCAGGCATGGCTTGACAAATGAAAAAAAAAAATTCACGTGTGAATGCAATGGTATCAGCACTACCAGGGCCTAAGTCAATGGAATATAAGAACCAGCATGGTTTTTGAACAGCAGAGCCGATGAAGCTTGAGCTTGGTCCGGTGGCATTAGCAAAAAAAAAAAAAATCAGTAACAAGAAAAAAATACCGAGCACCCTTGACCGTGCGCCTTGTGAGGAGCACCTGGCGTCGTCCAGGATTGCGCGTGGACTTGCGCCATGTGGTGAGCGCACAAAAAAAAAAATACCAAGAATAAATATCGCGCGCACGGGAGCGCGTGCCTAGTGTGGAACACCCGACACCATCCAATTTGACCTTCAAGAACACGCTGCCCAGCATTCGTGATGTGATCTCTCGCCTGCTCTTCCCCTCACCAGTTCACGTGCATTGATGCCTTAAGTGTGGAGCACAGGCACTGAGTTCACGCTACAGACGCCGAATTCGTGAAGGCTGTTGCCGTGGGTTGTAGCGCGTGCTAACGTAGTCCACTTTGGGAGAGATGTGAAAGCCTGCGGACAAAGCGATCCGGGCCTGCCAGTCATGGAGAACTTCCAGCGGAAAGTTCGAAAATCCATGTAAGGTGCAACAGCCGGGTCTCCGACGAACGGAGAGGGGCCGCCAGCTCTGCTAAGTTCTCCAGCCTTGCACCCCTAGTGCAAGCTGTGCCAACCTCATTTTTTTTTTTTTCTGCCTCAACAATTAAAGTAACTTTCACTAACAGATTCAGAGAGCTACCATACTACATTCTCAGACAAATGTGAAATACCTCCCAGTGTCGCTAAAATGGCATTGCATCCTTGGTGCTGAAAGATAAGTCTGTGCAAATATAGTACAGCTACCAGTTCCTCACATCAGAGTAACTGGGCTGCACAACACTTATTATGCACTTTATCCTATTCACGGTATGGCGATTTAGTGCTCTCCTCATTTTTGCGTCTTCCTTCGGATACAATGCATCTTCAGTAGGGTCCTGCCGCCTATTTTTTCCCTCATCCTCTGTCATCAGTTTCATAGTCTTCCCCACTCGCAGCTTCAACACCTTCTAATGAACTCCCCCCGTACACGACCAAATTCTCTCAGCCTTTTTTAAAGGGGTCCTGATGACAAAATACAAACTCAGTTCATCAAAAAGGCTGTTTTGTCCCGATAACAACAATACCACTTTTACTGCCAACTTCAAACAAATAATCAAGATATTAAAAAAAAAAAAACACATTTCACAGTGGCAGATCCCTGGCCACTTCCCTACACTTTTCTATGCCACAGAATTTCGTTCGGGCAATTGACAGCCACTGACCTAAGCCACCGCTAAAAAACATGACTGAGATATCGTAGTAGGGCGTTGAGTTGTGTTTGATCATATCACCTAAATTCTAAAGTGCAGTTAATACACCGATAAAAATAATTTTAGTACCAGTTCATGACACGTCACTCCTGCCCGATTTTACGTCACTATGGTGGGAAATTTGAAAGTTGTTCAATATGTCACGTTTTTTTTTTCTTTCAGTTAAGAAACATCTTTCAAGACTGGAATGTAGCCTAGTTAGCTACAAAAGCCTCGTTCTTTGAAATAGAACAAAGTTATATTGTGCCTTTTGTTCAACGCCTGCAGTCTCCCACTGCCCCGTATGCTCTGAGCTCTCCTCTTCACTACACATATTCCAGCCTGGAATCCCCATTCGACCTTTTCCTTTCTTCTCAAGCTTAAGGCACTGTACTTCATCTAGGGGGAGCATTTCAGCTGCTTACACCACCGGTAAATTTACAGTTTAAGCTTCACCTGCAAGCTTTACTAACCTTGCTGTAGCAGAGTACTAATCGACCAGATTTAGGGAATATCCCCAACGTGGAGTTAGTTTCTGCGAAGTAAAGTTTGACATCCACCTCAATGCAGCCATACGGCTACAGAGAAAAGCTGTGAGCTATGTCAGAAACTTCGCAGTTGAACGAAAATTCCTCCTGGTCCAGGATTCGAACCCGGGACCACCACTTAACCGGAGCAGTCGCTCTACCAACTGAGCTAACCAGGAGGCTAGTCGTTTGTAGCGTGAGAGCGAATTGATCAACAACTCGAAGTGATGGATAGGTGTTAATTCATCCTGGACCAGGAGGAATTTTTTTTCAACTGCGAAGTTTCTGAGAAAGCTGTATAGTTTTTTTTGTAGCCGTACGGCTGCATTGAGGTGGGTGACAAACTTTCCTTGCCCTTGACAAAACTTGCCCCAAAAAGCATTTTTTTAGGTATCACTTTTCTCTTGATTTGCAGTTTTTCATCCAAAAATTCCGTATGCGGAACAGTGCCATGTACTTATAAAAGCCATAGAGGCCCAATTTTAACAAACAAATAATAATTTTCCTATAATTCCCCACTTTTTCGCCTCGAGTGGTATCGCAGTGATACAAAGTACTCGAGAGGTACATCCCAGCATGCAGTGCAGCTAAGAACATCATTTCTTTTGCACTGTGAAGCTGAATGTGTAAACCATGCAACATGGGAAGCACATTTTGCATTTTGTGTTTCAGTAGTTGTTTAATTAGCATTATTTTTAATTGATTAGCAGTAGTAGTTCAAACCTAGAAGTTAGAATTGGTATAAACTTGTATGTGATTGTAAAACAAAAAAAAACTGCTCCCCATGTTTCATTCTCCACAACTTCTGGTATCTATTCATGTCTTGCTGGTAATCTTTTATTAAAAAAAAGTTTTTTTTCCAACTGTTTTCAAAAACAATCAAGGAATTCTTCTAATCAACACAAAAACTAGTTACCTCCCATTAAAACTAATAAGACATTTGAAATCAGCTAAAACAACTGACCAAGCCTATGAAGTTTCATCAGAATTGTTTTCAAAGCAAAAAAAAATATTTCTAAGACCAGTGTGCTTCCTTAAGTGTTGTCCTTGCTCCCACAGTTTTCAAAGAATGTAAAGTAATTGAGTTCAGGTGTTCACTTTTAAGCGTACATTTAATTCTACTGAAACCCATTTCTTCCTCAGGAAGCAAGTTGAGAAACATTATTGCACGAAGAGGCGTCAGTGGCTGCGGGCATTTTTTTAAACTAACGCTTTCTATTTGCGTTTCTCGTAAAATTTAGTTCCCCCTTACATATCCAAAACCGCACGTTGTGACATTTTACAATTCAAGAGTAACTGGCAACCACACTTCTGGGAACACTGTTTCACGAAAATCTCTTGTGGACTAACCCACAGATTCCCTTGAATGGATTCTCTGTCATGTTATTGGCATTTTTACTAAACTGGTATCTGCTAGTACCTTGTTTGACTTAAAGTAATGAATATGAGAAAGCAATCAGGATTTCCATCTGTATTATTTGTAGTGCATGGAAGCAACGGATATAATGAAGCAGTAATTATAGTGAAGTAATTCAACTTCATTATAAAAAAATGTTTGACTAAACTACCAACAAATACTAAATGAAAAATACATTATGCCCTATGGCACTCATGAACAGGTAACTGTTATTCTAATCTGGTCAAAGAGAACTAAGAACTACACACGTCATTTTAAACCACCAGAAAGACATGCTTTGGAATCTCGCATATGCCTGAAAATGTTGCATTGTGCCTACAAAATATTAAATATTACACCTTTATGAAAATACTGGGTGTTGCAATAGTATGATCACCTCTAAACAAGTAGACAACCGGCACGGCTCGTTTTACTGCAGCAAAGCTTTGCACAAAGGCTGCATGTTGCGGTCTATTTTTTCTCTGATAATACAAGCAACCACGTTGTGTTAGTTTCGTTTTTTCGTTTTGCAAGTAAAGAAAAACCTGTTTTCGTCTACTGGTGCAGACGACGCTTTTGGGTTTTTCACATGTATCAACACAGCAGAAAAATTATTCTGGCCAGCTTAACTCCCAGAGGTGAAAAACTGGTTATCAATCGATTGCTTAATAAAAACTAGAATACTCCAGCCACACGTAATATTTTGAAACAAAATTGACCAGTATTTGCGACCCTCGCACAAATTTTCAGCAAGAAGGATTCAGCAGTTTGTAAATAAAAAACCGGCCACGCATCTCCTCACTTCACCGCAAACGTCGTCGAAAGACGTCTTATGCCACCCCTGCCACATAAATGCCTTTCTCCCCACCCGCCCACCTCTCACGCTCCCCCCCCCCCTACAAACACAGTGGACGTTGGCTCCAGTCAATTAAGTTTTCCCACATTCTACTGCTTGTGCTCCATATACTGGAACCTTCCGTTATTGTTGGACTTGGAATGCAGCTACAAAGTATAGGCGACGGCCCCAGCTCTTTTTGTACCTTTGGTCCGAAATATCGTTTGCAAACACATATTCATTTATTTTCTCTCGCAAATATCAACCGTACACCTGTTTTCAATTAAAACAACGTTGCCAGTATCAGTTATGTGTTGATGTTTTGCCTCAACTATGCCTCATGTTATCTTCTTGCTCAATTGAAACTATTAGTGAAACTATTAGCATATAATTATTAGCTATGAAATTACTAACAAGTGAAACTATAAGCATATAACACTTTAGTACGTCCAAAGCTGGAATAGGCTTGTATTGTGTGGGGTCCAAATACTAAGTCTAACATATACGCACTCCCTCGAAAAGATTCAAAGGCGAGCAGTGCGTTTTATTTACTCGAAGTATGGTCGTGATACATCAGTTACTGAGTTGATGCGAGATAATGAATTTCGGACACTACAGTCGCGACGCCAGCTTCTCCGTCTAAAATTCTTGAACAGCGAACTTGGGCTAGATTTGCCACATTACGTTACCCCTGTTTCGACCAGGCAAACTTGTCATTCTCATGTCCTATCTTTAACTCCGTATTTCGCACAGACAAATCTATTTTAGTTTTCCTTTTTCCAGAGAACTGTCACATAATGGAACAACTTGCCTTCTGATTACCTTCAAACCTTAGATCTTGATGAACCAAATGTTTATTTCTGTGAATCTTGACCCCCACCCCGAATATTTCTTGATTTCTCTGATTTGATGTTCTTCTTCTACTCGCTATTCTCTTACGCAGATGTATTTTAGTCAAGTTGTGTCACCTATGTACTGATTTTGTGGTTGTGTTTGTGCCCCTCCTGCTTGGGCCTTTCTGGCCTGCAGTATTCCACAAATAAATAAACTAATTAATTAATTAAGTACTGACCAGTATGAAGCGAGGTACCGATTTAGTGGTCTACATACAAACTTGTATCAGAATTATTTTATTTTTTGGCCAGGTGGCTTAATCGAGGAATGGACGGACGGATGGACGGACTAAAATTTTTGAACTTTTACCCCTGTCACACGGCAAATCTAATGTCATTCAAACTGAATGACATTAGCTGGTAATGACATTCGGCTCGGCAGTGCGGGTCTACACGGCAGAACAAATGTCACTTGATTGTGATAGCGGTGACGAATAGCGAGCTCGCATAACCGCAAAATTACATTTCAAGCACATCAGAATGTTTTCACACGTAATATATTTTTAAAAAACGTAACAAAAGATTATTTTTTTTTAATAAAAACAAGAAAACCACCGATTTAGGCGACATCAGTAGACATCACAAGCTGACACAAGTCTGCAGAAAATCCGGATTAGGGTAGCGTGCGCACTGGGGACGAGATTTTCTTTTTTGTTTGTACTTGTTTGTCTTTCTTTATTTGAACAACAACACAATGAAGAAAATGTAAGTTTACTGACAGTTTTTAGAAACAGTATTCTTTCGTTTATTACTGAATTTTCCTGTCTAGTAGGGACGCGCTACTGCTGTCGAGGCTACTCATTTGGCCACTAACTGAGGTCGGGGACCTCAGTTAGCCACTAAATGTCACTCGCCTCAAATGTCATTCGGTATTCTCGTGTAGCGCCGGACATTTAGAGTGAATGACATTTGCTGTAAATGTCATTAGATCTGCCGTGTGACAGGGGTATTAAATAGCCCAAGAAACACTCCCGCCTTTAAAATTTTTTGAGTTCCTGATTTAGTCCTAAGACACCCTGTATAAACTGAGGCTAAAAACTTGTTGGTCGCACAGGTCAGGTAAGCTTAGGTTGAAACTAATTACCACACACCAAGCAGCAGCATACCTGCCAACCTGGGGATATCAAAAATCGGGAGATTTTCCTCAAGGGGGAGGGGATTTTTTTTTTTTCGCAGCATACGTGACCTGTCTAGCCTCTGAGATCAGCTTTGATTCCAAGTCCACAATTCGCAAACCAAGCAAATACTAAATGACGTTGCTGTTGACCAAGAAATTGTCCCCGGTTCCCTGCTTCTCGGCGACGCCAACAAAGTTCTGGTGCTTGGTCGCTGCCAAATGCAGTTGATATCGCTTTTCCCGCCGTGCGCCACGCTCATGTCGCATGCAAAAATCGCACAAACTTCGTAGTGCTCGCCTTTTTGCGGTGGCACAACGCATGGAAATCTTCAAGAAAAACTGCAAATACTTCTTTTTCGGCTTTGACAACGCCATGTTGTCAACAGAGCTATCAAAAAAAAAGGCCTGCACACTCATTGATGTGACTGCCGCTGATTTCAGCTGGCTACCTAATTCATGATGGTAATTACAATGTGACGATGCTGCTTGACGAGCTTTCTTTATTTATTTTTTTTTTGTCGGCACAGTTGGGACACCTTTTTGGGAGATTTATGACCATTCTCGTACAACCAGGAGGATAGGTAAAAAATCATCAGTCTCCTGGGAAAATCGGGAGACTTGGCAGGTATGCGGCTGTTACAAACTGCACGATTATTTAACCAACGACCCACACTCCAAATCAAGTCACAAAAACCAGCAATTTAGCATCCATAATGCTGTTATCTAAGTTTCCTGCAACATTGAAATGTAGCCCCCAATGATGACATATACAATTTAAGACCATAAAGCCAGTTTTCTAGAAATAATAATAAAAAAAAAGCAACGGACTAAAATCCAAATCACAGCTGCGAATACCCTTGACCTCTCACCACAGTATTTCTTGTTACTTTACTCCCCGAACTCGCATGTTTCATTTTTTCAAACGCTGCATAATCACCGACCAAACGTTGCACGAAAATCAAGTCTTTGGCACAAAGCTCTGTTACAACTGCGTGCCTGGTGTGCCAAGCTCCATGTTTTGGTTTGCAACTATTTGCTTTTTATCTTAGTTTGTTTTTTTTTGTATTTTTTTCTTTTTGCAAAAACTTACAAACTGCTTGTTACAGTAATTTGTAGGAGTGGCGTGAAATATTCCAGCCCAATTTTCCATTTTCCCCACGTCACGCAAGACAAGTGAATCGTACAACTGCCTTTAAACACAAAGAAATCTACAAGGCAATGACCTCACAAAAATATGTCTTTACAGGACCTTTTCCCCTTCAACTAAAAGTTAAAAAACAAACAAAAATTAGCCCCCCCCCCCCCCCATTTTCCTTTTTTGAACGCCACATGAAAATCAAATTCCACAGAATCTCCTCAACTCAAACTCAAAGAGTTTGAAGATTTCCTGAAGCCGAAATCAACCGGCTTTGTGCTTGATCTGTTTTTGCGCCATTACATCAAAATACTAATGGTTGCAAAAACACCTTCACTTGAGGGTGCATAAAAGCTGAGTGCGAAACTGCAAGCCGCTATAAGTGACACACCACTCTGCCTGGAGATGACAAGAAAGCAAGCAAGATTAAACAGGGCAATGAAAAGGAAAGACAACCTTCGATCTTGTTTAATTGGAAGCGACTAGTCCATCGGTGACTCACCATGCTCTATTCCAGTCACAAAATTTGTTTTCTTAACAGAAAAAAAAGAATGCCAGAAGTGCCGAGAAACTCAAATTTCATGCTCAAGGACGCAATAGATGCCAGCACTGAAAACACAATTACAAGTGTACTTACTGCACGTTAGCACTGTAGTGATGAGATCAAATGAACTAGAGGCTCCACTAAAATCGCCCAGTCACGTGTTTTTGCGATTGTTTAGGGCGGCGGCTGTTATTAATCGGCCAAACAAGATTCGGTGACATTACAGAGAAATTGCCAGAAAGTGGATACGCAGTCGCCAATACTTCATTTGTTTTTGTTAATATCTAGATTTGTTTGAAGTTTGCGGTAAAATTGGTACCATTCTTGTGGGGACAAATCAGTTTATTTTGCAAAACAAACTTGTATTTTCTTTTCACGGCCACTTCCGAAACAAATCCAGGAGGGGAGAAAACACACTGCTTGCCGCCACCACCAGTGCAAGTGATGGCAAATGCACTCCTAGTTTCCAGGACAGTTCTGTGTCCCCCCTTTCTTGCATCCTCTCTCTCGCATAACTGCCCCTCTGTTTTGTGCAGCACTCCAAATTCTCCTCTTCTATGGTACTGTAGTCTTGTCTCTTGCTAGTGGTTTCTTCTAACTTGTTTAAGGTTTCATTAGATTACGAGATGGACCAAGCTGCTCTACACTTCTCACAGCAAAAATGTGCGGGTAAAAAAATATGAGCATGTAAAAAATATCTTGAAGTACTTATAGTTTAGCAATTCGCTCATGAACAAGCCGAAACGTAGATTCTCCGAATAGCTCTCAAGGTTTTTGTGCAGAAAAAATGCCGAACATCTAGAACCTTCACTTATAACATGACAAGAATCGATGATTGTGCTCCTATTTTGAAACAAGACTCTTGTGGGCACAGTTGTCCAAACGTGTGTCCTCTTCACAACCTTTAGAATGTGCGTACCATGCCTATAGCCCGTTGGTATTCCACTAATTTCAAAATTCCTACCACAACTTCTATTGTTCTTCCTGGTTTAGTAACTCCACGTTAACAGTGCCTTACTGTCTCAGCCATAGCACGGGCATTCGAGACGGTGCATTTAAGGCATAAAGTAGGCCTAGCTGGTGATTATTCACTAGTGATACCTAAGGAGTGTTTATAAGTGTGTTAAAAACAGCCTAAATCACACATGCCATAGGCTCTTTATTTATTTTTGTTTTAAGATGATACGCTGGAAAACGCCAGCAAGTAATACGCCAAAACAAAACAGTGCCCCTTTGCCATTTCTTTTTCCCTTTCTGCATACTTCCTTCCTCATGCTACACCCATACTAACTCGATCCCCTGCTCTGCTCTCCAGAAAACAAAATGACTATTCAAAGCAGCAAACACAGACGACACCTGCACAATTTAGCTTAGTTTTTGGCGTGCGATTCCCAGTACGCTTCTTGTCCAGCCAAGCCTCAGAAAGTAGTCTGGCAATGTGGGACTGCGCAATTTGACAATGACCTAGCCAAGGTTTTTACGTGGCTGTCAACTAACAGTAATAAACTTGCCCACGTACGACTGGTAGCTTGAAATAACACCAGCTCTCAATTATACCAACCCTGCTAACTTGAAACAAACGCTATGGCGACAGAAACACATCCCTTCGTATGAAATCCTAAAGACATTCAATTACGACTGTACGAAATTTTGCGTAGGCCCGCAGTTGTGAATTGTGTACACTGGTCTTGCGAAACATTGCAGGCTATGGCCCCCTTTTTTGTTTGTGTGTTTGTCACCTAGATAACCTGCCCTGCTAGAAGACTGCTTTTTTTTTTTTTTTCTCCTAACACGCCAATGTTGTTTATGCGCAACCCAGTCCCGAAACTGCCTTCAAAGCTCAGCCCACATCCGGCCTTCTGCCTACTTCCAGAAACCTCCCTCGAACGTAGAAAAATTATTAAAACTTGAGGGCGAATAATTTTGGCGGTCAGACAACGGAGATGTGCTTCGACTAAGTAAATGGCTTCGCAATGGGAAACGTGCCTGCTTTAGCGATGGTTCGCGCAAATCAGAATAAGAACGCGCAACTCGCGTCTCGTGGTACCACAGTGCCGCACGACTACCATCGCACTTTCGTGATGGCTCACGGGGGCAAAAAAGGTACCGGCGAAGCCAGGATGTGTTCAATGACAGATCTGCCGCAATGTGCACGACATGGAAAAGTATATCCATTCAGCAGACTACGGTTGCTACGACCTGCCAACCGGGCCGCAAGAGCCGAGCATTCGAGCAGTGATCAAGGCCGTGCAGAGAGTTTCGCTCGCAGCTACCTTACTAGGCAGCCTAAACGAGCGTCCTATATAAAAGCTGAGTAATCATTCGATGCGGTCACGCAATACAGCGTCTCAAAGGGACGGTGAATCAGCAGCGCGTCGTTTCTCGAGACCGCGGCACGCGAAGGGCCCTAAAAAGATCGGACAACCACCGCTCTCCGAGGTGGCCGCCCAGGCGGCACCTTAAATTTCATCCAAACAGCTGGAACACCTGACGACTAGCCCGAGGGGTAAATCGCGGCACGACCAGGGGCTAAGCTGCAGGGATTTGGTGGCGCTCTCAATGGACACAGCCGAGCGCCGCTCTACCCACGAGCTGAAGCTGTCAGCAGCGCGAGTCACATCTGCGCCGAGCGCGCGCCGCGGTCCCGTCAACGGCAACGGTCCGCGCGCGGAGTCCTCGTGCCAGGCTCGAGGCCGTAGCCACGATCGGCACACTCATTGGGCAAGCGAAGCCGAGAGCGTCGTATAGGCTTAGCCCGAACTAGGCAGTGGCGGCTCGGCCGGAGCGTACTTGCGCGATCACCGCACGCTCACCTGGCGACTCCCGATGGAAAGGCTCGGCTGCCGTGCTGCCGCCGCTGAGGCGCCTAGGGCCCGAAGCCCGGCTCACGCGACGAGTGGAACCAGAGCGGGCAAGCACGCACGCATTCTTGCTAAACGAGCACGGATGATCTCGCTCAAAGAGCAGCCATGATGGTTTTTCATGAGTGACATGCCCTCGCTGCAAACAAGTAACAAAAGCGCAGAGAGCAGTCGTGATGCAAGACCACGAAGCCGCATTTGTGCAAACTTGAAGTGAAAAGGATTTCTGTTTATTTGCGTACGCGAGAATGAGAGCCGATTTTATTTGAGCGACGATGCGTAGCCGAACGCTGAGCAAACCGAACAAAACCTTCCACCGGCGAGTAACTAAGCCGCGCGGTCTAATCGGCCATATCAAGCACAGAAAACGGCCAAGACAAGCCAGTTGCAAAGAAAGCAATAGCGGCAAAAGCAGTAAATTTGGCAAAGAAAAACTAAAGTGTTTTGCATAGGTTGATTGTTGGCAGCGTTGTTTTGTGTTTTGATGCTTGGATCAGTGGTACTGCTTCTATTTTAACCCACTTTGATTTGCTGTGATCGTTTCCGATGATGTTGGAGCTGCGAAATCTTTCGTTGCGGAACAAGAAGCGCGCGCATTTTGAGTTTTAGGGCAGAGTACGTTCCTTGTACTCAAGAGTGCGCAGCCGTCTAGCTCTGTCGCCTTGTCGGCTACAAGGATCGTACTACGCAAGAAAGTTTGCCAAACGGCACAATGGATATAACTTCCCTACCGTTTCACCCTGGTTTGGTGATTCCGTTAAAAGCGTGAACGTGGATGTCCGGCAGAATTTTTTGGCAGCCACCATGAGGTGACACAGAATTTTGGTGAATGGCATGAGCTTAAATTTTATCTCTCTTGAGCGTTGACCGCGAACAAGTACGCGTAAACTTGAGGTCCGAATCATGTTTTGGACGGCGTATGACTTCGGTGGTGATTGATCGCGTAAACGCGGAACGCTCGCGCTTCACAGACACGTGGGGCATCGAGAGTTTTCGTTCGCAGGACATGAAATAGGTACATGGAATCCTAGTAATATTATCATTTTGCACTCAAAGTAGTCCGTTGTTTCATGCCTTTCCCCGGAAAAGTTACCAGTGTTTTGCTTCTTCCTGTCAATCGGCAAGCGCGTAAAGTCTGGCAGCGCGTGCGCCCCTGCCCCCTCCTCCGTGCAAGCATAAAGGAGCGACCGGGGATGTACTGTACGCGTGCTTAGACGGGAAAGAAACCGGCCAAAACGTCGAGATAAACACGAGCCGTAACTCCATGCGCCCAAATTCTCTAAGTCAACGCAAAACACCAACTATGGAGACAAAAAATTTGTTCTGTGCGATGATGACGGACACAAAATGTGCTGACCCAATATGACACAATATCTGCAAAAATTTCCCTCATGTGGTAAAAAGCACAGAGTTTCTTATTTTTTTATAGTAAGTATATTGCAAGAATTAAACTCTATGGTAGCTGCGTCGGCGCAACACGACTACTGCCATCACATATCGCAGAGCTACTGCAACTTTTTCCACTTCGTGCCCTTTCAGAGGGGAAGAATTCCAAAAAACAAAGCTAAAGATGATTAAGGTGTCGATGATACAGCCAAAATTACAGCCAGTGTACCAAAACCAACGTTTATGGCCAAAACTACAGCGAACTAATATGATTCTAGTCAATCACTGTAGCGAAAACTGGCGAAAACGTTCCCGAGGAGGCGCCTAGCGGTGCTGCACTCGGGGGCGTCTGCGTCCCTTTCTGGTTCGCCGGAGAAAGCAACTTTCAATATTGTTTTTTTTTTTTGTAATCAATATTAGCGTTTTGGTTTGTTTCTAGTACTTTGGAAGGTTAGACCTCTTGCAGAGAAATTTGAAATACCTTTTTTTTTATTTTAAAATCCAAAATCCACATCCGATTGCTGAGCCGGATCCAGTCGCAAGCTTGGTGCCGGTCGGTCAAGATGCCGAAGTAAGCATCCACTGAGTTTTACTTGCAATTCTAATGCTTTGATGGCTCTTCTCTCTTTTTAGACCAAGGCATGGCAAACTATTGGATTCTGCTGCTTTATAAGCTGCCGCAGTGGGGAATGTAACTTGCTGCATGTATTCACCACCCACTGCCTGTGATGTGGGAGCGTAAGCCTAAGAGCGCAACCAGGGTCTCGGCGGCCACTGTATTGTCGCCGTCGAAGAAATTCTGATTTATCACCTCTTTTAATTTATTGCAGTTGTAGCGGGACAGGCGAAAATGTTTAATGGAGGCAGTGAAACCGTACGCTTGATCGTGATCACTGCTTTGCTTGTTGGGGCCCGAATTTTGCAGTCGGTTTATCGCGTTTACTGCTTTGATTGCTGGGGCCCGACTTTTGCAGTCGGTTGATCTCGGTCACTGCTTTGCTAGTTGGGGCCCGAATTTTGCAATCGGTTGATATTGTTGATTAGTGTTTTGCTTGTTGGGGCCCGACCTTTGCGGTCGGCATCTGTGCCTGTGTCGGGGCGATATTGTTACGCTTGTTTCTATGTTCTTGTTTCCCATTTTCACACGCTGTAGGTACTACTGCGACTACTGCGACACATACCTGACGCATGACTCTGTGAGTACATCTTTTCTACGCCGCATCTCCAATTGGAGCGATTTTTCGACTGCCGCGTCGTACCTGCGTTATCCCCCTGGGTGATTGACAGTTTAATTGTTCTAATTTATGGACTCATTTCAGCGCGATGTACCTGATTGGAAGGTTGACTTGTTAACGATCTCATTGTGGTGGTTTATCGCTTCATTGTCCAGCGCGAATCTTCCCTAAACATGCACAACTTATGGCGAAGGGTGCTGTTGGCAGGAGAGAGTTATATGCAGAGGGAAAAACCAGTTCTGGTGCGGTGCCGGGTACGCTTGTTTCCAAACGCTTCGCTGCACAGAGCACCCACGTGACGTGTGATGTCACTGCGCGCGCTATTCTTTTGAACGCGTGCTAAAAGGGGCCCACCATTCGGGCTCTGTGGCTCTGATGTAGAACCATAGCCTCCTGTATAACCAACTGTGCCTGCTCTATCGCCCCGAAACCCATTGCAGCAGCCCATTTACTGTGGGGGCGCCAAGTTCTCAGGTTTTTCGATGGCCATGCCGATACGAACTGCTGTTTCAGACGGAGGTGAATTGAAACGCACCTTGGCGTCGTCTGCTACGCGAAGGCGTCTTCCAGCTACAATTGTCCGCAAAACGGCGAGCTGGAACTTCATGAGCCAGTTTTATTAAAGACCGAAGCTTTATGCGTGGCGTCGCAGAACTACTAAACTGCATTCAGTGTATGTTTCCGCCTGCACGCTCGCCCGTCACTACGGGAGTTTCACAACGAAATGTATACATGTCCTCACGGTTGTCATTGCGATAAGAGACAGTTAACTTTTCTGCCACTCTATAGGAGTTGATAAGTTGACTGATTTTACGGCGTGATTAATGTTCTGGGATGGAATGTCATGTAGCAAATGAAAAATTTGCTCGTTGCCGTTTGTCTCAGTGGCCCCTGGTGAATGTGGCACAGGTCGGGAGGGCAAGGCATACCGCCAGCCCTTTTCAACTCTATTGGAACAGATAGTGGATTATCGATTGATTGGTTAATTGATTGGTTGGTTGGTTGATTGAGTGGTTGGGTGGTTGGTATATTGTTATTATTACTGGCATCAACTCTTCATATCGGGTCAAATGGCATGCGCCATTTTGCCATAGGATACAGTCTGGAATTGCGGGAGGCTTAATTAATGAAGGTCATTTTGTTTGCTACAAATGGTAGTTTTTCTGTGTTGACGCTCCTTTCTGCTTTTCATGACTTCATCGCCTGCATGGCTTTTTGGCTCTCTCTCTGCGTTTAGGGCTTCAGAAAGTTGGGTAGCTTCCACACACGTGGCCGATCCGGTGTTTTTTTAAGATGGAGCAAAAACAAACAAAAATGCCCGAGTGGGAAGATTTCTGCACTAGTTAAAGACCCCCCCCCCCCTCTTATTTTCTGAATTCTCCACTATGGCACGTTTATCATTTCCGATTCCTTTCCGCTTGTACAGCTGGAATGGGTTCCTCTTCTCGGTCGAGATAAGACTTGTCGAATCGATAAATCTCAATTGTTACTCTCCCATGTTAATCGTAAATGTTGCCCATCCATGTTGTAGCGTAAGTGACGAGCTTTACGACAGCGGCACGCTTAAGGAGACCGGTCAAGGTGCCTTTTAGTTGTTATAATGACCATGTATGTCGTGCAGCCGTCGGTCAGAAAAACCCACTGCAATGGCCGCAAGCACAAAGAGAACGTCAAGTTCTACTACCAGAAGTGGATGGAGGAACAAGCCCAGAACCTCATCGACGCCACAAGTGAGTTGCGCTTCCTGCTTCGCCGAAAAGTTTCGTCATGCTGAAATGTACCGGAGGGAAATGGGTCAGTGTGGTTTTGTGGCGTCGTGGTTACGTCATAAGTGTTCTGTTTGGCTTGTCCTGGCTTGCGATCGGCACTCAGCCCTTGCCGGGCTGATTTGTCACGGTATGAATTTTTAGCTGTGCACCATCCTCAGTCTGATGTTTTGGTGTGCAAGGATTGTTTACTTGCGGGGCGGTAAGTTGCTGTTCTTGGGCTGTTATTTAATGGGAAAAAAGATGAGAACGTTGGTGTAGTGCGAGTTGTTTACTGTGACGTCAGGAGCCAGTGCTTGGCCAAGGTGAGATGCAAGGCTGCAGATGAAATCGGAGATCATCGAAAAGGTTAACGCTTGCAGCAATTTATTTTTCTTCTGTTCGTTCCAGTAGCTTTTAAATTTTTGAAGGGGAGAACTTTGTTGACTGTACTTTTAGGCAAATTCAAGCTACCTTGTAAGCAAACAATTATTCTCATTTGTTTTTGAGCCAAGCAAGAATGGAAAGCTTCCTGGTGTTCCCACTCAAGTGTGGGGGGACCCACCGCGGTGGCTCAGTGGCTAAGGCGTTGTGCCGCTGAGCACGAGGTCGCGGGTTCGATTCCCGGCCGCAGCGGCCACTTATTTGATGGAGGCCTAAAGCGAAAACGCCTGTGTGTTCGAGATCCCCAATTGGTCAAAATTAATCCGGAGTCCTCCACTACGGCACGACACATAGCCCAGTCATAGCTTCAGCGCGTTAAACCCCACAATCTGGAGTGTTGGTGGTCTACACACCAGTGCCAGATTTCCCTGGAGTATATTCTGGTACGAAGTGCGAAGATTTCGTACGAATCTTCTAAGATTCTTGAGGTTATTATTATCAGGCAATTGGCAGGCGAAAAGCAAGGAAATACATACAGTGGGGCTGTTGCACGGGATTTAGAGGCACAAAATGTTGAAGCTGAGATCCTGATACCAGTCGACTGTTGCGAACGGGAAGGTGAGTTTCATCGCGTTTAGGCGAGCAAAAAGTAACTAGGACTTACGCGGGTGGATTGTTGGTAGCAATGTAGCACCCACTGGGCTTCACGCATCTTGTGAAATTGTCTACAGTACAGCACGATGGGAAGTTGGGCGAGCTAGTTTTGATACATCGCAGGAAAAGACGCATAAAAGATGTTGACACAAACTAGACATAACACAGGACAGCGAGCTAACTGTAGTGATGTTTCTGCGGAAGTGACTTGTGCAGTGTGTTTCACTTCAAGTCACTTGGCTGTGACCCGCCGCGGTGGCTCAGTGGCTAAGGCGTTGCGCTGCTGAGCACGAGGTCGCGGGTTCGATTCCCGGCCACGGCGGCCGCTTTTCTGATGGAGGCAAAAAGCAAAAACGCCCGTGTGTACGAGATTTCGGCGCACGATAAAGATCCCCAGGTGGTCAAAATTAATCCGGAGCCCTCCACTACGGCGCGCCTCATCGCCTACGTTGCGTCGGCGCGTTAAACCCCACAATCAATCAATCACTTGGCAGTGACTCGGGTCGAAAGAAGCTGGCATGTGGGTGGCTGCTTTTGGCTGCTCTAAAACACGTTTGTGCGTTGCTGGGTGCCCTTTTTTCCTTTAGTCTTCTCACTTGGTGGGTGGGAACTATGGTCACAGTGGGCTGGCAGTTCAAGCGCCGCGTTGCACTGAAATAGCTATTGGTTGACTGATGTGTGCGGCTTGCCTGAGCACCCGCTGCCTGCAGTGCAAAGCGTTTGTAACGTAGGTGATTGCATCCTTTGGTACGACGTATGTGTCGGCACTACAAAGGGAACGTGGGCTTCTACCTCTAGTGTGGCCGTTAAGGAAAGCTATGGAAAGCTTTTTCACAAAGCGTCGCAAATGTAAATTTCACCCTGTGGTCAGGGGATTGAAACCAGGACCACCACATTTCTGGGGCAGTTGCACTACCAACTGAGCTTAAGCTTTCTATCTGCCAGATTTAGGGGAAATCCCCAAAGTAGAGTAAGTTTCTACGTAGGAAGTCACATCCACCTCAGTGCAGCCATACGGCTACAAAGGAAAGCTGTACAGCTTTCTCGGAAACTTCGCAGTTGAAGAATTCATTCTAGTTTGTGCAAAGGGAGTGTCCCACATGCACCTGATATGCAGCTATTAAGTCGCAAACGAAAGCTGTACGGCTTTATAGGAGAACTTCACAGTTCCAACTGTCTTGCATTTTGACTTATGAAAGAATAATTACACAATTGAAATCAGCAGCAACATGGCTGAGGCTGTTAAGCTCCTTTTACGAAGCTTTGGAAGCACCTTTGTTCACCGTTGGCATAAATGAATTCCAGTTACACCTTCAAGTGGATGGGAAACCACTAAGTCTCCCTGAATCATTTTTTTCACCTTGAGTGAAGCTGCAGCGATTTCAAGGCAGCCAACTTCATACCGCAAGTGGAATGGCTGTGCAATGCCCTTTGCGTGATAGTTGTGCCGTATCTTGCTGCTGCACCTCTGGCTTATACCCCTGTCATACGGGCACTTTCAATCGCGATTGAAGTGAATCGCAATCGAATTTTCGAGCACGCTCGAAGTACTGCCGCTGCTACTCGGGCCGTTTCAATCGCGATCGAAAAGTTGCGCCGGTTGCACTCGTGTACGCTAGATGGCGCTAACATTGTACTTGTGGCCGGTGCCTGGTAACTTCTCGCGGTCGTAGGTATACGTAACTATGTAAATGTTACCTCACGCTTATTTGGATCAAGTTATTTGACACAGTTTGTAGCGTTAGTTTAAGTTTTCACCTTCTGTGTCATTACTGAGCGGGGACGAGAGTATCGCCACTTTCGTTCGATCGCGCTTGGAAGCCTCGATCGCGATTGAAACTGCCGTATAGCATGCGCCCGATCCGGATTGAGCTCGATCCGGATCGACTCAATCGCGATTGAAAGTGCCCGTGTGACAGGGGTATTAGATACCTGAAACGGCAGGGCAATGCTGGTAGCAGCACTGTTGCCTCGCATGGTGTCACACTCATAGCTGGCTGCTTTATAGATTGCAGCACATTGGCGTTGATATTCTTTTCAAGGCAGAAGCCGAAAGTGCCCCATTCTGTGAGAAAGTGCTGCTGTTGGCCTGCCAAGAAAATGGCTGCCATTGCACAGAGTAAACTTGTGCTCCAGTGAGTTTTGCACCCCGTCCCCACAGTAGCAGCTTGATGCTCTACCGACTGGGCTATCCCGGCACGTTGCGAGCGATAGAGCAAAAGTTTTTGTCGTTGCTGTTCCATTTGCTGCAGTGCATGCCTGCTTGGGGATTGGCCCGCAATCAGGAGTGTGACCACTTCACAAAATTCACAAAACTGTATAAATCACAAAAGCTGTAGGATAGGGCATGTCACGTGACACCTGCACAACAGCTGCGTAGAACCCTGATTCTAGAAAGTAAGTGGTGTGTGCGAGTCGGCCCGCTCACGTAATTCGCATCGTAAGACGAAGAAAGGAAAGCGAGGAAAGAGGCATGTACCGGCTAGGGCAGAACAGAAGCTGGTCGAAGTAATTAGCGCCAAAAGACAAAGAAGCAAAAGCGAACGAAGAGAGACAAATACGGTGCAGCAGTGAAGAGGTTTAAGGGGCCCTGCAGCACTTACCATTGACTACTCGGCATGTATTTTGGGGTAAAGTCTATTGTCCCAGCAATCTCTTCCCGCAAGAATTATAAAAATCTGTTCACTATCACCGAAACTATGTGTGATAAGAAATCGCGCATAATTGTTCCCTCCCAACTCGACTGCGGACAGCCAACGGGACAACATGGCAAAAGCTATGCACTCTCTCCCGGAAAGGGGGGCGGCTCACAGTGTTCTCTTCTGCGGCCTTTGATATATGACAGGCCGGGGAGTTTTCTCCTTTTCTCCTCAATGTGGAAGGGGTCTGTTTCCGGTCTGGTGCCACAAAAAAACAGGCATGGCTGCCTGCTCGCAAGCGCGCGCTGGCGGTGGTAGGGCGTTTTTGAAGCAATAAGTGCTTGTTGTCGAGTAGGCTGCTTGGAAAGGAAGTATTCAGCTCGTCACTCAAACTCTGCGCGCACTCAAAATCCAAATGAAACAGCAAAACTGTGTGTACAGGTTCAGGCATAGAAGAGGTTGGTACACAGCGCCGATGACGGCGGATTGTCGCAGGAAATGCGAGAAATAAGCCACGGAGTTGACTAGTGACAGCCAGTCAGACAGCCATGGCCTCAATGATGTCGTTTAGGCCATGCTAGGGGTGCATAATGAGGAAAATTGAAAAGAGCGCGGTTGGTTTTTCTGCGTCTTTCACAGCGATTTGCACGCTCACTGCTTCACATGCATGTGTAATATATGGCTCAGGTATTCCTGGCAGTGTAAGCTAAACGTTGCGCAGGTTTACTTGCGCTACTCAAAGAGTGTTGCAGGGTCCCTTTAAGTATCACCAGGCTTTCACCTTCAAAGCACTTAAGCAGACTTCAGTGCCCCGGGAAAATTTTGCCTCTTTTTTGTGTGATTTCATGGGACTGATAAGTGATGCAAGTCTGTCTCTCTCTCTCTCTCTGTGTTCCAGCGGCGGCATTCAAGGCGGGCAAGATCCAGTCGACGCAGCTGAAGCCGCTCACCGGAGCCATGATACCCCCTCCCACAGCACTGCAGCGTGAGTTGTTTATGCACGCTTGGATTCGGAGCTCGCGCTCTGTTGTCGCCCTGGGTTGCCGTACAGTGACTCTCTGATTATTCGAAATCACCTAATTGGAATTTTCGGTTGGTTAGAAGTGAATGGTGCTGGTCCCGTTAATTTTACATGGGATCCAGTGAAAGAAATTGCTTGATAATGGAAGTTTGAAGTTTATTTGTTTCTGAAGCGAGAGGGGAAGCCGAGACAAAAGGCCACGAGGCCTGACATGTTCTCGGCCCCTTTTACAGTTTGGAAGTGGTTTAGAAGCTGTTGTTCAACAAGTACAAGAAATAGACAGAATAGGCGCGAAAACGCATCATTGCAAAACAGGTAGTACATCTTTGCGCATATCCTGGTACACAAAGACCAAATAGCAAACACAGCAATGCACAGAGGAAGCGTTGAGGGTATGTACGTGTATAGCCTCATACATGCGTAAGAGTAAAAATAATGAGCATAAAACCGATTACATTGATTTTTTTGAAAGTGGTTTCGAATAAAAAGCGTTGAGGTGGCCATCATTTCTCGATAAAGTTTAAAATTTTCACGCTTGAAAACACCACTGTGTGCTCCAGTGATGTCGGTGCCATTGTAACTGAAGAAGCGCGGAGTCGATAAAGCGGCAGGATGGTTGAGGCTCGCACTAGCGCACGCGTCTGTTTCTCTTGAGGTCCTCAGCCATCTTTGTTGCGCACAGCAATGTGTGAGCAGTTCCTGCGGGGGAGGCTTCAGTCGTCGATTTTTGCCGACTAGTCTCAACAGTCGTGGCAACCGGTACCGTACGCTTGACTTGGCGACGAAAGCTGAGATTCTGAATGAAATCAAGGAGGGAGGCATCTTGCAAACTAGTGGCAATGCCATACCTGCCAGGTTTCCCGAATTCTCTGGGATACTCCCAAACTTTGGTTTTGTGCGATCGTACAACCGAAACAAAAAGTATCCTGAAAACGCACCCGTGTTCTGCCAAATCCCCTATCACGTCTGGCCACATTGCGCCGGAGCTGCTTGATAATTCGATCTTATAGTGCACCAGTTGACATATTTATCGTTGAAGAGCAAAAGTTTGCTCGGTCAGTACCGCAGCAACGCTGAGTGCGAGAGGCAGTTCAGCTTAGCAGAAAAAATTGCACCCAGTTCCGAGATACGTGTCTGACAACCCGAGGTCACGATCTTTTGGCGAAATGTTGCAGGGGCGAACATTGTTGGGCTCGACAGTATTTCCAGGACTTCCTCCCTGAAAAGGGCGGCGTCAGCCACGTTGAAGGTTTAGGAAGTCGCCAGTGGTTTGAGTGTTAGTAGTTTGGACGGCACAGTTTGGTTCCTCCTCTGTTGTAACGATACTTGAGGACAACTTTTTGTGGCAGTGGAGAGGCGGCTTTTGGGGGAAGCTAACTGTTTTGCGTTCCCGTTAAACAGGTTTCGGTTTCAATTTCGGCGTCACAGATACGCATTTGCTTGCTACACAGTTCGTTTTTTTGCATGATCTCCATGATTGAGTACGCTGAACCACGATCACCAAGCATGCAGGCATATTGGCGTCTCCTTTGCTACGCTTGCTTTGTTCCTAAGCACAAGCCGATTTTTTTGGCTGGAGAACCTGGATTGAGTTGATAAACTATATCATGGACGATACCGTCCAGCTCTGAACTGTCCAGAAGTGACATGAATTATGTCATCACTGCAGTTTTTAGAGCATGCACTGATGATGTGTAAACTCTTCTGGAGCTAAAAGCTGGGCAGCACCACTTACATATAGGGCGCTTACATATAGTGGGCGCGGTACACTGAAAACGAAGCATGCATACAGTACAGCGCAAAGTTGAATTTCATTGGGATCGCCTCGAATGTGTCGAAGGATGAAACTATCGTACCGCTGCACTCTTGTCTTTCTGGTAACTTTAGGCGGTCTTCCAGTCGCCAAATGAAGCCGTTCTACGCTTTGAATACTTTGGGTGCCATGCAGAACTGCTGCCTTGAGCCGTGTTACAGCACGCTCGCTTACGCTAGCAGGCAACTTAATTAAGGCTGAAACGGCGGAGAGTCCTGGTTTCGTCAGTCTCACTTGGCCGTGCACGTCCCAAGGAACTTGCTTTGTTTGTTTTGACAGCCTTTGGTCCTCCTGCTTCTTTTAAAATCCTATGCACGAATTAAATCACAAGCTACCGGAAGGAAAGGAAGCTGCCGTCGATAAAAGCGCTTTTTTTTTTTTTTTTGCTTAAGAAACTTGTGCAACACCAGTGGCGAACGCTGCAACCAATAAAAAAACCTGAAAATCTAAAACATAATGGTCTCTGTTTCGCATATTCTGGCTAATAATTTAGTGCCATTGTCTATCCAAGGCTAAAAAATAAGAACTATATATTTTTGAATTGCTTAGGTAGCGCCCAGCGAATTATTTTTGTTGATCTACTTCCAGTTGTGCAGCGAAACGGCGGAGTTTGGCTCTGTAGTCGTAACTGCACTGCCACAGAAGGTTGTCCCCGAGTATAATATAAAGGTATAATATAATATAATATGATATAGTATAATATAATATAAAGCCCCTTTGTCAGATCTCCCTAATGCCATCTCGGTGGGGACGTGGCAAGTGTGCAGTGCTGCTTTTTTGCGTTTTGTTTAATTGAAAGTTCAGATAATTAAATGTTTTGTGGTTCCCAGGGACTTCGTATTAATGGGAGTCGACTGCGGAAGGCAGCCCGCCTTCCGCAGTCGAACGCTGTCGAACGCCCGCCTTGGTAATTTGCTAACAATGCTTTAGTAATTTACAGAAGTACAGATCTGTCTTCTAGACAAAAACTGGTCGAACCTTTTCCATGCAGTGTGTTGTTAAAAACATGCCGAGTGTAAAAGTGTCAAGCGCGCAGGTTGGAAAAGCGTCGAAGATTGCTCGAAAGAGCATGGTGTTCCCTTCAGGTTAACTGAGGTGCTGCACAGGCACAGGTGATGCAGCTCTGGTAATTTTGCCGGTTAGCTGCAGTCGCACTTGCCTGCACCTTGATGCGGCCAGCAAAGCTCCATTTGGTGCACTAATGCACTTTACGTTTTGCAAACACTAGTGCGCTCCGAAAGTACATGAATGTTTGCGGAATGTTTTCGACGACTTTTTCAAAGTGCGAGCTCGTTGGTACCTACCACGGTGGCTGAGTTGCCCGAGGTGGCTGCTTCTCTGATGGAGGCGAGAAGCGAAAACGCCCATTTATCGTCATTTTGGCGAACATTATATAGAGATCCCTAGGTGGTCAATTAATTCGGTGCCCTCGACAATGTTGTACATTATTGCTGAGGTGTAGCTTTGGCACGTTAAACCCCGTAATTTTTTTTAAACTCTGATTTCGCCCGCCTGCTTTGCCTGCATTCGTGCCACGTGGAGAAATCTTTCGCTCCGTTGTAACCATGCTAGTGAGCTGGCACGCCTTGTTAGCACGTGCTTAGGCGCTTAGCGGAAGGGTTGGAGAGGAATAAACTTAGTAGTGTCGCTAGTGCATCCGCATAAACGAGTGATTCGGAAACATCCGAGAAATTCCGTGATGGCAGCATGATCTTCTGACTGGGTTATCAGCCTAGGTCAGCCAAGCACTCACGTGCTTTGGGGATGGGGCCAGTATCCAGGCACCGATTCTTACCAAACTTGGAGCACAAGTGCAGTCGACTATGGCAGTGTCAAAACATAAATGAGTCTGTAGCTAGCTACCTTGTGTAATTTCTATGTTTTGAATGCATACTACTAATTAGTTCCTCTGTATTCACAAAGGTGGCCCGAGCGCAATGAAGGTGTTCATTATTTCTTTCTGGGCTCCGTGGCTATAAATCAATTTAAGGCACATACACAGTGTCAGCATATGCAAATTTTTTCATTTGCATGGGGCAGGAACATTGTGCCATTTTTATTGGTACAGTCTAGTCCACTTGTAACAGTATACAAATGCCAATGAAAACCCATCGTTTATAACACTAAGTGCCAAGGAAAACCCATTGCTGTAACCGATATTTCTTATAAGCGGGTTGCACAAAAAAGAAGCCAAAACAGAGATCAAAGCATTTTATTTGCATGCAAGCAAGGTCACACTAACTCGATATTTGCAGAAAAGATACCATAGTCGGTGGACTTTGTTTGCTTTATGCGAAGCTGGCGCACATCTTTTTCAAAAGCTCCCTGAGGGGCTGTATCATGCATTGGGCCTCCTGTGAAGACCCTTCCGAGTTGGCTGCACAAACACGTCCAAGTATCTGTCAGTGCTGCCCGTAGCACGTGTCTGTGCAACGGTCGCCTCTTCAGCGAGGCACTCAGACGTTTCCAAAACATTGACCTGCAAAAAGACAGAGGCAGTTGAAGAGGCACCCAGTCAAGTTCAAAGCGGTGAACATGACACAACAGGTGAACATAGGCGAACACGTGAACTAGTGGCACCGGTGGCGCGAGTTTTCGAGCGGGCGAGGTGACGATGCCGAAGCGGTGATGCCAGGAAGGGGTTTGGAAGGAAAACTGCTCTCCCCCTCCCTTCGCTACCTCGTAAGCGGCGCAGTCGACTCGTTTTCTGGGGGGTGGGAGGGATGCGTGGCACAACGCAGAGAGCTGGCGGCAGCTTGAATTTTCGTTGCGCGCTGTAACCGGATTCAATCGTTATATCCGGTATCGCGGCACTGAGCATTGTAATAAGCGGTTTATCTTATCACGGAATGCAAACGAAAGTGGCCGGTGCCATAGTTGTTCATCGTTATATCCGATATAGTGTTATACACGGTATCGTTATAAGTGGACTCGACTGTATTGACTGAGGCTACAGTTGTGAACGGACAGCTTTGCTGCACACAAGACACCTTTGTGAGTACAGTGGTACAAGAACTAGAAGATATTTAGGCATTGTTCGTTTTTAAATTAAGGGATGAACTAATTAGTAGGATGCATTCAAAATTTAAAAACTGCACAAGCAAGCTACTCTCATTTCTGTTCTGCATTGTCGTAGTCAACTGTCATCATCATCATCACCAGCCTATCTACGCCCACTGCAAGGCAAAGGCCTCTCCCATTAATCTCCAATCACCCCGGTCCTGTGCTAACTGCGACCAATTTGCCCCTGCAAACTTCTTGATCTCATCTGGCCATCTAACTTTCCACCGCCCCCTGCCACGCTCGCCTTCTCTAGGGATCCACTCTGTTACCCTTAATGACCAACGGTTATCTTGCCTTTGCATTACATGCCCTGCTCATGTCCATTTTTTCTTCTTAAAGGAGTACTGACACGAAATTTCAAAGCTGAGATAACTATGTAAAACGCTTCCTTTTCATCAGGAGATGTCTCCCAGCAAGTTTCAACAGCAACCGTTCAGCGAAACATATTTAAAATCCATTTTAATCTTCGCCCGCACGAGAAAGCCCAGAGCGGGCCGACGTGACATCATCTGCTACGTGCCCCAAACTGCCGACGTCGGGGCTCCCGTGACGAAGCCGACGCGCTGGCTGTGGTTGGCGCGCGCTGCTCGGGCGTGTGTACACGTCATGGTTGGGGACTGACGTCATGCTGCCCGGGCCTGTGGGGACGGCGAAAACCTCGGCCGGTCTGGGCGCGCGCGTGCGCTCGCTCGCGCGCGCTTCCAGAGAGGCAGCGATACGGCAAGACTGGTGACGTCATGTTATACATGCTGTCATGGCGGCCGCTCGGCGTTTTTCAGTCGAAACCGAAACTGGCACGAATAAACGACGCCGTAAATGAATGTTTACGCTGCGCTCGACCGTTTAATCTGTCATTCTATGATTAGTGGGCTGGTAGGCACGCATAGCAGCGAAAAAAACGTAACATAAAAATTTCGTGTCAGTACTCCTTTAATTTCTACTCTTCTTCTGTACTTCTTTGTACTTCTGTACTTCTGCTGCATTGTGTGTCAACTGTACTTCTACTCCAATGTGTGGTTACAATGGGTGCATCAATAACAAAGGCAATTTTAATTGCCACATCCCCCCTTTAACCCAGTTATATTGCGACTTGGTTTTGTTGACAAGGGATATTAATCAACATCGTAAACTTAAATGACCGGGTGAGGATCAAAGGTACCTGTGGTGTGGCAAAGAGGGAAGAACAGGAGCTTGCAGCGATATAAACCGTGCATTTGAGAGTCGCTGAGGGGTTGGTGCCACTCTTGTGCAAGCGAGCTGTTTTTTACTTGCGCATGGTTGAACAGCTTTTCCACATACCATGTTCTCGCGTAGGGGTGCGGTCACAAACCACTCTCATTCAGACAACAGTGGAGGCAGGTGTGTCTGTGTTGGGCTGTTGCGATGACAGCGTGTCGTTATTGCGCAGTAGTTGGAAAGTTCTGTCATAACTTCTCGTGTGCAGCGCACCTTTGCGATGAATCTGCTGCCCGTACGTGCCTCTTGGTGGTTTCGCTTTCTTGCGCCGAATGTACTGCACACATTGGGAGATGTGAAAAAGAAAGAGTAAGAGTAATGTGTGTTTCATGCAAAGCACCAGGCATGAATGGTGCTGTGGGCTGTCTCACTGAGAAGAGGGAAACGTGGTATTAGGTTTTTGTGTCTTGTGAAAGCCCTTTAAGTATAGAAGCCCCGCAGGCTTCAGCGCTAAGTCTAAGGCCTTTGATTGTAATTGGGAAAGCAGTATTTACTGGTAGTGTGGCAACCGCAGTGGCTCAGTGGCTAAGGCGTTGTGCTGCTGAGCACGAGGTCGCGGGTTCGATTCGCGGCCGCAGCAGCTGCTTTTCTGATGGAAGCGAAAAGCAAAAAACGCCCGTGTGTTTGAGATTTCGGAGTACATTAAAGATCCCCATGCGGTCAAAATTAATCCGGAGCCCTCCACTACGGCGCGCCTCATCACCTGCATTGCGTCGGCGCGTTTAACCCTACAATCAATCGAGAAGGGCTGCGCCATGCCGCAACAAATTTAGTTTTTTTCCGGCATTTCGGGCCGTAATGTTGCTGCTGCAAAACTGCTCCCAAATAGCTTTGCCTCTCATCCAAAATTTTCTTCCAATCCTAAACTGGCTGGACCAGCACCTCAGCTGGGAAATGTGACGGTTTGTGTGGATGAATTCAAAGCCTTTTTCTGCAAATGAGTCGTTGTGCCTTCTTTCTCGTTGCAGCTGGTCCCCCTCAGCGGATGCCCCTGGTGGGCCCTCCACACATGGGCCCGATGGCGGGCCCTATGCCAGGGCCCATGCCGGGTCCGATGCCCATGATGGGACCGCCGGGCCCCATGCCCCCCAACATGATGATGCCTGGTGAGCCAGCCGCCTTTTGCAGCACTGTTTGTTGCTCTCTGTGTGACTTGATTTTTGGGTGTTTGACTGCACACACCTACAATATCCTTTAATTCCTGGCTGGCCAGTTTTGCTACCACCAGTCAGGGGATACCCGGTACGCCATGTAATCTCTCGGCCTTGCCAGTTTACATAGCAGTTTTCCTTTACCAGGAGCTAGCAGCAGCCTGGTCCCTTTCTAAGTTCCTGGCACACGTGCCTGGTGGAGGCAATGGGATCACTGCATTGTGCCAGGGCCTTCCTTGTTTGACTAGAAGTGGCATGTATCGAGCAGTATTGGTGCTCGACTATCTAGGCGTGCTTCCAGTAATAGAGCCCATTCGGTAGTTAGGGGGGCCGCACTTATTACACGATTCTCTTGTGAGCTGTTGAAGCTACAGCTACGAGCTTTTAATTCTGGGGCGGGGTCTGCGCAACTTCAGCACACCGTGGGGGAAAAGGGACTTGCCTTATCCTCTGCAGATGAGGTCGTACTTTTGATCAGCTGCTGGACACACTATCCAAGGATATGTGGGGTAACAGTCCATCCTTGACAAAGTGTGTGGGAGCTGCTGGTTGAAATGAAGCCATGCCATGCTTGAAGCATTGCTTCAAGATTTGAATGGAGTGGCCTTATAACTCTTTTGTTACCTTGGGAAAATTGACCAATTTTTAGGGATCCAAGAAAACATTTTCTTCTGCTAAAAAAGTTGCTTAGACATCAATTACAGGAACACAAAATGCAGATGACTTAAAGGAGCCATGAAGAGAAAACACAAGTTTGGTTCATTCGAAAAATTGCCTCGTTAGAACCATACTGACACTACTTTTAACGCAAACTTCGCTCAAATAAGCGACATAATTAGGAAAAAAAGGAATGACCATGCGACCCACCAGCTCATTTCCCACAACAGAACCTATGATGTCATACCAGAATGCTCTGCGATTGGCGGAGGCCGGCAAAAGCAAACGCAAGTCAGGCAGGGCTTACCAGTTTGCCTAGTGAGCTATATGCCCGTGAAACACACTGCACATTCCTTTTATGACACTGAGAACGGTGGAGTAAACGGTTGAAGTTCCGAACGAACACGCAAACATGTACGCCAGTGCGTACGAAACTACAGCGTAGACCGCTTATAACGTATATCGCGGGAGCCGCAAAAATCCGCATTATAAGCGGTACCGCACTATAACCAAAACACGCGCGAATTCAACCACATCGCCACCTATCTCTCAAGTCAACCTATATTTATTATCACTCAAACGCACAGCACTTAAAAACGAAGGCACGGTCTATATTTCGTACTATTTTTAACATCAGCCGCTGCTGCAGGGCAAAAGCGCAGTCTCACAAACGGCGAGCGCGGCTTTAACTTCCGTTGTGTTTGTTTTGAAAGACCATGGCTGCGTTTTTAGCGTCTATGAACAGATGCCGCAAGACGTGATAAAAACGCCAGCGGGATTTTTTTTTTTTTTTTTTTTTTGCCCCACCTTGTGTTCACGATGCTGAAGGCGGCTGCTTATCAGCGCAACGTACTGGTGGTGGAAATCTTCGGCTTCGCGCGGCCCGAATGTTCGGAAAGGGAAAGAGAGGTGGCTTATCTGCAACAACGTTCTGAAGCGTGAACCGCATGGTAGATTTGGTATCGCGAAAACGTGCAGTGCACGCCAGCGCAGATACAACTGGCGTGGTGTGGGCGGCGCGGTAAGAGGCGGCAACATGGCGTCGGCACTGGCCGTGAAGCGGTGCAGGCAGTTCCAGTAAGTTCCAGCGACCGCTTCTAACCGCTCGCTGAAATGCCGCACGGGGCGCAAGCGAAGATGCTCATGCAAGAAAAGAGCTAATAATGTGGGCGAAAAGTGGAATATAAACTGCCATCCACGCTGCTTATGAAAGCGCCCATCAAAAAATAACGCGGTGGTAAGCCTAAACATCTCTGGCGCGGCTAGCCGGCTCGGAGCGCTTCGAATCTCCCGCCACTAGGTACGTGTCTCCCCATTGGTGCAAGTCGTCAGGCTCCTCCCACTGCCACGCGAAGAAGCCACCGCGAGCGCGGAATCGTCGATACGAGCACGAAAAAAAAAAAAAAAAAAACTGACGCTCAACGCCGATGTGCACGATTCGTGCGCGAAAACGGGCCATGCGGTTCACGATTAATAAAATCAACTTGCCGCGCGCGGATGGGGAGTCTGTCGCTATCTTCCGAGGTGCTTCAAGCAAGGTCAGTTGTGGTTATCAGGTACGCGCGAACTAAAGGGTGCCTATTTTTTTTCTTTGGGTGTCTACGTTAGAGGAGGGCAAGGGGTGCACGCTGCGTCAGATGGCCGATTTCATCCTTTCTCTTTTTTCTTTTGCTACCCTAAAACGATGGCTCAGCTGCGCCGGTTGATCAGCAGACCCGCCGAAAAACCGCACTATAAACGGTATTGTGCTTCGGCCAACCGCATCTTAAGCGGTACGCTTATGCATTGAGTTCTATGGGAGGCAAACCGGTGGTCGCAAAAACCCGCGTTATATCCGGTCCCGCACTATAAGCGGTTACGTTATAAATGGTCTACACTGTACCACCGGCCGAGCTCGACATCTCGCCGTTGCGCAGACGAATTTTCGGGTTCGAGGCTCCTTGGGGCCAACGAACCGTTCAAGCATGCACAGCCGCGACCTTGCTTGGTATCTGAATTCCTTGACAGGAAGTTGTCGTCATATTGCCAACCAGCAAAGGCAAAAATAGAAACGAGGGGAGAAAAGAAGAGCAAGCAGCGACGAGATAGTGCCACTCGTCGCAGAAGTTTCGGAATGGTGGTCGTGTTGGCTTGCTGCTGCTGTTACGAGCTCGTTCTCAGTTTACAACCTCTGAAAACTTAGTTTCTTCGAGTACTTTACAATGAAATTTCGTTGCTGCGTCCTGAAATGCCCGTGTAGTACGGGCAAATCGTCGAGGGAGTGCGACATCCCCGCCGGTGAAGAGATCTCCTTTCATGTGCTGCCCAACGACGAACCTTGGCGAAGCAAGTGGCTACGTTTTGTGAACTTTTCAACGGATGAGAAAGGGGGCTAAAGGAAGTACGAGTGCGGTCGCTTCATTTCCGACGAAGTGATTATGGCGGGGACCCTTACGTTAGCTCACTCCTGGGACACGCTGCCGCTCATCGCCGACTTCGTCAAATCGCCGTCAAAGCGTTCTGAACTTGGATAAAGTACCGTACACACCGCGCATTGACGCTCGTATCTTTCTGGTCGGAGCGGAGAGCTCACGCGAATGGCTTTCCATACATGACACCGGCCAACTGGCATAAGCGATACTGCTACTGAAATTGAACTATTATTAACCGTAATAAAGATACGGCACATACGTACCAGTCTGTATTCGTCCGTCGCAACGGGGCTGACGAGGCAGCGGTGCCGACGGCTATGCGTTCGTCTGTTGTGGGTATCGCGGAATGGTCACTTTCCGGTCTTTCGATGTATCCCACAACTCCTGCCGCTCGTGCACTTGAAGGCATTGAGCGTTCAACTGGTGTGAGGTTGTTAAATGGAAGCCCGAGCTCCTCGGCGAGAGCTTTGTTGGCCGCATCAGGCGATTCTATGACTAGGGCTGCGAGTGCACTAGGTTTTACTAGTATTTTTAAAATGGCCGCCGTCTCGGTTTCGGCACGAGTTCCGGTTCCTGTTTGATTCCCGTGTGTGGGTGCTATATGGAGTCGACATACTAAATATTTGTTTCATGTACCGGCTCATATGACGCCATTGTTCGTTCACGTCACAAAATGTACAATTTAGCGGGAGATTTAAAATTTTGGCTTAAATTGCCTTATTTCTCAGTAAATAAAGCATCGTTTGCTTCCGGGAAAGCGCTTGGGGTACTATGAAACACCTAATCTTTCGAATAAAACAAACTTTTGTTTTGTCTTCATGGCTCCTTTAATGCCCTTTCCAATAACACCAGTTTTTAAAATGTCGTACATCATAGTTGCAAAAAAATATATCAAAAGTGAAATTTGTGTGAAGTTGTCCAAGAAAATGAACAAACTACCAATAGAAGAAAAAAATTCAAATATACATTTCAAGGGGAGACATTTCAAAAACGCGTCCTAGAAAAAGTGTTGACTTGCACATAACAGTTTGTCAGATATAGAAAAAATGTTACCACGCATGATGCCCACGCCATGTGGTGAATGCCAACCTCCATTTTAAAATGCGCAGTTTTGGGTGGTTCCCTGCAGGAAATCTGACAGTTTCGCATTATCAGAACACCAGTCTGTTCCCTCGTGATGTAAAAACATCTTGTCAATGACTGACTTTGCATTTACAGCCAACACAGTATTCGGTACAAGCACACGATGCGGAAAAATCTGCATGGAGTTGACAACGAAACTCGGTGGTTGATGCTTTTTGACGTTCACTGTCAGTTATCTCTCAAAACATACACTTGCAGATAATCGTTATCATCTCACTCACTATTCTAGTCCTACTTGCAGGAATGAGGTGCGATGCACTAGAGTTGTGCCTTGCAAGCTTTCACTGAGTTGCTGTTGCGCGATAAAAGAGTTCAACACTATGAGCCTCCTGCATTGCTGCGCCACTTAACATTTTCAAAAAAAAAAAACAATACCATACCTGTGCGAGACTTCGTCCGAATAGACAGTTCTACTAAGGAGAAACACTAGACCTCCGGGGATACCCGCAAATGAAAATGAAACTAGCCAGCGAACAGCTGTGGTGTGCAAGGCCGGTTTGAAGTGCCCTACTTGTTGGAACTGATATCTGGCAAGTGCGAGTCATCTTTTGACTTGCATCGGAAGTTCTTATCGCAGAAATTGGGTTAGGCTTGGGTGAAATCGGGAGCGGCGTGCTTTTTTTCGAGGATCAGTAACGAACACTGAAGGTGCCATGGCAAATAGGCTTGATGTTGGGTAACTGTGTAGTAGTGTTAAATATGAATTTAGGGAAGCAGAAACGAAACTGAAACTGGTGTAAACTGTTTGTGAATGGTCTTGTGGTAAGAAGAACTACAACACGACTTAGAACACCGTGTGCAAAGGCAAAAAAAATGGCCTGAAATAAAATAACTTTGCAAACAGGCACTACTTGATAGTTTCAGCCGATATCAGTGGTTAGTACTGTCAGAGTGCAAACCCGATGATAGAAAATCATCTTTTGATTCACCATTCATGCCCTGATAAGAAAAACCGAACACTGATGCAGAGTAATTACGAGTGGCATGCCTTCTGTGGCAGCGGTGGTGCGCAATGACCACGATGACCACGCCCATTTTCCACACCCAGGTGATACGAATGCATGTCAGAAATCGCGTTTTCGTTACAAAAATGAAAACAGGAATTATTTTGAAAGGGCATTTTCTGAGCTAACCCCAAATAGCTTTACTTTTCCGGACACGCCCGTAATGGTAAAAAAGGGGCTGCGAAGGTATCGTTCAAATGGAACGATTTTGAATGGGCACAGTAACGAAAGAGTTAATGGCGGAGGGAAAAAATCTATGCCAGATTGCACAACGGTGCAAGCCTGATGTCATAGCAGAGCTGTGTGCGTCTCACTATGTTAAACTAGACAAGCGCCATATACTCTCAGACAGGTAAATGGTTGACCAGGTAAGTGCTGGATAAATGGTACTCATCAGCAGAAGACGACATCAAACGCAAAGTAAAGTATAGAAGTCCTGGCGTGTCTTGAAGACCTTCATCTCTTCGTGATTCTGAACGGACTGGAAGGCTTTGTGTAAAACTGCAAGGCCACCTCCGTCTTCTGCACACCGTTGCACACAGAGCTCATGGTAGACAAGTTGAAGTCGAATCAAAGCCGATCGCAGACGTGGCAGCTATGCCTGGGCTCGATGTCCAAGAATTCTCACTTAAAGCAGCTGTTTGCGCTGCCCAAAGATCGACGGACCTGACACTGAAAGTTCTCCGTGACTTGGTTGGCGGGGTCTTGGCAGCAATTACTGTCTGCTCAAGCACACACTTGCACGCACCCATTCGGGGTCCCCTGCTTGTCGTCACCGCTTGCATTCTCACCTTGCAGTGCGGTGCGCTTCATTATAAGCCCCCTCTTCTTAAGGTGTCCAGATCTTCTTTGGTCGCCCCATCTCCCATGCGTGCGGCATAGCGTCGAAGAGAGTTCTACCGCCACCAAATGTCGCAAGAGAGGCGTTTCCTTGTTGAAGGAGCTTCTTGAACAGTGAAGCTGCACGTAGAAAAAACTGAAGGAAGAAGAAGCCCACACAGTTAGGCAGGCTGGGCGGCTCGCATTTTACCAACCAGCGAAGTCTCGGCATTATTAATGTGCATTTGACGTCAGGAGATATGTCAGGCGATATGCGTGTTTCTGTTCATTGACGGCGCAAGCAATGCTCACTTGTGATTTTATGCTCTTTCTCCATTCAAATGCTTAAGTTTCTAATTTACAGTTTTGTGTAGCGGGCGCTTTAGCCTTCCTTATGCCCGTTTCATGGCCAATCCATCACGAGGCGCGAGCTCACGTGCGTTGAGCATTTTCCTGGTGTTTTTTTCTGCGTATGGACGGCGCAACCAAGAGTTAAAACAGTTCTGCTGTTAAAAACACTCCACAGTTTCTGCTCCATTTCTAACTGACAAAACAAAGCAACTCAAATCGGTCAAGCAAGTCTGTGCAACCTGCTAGCACGCAGTGATGTTAGAAAACCACCTGGAAGGCTTGAGTGGTTGAAAAGTGGTCCATCATGGACTTGATATGCCAGCATGTTTCCAGGTGGGGCTGGTAAGCTTCGTGGCCAGCCTAGCCGCTGTCTTTTGTGGAAATGGGATCTGAGTGGCAGCGGAAGGCTGCCTCTCAGGGCTTGATAATATGGGGCTGACGAATTGGTGGACGTCGGGCTGATTTATGTTGCATTCCAATGGCAGATCCGGAGCACCTTTGGAGCTCATTTTTGCTCTATTTGTAGCGAACACATTCCAATGGCAGATCGGGAGCAACCGAACCCTGTTCCAGTGGCAGTTTGCGAGTGCCGTCCGAGCCAGGGTCGCCCCGTGGAGCACGAAAACTTGCTCCCCCGAAATTGGCGGAGTCGGCTGGAAAACGCTGGGCGCTCCCTCTTCTTTCTTGACATCATCGCCGTCTGCTTCCAGTCTACTCTCCTCTCCAAACCGCCATGGCGTCTGCTTCGGCAAATGTGCGCAGCGTCTATAAAGCAAAAGCAGATGCTTAACGCCTTGTCACGCTCAAAGAAAGTGAGCGCGACTGAAGCAGCTGGAGCTCGTAATCAAGCAGCAAGGAGCCCAATGCCGACGATTGAGTGAAAAACGTAGCTTTGGTGTACCCCTTCTTCTTTTTCCCCCTCGGCTGTTTGTGAAAAGGTCGATTAACTCTTTCGGGACCGCCAGAAAAAGTGATGAAAAAGGGAGGTCTCGGTACAAATTTTTTTTACATAAAGCAAAGGCACCATCCTGCCTTAGCATATGCCAAAATGCAGCTAATTATATCTTCTTTTACATACAATACCAAGTTTTACTTCAACACTGACGATAGAACCATGAAAAAATCTGAAACTAAGAACTTCGTAAAAAAACTACAGAAAAAGATAGAAAAAAGCGTAAATATAAAAATATTAAAAAAGAATAAAATTATTTCAGGATATACAAAATCTAATACAATGCTTTGTTTCTTCATTGAAAAAGTTTGATGTGGCTAGGTGTAACTAGTTTTTTGTTTTGTGTGTGATCTCTTTGGCACTAGGGCCATGGCTAAGTCGTCGCCCAGGTACACGCCGGGCTCTTGTCTCGGCGAAAACTTGATCCGTTTCTGCGCTGGTGGCAGGAGATCACCACCATAGGTAGTTAACACCCTAGCGAATAAATATAAACCAGCCAGAACATAGTTCGAGCGCACATACCTACTCCAGAGCCAATTGAAACCGAAACCAACACCCACCTTTGAGCGCGATTTGATGTTCCAGGCTGATCGACACCCGAATCCTCACTCGAGCTGAAATCCGACCTCTAAAGCCGCATTTCGACTCTTCACTGCCACTCTCATCGTTAAAATCCACAGTAGAAGGCGAAGATATGCGAGCCGAGACGAGGCGGATTTCTTATGGCGCTCGCACGAGTATGACGCCATGTTTGTTTACATTCGAAACCACTGCCCGTCAGAATAAAATATCTGACGCGTTGCCGCCTGGCGATAAAGAAAACTCCAGTTTTCAAACTATCTCCTAAATGTCGCTAGGTGTTCCATCGAGCGAAAATTTGTATTCTGCAGGCTCGCGAAACCATCGATCATATGTGATCGATGGCCTATGGAGTGGTCCCGAAAGAGTTAAACTTTCGTCATGGCCGGCGTTGGACACTGTCAAGACCGAAGTTCCTTCATCAGCTCTTTGACAATGAAGGGGCTTTCGTTGACACCAAGTAAGGTGTAAACGCTTGTATGGATGCAGACGCTTTTGGAAGGGCCCGACGTAAAGGGTGCCAGGAAATCCTTTTTCCCGTCATGCTTCAGCATTTGCTCCAGCAGCAGTGGGGTGCGTTCAGAGCACCTGGTGATCGAGGGAGCAGCATGCTCTGCAGCGTAGCTCAGCGACCGCTCCGGATCTGCCCGTTGGAATTCGACATTACCCATCACCTACCAGTCTAGAGGGAAAGCGATGTCAAAGGAATGGGTACAGCTTGCTAATAATGAACTGCTGCTGCCTAGAAAGCTGCAAGAAGGCAACTCTACTGGCTGTTGACACAGCTGGCCGAATTTTCCCCCTCGGCTGCGTTGTTGCTTGTACGGTTCTTGCTTTCCTTCCTCAAAGGGAATGGAACGGCATGGCACAAAAGCGTTGCCGTTGGACGTAAAGGACTACTACATCACTAGGGTGTCAAGGGAAGGGGTGATGCCACCATTGATTGGTTTTGGAGCATGCACTTCCAGAACTTTTTGGCGACTGCAGGTTTTCCCGCTCAGTTTAATCCAGTTGCCATCGAATTTAAATTGTATGGCGATTGGATTCAATTGAGTGGGAAACCTGTAGGGCCGGTTGTGTTTTTTTTTTAATCTACTTCAGCTCTGAATTTTCGTGCAGAGGATGGGTGTTGGCATTGGGTCTTGCTTGGCTTGTATGCTTAGCAGTCTCATTTGGTGCGGTGTAACAGATACCGGGTGGCCAGCCTTTCGTCTTCTAATATTGCGGGCGTGTTCAATAGGTGGACAATTTTCTCATTTTTTTTGTTTCCCCACTGAGACAGTATGAGGAACGTGTACAGACTTTCCACCACATTTCGCTTGACCTTCGCTAACGACCGGGTGACCAACAACCAATCTAGGTTTCTTGATTTGTGGCGTTATTTTAACTTCGAGCATTCATCTTGGCAGTGCACGGCGTGGCCTGCAAAAAAAAGGCGGAAAAGAGGAGACGCAGTGACCTGGTATGAGCACTGAACCTCATATAAGAGTAACAACGCGGGAAGGTGTGCAGACTGTGTACTTTCTTTGCCAAGCAAGCTGAAACCAGCCTGCTGTTTAGTGGACCGGGGGGAACGCTAATGCTACGTGTAAGAAAAATCACGCTAGGCAGTCCACGGAGTGTGTGGATAATGTGGCGTACGAAATGAAGCTGTCATGCGGAAAATCATTCATTGGATGCCTAGGCTGGGCATTGCGTGAATGAACATCTAAGGGAGCTTGAGAAAGCAGCCTGACCACCCTTCATTCTACTGCCACGTGTGGGTGCTCTCTTATGCTTGGAGATGCGAGCCCATTGAAAATATATTGAGTACAACACACGCTGAATTTCGTGAATCGGTCGTGATAAGCAAAAACTTGGAATCATGCGTCAGCACTTCATTGGTAGACCTGCTTTTACCTAGACCCACAATCACAACCATATCTCGTTTCACAAGTCGTGTTCTGTGACATTTTTCTTGTTCACGAAGTCCTCCTGCACGTTTCGTTGCTACCGAAATAATGCCTCCGGTTGGCAGTTGGTTTGGTCTTCTCCTTTTTTTTGTCCCACCCGCCGGGATATCTCAGTGGCTAGAGAGTTGTGCTGCTGGGCCCAAAAATGTAAGTTTGATCCCTGCCGCAGTGGCTGCTTTTCTGGTAGAGGCGAGAAGTGAAAACGCCCGTGTTTCGACATTTCGGCACACGTTAGAGATCCCGAGTTGGTCGAAATCGATCCGGAGCCGTCCACTATCGCGGGCCTCATAGCCCAATTGTAGGCTCGGCGCATTGAACTCCACAATCAGTCAGTCAGTCAGTCTTTCTTCCGTTGCAAGTGCAGCTTTGGTTGTGTAAGTATGATTGGAAAGGCCGTCCTGTGTCGATAAAACTGCCCCGTGCATGTACTATCTTACGCACAGGGGATACTTACTTACTTACTTACTTACTCAGTGGATTGGCAAAGAAAAGGCAGAAGTTGTGTCAGCTGGGCTTGGAGTGCAGGTTCCTTGCGTGTTTTGCCACTTGCTTATCGGCTAGCTTTCTCAATTGCAAGGTTAATTTTTCACTTTGATTGGTACACTGTGGACTTTTCAGGGAAAGGTGTTCACTCATCTTTACTTATTTTCTTACACGGTGTGTGATTTTTGTCGATGTTAGGTCATTAATGAAATTATTTCATATATATTGCCCTTCAAAATAGTTGCAGGGCTACCCAAAACTTGTGTTCGTTGCCGTGATAGTGCAGGAAACAGGCTATGCATACTGTATTTACACGAGTGTAAGTCGACTCGAATGTAGGTCGACCCCCCAAAATCTCTCTCTCAAAAAAAATAAGTGTGAGCGCAGAAAACAGCCCGTTTGAATGCTGCTGGGAGCGAGCGCTGAGAGAGTTCTTCGGGCCCAGGGCACTCATGACAGACGGGCCGACACAAGCACGTGGCAACGTGGCCACCTTGAAAATCGTATCACAAAGAGAAGCACTTCCCTCATTTACCAATACCCCCCATACGGTGGTTCTTGCATCAGCGGTTGATGCTCCCACAAGAGCCGTGCACTCGTGGTGCGCTCAGTAGATGTTAAAAAAGAAAAGCTTTTGTATAAGCACGCGGACTAACCATGCGCTGTGGGTTGAGCGGGAAACTTTATTCCCCATCACAAGAACACATTCGCTGCAGAATGACAACCATCGAAGCTACCGGCAGCGGCCATTGCCACGCGATATCAAAACAAACAACATGGTGGCTCACGGAAGCGGCTGCTCGCGTTTTCCATTGATTCATGAGTACGTTACTCGCATTCAAGGAGCGTTTTGTTAGTCTCTAATAAACAAAATGGGTACTGTTAACAAATCCCTTGAATCAATTCACAGCGCTGACGTAGGCACAATCATCACGTTCAGTACACTTCCAAATGTGGTGGTGGAAGGTCAGCCGCTCTAGGTATGGTGGATAAGGGCACAGATCGGGAACACCAACTTTCAAAGTTGGCATTACCTTTACTGTCGACAGAATGTATGCAGTGGCTAACGCTACGCTTGGACCGTAACTATAGAAACGAGGGTGTTACGCTTTCCCCAGCTCGTAGCACCCGTGATTTCTCATTTCTCTTGCCGTTACAAGTGGCACAAAGTTCGATTTCGATTCTAAGTCGACCGCCCAACATTGGATTGTCAAAATTGAAAAAAAAAGGGTCGACCTATAATCGTGTAAATACAGTGTTTTTGTCATCTGAAATGTGTAACGATGTCACGTCTTTTCTTCCCTCGCAGGCATGAGGCCGCCCATGGGGCCTATGGGGCCCATGATGGGACCCATGGGGCCGGGACCAGGACCCATGCGGCCCCCAATGGTCGGGGCGAACCAAAAGAAGTGACCTCACGTCTCCATCGAAGCGGTGCTCGACTGCTAGGCATTTTGTACATACTCGAGACTACTCACCCACTTCACTCGCACAGCATCACTGGCTCCCCGAGGGAGCTGTTGTTTGGAAATAAAAGGAGGGGGTTTGCCAACAGGTTGCCTAATGTCATGCCTCATCTTGGCTTGTGCACTTTCACTGGCCCAACCACTACAGCAGCGTGAACCCCGAGTTCCAAGCTCATTGCCGCTCTGTCTTTATGGATATTGGGGTTCCTGCAAGATACACGATAAGAATGCAGGCAATAGCTGGCTACAAGGCGGTATTCCGTTCAAAGATACCGTATTTTCGCACGTATAACCCACACCGAAAGTGCAAAATTTTTAGTGGCAAAGTTGTATTGCGGATAATACGGGCGTCTTTTCCTTTAGTGCAGCTTCACGGTAATGTGCGTTGCTCCATGAAGCTCCTACGCAGTAACACTGACTAAGCCCTTCCATGGCAACGATTGTGCAAAATATACAAGGACTAGGAAGGAAAAAAAAAGGACGAGTGTGCTCTAACAACTGAATTTCATTAGTGCATTGTGACTTTCACCTTGGAGTCAGTGTATTCTACCTGCTAAATATATGCTTTTTTGTCTAAATAGTAAGTGATGTGTTGCTTGTGCAGTAGCTTTGGTGCAGCCTTTCCTGTATCAAATGTGCGGGGAATATGCGAGTATTTTTTTTTTTCTGGCGGGCTGAAAGTGGGGGTGCAGATTATATGCAGAAGCGGGTTATGCGCGCGAAAATACGGTAGGTGCAAGCCTCGTACTTCCCGTGAATGCAAAACATTAAATGTGTCGGTACGCCGCAAACCACATCTAAACCGACCTTAACCCTTTTGGCTCTGGTGGTGTCAATTGACGCCATCGCCATCACATAAAACTTATTCTAGCGCGTGGAGAACGAAACGAAAACTGCCAGTTTTGGAAGGAATTGTTCTTCGCTGATGCCTATTGCAAAAGATATCACTGTTTCATTTCAGTGGAGCCCCAGACTACGAAGAAGCAGCTCCGGTGCAGACGAAATTACGACATTGAGGCTGCAAAAAATGGCGGTCCGAGTTCTATTCCCAAGCTTGTAAATCTATTAATATGTGCATTAAGAAGCTTGTTTTTTGTTTGTAGGTTCGTGTGGTCATGGAGTTTAGGAAAATATGCAAAAGTGATGTCTCTGCTCGACATAAAATTTTTAATTGCCAGATGTCCTAACTGATTGCCTGATTAATAAATCTGCTAACTGATTGCCGGAGTAATAAGTCTGAAATTACTTGCACTTCGAGCTCTATTTTTTGTTTAGGGGCTTATGAGCCTAAAATTTAAGAAACCATTGTTTTGCTTGAAACAAAAAAATCAGGGCTGAAAGGGTTGAAGATACTAAACCACTTTTATTTACGAAAAGAATGCGTAGAATTGAGCTAATAGAACAGTCTACAATTAAAAAATTCATGGGTCTTACAAAGAATATCAGCAGTGCTGGGGCTCTACCCAGGGCGTTTGCTCCAAAACCCCTCGTGCTACTCCCTAGCTTTCTGAGTTTTCCTTTTTTAACAGCTGAGCGCTTTTAGCAGTTGTATGAAAGATTATTTACAATATGTCCACAGCTACCACATCCTCCATAAGCGGAGCAGTAAAATGCCTTTAAAAAAAAACTCCCCCCACCTCCCCGAAGGGGATCGTGCGGGAATGCGAATGCATTGGGTGCACCGATGAGCAGAGGTCGGCAAACTCACTCATGAGTCCACTCACTCAGACTCATTTGGACTCAAACTCACGCGTGAGTTTGAGTTTGAGTGAGCGCGAGGCTAGTGTGGCATGGTGAGTTTGAGCTTGAGTGAGTTTGAGCCAAGTGATCACGACTGAGTTTGAGTCCGATTGAGTTTGAGTTCATTTTGAGTTCTGAGTACATTTTGAGTTTGAGTCCATTTTGAGTTCTGAGTACATTTTGAGTTTGAGTCCATTTTGAGTTCTGAGTACCATTTTGAGTTCTGAGTACATTTTGAGTTTGAGTCCATTTTGAGTTCTGAGTACACTTTGAGTTTGAGTCCATTTTGAGTTCTGAGTACATTTTGAGTTTGAGTTCATTTTGAGTTCTGAGTACAATTTGAGTTTGAGCTCATTTTGAGTTCTGAGTACATTTTGAGTTTGAGTCCATTTTGAGTTCTGAGTACATTTTGAGTTTGAGCACATTTTGAGTTTCATTACATATTGAGTTTTGAGTACATTTTGAGTTCTGAGTAAATAGGAGTTTTAAGTCCATTTGGAGTTTGAGTACATATGAGTAGCCTAGCAGGCAGCTATGGTTCGCTGTTAAGTTTCATGCGTCACTGTGGGCTCGGAATTCAAGTTACCTGCGGGTATGTCACCAATCGCGATCTGCATGATCGGTTGGTAGGGAGGTGGTGTCTGATTTTTTTTAGTTTCTTGTTGAATTTTTGTGGCCATAAGCACTTGCTGTATATATACCTAATTTTCGCGGCTGGGCGCGTGAGTGATAATTGACTGGTGAGGTCATAAAAAAGGGTTGTCTTAACTTTTCCTCCTGACGGATCCACTAAGAGCGTGGGAAAGGGTGGTGGGAAAGCACACGGCGGCGCTGGCGTGCTGGTTGTTCGCCTGCTACTGTTAACGGCTTGATATACTGCAAGAGACGGCGGACGCAGCCGCGCGAGGACTGACCAACCGCGCGGCGGCGGTCTCTTCCCCACTGCCGAGCTCCGCGACAGAGGGAGGCCAACGCGAAGACGACGACGTGGAGTGGGACCCGGAGCCCCTCCTCACATACGGGGAGGTGCTGGAGTGGTACCGGCTCGGCCGGCGCACCGCTCCGGCGCCCCACCCGGAACTAACACGACAGCATGCAGTGCTACTACGCCAACTACAAACACAGTCAGTGATCACGCCGGCGCTCGCGCGTCACGTGTGCCCGGACGTGTACGCCAGTGACGTGTGTAGTGTGTGCGGGCAACATCGCGCAACTCTGGCCCACATCCTGTGGGACTGTGCAGTGCACCCCGTGGAAGCTGCCGACATCTACGGCCGGCTGCCGGACACCATAACGAGTGCCGTATATTCGACGGACCTGGCCGCACAAACTCTAGCCGTCCAGCAGCTCGAGGCTGCTCTCGCCAGGCAGAAGCGGAGCGAGTCGCAGACGGGGGGGAAAGGGACGAACTCCCGAGTACCTTTCGCGCACCGCTCACGCCGACGCCGGCGGGGCCTAGTCCCGAAGACGTCGTGAACGTGGGTGGGATGTGGAGGCTCTGCGCATCCCGACCTCCCACTCCCTGCTGGCCATAAATAAAGTCTTTCTCTCTTCTCTCTCTGATATACTAGGGGTCACAAAGGAAGAGGTGAGAGCCGGGGGGAAATGGGGGCGGGGGCTGTCCTTTCTACTGTTTCAAATGAATTAGCTGAATTGACTGGGCAGCGCCCCTTAAGACAGAATAATGACCACATTAGATTGGTTGAAAAGTGAAACTGATGAGGCTAAGGCGTGTGAGGTATCAAATGAAAGGTCTGGATTAACGGAATCACGCGGGGTAAATAAAAAAAATGCTTCCTGATTGTAGTCATCAGGCAGTCATAATGAGTCGTAGATTGGGTTAAAATTCAAAATGACGCTGCGAGGGCATGTGGGGAATCATTCGGGACGAGCATGAGATATGGATATATCATGACGTAGTCATGGTAAATCAAAGATTCGGTTAAAATTCAGGTTCATGACGCTAGGGCGTATCAAATTAAAGGTCTCGATGAGGGTAATCACGTGCTTCCTGATTATTATCATGACATAGTCAAAATGGGTCATGACATAGTCAAAATGGGTCATAAATTAGGTTAAAATTCACAATGATGCCACTGGGTGTCCGGGGTATCAAATTGAAGGTTCCGATAAGGAAAATCACGTGGGACAAAAATGTGGTAGGGCTATATCATGAGGTAGTCATGGTTAGTCATTGATTGGTTTAACGTTCAAATTGATTCCGCTAGGATGTGATGGGTATCAAATCAATGGTCTTGATGAGCCGAATCACGTGGGAGAAATACAAAAATGCTTCCTGGTGATAACCATTAGATTGTCATGGCGAGTCTTATATTGGGGTAAAATTCGAAGTGACCCCGCTAGGGAGTGTAGGTTATCAAATTTACGGTCTTGAAGAGGGGAATCACGTGGTACAAATAAAAAAAGGTTTCGTAGTTCGAATCATGAGATGGTCATTATGAGTCCTAGATGGGGTTAAATTCAATGTGAGGCCGCTGAAGCATGTGGGGTGTCAAATTGAAGGTTCCAGTTAGGGGAATCATGTCGGACACCTAAATAATGCGTCCTGGTTACAGTCATGAGTCATGGTTAGTTTGACTGGTATGAATTCCATATGACCCTGCTAGGGTGTGTGGGGTATCAAATTAAAGGTCTCGTAAAGGGGGTCACGTGGGACAAATATGAAAATGCTTTCTGGTTATAATTATGAGGATATCGCAAAAGGTACACACTGTCACACACACTCACACTCTCACTCACTCACACTCTCAATCTCACTCTCACTCACACTCTCACTCACACTCACACTCACTCACTCTCACGCACTCGCACTCACTCACACTCTCACTGTCACACTCTCTCACTCACACTCTCACTCACACTCACACGCACTCTCACTCACACTCTCACTCTCACACTCTCTCACTCACACTCACACTCACTCACACTCTCACTCAGTCACACTCTCACTCACACTCACACTCTCACTCAGTCACACTCACACTCTCACTCACACTCTCACTCACACTCACACTCTCACTCTCACACTCTCAATCGCACACTCTCATACTCTCACTCTCACTCTCTGACTGTCTCAATCTCTGTGAGGCCATGTGAGTTCTGAATTCATTTTGAGTTCTCAGCCCATTTTGAGTTCTGAGTTCATTTTGAGTTTTGAGTACATTTTGAGTTTTGAGTACATTTTGAGTTTTGAGTACATTTTGAGTTTGAGTAGATTTTGAGGTTTGAGTACATTTTGAGTATTGAGTCCATTTTGAGTTTGAGTTCACTTTGAGTTTGAGTACATTTTGAGTTTTGAGTCCATTTTGAGTTTTGAGTTCATTTTGAGTTTGAGTACATTTTGAGTTTTGAGTCCATTTTGAGTTTGAGTTCACTTTGAGTTTGAGTACATTTTGAGTTTTGAGTCCATTTTGAGTTCATTTTGAGTTTGAGTACATTTTGAGTTTTGAGTCCATTTTGAGTTTGAGTACACTTTGAGTTTGAGTACATTTTGAGTTTTGAGTACATTTTGAGTTTTGAGTCCAAATTGAGTTTGAGTACATTTTGAGTTTGAGTACATTTTGAGTTTTGATTACATTTTGAGTTTGAGTACATTTTGAGTTCTGAGTACATTTTGAGTTTTGAGTCCGAGTGAGTTCTGAGTTTTGAGCTCAATGTGAGTTTGAGTTTGAGTGAGCGCAGATGTGCTGCTCAGCATTGAGTCTGAGTTTGAGTGAGTGGTGATTCGAAAAAAAAATTGTGAGTGAGTTTGAGTGAGCCGCGCCAACTTTGCCGAGGTATGCCGATGAGTGCGCTGCGGCAAGCAGTCACGGAGAGAGGCGCGCGCTCCACTGCATTTATATATTTTTTTCCGAGCGGAGAGAGGGTACGCGGAGAGGAGAGAGAGACCCGCGCAACACGCCCGCCCCGCGCGCGAGCTCTCTCCGCCGAGCTCCGCGATGCGAGTGCCCTCACACGCCCGAGCGCGCTCCTCCTCTCCACTCACTCCGCGATGCGAGCGCCCTCACACGCCGAGCGCGCTCCTCCTCTCCCCTTGCCCTCCGCTACTCCCGCTCGAGCTATCACATGCTCCGGTTGCTAGGCGCGTCACAGCTGTTGCTAGGCGCACGCCGGCCAACGCACGACAACCCCCGACTAAGAAATGCATTCGCATTTGAAAGGGCATCAGACAAGGAGACACAATCTCTCCAATGTTATTGACAGCATGTTTACAAGAACGATTCAGAACATTGGATTGGAATCAGGTGGGCGTAATGGTTAGTGGAGAATACCTCACTAAACTCAGATGTGCTGATGACGTTACTTTGATAAGTAACTCGGGAGACAAATTGCAAAGCATATGTTTACGGTACTAGACAAGCAGAGTAGAACCATTGGCCTGAAAATTAATATGCAGAAAACTGTACTAATGATCAATAACCTCGGAACAGTACAGCGATGTGATAGGTGGTGAGGCAGTGGAAGTGTTAAACGAATATATCTACTTAGGCCAAGTTGTGACCCCGGATCACAACCATGAGGCAGAGATAACGAGAAGGATAAGAATGGGGTGGAGTGCATTCGACAGACATTCTCAGACAATGAATGGCAGCCTACCATTGTCCCTGAAGAAGAAAGTGCATGACAGCTGCATCTTACCGGTACTCACCTATGGGCCAGAAACTTGGAGGCTCACTAAGAGGGTTCAACTTAAATTGAGGACAACTCAGCGAGCAGTGCAATGGAAGATGATAGGTGTAACATTAAGAAACAAGAAGAGAGCGGAGTGAGTCAGGGAACAAACGCGTGGGTCAGGGAACAAACGGAACAGTAGAAATTTGGAAACAAGAAATGGACGTGGGCAGGGCATGTAATGCGAAGGCAAGATATCCGTTGGTCATTAAGAGTAGCAGAGTGGATCCCTAGAGAAGGCAAGCGTGGCAGGGCGCGGCGGAAAGTTAGATGGGCAAATGAGATCAAGAAGTTTGCAGGGATAAGTTGGTCGCAGGCAGCACAGGACCGGGATAACTGGAGATTAATGGGAGAGGCCTTTGCCCTGCAGTGGGCGTAGATAGGCTGGTGGTGATGATGATGATGGTGAACTTGTGGTCGGCTTCCCTGTCCTTCGTACGAAGACACGCACAAAAAAAAATTACGCCCATCTTCCCGCGAGAGGAACCCTGATGTGATGCGACGCATCGGGGGGAAGGGGGGGGGGGGGGGTTCAATTGGTGTTTCCATTGGGTTGATTCTCTAAATCGCGTGAAACGTGTTGTGAACGCGTAGGATGCATTCCATCACATGCGGGTGTTCTCATACGCGGGAAAGATGGGCGTAATTTTCATTCTTTTACTGAGAGAGAGAGAGAGAGACTGGTTGCCATTTTCAGCGGTTGCACTTTACTTTGGGCACGACGGCTTTGTGGTCGTTGAAGTGCACGGTCAGGGGATCGCGAGCGCTGACTGAACCGCCGCAGCGCGCTACCCCCTTTATATTCACAGCGCCTGAAGGAGAGGAGACAGCGGAGGGGAGTCGCGCATGCGCGCACTTGCGCGCCGGAGCAGACGCGAGTGGAGCGAAGCGCGCGCGCAGCTGTTGTGATTATGTTAATGAGACAGAGTGAAAGTGTTGCGCACAGCTGTCGGAGAGAAGAACGGAGGAGAGTTGCGCATGCGCAGGTGGTGTGCGGACGCTGACGCCGGAGAGACATACCCCCGAGCAAGAGATGCGTCGCATCTAAAAATGCTCAGAACTGATGACGTCAACCGAAAAAAAAGGTGAACGAAGGACGCTGCGTGCTAGTAATGATATAACGTTCAAATAGGCCTGTGTCTTTCAAAAACTGAAGTAAGGCTCGTAGCCTTTTCTAACTTTGACTTGCAAGTTGCAACGCCTGCGACCAAAACGCCTGTGACTCACACATTGGCTTTTAGGAAAACGGTTTTTGTAATAGGTTGTAGTCAGCTCGCTAAAATTACTCTCGTAAGCCTCCACTCTTCCAGTAGTGGTAAGAGAGAGAGAGAGAGAGTAAACTTTATTTGAAAATAGGAAGACGGGAATGTGGAAAGAGTTATGGGTGAAGTCCTATTTCCAGGACTCCAGTAGCAAAGGCTCCCAGCTTGGCTCTCTCTAGCAGCTCACGCTGTGTCGAAAGGTCCGAGCTGGACAGTGCTAAATCCCAGGACTCTCTGGATGTTTGGTAGGTGTTCTGTTGCCAAATTATAGGGCAGTTCCAGACTGTGTGGAATAAGTCTGCTCGTAATTTGCATTTGTGGCATTCTTCGTTATATCTCTGGAAACATGAGAGACAGTCTGGATTTGTGTGGGAAAACGTTGGTTTGAAGTTTTCTTATGTTTCGTGCGTCTTCGGCATCTAACATATGATGCGGTGCGGGCATGGTCTTTCTCGCTTGCCTTTGAGTGTAAAGCCTTTCATTAAGCGACATGAAGGGAGGAAGGGTGTAAGAGTGGTCCGTTTCCCTGCGGCTGTTGATTTGCCTCGCTAGGGAGTCGGCTCTCTCATTTCCTTCCAGGCCTTCGTGTGCTGGGCTCCATAATATTCTATGTTGGCCTTTTGGTTCGGCTGGTAGAATATTCCTGGTGTCTATGGGAATAAGGCCGCATATTAGATTTCTAATGGCTCTTGTAGAGTCCGTGATGATGATGAGGTTTTTGTTGTTGTATTCTCCCCATCTTACAGCGAGTAGTATGGCTGTGGTTTCAGCTTCTTGAGATGTTTGTTTTCTGTTCATGAGAAAGTCCAGGAGTTTGCCCCGTGCATCCACAACTACGGCTGATGATATTCTGTGGTGGTTGGTGGCGGCATCCGTGTATACTGCATCTGGATTTTTCCCGTATGTGTTTCTTATATAGTTAATTCTTGCTCGTCTTCTACCTTTGTTGTAGATGGGGCTCATTTTCTTTGGAATGGGTGAAATTTTGAGAGCTTTGCGTTGTTCTGGTTGCAGCTCTGTTGTTCTTCGTACGAACTCGGTGTGAATGGTGTGGCCCGTTCTTCTTAAGATTTCCCTGCCGGTTCTTGTTTTCAATAGCCTCTCTTTTTGGTGTGGTGCCAGAAGATATGGCTCATACCCACTCAGGGAGATTGGCCAGAAAAGGGGCGCTCACTGAGAGAAACTATATACTCAGTAATTAAAAAAAATTAACGAATGAAATTAAAATGGGCATTTAGGGGGTAAATATAAACAGGAAAAAAAAAACTGCCCAAACTCGAGATGTAGCACCAGGAAGTGTTGAAGACAATGTAAAATCAAAACTAAACAAGAAACTGGAAAAATATCTGAAGAAATAAAACAAGAAGGGAAGTTGGTGAAGGAGAGGCAGTGGGAGGGAAGGCACTTATAGCAGTGATCATAAACGCTGGGATCTTTTTGACTGACTGACTGATTGAACCAACTTTATTGAGGAATAGGAAAAGGATGGAATGGGGTAGGGGATAGAGTGGAGTGGATTTCATGGGTGGAACCCTAGGTCCGGGGTCCCAGTGGCTAGTGCGCCTGTCTTCGCTCTCTCCAGCAGGTTGAGTTGGTCCTGTAGAGATGAGCTTGCCAGGGCCGCCTCCCATGTATCCAGTGTAGTAGGCTGTGTTGAGGAGTTGCTGGTGCCTGTTCCCCATATGATTGGACAGGACCATGTGGCGTGGCTGCCTCGCCGCATTTCTCGATGTTGGTGTCGCAGCATCTTGGACCATCTGGATTTGTGTATGTACGTATTTGTCTGGAGTTTTCGCAGGATTTGCGCATCCGAGGCCGTGAGGTCTTTATGCGGATTCGTGAATTGAACCCTCAGCTGGCAGCAAGCAATGGTCTGAAATGCGCACCGGATCTTTTTGAGGGAAGCCCGGCATGGCCATGGCCCGGCATGGCCACGGGGGACGGCCAGATTCCTATGAGTGCACGGCGGAGCAAAGATCTGCACGGCTAAAACCCAGCACCTTCGCCCCGAACGATAAGATTAGAGGAACAGACAGAGGGAGGGCCAATTGATTAACCCTGTTTTCCGAGTATCTTTTTCGTATTGAGGAGTACTAGTACCATCGGCAGGATAGGAAAAAATGGTCAGCTGTCTCTAATTCGTTACTAAATGCACAGAGTGGTAAATGTGTCAGATTGCAGCGGTACAAGTAATAATTTAAATTTGGTGTTATCTCATTCCCATATCGTCATTGTCCTCTTCTCTTGGCGGCGTGTTTTTCTGTCAGCCGTACATATGCGTTATCAGCGTAAAAGCGCTTCGCTACTTAGCCAGTTAAGATGTTCAATTTACTCCTGTGGGCCTGAGTAAACTCCTTCAACACGTGTCTCAAAGTTGCAGGCCACAACAGATTCCCTAGGTCCACTTTTGGCTACCAAGAGCGAAGCATCGGAATTGTGGTGTAAAGGGGCTTGCGTTGGGCTTGCACTCTGTAAGTCACTGCAGGTTCGAATCACGAAGCCCAGTGCACCGCTTTTCTTTTCTTCCCCTTTATTTTCTTCTGAGCCGTCAGCCATTTGTAAAACCACCGGGTGGTTAAAGCCGACGCCTACTTTCGCGTAAAGGGGCGTTTAATTCGCTTTCGTATTAAAAAAGCGATCCCCAATGCGCCAGGTGATGGAAAAGTGGGTGTCGATAAGGACAGACCTATTAAAGACGAAAGAGAACCTCCGGGTATCCTTTGTGCTTAGAGGAGAACGCGTTTGACAAGACCGCATGGAGTGATCGGTGGTCTCCTGACCCTCGTGAGAAAAGTTGCGCAGGGCAGAAGGCGCTATGCGAGCACAATGTAGGTGAAAATTTCAACGAAAGTCGGTCAGTGCGACCTCCCATACTCGAGAAAGAGATCATTATGATCATCATCATCACCAGCCTATCTACGCCCACTGCAGGGCAGAGGTACTCCCATTATTCTCCAATTACCCCGGCCCTGTGCCAACTGTGACCAATTTATCCCCGCAAACTTCTTGATCACATCTGCCCATCTAACTTTCTGCTGCCCCCTGCTACGCTTGCCTTCTATAGGGGTCCACTCTGTTACCCTGAATTACCAACGGTTATCTTGCCTTCGCATTACATGCCCTGCCCACGTCCATTTCTTCTTAATTTCTACTAGTATGTCGTTAACACGCGTTTGTTCCCTGACCCACTCCGCTCTCTTCTTGTCCTTTAATGTTACACCTATCATTTTCCGCTCCATTGCCCTCTGAGTCGTTCTCAATTTAAGTTGAACCCTCTTAGTGAGCCTTAGAGATAGTCGCACTTATATAAGAGTACCGGAGGTGCTCTATATCGGGACAGCTAAGGGTGCTACCTGTTGAAAAGCTCTGGACTTTACTGGTATTGAGGAATATGGACGAAGAACTGGCGACACACCAAACCCTTCCTCGAACAGCCCTTATGACGTGACAGGGATAATTGCTCGCCAATCGCCTGGCAACCGCAGCCCGTCCTATCGACGGGACACCACCTACCAAAGCTGCCACAGAGAAACATGACTGTGGTAGCCGTAATTCTATTTGATCGCACCATGCATTTGAATGATAACCGATAACTGTGTTTTTAGAGCTAGGTGACGTTGCGCCGCGCAAAAGTTTGAGGTTTTTCTACACTCCTTACCTGTTCTTGCATGTCAAAACGACGTTTTCAGGTCAGAAATGGAGAAGAAACCTGGCTGTGGTGCCCGTAATTCTTTTTGATCGTTGTATACATTCGAATGCCAACAAATAACTCAATTTTTAGCAATAGGTCACGACTAGCAGAGGAAAAGTTTGAAGTTTTTTCGAGGTTTCTTACCGGTTTTTGTAGGTAAGAACGTTTTTTGTTTCGAAATGAAGTTGTTACCAAAACTGGTAGATTGATTGATCGCATGAACAGTACGGAAACGCGACCTTTCAAATTACACGAGGCCTTATTTTGTCTTCATGGCCCCACCCCACTTTTGTTTTAGTCGGGCGCCGCCACAGAGGTTGAAGCTCTAGGTTTTGAGCACTCGCTCCTACAAATTAGCCGCCACCTTGTCTGTAACGAAGAGGCGCCCCTTTGTGGGCATGCCCCCAGGACCCTTTCCCTGAAATCGGGCCCTCTGAGGAGAGGTGGGAGGCCTCGCTTCGCAGCCCCTACCTGGACCTACAGGTCCACCTGGTCAAGAGGGCGGAAGAGCTCGCCGGAAGGCACGAGCCTACGGCGACCATGGGACCACAGTTCTAAGTCACGGACAAGACGTCCAGGAGGGGGCGGGCCTTCAGCCCGTTACCTGCCACCTCCATTTGGACTTCAATTTTCCTCGAGACATTTACTGAAAATACAGTATCTCTCTCTCTCTCTCTCTCTGAGTATTTGTCTTGCGGTAGACCTCGCTGCAACAGTGAAAGTTTGAAAGTTTAAAGAATTCATTTATGAATGTGCAGCACGTTGTCGCACTCTACTTCGCATCCATGGCGTCTCCGGCAGCGTCTAGTCACTCGGATATGGATAAAAAGTGCCGGTCTGGCTTTGTCTCGAGATTCTCAACTATTTTTCCTCCGTACCTGCCCCGCTGAGTTCCGACTCAATGTCCCAGTGCCGCGCTTCGTCCAGGAGGTGCTGGAACGGTAACACTGTGTGCGGCTGTGTGCGGGTTTCCGCGCATACCCGAAACCCCTGCATGCCTGTGTCCTCGTCGTCGCCGGGACTGCTTGGTACGTCCCCCTGGCGCGACCGGAAGCGCGGTTGTGCTGAAAGACAACGCCGCGTCTGGAAGCGATGTATAAAAAAATGAATAAAAGTTCATTATAGAGATGCAGCGGTAAACACATGAGTCACTCTTTCGAACAAAAAAAATCAGGGTTTCAATTTATCGAAGAATTCAGCGCGCGTAACAGAACAAGCGAAGCGTTTTGGACCATGAGCTACGAGCCACGGCGGGAGCAGGCCACGTGCAGGCAAGAGACGAATCGCTGGCACAACCTCCCGGCGGTCCATCGGGCACTGGTCGTGTAGAACTTGCCCGAACTCATGATGTAGTCTTCGTCCTTCCTGTCACCCTGGGCGGTCACTTGCGGATCCGAGCGCAGAAGGAACCCGACCTGTCGGCGCTGTTGCCGCTGACGACGCAGCAGGGCCCACAGCTGGAAACGCCGGCGCAGGCCGGTCCAGAGGCAGAGGCTCGCCCAGAGCTGCCTGCCGCTGGATAGGCGCCTGTTACGGGGGATAGGCGCCTAATTAGGTGTGAAATACACTGGCGAATGGAGAGAGACAGACTTTATATGCGACCAGACTAAGATATATTATTATTCTTCCGCCAGAACTATGACCAGCTGTTCAACGAGGGCCGCCGATGCGACAACGTTGCTCGGAATGGCTTTCAAGCCAAAGAATAAAAAGTTGCAGAGACATCTACGTTTGTATCCTAAGATGTAAGGCGCGATAGCGATACTTACTGCCACTGAGTGTTTTCGTACGCAGTTGCTGCATTTCCGATCTATGCTTCACAAGCACTAAAGGTGATCGAAGAGAGAAAGATTAGCTACGAAGGTTTTAATGGCCGTGTGCCAGGAAAGACAAAGCTTCTATGCCCTTCTGTGGATTAAAATGTGAGCGGGAAAGGTTGCCGATGCAAGGTGATGGTCAGTTTGTGCGATGAGTCGTCACTGCCAGTGTTTCAAAATGTTTATTCTGTCATTTCTAGGCCGGGCTGAACAATTTGGCTTTTTACGAAGAGAGAGAGAGAGAGAGAGAGAGAGAGAGAGAGAGAGAGAGAGAGAGAGAGAGAGAGAGAGAGAGAGAGAAGATCTGTGTTCAGGAAGAAATAGTAGTGGTGTACGTTTAACTAGGCAAACGGTAAACAGACGACAGGGAGCTCAAGGGTGGAACCTGAAGACTAGGGTCCCAGATGCAGCAGCTTTCACATGGGATTCAGCTGGTCAAAGCTGCCTCCCATGTCTCGAAGGAGTAGCTTATGTTATGTTTGAGTTGTTCTCATCTGACTATACCCTTGGACATGGCTAGGATGCGTGCAAGCGAGGGCATATTTCTCCGATTTTAGCAGAGTTTTAAGTTCATGTATTATGTTTCTACCTCACACATTAATGCACATAGATCTGCAGATACTTGTGTTGGATTTTCGTCCACAGAGTTTGTGACTCTTCTCCATGGCCACTTCGTTGTAGCAAGGGCGAAAGATCGCAGTCCTAGGCATTGGATAGGAATTCGTTCTTAACATTTTTCGAGGAGGGCAGTGTGGTAGTCGTGGTCGCAAGAAGCACGGCACATAAGTTCGTGTGCCTCTTGGTCAGTGCGTCGTTCGGTGCCAGGCCATTGGGTTCGGGTGCCCAGGTGAGGTTGTTAAATTTTTGCATTGTGAATGGGAATATCTTACCGAAGTGCTTAGGTATTCTGCCTGCAGAAAACAGTAATGTCCTTCGAGAGGGTAATAATGTTATGCTTCCATTTGATACTTCCGCTATTCGGACTGCCGAGAGGATGGCTCCAACTTCCACTTGTATCTTCCGGTATATTAGAGTGTCATGCAGTCACAAAGATTTACATGGTAGTCAACAACGACAACTGCAGCCTTGTGCTTTCGTATATCCCGGAGTCGGTGTATACTGTGGCCTCATGATTTGGAAACTTTCCCCAAATGAACTTGATCCTGCCTCTTCCTATGTACGATTGGGTCCATAGTATTGGTACAGGAAAGTTTTAACGCGTATACTCGCTGGATTGGTGACAGGTCTACCATGGTGTGCAGTAATTTCTTTTCAGATGGCGGGGGGTTCCTGTCTTCTATACCATGCCTTGTTTTTCCATCCGCTCGCTTTGTGTTCGGAGAGTGGTTTCTCCGATTTCTTCAGCGTTAGGAAGACACAAGTTGAGGGCATATTCATCGTTATTATCACTAACATCCTATTTAGGACGACTGCACGGTGAGGGTCTCTCCCATTGACCTTCAGCCGCTCCTGTCCTGCGCTTCCCAAGTTCATTCTTTGCCTTGAATATTGTTATTTTATCCCTATGGCCTTCTCCTTCTTCGAGACCCATCTATGCATGTCCATTCTGCTACCCTGGTGGTACAGCCGTTATTAGCTTGTCTTACGGTCACAACTGCGAGGTTGAGGACTGCTCATATGCTGTCCTGATGATAGCGTTTCTATCACTTACGTTGGTACGGGTAAATTTGTAGTACCGTAGGGTCTGCAATATTCGGCTCATGACCAGTGGCTGCACGATTCTTATCGCTTCTTCTCTTTTTCTTGCTTTTCTCTTGGTCGGGCATTTTTTTTTTGTGGGCTAAAAAGATTCGTTGAAGATTGGATAATTGGTTAAAGATTTCCTTGGGGGTTGTGAGTCTGGCACCGCCGCTTGTCTCCAGAGGCTCCTAAGTGAGCATTCCTATGTGACTGTTCTCTTGGAGGACATCCGTACTTATTTTCAGGGTGATTTTTAACTTGGCCGCATGGCGCCATTTGTCGTTTGCCAAGCCGAGCTTGCAGCGGAGGCAGAACCATGGGAATATTGCAAGGTATTTTGAAAACTTGCGTGATTAGATTATATGCAGTGGGCTTTATTTTACTTCTTTTCAGGTTATAATATATGTCTGAGACACTGGCGTTAATCCTTTTCCCCCTGTTTCAGTTACGTCACGCAATGTTGGTGCCGGCATAAGCACCGGTATAGAAAACACGCTGCGGTGGCTAAGTGGGTAAGGCGTTGCGCTGCTGAGCCCACGGATGTGGGTTCGAATCCCTGTCGTGGAGCCTTTTTTTCACAATAACGCCATTGTGTCGCAATTTGAGCGCACGTTAAAGTTCGTAAGGTGGTCTTAATTATTCCGGAGACTCACTACTGCACGCCTCGTATCCCACGGCGGATGAATTACCGGAAATTTATATTTTTTGATCTTCTGGTGGAAACACGCTTTGGCGTGATGACGTAAGTTGCCGGCACAACTGGCGATCGTGTCTGCCGAGCATGCTACGACCGAATCGGCATAGAACTACCTTCACCGCGCAAGCGCGGCAATGCTGAAAACGCGTCTTTTCTTTCGTATCCGGCGTTGTATCATTGTCCCCTTTCCAAACATGAGTTGCCGTTCCGGCAAAGTACAATTTTTCGGAGCATTTGAATCTTGTGGCCTCAGTCGTAGCTTCCGGGTGGCAGCGGTGACGTATTTCCGTGGACGCCTGGTGAGCACGGCTGATATCGGACGGGTAGCAAGCGCGGGGAAATCGTAAAATGAGCGCAATAACGCTATCGCGTAAATAATGTGCTCGCGCCGGCGTTCCAACGGGGCGAGTGATTTCAACCGGCAGGGTGCGCGCAGCTATACTCGGTGACGACTTAAGAACGGCACCGATGATGATGATGATTCCTATTGGTTTCCCCTTTGAATCGGGGTGATGACATGTCATCTTACCAAAAAGGACTGATATAACCATGTTTTACACTCTTGGTTTAATACTAGCGCTGCTTAGGGCAGGCACTAACGCTTATTAAGCCCGACATACTTTCTTTTCCCTGTTACAGGTGGTAACTGTCCTAGGCAATATTCCCCTATCTGCTTTTCGTCCACCAGCATTCTAATCTTCTTTTCGTCCCCGCGACAGCCTTGAAGTTAACTTCCTCTGTGATACCCTTAAATCCTAGGGCTTCTGGAAGCCCAATATTCCCTTCATGTAGATTTGGATGGATACCCTCACATTCTAACACTATGTGCCGCATAGTTTCCGGCAACCGGAAGTTGCCGCTGTGCCGTATCACCGTAGCCGGATGTTTCTCCGCGTGGTGCAAGTAGGGCGTTACTGGGAATATTTTGAACGTGGCGTGAGCCGTTCCCATGATTTTTTGGACCTAATATGCTTATAAACGACTCCAGTGACGACAAACAAACTGCGTGAGACAAGGCAGACGATATCACGCATTCATAGCAATCCCCTTTCAAAACGCGCGCGCACTGACGTCACGGGTCCGGCGCTTTGGCGGAGTGATACACTACATGAGGTGGTGCCGTTCTTGAAGGGGCACTGACACAAAATTTTGAAGGCGAGATAACTTCGGATATAGATTGGTGGGAACACATATACATCATCTGCAAAATATCAGCGGCGAATACAGCCTAGAACATATTTAAAATCAATTTTAAAGTGTGCGAAACGCAACCGAGCAGCCAGCAGAGGACCACGCGCAATTGTAAATAAACAACATCCACACACGTCACGAGTTTGTGTTTGCCGCTTCCGCACTGCCGGCGCTTTTTGCCGGCTCGCCCGGCTCGCCGCTCCAATCGGAGGGCCGGAGGGCGGAGCTTCTGCTCTCGAGAACGAACGACCCGATCGTTGGCGGCGGAGGCGCTGTGATTTCGTCAGCTCATCAGGCAGTTGGCCACGACCAAAGTTCTACGCGATTCCAGGCACTCTGTTTCTATTACTGTTTATTACCATTGGATGCGAAAACGCGGCGGAGGCACGAAAAGCCCACTTAGCTAGCCGCACGGTCGCCCGGTCGCTGTGCAGGCGGCGGCCACGGCCGCGGCCGGTGCAGGTAGCTCGAGTGATAGCTTGTTACCGCTGCACGAAATTGTCCCCAAGTCCCGACCATGGTGGCTTACATGAGAAAGGAGTTAATGATGCGATGGCGGGTTGCATTAAAAATTGTCATCTGCACCGCTTACGAGAGCGGCACGCGAATATCCGCCGCAGTGCTAAGCCGAACACATCTGTAGGTGGACCTGTAGGCAGACCGGCCGGCTGCTCCCAGCGCGCGTCTTGCCACCCACCGTCTCGAGCGTCGCGCATCGTTCTTTAGCCGCGGTAGCGTTTGCACTCGCAGCGCCTGCGTCATATCCACGGTCGCTTTTTAATTAAGCGCCTCACGAGATCAGTACGTGGGGGCATTCGCAGAAACTGCCGTCGATGCGGATTCGACAGTGCTACGGCGGCTCTGCTCTGTGATATCCCTTCGACGGTCACGTGGTCAGCTTTGTTCACACAAAATCCATCGTTTCGCGGCACTCGCTGAAACCGAAACTGCGACTGGCCGCATTGAAAATGCCTCTAATTAAACAACCGTCGCACGCTGAAGCAAATGAGGTTTCTACAGGTTATAAGTAGGTCACTAGCTACTTATCGCAACAAAAAAAACAAGATGCAAAATTTTTGTGTCAGTGCCCCTTTGAGAGTTGTAACCGAGTATAGTCGGCGAGGTGAAATTCGAAGCTGCAACGGCCGTGGCAACATTCTCGGCGGCGGTGGTGGCGGCGGCTTTCGGGCATCTTTGCACCCCTTCGCACTGGTGTCGATTGTCCGCTATCATCTGATAACGGCGCTACGGCCGCTGTCAGCCGACTGCGTCACTTGTGAAAGAGGCATAATCGTTGTGCATGGAGGAAGAAAAAGTTAGGAGACGGCGCAGCCGGAGAAACGTGAAGCCTATACATAAAAAGTAAAATCGAAGTCGGCCCAGGCGTCACTGCACCACGTGACCCCACCGCACCGCCTCTGTATGGGCCGCCGCGCTCTTCAATTTCGTCTGCTCGAAACTGCTCTGCGGCCCGTTGTCGCGAAGCCTGCTATATGTTGGTTTTTTTTCCCACGGCTTTTGTCTTCTGCACGTACGCGGCACTCCTGCCCGCACACGGGCATGAGATCGCCGAGCAGACAAATGCAGGAAGGACGGGGAACAGCTACCGCCAACGAAACACGAGAGATGCCCCGGAGTCGGAGACCGCCGCCGCCGCCGGCCCACCCGACCTTGGAGGGCCGACTGCGGCGGCTTGAGAAAGGGAAACGGCGGAGGGAGCGGCTTCAACGGACCTGGGCTTGCGAAGGCTAGCTGCGTGACGTCATGCCGTCTCCTAACTTTTTTTTCCCCTCCATGTCGTTGTGATAACCGTTCTAAAAGAGGGTCGGCGGTGGCGAGGAGGAGCCCCGGAGCGGCGCCGAGTAGATCTGCTTCACCGGAATGAAAACTGGGGAGGGGGGGGGGGGGGGGGGGGGGTGGTGAGACATATAGGCACGTTGCGCGCTGATGCTCTATATCTTGGTGGTTCGGGGGGTAATTTCTGTTGTGAAAGATGCCACGCATATCACTGGCTCGGTTCATAGCCTTCATATTACGTAAGTGTCGGCGCTCTGTCCCCGACACCAACAGCCGGTATTATCACGAGTCACGCAGGGGCGCCCACACAAAGAAGGCATCTAAGGTGACGTCATGATAACAAGGCCGAGAAGAACGAACAGCTTAAGTGACGCAGGCGAAAGTACGTCACTCGCTGCTATTGTAGCCGACCAGTCAGATTGCAGATAATACAAATGGCAGGGAGGAACCTAGGCATTAATAGCGACCGCCTTTCTTTACACAGTGTCTCAGTGTCAAAGCCATAGATTGTTGGCACGGCATGCTGCAGGCAGTGGGTGATAACTGTTCAGAAATCGCCGCTCCTTTATCGATTCCCTAGCGTGCGCGGAAGACAACTTTAGTAGGAAAAGTGCTGCGCACACAGCGGCCTCTGTGCGGTGCAACGTGCCTATACTGTTTCGCAGTAAAAAGGTGTTGATTGGCTTAAGCAATTGACGGCACACCATGCAAGCATAGAGTTAATGCAAGTCTAGGTCTGCTTGTTCATTAACGACAACAAAAACAACACGCGCGAGGACATGTCTGGCCGAGCTTCTGGACATATATAAACGCGGGAGAAGGCACAGTATCCAGCCCACGGAATGCCCTTTCAATCTTTGGCATATTACGAGCGCTTGAAGTTTTGAACGAAAGGCAGAGTTTTGGCGAATAAGCAGGCGTGAACACTTACAAATGTATTTTTTTTCATGCGCCAACGAACGCGCAGAATCTTATTTTAGTTATTATCTCTGATGATAATATTTTAAGCTTACTTTGCTTCTTCCGCGTGCCTTAACCTGGATTCTCCACCAATCAGAAGCCCAGTGCCGTAGAGAAGAACGACGACGTGCACGCTATCAGGGTTCACGCGCGCTCGTGTGGGCGCCATTGCTAGAGTGGATTCCGCAGCCACCGCCAGCAACAGCGATCTTGTGCTCAAGCAACTGCTACAACGTCAAGGGCCCCTCGAAGAAGGAAGAGCTTTGGGCAGCAAGAACGTCGGGAGGTAACCTGCCACCCAACGCTGACGGCGACGCTTCTGCCGCGGCGATGGGCAGGTTGACCGAGATGCGCCTCCGCATGTACCACCGGGGTGCATGGATCAGGAGCCAAGTAATGCTCGGCAGGGCCAGCGCGCACGACACTATCAAGTGCGTCCTCAACTGTAGACCCTCCGGAAGTGCTCTGGCCTCCCGACCAAGAATCAGGAAGAGAGCTACGACCCTTCCACCTTTCATCGCGGACTGGGACGCGATCAATGCGGCTGCGGAAGCTGCCCAATCGATCCCCGCTGGCGCATCCGGGGCATCTGCTGCAGTCATCGGATCGGCTTCTGAGAACCGCAAGCCAACGCTTGGGACCCGCTCATTGACATCTTGGTTCCTGGAATCGGGTGCGACTCCTGGATGCGAAACAGCGACTTCTGGATCGCGAGACAGGACATCGACCTCTAAGCCACTCGGATATGGTGCGAGGGCCCGCACATCGCCCTCTGGATCCTTCGGATCGGGCGCGAGCACACGCACAGCCACCTCCCCCGCATCGACCTCTAGGCCACTTCGATCGGGTTCCAGGCGGCGCAAATCGTCTGAGCGCATCGACGATGGGGCCTTAGCTGAGATTTCCACCCTGGCCAAGCCCCAAGTGGCTCCAACCACACCCTCGGCCTCGACGACGGTGAGTGCACAAGGCCCAGTTTTAAATGGAGAGATGGTGAAGGCGTAATGTTTGCGCACGTCGAGGTCGGGACGCGAAGCACATCGTAGCGACTGTCCGCCCTGAGCGCCGGGACTACAGTCTAGCCCGCTTATAACCAACACATCGGGAAATGGAAATCAGTTCGTTATGTCCGTTTGTCGCTTTATCTGGACATGAAATCTATGCAGACAAATGGGAAAGGGGAAACGAAGGTTTGTTCGTTATAGCCGAGATTTTGTTAAAACCGGGTTCGCTATAAGTGGGCTATACTGTACTACGCCGCTTCGCCCCGTTTTTCCGCGGCGTCTATGGGGGCCGCTACCGCAGAGTACTAACAGGTTTCCGTGCGGCATTTGATTTCTCGCTCCTTTTCCCGTCTAGGACTTGTGAAAGTCATGATCATGTATGAAAGGAAAACAGCATGGCAGTGTGTTCCTTCCTTTAAGTGTGGCAAAATACGGGGGTGCTTAGCCCGAGTACCTCTGTTGCGTTGGTATGCGGTCAGCTCGACCGAGCGGTCTCAGTGAACGGCGGATGGGTGCACAGCAGTGAAAACAGTTCCGGTGCTGGGCTCCCTCTCGGACAGCGCGCTCGCCGCTATTATGGCTTGCCGACATTGGGAAGTGGCTCAGTCGTTCGTCAAGGTGGACAAGCTGACGGGAAGCGAAAGGATGCCGTCTTTTAGACTCGAAAAGGCGCGCGGCGTAGTCTTTGGGGATTTTACGAAGCCGGCGTAGGCGCTGTTCGTTTATGGGTCATTCGCCTCGAGAATGCTCGCGTGGGTTTGGAGCAGCTCTTCCTGCGAGTGGCGTCCCTTGGTCTGGGGAAGGGATTAGCCCACGACTCCCTCATCGTGCCAGCGCGCGCGGCGACAAATGCGAGGTGGCAAGGCGAGTAAAATGTTAGCCGCGCAAAGACCGCTCTAAGCGTTCGGCTTTGGCTTTGAGCAGGTGCCGCCCGCTTAACCTAATGGTTCAACCACTCCGCGCGGTAGCTGACTTTAGGTGGCAGATGTCTTGTGTTGCTTGTCGATTGAAATAACGTGCGCGGGAAACGTACTATTAGTGCATGTGACCCATTAACTGAAAACCGCCTGTGCGTCTTCCGTGAATGCGACCCGCCCTAGAAGTAGTCGCAGTGCACAGATACATATGCTTCGCAGATATGTCCACACTGCGTTCAATGTGACCATAATGTCGCTTTAACCAAAAAGAAATGAGAATCAACAAAACCACAGAGTACTAAAATATCTGCTAGCCACACAGAGAAACACTCAATCCGGTCATGCGTATACAGTCACTGTTATTCCGGGCTCTATGCGAGGCACAGACAAACACGAAAGCTCATGCGTGTTTTTCAGCCTCAGAAATGCTATTTCGTCTCAACTCAAGCCAAGCAAGACGCACTAAGCGCAACTCGTCGACGCGAATAGCTCTAGAGTTTCACAGGATAGGCTTATATATCGCAGCGTCAAAATTCGGAAAGAAATCGTAGAATGAACGTTCCTGACCGCCTTAAGCTGCGCATTATTTTTCCTTTTTCTACCACTTGAACAAATAGCTGGTCTCACGGAGGACGCATATACGGAAGCATAGGTTGCACACAATCGAAGGAAAGCGTTGTTGGAAGAGTTTGGTTTCTGCTAAAGGCCCCATCCCTTATTTTTTTCTGCAGGCTGTGTGTGGTTTTTAAAGAATATGCCATAGTTTCCATGTGGCCATATTGCGCGAACCATGCATTGGGTTTGTTTATTTGTGTTTTGCTTTTACCGCCCGGCTGCGCCGGTCTGTGTTATCTGTGTGCCAAGGGAAGCGCGTGTTCCATTCTTTCTTTCTATGCCGCATGTGTTATCTCTTCTGATAGAGAGAGCGTTCCGAACTATACCGGTGACAACTTAAGAAAGGAACCGGAAGCTGTCGCTGGGCCTTATCACCGTAGCCGGATGTTTCTCCGCGCGGCGCAAGTAGGGCGTTACTGGGAATATATTGAACATGGCGTGAGCCGTTCCCATGATTCTTTGGACTTAATATGCTTATAAACGACTACAGTGACGACAAATAAACTGCGCTAGTCAAGGCAGACGATATCACTCATTCATAGAAAACCCCTTTCAAAACGCGCGCGCACTGACGTCACGGGTCCGGCGCTTTGGAGGAGTGATACACTACACGAGGTGGTGCCGTTCTTGAGTTGTAACCGAGTATAACGTGAACAGCCTAGAATACTCTTTTTTCTGGATGTCAATCGACGGTTCGAGAAACACTCGCTCCTAAAGTTAAAAGCCTGCAGAGCAGGCGCCGCGGCTTTAATTCTAATCATCGCGTTCGCCTTCGCACGTCACTTTGTTGACTGCTGCTTCACCGCCTGTATTCTTTGAGTTGTTAGGGGAGCACAAGTTCGCTCCAATAAACTTGTTTTCCTTGAAGACAACTGCGTCGTCTTTGGCTTCGGGACATCTGGTGGGGGTACGGGGTACGTGCACCCTAAGCTCTCGTCAAGCCGACAAGCGAGACCAACTCGTGTCAGTCGCCGGCAGCAAGGTCTTCAGCCGGAGTTTGGACTGCTTCCGGATAACGTGAAGAAAGAAGACGACGTGAAACCCACCATAATCAACGCAGGCACTATGACCAGCGCTTCTAATCCTGCCCTCGCTCTGCGACAGCCCCGGGAACCACCATCGTTCCGCGGAACCCCTGGAGAAGACCCTGAGGAGTGGTTGGAGAAATTGGAGCGCGTCCGCATCTTTAACAGGTGGGATGACGAAGAAACTTTCCGCCATGTTTTCTTCTATTTGGAAGATACAGCCCGAACGTGGTTCGAAAACAATGAAAGCTCGCTAACCAACTCGAATCTCTTTAAAAGCGAGTTCCTTAAAACATTCGCCACCGTCGTGCGGAAAGAACGAGCCGCACTTTTGTTGGAAACGCGCACGCAGCACCCCAACGAAGGGTTCGTGAACTTCGTTGAGGAGATGAAGCAACTATTTCGCCGCGGGGACCCTGAAATGACTGAAGAAAAGAAGCTCAGGTTTCTAATGCGAGGAGTGAAGCAAGAACTCTTTGCCTGCCTTGTCCGCAACCCCCCTAGGCTGCCGCATTGAAGAAAACTCTGAAAATTCGAACGAGGCAGTACGACCGCCCAGCCAATGCGATGGTTTCGGAGACGATCGGTACCGGGGCCATTAGCTCCGACACACTATACGCGAGACCATCCGTGAAGTGGTGAGGGAGGAGCTGCGGAAACTTTGCCCAACTGACGTGATTCGGGAAGAAGTTCAAAACGCCCTGGCAACTTCTATGCCATCCGAAGTACACTGCGAGCCACAAGCTATGACGTACTCCGCAGCTCTTCATCGACCCCGCCCTGCTCCAATCCGTCGTCAAGAGGCCCCGCCCTACCGCCGTCCCCTGTCGCCCGCCCGACCCCCGGTAGTCCAATACCAGACTCCGAGTAAGACCGACGTGTGGCGAACGCCCGATAATCGCCCGCTGTGCTGCTGAAATCGACGAATACCTGTCCAACACCAACCGAGGACCAGCCCGCTTCAACCGTTCGCCGTAGCACCGCTGACTTCTCACGTGGAAGGTCCCCCAGCCCACGCGGGGGAAACTAAAAGCAGCAACTTCTGGAGGTGAAGTTGCACAACGGCGAAAAAACTAAAACCCTCCAACGACGCATGGCCACACCGAACACCGTACCTGCAGCCCGACAACCCGATCTAACCCGGACGTGTCTCCCGAACGCAACGACGACACGACGCGACGCGTACCCGAAATGACAGAGCCTACCGCTAAGAAGACGACGAAAATGACGACGCATAGTGCCCGACCGTCAACACGCCCAAGCCGAGATACAACGCCCCGACGCACCCGAAACTCGAGGAAAGCGGCGGCCGATGTCCAGTTGTCCATCGACGGCTTTGACGTAGTCGCCCTCATCGACACGGGAGCCGGCTACTCGGTAATGAGGGCTCATTCGCGCCTAAGCTGAAGAAAGTTACGACAAGATGGGACGGTACGCATATACGCCCAGCAGGAGGCCATCTCGTAACGCCAAGTGGAACGTGCACATCACGCGTCACCATAGGCGGCGCCACGCACCCTGCTGAGTTCGTCATTTTGCCTAACTGCTCCCGCGACGTGATTCTCGGAATAGACTTTTTGACGGACAACGGCGCAATAATTGATCTGCAGACCAAGTCGATAACTTTTTCCTCCGATCACTCCACGACGCCGCAGCCGAACCCAGATCACCGTGCTGCTGAAAGGATCGCCGACGATCACGTCACCCTGCCACCCCGCGCAAGCTTGATGATCGCCGTCTACTGTGAGGATGCTGCTCCTGACATCGACGTTATCATAGAGAGTTACCAAAGGTTGCTTCTCAACCGCGGTGTCTCAGTCGCAAGAGGCATCACGCGCTTTAAACAATGCAAATCCAAAGTTTTAGTCACCAATTTCACCGAGGAGTACCAGCATCTAAACAAGGGCGCTGCAATTGCGTTCCTCGAAGAAACGGAAGAAGCAAGTCAAGTGATCGCGGTCGCCAACTTTGAATGCGCACGCGTAGGTGCTTCCAAGCTGCCGCATCCTTTCGACGTGAACCCGGCGCTGCCGCAAGAACATCGGGACAGATTATTAGATTTGCTGCGTCGCTACAGCGAGTGTTTTTCGTCAAGTTCAAAATTACGTCAGACACACCTAGCGAAGCACCGAATTATAACCGAAGATGGAGCTTGACCTACCCGACAGTCACCGTACCGCGTCTCTTCACACGAGTGGGAATCCATCCGGACTCAAGTCGACGACATGCTCAGCGACGACATTATACAGCCATAAAAAAAAATTCCCCCGCACCTCCCCGAGGGGGATTGTGAGGATGCAGAAATGCGAACGTCGAACGCAACGTCCTCGGGTACCATGCGAGGAAGGCACCACACAACCTTCGATACGTCGATGGGCACGTTCACCGCCTGTCCCTTGATTCCAAACTGCCCGTTGCCTCGAGTCAACCGCCTGATGCTCATGAAGGGGAGTCGAGGCGCGATGAGCCGCTCTTCGACCGGGTTCAGATCGGGAAGATGCGCCGGCCGAGGAGGATAACGGTAGCCAAAACTCACGCAGCCCTCCTCTTCGCAGCTTTGTCTTCTTCTCCTTCTTCTTCAGCGGTTCCCCTACGGGAAGATGACGATGGTGGTTGAACGCGAAGCTATCTCGTGATGGATTGTTTGGTTGGCCAATCCCTAGGGGCATCATGCCACAATCATCATCAGACGCGCTGCGGACGCCGGCCAAGGGACGCACGACAACCCCCGACTATAATGCATTTCTGCATAAAAGCCCCTGGACTGAGCCGGTCGTACTCGTAAAGAAAAAAAAATTCCCCCGCACCTCCCCCAAGGGAATCGTGCAGAAATGCGAATGCATTGGGTGCACCGATGAGTGTGTGGCGAGTAATGGCGTAATTAATGACGAGAGTGTGAACGTAATCATTTATTCATCAGCACCTGTTTGTGTTATCGTTGTACCTGACGGCCACAATCACTGCCTTGTGATCGCTAAAGTGCACGGTCAAAGGGTCTTTGAGAAGCATACGCGCGTCACAGTTTCGCGTAAAGACCAGATCAGCAACTCCCGTGAATGGTAGTGGGGCACGTGTCGAAGCCGGCAGAGAGACAATGCATAGAGTGCCTGGTCTGCATGTACTCGACCAGCCACTCGCCACTCTTCTTGCGCACGTCAACGTTGAAGTCGCCAACCAAGACTATGGGGTCAGAGGGCTTGGAGCGCACGCGCACACTTTCCATAGCCGCGTCCAGCTGCGCGGCAACGGCGTCTCGAGCGAGGTTGGGCGCGAGGTACACGGTCACCACAACGACTCCGTCTCCGGTGTAGGCAAGGGTGTACAAGTTCTTGTACGGAGACGTGTCTCGAACAGGAGACGTGGCAACGGCGTGAGATATCAAGTTCCCATACACGTTAAACACGAGACTAACACCGCAGTACTCGCCGTCCTTGCCGCTTCGAGCAAACTAGCCTCTCGCTTCAAGCGCATGCGTTCGGCATTGAGCGCGGAGAGATAACATCTGCGGGCGCACGCCGACGGAGCACGACAACCCCCGACTAAGAAATGCATTCGCATTTACGACGACGACGACGACGAAGGCAGAACTACGAGGCGCGCGCTCACGTGCGCTCGCGCTGGAGGAATGCAGGCGCACGCCGCTCGATGGACGCAAGACAACCCCCGACTAATAAATGCATTCGCATTTAAAAGACGGCACATTAAGGTTCTGCGTTGACTATCGGCGACTCAACAAAATCACCAAAAAGGACGTGTACTCCCTGCCACGAATCGGCGACGCCCTCGGCCACCTCTGCCATGCCAAGTACTTCTCATCGATGGATCTGAAGACCGGCTACTGGCAAATTGAAGTGGACGAGAGAGACCGAGATGAGACTGCATTTATAACCCCGGACGGCCTATATAAGAGTTCAAGGTGATGCCTTTTGGGCTGTGCACGGCGCCAGCACCGTTTCTCTGCTAGCTGGCCTGAAGTGGCACACTTGCCTCGTATACCTCGACGACGTTATGGTATTCGCCCGGACTTTCGACGAACACCTTGTAAGGTTGGAGTCTGTACTCGAGGCCATTCGCATATCGGGGTTAACGCTGAAGCCTGAAAAGTGTCGTTTCGCGTATGAGGAGCTGATGTTCTTGGGCCATGTCGTCAACGCCGCGGGAGTCCTGCCTGACCCGGCAAAAACTTCAGCCATTGCGAAATTCCCAAGGCCGAAAGACAAGAAGGGCGTGCGAAGATTTCTCGGACTGTGCGCATACTACCGGCGCTTCGTCGCAAACTTCGCACGCATTGCAGAGCCACTCACACGCTTGACGAAAGATAGCGCGCCTTTTAGCTGGGAAAACGACCAAGAAAAGGCATTCTGCGAGCTGCAAGATCGCCTGCAAAGCCCGCTCGTGCTCGCTCATTTCGACGAAAACGCCGAAACAGAAATGCACACGGACGCCAGTGATATAGGTTTGGGTGCCGTCCTTGTCCAAAAGCAAAGCGGTTGCGAAAAGGTAATCGCCTATGCCAGCCGTGGTCTGTCGAAGGAGGAGAAAAACTACTCTGCCTCCGAAAAAGAGTGCCTGGCTATCATATGGGCCATTTCAAAATTTCGCCCATACGTGTATGGTAGACCGTTCAAGGATGTGACAGACCACCATGTGCTGTGTTGGCTCGCCAACTTGAAGGACCCCTCTGGCCGCCTTGGGCGATGGAGCTTGCGCCTGCAGGAATTCGACATTACAATCGTCCATAAATCCGGCAGGAAGCACTCCGACGCCGACTGTCTGTCCCGTGCCGCCGTCGATACATAACCTCAAGACTCCGATGCCGACAGCGCGTTCTTCGGATTCATGACGGAGGGCGATCTAGCCGCTTAACAGCATGCCGACCCCAAGTTACGCGTTATGGTCGACTACCTGGAAGGACGCAATGTTGCCGTGCCTAGGGCTTTCAAACGAAACTTACCAGCATTCAGCCTCAAAAACTCCGTCCACGTGAAGAAAAATTTCAGCCCCGGAATGAGAACGAATTACCTTCTTGTCATCCCGGCAGATCTTCGTGACGAAATTTTGGAAGCGTACCACGACGACTCGTCTTCCGGACATCTCGGCACAGCTCGCACAATTGGAAAAATCAAAGCGAGGTACTACTGGCCTTACATCCGCCTTACATTCGACGTCACCCACTACGTCCGGAGCTGCCGTGACTGCCAGCGACGAAAAACGCCGCCGACGAGACCCGCCGGACTTCCGCAGCTGATCGCCGTCTCGTCGAGGCCTTTCCAGCAGATTGGAATGGACCTTTTGGGCCCGTTCCCTACGTCACGATCCGAGAACAAGTGGATTGTCGTAGCGACAGACTACATGACGCGCTACGCAGAGACCGCTGCTCTTCCGAGGGGGACTGCCCAAGAAGACGCAAAGTTCTTCATAAGTCAAGTTGGGCTGCGACATGGAGCCCCTGAAGTTCTAATCACGGACCGCGGAACGGCCTTTACTGCCGAGCTGATGCAAGGAATCTTACGCTACGGCAACACGGATCACTGAAGAACGATGGCCTACCACCCCCAAACAAATGGACTAACGGAACGTTTCAACAAGACGATTGCTGATATGCTGTCCATGTACGTCGATGTTGAACATAAGACCTGGGACGAAGTGCTCCCGTATGTCACGCCTGCGTACAACACGGCTATCCAAGAAACTACGCAGATGACGCCGTTAGAGCTTGTCTACGGAAGGCGGCCGACTACGATGCTTGACGCGATGCTTTCGCACGGAGAAGACGACGACCTCAACGGCGACGTCCAAGGATACCTTCAGCGTGCGGAGGAGGCCCGCAAGCTCGCTCGAGTTCGTACAACGCACCAGCGGCTGGTGGATACCGGCCGCTACAACCTCCGACGCCGAGACGCCGAATACCATCCAGGGGATCGTGTGTGGGTTTGGACTCCCATCCGAAATCTTTTTTCTGGATGTAAATCGACGGTTTGAGAAACACTCGCGCCTAAAGATAAAAGCCTGCAGAGCAGACGCCGCGGCTTTAATTAATTCGAATCGTCGCGCTCGCCTTCGCACGTCACTTTGTCGGCTGCTGCTTCGCCGCCTGTATTTTTTGAGTTGTTAGGGGAGCACAAGTTCGCTCCAATAAACTTGTTTTCCTTGAAAACAACTGCGTCATCTTTGGCTTCGTGATAATATCTCCAAGACGCTCGCTTTTATCCACGCTCGGGGAACGTTCGCTGCCACTCGCCACAGGAAAAGTCAACCCGACGTTAAATTCTTGTTTGTCCCAATCGTCCAACCCTACCGTTTTCGCGGAATTTTCGGGAACCTCCTCTAATCCAAATTGATACAGGCGGCTTGAAGTATGTTGGGATAATGTAACAATATGAGAACATGAGGTATCACAGTATCTGAGGATAGCATGAAGCGGGCGTTACCGGAGGGCCGCGAGGTACGTCATAGAAGTGCTATATAAGGCGCTAGATTATGGAAGTGCACTATAAGCGACGTAAAGAAGTATTGCTGTACCATGGCCATGTGAGCGAACACGGTTCGCTAACGCAATGCTATAGTTTCGGGACCATGTAATTATGAGCTTCTCACCACACGCTGGATTCGCTACGCCGGTCTGTGACGGACCTGCCGGTTGTACCGACGACGCCATAATACTGTCGCCTCAGAAGTGTTTACCCTCGCAAATATCACGCTCCTTACGAACACTCTCACTGCGCCACACGTATGTTAATTAAGAGGTTTAGCATAGCGTGAACGCGACGCTAGCTGCGGCGAGTACCAGGACCCCACTGCGCATGCGGATATTCGTTCGAGGGACAGGCGGCTCGCCGCTTCAGGCCCGCGCTCGCACGCGCAGTAATGTCCCAGTACCCGCTGCCGCCAGCGTAGGGTCATCTGCAAGCGTAAAATGGCAGCCGTGAACACAGCGAGTCAATGGGAAAACGGTGAGAGCCATACTTTCCTTGATATATACTAAGGAGAAGCCTGGCGCTTGCATTAAAGTAGCACCTGCCACCGTATTAATTCTGGAAAAGGTGCAGATCTGCAGTATCTGGGTAATTGGCTTGGCCTTGTAGCGTTTCAGTGAGTGCAAGGACATTGGGGTATGTGCGCACGCGGCAGTAATCAGCAAATCACGCTCATTTTCTTCGTTTATACTGTTTCTGGGGCAGGGGTCCCGCTGAAACATTTTTAGTTTGCGATTCGCACGCGTTGAAAGACAAAACTTTTAGGGGGGCACATGTGCACTGGCCTTAGAAGCTTTTTTTTGCTTTCAAACCAATTTTGACGAAACTTCATGAGCTGGTTCAGATTTTTTAGCAGATTTCAAATATTTTGTTAGTTTTGATGTGAGATAACTAGTTTTCGAGTTAATTAAAAAATTTTCTTGATTGTTCTTGAGAACAATAGGGAAAAAAACTTTTCAACAAAAGATTACGAGCGAGATATGAGTAGATACCAGAAGTTGTATAGAAGGAAATATGTGAAGCAGTTTTTTTGTTTGCAATCACATACACATTTACATCAATTCTAACTTCTAAGTTTGAACTACTCCTGCTAACCAATTAAAAACAATGCTAATTAAACAAATACTGAAACACAACATGCAAAATCTGCTCCCCATATCGCATGGTTTAAACATTCAGCTTCACAGTGCAAAAGAATGATCTTCCAAGCTGCACTACATGCTGGGATGTACCTCTCGAGAATTTTATATCACTGCCGTACCACTCGTGGCGAAAAAGTGGAAAATTATGAGAAAATAATTATTTTTTGTTAAAATAGGGCCTCTATGGCTTTTATAAGTACCTGGTAATGTTCCATGTACGGAATTTTCGGAGGAAAAACTGCAAATCAAGAGAAAAGTGATGCCTAAAAAATGCTTTTTTGGGCAACTTTTTGGTCCCAAAGACCTCCTTAACTCTCGCAGCAACCCCCATAAAACACAATTTGTTCGTTCCGATATCACTCTAAAATAATAAACAACGAGAACAGCCCGTAAAAGCTGCGTACGCACGAGAAAAAAGCCGCACCGCGGCCAACCACACCGCTCGTCCGCCATTACAAGCTGCCCATCGTTTAGCTGTAAGTTGACCGCGGTGCGGATTCCCTCTCGCACGAAGCAACTTTTAGCTGCTGTAGTCATCATTTACTCCTTTAGGATACTACAGTTAAGCGACTGATGTGTTTTCGTTGGGTATTATTGCGAAAGCTAGAAGTTCTTCGTAACGTCTGGCTTGGCCAACCGGTATCACAGACGAAGAATGCTCACTTATAAACCTTCTGCCAAGAAAGCCACCGAAAAGAAAAGAAAAGAGAATGCGCATTCGTCATTGCTACGGGGTGTTTTTATTTCCGAAATACGCAAATAAGAACCTGTATTGCCGTTTCTGGGGGCACTTCAGTCCACACTCAATGAAATGTTACAAGCAGAGCTAATGACGCAGCCAATGAAAATCTGTACTATTCTTTCCTCCCCGGTGGCACAGTTTCGGCGTCAGTTTCGTCGTCTCCAGTATTTTTTGTAAGAAACTGTACGGTGGGAGTGCCTCGAGGCACTCCTACCATATGGTTGCCCTGTAAAACCTGTAAACCTCGAGGTTTACAGGGCGACCACATGACCCCCCGCTGTAGTCAGGGTTGACTTTGTTACGACTACCCATGTTATATTTTTAGTCAATGTTAATGTGCTGCGACCCACGGGCGTTCATGGCACTTAGTGGAAACCTAAGCACTGCTGGAGGCGAAAAGCAAAAAGGCCAGTGTGCACGAGATTTCGGCGCGCGTTAAAGATTCTCAGGTGAGCAGAATTCATATAATCTGGAGCCCTCCACTACGGTGCGCCCTATCGCTTGCGTTGCGTCGGCGCGTTAAGTCCTACAATCAATCAATCAATCAATCAATCAATCAATCAATCAATCAATCAATCAATCAATCAATCAATCAATCAATCAATCAATCAATCAATCAATCAATCAATCAATCAATCAATCAATCAATCAATCAATCAATCCTAAGCGCGTTTTGCAAAACCATAATGTTTCTTTTGGCCGGGTTGGCCACGTGATACCAGCCGGATCAATGGTCACGTAATGCTCACTCACTGGCTAATACGATAAACTTGTCTACAACAATATCTAGAAAGGAAACTGAAGCTGCAACCACGTGTCTTTGAGGGAACTACGGGAACAGTACATACAGATTTGCATTAGCTCCGTAACCGACTTGTCTCGCAACACCCTAGTGATGAGTAAACACGTAAAGTGCGCCAGAAACATGCGTTAAAAAGGGTTTATTGACCTGGAAACAAAAACACGCCGTAACAATTGAACAAAAAAAGAATGCTCATTTTCTTCCTTGAGGACCACACGAGCCGTTTGAGTCTCCAATTCGTTTGCGATTCTGACGGACAAAATCATGCCAATACTACAAAAAACACATTTTAGACGTCTCGCCATTATTTTTTATTAGTGATCAAAACAGTCCGTAAATTTATCTACATACGAGAAAACGCATGAGCCGTTATCAACTCCACTGACAGTTGTCCGCCATTCCGAACTGCGCGTCGGTTAGCTTACCCTAACTGCGGTGTAGATCTTTTATCGTGTGTATATAGCTTTTACGGACTGTTCTGGTAACTGCTTTAAAATGAAGATGAATTCAATAACACGTGTTTTCGTAGGGTATTGGAAAGAAGTTCTTAGTGCAGGCGTAGCGCTTCGGCGGGCGCTAGCGCGGCACGGCGAGGCCAGTGCAGCTCTCTGGTCCGGCGCGTATACGCCTCGAGATTCGCGATCGCTGCGCCGCCTGCCGCCTCTTCTCCGCGGCGTTTGCGGGATTAGCGCTGCGCGACTGATAGGCGGTCATGCAGTGTTTTGGTTCTCTTTCGCTTCTCTTTGCCTTTCCGCGCACTAAACAACTTGTTAAGGTGACGTCTGTAAGCTAACTGCACGTTTAGGGCGCTTAAAAAAAAACAGCTGCGTCTTGGTAGAGCGCTCGAACGCCAGTAAGAGCTACCCGGGGAGGCGGTTCTGCGCGCTTCTTGGCCGCTCTTGCGGGCGTCGACGACGGCAGCAGCATAATACCGCTGTCACCTTCGAACACGTCAGCACAAGTGAATTCTATTTATTGTCACCTCGTTTAGACTTGATATTGGCACTGTAAGAGCTAGGTTGGTTCGTTTTGCAGCGCAGACAACACATGCGGCTTTGCTTCGAATATGTACGTCGTAGAAAAATATGTTTCGGGGATGTGATAACCCAATAGCGTACGAAAACTCGTGCCTTTTATGGGAATATAAACCACGCGAAAATGTTAAGTACACTCAAAGGCTGTGCATTGTCAGATATGTGCCCACTCATGCATTATGCATGAACCAAGATATATGTTAATCAAACCATGGGAAAATGAATGGTCTGCAATTCAGGAATAAATAGAATAGTCGTACGGGAATAAAAAAAAAAACCGAGTCCAGCTTCTGAAATGCTAAAGACGTTTGTTTGAGCGAGGTAGTATTCACCAGACCAACTAGATGCGAAATGCACTGATATTTCGCTAGACATGGGGCGGGGGGGGGGGGGGGGGGGGGAGGAGGAGGACGCTCAACTGTCGTTGTTTACAAATGCGGAGCGAAATCAACAAATGAACGTTTTATTAATCACACACACAAGCTGCGTGTTCACTTTTCGTTTGTTTTTTGCCTTCAACGAACGGCTAATAATTCGGTGGACGCATTTTTTGAGGAATACAGGGTAAGCAGTTCACAAGAAATACGAGGTGTCGTTGAAGGAGTTGATTGATTGATTGCAGGGTTTAACGCGCCGACGCAACGGAGACGATGAGGCACGCCGTAGTGGAGGGCTCCGCATTAATTTTGACCACCTGGAGATCCTTAAGGTGCGCCGAAATCTCGTACACACGGGCTCGTTGGAAGAGTGTCGTATCTGATAAGGGTATCTGATTTCGGTTTATGCTAGATTCTGCAGTCTCCCTGTGTCATACGACGATGTTTCGAAGAAGGGTTTGGTCGCGGACGCGGATTACTCTATAAGCCCATCTTCGCGCTTCTCGTGGAGGATAAATGTAAGAGATGAATCTTATAGCGAGCGCTCACCTCGGGACAAGACGACCCAGCATTAAATTTGTCGCCGTGTGCTGACTCCGGAGTGTAATTTTGCATTATCCATCGTACTTCTTTGGTACAATGTTTGCGAAATTTATGCCGCATTGGCTTGTTCAGGGTACTGACCAATATTTGATATGTGATACTGTGATATTGGCAGGCGTAACTTGCGTGCTGTCAGGTATGAGTGCTCCGCTGGATTTTATAGTGCACAAAGTCGATTTACATCATAGTGTGTATGGCCGCAACATGACCATCGGTGGAAACACTGCTTACGGAGACACTGCCACTAAATTTCAGGGCAGCGGAATTGCAATCAGCTGCATGCAAATGCTGGCTTTGGGACGCCGGCCTGTGACACACGCCCGGCGCTCATATAGATCTTTCTAAGATCGCGTCATAAATGTTTATACTCTCGTGAACACACCAGGCTTGCAAACAGAGTGCCTGCTCCACGTTATTCGGTATTTCGAACGCGTACAAATGGTAAATCGCTGTCTTGAACGAGCCCCAAAAGCAACGGCGACAGGGGGGAGCGGGCCAGGGACTCCCGCGCCTGCTTTCGAAACGGGCCGCTAGGGGGATTTCAGTGGCGCCCCTACAGGCCGCGCTCGAGGCGTATACGCCTCGAGCGCGGCCTGTAGGGGCGCCACTGAAATCCCCCTAGCGGCCCGTTTCGAAAGCAGGCGCGGCAGTCCCCGGCCCGCTCCCCCCTGTCGCTGTTGCTCTTGGGGCTCGTTCAAGACATCGATTTACCGTTTGTCCGCGTTCGAAATACCGAATAACGTGGAGCAGGCATTCTGTTTGCAAGCCTGGTGTGTTCACGAGAGTATAAACGTTTATGACGCGATCTTAGAAAGATCTATATGAGCGCCGGGCGTGTGTCGCAGGCCGGCGTCCCGAAGCCAGCATTTGCATGCAGCTGATTGCATTTCCGCTGCCCTGAAATTTAGTGGCAGTGTCTCCGTAAGTAGTGTTTCCTCCGATGGTCATGTTGCGGCCATACACACTATGATGTAAATCGACTTTGTGCACTACAAAATCCAGCGCAGCACTCATACCTGACAGCACGCAAGTTACGCCTGCCAATATCACATATCAGATATTGGTCAGTACCCTGAACAAGCCAATGCGGCGTAAATTTTGCAAACATTGTACCAAAGAAGTACGATGGATAATGCAAAATTACACTCCGGGGTCAGCACACGACGGCAAATTTAATGCTGGGTCGTCTTGTCCCGAGGTGAGCGCTCGCTAAGATTCATCTGTTACATTTATCCTCCACGAGAAGCGCGAAGATGGGCTTATAGAGTAATCCACGTCCGCGACCAAACTCTTCTTCGGAACATCGTCGTATGACACTGGGAGACTGCAGAATCTAGCATAAACCGAAATCAGAGACCCTTATCAGCTAGATACGACACTCTTCCAACGAGCCCGTGTGTACGAGATTTCGGCGCACGTTAAGGATCTCCAGGTGGTCAAAATTAATCCGGAGCCCTCCACTGCGGCGTGCCTCATCGTCTCCGTTGCGTCGGCGCGTTAAACCCTGCAATCAATCAATCAACTCTTTCAACGACACCTCGTATTTCTTGTGAACTGCTTACCCTGTATTCTTCAAAAAATGCGTCCGTCGAATGATCAGCCGTTCGTTGAAGGCGAAAAACAAACGAAATGTGAACACGCAGCTTGTGTGTGTGTGATTAATAAAACGTTCATTTGTTGATTACGCTCCGCATTTGTAAACAACGACAGTTGAGCGTCCTCCTCCTCACCCCCCCCCCCCCATGTCTAGCGAAATATCAGTGCATTTCGCATCTAGTTGGTCTGGTGAATACTACCTTGCTCAAACAAACGTCTTTAGCATTTCAGAAGCTGCACTCGGTTTTTTTTTTATTCCCGTACGACTATTCTATTTATTCCTCCTGACTTGCAGACCATTCATTTTCCCGTGGTCGTTAACATATACCTTGGTTCTTACCATAAGGCATGAGTGGGCACATATCCGACAATGCACAGCCTTTGAGTGTACTTAACATTTTCGCGTGGCTTATATTCCCATAAAAGGTACAAGTTTTTGTACGCTGTTGGGTTATCACATCCCCGAAACATATTTTTCTACGCCGTACATATTCGAAGCAAAGCCGCATTTGTTTTCTGCGCTGCAAAACGAACCAACCTCTTACGGTGCCAATATCAGGTCTAAAGGAGGTGACAATAAATAGAATTCACTTGTGCTGACGTGTTCGAAGGTGACAGCGGTGATATGCCGCTGCCGTCGCCGACGCCCGCAAGAGCGGCCAAGAAGCGCGCAGAACCGCCTCCCCGGGTAGCTCTTGTTGGCGTTCGAGCGCTCTACCAAGACGCTGCTGTTTTTTTTAAGCACCCTAAACGTGCAGTTAGCTTACAGACGTCACCTTAACAAGTTGTTTAGTGCGCGGAAAGGCAAAGAGAAGCGAAAGAGAACCAAAACACTGCATGACCACCTATCAGCCACGCAGCGCTAATCCCGCAAACGCCGCAGAGAAGCGGCGGCAGGCGGCGCAGCGATCGCGAATCTCGAGGCGTATACGTACTGCGGGCGTAGCTGGCGTTCGTCGCCGCGTTCAGGCTGCAGCCGGCGCGAGATTCGGCATGCTGCATTTCACGCCGGCGATGTCAGCATCGACACCGCGAATGCATCGTGTCTATATAGTTGCAAGTTGCAGCTAGCCCGAAGTTTCAAATCACGCAGAAAATCCCATTTTTGTCTGTAGTGCGCACATAGGCGTCAATGCGTTTCGGTACGACGCGCCGCGTCGAGACGAAAGATGATATAAAAATCGAAATTTATTTATTAATTTATTTATTTAATGATACTGCAGGCCAGTATTTTGGCCCTAGCAGGAGGGGCTACACAGTATACATACAATATAATGAAGATTAGTAACAACAATCAAGACAACACGAAGACCATAGCAATGTTCAACTATCAAAATTTACAATGTGGGACTCAAGCTCTTTCATAAAATCAGCAGATATATATAAATATACATGTATAAATGGATAATATATAGAAAAACGACATCGAAATAAATAAAAACGACGTTTCGGAGGCGCTAAAACTACTTACCCTGTTCGAAACTCTCGCGTACATGCCATATCGGTCATATCGACGTGCCCTATCCAGTGGTGTGCGCACACAGTCCGAGAGAGAAAGAGCAAAACTTTATTTAGTTTCAACTGGAGTCCCTAGGCGTCGGCCAGAAACCCCTGTGCTCTGTCAGCGTTTTCGGCCAGTTCGATTGCCGCAGCCCGTGTTTGTGATGGAAGTATGTCACTAGCCCAGTCGACCTTGGTACGAAGTTCATGCAGAGTAAATTTGTCCTCCTCCTTGTACTCGTAAAAAGTGAACGGTAAGAAGTAGCAGCGACAGAAAACGATTGCTATGGAAAGTGGCGCACTTGCGCATGCCTGAAAAGTTTTTTTTTTTTGACGTCTCTGAACTGGCTCGTGCTGCTGACGATTCCATTCCTTGTTGCACTGCCCAGGTGACGGCGGAGCGCTTCCCGTGGAAGTCACTTCCCTTCCTCCAGTAGGATGGCTCATCACTCCACGGCCTACCGTCTTCTAGAAGGATACCCCTTCACTACATGGTCTCCAGTCACCTGTGCACCACCATCAGCAGTCCACCAGTGCCCAGTGACCCGTCACTCCGGACCCGGGGGGTGGGGGAAGGAGGGGGAATCGCTCCTACATTTCGATTACCAATAAAAAGTGTCTTGTGACGTAACGCAACCACACATCACGAGTGGTCGTCAGCTCTCTTTGACAATGTTGAAGAAGCGGGGGCGGGGACCGCGGGACATGAATGAATGAATGAATGAATGAATGAATGAAAACTCAGGGCAGATTAACGCCAAGGAGCGTAAGTGTCTTTATTGCTGCGTACACAATAGTGAAATTCTATGAGAGATGCAACAACTAGCAAACGCCATTTAACAAACCAGTCACAAAAAATTCCAAAGAAATCTCGACATAAAAACAAAGCCAAAGAAAACAAACCAAGATGGCAGTAAAGGAGACGTAAGAAAGAAGTCTGCCCGCAGTCGTTGTGTGCAGACCTTAGGTCACCCGGCAGGTTCAGTCTGAGAAGTCTCCAATGGGTCCATCCAGATGGAACTTGTCGGCGAACTCCTTACAGATTTCTTTGGCTCTCTCCTGAGCGGCAACAGAGATGAAAGAACAAACATATATTGAATAAAGCCAACACAGCTAAAACATTAGTTAACATCCATACGTCCCTTTGGCAGTAAGCTTATGCCATGCAATACCATTGATTTTCAGTTTAAAAAGGCGTACTCTCTCACGGAGACTATCTACATTCTACGCAGAGCGGCTGTGGCTGGTTTCAAGTACTCCAACTAGCCCTTTTTGAGAATGTAAAGTGGAACAAGCGCCGACAACAGTGAGCACAAGAACGTGGTTTCAAAGAAGTTTGCTCGGTACGAGAAAGCAAAGTAGATGCCATGAAAAAACATGGCGTGTCTTTGCGGCCGCTTTCCTCATTAGGTGGCTGTACTCAACCCACCCGACGTTTGCCCCTTTATGTCTGCCAGCTCTATGTCTTAGTGTTGCATACTTTTAATGAAGGGACAGACAGTAGCAAGGCTCAGCAACTTCATTGCGTAACGGCAGATGGAAAATGAATCCATTTGTCATTGCATACATTGATGTGGAACTAAGTGAAAGTGATACAAAATGCCACAGCCTAGACTATGAGGATCGTGCCCCTGAACACTCCCGAGTATTGGGTTTTCTCCAAGAGGAAGATTTTCGCTGAACGGGGGTCTAGGCTCATGCCCTCTCCCTCGTCATTTTAGACGGGTGCAAATAAAAGTTATTTCTCCCTTTCTCTCGCTGGGGCGAAATTCACAAAGAGCGCACGCAAATGATTAGAAGGCAGCGTTCACTACAATTATAATGTAGGCGGCATATCTGTGCTGACTATCATAACGGGCATGACAGTTTGTAGGCGGCGCAGCTTGATTTTTTCTATCATTAACAATAAAATTTTCAGTTTAAACACGAATTACACATCTCTGCAGTTATCATCAAAAGTGGCAAATCCATCTCTTACCCACCACCCCTGGCTGCCATCGTTGTATAAAAAGACATTTCGCATTGGTGCACATGGCGCTGATGTAGGTTTATTAATAAAGATAGAATTGGGGGGAAAAGTCCTTATTCCTGAGGCACTGGGCTTCGCATTTGATGGAAGCATTAACTGGTCAGCAGTAGGTATAACTAAGCAGCGGCTAGAGCATTGGTGGAAAAAAGCATGGAGGAAGTCGATAAAGTGTCATCCCAGCCAGGGGTAGCGGCAGGGCAAAATTAAAAAGAAATATGAGTTGAGGGTTAACTAAATTTCAATTGCTAAGATAGGCAAGATGGCGCATGCCGGTACCCTGATTAAAAAGGGAAGCCTCTAATCATCATCATCATCAACATAATCATTATCATAATGTTGAGGAGCACGTCAATTCCACGAGGCAGGAAGCCCCAACCCAAAGTACTCTCTTCTGAGAAGACATTGAAAGTAGGTGCTACTGAAACTTTGCCCGAGCCTGATGCTCACGTCTGATGCTAGTATAAACTTACGATATTGTATTGCCGCAGCTCATTGCGCTTTCGGAAAATTACTCTTGCAAGTCTTTTAGCTCGAAGGAAGGCCCAGATGCCAAAAAGGGTGAAGGGAATGTCGGTAAACGTGGGTGTTGTTGGTGGAATAATTTATCGCGAGTGAAAGGGTGTTCGTACTCGAAAACGCGAGAATGCCTCAGAGCGGGGCTTCTGCGGCTGCTCCTGTCCTGCAGGCCCAGACCACCAACTGTTGCTGGTCCTCGGAGTTTCAGCTGCACTGCGCGGCCTCCCGCTGCTCGAAAATGGGGGTGCGGACAATGCGTACGGGTGACGTGTTCTGGCTAACAAGAAAGCTTTGGACAAGCAGGAGCTTCAAAAAGTCAAGAGGGCGTCTGTGGGTCAATGGGATGTCTTCGGAAGCACTTCTGGAGCTGCTGTGGTGGGGTGAACGTATGCCTAACCAGTGGTTTCTTCCCCTCTCGCGCATTTTTTACATTGTTCGCGTGCTCCCTTAACCTACCGTTTACGCATCTCCCAGTTTGGCCCGCGTACACTTTTTTGAACTTTAGAGAAGTTTGATAAATTGAGCTTGGTTTGGTAAACTGGTTTGGTAAACTTGGTTTGATAAACTGTTTGGTAAACTGGTAAAGAAATTTGGTAAACTGTGCTACGCTTTGGTAAATTATGGTAAAAGTGTACGTGGGCCAGACTGGGTGGTGTGTCAACGATAGGTTGAGGGAGCACGTGAAGAATAAAAAAATGTGCGAGAGGAGAAAGATGCGGAAGGTTTTTTTGGCAAGCCAATGTTTGAAGTGTAACGATTGTTCACCAAAGTTGCAAAACACTTCCATCATTAGCAAGTGGAAAAAACTACTGTCACGGGAAATTATGGCATCGGAACAAAGTCTAATGCTTGGTGAGGCATGCGTCAGCGTGGCCTCAATCACATTGTCTCAAAAAGAAATAGAATTTCCACGCATGCGCAGATGAGTCACTGACTGAACGGTTATCTATATAATGTGCTTCATTTGCATTTAAACTTGTTGGAAGTTCAGCGCAGTCCGTGCCGATCTCTCTCTGCCGTTGTTTCCTTTTCGCGCTGGTTTCAAAGCGAAGCTTCAATGTCCTGACTGGCGCCGTCGTACGCCATTACGCTCTGCAGAAACATCAACTTTCTCTCACGATGATGGTGAATGACCGCGGGTGAAGTGATAGAAAAAGAATTCTTCCGTGGTTAAAATCAAACCTGCGCTCCGCGCGTTACGAATCCGGAGTCTGTCCGACTGTACCATTTCGGCATGGTCGAAGCCGACGCCAAGCAGCAGGTACCGATTCGCGCCGTACACACCAAACCCAGACGTTGCGCCTCTAGTGCACACCCGGGACTTGCTGTGGGTGTAGAAATAAAAGTGGTGCGTCCGTCTAGAGTAGCTAAAACGGACGATTGGGTGAGTTGCTACATATTGTAATGGGGCATAGCGGTGGGCAATGCCACTCAGCGCCATTACAAAGACCAGCGACGACGACGACAAAGAAGGGGCTGGCGTTCCCTGCGCTGGCTATGTGATCGTCATCTTGTACATACTGTAAATAGCCATTCATCAATCTTCGCCACAGTTCGTGTCATCTGTCGTGCCGCCACGTTACAGTATTCATAGTAACAGCGCAAACAGCCTAATCAAGGAGTCACGCGACGCTCCCGCCCTCTCCAGTGTTCACGTGCTAATTTAGTGTTTCCTTCTTTTTCCTTGTTGTAGTTTTTGCCCCTGTGTGTATAAAAACCACCAGCATTTGCAATGAAAATCGGTTGTTAGTCAGCGCTGTGTTTGTGTCCTCTTCTTTTTGTCTCCTGTTATTTGCGCTGTTACTATGAAGACTCTAGAGTAGAACATGCAATGTGGGGTTGGCCAACCAATGAATCCATCACGAAAAAGCTTCGCGTTCAACCACCGCCATAGTTAGACAGATGGGCGCATGATATTTTTCTGTGATCATGTACCAACAAGTACAGTTTTCCACATTAATAAGCCATCAGGGACGTGTCCTCGGGTGCACGCGGTTACGGAGCTCCTGTCCCCGGATCCCACCCTATACGTGCAGCGTCAATCGCTCAGGTAAGGACATTTATTTTAAGTCGTATGCGCCAGGTGCTGGTACAGATGAAAAACCCATCGGAACGGCTTGGCGCGAGACGAGAGCGTGTCCGAACTGTGCCTGGGCAGTAGGTACTTCAGTACCGCTATTGTTTCTCCATCGTCTGGGTTACCTTTCAGTTTCAATCAGTTAACTCCGGTATCGTTCGGTGGAGGAGCCGGGGCATTTGATAGTTCGGACAGCATCCGTGTGCTGTCCTTGTCGACAGTTCCTCAGCAGCCATTACGATCTGTCTTATACCAAGCGGTCGTATAAGGTATGCCTGCAGTTTTTTCGATATCAACTATTGCACACTGCACGAAACCATGAACATGTCATGTTGACAATGTTCCCGTCCCCAATTCCCATGATGAGCTAGAGTACCTACCGGACCGTACTTCTCGACCAGGGCCCGCTTCATGACCCGCGTGTACTCCACCGCTCGTTCGCTCACCGTCGCGTTGTCGGTCTTGCGGTTCAAGCCGGGAACGACCGTTCGCAGACCCGAGAAGGCGTCCGTCAAGCGAGCCCTGCATCCGCCAAGCATCCGTCAAGCGAGGCATCCGTCAAGCGAGAACAGGTGAAAGCGGACCAATTCGCCATTTTAAGCCTGTGGACGGTGCGTTTAGAAACAAACAAAAAGGCGTGGTTGGCTAGATGAAAGGTCAACAGTGAAGTTATTGCTGGCGTGGAATGCTTCTACAAAAGAGTGACATGCCCTCTTGTAAAATGCACAAACTTGCAGGCGTTAGGGACACGGAATACAAAGTCACTGGCACAAAATGGTTGTGGCACCCTACCTCCTCTTGCGCTCCTTTTGGTTGTGTCGGTCTCGCTGCTGGCGCATACCGTCGGCCTTTGCGTTTGCTGCGCCGTGGGCCTCCACGGACGGGCCGCCGGCAGCAGCACCCGCGCGCCCGGCTTCGGGTGGTGCCACGTGACCAAAGCCCTGTGGTTGCCAGGTGCCCACAGCGTTGCCGCTTGTCAGACCAAGGCCACCAGCAGCAGCGGCATCGGAGTCAGAACGGTGAGGTGCCTGCATACCGCGCATGCGCCCTGAATTCGAGGCCCAGCCTTATTCTCTTTATCCACAGTGTTCAAACCGCAGGGGTTGCCACATTCTCCCCATCATGCCATCCCGCATGCACCTGATGACCCTTTCCCAAAACTCGTTGCCCTCGCTAACCGAGCTTGTGCCTACAAGAGCAGCGATTGCATTCCTGGATTGCTAAAACAACACCTCCGGGGTCCAGGAAATAAAAAAAAAACAAAGCCGCTATGCAATATTTTATGCTTAGCATTCTTTGCGGAGTACCCCCACATCCAGGAACGTGTAACGCCCTGCATTTCCACAAGAATGCAGATTTTCTGAAAGTTCCACCTGTAAGCGTTATAATAGCGTAAATGGAGATAACTGGTCGGACAGGAATTAGAAAAGCAAAAAAAACATTCACTGTAAAGAACTCGCACTCAAGACAAGCGGCATCGACGCATTAGTAGACAATTCTCAGAATTTCTGAAGAATTTTCCGGCTTGCACGCACTTTCCGCATTTCAAATAGGGCCACAAGAGGGGAAATTCGTCATGGCCATCTTGAGTATTACAAGTAGAATGCTAGGAAAGAACTCTGACCTCTCTGCAATGCTTCGCGTGATACTGAAATGGCGACGCCCATCTAATCGCTCTATACTCACTTGAGGGGGGACAGAGGAGTAGGGCGTCCAGGTGGCCGCGCGTGGTCGTAGCATCACCTGAGGGTTGGGCTGCTGGAAAGAGCGATGCTGCGCCACCACGTAGACAGGTGCAGGGACTGGCCACAGCGTGGAGTACACAGGGCTGAAGGCAACGGCCAATGGCGGCTGCGCAAATAAGCTTGTACTCAGCGCTAGCTTTTTTAGAGAAGGAGGCTGAAACACAACATCCCAGTCAAACAAAAAAAAAATTGTAAACTGAATAGTGGCAACGGGTAAATATTCTTCACGCGTGCCCGCTTTCTTTATGTGGTTCGAGAACGGTTTTCGAGATTCGCTTCATGACTTTTAGCGAGTAGCATGTTAATCGGGTCCGTGACCTCCGAAGATATTACAAATGCAATTGTCTATAACAACGATGATACTTTGAGATGAAGACCTTAAGGGGCAAGCGATTATGATGATTACGAGTCCAGCGATACGAGTGTAAATCCCAATAAGAATGAATTACCACGGCAGAAGCCTACGGTTTGTCTCTGCTAGCCCACCACATATTCTAAAATTAAACTATGCTGTTTGGGAATGTATAGCATTGATTGCTACAGCCATATTAAACATGACTTCCAAATGAGGACAGCGGCATTACGCTAGAGAAATTGTCCATCCTTTTTTTTGTATAGCGTTCGTTGAAGCACTCCCCATTACATAATTCGTTCTGTCAAGGACCGAGTTTGCCGCCATGGTCAGGTGTTATGGGTAATTTGGCTATGAGGCTAATCCAGTCATGTGCATTTACAGCCGGCGACATCAGAAATTTTACGTGCATGTTGTGGGCGGCTGATCCTCGCCACGTGGTCTGCCGTCAGCCCCCCTTTACTTTGTCATAACCTAAAACCCACGTTTGCCTTGTCTTGCGAGCTTGAGGTTTTCCTTCAGAAAGATGTGACCAGCTGTTTCCTTGCGGAGGCGATACGCCGAATACGTGTAGCGGGTATTATACGCGAAAAAATCTTAGAACACATAACCACTTCTTACTGATCGTGATCGCGAAGCATGATTGGAGGGCTCAACGCCAGATACGCCTTCTTTTGCCACCCATATGTTTGAAGGGCTCTGATATGTTTCCACTGGAGATGGCGCGCTTTGCGATTCACCCTAACACTTTCGAATGGCTTCGATCTGTGTCCTACGCGTTGCGCCGCAGCTGGTTAATGCCGCCGTGCAATGGGAGAGTTGACGACGACGGGGAATTTCGCTGCTTGTTCATACCCTCCCTTCATCTGCGGTGTAATGGCCGGGACATCTACTGTTCGCGACTGCCACCCTTGCGTCCCGCATTACTGCCGGAAGTCGTGACGCAGTTTCCGAGCACGAAGCAACGAATCAAATGAAATAGAATTCGAATACGTCATCAGGTCTCTCCTTGATATAAAGCTTCTAAATATGAATGAATCAAACTTAAGTTCGTACGCTCCCTCTTCGAAGACAGAAAGCTTTAACGACTACTGAAGAGGCTAGCACGACTAACGGCAGGCTTGTCACTTCAAATCCACATGCTTCAGCAAACCGGGTGAGCCAACAAACGAATGCGTCCAAGCCGTTTCTTACCTCAGTGTTTTCAGTGGCCGGGTGGGTCAACAGTTCCTGCGACCGGGCAGGACTCAGTTCTTCGGTCACAGCTGGTATTTGCGGAGGCCCCTGAATGTTTGAAACAGAACAATTACAAAAAATTTATATACAGCTGCATTTAATGACCTGGCACATATATCTGTTGTACGAGGAGCAAGTTCAGACAAAGTGCGACCAGTCGCCGAATGGCACCGTCAGCACCGCGCCGACGCCCGTCACCGAAAGAAACAGCAACACTACGCTCGCGAGAGGTCGTTTCGGCAAAAGTTCCTCGAAGATAAATTCTGAATGTCGTGTAACGGATGTGGCCGACTGAGGTTGCGGTCTGTCGTCAAAAAAGCGCAGTAGAACCACTTGTTGAGTCGTCCACAAGCTGAGCTGGTGCATCATATTTTACTAACGTGGCACAGCCCAAACATTCTGTAACAAAACAGCTCAGACCAGTGTAGACGTCTTGAGTGTCACTTTTGAACGGCACTGAGACCAATTTACGATGTTAGTATTACTACACAGTTCGCTTCATTTGCTCTGTTGTTACTTGAACTATAGAAGTGTAACTCGAAAAATTAGGACATTGTAATTTGTCTTTGTCTGCATTCACTGTATTCTTTTTTGCGATTATATACCGAGTGTCCCGGTGCAGTGTCAACTATAGGACCCTCGTCTATATATCTACTCATGTAACCGTCTTCTTTTAGAAGAGTAAAGAAACTTTCGTCTTCTTTATCTTGTTCAACAGAATACTCTGGGTGAAATATAAGCGGCCTGGGACGAGTGAAATATATATTCAACTTGACCTCATTTATCCCGCCGATGGAACAAACAGCAATCGGAGCGTAGCACGGCAAATGTCCACCAGCCTGACATCACTCCGTGGTAGTGAACAGAAGTGACGTGGCCATGTGCCAACAACGCTCGTCTGAAACTGCTGACGTCACGTCACACGCCCGGCGGGGTGAGCTGCGACTGGGCGTTGGCGCGTTCACGAGCTGATGCACCTGTCCAGAGGCGTAACCGCTTTCCAGAAAGTCCCTCTTGCTAAACATAAAGTTCCGCACGCGGGGAAGGACCCAAGAGTATAGCCCAGAACCGCAATAGAAGCCGGAATCAGGACTTATTCAGAGCGGTCACCAAATTTCCGCCGCTATGGTAGGCCTATATAAGCGCCTTCAGGCAGCTCAGCTGCTCAGCTCCGACGGCGGGGCGGTTGAAACAACGTTATCACCGGCCTCCAGATTGTTTAGACGCCTGCACAAAACGGTGAGATCACACCGTGGTTTTGTCATACGCGCTATCAGAATCGGAAGCGGAGGAAACCGCGAAACGGACCATTTTCAGGCCGTTTAATGTAAATAATTATCGCGCGCTCAGGTATTTACAGTGCCGTTTCAGTTTCGCGAGACCATTAGGCATCATATAAAAGCAATAAAAAATAAAAATAAAATATTGGTGTCAGTAATCCTTTAAATTTAGAGCAGTTTAATAGTTGTGATTAAATTAGTTTACAGTAAAAAAAGGAGCACACGATAATGGCGGAAGGCGTTGCGTTAGATAAGACGGTATACGACAGCACAGGCTACGCTCATGTGTAACGCGTGTAGCACGTGCAGAGGCTCTTCACAGATGGTAAAACTTCTTGCCTCTCTTGCAGCAACAAATTCCGCTATCTCAAGTGGGCGGCGTATCTGTCCCACTAGAACGAAATAATCGAGAGCTGCATTTCTTCTACAATCGCGGTCACGGCAATAAAGCGTTTGTGCACGGCGGGCAGTTTGAAATCTTTGGTCAAATACTAAGCTTTCCAGTCGTCGCAAACATGCCTTCACGCAACGCGTCTGACAATACGTGCAAATGAACTGCCAGAAGAGTTCCTGCATGGTTCTCACAGTGATGTAAAATTTTTATGGCTAGCAAATAAAAAAAATATACGGTGTTCGTGTGCTCCTCCGGCACAACCCCAAGCGTATGCGGGAAAAAAAAACCAGGTTGGAGAGGAGTTTTAAGTAAGGGAAGAGACATCGGCTGGGTTTATCCCAACCGAGTGTGCACGCAGCGAACTCCAGCGATCACGGCGGGCGGTGCCTGCCTCGCAGCGTCAACGTGGAAAGGGAAAACGCCGTCCGCACGTCACATTTTCTCCGGTTAACGACCTCGGGTAAAGTTATGAGTGTATTTTTCAAGAATTCCCCCTTCTTCTCTATTTCAATCGCGACGTAATGGCCCTTGCAAGGCGTCTGACCAATGACGTGCGCAGAAAACGACACCCCGCCTTGTCTGTGTCGCGTCACACCTGATCGTCTGATTTCAGCCAATCAGGGCTCACTCGAAAGAGGCACTTGGGAATGGACACCAAATGGCCGAAACTGAACATTCCTGCCTGCACGCAGTGCGTGGGCGGACTGTTTTCTCACCCGTGGCTCGCTTCTCGGGACATTTTCCCGCGCATCTCCGCAGCTCGTCTCGCCGCCGTGTGAGTCGACGTGCGGCTGGTCATCCATGTTGCCACGTCCCGAACCTGGTCTGAAAAGGATGCCAATGATTTGACTTAGAGAAAACACCTTTTCTTGGTACACATGTAAAAAAACATTAAACCGCGCGATATGAAGCTACAATATCAAAAGTATTCTCATGGATTTAGCAGATTCGAAGAAAAATATCCCCCCTTCACTGACTGAACGTCGCGTCCGCTGATGTTAAGAGCGAAGCTGCCTGGCGATCCCTAATCGCAAGGATAGGATTTATAGAACTTCTCAAAGCTAGCACATGGATGCTCGTTTTTCGCCAATCCATTTTTGTCGTGTGCCACTACTCGCGCCACCTACTAAAACCTTTTGTTACTTTTGAACTCGGACCAGGGCCACGAGGGGGCGCCGCGAACGCTTTTTTTGTTTTTCACAGCGTAATATTTTTACTTGCTATCTCAAAAGTTATGCAGCCACGCATTTTGTTTTAACATAACAATTTTATTTCATTTTTATTTATACATACTGCAGTAGGGCTATTGCAGGAGTGGACATACAAATGATCAGGTGATAACAAGCAGGAACAAAACCACGAGCGTATGGCACACATTTGTGGTTCACAATACTACACAAGACACAGAATGAACAAAGGCAAGACCAAAGAAAGCAAGAGAACATGGAAATCTCTACTTAGCACGCATGTGATACTGCACTCAGAAACTGCTCTAAAGGGAGCCCGCGAGTATCGCCGGGTAGCAAGTTCCAGAGCTCAATAGTGAAAGAAAAAAAAACTATACTTGAACAATTCATATGTTCAATTCATATTAAACAATTCATACGTTCAAAGTTAAACAATTCATATGTTCAAAGATTTTTTTCGAAGGTAGAGGGAGGCAGGCTGGTACTAAAGGCTACAAAAGCCTTTCACAGGCCCTAGTCCCCTTTGGTACAGTACACTGTATAGGTTGTATTATAGGTTGTCTATGTATTGGTTGCAGCATAATTAAATTTCAGGTTCCTGTATAGGGAAAATTTACAAGCTAAAAAATCTAGTGTATAAGTAATAAAAAAATATAAGCAATATGTACATCCCCAAACAATAAGGAAGAATGAGGGTAATGTACGAGAAAGTACATTAAAGCACATCAATGTATAGTATAATAAAATACAAAAGAACAAGCACAGTAAAACTATTATTGTGTTTGAAACATTGACACAATTACAAAACTAGCGCATTAAACGACAAGTGTTAGAAACATCTACAGTTATAGCCATTGAAGAGGAAATTCCGACTTAAAAGGTGTTCCTTCGCCTGTGTTCTTGATTGGCTTCTTGTGTATTCACAATAAATCTGGTCTCCAACTTTGTTTAGTCTGTCTGTGTGTTGAAACAAAAAAAGACTGCTTCCCTTAGCTTGTTCCTAATTTCGGTTTATGTATTTTGGGAAGCCTGAGGGAATATATAGTGCTATTGCCGTTATAATTGCCACAATAAGTTTTTGTGTATGACTTGTAAAAGCTTCATATAATAAATTTGGTCAGCCTTGAAGAAATAGTGAACCCATTCTTTTTGAACAAATGGTGGACCCGGAAGAAATAGTGGACCCTGAATAAATCACTCGATCAGTAGAGAACGCCAATATTCTTTGAAATTTCATTGCTTTAGTGTTCGATATGGGGATGCCAAGATAATTCTTTATGGAACCATATTCAATATGAATGCCTGGATATATTTTCATATTTATTGGCCACAAACTGATACAGGTATTCTTGGATGCTTAGCTGTGGGTTATTTCATGCAACCAGTCTCACAACATTTCTAAATATTTACTTCATACTAGAGTTCGCTTACACTGCTACTATAAAAAGCTATGTTCGCGTCATCTGCATATATGGCTATGTGGGGTGTACATGGTATGATTGGAATATCATTCCCAATATATATAAAAAAAAACAATGATCCGAGCTTTGATCCTTGCGGAACGCTTTGTTCCATCTACAAAAACTCCAATGGAACGCCATCCAGTTCAACAAATCGCTCCATATTACTTAATTATTAGATCAGCCGCTACTTCTGAGCATTATATGATTGATACAGTCAAAGGCGTTTTAGATCCGATCGTAATTGATTCGCTCTATATTTTGTACTATATTGCCTTCAATATTAAGTAATGTATGCGGTGTTGACTTGTTTTTTTGAAAGCCGTAATGATAAGGCGAAATGAAATTTGTTATCATTGAAGAAGTTTCTTAGTTTATTACGTTTTACGTCTTCAAATATTTTTGAAAATACAATCAACACGGGGATTCGCCTGTAATTGGGCAACTGATCATGGCCACCACCCTAGTGAATTGACCTAAATCGCCCTACATTCACTTTTTGGAGAAAAACTGTAGTCGATAATGTGAAATGAATAATAAAATCTAGAACGTCACTAATTTCAGGGGCAATGTAATTAGCGGGATACGATGCAACACCACCAATTGCCATATGCGACGTTGTTTTTAGGTAAAGGATAAAAGTTTGCACCTAACTCGCGTTTGTCGGACTTAAATAGAGTTTGTATGCTGTGACGATTCCAATACAGCACTACATTTACCTTGATCGGTCTCCGCAATGTAAGCCCCTGATTTTGTGAAATGCCTATTCATGAAGCTTGCCATTTCCGCTGATTCTACCCGTCTTACGTTCAAGCGAGCAACATGCGGCTGTGTGCTTTATCTTGTGGCCCGTTATCACATTCTCCGTTTCCAATGAAGCATCAAGTATATCCTCGAAGAGGCGTTCATACTATATGAGCTTGGTATTCCTCAGGTGGTTCTTCAATTTGTCTCCATATTTTGTGACTACGAGCATATCCCTTATGTGTTGCTGAATCGCCTCAAATATCCCTAATGTTTCCTTTTTGCGCAACAATGTTGACAACTAGCAACATTTCCACCAGAATTAGCAGTTTACAAATGCTTTGCCCATATAAGCGTATTGCTCAAGCAGGATTCATTTAACTTGCGGCAGGCGTGCTTGGCGCTTGCTCCGCCCCTCGCTAGGCTATGCCCTCTCCACATCGCTGCGGCTGTATTACCGCATTTGGTCTCATAAAAGCGTCGATAAACAACAACTTCTCGGTTCAAAAAAGGACCAAGGGCCTTCGGGTATTGTTCTTCGAGCATTTCGAACGCTTGAAACTGCTCTCCTATATTTAAAATCACTATGTACGCTCGACAGTATTCCTAACACAAAAGCGCTGCATCATTTAGCGCACCGCTTGACCACGACCTATTATATTGCAGTGAATCGTGAAGCAAAAAAAAAAAAAAAAAAAACATGGCACCAACGCAAAAGTAGATCGACCAGCTATAAAAATTACGAATTAAAAATGAAATTCCTGGAAAAAAGCTACAAACACAAAATTTCTTGAAAACAAACCGTAAAATGACAATTTCATGATGACAAAATACGACGTTCTGTTTGGCAAAAATACACTTAGGTAACTCATACAGCTCCCTTCCAGCAGCGAAGACGCTTTTTGGACCGAAAAAATGCAACAAATTATTGAACAACTTTCTAACTTGGCGCCATAGTGACGTAGAATGGGCACGAGTGACGTCATAGACCGGCAATAAAAATTTTTATCGGTGTAATAACTGTGGGTTAGCATTGAAGTGGTACGATGAGACGGAACAAGTTCGAGGAAAATGGAAAGAATAAAGTCGAAACAATAAATCGAAACAATAAAGTTGCGACGCCGCCGATTTGAAAGCTTGCGAGGGCGGTGCGAAGCGGTGTGTATATTGCAGGAGCATCTACCGATGCGCGAGCGTTCCTCGCAGTTTCGAATCGGCGCTTTTCCTAAAGGCGATAGCCGGCGAGGAGAAATCGCGCCACGAAGCGCGTGCCATCCGGGTTCGTGAAACATCCCGTGATATCGAGGAGAGAGCGTTCGCGGGCGCGTGCCCTGCTGTCCACTCCGGCCGCCCTTGAAGAAAAAAAAAAAAAAAATGCCGGTCGGCTGCTCTGTTTGCCATGCTGGGAATGTTCAGACACGAAGAAAGGCAATGAAGCGTAGGAGCGCAGCAGCGGCCATGCGAGCCACAAGAAAGCCGGCGTCTGCGGGGACCGAGAAACGTTGTGGTTAGAGCTCAAACACGTCAAAAGAATGACCGGGGTTCCTGGGAACCATCTCCCTCTGTTGTTGTCGATAGAAGGAAAACTGGGGAGGGGAAAGGGAAGGCGCCGCTGAAGGAACTTCAAGGAAGCTATGAAACCCGGAGTCGTGAATGAAAGAGATTAAGATTTTGAATCGCGAGATAACACAGCCCCGCAAAGCGCCATTCCTCCAAGGATCCAAGTGGGACGCGAGAACTGTCCCTCAGGCCTCGTCGATGCAGCGGCAGTTCTACAGACATCAACAAGATCGGCCGCTTTTTGAACGACGCTATTGTGCGGCCACGCAACGAATAAGTTTTCGCCTCACTCCTGAAACATTTACGCACACCTCGCGGCGCGAAATCACGCGTAATAACATCCCTTTGTCTCACCTTGACAGCCGGCGAAAGTCCACGAGGCACAAGGGATTCTTGAACGCAGCAGTCTTCGAGGGCGCGAACGCTACCACGAGGGAACGTCTGTGCACGCGCCCTGAAGGAGATCGGACGTTGTGGGGGCGCTGCAGGGCGGCAACTTAAGAGGCGCCGCCTACCTTCTTTCGCAGCGATTTTTTTTTTCAGTGGATGGTTATGGTATATTACTGTTATTCTGCCGCATGCTTTCACATTCCTCGCAAAGTGGGCCGCGTTTGCACGCGCTAGTAGCGGCTGCAACCGGCAGCGCGAACTCGGCGCCTGGAGCGCGAGCATTTCTGTTTTCGCCACTCGAGCCGCGAGCGCTCGTGCACTGGCGTGGAGAATATACGCCACTGGTCCCGCCACGAACACTGGCTAGCGTATTCTCGAGGGGCGAACGGTACACAAAGGGCTTTTTAGGATAGGATTAGGGAAAACCTTATTTGTGCCTGCAAAACGACGGTTTTTAAGCGCCGCGACGCGGGCCCGGCATCGTCCTAGGGTTTGCCGTTACTAGGCGCACCGCCAACGCTTCCCGTTGCCGTGTCGCCTGGGCTGTGCTTTTCGAGCGAACCCCGGACTGGCTGGACGGTCCAGAGTGGAGTGTCCTTTCCTTGTCTCTACTGCGTGCAGCGCCCTGGAGCTGTGGCGGATAAGTCCTTGATTAAGCTTCGTTTGGAAGCCGGACACAGTCCCAGAAAATGTAGCACTGGTCTGCCAGACCCACACCACACACTTGACACACACTCGCCGAATAAAGTCCTGGATGAAACCTGTGCAGCGTTGCCGGAGCGAATATGGACCCGGTCTGGAGCTGCCGTAGTAGAGCTGCCTCCTCTAGATTCAGGCCCCGGAGGGGGGGGGGGGGGGGTGGCATGACCCGTCGAGCCAGACGATAGGCCTTTGTGATCTCGTTGTAGCTCACGAGGCGGTCTATTTTTGTGAACCACCACGGACGGTCGGTCTCGGAGGACCGGAGGTTTCCGAGTGTGCCTCTCGTGGTAGGATGCACTTGCGCTTTCGCCCATGTGCGCCGGAAACCACTTGACACGAACTTCTTTTCCCTGGAGCCTAGCTTTGCCGATGATGGCGGTCGCCTTGGCGCAAACGCGACCTTTAGTGTAGTTGCGTACGGTCATTCTCGAATTACAGAGCACTGTGCGGCACTCAGCCTCGGAGATGGCCGGGGCGAGGGCGACCTCTTCGGCGTCCGTGGCGTCGGTGCGCCGAGCACTCGCAGTCGTGGTCTTGGTGCGCGTGGTGGCCTTAACGGCGACCGCGAGGTAGCCTTCATGCTGGTACTCTGCCGCGTCGACGTAACGCGCGTGGCCGTCTTCGACGCGCATCTCGATGAGGGCTTTGGCCCGCGCTGTACGTCTCTCCTTGTTGTGCTCCTGGTTCCCGTTTCTAGGTATTTGGTCAACGCATACGTGAGCCGTCGCATCCTCCTTTATGCCGCGCTGTTGCTGGTCCGGCGTGCGGGGGTTGTAGACAAGGTTCTCGAGGATTTGCCATCCCGTCTTTGTCATGGAGAGACGTTCCAGCTGTGCTGCCAACTGTGCCTCCACGATTTCTTCCAGGGTATTGTGCACTCCTAGCTGGAGTAAGCGCGTCGTGCTCGTGGTTTCCGTGAGGCCCAGTGCCGATATGTAAGCCTTGCTTATGAGTGTATTGATCTTGGCCCGTCCATGGCCCTCTCCTTATGCTAGGCGGCCACGCACGTAATGGGGCTGATGACGAAGGACTGGACGAGTCTCACGAGGTTGTCCTCCTTCATGCCTGTTCTCCTCGAAGAAATGCGGTGAATGAGGCGAATTGCCTCGGCCGTCTTGCTGTTGAGCTTGGAAAGGGTTTTGCCGTTGCTGTTCTTGCCAATGATCATGTCCAAAACCTTCAGTCTTGTTACTTCGGGGATGCGTTGTCCCGATGCGGTGACTATCTTGATGTGGTCGGCTTCACGCTGCGGCGTCTTGCCAAGGCGTTTCGGTGCGAACACAAGTAGTTCACACTTTGCTAGGAGAACAGACCAGGCCGGTGCCAACGAGATGCTGCTCGTTGGCGGTGACAGTCGCTTACAGTTGATTCTCGATGTATTTTTCGCTGCCGCCGGCGACCCACAGCGTGATGCTGTTCTAGCTGGACCGAGGTATGCCAGGCGACTGATGAACGCCCCAGATAAGACCACCTTGGTGTAGCGGTTGCGCAGCCGGCCCAACTCTGAGATAGGTATGCTCGTGTCCATCTTTGAGGGAAACGGGGAGCGGCCTCAACAACAACGTTTGGGGAAATGACCGCCTGGTACGGGGAGAGAAAGAGACAAACATTTAATATACTGGTGAGCAGCAGGATGTCTTAGGGTCTCCACCCAATGGGAGGCGTCTTTAGTCTAAAATGCCTTGGTGCTGGCTGGCCGTCCGGTCCCGTTCCACCAGTCGGCGATGGCTTTAAGCTCGGAGCTGGTCAGCTGCTCCACCCACTGCTCATAGACAGGGTTGGGATTAAGGGTTACAGTGTGGGTCCGTTGGCACTCCCATACCCCGTGGTTTTGGGTGCCAGCAACAGGGCAAAAGTTACTGGTGGCAGGTTATTGCGTGGAGTACATAGTGTTCAGTAGGGGGTTATTGGGATATGAATTGGTTTGTAGGCGCCGGCAGGTTGTTTATTCTTCGCGAGTTATTTGTGAATGAGGTGGTGGGTAGCGAAGGCGGTCGTTTTTGTTGTGGACTAAGATTTCGGTCTGGAGTGTGGTGGCTTCGAGGTACATGAATCAAAAGGCAGGTACGGGGAGGCCCTTTGCATAGACACAGCTCGTCAGTGTGAACAAGAGGAGTACACCACCTGCGGACCCACGACAGGAAGTCGGTACCCTGCTGCAGGTCAGAGTTAGCGGATTCATGCGCACCTTCCCGGGCGGCTTCTTAAAGAGGCCGAGGACCTTATTTGGTCTGAGTGGCTTAATCTAGGGATTCGAGTGAATTTAGAATCGTATACGCTCATCCAGTCGTCAATGCGGATGCACCTGCACCTCAAGAAGGTCACGGGTGTGATGATAATCACGAGCCATGGAGGCGGTCTTGAATCTCCATCGAATTCCATGGCTGCAGCGCCGATATGTCGCCCACTTCGCAGGTCGCTTTTGGGAGGAACAAACGCAACTGAACTTGAAGCCAGGATGGGGATGACGTCCCCCAACGATGCGACATGGTGCAGAGAGCTCCATTTATTAAATGTCTGCAAGTGCTTACAGCGAAGATTCGGCGAAGGTTTCATGGCCAACCGCTGGCGTAGCCAATAATTTCCGATCAGCTTCGGTTTGTCGTGTGGTTGGAACCTCCGCGTTGCAGTGCCACAGGAAAAGCAAAAAAAAAAAAAAAGAGACGTCGGTTCTGCGAGTCAGTCGCTACAGGCTATCTCAATGTGTCGTGCAACAATCACGAATGACGCATATAGAAAATAAACAGCTGAAGAAAGACGGAAAAAGAAGTTCAAGAACGCACAGTAATGTTAAAAACGCTTACACTAAAGCTGCTTTTTTAAATGAGAAATTGTGTACCTTATTTGTCCCAGGGGTATGAGACTATTGGATAACTTAGTTGAAACCGGAACCATGGGAAACAATTTCAACGACGACTGAACTTGCGTGGGGTATATTTCCGACGCGCTCCCATATAGAGAAGAGTTTTCCACCGCTATCACCCAACCGGAACTTACAACACAAGTCTTTCAAGTAGCAGTTCTACTCCAATTTTGACTATTCGCTTATGTGCCGGGAAGTTTCTGTTTTGCGCCGGGCTTTAAAGGGGCACTGACAAAAAATTTTGAAGGCGAGATAACTTCGGAGATAGATTGGTGGGAACACATATACATCATCTGCAAAGTATTAGCGGCGAATACAGCCTAGAACATATTTAAAATCAATTTTAAAGTGTGCGAAACGCAACTGAGCAGCCAGCACAGGACCACGCGCAATCGACATCCCGAGGATATCGTGTAAATAAACAACATCCAAATACGTCACGAGTTTGTGTTTGCCGCTTCCGCACTGCCGGCGTTTTTCGCCGACTCGCCCGGCTCGCCGCTCCAATCAAAGGGCCGGAGGGCGGAGCTTCTGCTCTCGAGAACGAACGACCCGATCGTTGGCGGCGGAGGCGCCGTGATTTCGTCAGCTCATGGGGCAGCTGGCCGCTACCAAAGTTCTACGGTGATTCCAGGCACTCTGTTTCTATTACTGTTTATTACCATTGGATGCGAAAGCGCGCCGGAGGCACGAAAAAGGGCCCATCTCCCCGCGAGGGGGACTCGAGTAAATGCGTCGCATAGGGGGTGGGTGTGTTGCGTTAACGTTTAGTGTTTGGGGAGTTGGTGGTAGTGAATGCGTTGTATCAGCAGCTTCTTGACGTAGTTTGAATGAGTCAAGGATATAAGGCGCGTTCGTAGCCTTCCATTCTGTGTCGGCTTTGTGGCGCAGTGGGTAGAGCACCATGTACCTTGCGTTCCGCCCGCAGGGTCGTGGGATCGAAACCAGGCGCCGGTAAGTATTTTTTTTATATAGTGTAGGGGGAGGGGTGCGGACCTGTTGTTGAGAGCGAGGAGGGTAGCGTGATGCGGGAGAGGAGGAGTGGGGGAGGGGCGCACCTGGAACGGCTGTTGCGGACGCCGAGGCACGCCAACGCCGACAACGCCGGGTGACATCGTGAGTTAAAGAAATGCTCTGCATTCAAAACACGTGCGGCAAGCGTTGTCGGCTCGCTCGGCCAGAGGCGATGCGTCGACTAAGAAAGAACGGGCTTCGAGTTTTACAAACATCCCTATTTCATATCTGCCGCGCTTTCGAGGCGCTTTTCCAAAGAAAGTGCTACGAGTTGTGCCGCGCCTCCGCCAGATGGCGCCACGGGTCCCGCGACCGAGAGAAGACGCAGTGAAACATCCCCCTTGCGAGGGGCACGATCAAATGCAGAGCATTTACGGGGGCGCACGACGTTAAGTAGTCTGCGTTACGTTAATGTTGTTGCACTTGTGGCAACTGCTGACGAGAGAGCGCTCGTCAGCAGTAATTTGAATGAGTCAACGATATAAGGCGCGTTCGTAGCGTCCCATTCTGTGTCGGCTTTGTGGCGCAGTGGGTAGAGCACCATGTACATTGCGTTCCACCCGCAGTGTCGAGGGATCGAAACCGGGCGCCGGATAGTATTTTTTTTTATATAGTAGGGAGGGGTGCGGTGCGGACTACGGACGTCAACGCGGGTGACATCGTGAGTTACTGAAATGCTCTGCATTTAAAAGCCCACTGAGCTAGCCGCACGGTCGCTGTGCAGGCGGCGGCCACGGCCGCGAAGTGGCCCAGGCCGGCGCAGGTAGCTCGAGTGATAGCTTGTTACCGCTGCACGAAATTGTCCCCGAGTCGCGACCATGGTGGCTTACATGAGAAAGGAGTTAATGATGCGATGGCGGGTTGCATTAAAAATTGTCATCTGCACCGCTTACGAGAGCGGCACTCGAATATCCGCCGCCGTGCTAAGCCGAACACATCTGTAGGCGGACCGGCCGGCTGCTCCCAGCGCGCGTCTTGCCACCCACCGTCTCGAGCGTCGCGCGTCGTTCTTTAGCCGCGGTAGCATTTGCACTCGCAGCGCCTGCGTCACATCCACGGTCGCTTTTTAATTAAGCGCCTCACGAGATAAGTACGGGGGGGCATTCGCAGAAACTGCCGTCTATGCGGATTCGACAGTGCTACGGCGGCTCTGCTCTGTGGTATCCCTCCGACGGTCACGTGGTCAGCTTTGTTCACACAAAATCCACAAAATCCATCGTTTCGCGGCACTCGCTGAAACCGAAACTGCGACTGGCCGCATTTAAAATGCCTCTAATTAAACAACCGTCGCACGCTGAAGCAAATGAGGTTTGTACAGGTTATAAGTAGGTCACTAGCTACTTATCGCAAAAAAAAAAAAAACAAGATGCAAAATTTTTGTGTCAGTGCCCCTTTAAGAATAAACTTTGCGTAAGCAGGACGGTCCACAAAAACAAAATTGTTGGACGTGAGGCTCAGAGAAGGAAAGGGTAAAATATGAATTTGAAAGGGCGAAGCAAGGTGGCTGGGAATATATTTCAGCTCTGATAAGGTAAACTAAGTGCCGCGTGGGGATGTCACGTGACCCAAAGGCGAGACCATAGGTAAGGGACACTAGGAATTGTGCAGCAACCAATGTTCAACGAAAGATCCAGGGGCAGATATTGAAATCAATAGGGCTCTAATATAAGAGCATTCGGCTGTCAACATTGGATACAGTGCACGAAAGATCGGAGCCGGTGGAAGTCATTTTAAGAGCCCTTCATATTGCCGTTTGCATCGAGCAGTCGCTCATTACTAATGTGGTGATAGTGATCTTGACCACGTGCTTGTCGTTGTGCGTTTGATGCTTGTGTACGGTATTCGTAGGGCCCCGAGAGCTGAGGGAAACTCTTCGAGTGCACGCAGCAGCTTTGAACTGCGTGTGTTGGTTTGGTGCTTTGGGTCTTGTATTGATAGGAATTTTATTCCTTTTCGTTCGTTTGTTAAGGTTCTAAAGTAGCTTTTCAATATTTGTTAATTATGCGATTTTATAGTCGCCCTGCAGAGCGATACTAGTTTACCTCCCCAAAAAGTGAATCTCGTAGCTTGGTTTAACCCTCTACGAGAAAAGCGTCGGTTGATTTTAATTCCTATTACTTAGATCAACTTCGTTGACAGTTTTCTGCCTTTAAGTAACCTTAGGTTTTATGCTGGCGTATCAGTCGCACACGCATATAGAGCTTACAACTCCAGGGAAGTGACATCAGCGAAGCGCCACCGTGGCCGGAAGGCAACATACGGATCGCATGTGCGCTATACTGGGCCACAAGATAAGAACGACGGACCCGACCGTCAACGCGCTCGCGCGTTTTGAAACGACATTGCGCTTATTGCGGAACATCGCCTTATTTTTTAAAAGTAGTTGCTTTGTTGTCACTGGAGGACTTTATAAGCAAATTTAATCGGAGAAATCGCCGAAACTACTCGTGTCGTGTTCGAAATACTCGCAGTAAGGCACTTTCTGTGCAACGCCGAGGAACAGCCTGGGTTGACGAGGCCAGGGGTAATTTCATTGCCATTCTTAAGTTGTCGTCGAGTATAGTGTGGAGTTTTTTTTACGGCGAAACCGCTTTGGCTAGGGTCCAGCAGATTGTTTCCATCGATAGACCGAGCCTAAACGAACAATTTTCAGCGCACGGAAAATATTGTTTTGGAAGGCGACCCGATACAGATAGGGTATGCATCAGAGCAGTTAATTTATGCACCAAGAATGCAGCGGGTCAAGATGGCGATAATGACCATGTGTCCATCGCTGCTAACGAACACAGGAGGAAGATGAGAAACGGAGGGGGGCAGGCTATCAGGAGCTTCGATCTTTCATTGTTTCTGTGGTTTCAGCAAAGGCAGTATCTAGAGTGCCGTTCGACGGCACTTCAGGTGGGCGCTACAGGCATGGCTAATGTGCCGTCTGACCCCATTGGAATTTTGAATACCTGGCTGACACAGGCCAGTGCGTCTGCCCTTGTGGTGTACAGGTTCCGTGTTCGCCTCCTGTTACTAAGGGCTGAGGTTCGAGTCCGGATGGCGCCTGCTTTGTATCATTTTACGTATTAAATGCTTAATATAAATATAATGGCTTAGACTCATTTCCGGTGTTTTAAATGATTTTTTTCTGTTCCTTAGGTTATGTTAGGTTAGTTAACGTTACGTGACTTTCCTGGAGGACAGGTAGTCCCAGACGCGGCATTTTTTCATCGAAGTGGCGGCGGACGACGCATTAGTGAAGAGCTGATACTAGCGTCGGACGGCACTCTAGACATGGCCTTTAGCAAATGCACCAGGATTTGAGTCTATTTCCCCGTAATAGAATTTCTAAAAAACTAAAAAATTCTGCAGAAATTTAGAGAATTATGTACTAATGCGTAGCATTCTTATGCCGGTTGTCTTGAGTATGACATTTTCCATCCAAATTTTTGGTTTTTTGTAAATCCTATCCGACCAGTTACCTCCAATTACGCCATTATAATTGGCGTATTCGGTCATTAAGGGTAACAGAGTGGATACCTAGAGAAGGCTAGAGTTGCAGGGGGCGACAGAAAGTTAGATGGGCAGATGAGATCAAGAAGTTTGCGGGGATAAATTGGTCGCAGTTAGCACATGACCGGGATTATTCGAGATCCATGGGAGAGGCCTTTGCCCTGCAGTGGGCGTAGATAGGCTGGTGACGATGATGATGATGACGCTATTATAACGATTACAGGTGAAACATTCGCGAAATCTTCAACATCGAAGAAAGGCCATGCATTATACGTTTTTTCATTTTCCGTAATTGTTTGATATTTTTCTTACTTTTTAGTTTTTCAAAATTTCGTCCGACCAATTATCTCCATGTACGTTATTACAACAATTAAATTTGCAACTTTTCAAAAATTTGCCTTATTGTAGAAATGCAGGCCGTTACACGGTTCGCCGTTTTGGGTAAATATTTTATATTTTTCTCATTTTATAATTCTTCAAAAATTTGTTCGATCAATTATGTCCATTTAGTTTCACGCTAGTATAACGATTACGGGTGATACTTCCGCGAAATATGCATTATTGTGGAAATGCCAGGCAGTATACACATTTTGGCATTTTCCGGAATATTTTAATAATTTGCTTATTTTTAGTCTTTCAGAATTCTGTACGCCCAATTATCTCCATTTACGTTATTACAGCGATTATATTTTGAAATTTCGCAAAATTTGCAGTATTGTAGAAAAGCAGGGCGTTACACCATTCTCCATTTTCCATAATTTATTTTATATTTTACTTCCTTTGTAGTTTTTCAAAATTTCATTCGAGCAATAATGTCCATTTACGCTAGGTGGAACTTTCGCGAAATCTGCATTATTGTGGAAATGGTATACGTTTTGATGTTTTCCGTATTTTAAAAATATTTTTCTTTGTTCTTAATTTCCAAATTTTGTCGCACTAATTATCTCCATTTACGTTATTAAAATGATTGAATTTGGAACTTTCGTGAAATCTGCATTATTGAGCTAGGTTAGGTTAGGTTAGGTTCCACAGGGCGTTACACGGTTCCACATTTTCCGTAATTATTTTATATTTCTCCTATTTTTTTAGCTTTTCGAAATTTTGTTCTACCAAGTGTGTCCATCTACGCTATAATAATAATTACAGGTGACACTTTCGCGAAATCTGCATTGTTGTGGAAATGCCATGCGGTATACGTTTTGACATTTTCCGTAATATTTTAATATTTTGTTATTTTTTAGTTTTTCAATATCTCGTTCGACCAATTATCTTCCTTTACGTTATTCAGCGATTATATTTGGAACTTTCGCGAAATCTGCATTGCACTGCATTGTTAATGCAATGCATTACAGGATCATACGGCCTTAGTATTTCGGTATAAGGCGTATTAAAGCCCCGGAAGGATGTCTTCCCAGCAACGTTACTTTTCTCCTTTCAGGCGAAGCTGGCTATAGGGGATCGGTGTAAGCTTGGTCTTTGTAAGCTGACTTTCCCACATTTTGTGTTGCACAGTGAAACATGACCATCTACGGTGGGGGTGGTGGTGGCTGTGGTTTGCGGGAGGGGAAAAGGAAAGGAAATGCTCTGGGGATATTTTGAGCTCGGCGGGGAGTTCACGTGCATACAACCCAGTGCAGGGGAAGGGAAGTAGAGGGGGAGTGGCAGGATAAAGTGGAGAGAGACGGAGGGAGAGATAGAGAGAAAAGGTACAAAGAGAGCTGTCGGTCCTAGAAAGCTGCCAGTCCGGGAAGATCACTTAGTCACTGCACTCCAGGCTACAGCCGCTGCGTGAGGCCGGTCGTCTCCAGGTAATGGAGAAGATAAGCGAAGACTTCCCGTTGGGTTGCCGCAAGCCCCCTCAGGAACAGGACGTCTTCCATGCCGGCGCCGGGAAGGCCTCGACGCTGGAGCGCTCGGTGGAGCTCGGCTCTCGGCCCCGCGTCGTGGGGGCAGAAGCAGAGTAAGTGCTCCAGCGTCTTCGGTTCCGGACAGTCCACACATGTAGGGGTGTCGATACAGGCGCTCCACCACATTGCAGCAATCGAGCGCCTGCGGACAAGCAGCAACGGGCGTCCCTGCTGATGCGTGCCGGCAACGGTTGCGCGGCGCCAGGCCACTCACGACCCGAGGGTCGGGGTACATCGTCTTCACCATGAGGGCCAGGGCGGTACGGGCCTAGTCGAAGGCGGTGACGTCTTGGGAAATTGGGGTTAAAGCCTGGTTGAAGCCCCCCTTTATTTTCATCTCCATTGTGGTCGCCTCTTTCTCGAGCGTGCATAGTTCTCGCCACACGCAGCCTATCTCTCCTCCCTAGCACTTCGCAATGCTGCGCACTCTTTGTTGACCACCTGTGCTGCCTATTAGTGCCTTCGCCGTGATTGGCGTAGCCGCGTTACAATAAAATGTTATTGTACATACCATAAAATTGTGTTTCTTCGGTGTGGGACGCAGAAATCAGGCAACTGTACGTACAAATCAACATACCACAGCTAAACTCAACATAGCAAATTCAAGCAGAGCACCAACTTCGATGGACGTTTCTGGTTACAGTGTAGAACGGCTCTTTTTTTATATTTCATCGGCTTAAATGAGCCTAATACAAACTCCCAACTAACAATATAGAGCCACATTCTTCCGGGAATAAATATTGCTGTGGCTCAGTTTCCACTTTGCGATCGTCATGTGTGAAACCATCGGTGGTTCGGTGAGTCGCGAATGCTGGGGAGTCCATACCAAAATTATTGGCCTGATAATACAACCAGATAACAAGGCATCACCAACGGTGAAAAAGCTCAAGACCACAATGGGCCAGATCTGAAGCATGATACGTAAAGACTTCAACAGAACAAGAGGGATGAAAGAGGACGACACACAACTTCTGGTGCAGGCCTTCGTCATACCAAGAAAAACATACGCGACACCGTACCTGCATTTCAGAAAGGCAGACACCACATACCTAGACACTTTAATCAGAAAAGCGACCAAACAAGCACTGGGGATATCGCGAAACCCGTCAACAGCGTGGATGCTGCGCATGACAGTCCACAACACGCTGGACGAGCTAATATAACCCCACCTTTCGAAACAACGACTTTGCCTCAGCAAAACGAAAGGAGGAAGAGCTATACTGAAGAAGATAAAATGGCAAGGAGCGCAGCACATCACGGGGCTACAATTACCACACCAATAGGCATAAAAAATCAAGACCAAATAGACCCCAACAGAAACAAAGGAAGAAGGCAGGCGAGAGCAAAAGCAATAAACAATCTCATAGAAGAGAAGAGGCATGAGGGAATGCTATATACGGATGCTGCTCTACAAACAATCTCTGACAAAGCAACGATAGTAGTGGCCACAAGGAACGAAATAGTACACTTTGCATCCTTGTACACCATGGGACCATAGGAATCGGAAGAGGCTGCCATAGCACTGGCGCTAATGCAACCTGGTACAGCCACAATCCTTACGAAGTCGAAGAAGGCCTACAACAGGTACAGAACAGAATGGATCTCAAAAACGGCCGCAAAAACCGTGGCAAATGGGAAACCTCCGAAAAGAAGAATTGAGCTCATTTGCGTCCCTGCTCCTTCCTCTACCGAAGGCAGCGAATTTGCCCATCGACAAGCCCGAGACTTAAACCTCCGGGCCAGAAAGGATATGAGTAAAGGGATGCATACAATAGCAAACTATGCAAAAATAATCAAACACTACAGGGAGAACAGAAGAAGCCTTCCGCACTGTCATCGTAAACTATCCAGAGAAGAACAATCAATATCGACAGTTTTATTTATTTATTTTTATTATTTACAAGTACTTTGAGGTCCGAAGCATTATAGAGGGGAGTGGTAAGTACAAACAATAAAAAACAGTGAGCAGTGAAACATACATGTACATTTCAAGTAGGCTCAAAAACAATAACATTCAAGATCGAAGATGCTTTATACAGTGTTAATCCAAAAATACATCAGGGGTAATTGGCAACAAAACGTTATACAAGGCTAGGGGTTGAAATTTCACTACTGATGATAGCAGACCTGAATTTATTAACGTTATATATAGCAGCTGGGGTGGCGGGAAGGCGGTTACATTCAGTTGAAGTCCGTGGAAGAAATGAAGCAGTGTAAAAACGAGAGTGACATGAGGGGACAGCAAGTTTGTGCGCATGGTCAAGTCGTTCAGACACGTAGTGGGGGCATGAATGAATTCTTGTTTTAAGAGCGGGTGCTGGTAAATTTTGTGGAAGAGACACACGCAAGGAAGTTTTCTATGAAGCGCTAACGTTTGTAAATTATGTGTTGATTTCATAGAACTCATGCTGGCAGCTCTAGTGTAGTTGCAAAGAATGAAACGGTTAGAATTGTTCTGAACCATTTTGAGTTTATGAATAAAAAAGCGGGGTCAGGATCCCAGATTGAGGCGGCATATTCAAGATTTGACCTTATAAGCGTTTTGTACAGAAGAAGTTTTATGGATGAAGGGACTTGGGAGAAGTTACGTCTTATAAAGCCCAAGGTAAGGTTAGCATTAGCGGTAATGTGATCGATGTGCACATCTCACTTCAAATTATTAGTGATATAGACTCCTAGATATTAATATGAATTGACTGGTTCTAATGGTATCCCTTTAACTCAGATCATAGGAGTTAGCGTAGAAGTACGAGTTATTCTCATTGCCTTGCATTAGAAATGTTGAGACCCATTCGCCAGTTATCACCACAGGTAGCAATATATTATCTATCTCTGCCTGCAAGGTAGTTACATCGGCGCCATTTTTAATTTCACGAAATACTACACGATAATCAGTATACAGATGATTGAGGGATTAGACACAATTAGGCAGGTCGTTAATATATATCAAAAATAATAACTGACCTAAAACTGAACCCTGGGGGGCTCCAGATGTTACTATTGCAGGGGAAGAGTTGAAATTTTTAGCTGAAACAAATTGGTGCCGGATAATAACAAAACATTCTATCCATTTGAGTAAACTACTGTTGAGGTTTAGGTTACGAAGCTTTAACATCATTAGTCCATTAAATGTACCTTGTCAAATGCCTTCGACAAATCCAAAAATATGCAATCTGGCGACGAATGCACGTCAAGAATAACATGAATTTTCTGGGTGAATGATAAGAGTTGCGTTTCGCAGAAATGGTGTTTACGAAAGCCATGTTGAGTGGGATGAAAGAAAGAATTAAATTTGATTAATCGGACGAGGTTAGAGCAAATGATGTGTTCAAACATTTTACAGGGGATGCTGGTCAGCGATATCGGACAATAGTTGCTAGGTGATACAATGCTACCGGATCTAAAGACTGGAACTACCTTAGCCATCTTCCACTCAAAAGGCAACAATCCTGATTCCAAGCATTGTTGAAAAAGCTTAGCAAGGAATATCGAAGAACAATGGCATGTGCTTTTTAAAAACTTCACATAGACTTCGTCAATGCCGGCAATATACATTAAAAAAAATAATTATGTGCGCAATGCCTGATGGGTCTATCAAGGGGGGCAGCGTAGGAGAGTATTTGTAAACGGGGATCTCTGGAAGTTGATGGCACCAGTAGAACTGGAGTGAGAAAAATTGTTTATGAAGGTAAATTTAAGAGTGTGGGGCAATCTATGTCTGGAACCTTGTGGCCGTCACCAACTATTAGCGAGATCGCTTTAATGTCACGAGGGTTTACACAACTCCAAAACTTTTTAGGGTTTTCTAACAACATAGAGGACAACGTGTTTTGTAGGAAGTTAGCGTTGACGGTTTTAACAGCGGAAATGTCTGACTTAGATGGATCATCATACGCCAGCCATCGCTCATTGGTTGGGGATTTTTTTGCGGAACGGTAAAGACGTTTTTTTTCGGTTTTCTAAGCTTTTTATATTCCGGTTGTACCCGGGGGCATTGGGATTTGAAGATATTATTCTTGGGGGTATATATTTATTCGTTAGTTCGTGCACCTTTTCTTTAAAGATATCTACCATGCTGTCTTGAACAGTACATGCTTCAAAGCCAGCCATAAAGATATCAAGAAATTAGCAAAGGTTGGCGTTAATTGCATCAAAGTCAGCTGCGTGGTAGTCCCTATTAAACTTACTGGTATTTTTTGCGGTTTAACATTGGCATTAACAGTAAAGTTTAAGAAACAGTTGTCATTAATGCCAGGAATGTATGTTATGTTTGAAGAAAGGTCAGGCGCTCTGGTTAACACTAAATCCGGAATGTTGCAAGCAGTCGCCGATGTCCTACTAGGCTCAGTGACAATTTGAGACAAATTAAATACCGAGCACATATGAAAGAAGTCCTTGGCCTGTGAAGGACACGATGGGGGACTGGCTACATTGCTGGCCCATTGAATCTGGGGAAAATTAAAGTATCCCAGAATAAAAACTGGAGAAGTCGGAAAGTGGGTGATGACCGTATTAATTACGACATGTAGCTCGTCAGTAAATGCGGCAGGGGCACTGGGGGGCCTATAACATACTCCGAATATAATTTTCCTACTTCCGGTTTCAATGAGTACCCAACTTGTCTCGAGAGACGAGTAAATGCGTATCGGTGATGACATAATGTTATTTTTACGGGGATAAGTGTTCCCCCTGCATGCCTTTGCGTGCGGTCACATGTATATAATCTGTAACAGCTAGGTCGATCCAAGACCTCGGTATCAAGAATGTTAAGATTCAGCCAGGTTTCCGTTAGAACTAATATATCGGGATCGCATGTGTCAATAATAGAATTGAGAGCGATACTCTTGTTTGTTACGCTACGTACAGTCAAGCGCAGAAGTTTACGGACCACGACAGCAGCAATGTTGAGTTACTTCTCTGCCGCACGGCAGCCTGGAGTATTATGTGGGGTAGGTTTTATTAGTTTAGTACTTATACGACATCTCGCATGCATTCGACAGTTTGTCGGGCAGCTATAGGAAGAGAAATAATCCAAAATTGACATTTCCCTGGTCCGTAAACTTTTGATCATGGCTGTACGTTAGTATAAAGAACAGACAAGTTTGACGAGCACACACAACGAGCGCTTCGGTGTTTGCTATGAAGATGGCCACCCTGATTTGGAGACGTATTTTGTGCCGAGTCGTTAGTCAGAAAATTGAGGTTTGTCGTCGACTTCTGTGATCGTGGCAGTAAGCGTGTCGTAAACATATCGCTTTTTCTTCATATGCAACTGTTTGTATTTGAGCTGGAAAGAGGGGGAACCAGGCTGTGATCTAGAAAATTCTAATAGCCTTTTACGGGCCAATCTTGTTATAGCTGAAAAGTCTTCAGATATGGTTATTTCTTGGTCTTCCAGTTGAGTGCGCAGTGAAAAAAAAAACTTTTGCTGTTGTCTTTTAGGGATTAAATTTAACAATCACGGGACGGCATGGAGATTGAGAGTATATGAGTCAAGCCGGTGCGGACGTTCAATGCTGTCGCGTGAAAACGTTCATCTGTGCAGCTGGACAAGATTGCCAGAACCTTGTTTTCTGTTTCCGCCCATGTTTCTTTACAGTCGGGGATACTACGAAAAATCACATTATTCCTGCGGGAACGGTCTTCAAGGTTGTTTGTGGTGTAAGCCAGAGAATTGTACTGTTTAGCTAGATTTGAAATCTCAGTTAGTGCCTCAGACACGTCTGCGGAAAGACCGCCGATTTCCAGCGATTTATTTTTCAACGTTAGTGAGTCTTTCACTTATGCCGTCTTATTTTAGCTTAATATTGTTCTGGCAGTCTTTTATGTCGCGAACATTTTGAGCTAGTTCGTCATGGCTTGCCGACTGGTCAATCGAACGAGCCTGGATGTCTTTCGGAAGCCGTATGATTTCGCGGAATTCCGTGGAACTTCCGGCATTTTTTGTTACTTCAGCGGTGTCGTCGGTTGCGACTACTTCTGTTTCAGAAACTGCATCGGAAACTGCAGCAGCGGGAGTTTTAGGGGGCCGGGATTTCACTCTACATCTCCCGAACGTAACAGAAGAAAACCAATATCGATACACTCGCACACCAAGCCAAAGAACACTTGTGGGCACGGGAGCAACACTAGACAAACATTGCTGCTCTTTTTAGCGTACAAGGAATGCCTTTCACTAACCTGCAAGACGTGAAATTGCAGAACGTGAGCCATGCTGAACGCATGGTAGCTCTCGTGCCCGCTAAAGTGCGGGCGACAGGGCCATGGCTTTATATCCGGAGCTTGCGATGATGGCTGTGTCAATGAAGTAGCCGCGGTGAACAGCCAGTGGATCCAAGAGGGCGTGAAGGTGACGTTGTGCGTTGGCGGCCCAGGGCAGCATGCGCTGATATCAGCCAGCGACGGAGAGGGGAGGACGCTAGTTGAACAGGTGTGGACTGGTTCCGCACAAAAAAGCAGGCAAGTGGAAATGACCTGCAAGACGTGAAATTGCAGAATGTGAGCCATGCTGAACGCATGGTAGCTCTCGTGCCCGCTAAAGTGCGGGCGACAGGGCCATGGCTTTATATCCGGAGCTTGCGATGATGGCTGTGTCAATGAAGTAGCCGCGGTGAACAGCCAGTGGATCCAAGAGGGCGTGAAGGTGACGTTGTGCGTTGGCGGCCCAGGGCAGCATGCGCTGATATCAGCCAGCGACGGAGAGGGGAGGACGCTAGTTGAACAGGTGTGGACTGGTTCCGCACAAAAAAGCAGGCAAGTGGAAATGACCTGCAAGACGTAAAATTGCAGAATGTGAGCCATGCTGAACGCATGGTAGCTCTCGTGCCCGCTAAAGTGCGGGCGACAGGGCCATGGCTTTATATCCGGAGCTTGCGATGATGGCTGTGTCAATGAAGTAGCCGCGGTGAACAGCCAGTGGATCCAAGAGGGCGTGAAGGTGACGTTGTGCGTTGGCGGCCCAGGGCAGCATGCGCTGATATCAGCCAGCGACGGAGAGGGGAGGACGCTAGTTGAACAGGTGTGGACTGGTTCCGCACAAAAAAGCAGGCAAGTGGAAATGACCTGCAAGACGTGAAATTGCAGAATGTGAGCCATGCTGAACGCATGGTAGCTCTCGTGCCCGCTAAAGTGCGGGCGACAGGGCCATGGCTTTATATCCGGAGCTTGCGATGATGGCTGTGTCAATGAAGTAGCCGCGGTGAACAGCCAGTGGATCCAAGAGGGCGTGAAGGTGACGTTGTGCGTTGGCGGCCCAGGGCAGCATGCGCTGATATCAGCCAGCGACGGAGAGGGGAGGACGCTAGTTGAACAGGTGTGGACTGGTTCCGCACAAAAAAGCAGGCAAGTGGAAATGACCTGCAAGACGTGAAATTGCAGAATGTGAGCCATGCTGAACGCATGGTAGCTCTCGTGCCCGCTAAAGTGCGGGCGACAGGGCCATGGCTTTATATCCGGAGCTTGCGATGATGGCTGTGTCAATGAAGTAGCCGCGGTGAACAGCCAGTGGATCCAAGAGGGCGTGAAGGTGACGTTGTGCGTTGGCGGCCCAGGGCAGCATGCGCTGATATCAGCCAGCGACGGAGAGGGGAGGACGCTAGTTGAACAGGTGTGGACTGGTTCCGCACAAAAAAGCAGGCAAGTGGAAATGACCTGCAAGACGTGAAAATGCAGAATGTGAGCCATGCTGAACGCATGGTAGCTCTCGTGCCCGCTAAAGTGCGGGCGACAGGGCCATGGCTTTATATCCGGAGCTTACGATGATGGCTGTGTCAATGAAGTAGCCGCGGTGAACAGCCAGTGGATCCAAGAGGGCGTGAAGGTGACGTTGTGCGTTGGCGGCCCAGGGCAGCATGCGCTGATATCAGCCAGCGACGGAGAGGGGAGGACGCTAGTTGAACAGGTGTGGACTGGTTCCGCACAAAAAAGCAGGCAAGTGGAAATGACCTGCAAGACGTGAAATTGCAGAACGTGAGCCATGCTGAACGCATGGTAGCTCTCGTGCCCGCTAAAGTGCGGGCGACAGGGCCATGGCTTTATATCCGGAGCTTGCGATGATGGCTGTGTCAATGAAGTAGCCGCGGTGAACAGCCAGTGGATCCAAGAGGGCGTGAAGGTGACGTTGTGCGTTGGCGGCCCAGGGCAGCATGCGCTGATATCAGCCAGCGACGGAGAGGGGAGGACGCTAGTTGAACAGGTGTGGACTGGTTCCGCACAAAAAAGCAGGCAAGTGGAAATGACCTGCAAGACGTGAAATTGCAGAATGTGAGCCATGCTGAACGCATGGTAGCTCTCGTGCCCGCTAAAGTGCGGGCGACAGGGCCATGGCTTTATATCCGGAGCTTGCGATGATGGCTGTGTCAATGAAGTAGCCGCGGTGAACAGCCAGTGGATCCAAGAGGGCGTGAAGGTGATGTGCGTTGGCGGCCCAGGGCAGCATGCGCTGATATCAGCCAGCGACGGAGAGGGGAGGACGCTAGTTGAACAGGTGTGGACTGGTTCCGCACAAAAAAGCAGGCAAGTGGAAATGACCTGCAAGACGTGAAATTGCAGAATGTGAGCCATGCTGAACGCATGGTAGCTCTCGTGCCCGCTAAAGTGCGGGCGACAGGGCCATGGCTTTATATCCGGAGCTTGCGATGATGGCTGTGTCAATGAAGTAGCCGCGGTGAACAGCCAGTGGATCCAAGAGGGCGTGAAGGTGACGTTGTGCGTTGGCGGCCCAGGGCAGCATGCGCTGATATCAGCCAGCGACGGAGAGGGGAGGACGCTAGTTGAACAGGTGTGGACTGGTTCCGCACGAAAAAGCAGGCAAGTGGAAATGACCTGCAAGACGTGAAATTGCAGAACGTGAGCCATGCTGAACGCATGGTAGCTCTCGTGCCCGCTAAAGTGCGGGCGACAGGGCCATGGCTTTATATCCGGAGCTTGCGATGATGGCTGTGTCAATGAAGTAGCCGCGGTGAACAGCCAGTGGATCCAAGAGGGCGTGAAGGTGACGGTGTGCGTTGGCGGCCCAGGGCAGCATGCGCTGATATCAGCCAGCGACGGAGAGGGGAGGACGCTAGTTGAACAGGTGTGGACTGGTTCCGCACAAAAAAGCAGGCAAGTGGAAATGACCTGCAAGACGTGAAATTGCAGAATGTGAGCCATGCTGAACGCATGGTAGCTCTCGTGCCCGCTAAAGTGCGGGCGACAGGGCCATGGCTTTATATCCGGAGCTTGCGATGATGGCTGTGTCAATGAAGTAGCCGCGGTGAACAGCCAGTGGATCCAAGAGGGCGTGAAGGTGATGTGCGTTGGCGGCCCAGGGCAGCATGCGCTGATATCAGCCAGCGACGGAGAGGGGAGGACGCTAGTTGAACAGGTGTGGACTGGTTCCGCACAAAAAAGCAGGCAAGTGGAAATGACCTGCAAGACGTGAAATTGCAGAATGTGAGCCATGCTGAACGCATGGTAGCTCTCGTGCCCGCTAAAGTGCGGGCGACAGGGCCATGGCTTTATATCCGGAGCTTGCGATGATGGCTGTGTCAATGAAGTAGCCGCGGTGAACAGCCAGTGGATCCAAGAGGGCGTGAAGGTGATGTGCGTTGGCGGCCCAGGGCAGCATGCGCTGATATCAGCCAGCGACGGAGAGGGGAGGACGCTAGTTGAACAGGTGTGGACTGGTTCCGCACAAAAAAGCAGGCAAGTGGAAATGACCTGCAAGACGTGAAATTGCAGAACGTGAGCCATGCTGAACGCATGGTAGCTCTCGTGCCCGCTAAAGTGCGGGCGACAGGGCCATGGCTTTATATCCGGAGCTTGCGATGATGGCTGTGTCAATGAAGTAGCCGCGGTGAACAGCCAGTGGATCCAAGAGGGCGTGAAGGTGACGGTGTGCGTTGGCGGCCCAGGGCAGCATGCGCTGATATCAGCCAGCGACGGAGAGGGGAGGACGCTAGTTGAACAGGTGTGGACTGGTTCCGCACAAAAAAGCAGGCAAGTGGAAATGACCTGCAAGACGTGAAATTGCAGAATGTGAGCCATGCTGAACGCATGGTAGCTCTCGTGCCCGCTAAAGTGCGGGCGACAGGGCCATGGCTTTATATCCGGAGCTTGCGATGATGGCTGTGTCAATGAAGTAGCCGCGGTGAACAGCCAGTGGATCCAAGAGGGCGTGAAGGTGACGTTGTGCGTTGGCGGCCCAGGGCAGCATGCGCTGATATCAGCCAGCGACGGAGAGGGGAGGACGCTAGTTGAACAGGTGTGGACTGGTTCCGCACAAAAAAGCAGGCAAGTGGAAATGACCTGCAAGACGTAAAATTGCAGAATGTGAGCCATGCTGAACGCATGGTAGCTCTCGTGCCCGCTAAAGTGCGGGCGACAGGGCCATGGCTTTATATCCGGAGCTTGCGATGATGGCTGTGTCAATGAAGTAGCCGCGGTGAACAGCCAGTGGATCCAAGAGGGCGTGAAGGTGACGTTGTGCGTTGGCGGCCCAGGGCAGCATGCGCTGATATCAGCCAGCGACGGAGAGGGGAGGATGCTAGTTGAACAGGTGTGGACTGGTTCCGCACAAAAAAGCAGGCAAGTGGAAATGACCTGCAAGACGTGAAATTGCAGAATGTGAGCCATGCTGAACGCATGGTAGCTCTCGTGCCCGCTAAAGTGCGGGCGACAGGGCCATGGCTTTATATCCGGAGCTTGCGATGATGGCTGTGTCAATGAAGTAGCCGCGGTGAACAGCCAGTGGATCCAAGAGGGCGTGAAGGTGACGTTGTGCGTTGGCGGCCCAGGGCAGCATGCGCTGATATCAGCCAGCGACGGAGAGGGGAGGACGCTAGTTGAACAGGTGTGGACTGGTTCCGCACAAAAAAGCAGGCAAGTGGAAATGACCTGCAAGACGTGAAATTGCAGAATGTGAGCCATGCTGAACGCATGGTAGCTCTCGTGCCCGCTAAAGTGCGGGCGACAGGGCCATGGCTTTATATCCGGAGCTTGCGATGATGGCTGTGTCAATGAAGTAGCCGCGGTGAACAGCCAGTGGATCCAAGAGGGCGTGAAGGTGACGTTGTGCGTTGGCGGCCCAGGGCAGCATGCGCTGATATCAGCCAGCGATGGAGAGGGGAGGACGCTAGTTGAACAGGTGTGGACTGGTTCCGCACAAAAAAGCAGGCAAGTGGAAATGACCTGCAAGACGTGAAATTGCAGAATGTGAGCCATGCTGAACGCATGGTAGCTCTCGTGCCCGCTAAAGTGCGGGCGACAGGGCCATGGCTTTATATCCGGAGCTTGCGATGATGGCTGTGTCAATGAAGTAGCCGCGGTGAACAGCCAGTGGATCCAAGAGGGCGTGAAGGTGACGTTGTGCGTTGGCGGCCCAGGGCAGCATGCGCTGATATCAGCCAGCGACGGAGAGGGGAGGACGCTAGTTGAACAGGTGTGGACTGGTTCCGCACAAAAAAGCAGGCAAGTGGAAATGACCTGCAAGACGTGAAATTGCAGAACGTGAGCCATGCTGAACGCATGGTAGCTCTCGTGCCCGCTAAAGTGCGGGCGACAGGGCCATGGCTTTATATCCGGAGCTTGCGATGATGGCTGTGTCAATGAAGTAGCCGCGGTGAACAGCCAGTGGATCCAAGAGGGCGTGAAGGTGACGTTGTGCGTTGGCGGCCCAGGGCAGCATGCGCTGATATCAGCCAGCGACGGAGAGGGGAGGACGCTAGTTGAACAGGTGTGGACTGGTTCCGCACAAAAAAGCAGGCAAGTGGAAATGACCTGCAAGACGTGAAATTGCAGAACGTGAGCCATGCTGAACGCATGGTAGCTCTCGTGCCCGCTAAAGTGCGGGCGACAGGGCCATGGCTTTATATCCGGAGCTTGCGATGATGGCTGTGTCAATGAAGTAGCCGCGGTGAACAGCCAGTGGATCCAAGAGGGCGTGAAGGTGACGTTGTGCGTTGGCGGCCCAGGGCAGCATGCGCTGATATCAGCCAGCGACGGAGAGGGGAGGACGCTAGTTGAACAGGTGTGGACTGGTTCCGCACAAAAAAGCAGGCAAGTGGAAATGACCTGCAAGACGTGAAATTGCAGAACGTGAGCCATGCTGAACGCATGGTAGCTCTCGTGCCCGCTAAAGTGCGGGCGACAGGGCCATGGCTTTATATCCGGAGCTTGCGATGATGGCTGTGTCAATGAAGTAGCCGCGGTGAACAGCCAGTGGATCCAAGAGGGCGTGAAGGTGACGTTGTGCGTTGGCGGCCCAGGGCAGCATGCGCTGATATCAGCCAGCGACGGAGAGGGGAGGACGCTAGTTGAACAGGTGTGGACTGGTTCCGCACAAAAAAGCAGGCAAGTGGAAATGACCTGCAAGACGTGAAATTGCAGAACGTGAGCCATGATGAACGCATGGTAGCTCTCGTGCCCGCTAAAGTGCGGGCGACAGGGCCATGGCTTTATATCCGGAGCTTGCGATGATGGCTGTGTCAATGAAGTAGCCGCGGTGAACAGCCAGTGGATCCAAGAGGGCGTGAAGGTGATGTGCGTTGGCGGCCCAGGGCAGCATGCGCTGACATCAGCCAGCGACGGAGAGGGGAGGACGCTAGTTGAACAGGTGTGGACTGGTTCCGCACAAAAAAGCAGGCAAGTGGAAATGACCTGCAAGACGTGAAATTGCAGAACGTGAGCCATGATGAACGCATGGTAGCTCTCGTGCCCGCTAAAATGTGGGCGACAGGGTCATGGCTTTATATCCGGAGCTTGCGATGATGGCTGTGTCAATGGAGTAGCCGCGGTGAACAGCCAGTGGATCCAAGAGGGCGTGAAGGTGACGTTGTGCGTTGGCGGCCCAGGGCCGCATGCGCTGATATGAACCAGCGACGGAGAGGACAGGACGCTAGTTGAACAGGTGTGGAGTGGTTCCGCACAAAAAAGCAGGCAAGTGGAAATGACCTGCAAGACGTGAAATTGCAGAACGTGAGCCATGCTGAACGCATGGTAGCTCCCGTCCCCGCTAAAATGTGGGCGACAGGGCCATGGCTTTATATCCGGAGCTTGCGATGATGGCTGTGTCAATGGAGTAGCCGCGGTGAACAGCCAGTGGATCCAAGAGGGCGTGAAGGTGACGTTGTGCGTTGGCGGCCCAGGGCCGCATGCGCTGATATGAACCAGCGACGGAGAGGACAGGACGCTAGTTGAACAGGTGTGGAGTGGTTCCGCACAAAAAAGCAGGCAAGTGGAAATGACCTGCAAGACGTGAAATTGCAGAACGTGAGCCATGCTGAACGCATGGTAGCTCCCGTCCCCGCTAAAATGTGGGCGACAGGGCCATGGCTTTATATCCGGAGCTTGCGATGATGGCTGTGTCAATGGAGTAGCCGCGGTGAACAGCCAGTGGATCCAAGAGGGCGTGAAGGTGACGTTGTGCGTTGGCGGCCCAGGGCCGCATGCGCTGATATGAACCAGCGACGGAGAGGACAGGACGCTAGTTGAACAGGTGTGGAGTGGTTCCGCACAAAAAAGCAGGCAAGTGGAAATGACCTGCAAGACGTGAAATTGCAGAACGTGAGCCATGCTGAACGCATGGTAGCTCCCGTCCCCGCTAAAATGTGGGCGACAGGGCCATGGCTTTATATCCGGAGCTTGCGATGATGGCTGTGTCAATGGAGTAGCCGCGGTGAACAGCCAGTGGATCCAAGAGGGCGTGAAGGTGACGTTGTGCGTTGGCGGCCCAGGGCAGCATGCGCTGATATCAGCCAGCGACGGAGAGGGGAGGACGCTAGTTGAACAGGTGTGGACTGGTTCCGCACAAAAAAGCAGGCAAGTGGAAATGACCTGCAAGACGTGAAATTGCAGAATGTGAGCCATGCTGAACGCATGGTAGCTCTCGTGCCCGCTAAAGTGCGGGCGACAGGGCCATGGCTTTATATCCGGAGCTTGCGATGATGGCTGTGTCAATGAAGTAGCCGCGGTGAACAGCCAGTGGATCCAAGAGGGCGTGAAGGTGATGTGCGTTGGCGGCCCAGGGCAGCATGCGCTGATATCAGCCAGCGACGGAGAGGGGAGGACGCTAGTTGAACAGGTGTGGACTGGTTCCGCACAAAAAAGCAGGCAAGTGGAAATGACCTGCAAGACGTGAAATTGCAGAATGTGAGCCATGCTGAACGCATGGTAGCTCTCGTGCCCGCTAAAGTGCGGGCGACAGGGCCATGGCTTTATATCCGGAGCTTGCGATGATGGCTGTGTCAATGAAGTAGCCGCGGTGAACAGCCAGTGGATCCAAGAGGGCGTGAAGGTGATGTGCGTTGGCGGCCCAGGGCAGCATGCGCTGATATCAGCCAGCGACGGAGAGGGGAGGACGCTAGTTGAACAGGTGTGGACTGGTTCCGCACAAAAAAGCAGGCAAGTGGAAATGACCTGCAAGACGTGAAATTGCAGAACGTGAGCCATGCTGAACGCATGGTAGCTCTCGTGCCCGCTAAAGTGCGGGCGACAGGGCCATGGCTTTATATCCGGAGCTTGCGATGATGGCTGTGTCAATGAAGTAGCCGCGGTGAACAGCCAGTGGATCCAAGAGGGCGTGAAGGTGACGGTGTGCGTTGGCGGCCCAGGGCAGCATGCGCTGATATCAGCCAGCGACGGAGAGGGGAGGACGCTAGTTGAACAGGTGTGGACTGGTTCCGCACAAAAAAGCAGGCAAGTGGAAATGACCTGCAAGACGTGAAATTGCAGAATGTGAGCCATGCTGAACGCATGGTAGCTCTCGTGCCCGCTAAAGTGCGGGCGACAGGGCCATGGCTTTATATCCGGAGCTTGCGATGATGGCTGTGTCAATGAAGTAGCCGCGGTGAACAGCCAGTGGATCCAAGAGGGCGTGAAGGTGACGTTGTGCGTTGGCGGCCCAGGGCAGCATGCGCTGATATCAGCCAGCGACGGAGAGGGGAGGACGCTAGTTGAACAGGTGTGGACTGGTTCCGCACAAAAAAGCAGGCAAGTGGAAATGACCTGCAAGACGTAAAATTGCAGAATGTGAGCCATGCTGAACGCATGGTAGCTCTCGTGCCCGCTAAAGTGCGGGCGACAGGGCCATGGCTTTATATCCGGAGCTTGCGATGATGGCTGTGTCAATGAAGTAGCCGCGGTGAACAGCCAGTGGATCCAAGAGGGCGTGAAGGTGACGTTGTGCGTTGGCGGCCCAGGGCAGCATGCGCTGATATCAGCCAGCGACGGAGAGGGGAGGACGCTAGTTGAACAGGTGTGGACTGGTTCCGCACAAAAAAGCAGGCAAGTGGAAATGACCTGCAAGACGTGAAATTGCAGAATGTGAGCCATGCTGAACGCATGGTAGCTCTCGTGCCCGCTAAAGTGCGGGCGACAGGGCCATGGCTTTATATCCGGAGCTTGCGATGATGGCTGTGTCAATGAAGTAGCCGCGGTGAACAGCCAGTGGATCCAAGAGGGCGTGAAGGTGACGTTGTGCGTTGGCGGCCCAGGGCAGCATGCGCTGATATCAGCCAGCGACGGAGAGGGGAGGACGCTAGTTGAACAGGTGTGGACTGGTTCCGCACAAAAAAGCAGGCAAGTGGAAATGACCTGCAAGACGTGAAATTGCAGAACGTGAGCCATGCTGAACGCATGGTAGCTCTCGTGCCCGCTAAAGTGCGGGCGACAGGGCCATGGCTTTATATCCGGAGCTTGCGATGATGGCTGTGTCAATGAAGTAGCCGCGGTGAACAGCCAGTGGATCCAAGAGGGCGTGAAGGTGACGTTGTGCGTTGGCGGCCCAGGGCAGCATGCGCTGATATCAGCCAGCGACGGAGAGGGGAGGACGCTAGTTGAACAGGTGTGGACTGGTTCCGCACAAAAAAGCAGGCAAGTGGAAATGACCTGCAAGACGTGAAATTGCAGAATGTGAGCCATGCTGAACGCATGGTAGCTCTCGTGCCCGCTAAAGTGCGGGCGACAGGGCCATGGCTTTATATCCGGAGCTTGCGATGATGGCTGTGTCAATGAAGTAGCCGCGGTGAACAGCCAGTGGATCCAAGAGGGCGTGAAGGTGATGTGCGTTGGCGGCCCAGGGCAGCATGCGCTGATATCAGCCAGCGACGGAGAGGGGAGGACGCTAGTTGAACAGGTGTGGACTGGTTCCGCACAAAAAAGCAGGCAAGTGGAAATGACCTGCAAGACGTGAAATTGCAGAATGTGAGCCATGCTGAACGCATGGTAGCTCTCGTGCCCGCTAAAGTGCGGGCGACAGGGCCATGGCTTTATATCCGGAGCTTGCGATGATGGCTGTGTCAATGAAGTAGCCGCGGTGAACAGCCAGTGGATCCAAGAGGGCGTGAAGGTGATGTGCGTTGGCGGCCCAGGGCAGCATGCGCTGATATCAGCCAGCGACGGAGAGGGGAGGACGCTAGTTGAACAGGTGTGGACTGGTTCCGCACAAAAAAGCAGGCAAGTGGAAATGACCTGCAAGACGTGAAATTGCAGAACGTGAGCCATGCTGAACGCATGGTAGCTCTCGTGCCCGCTAAAGTGCGGGCGACAGGGCCATGGCTTTATATCCGGAGCTTGCGATGATGGCTGTGTCAATGAAGTAGCCGCGGTGAACAGCCAGTGGATCCAAGAGGGCGTGAAGGTGACGGTGTGCGTTGGCGGCCCAGGGCAGCATGCGCTGATATCAGCCAGCGACGGAGAGGGTAGGACGCTAGTTGAACAGGTGTGGACTGGTTCCGCACAAAAAAGCAGGCAAGTGGAAATGACCTGCAAGACGTGAAATTGCAGAATGTGAGCCATGCTGAACGCATGGTAGCTCTCGTGCCCGCTAAAGTGCGGGCGACAGGGCCATGGCTTTATATCCGGAGCTTGCGATGATGGCTGTGTCAATGAAGTAGCCGCGGTGAACAGCCAGTGGATCCAAGAGGGCGTGAAGGTGACGTTGTGCGTTGGCGGCCCAGGGCAGCATGCGCTGATATCAGCCAGCGACGGAGAGGGGAGGACGCTAGTTGAACAGGTGTGGACTGGTTCCGCACAAAAAAGCAGGCAAGTGGAAATGACCTGCAAGACGTAAAATTGCAGAATGTGAGCCATGCTGAACGCATGGTAGCTCTCGTGCCCGCTAAAGTGCGGGCGACAGGGCCATGGCTTTATATCCGGAGCTTGCGATGATGGCTGTGTCAATGAAGTAGCCGCGGTGAACAGCCAGTGGATCCAAGAGGGCGTGAAGGTGACGTTGTGCGTTGGCGGCCCAGGGCAGCATGCGCTGATATCAGCCAGCGACGGAGAGGGGAGGACGCTAGTTGAACAGGTGTGGACTGGTTCCGCACAAAAAAGCAGGCAAGTGGAAATGACCTGCAAGACGTGAAATTGCAGAATGTGAGCCATGCTGAACGCATGGTAGCTCTCGTGCCCGCTAAAGTGCGGGCGACAGGGCCATGGCTTTATATCCGGAGCTTGCGATGATGGCTGTGTCAATGAAGTAGCCGCGGTGAACAGCCAGTGGATCCAAGAGGGCGTGAAGGTGACGTTGTGCGTTGGCGGCCCAGGGCAGCATGCGCTGATATCAGCCAGCGACGGAGAGGGGAGGACGCTAGTTGAACAGGTGTGGACTGGTTCCGCACAAAAAAGCAGGCAAGTGGAAATGACCTGCAAGACGTGAAATTGCAGAATGTGAGCCATGCTGAACGCATGGTAGCTCTCGTGCCCGCTAAAGTGCGGGCGACAGGGCCATGGCTTTATATCCGGAGCTTGCGATGATGGCTGTGTCAATGAAGTAGCCGCGGTGAACAGCCAGTGGATCCAAGAGGGCGTGAAGGTGACGTTGTGCGTTGGCGGCCCAGGGCAGCATGCGCTGATATCAGCCAGCGACGGAGAGGGGAGGACGCTAGTTGAACAGGTGTGGACTGGTTCCGCACAAAAAAGCAGGCAAGTGGAAATGACCTGCAAGACGTGAAATTGCAGAATGTGAGCCATGCTGAACGCATGGTAGCTCTCGTGCCCGCTAAAGTGCGGGCGACAGGGCCATGGCTTTATATCCGGAGCTTGCGATGATGGCTGTGTCAATGAAGTAGCCGCGGTGAACAGCCAGTGGATCCAAGAGGGCGTGAAGGTGACGTTGTGCGTTGGCGGCCCAGGGCAGCATGCGCTGATATCAGCCAGCGACGGAGAGGGGAGGACGCTAGTTGAACAGGTGTGGACTGGTTCCGCACAAAAAAGCAGGCAAGTGGAAATGACCTGCAAGACGTGAAATTGCAGAATGTGAGCCATGCTGAACGCATGGTAGCTCTCGTGCCCGCTAAAGTGCGGGCGACAGGGCCATGGCTTTATATCCGGAGCTTGCGATGATGGCTGTGTCAATGAAGTAGCCGCGGTGAACAGCCAGTGGATCCAAGAGGGCGTGAAGGTGACGTTGTGCGTTGGCGGCCCAGGGCAGCATGCGCTGATATCAGCCAGCGACGGAGAGGGGAGGACGCTAGTTGAACAGGTGTGGACTGGTTCCGCACAAAAAAGCAGGCAAGTGGAAATGACCTGCAAGACGTGAAATTGCAGAACGTGAGCCATGCTGAACGCATGGTAGCTCTCGTGCCCGCTAAAGTGCGGGCGACAGGGCCATGGCTTTATATCCGGAGCTTGCGATGATGGCTGTGTCAATGAAGTAGCCGCGGTGAACAGCCAGTGGATCCAAGAGGGCGTGAAGGTGACGTTGTGCGTTGGCGGCCCAGGGCAGCATGCGCTGATATCAGCCAGCGACGGAGAGGGGAGGACGCTAGTTGAACAGGTGTGGACTGGTTCCGCACAAAAAAGCAGGCAAGTGGAAATGACCTGCAAGACGTGAAATTGCAGAACGTGAGCCATGCTGAACGCATGGTAGCTCTCGTGCCCGCTAAAGTGCGGGCGACAGGGCCATGGCTTTATATCCGGAGCTTGCGATGATGGCTGTGTCAATGAAGTAGCCGCGGTGAACAGCCAGTGGATCCAAGAGGGCGTGAAGGTGACGTTGTGCGTTGGCGGCCCAGGGCAGCATGCGCTGATATCAGCCAGCGACGGAGAGGGGAGGACGCTAGTTGAACAGGTGTGGACTGGTTCCGCACAAAAAAGCAGGCAAGTGGAAATGACCTGCAAGACGTGAAATTGCAGAACGTGAGCCATGCTGAACGCATGGTAGCTCTCGTGCCCGCTAAAGTGCGGGCGACAGGGCCATGGCTTTATATCCGGAGCTTGCGATGATGGCTGTGTCAATGAAGTAGCCGCGGTGAACAGCCAGTGGATCCAAGAGGGCGTGAAGGTGACGTTGTGCGTTGGCGGCCCAGGGCAGCATGCGCTGATATCAGCCAGCGACGGAGAGGGGAGGACGCTAGTTGAACAGGTGTGGACTGGTTCCGCACAAAAAAGCAGGCAAGTGGAAATGACCTGCAAGACGTGAAATTGCAGAACGTGAGCCATGATGAACGCATGGTAGCTCTCGTGCCCGCTAAAGTGCGGGCGACAGGGCCATGGCTTTATATCCGGAGCTTGCGATGATGGCTGTGTCAATGAAGTAGCCGCGGTGAACAGCCAGTGGATCCAAGAGGGCGTGAAGGTGATGTGCGTTGGCGGCCCAGGGCAGCATGCGCTGACATCAGCCAGCGACGGAGAGGGGAGGACGCTAGTTGAACAGGTGTGGACTGGTTCCGCACAAAAAAGCAGGCAAGTGGAAATGACCTGCAAGACGTGAAATTGCAGAACGTGAGCCATGATGAACGCATGGTAGCTCTCGTGCCCGCTAAAATGTGGGCGACAGGGTCATGGCTTTATATCCGGAGCTTGCGATGATGGCTGTGTCAATGGAGTAGCCGCGGTGAACAGCCAGTGGATCCAAGAGGGCGTGAAGGTGACGTTGTGCGTTGGCGGCCCAGGGCCGCATGCGCTGATATGAACCAGCGACGGAGAGGACAGGACGCTAGTTGAACAGGTGTGGAGTGGTTCCGCACAAAAAAGCAGGCAAGTGGAAATGACCTGCAAGACGTGAAATTGCAGAACGTGAGCCATGCTGAACGCATGGTAGCTCCCGTCCCCGCTAAAATGTGGGCGACAGGGCCATGGCTTTATATCCGGAGCTTGCGATGATGGCTGTGTCAATGGAGTAGCCGCGGTGAACAGCCAGTGGATCCAAGAGGGCGTGAAGGTGACGTTGTGCGTTGGCGGCCCAGGGCCGCATGCGCTGATATGAACCAGCGACGGAGAGGACAGGACGCTAGTTGAACAGGTGTGGAGTGGTTCCGCACAAAAAAGCAGGCAAGTGGAAATGACCTGCAAGACGTGAAATTGCAGAACGTGAGCCATGCTGAACGCATGGTAGCTCCCGTCCCCGCTAAAATGTGGGCGACAGGGCCATGGCTTTATATCCGGAGCTTGCGATGATGGCTGTGTCAATGGAGTAGCCGCGGTGAACAGCCAGTGGATCCAAGAGGGCGTGAAGGTGACGTTGTGCGTTGGCGGCCCAGGGCCGCATGCGCTGATATGAACCAGCGACGGAGAGGACAGGACGCTAGTTGAACAGGTGTGGAGTGGTTCCGCACAAAAAAGCAGGCAAGTGGAAATGACCTGCAAGACGTGAAATTGCAGAACGTGAGCCATGCTGAACGCATGGTAGCTCCCGTCCCCGCTAAAATGTGGGCGACAGGGCCATGGCTTTATATCCGGAGCTTGCGATGATGGCTGTGTCAATGGAGTAGCCGCGGTGAACAGCCAGTGGATCCAAGAGGGCGTGAAGGTGACGTTGTGCGTTGGCGGCCCAGGGCCGCATGCGCTGATATGAACCAGCGACGGAGAGGACAGGACGCTAGTTGAACAGGTGTGGAGTGGTTCCGCACAAAAAAGCAGGCAAGTGGAAATGACCTGCAAGACGTGAAATTGCAGAACGTGAGCCATGCTGAACGCACGGTAGCTCCCGCGCCCACAGTTACAGGGAGGCTCTTTCCCACAGCCCCCTACTCCTCAACCGCTTCTTCCCAGTTAGATACGCAAAAGAATGCCCCTATGCTCAAAAGCAGGTACCCTAAAACATAACCGGAGATCGTACTATTCTGAAGTTTCTTGCTGACCACGTCAGCATAGAGGATCAATGATGGGCGACCTTTCTGACCAGCCCGGCCCTAGGAAACCAAGTTCGGCTGATCCACAGGGGCCAGGAGGCTCGGGAAGTAAATAAGGACCTGTGAATAAGGAACCACTCCGACTGATCGAAATAGCGCGATCGCAACTCTTCTGAGAACAATAAAGTTAATTAGTTCTATCTCTCTACCTAATGCCGCAGCCTCAGCAACAAAATTGTTTGTGTTTATGGGCGGAGCGGTTGTGAGCTGAGATGCTGCATGAAGGGATTGTATAGGCATTATTTGAGGGAAGCAAACGAAGTTGTGCATTGCAGCTCTATTAATTCTTGCAAGTCGGGCCCACTCCGACTTGGTCATTTGCAAGAATTAACCTTGGTAGACCAGTTGAGGCTGGAGTAGTGATCGCACCAAGAGCGGAGTCATTTTAAAGCAGGAGCTTCCGGACTTTTGTGAAATGTGTCGGATAAGATAGAGAATTTCACCAGCTTGTTGGCGGGCAGATCGGAGCAGCTGCGCAGCTGACTCAGGCGAGGAAAATTCCAATTCCAGCACGCGTACAGGTCTACCCCCTGTAGGCGACGACCCCAGGTACTGGCAACATACATCATGGCTGTCTTTTGGACGGAAATTGTAATACCAATGTATTCACACCATTTATGCGTATCAGTTCAAGCTTGTTGGTGGCACTTGGATTGCCTTGTGAGGTCTGGGAAACGGTCTCTAGTGAAATATCATCTGCGGGCACGAGAAAGCGCAGGTCTGATATGAAAAAAAAGATGCCAGGTTGAAAGTTCAAAGCTTTCTGCTTTGAAATTCCACTTGCAGAAGCTTGAGGATTGCCTTTACTTGATCCTCTCGAGATACTGCTGTAAAGTCCGCTCCGGCCGTGTCCGTATTCGTGCATTAAGGAGGAAGGGAGAAATCACGGACACCTGAGGCACTGCATGGACTGGCGTGAAGTGTCTATAACTAGCTCCATCAATACATGCTGAAAATAATCTTTTTGAAAGGAAGGCCCGGATGAAACAGCGCACGTTTTCCGAGACCAGTACACTTTGGAGGATTTACAAGATGGCTCCATGGTGTTTATCTTGGTGGAAACAAAAGCGCACAAAAAACAGGGACGAAGGAAGACGTAGAAAGCACGGAGCTACGACAGACGTAGACAGACAGAAGCGCCGTGCTGCCTACGTCTTCGTTTGTCCCTGTTTTTTGTGCGCTTTTGTTTCCACCAAGATGAACACCTACCAACTAGACCAACTTTCCGCTCTTCTGTGGCTCTATGGATGATGTTAACATACGCCTTGTGAATATCCATGGAAAGGGGAAGTCCGCACTTTGTGTGATCGGCCGTCAAGGAGCACCATTGACGATAATTGTTCGAGCCCATCCTCTGTAACCAAACTCGGTCTGAACCCAATATGTGCCGGTAATACCATGGGAAATCGACCATCCAGCACTGAAGTCGCGTCACCAGCATGCGCTCCAACAGCTTACAGGAGGTGCACGTTAACGCCAAAATTCCCATTTGGCTGCGAATTCAAATCGGCAGCCTTTGATTCTCATATTCTCCCGAAGGGGGATTGGCAAGGGGCAGTGGCAGCCACCGTCAGAGGCTCATGGCCGATTCACTCATTCGCATTGGCGTTAACGTAAACGTACCCACCCCCGCACATGCTTTCACACGACAACGAGAGGTGCTGTTCCCGCACTCTCAAATTGCAGGAGACTCGGGATAAATCGAACTCGAAGGGACCCCAGGATTTTGTTCCAATTGTGAGAAGTTTATCCGGCACGATGGACCAGTGGCTAAGGCGTTGTGCTGCTGAGCCAAGGGATGCGGGTTCGATTCCCGACCGCGGCGGCCGCTTTTCTGATGAAAGCAAAAAGCGAAAACGCCCGCGTGTTCGAGATATGGTCAAAAGTGATCTGGAGCCCTCCACTACGGCGCGCCTCATCACCTCTGTATAGCGTCGGCGCGTTAAACCCCCACAATCAATCAATCAATCAATCAAAAAATCAATCAATCAATCAATCAATCAATCAATCAATCAATCAATCAATCAATCAATCAATCAATCAATCAATCAATCAATCAATCAATCAATCAAATAATCAATCAATCAATCAACGAATTATCAAGAGTTTGATTTATCGGAAGTTATAATAATATTACTGGCGGCAACATACCAACTGGTGTTGAAACAAAGCATTGACATATATTTAATAATACAACATTCACACACAACACTCACGTGCTATTCACACTTTGAAAAAAAAAATGAATGACTGCTTTGTCTTAGCCTGAGAATTTAAGTTTTCTACGTCAGCAAGGGCAGCAAGTTTACTGCAAGAGTTTTCTGCACTAGTGAAGGACTTGCGGAACCCAGAAATGTGCTTAAAGTGTGCAAATGTACAGCTACGAGTGGCAAGTTCAGCAGATATTTTCCGGCAAGGACAAGCAAAAAAGATTTACGCAATGAAGCCGTTTGAAATAAGCAGCTCTAAAATACATTGAAGACATAGTGGGTGAACCAAAATTTGAAATTTGTTTGAATTATCCGAGTCAATAGGGAGCGCGGCACAGTTTTTTGACGCAGATTGCTCGTTCCGCAGACCTGTTTTTTCTCCAGAATATAGGTCAGTCGAGCTCCTTCGGTGTGAGTGCGCTGAATGATGTTGGTTATTGAATACCAATAAGAATTGATTCGTGCATTTAGCGTGGGCTAAATGAGCCATAGAAGAGCGCTAGATCGAAATGACAAAGCTAACAGAAAGTTAAGCATCACCTAAAAAAATTGGCATTGATCCACGCGTGAAGGTCGTTGGACCATGGAGTGGGTTGGACTGCGAAGCTGAAAATGGCACCCACAACGATTACCCATGCGGCTTCACTTGAATCCACACACGTGGCATCCGCTCACTGCTGGCACCCATCATGCTCTTCGCTTTCCTGTCTCACTCCTTTATTGAGAAGCGCCTGGCAATGAAGTCGCACATTAGGCTGCTTGAGATCTAGTCTACCGAGTTCCCCCAACCCCTGCGGACACACTGCCAGATAAAATAGCGGATGACAGAGGCCCACCCCCAGCGTATAGAGAAATCTTGTACCACTATAGATGTAGCAGGAAGAAGTATTCAGAGGCACACGACAATCTGAATAGATCCCAGGCCATCGGTTGGCGACCAATAGAGCCAGGAGATTTCCCTAGCCCACTTCTGTAAAGTTACTACTACCCCGGGACAGTCAGCGATCTTTGCAAGACATGCGGCCAAAGGGCAGACCTCAAACACACAATCTGGGCATGCACAGAAAAGAAAAAAGACGCACAAAGAATAAACATCTTTGATGAGGAGCAATGGTAGACGGCGCTGCTCAGCTCCGATGAACTACTGCAGCAACTACTGATCAAAGAAGCTGAAGAAGCCGCCAGAGGTCAAGGACTCCTGGCCGACGACTGAAAAGAAGGGCAGGGAAAACCCACTCCTTCCCCTTGTGGCTTTCTGAAAAAAAATAACGTTTTTTCTTTCTCTCTTGATGAATTGACCGAAAGTGTAAAAAGTGCGATACAAATTTCCCGCCGTCGCTGTGCCCGCGCGCCCCCTGGGAAAGCGAAGGGAGGAATGTACTTGGCAAATGTCGACAAAGGCTTTTACAGATGTCGTCTGTTGACATCTGTAACGAAAGGAGCAGGTACGCGGCCAATTTTTTAAATGCAGAGCATTTCTTTAACTCACATGTAGCGTCCGCCGCGCGTCCGCAACAGCTCAGCGCGCAGGCGCGCCCCCTCCCCCACTCCTACTCTCCCGCATCACGCTACCCTCCTCGCTCTCAACAACAAATCCGCACGCTACCCTCCTCGCTCTCAACAACAGGTCCGCACCCCTCCCCCTACACTATATAAAAAAATAATACTTACCGGCGCCTGGTTTCGACCCCACGACCCTGCGGGCGGAACGCAACGTACATGGTGCTCTACCCACTGCGCCACAAAGCCGACACAGAATGGAAGGCTACGAACGCGCCTTATATCCTTGACTCATTCAAACTACGTCAAGAAGCTGCTGATACAACGCATTCACTACCTGTGGGCGGAATGCGAGGTACATGGTGCTCTTCCCACTGCGCCACAAAACCGACACAGAATGAAAGGCTACGAACGCGCCTTATATCCTTGACTCATTCAAACTACGTCAAGAAGCTGCTGATACAACGCATTCACTACCACCAACTCCCCAAACACTAAACGTTAAAGCAATACACCCACCCCCTATGCGACGCATTTACTCGAGTCCCCCTCGCGGGGAGATGGGCCCTTGTTTGCTTCCTTTCATGTTGCGCGTGCCGGCACCTTACTGCGCAGTTTGGGACGCGCCTTTTGCGGCGACCACTTTTTGCGTCTTATTTTTGGAGTAGGTCACGTAGTTGCTGGAATCTTTCTTCGCGGGATGCCATTCCCAGTATGGTGAGGAGACTCCTCCCGCAGGGTGTCGTGCTTAGTCGCACACGCTGGCTGGTGAGGTGGGCCTCGACTAGTTCGGCGGACGTGTTATGTAGGCCCAATTTCAGAAGCCTGTCGGTCGAGGCACTGGGGTTTTCTGCTGACGCGGGCAGGAAAATTTCCTTGGCTGGTTAGCGGTATACTGCTTCGCAGTAAAATAGGGAAGGTGATTTCAGGTGGGCACAGTCGAGTATCAAAAGTGCCATTGGTCAGGATCATGACGCCAGTTCTAGTGACGTTGCGCTTAGTGACTGAAGGTTACGAGAGTGAGCATCGGGGTGCACCTACCTCGGGCCTTCTGCCAATTGTTATTGTTGTGCCTTCACTGACAGCACATACCAGCGTGAAGGTTTGGGCCAAGAAAGGGAGTAGCTTTATAGGACTGTTCCGGCCACGGGATTCGGCCACTATAAAATAAATATGTAGAATTTACGTGAAAAAATGACCACCCAATTACAAAGTAAAATTCTAAAAGAGCTATATACTGGTGTCTTCGGTTAGAAGAAGAGGGCGGAAACCGATCTTTGTACTGGCAATATTCGCCGGTCTATAAGGTAGTGGTGGCGCTTCTTTAGCTGCGCCCTCAGTCGGCGATGCGCACGTGATTGGCAGCTGGCTGTCCGCGTTTGCACGGCGTGACCTTGAGTGTGCAGAAGAAGAAGAAGAAGAAGAAGAAGAAGAAGAAGGAGAAGGAGAAGGAGAAGGAGAAGGAGAAGGAGAAGAAGAAACGGGTGTTGCTTGTTTAATTACGATACACACACTGGACGGTTGCTCAAGACAATTCAGTTTTTCCCCGTTACACTTCTTCGTGCCATCTATTGGAACCATTCGTTACTGTTGAACATGGAATGCTGCCACGCGGTTCAGGCTCGAGTGTGAGGTCTGTTTGTATTTTTGGGTCAAAATACTGTTTTGTATAGAATAAGTCCTTTCGCACGCTAGTATCCACTTTGGTCTCATTTGACCTCTCAATTGAGCTTCAATAGAGCTATGGTCAACCCCTCTTGGCACATCCTGTCGACGTAGAACTGCCATTTCCGTTCGGCTAAGTACACGAAGAAGAAGAAGACCACGAGCTCCGCAGCAGGGGTTCCCGTGTTAAGCCTCCGATCATCACTGGCCGGAAAAATGGACCCTCTGCTAGACGACGTAAGAAATCCCACTGCATTGCCTTCCTTTGCTTGCATGTTCAAAAGTGTGGATCACGAGCGGCGTTCTTTTTCCGAAGTACAGTAATCTTGGACGCCCCCTTTCGCAACGATCGTCAGGGACCAAACATTTCAGGCATAAACAAGTTATCGTAGGAGTGGAATGAAGCGAGAACATAATTGTGCATGAGCTAGAAGAAGCGTTTACTGTTGCCGAAGCCAATGACACAAGCCGCATTATTTTTAAAGCTTCTAATAACTCTTACGCGAAGACGCAGGCTGGCACGGCACAAAGATGTGAGACCACGAGGGTCATGATTAAGGAACTACAACAGATGCACATTCTCGTCAGCTGCAGACAATCCAATCTCGCGTCCGTGCCCGTGGTGACAGAGACCCTACACTTAAACTCGCACGACCCCAGCCACAGTCGCTCAATGACACCTCCCTTTCATCGAGTGGTGCCCCAGTGAAACATCCGCTAGTTTTGAGCTTTCCCACCCGCCGCGGTGGCTCAATGGCTAATACCCTAGTTACACGGGCACAGTTAACCACGGTTAAGCGAACCGCGGTTAGACAAAACCGCAGTTTGCTGCGTTACACGACAGACGAAACTGCAGTTACCCCGCTAACCACGGTTAACGCAAACTGAGCTTGGCCACCTCAGTTCGGTCCCGCAAACCGCAGTTCCCGCAGCCCCAGTGCTCAAAATCGCACAAGACAGTTGCGCAAGTGGCGGCGCATCAGCGGAGGTGAAAAAAAGAAATCACCTGGTGTTCAGAGGAGACGAAGGTTCTCGAATAGCGGGCGCCCCAAAGCTGCCCCCAAGGCGCTTGCGTTCTTTAGCGTCGCTCTCGCAATCAACGCGACTGCCCGTCAGCAGCGGCTCGTTTCCCGATCCGCCCGATCAACTTCGACAAAAGCCATGTACATTTGTAAATTCCGCGCTTTGTCCGCCAAAAAAAAAGAAAAAAAAGAAAAAGAGATGAAGCAGGCAATCATGAAGCGCTTTCAGCACTCGGAAACGATCGGCGCGCACGTCGGCCGCGCCTGCAAACACGCCGGCGCGCCTGCCCGCACGGCACTGCAAGCGGCTCGAACCGGCCCAGACCACGGCAGCAAGAGCTTATCGCCGCTCTTCGAAGTCAATCTGATCGCGGAAAAGAACTTCCTCATACGAAAAAGTGCATGTTAGTGCGGTGAAAAATTGTGCTATTGATTGTAATTCCCAGTTATAGAGATAGCGGCGGTCAAATATCCACCGCGATGCTAAGCCTAAAGTTCCCAACACCGAGCAGGCCTGAGCAAACCAAGCCGGTTGCGAGCTGTTGGGGAAGCCCCCCTCTCGCTGAGCGCGAGTGCGTCGCGTTTGGGTCTGAAGCAACTGTCTTAACGATATTTCCTTTTGTCTACACTGCTTCTCTCGTTTTTTTATCGTGAGGTTAAAAGTTTGCTAAATTATTTTTCTTACGCACTTGGAATTTCCCGTGTAACAACCAAAACCGCAGTTTGCGATAACCGCGGTTAAAATTTAGTAACCACGGTTAAACGTAACTGCGGTTGCTTCCACCGTGTAACTAGGGTATAAGTCGATCGTTGCGCTGCGTAGCGGGTTCGATTCCCGGCCGCGGTGGCCGCTTTTCTGATGGAAGCTAAAAGCAATATTTCGACGCACCTTAAGGATCCACAGGTGGTCAAAATTAATCCGGAGCCCTCTCATTAATACGGCGCGCCTCATCGCCTGCTTTGCGTCGGCGCGTTAACCGCTACAATCAATCAATCAGTCAATCAATCAATCAGTCAATCAATCAATCAATCAATCAATCAATCAATCAATCAATCAATCAATCAATCAATCAATCAGTTTTCGATTTCGGTTCGGTCCAGGCAGACTTTTTATTTGGCGATGGTTTTAGTCAATGAACGACGCTTTCATTACTTTCTGAAGTTTAGGTCACCGGGTACGCTTTTGGGGAAGGGTTCGCTTCCTGTACAGGAAGCCTAAAACATTGCGCTATGTTGCGGAGCTGATGAGGTCATTCGTTCGGTCATTTCTGGTCTTAGCACACCTTGTAGTCGCCCTAGTCTCATTCTCAGCGGATTGCCCATTGCGCTAGCTATCACTGTAGTGAAGGATACAGGTGCCAATATTGTTTGATGGTTTGAAATGAGAACATGGATATTAGGTCCCAACTGTTGTGTTTGTGGACAAGAGCACGAACTGCCGTACTACATGAGGTTATTCGTAATCTCACTCATACGCCATTTAGCAACGATATGGGTAGAACGCCAAAAGAAAACAACTGGGGGCCAACATTGAGCTGTCTCTGTAGTCGTTAAGGGTGGTTCTCTGTGCATTCTATTGTGCACATGCGTACACACACATGCACATGGACACACATGACTAGACGTGGTTAGCGATTAGAAAAACAAGCAACGGATGAAATTGTTTTTATACCGTGTCACCCTCGAGTGAATGGTCGGAGCAAAGCCACTGCTATTCCGTTGTCTGTCTTAACTGCTTTGATTACGCTTTTGCATATGAGTATAGAACAGCGCACGGCAACTAAATCGTGCAAACATAAATAAATAATAAGGGCTTGGGCATTCTCATCCAGCTACGGGCATCAGGTTGCACTACCGACCATAACCGGAGTCACATGCGTTGCAAAGAAGAAAAGGCTTCTCAGTAAAGATACTGCGTGGAGCAAATGTAAGGCGCTAGGCGTAACCCTTACATTTTCCACAGCAACATTTCACTTTGTCTTCAAAAATAGTGTTCACTGGAACACACAGCCGTCCTGCCATTCACGCGTTGCACATCTTGAGGCAGCGATAAGCAGTGGTCAAGAAAGAGTGGTGTGGCTGAGGAACGCAATGAATACAAATCACAATTTATGCTTTCAGTTTGTCTGGAATATTTATTCCCAGAAAACTGCAATACTTTGAAGCCTTCGGTTTCGGTTACCTTGCTTCGGTTACCCTATATACTTTCTTACTCAACTTTGAGCATCACTGTACGGCCGAGCATATGATACAAAGACATTAGACGAATACAAACACATTTCGCAGATAGGTTATGCTTGTTTTGTTGCCATACTGCTTTCTTTAGTAATATACACCTTTTTTAATTACGCAAGCTCAATGACTCTCGAAAAGATCATGCCCCCCGTCTAACAAGGACGATGATTGAACGCGAGAGATTCATTGGTTGGCACCTGTGTTTGGACATTGACTCGCAGACGGTTCGCACTTCGGCTCTTTGAGCTTTGACTAGCGCGCAGTTCGAACTTTGGTCGCAGCGGATTTTACTTCAGCTCCTAGCCAACGAATTTTGCCAGAAAGCTTTGCGTACAACTGTCATCGTCGTTATACGGATAGGGGCATGATTTTACTAATTTTTTGCACGTCCATGCAACCCTTTCCAAATACAAACCGCTTCGAACGGGTCTCAATGGCACAATCATAGAGACGTCGGATTCATAACGACGACGCGGAGCGATTTTCTTTACTTCCCCCAGTATCATCATCATCGTCAGGGAAAGTTGGTCTTCCAGCAGTGCGTTTTCGACGCGACATACACCTTCACTGGTACATAAAAATCTTGCATTTAAGAAAGCTCTACGGTTGCCGTACAGTTCCGTGAAGCTCATAGCATGTCGAGCATCCTAATACGCGTCGCATTAAAGAAAACACAATGTTGGTGATGAGTATTATAAATAAAAAGGAGATGAGCGCAGGCAGAGGGCGATAGCTGGGGTGAAGAGGAAGACGAAGCTGCGCCCACTGCCTCACTCACGGTGTGTTCCATCGCCTTACGAGAACGGTGTGCCTGGGTCGTCCTTCCCTCTTATATCCTCCACAAGGAAGTCTCCTCAGGAAATCACCTCAAGATAGCGATCGTTCCATAGCCACTACACTCAAGCGCGGCTGCTCATTCGTGGTGCACGCGCGAACGTTGAGCACTGGTTATTGCTCCCGCCTTTGTGTTTGCCGACAGACACCACCAAACACGGCGGTCCTTCACATCGCCTATCAGGGAAGGTGAAGGATCACTGGTCCACCTTTCTTTTTTTGCAGACGGCCAGGACGCTTTTTCGTCGCCTTGAAGTTGAGGCAAGCTATACAAAAGCGTAATTCTATCTGCACTTCACGCAAACCTCGCCCCGGCGCAAACGCAGATCATGGTGTAAGGCGAATACCAAAACTGTGGTCGAGCATCGCAGCCCCTAGAGAAAGAAAGAAGAGGACAGATCAATGAGTACTCACTAACCTGCCAAGTTAATTTAACACCTGGAATGGTATAATTGTGGGGACAGCTGACTTCCGCGGTAACGTACTTGTTGGAACTTTCAGGGCACGTCTGTAACTGAGGGATAGCTCCTCCTGTCCATTGGCAGTGGCCACTATTACCCCGACTAGCATTGAAATTCGCAGCCTGTCCGTGTTGCAGAAGTGCTCCAATGAGCTGCTACCATCTGTCAAACGTCACAGTTTGTCTCCGGCAGATAATGAGGTATACGAAGCGACATACTTTGCTTACTGGGCAAGCGACCGTCGAATATCTTAGCCCAGGTATGTGAAGGCCCGCTGATATTTCCAGTACCGCCGTGCAGCAACACGATTTGCCCTCATTTGGTCTCTTGGCATCCGCGCGTGCAGAGCGACACCAGGGAGCAGCACGTGGCGCAGCTTGCGGGCTTCTGCCGGGACCTGTGGCAGAAGCGCCAAATGGTGGACGTCCAGGTTCACGTGGAGGGAGAGGTCTTCCCGGCGCACAAGCTGGTGCTCGCCTGCCACTCACCCTACTTCCACAAGAGTCTCATCAACAGCAAGCCCGAGATGCTTAAGGCGAGTTGGAGACATGCAAGTGGCGTGCTTGCTACTTTATACCCCAAGCGATGCGAACTGTTTGTCGGTAATATTGTGGATCTGAACGGAAGCGCGCTAAGGTGCTACCAGTGTAGAGAGTGCACTGAGCGTCCGGACAGTGCCGAATCATGGCATCCATCTATGCTAATCCAAATTGTGTGGATAGTGTTGAGCTGTCAAAGAGATAGTGGGAGTTACCGGAGCCTAGGATTCCTATATTTGCGCATAAATTTCCCTGCTGCATGTGAAGAATCCTTCCACGAGTAAAACAATGGAAGTCGATGCTGCAAAACAATGCTGGAATTTGAGTGGCAATTTCAATCAAGTTGCTGGCGGCAAGAAAGCCCTAGTGTATGGGAACAAAGTTAATCCCGGTATTATCTGCTGAATGCCACAAACATTGGCAGTGCGGCCTCATTAGTCGTGTTGGGGACCTGCGAAGTTAGTGCACACCAGGAATATCATGTTTATTGTAGAATGCAAGGCGGCAATCTATTGATGGCCCCGAAGAACCAAGGCATCTTTCATAGATACCCCCATTATACGTCGCCCTGATTAGCAGTTCTCCCAGTTTCCTCATCTCATGGCTTTTCCAGGGTCACCTCCCAGTCTTTACGTGTAAATCAGTAACATCTGGGGCAATTGTTTAGTCGGTTGATCAACCTATGTTCGGAATGTTTCCCGCCACCCAGATCCACACCCCAATTTCTTTTCAAGAAGTACACCTAACGCTGTCTTTGTGATGTAAGGCATTCGCATACATTGACTTTATGTGTCAGTTGGGTATGACCCAATCTACACGCGTGTATAATATTGCTAATCCACACAAGCGGCTGGCGAAAGCGTAGTGAAACCGTTTGTCGAATAAATATTAACCGAAATAAAACCAACCAACAATTTCCGTTAAATAGTTAACACAAATGGAGTAACTTGAATAACATAACTCCACCTCAGACTAAAATGTCTACCTAACCTGTGTAATCGTGCCTCAAACAAACGCAAGAACCAGCACAGACGCACAGATGGTAACTGGGAATGGGCGATAAGACAAACGAATCCAATCAATCGATTTTATTGAACCAATAAATTTCAACCGCAACGCATTTGACAGTGACAGAAATTCAGAGCTATACACACAGACCAAAATTAATGCCCGAAGTGCTTTCATCACCTTTATAGGTATTTTCGGAACTCAGTTTTCAATAAAAATAGGGCGCATATAAATGGAAACTACAGGAGTGGCTTAGAATTTGCGGTTGGTACAATCTGAATGAACCTGTCAATGCAGGGCTTCTGTAAAATGTCTGCGCTTGCTTGTACACATACCCGATTAGATCAGAATTTTTCGTTCAGACGTTTTCCACGCGATCTGCGCCTAACGCGAAGTCCTTCACCTACGACTGTCCTTAGAACAAACGTTGTAAGTCCTCTTATAATCACTTCAAGTGTTGGTTTTTATGAAGGTCTTTCATATCTTACTTGGTCGGCTTCGTTTTCAGTGTAATCATAGTGGCGGGAACAAACTAAGCTAAACTGAACGGGCACTGCTCATTGCATGGTAAACTCCGGAATCACGGGTGATCCTCCGCCTTACTGCCCATATTGCAACACAGCTACAATAGCAAATCTGACGTACCTTATTTAACACTACTATGTTTACCTATTCTTTCGCCCCATTCTGCTGAATGCTCTACCCAGTCGAAGCGAGATACCCCCCCCCCCCCCGACACTCAGCGACCCCGATGGCTTTGATGCCCTTGGGCTCTTTGCTCTCGAGAGCAAAGTAGTAAAGGCCTCGTAAAGGAGAGTAAAGGTAATAGTAAATAGTAAATAAATAGTAAAAGTAATAGTAAAGGAGAGCAAAGGCCTCGCAAAAGTATTTTAACCGGGGTAAACCACCCTATCTGCGCATTCAAGAATTGATTATTCCTCTCCAGGATCCTCTAGTGAACATCACCTCCTGACCACCTATCCCTTCCTCTTTCCCCCTCTCCCTCTTCCAGCCCCTGGGCCCTCCTTGTGTTAATAAAAGACTTTCACTCACTCACTGGTCAAACTTCGGTGACAGAAATGACCTCCCGCTAGCGGATTTAAAGCGCGAATCTGCCACTAGGGCCTACAGGAATGCTGTGTACCCTCCTCTCCCTCTCACCCGCAGGTGGAGCTGAACGGCATCACTCACGAGTCCTTCGGCGTGCTGCTCGAGTACATGTACACTGGGCGGCTGCAGCTCACGTGCCAGAACATTGTGGACGTCTTCCAGGCGGCCAAACACCTCGACATGAAACGCATCAAGGAGAGATGCGCGCAGGTCATTTCGCTTTTTTTGTTATATTGCTACTTTTCACGTATGGTATTTAAGCCAGCATATAGCAATGCTAACGCAGGATTTTTATAAAATGATATTGGAATTTACAAGACCGAGATATTACTAATCACATAGAAACATAATCTTGCTTTGACGTCTCTCTGGCAACGTCGGCAGCGGCACGAGGAAGCGTCACGCTGTCTCCTTTTGTTTTGTAACTCCGTGCACGATCCAACATTTTCCTGGCATGCATCATCGGCTGTTCACCTAATACACCTCAAACTCTTGCGAGGCTTTGAATTCTAAAACTGAAATAGATCCTTTAAGCTGTTGATGCTGGTAGCATATTCTGAAAATACAAAAGGGCATAACGCCTCAAAATTCGTCCAAAAGGCCAGCCTCCATTGTAATGATACTTGTCGCCACTTCGGCATCGTCGTTGGAAGCTCGCAAGCCCTCCATAACCCCGTTCATTATCCGCATAACGCTTTCTACTTTTGACGCTGCAAATCCCTTTCAAAGCTTGAAATTCACCCACGCCTTTCAAACTTTGCCCGATCAGACATATTGACATGTCGTATATTTTTGTTAATTTGTCCTGCCAGCAGCGTTTACTTTTTTATTACAGTGGCAAAGTGTTCTGTGCGCTTCAAATATAATGCCTCTCAATAAGACCAAACCACTCATTCCGAGTGTTTAGACGCAAAACTTTAAAACCTTGAACGGAATAATGCTTCACTCTTAATAAAAAAGGTCGTAAAAAGGTAGTAACGGCCGTATTTACTAACTTCGTACGAACCTTACTACCCCGCAGTTTTGTACGTAGGCTCTGCCACTAACAACTGCATGGTTAGTAAATTAACTGAGTGTAGGAAGTAGTAGCACTAGATTAAGGTCGTGCCTATGACTAGGTTGTGCATGGCCAGTTAGTAAACGCATGTAGCTCAGAAGAGTGCTATCGCTGGGACTTTACTAGGGGGGATAGTGGTGCTTGCTGCCTGCTTCGGTTAGTAATTCTGGCAAGGGCTATATTTACTACCTCCAGTTACTAAGTACCTAGTGTATACTGGGACAAGTAACTTGTTAGTATTCCATTAGTGAATGCCCCGACCTTTTTTTTAAGAGTGTTGACATGCTCACTGCACCCCGCAAATATGTACCCTTTGTGCAGAATTTCTTTTTCCTGCCACATCAGCTATCGCTCATACACCGCTTTTCCCTGCCCGCATTGCTACTTTACACAGCCTAAATACAATCGCTGAATTGAAAAAAACTTGACCACAATGGGCCACGTGCTACATGCTGCACACTGCCGTCTTCAACGGCATCCGTAGGCACCTGGCTCAATAGAGGTGCTTCAACGATGCTTTTTTAGCAAAAGAAGCGTAGGGAACATTATACTAGAGGGAAGACGAACGCTGCGCTGAACTCACAACACGTTTAGCAGAAAACACAATAGTACGTGCAAAAAAACAGGCATGCCAAGCATACTGTACTGTGTTTGATCACTCCGTGAAGCTGACCTTTCCCAGAGACTTGCTGTTCAACGCGCACCATTGCAGGTGCTGACAAGCTCGCCTGAGGATCCCCTGCACGCGCTGTTCGTGTACGTTTCGGGCAAAAAGCTGGGGACTAAGGCGGCCTGGCAGCGCGCCTACAAGACTATCCTGTCAAAGTTCCACCTGGTCGCGGCTCAGCCGGAGTTTCTCGAGCTCGGTGTCGAACAAGTGTGTGAGATACTCGGGGCCGACGCCATCGCGGCACAAAGGTGCGTAAGTAACAATAGGTACTTGTCCCATTTTTCTAGCATTCCATTGAAGGATCATCCTTCGAAGACGTGTCTGAGCTCTCTGAACATTGCACTGCACATGCACGAACCAGTGGTAGAACACGCGGCAAAATGTGTCAGGCCTCATGGTCCTCGAATTACGGCACGACGATGAGACAGTTGAAAGATGCCTACATACTACATACAAGTACATACATTCATGCGTACACATGTATGCGTGCCGTCATGCACCCATGCATGCACACATGCGTACATAGATACACACACGTACACATGCATGCATATATGCATATACATGCGCAGGCAGAAATGAAACTTTGAAGTTGGTTGGGAACATAAGAAAAACAAGTTTGAACATGGTAGCGACCTGGACTGTTGCCAATGTTTCGGCAAATATTCTTGACTTCGTCAGGGCGAGGGCAGGTTTCATAACGAAGCGACTTGCTTCGACGAAGGCGAGCTTCTTTGCCGAAACGTTGGCGACAGTCGAGGTCGCTATCTTGCTCAAAGATTTTCTTTCATATGCACGCATTACAAACATGCATGCACATATACGTATAGGTGCCCCAAAACGAAAACGGAACACGGCTTTGTGAAATTACAGTAATTTCTATTTTATGCGCCTGCCAGGATAAATAAAATATGTGCGGTCCGATTTTACTTTAGAATGATTTTCGTGGAAAGTCAGAGGTTGCTGGCTAGGCAATGGCGGAGAAATCTTCTCAAAATCTCCAACCCGCGTTCCGTTTAATTTTGCGGGCACCTGTACACAAATGCACGCATATATACACGCATGCTTGCATGCATACATACATGTATATATGAATGCATACATGTACCCTTACATAAATGCATGTATGCGTATATTCACACATATATGCATACATACATACCTGCCTGCATGCATTGATACATACATACATACATACATACATACATACATACATACAGAAATAAGGGTTGGCAGTCGAGAAAACCTCGGAAAGCAAAGGGGAGGATGTAGTAGATCATTGAAACAGATTAAGAATCGCACCAGACCGGTATTCTGGAGGTCGTGGGTTCGGATCCCACCTGGCGGGCATTTTTTCTTCACTTTCTTTCTTTCTTTCCAAATTCTTAATCTGTTTCAATGATCTACTACATCCTCCCCTTTGCTTTCCGAGGTTTTCTCGACTGCCAACCCTTATTTCTGTGTTATTTTCAACGAGCCCCTCATTTCCTATTCTGATTCGCTACATACATACATACATACATACATACCTACATGCATACATACATGCATACATACATACGTACATGCATGCATACATACATACATACATACATACATACATACATACATACATACATACATACATACATACATACATACATACATAAACACACATACATAGGTACGTACGTAAGGACGCAGTTGCGTTAGTTGCCGCTGTTCAGAACGTCTGTCAATTGCTGGTCTCCGTTCTCTGTGCTCGGTTGCAGTGAAACGGATCTGTTCCTGGCGGCGCTTTCGTGGCTCCGTGCCAAGTGGCCGTCACGCGAGCAGCACACTGTCGGGTTGCTCAAGTGCATCCGTTTCTCCTCCATGCCAATGGACGAGGCAGTCGCCTGCTTCCACCCGCCAGTCCTGCCGGAAGTTACCGAAAAGCCGGAAGTCAGAGAGATGCTCAACAACGCCGTCTGGTGAGCGGAAAGCTTGTGATCTTCTGTTGCTGTCTTGTGGACAGGTCCACGAAATTATTGTTACTATCGCTCGCCCCACCACGTACCTGACGGCGTCTTGAATGTGAAAACAACTGATTCCTACAAGTGTCTCTTCCGTTTTACTTAGACAATTGCAACACACTGTGAAAATCAAAAGAACGTTGCAAGAGTGCCACCATTAAGTTTCTCAGAAAGAAGATATTTAATTTGGTATGTGATAACTACATCCGTGTTCGGACTTTGTGGGCCTATTAGCTTTCGACGTTTGGTTGAGCAAAGTAATAAGCTTACAAGACGTATAATTACCTCCATATTCCTTGACTAGAGACCCGGCGTGGTGGCTCAGCCACCAAGACATTGTGCTGCTGAGCCCAAGGACACGGGTGCAATCCCGGCCGCCGTGACCGCCGTTTTTAAAATGGAAGGGAAAAACAAAACTTGGGTGTGTCCAGATTTCGATGCACCTTGAAAGCCCTGGGTGATCCAAAGTGATGGCACTATTTTACAGCACGGCATTAGCTTAGGTGCGTTAAAAAATAAATTGAATTTGAGTTGAGACACCAGCTAAGACGGTGTTCTTCGCAAGGATTGAATTTTCGGTCAGGTTGTCGTCTCCGTGGCACCGTGTATAAAGGAAGATCGGAAATGTCCTCCGAAGGGAGACGTTTGCGTTTGCGTAAAAAATTTCTTGTATGCAGCTGAACTAAGCGTGGTGTGTCAACGGAACGTAACTCCTCTGTGGAAACCGACTTTCTGCTGTTCTAATCACCGGACACTTTTGTTTCTCTTTCCAGCTACATTTCGGCCAAGCAGGTGGGAAGGGAGAGCAAGTTCAAGCAGTACACGCATCCTCAGCGCTGCTTCTTGCTTAACCAAAACTCACAGCACGCGGTAAGCACCTTTCACAAGTACGTAACTAACTAGGAGTTATCCTGGACAATTTCAACCAATCAAATAATCAACCACTCAGCCAATAAAGCAACCAGCCAGGATTTATTCTTATCACTTCTTCTGAGTGCACAATCACTGTGGTTCTTGAACATAGCGCTGATGGTAACTGAGTGAGTGAGCACGCAATATGAGAAGGCGAAAAAAGGCCGGGTGCAAAAGGATGTGTACTCAGCCATAAATGCCGCTGAACGTGAAGAAACGGCTGACTGACACTGAACGTTGCGCTTCGGTAGAACATGTTGCAGTACTACTGCGTGGGAAAAAATAAGGATGAAAATGTTGATGTCGGGTGGTTATACGCGCAGAGGGCCTGTAGTGATTTAGGCGTGCTGTAGTTTTGAGCGCTGGTGGAAGCTATGAATGACGTCAGCGGGGATGATAGTAGTTGCTGTGAAGAAAGCATAAACGGGCAACAGTTTTGAGGAATTCAAGCGTTGGGAGGGTGAGAGAGTGTTCGGTAGTATTGCGAGGATATGAAGCGAGTGGCGCTGTTATGGATGGACTCTTAATTTGGTTTTAGATAGGCTTGTGATGGATGCCAGATTGATGCTGCATGTTCAAGCTTTCGGGGTACGAAAGTGATAAAAGCTACCTTTTTCACTTCAGTGGATACACACATGAGGTTGAGTAGACGGTAGCCAAGAGTTCTGGATGCTGCGGAGAAGGTGGTATTGATATGGGTAGTTCAAGATAGCACTGATTTCAAGTGAACCTCAAGATATTTATAAGATGATACCAAGGCGATGGGAGTGACATTAATGGAATAAAAGTATAAATAGAATGGAAAAATTTCAGCCAAATTTTTAATTTTCCCATTCCATCATATGTTTCGTGACGTCAGCAGCGCTGCATTATGGGCGAGTACCTAAAACGAGTTCGTACGTCGTCTGAGGCCACCACGATCTGCGAAACGTGCCTCTGCTTACATTGGTTGCAGTCCGCCTTCCTAGATGGCGCAGCTATCAACGCAAGCGCCGCCGTTCGCCCTCGGGTCAATTCTTACCGGACTTGTACTAGCCATGTTTTTGTTTCGGCTGCTGGTAATCTTTTCATTGGGTATGACATGACAAAGAGGTTAACGTAAGTGGTAGGGTCGCTTGTGCCACATTCCCACTCTAGCGGCAGGCAAACGCCATTCAGCTGACGGCCGTGTCAGGCCGTTGCGGCCGACATAGAGCGCTCAATACGCACTGCAGTGCTTCCTGTGTTTGCGTGCTTGTTCGTAACTTCCATGATTTATCTTACCGTTCTCGCTCGTATAAAATAGTATGCACTGAGCGCAAGTGTAAATGGCCCATTCTGCAAGCTTATAATTTCTGTTCATAGGCGTGGGAGTCAGTCGGCCTCCTTCATTCGCAACAAGCGGTCCAGAATACGTCATAAACTCAGTGTGGGAAAGTACGTAGCTGGTGAGACGAATGCCTATTCCTCGTTTTTCTTGTTTAAGTGGGTTATTTTAGTGAAGTTTACGTTAATGGTGGGTTTCAGTATTATTCCAGCGAGGCAGTGCTTCTAGAAAACAAAACCTGCATTCTGTCCTCGCGGCGTTTTGCACGGAATCCGTCGCGCCCAGGCATCGCAGCCCGACAGAGGCATGGGCGACGCAAGCACCCTGGCGAGCACCAGCCGAGCATCGTCGCTGTCTCCTCCGGCGCGACCCGCCTCGGCACAGCTCGACGTTCCAGGCCTGGCTTCGCGGTCTGGTGGCACTATGCGACTCCGCACTAAAGGCGCTACGACGGTTACGTCAGCCTCAAGGAACGCAGGTCCACTGGGAAGAGCGCGCTTGTCTCCCTCTTCCACATCAACCAGTGAGGAAGATGACGGCGACCAGGCACTGTCTCCGCGCCATCCTCGCGGTGCTGGGTTCCGCCGCCGCGCTCAAGAGGCGAGTAATTTTTTTGGGAGCCCCACTTTGCTGCCGCTGAAACGCAAAGCAAGCTTTGTACACCGGAGAAACCAACAATCCTGGGAATTTTTTTTTTCTTTGTACCTGCAGTTAAACAAGCTAGTTTGACAAACCCACCGGAATTGAAGGTGTGACCGCAGCACGAGGTTGATTGCAGGTAGTTTTTTTTTGCACGCAGTGAACCTGGACCAGTAAGCACCTACGTAACAGATGAGGCTGGACGCAACTTTCTCTGGCACTTTGGAGACACAGTGTTTGAAGAAAAGTAGTCATTGCCGCTTCCCCGCGGGGCTTCGGTCCCAGGGATGTGCTGAGTATTGTGTGTAAGCCCTGGTTGGTATGTTAGGACGCAGAAGTAGCTATTTCCATGGACAACGCTGGTCTATTGCCAGCCTGTATTGAAGACGGTGCCAGGATTCGCCTATTGCATCGAATACTGTTGCGCGCATGTCCACTTTGAGGAACAGCTGTTGGTATCATGTTAGTGGAACGGCATTCAGGCGGCAGGCTGAGAAAAAAGCTCGACTCGTGTTTAGAAAAGCCTCTTACCGTATGTATAGCATAATGATTATTAGCGTTATTCGAAAGCATTGTCATACCGTTTGTTTTAAGTGGAAGTTCCTACACCTGTTTTCTCGCTTCTTTTTTTGTTATCATCGTCATTACTCTGTTTTTGTGGTTAAGGTCCACCCAGTAAACCGTAAATTTTTGCATCCCTATTACTCAAGCTACTCGCTGAACTTGCAAGAAAATAATAATAATAATAATAATAATAATAATAATAATAATAATAATAATAATAATAATAATAATATAATCAACCTTTATTTTCGGTGCCCAGGAACAACCCTAGGGTCTTGGTACTGGTACACCATATACAAAACATTCATAAAAACAAAGTAAAATCAAGACGAAACAACACACAAAACCGTATGCATGACAGAAACAATAGACCTTATGCAAAAGTGCCGCCATCTACCGGAAGAAAAACGAAACGAGCACGCGACGCCATGTTGGCGGATGGCGGTCGCGGGATTGCTTGGTACGGAGCAGGTGAGGGGCTTTCTCGGCTTGGCGATCCTATTATATTCAGATTTAAGCGCAGCAAAATGAGCGACGAGTGATCTGTGGACCTTTTTCTGTTGCCCACATTTGCGGCCGACTTCGTCAATACGCATTATGCATCGAAAAATCAGTCAGGGAGGCACCGGCACGGAATCTGTTGGAGGCTGTCGCGGTTCTCCTTTTTTTGTCGTTGAGAACGCAAACATTGAAAGTACATCCGTGTTGGTTCGCATCCTGCGGGTTTCGCAGGAGGTCATTCCTGAAACGCTTCGAAACATGCGGGCTGTCCTGAGTTTAAAATGGGTAGGGGAGGGGCACTCGCAATATAGCGCTAAGGATCGTCTGGGACGCAGAGGAAACCTGCAAAAGAAAAAAAAAAATACAACAAAAGAAATTGCATGCCTGGCATTTTTTAACAGCCAAGCTGTTCTAGGTGGTCGTAATGTGTAGCGCATAACGTGTGTGGCGTGTAACGCGTTAAACCTTCCCAATAAATTACCAATCAATTGCCAATGAATAATTAAATTACCAATAAATTGCCTAGCGCTGGTGAGCGCGTGCCTCGCGGCGACCGCCGAGCGTCCTCAGCGCACGCAAAAGCTTTAGCAAAAAAAAAAAGAAAAAAAAGAAAAACCTGCGTAAACCTTATTTCGCTCGCAAAACTTGATCTTGGGAAAATAGGCTACGGTCGAACAGCAGGCGACGAGCGGTAAATGACCGATACACGGAATTACTATGAACGTTACTTGCGCTACTCGTGGCGCTGCGTGAAGGTTGTATCTCTCACGAATCCCTTATTTCGTGTAACGTTTGGCAAACGAAAGTATGCGTAGTACTTCCATAAAAGCCTACCGAACGTCCAGAATAAAAAGAAAACGCGGGCGCGCAAAGCACGAACGGCTGACTCAAAACTCTACCCGCACAATAAAGTATACGAGCCGACCGATGCAGTGCGCCTTAACTACCAGCAGGGAGGAGTGCTCCGCGGCAAATACAGGGCTAGAAAATAGCTCACTTGGGGATCTTTTTAGTCCTGCACATATTATTCGTTTCGTGGCTATGCATGCGATGTAGCTATAATATTGTAACGGCGTAATTTGGTCCAGCACCGCTACTGTTGAAGGGTGAGTCCGGCGATAAAGCACTCGAAGGTTTTAGATGTTCACAAGGTTAACTTGTTTATGTATTGGCACTTCGATTTAAAACATAGAGGCAAAACGTTAGAACTGATACATAAAAATAGGAGAAAACAGGAAATCAGGAGTACTTAACGAAACATAGTTGGTGGGCGAAGGACTCCCGGCGTCTGGCCCCGATGACCGGCCCCGATGACCTGGTGCAGCTGCCGCTCCCCCGCACCCTCGATAGCCAGCGGAGCCGCGTTATATTCGCTTCAAGCGGTCCGGTGGGGGACGTATTGGGGGGGGGGGGGGGGGGAGTGCATCCTGGAGCGTGCGGACGCAATGGAACAAGGCTTTCCGCAGCCAATCCGCCAGACGCTTCTTAGCTTCAATCAGCCATGTTCCCGCCAAAGTGAAAAGGAAAAAATCAAACACAGAAGACACCAAGTTCCAACTCGAAGGCGCCCGTTTCCGGCAAAAGAATTACTGTTGAGTTATAAAGTAGTGCATACAAACTCGAAAGGGGAAAAGGCAGGCGGTCGTTTGAACGAGACCGGGGGTTCGGAGAACAGAGCGGCCCGCGTAGACGCAACGGGGGGTCGGAGACGCCACTGCGGCGCGGTGTCCCCGGTCGCTCAGCGCGCAGACACACTCGCCGGTCCGTTTCTAAGAAAAAAGGGGGCCAGGGCCTAGCCGCGTCCGAAGCGCTCTCACACAAAGCACTTGGAAGCAAGAGCCTTGGCTGCGGGCACAGAACTCAAAACAACCAGAAAACATCACCAGACCTCCGCTTCGCGACAATATTACTTCGCGAAGGGAAGTCGACACCCGCAAGCGACTTCACGCGGGGCTCGAGTCCTGCTTCCGTTGAGAAATTAAAAATACCCCGCATTTCCCCGAGGGAAGGAATGTGAAAGTGCGAATGCACGAGTTGAATTTGCGCGGTTCGGTAATGTTCGCGAAAGAGAGATCACACACACACACAGAACTACAAAGAAAGAAAGATGCATTTATTCAGAGACACCTATTTGTGTTGTCGTTGTTTTATCTCAGCTTTGAAATTTCGTGTCAGTACTCCTTTAAGCGGGTGCATTAGCCCTTCTCACGCCCTATTCCTGGCCAATCCCCCACGTGGGTATGTGCCATGTCAGCAGGAACGACAACAAGAATGAGCCATGGGGACGCGGCCTGGCAGCGCGCGCCCATCTCCCCCCGTTGCTAGGGAAGACGAGGAGCGCGCGCACCCGCAGCTGTTGCTATGCGGACGACGGCGGCGGACGATTCAGGCTCGCTTAAGAAGTGCATTCGCACTTAAAAAAAAGATGTGTACGCTATTTTCGCGGTCGTCCTCGTATCATCTTTGTGCCCAGCAAGTTACACGGCAGTATTTGGGCATCTTGGACAACGATAAATGCCGACGAGCGCGTCGCTAACCCCGGGCTATCATGTACACAGCAATATCCGGAGAGCCGGGAATCCCCCAACATGGCTGAGGCGCACTCAGTTCCCGCAAGAGGGCGCCAGTTTTTGCATAAGGTCTATAAAGTAAAAATAGTTACAGAAATCTGAGAAAGCAAAACAGCAAAAAAAAAAAAAATCCCGCGCCTTCCCGCGAGGGGAACACGAGTAAATGCAGAGCATTGGGGCCTCAGTACTGATTGAAGGAAGTGCTGCTTCCATCGCTTCTTCCGTAATGCTGGAGTAGCAGACACGAGTAAACGTGGGCACGAGCGTCAACCAAGGAAGGAAGGAGCAACGCAGTGACTGAAACACGAGCGACCGCTAGCCGCTATATTTGCAGCGCGCGCAGTAGAGGGAGAGCAGTACGGGGGGGGGGGGGGGGGAGAGCGCGCACGCGCAAGCAGTGCGCGCCCTTCCACGCCCCACCGCGCTGCTATCACGCACCTGTTACGCCGAGACCGCGACGGAGCGAACGGGCTGACTACGACGCATGCGCGCGCCAGCTGCTGTTGAGAGAGAGGAGGGAAAGAGAGGCGCACCTGCTGCGGACGCGGAGCTGTTGACACCGTCCGACGCAGGAATAGGCGAGGCTAAGAAATGCTCTGCATTTAAAAGAAACAGGAGGCCTAGTGTTGTAAGCCATGACACTCGGGAAGCGAAACGTTCAAGGCACGTGAAAAATAGGAAATGTACAAGCAAATACTCAATGAACATGACAGAGATACGTTTTATAAGAAAATGTCAGGAAGTTTCAACATGGAAAGAAGTAGTTCAGCGTTACAAGCACTGACACTCCAACCTACAGAAATTCAAGCAACGCAAAACCAGGAAAAGTGAAAAACAAACAAGCAAGAACATGATTTGCCTAAAATAAATACGGCACATAAATTTGCAGTGACATGAAGGCACTTAAGCTACAACAGTTTTCAAGTCATTAGAGAACAGAGAAAAATAGCTCTGGAATATATCAAGACAATCAGAAAATTCATTATGTGCACATTGTACTCTGCAGATGGACGAGCGTCTTCTACTTATAGCATCTGTTCTAAATGTTCGAAATGTTTGGAAAAGTTTGTTCGGCAAGTTGACATTGATAAGTGTAACTAAATAGTCACACAAAACATCATCATGAAGAAGTTTATAAAGAAAGATAATATCAGCTCGCATTCGTCGACACCAAAGGGAAGGAAGACTTTTCAGAAAAGGCACACTGCTGTTTGCGTGTTCTGGCACATGACGGAAACGGTGCTTAAAGGTAGAAAGGAACTTATTTTGAACCCTTTCGATACGGTAACTATTGGACTTGCAAGTTGCATTCCAAACAACAGAACCGTATTCGATAAGAGGTATGCAGAGAGCCGAATACAACTTTGAGAAAGGAAGAGGACCTTTAAATTCTCTAGAACACCTGCAAACAGCACCCAGACAACGAAGAGAGCGACGGGTAATTTGTGTAACGTGGGAAGAGAAAGTCAGAGAAGAATCAAATAGTACTCCCAAGTCCCAAGTTTCGGTCACCCTCGGCAATGAAGTGCTTGCAGTTTTTTAAGAGTATTGCAGCTGTTGAGTTTTTCTACTATAGGAAAACACTTTAGTTTTTGAAGGGTTCAAAATCAGGTCGTTGTTGGTGCACCAACGATGGAATTACACAATATCAGCCTGAAGAGAATTACAGTCCTGAACACTACGCACTTCTCTAAAGATTTTTATATCATCTGCATACAACAAAAAAGAAGAGTTTTGAATGGCAGAAGCAACATCGTTAATGAAAATGGAAAAAAGAAGAGGACCCAGAACGGAGCCTTGTGGTACACCACTGGTTGCTTTGTACCTAAATGACGTTGGACCGTTAACACTTACATAGCAATATCGCTCCTTGAGATAGCAACGTATAAGACCCACCAAAGAAGCGTGTACATCTAACAGAGTGAGCTTGGCAAGCAATAACGAGTGGTTGACAACATCAAAGGCTTTGCTCATGTCACAGTAAACCACATCCAGCTGGCTTCTACCAACGATTGCTGGGACAGCCTGCTCCATGAAGCATACAAGGTTCGTGGAAGTTGAACGACCACGCATAAATCCATGTTGATTAGGAATGAGGACGTGTTTAAATGAGAGACAAGACCGTATGAAGAGATAGCTCGAAAATTTTAGAGGCAGAACAAAGCAGCGAGACAGGCCTATAGTTTATAGCATCAGTTTTTAGGCCTGACGTGAAAACAGGGAATACGCGAGAGATTTTCCATGAGCGAGGGAACGTGCCAGACCGGAGACAGTTACTAAATATTGAAGTGAACACAGGAACAAATATATTTGCATATGTTTTTAGAATTGCAGCAGGAATACCATCAGGCCCACACGAAAGCCAGGGCCTGAGCCGCTTGATGCTGGTCCGAATGATGTTCTCGTCCAGTTGCAAACAACCAGAGTTCCCGCCCTCGTGACAAGGGACGCTGCTGTTATCACTACCACCGCTAATCCCAAAAAAAGAAGAAAATTGACGAGCAAAGCAGTCGGCCACCTTGGCAACGTCATCGCCGTTGGAGTCTAGTAGACGAATAGAATCTTTAGTTGTACTAGATCTAGAATGGATGTACTTCCAGAAGGCTCCCGGTTGATGAGTTGCTTTAGTTTCTACCGACGCCAGGTACGAAGTATGATCACGTTTGTGCAATATTTTACATAGGGCACGTAGACGCCGGAATTCCTGAGCGAACTGGTTGGCACCAGAGCGCTTCATCTTTCTGTGCGCACGTTCCTTGAGTTTCAGGACATCCCGCTATTCAGAAGAAAACCAGTGTGGGAACTTGAGCTTCTTTGGTAAATATTGCGGGATATATTTCTTCATACCCAACAGCACAATCTCAGTAAAACGGTCAACTTGTTCATTGACATCAGAGTGGCCAATGACTGTCGACCAAGGGGCAGCCGAAAAGTAACCATAAAGCCGAACATAATCTCCCCGGGCGAAAGCGTAACGAGGTTGTGTGTTGTTGGAATTTACGGAACGGTGGAGCGATGAGGGGAGACAACAGGAAATATAAAGAGGAGGATGAAATATGTCGGGTATTACTAAAGAACAACCAGAGCGCGACACACTAACACCATCAAAGTTCGAAAAGCACAGGTCTAGAATATTTCCACTGCAATTTTTTATGCGATTACACTGTGCCATAGAAGTAAAAGCCAAAAAATCGAGTAACCTATAACCCTTCTGTTCAATGTAGTGGTTATAGTGAGAACAGGTTAGCTGACTCCACTGAACGCCAGGAGCATTAAAATCTCCAAGGAGGAGGACCTTGCGGTTGCAATGATTGATAAGCACCTGTTCAATGGAGGATATTAACTTATTGAACGCGTCAGGAGCTACATCAGGAGGAATGTAAAAAACACCAACTAGAAGTTTTTCAGTTTTAGAGCAATTAATTTCGACCCATAATGACTCATCTGCGTTATCAATATCACTACGTAGCACATACGGGAGAGATTTGTTAACGGCGAGAAGGACCCCGCCCCCTTTTTGTTTGCATCCCGTTAAAGCTCTATCATTGCGATATACATGGTAATTTTGAGGAAAATAATCACTGGAAAGAATATCAGGGCATAACCAAGTTTCAGATATAGCCATTAGCGGAAAGCAAGAAGCCAGAACATTACCAAAAAATTCAGTCGCCTTAGTTCGAAGACCTCGCACATTCTGATAAAAAACATCTAAACTAGTCATGATTGTTTTTTCTATGTGATGCGCTCAGAGCTGTGAAGCATGCCTTCGCGAAACATGCCTCGAAACTCTTTAAAGAGGCAGTCTTTCGTCCAAACAGCGGGGTCATTTAAGCGCTCGAAACACTCTTCATTCAAGGCAATATATAAGGATGAATACGTGTCGAATTTAGTCCTCAGTCGTCGGCAGCTCAAGGGCGAGACACCTAAAGTTGACAGATGGGCATTGAGACTAACAGTGGTGGGGGTCGGAGAAAGCTTAATAATAATAATGATGATATTAATAATAATATTATTAATAATAATAATAACAACAACAACAATCTTTAGTGCACAGGAGGTGAGTGGAGATGGGTAAAGAAATAAGAGAAAGAAGGACCGTCCTGGTTGGCGTGCTTTGGTTGGCAGATAGGTGAAAACCCGTACGCGGATGTTATTAGATAAAGATGCTATGGCAAGTTGGCTGCGTTGGTTGACTGTAGGGGTGGTTTTCAGCTTCGCGTGTCCCGCGCTGAAAGACACGGGCAAACGTCAAGGCGTTTCGCTTGTTTAAAGTCACCGGAAGACTGTCTCGAACGAGCGATGAGTGCAGCAACAGAAACCCTGAATTTGGCCTTTACGGAAAACAAGTTTTCTCCAACTTCGACGTCATATAGATAACAGCAGTGTCGGTCCAACACTTTGCTCTTAAACGGAGCTTTGCAAACCGAGATTTAAAAATTCAGTAACGGTTTCAACGAAACCTAAAATCCAGTGGGTGCATCCACCCTTCTCCTCAGAGCCAAGACGGAATGTCGGCGCGTCTACTCTTACTCTCCTGAGGAATCGTCCCTTGCGGGTAACTGCGCCGTCTTCTTTCCAGATCCCCATAGCCAGCGACGAAGGCGCAGCCGAAGCGTGGCTCAGCGACCCCCTGCTGCACGAAATTCTGCAAAGCCGAGCGCTGACCGAGCGTCTCGTCGAGTGGGACGAGTACGCGGCCAAGGCGCTTCCGGAGGACTCGCGCATTCGCCGAGGAAGCCCCGGCCTGATCCTCGTGGGAGGCATCGACCCGCTGAGGCCGCACCAGGTCCTCACCGGTAAAGGAATAGCAGCAGCTGCAAAGCTTGCGTTCGTAGTACTTCCGGCATAACTCTAATCAGGGGAAGCTTTCAGGGATGACAGCTATGGGAAGGCTGCCTTCAATCACCGCTCCAAGGATTCATCAAATTCCGACCTTGGGTTGCAGTACCTAATCACAGCGGTGTTTATGAGGATGCGATAGTAAAAGTGACGCAGTGGCTTCGCAGAGACGGCTCCACAAGAAGAGGATAGGCATTAACTAGATGGACAGACGAATAAGAGAACTCTGAGGCAAAAAGTGTTTTGGCAGCGCAGGAGTAGAAGGGTCTGGAGGTCAATGGCAGAGACATTCGTCCTGCAGTGGACCTAAATAGGATGCTGCTGCTGACAAACAATGATGATGATGATGATGATGATGGCGATGATGATTTTAATTATGCTTATTAAATGAGAATAAATGACGGAACGCCAAATATGTATTTGCACGTGAATAATATTCAAGCTAAAAATTGTAATTGCCTTTGCAGTTCATCTATCGTTCACCGGAGCGTAGCTGCGTGATGTCAAAGCTCAGTTATATTCATTGGGTGATTTACTGGTTTAAAATGTACAATTAGGCGTCGTTGTTATTTTTTTTAATCCCCTGTCACATCACAAATTATGTTAAACAAAGATAACTAGCTCTAGGTGGACATTTATGCCCGTAGAGCTATTTGACACATTCATTTGGAAAGCAATTCTGATTTGGTCCCGCAGACTTTATTTAAATTGAAACAAAGGATTATACATTGCACACACTGTGACCTTATAAGCAGAAATATTATTGAAATCTGTAGTCTAAATTCAAGAAGGGCACAGCTCGCCCCTATTCCACAATGGGAAACAGGCGGATGTTCGACGCTATAGGAGAACCACTCAGTCGGGCGATGTTTTGTACATTCCGAAAGAAAAGTAAATGGAGGATCTATAGATGGATATCTAGTTATACGGAAGCGTGTCGTCTTTCTGCCTCGGCAGTTTGGGGACGACCCAATGAACACGGCTCCCTCATGTCCAGAATCCCACAACGCAGGATTTCTCATTTGTCACTCACACAGTGTGCCAACCACGTTTTGAGTCTTACCAGTCTCCGTGCACTCGTTTGTTAGCTGCAGCTACGTCATTGGCAGCCTTCGCCCCTTTTAATGTCCACCACTACCAGCACTTCGTCTGTATCATTCTCTTTCTATCTTTGCAGAACTGTGCGTCTCCTGAAATTTTAGTCTGACGTATTTGAACAAACATTAGGGACATGCGCGACATGTGATGCGAAGGCAGAGAACATGGGGACCAAATGAGTAATGTGTGGAATGTGGAGAAGGAATATGTGATGCAGAGATGAATTCAAATTTTGGGTGCACGAATGACATCTCGGAATTCGGGGGGAATGGTAAACTGGACTAGGGGCATGGAAGAAGTTTGTGAATGGAAGAAACTCGTCCTAGACTCAGTGAACGGCTGAGGTATGGCGATTGGAAAATATTGACCTACTGTAGACGTACGCACTGTCCTATAGAGTGTGATGGTACCTGTGCTCGCGCATGAATTTGCTTTTGTTGGGTAATGGTTAAGAAATCTGAATATTGGGAATGCCCCCACTTTAAGTGTCATTTTATATCCTGACAAGCGGCATTGTTCAGCGTTTTTTTTTCTGATTCTACAAATGACCATATTGAATGTTGCAATGCTCTGTACGCGCATGGGTAGTCATAACGGCAGCTCCTACTTTAAGACCACCAGCCTGCTGCGAGGGCGATTACAGTTGACACATATGCCATAATTCCAGGCTGCGCCGTCCTGGCGTACGAGGAAGCAGACGACAGGTGGCATCGGGTGGCCATGCTACCCGAGCCAAGACACCACCACGCGGGAGCCATTGTTGGGGACGACGTCTACATCATCGGTAAGACTGGAGGATCCCGTATTTCAAAGAAGGGTTGAACTCGCACAAACAATACTGGTGAATGTTGGACGGAGAAAAAGACCTAGGAAGCTTCGGCACTGATGAGTTGTAAATGCGGAGGCATTATTTTCAAGTTGACCGCTTTAGTCGGAAGCGGGGATATGCCGGTAGTTTGGGAACTTCCACGGAGCAGAGGTGAACGGCCTTCCGTCAGTGAGGGCAACGGAGCGGCGCTAAATCGTTCGGAAGGCTATGCAAGTTGGCCGACTGTTTTTGCAGCGAAATCATACTATTTTAGGAGACGTGGACGTCGCTATCCAATTCGTCGATTCCAAAAGCTTTAGTTACAGAACAACTCACGTGATTCCGTACAAAAACAAGTTCTATGTCGTCCTGCTTTTGCACATCCGTGTAGCCGAACTCTTCCTAACCATTTATCATGTTTATCACACGATAATGTCGCGAAGGATACTTTGTATTCCACTAAAGTACATAAACTGTGGCTCAGTAGTAAGAGCTAGAGGTGCCAGGCTCATCATATAGCTCTACTCCAAATTCCTTGTCGCACTTAAGACTCGCAGTAGGCACAGAGACGCACTTGTAGACACAGGAACGGAAAACCCAAACGGTGGCGTGCTATTATACAGCAAAAAGGGCGAGTCACAAACCTGTACAACTTCATGACTTCGCAGTAATGAGATAAATATATCAGCTTAGCCGCATTTCGAGTCTGCCCTTGTGCCCGCGTACGCTGCACATACAGGGTCGGTGGGTTATGCAGGCAGTGGCTATACCCGACGCTGGAGAGGGCACTGCGAGCAGGTAGATGTCAATCCACCCAGCACCCCATGGTTCCTAGAAATTTCACACGCGTCGTGGTGATGGCGTTTGGTAAACTGCATCCGTTACGACAAGTTCCTGAGAATTCATGTAGTTTGAATGAAGGTGAATGAACGCGTTAGGGAACCGCATTCTGGTGCTGCTCCTGTACCCAGTGTGCGTGTGGACCCTAAAGCGTGAAGATGAATGGGGGAAGCGTTTTCTCGTATTCCTTGTAATTGCTCAAAGACTAAGCTGACGGACACGGTAGGGACAATAAGTGGCCTTCAAAGCTAGGTTAAAAGTACGCTCCTTACTAATTTCCAGTAATAACTATCTAGTCATTATCTCTGAGTAAGGGTAAATGTGCTCGTATGTGATGCGTGCGCGACTACCGCAGGCGGGCTGAACAGCCGTCGCACACTGACATGCCGTGTTCGGCCACTGGGCAGCTGTCTCTGCTACCAGCTCGGGCAGCGCCAGTGGCACCGCCTACCGGACCTGCAGGTGGCCAGGGCGTACCACGGCTGTGCCACAGTCGCCAACACGCTCTTCGCTGTGGGCGGGAGAGACAGGCGCGGCAGGTCAGTGCCTTCCTCCATCTTTTTTCTTATTACAAGACAGTGATGAGTGGAAACGTCGGGGAATGCACAAAAACAGGGTGCACGCAGCGGAACAAACATTAGGCGGGGCTGATTTTTCTAGCTTTTACCGTAAAACTAGCGAGAAAGAAACATAGCGACAAGAGTGCTAACCAATGCGCTGCCGTGTGAAATGGTAGGTTTTCGCCCAAAGATTTCTACTCACGATATTTTGCTGCAGTTATCGAACGAGGTCATCCAGCCGACTATCAAAGTAGACACTACAGCACTGCTGGCCTCAAACCAAAAAAAGGCCTTCGACACAATAATACATGTTGCCATCCTTACTGGCCTGGCGTCTATTAATCCTGGATACAGAACGTAGAACTACGTCATAGCGTTTTTGACGGCGCGTACCGCTACAATACGGATTGGTCCCAATAAGGATGGTCTATTTAGTCTCGCCAACACAGGCACTCCTCAAGGAGCAGTTATATCTACACTCCTCTTCAATCTGGCTCTCCTTACACTAGCACAGGAATTGAAACAAATCCAAAATCTCTGTTTTAGTCTGTAAGCTGACGACATTACGCTCTTGGTCGCGGGGGGTAGCGACGCGCACATCGAAAGCACCCTTCAGCCTGGCCCAGGCGTTGTCTCTGGCCTATAAGGCAGGTCTCATGCGCTGTCCCACAAAATCACAGCCTGTCATTCTCCCTCCCAAAAGGACAGCCTCTGCAACATCTAAGTTCGAAATTCTGGTACACGGTCACTCCGTTCCTCATGTCCCGGAGGCCATGGTGTTAGGCCTCAGTATCAAACAGAATCGAACCAATCAGGAATTCATAAGGCAATTAAGTTTCCAAGTAGACCAGCTGATAGCAGTCATCAAAAAAGTATCCAATCGAAACCGAGGTTTGGGCGAGAAAGACAGACTCAGCCTCATACAGGCATTTCTCATTGGTAAGCTTCTCTATACCTTGCCCTATGTTCACGCAAGCAAAATGGAGCTCACTAAAATCAACTGCCTCATTCGGAAAGCATACAGGGCGGCTCTGCAGCTACCTCAGAATGCTTGCACTGCCCGGCTTAATAATCTTGGGGTCTACAATACTGCTGAGGAGCTCATCGAGGAGCACCTCTCCTCCAAGTGGGAACGCCTGGAGCACTCACCACCAGGTCGAGAAATACTTAAGACGCACAATATATCCCTATCTCAGACCTTGTGCAGGAGGCATGTTCCATCCCGACAAATATCCGAGAGCACCTTATTGTTCGGCCTTTTCCCAGGCATACGCATCCGATTTACAACGCACCACAACGACTCTCAAGGGCTCGAGCCCTCGCCCGACAGCTAACCATCCAGCCCGACATCGTCTACGCAGATGGCGCGGAATACAGGCATCAAAATGCCTTCGCGGTGGCAGTTATAAGCCACCCGCATTCCACCCCAGTTAACGCAATCGCCATCCGCACTGATTCCCCAACTAAGGCGGAAGAGATTGTAATCGCTCTGGCTGTTACTTGTCGGCCACAACCTAGAATCATAATCTCAGATTCGAAACTGGCCATTCAAATTTTTTCACAAGGCAATATCTCCTCGGATGCGCTCCAAATTCTCCAGCAAAATCCGCCCACTATTTCTGTGGGACTCGTGTGGGCCCCTGCCCATGCAGGGCTAGACGGGAATGAGGCGGCACACATTGCAGCCCGAGAGCTTACACACCGGGCCGGCATGGAGCCCTTCCCCCACTACAACGCCAGGTACACGAGAGACAATCTGATCACTTTTAAATGCAGAGCATTTCAGTAACTCACGATGTCACCCGCGTTGACGTCCGTAGTCGTAGTCCGCACCGTCGTTGTCCGCACCCCTCCCCCTACACTATATAAAAAATAATACTTACCGGCGCCTGGTTTCGATCCCACGACCCTGCGGGCGGAACGCAATGTACATGGTGCTCTACCCACTGCGCCACAAAGCCGACACAGAATGGGAGGCTACGAACGCGCCTTATATCCTTGACTCATTCAAACTACGTCAAGAAGCTGCTGATACAACGCATTCACTACCACCAACTCCCCAAACACTAAACGTTAACGCAATACACCCACCCCCTATGCGACGAATTTACTCGAGTCCCCCTCGCGGGGAGATGGGCCCAATTTTTCGGCACGTCTAGCGCCCATATGTATTAACGATATCACAGAGCACTACCGTCTCTCCCGTCGTCTCTACCCACCAGCCCATGCATATATTCCGCAACAAACTACGAACATGGAGACTCCTTCAAACACGAGCCTTGCTAATGAGATCCCTTCTCCTGCACATTCCCCTGTCAGAATAACCCATGCGTCTCCAGAATTCCCACAATATCTCATGTCTACCGGCTGCATTTCTTAGGCGGTAAAGCGTTCGCAGATGTGTGGTCGTGCTGCTGACCGCTGCATGTGATAGTTCACCCAGCCCAAAAGAAGTGCGTACCGAACCCTGGTTTTACGCCGTACGATAAAAGTTTCTGTTGAATATAATTATTTAGTACTTCAATTGGCTGACTCTTCTCCCACTTTCAATTGGCCTTAGATTTTTCTGCTTGCGTACCAGTCAACGAAGCGTCGCTGTGTCTTAGACTTAGAGCTGGACTTAACCGGACTTACAGCTTGATACAACGTACAAACTAACAACATAAAGCACATTCTTCTATGCCCAAACGTGTCGTGGCTTAGTTCCAACTGAGCGAACGAATTGAAACAACTCGTCAGCGGCCGGCTGACTAAACGCTGGGCCGACTGGCTCTGTCAGAAGGTTGGCGAGCCGTGCAGTAGCACAGTCAAGCCAAGCCACCTTTTTGTGACGTCATACGAAACGTCGCAGAAAATGGGCGAGGATGCCAGAAGACTTCATATTCGAATTAATTTTTCATTGCATAGAGTCTCGTACACGCAGCGAGAGGGATCGAATCATGGCTAAGAGACTGCAGACTACAATTTCAAATCGTAGTCCTGCAATGTTTAGAAATCCCTTCGGAGTCCCTTCAAATCGGAAGTTTCAAACAAAGATAGCTTTTCTGTGGGGCTTTAATTGGCGTTCAGTAAAACTGTCCCCTTCATTGCGGGAAGTGACCATTTACCTGTTTGCTTTCGCGACATACAAGCTTCTTTTTTGAAATTGAGTTCTTCAGGTGCATACATACGGAGTATTTCCCTTTGTGAGTGCTGTATGAACGCTAAATCGCGTCTGCACATGTGGAGCCACTTGTAACATCGCATTTCTTTCATTGCCTATTTCCACAAATTCTCAATGTTCAGCAACTCCGCCTGGAAAGTTCAACAATAACCCACCACGGTTGTCCAGTGGCTAAGGCATTGTGCTGTTGAGTCCAAGGACCCGTGTCTCCGCACATGACTTCGGCACATGTTAAATATCCTTTGGCATATGGTAAGCATCCTCAGGTGGTCATCATTAATCCGGAGCCCACCACTACGGCGCTTGTCGTAGCCTTTGTGAAGCTTCGCCATGTGAGACCCGTAATTGGAGCTTTATTGTTACAATAACCCATTAGATCTCCACAAAGTCACCTTTTTAAGATACTGTTGAAAACAAAATCGCTCAAACTACCAAATGCCGCTGTTAGAAACAAGTGCTGACATTACACTCCATGTCAGCTAAGATGGTTGTAAATAAACAATATGGATTACATCTCTACGTTTTTCCTTCCAGTGATGTTGGTTCTGGCTACAGCAGACTTATATGACGGTAATGTCAACGAGATTTTATAGCATGCGATAGAAAAAGAGGAGGGGGAAATATTCGACAACTATGTACAAAAATCCCATGTTTTTATAAGTATTGCTTCCATGAAGCGATCGAAATACACAAGCCGTTTTTCTGTATCTTTCGCCAGGAATTCGATTAGGAACATTTCGCAGCGTTATAAACAATATGTGTAGACATATTATTGTTAGTTACGCCGCAATTATCGCACTTTTACAAGGTTCAGCGGTGACGCCTTGGTTGGCTTTGAGCGGATCCGTAGCAGAAGTATATCTGTAGGCACAACCGTGAGCCTCGGCACTGCTATGCGTTATCAATTTGGGCTACCGGGAGTTTCAACACGGGAAAGAAAATTTGGTGCATGTAGACTGAGCAATAGCGAAGTGTTTCCCTAAGCGCTCCTCGGTGCATTTTTTGTCGTTACTGTGTGTGTATTTCGGGGCTGCTTGAACCAACCAACAAACGAAGGAATGACAAACCGACCGGCGGCACGAGCGAACATATGAAAACGAACGTACGAACAAAGGAAAAAAAAAACAAAAGAGTGAACGAATTAACAGACGGACCTACCAACCCACGGGCCTACCAGTTAAACAGGCCAAGGGTGCACAAGTTGGAACTTAGCCCAACGTCTCAATAATAAGAAAATTAAGAAAATAAGAGAGACCGACAAACTAGCTTCTGCATCTCCTGGCGAAACATATCGGCCTCGGTATGGGAAGAATGCGCTTCAAAGTCCGACCGCCAACTAACAACCTCAAAAAATGGCAGCATCTCCATTCCGTGGATGATGGCGAGGGTGCCAAGTACGGGGACTCGAAATGTTACCCAAGTTGCGCCCTGAGTGACATCCGATTTGCGCCCCGACCATCATTCGATTTGAGCCGTGAGTTGCACCTTGATTATTCCCCAAATGAAACTGCAACTCACGGCTGAAATTGAATTTCGCTTGATTTTTGCTTGATGGTGGTGTGCGCACGGATAGACGCGGACGGACGTTGGGAGGTCCTAAGGTACACCGCACCGTTACAGGCGAGAGAGTAAGCCGTTTGACTCTCGGGTACTAACTCACGGTCGCAGCCCATAAGACGACTGACACTTTTTGGTCTACCAGACACAGGCTCGAATCCTTCCGGTGCCTGTGTGATTTTTTGCGTTTGTTAATGCTATGAGCACGGAGGCGGATGGTCATTGTGCGGTCCTAAGGTACTCCCCACCTAAAAAGCAGAAAGATGCGTACAGATGACTTACCCAGACACTTCTGGGATCCTGAAGAACACCTTGGTACAATTAGGGTGGGGTTCACTGCGCGAGGAAATCGTCAGAGCAGACGTCCTGCGATATATGTTTATCACAATGAGGAGACAACGCGCTGTTTCACTATTTGGAAGCCACGACATCCTGGGAGCATCAGATGCGTTGTGTTGCTTGGGGGAAAATCAGCGATTCCTTTCGGTGAATTGGCATCGCCTTTCCCACGAAGTTTTTTGGAACTGGGGTTAACATACTTTGCGAACGAAAATTTCTACGATAGCCTGCCAGGACATACACCGGTATAGCTATAACGTAAATGCTCAGTCGGAATAAAATACTGCAAAGAAATGTAGTCTTGTACAAGATGCAACTGACTTATACAATGCCAAGTGCCACCCTGGCGGTTCCCGTCGTCGTTCTTGTACCACCGATCTAGAGAGGCTAGCGTACCCGTACCCGCATTCCCCCCCTAAATTTCTTCCAGGATTATCGGCAGCGTGGAGTACTTGGATCCCGGCTCCGACCAGTGGCAGCTGCTTGCAAAGCCCCTGAAGCCCGGTCGCATGGGCGCAGCCGTCGCCTCTTCGGGCGAAGCGCTCTTTGTGGCGGGAGGAATATCGCGCTCGGATGACGGGCGACTCTGGCTGCTCGCCGATGTTGACTGCTATGACCTGCAGGCCAAGAGGTCAGTGCAGCCAGCCGCGCTGTTTCACTATTTCGAAACCACGACGTCAACGTAGCATCAGATGATTCGTGTTGGTTGGGGGAAAATCAGCAATTCTTTTCTGCGAATTGGCATCGCTTTTCCCACAAAGATTTTAAAGCTGCGGCTAGAAGAGGGATATAACCATCCATCGCTGAAAAAAAAATTACTCCCACCTCCCCTCGCTGGAACCCCTGTGTAGTTGCGACGCATGGGGGTTCCGTTGTTGTTTCCGTTAGGTTGATTCTCCCATCGCGTGAAACGTGCCGTGAACCCCCTGACGCGGCTATGACGCAACGTGGCGCGGCTATGACGCAACACAATCCAACACAATCCACTTTAATCCTATGCAATCTAAATCCAATCCAATCCAAGCCAAGCCAATCCAATCGAATCCAATCCAATGCCCCTCGCGAGAGAGTGTTCGCTATCGGAGAGGAGAAGGGGTGAGCGGCGGAGAGGGCAGCTCGCGCGGCGAGGAGAATGGGGGAGGGGTGTGGACGGACAACAACAACGCCGTATGGAGGGACAAGGCGAGTGAGTGAGATGCAGTCGCATCTAATAAATGTAACCGAAGTGACTGTACGACAATAATAAAGCGCACGATAAGAGGGATCCATACGGTATTCTCCTTTCACGTAATTTCTTATCCAGCCCCCAGATGTCCGTTGAGGCATTCTGAAAGCCCTGACGCTCTCCGTTCTTCCGCAGATCTGTCATAACCTTCGTCCTTGTCGTAGTGTGTACACTATTTGAGAATGAGGTGCCGTGTGCCGGATTATAAGATACTGTACTTTGCGGTACTTTGCGAAAAGCGGAAAAGCGGCATTTTGGTGCTCTCTGCGATCCTTTAGTTGGTCAAGTACCCGTGCATGACAATATTTTTACCGGTTGGACACTACCAGAGCGGTGCCATTCAAGACAGGACCTGACAGTTCAGAAACCTCTGAGGTGAACGCCAGTGATCGCGTTGCTTTCTCGGGACCGTTCAAAAAGGCTGGGTGACATGTGGTCCACTCAGGTGGTTCCGTGGCCCCCGACTTCCATGGCCCGTGTGCTTCGGGGCTCTTGTGACGACGTCATCGGGCGTGCTGATCCACCTCGGAGGTCTCTCCTTGAGCCCCACCGCACGAGAAAAGCTGCGGGGTGCAGTCGGTGGCGCCTTCCAGGAAGCAGCGATGGCCACAGAGGACCGCAATTTCTGCAGCCGTTCAGACGTACTCTTCTGGGACCCGGCCTCACCAGATGGACGCTGGAAGTCGCTCCGACCGCTCCCAGAACCGAGGCATGGCATCGCGGCCACCGTGTGTGCCAATGGTGAGATACGAGTAACCTAAAAGAACTATTTGCGTATTTATCCTACATTGAAGAAGCAGTAATCACTATGGTGCGGGTTGTGGGATAAAGGCAAAACCGACGAATGCCTGGCTGCGCCAGTAAGACTGTACAAATGCATCAATTGTTCAGCCCAAATTCTGCAATATCGGTTACAAAGGAGGGTAACTTTGGTTTTAAAAGCGAAGCTGTTTAGCAAATCGTAATTTTTCGTGTCCGCAATTCTAAATACCAAGAAATTGCCGCGCACGCGCACGTGCGCGTGGGCCTTGCGGCGACCGTCTGACATTTAACGAAGCAAAAAAAAAAAAATGCCTAGCGCTCGTGTGTGCTTGCCTAGCGGCGACCGCCCAGCGTGCCCGGCGCACCTTTGTCACGCCAAGCATACTTAATTAGGGCGATGACCACGATTGGCCGAAAAAACTCCAGCAGTCGCCGTAATCGTGGCAACACTTGCTCGGAACGAGAAAGACTCCAGCGTTTGCCGTAATCCGGGCAACACTCGATCCCTCTGAACGAGGAAGGCATGTCATAGCGTACGCCCCTTCAAGGTGATTTCGAGTGATTATCATATCCACAAAAATGAAAGATCACTCTTGTAGCAACAATGATGGCCTAAAGGTCGTTGCACCAGCCAAGAAGAAGCAAATCTGCTGCAATCGTGGATTTAAACCTTCGTGGTTGTCGTGAAGGTTGCGCACAGCTTCGCTACCTTCGTCATGCGCGTTAGTGTGACTTCCTTCATTTTCTGGCAAAAAAAATGGTGTGATAATGTACCCTAACACCAGCCCACCAACGTCGATGTCTATAGCTATGTCCGGTTTAATTTTAGCGGTATGAGCAGTGGCCACGAATGGCTGTGTGTTGTTAAGGGCCGACTGTGTTACTAGTACCATTGATCCCTGATTTGCGGTATGCAAGCTACTGAGCGAATATAAAACGAATTACTGCATGCACTGATTTGGTTTCCTTTTCTGTGCTTCGTTTATGGCACATTTTTTGCTTGCTTTTCGTTACCGTTCACTTTTCAGCTGCAAAGAGTGAAATATGGGCACTTGGCATTTAATATTCTGTCACTAACACCTCAAAAAAGAGTGACAGGTGCATTGCAAGGCACGCAGTGTTTACGCGCAGCTACCTGTGATTTGTAGTCGATATTCCAAAATACGTTTCATTATTGCCAAGTATGAGATTCCGCTTAAGTGAGAAAGAAAGCTGGACGAGTTGGCTAGGGCGCATGGTGAAACGAAGAGCGAAAACAACAACGACAACCGGAGGAACGACGCTCTCCCGGTTGTAGCTGTTTGACTCCGCTTAAGTAAGATGGCAAGTTTGGCTAGTTGGTGCAGATTTAGACTCATGGTGGAAAACGGCGCAAAAAACACAGGGACAAAAAGAAGAGGGGACGACGCACAGCGCTGAGTGCGTCATCCCCTCTTCTTTTTGTTCCTGTGTTTCTTGCGCTGTTTTCCACCATGAATTTGACTCCGCTTAAGTCGCATAGGGAAATGGTCTGTCGCAAGAAAATTCCAGGACTACTTTACTGAAGAAGGATCGCATTAAATGTTCAATTTTCATGTCTTTATCATCGGAAAGAATAATACAAATGAGCAAGCGTTTTGTGGACCTAATAGTTTAAAACACCTGATTACTGAACTTGGCCAGTACTCGTTTAACAGTGGCTCCATTTTCCTAAAGCAAACCGGCCTGTGCAGCAGTATCTTCTGGAATACTCGAGGAACAAATAAAAACGACAGCGCCTTGTAGAGTGATATTATAAAAGGCTGTGTATTGAGTGCCACCCTACAGTACTGTTGGAGTTACAATAAAACAACGCCCTTTTGAGGTACCTCCCAAAGCCGCACTTTTATTGCCTATGATTACCGTTGCCGTTAGGTAGGTAACTTGCCGGTAGGTAACTTGATAGGTAACTTGCCGTTAGCTATCATTAACGCGCGTAGAAAAAGCAATGATTAAAAAAAACTCTGGTTGATTTCTCTGTCATAGGAATCGGCAAAACACGAAAGTGGAAAGTGGAGCGAAATCTGCAGCTGAGCGTGATTAGCGGGTCGGCGGATGTCTTGTGGCTGGGGTTGGAGAGCGACGTCCTGCTGGCGGGTCTCTTCAGCAAGGGTGTACTGGCGTCATTTCCGTGACGGATATGACGTCAGTGAAATCTTGGTGTATCCCGTTAGTGTTAAAATAAAACTCGAAAACGAACAGCTCGAAGTATACCATACTCTTTAGTACTAAAGGTTGCTTCCCCGCAAGAAGCCCCTTTGTCAGGAGTGCACCCTTTACAGGCTGCTTGCTTCGTTTTACTGGCGTAACTTCCGTGACGGATATGACGTAAGTGAAATATTCGTGAATCCCGGAATAAAACACTTTCGTGTTAAAAACCAAAAAATAACCAAAGCCATAAAAATTATCACTGAAACTAAAGATGCAAAATAAATGAGAGAGGAAGAAGGCGGTATCGAATTACAATCCTTAGTATCACGAAGCTAGGGCGGAACCTCCACACCACGACAGCAGACAGTCTGCCATATTGTAGGCTGGCCTTACATATTCGAATGTTTTCTGGAGGCACTCAGTGTCGGGCGGCAGTGTAGCGCTTTGATGGGGCGCCATCGGGCGGCTCTCTAGACTCTGTGAATTAAAAAAAAATTACGCCATCTTCCCACGAGGAACCCTGATGAGGATGCGAAGCATCGTGGCGGTTCCGTGTGGTTCCATTGTGTTGCCGTTATGTTGAGTGATCTTGTGTTTACCAGTGCCAGAGGGAATTCCGCGTCCGCGTCCACACCGGTGGCAAAGGCAGGCAAGTACTGTTGTGTTACGGTGAGTAGGCGGTGGTTCTCGAGGCGCCGAAACTCGTCCATCATGTTCTTGTTGATGTTGTCTCTGTGGTAGAATCGGTAGTCTCCGTCAGCGTTGGTGAGGTAAAGGTTGTTGACATTGGTGCACCGGCTGAGAGCAATGTACACGCCCTCCTCTTCGCAGCATTGTTTTCTCCTCCTTCTTCGGCGGTTGCCTCACGGGAAGATGACGACGGTGGTTGAACGCGAAGCCATCTCGTGATGGATTCTTTGGTTGGCCAATCCCTAGGGGCATCCTGCCACAATCAGCATCAGAGGCGCTGAGGACGGGGCTGGTTGAGCTGCAAGGCGCGTGGAGCTTCCCGCCACAGCTTTCCCACGGGAAATTCAACATCCTTCTCTAAAGTTTTCAGTTCGTCGTTGCCATTGACGGTCAGCTTCGCGTGCCTTCGTTGTATCAGTAGCTTCTTGACGTAGTTTGAATGAGTCAAGGACATAAGGCGCGTTCGTAGCACTTGCTCCTGTCCCGGTTTTGTAGCGTAGTGGGAAGAGCACCGCGTACCTCCCGTTGCGGCCAGAGAGTCGTGGGATGGAAACCGGGCGCCGCTAATTATTTTTTTTACAGTGTACGGGGAGAGGTGCGGACAACGGACGACGCCGGAAGTAGCCACGAGCAAGAGATGCTTTGCATCTAAAAAAATGTGGGTGATTCGTCTATCATAGGAATCGGCAAAGCACGAAAGTTAAACGTGCAGCGAAATCTGCAGCGAAAGGAGCATGATTTGCGGGATGGCGGCTCTCTTGTCGGTGTGCTTGGCCAGCGACGTCCTGCTAGCGGGTCGCTTTAGGAAACGGGCGACCACTTTGGTCCTGCTCCGTGGTGTGTTGGTACGGCAGAAGGTTGCGTTGCGACGAGCTGAGCTCGTGGAACGCGAGAGGTAGAATTTGTAGCTTGAACCATGAACGCGCGAACGCGCTCCGCTTCCCGCTGGCGTTTCTCTTCGCATCAAATCAGTCAACGTTCGCGTCATTCGCCCATCGGTGCCGCTACGACGCAGATTACGCAACCTGTTGGCGCTGGTTAGTGTCATGATGCACTACTTCGCTTCACCTCTCCTAGATGGCAGAACCATCCGTGTTTCTCCTGTGTTCGTTGTCCTGGCGTCATTTTCGTGATGGATAGACGTCATCGAAATCTTAGTGTACCCTGGAATACAACACTTTCGGGTTAAAAGTGTGCTTTAAGTGCGCTTCACTTTGTGGGCACTCATTGACCTCGTGGCTGGCCAGCTGTCTCGGTCCGGCTGTCACGGTATCACGCGGCATCACATACCCACCCATCATCAGGCACCCAAGCAGGGGCTTAAAAAGATATTCACATGTCTCTCGATTCAGCCTTCCGGCCAAGAGTTAACAGCATACTAGAACAAGGGGCTTATAAAGGCAGAACCATTCTAAACTCTAGTAACCACTGGCACTTGTCATACATGTTGCGGTTTTCTAATTTACCACCAACATGGACAATGATGATGATAGTAGAGACGCTGAATACGACGTTGCACGTTCACGCACCTGGCGATGCGTGCTGGCACGTTCGCTCGTGGTGGAGAAAATAACGCTCTGGCTTGACTGTGCACGGCTTAGCGTCGCTCCCGATTGGAACGAGTAAACGCTGAAGATCGGCTTTCTGAACTCGTATCGTTGGTGCCGAAACCCAGGAACAGAAATAATGGACGCTCTTTCAGAAGCGAGAAACGGAGATGAGGTATCTGTTTTGGCGTGTCAAAGTGCACCGCAGCTGGAGCCTCTTTTCGACCTCAATAAGCAAAGCCACTGGACGCGACTGGTGAGGATTACCGCCGGGATCAGAAGATTTGTACACAATTGCCGCGACTAGGCCAAGCGTCAGACAGAAGGAGCTCTCACTGTTGAGGAGATGAAAGAGAGCGAAAATACGTGGTTTAGGATTGCTCAAAGTGCGGTATTTGGCAACCAGCTTGCTGCGTTGTCCGCTGGCAAGCCCATTGACAAGATATTCGCCGTTCGCGACCTCCATCCTTCTGTGGACAAAAATAGCGTACTGCGAATCAGAACCCGCCTACATAATGCCGCGACGTCAGAAGTAGTTAGATTCCCGATACTGCTACCAGAAAATCACCGTGCTACTCACCTGATTGCTGATAACGCGCATAGGCGACTTCTTGACAGTGGAGTCAATGACTGTCTCGCTGAAATACGCGAGAGGTTATGGGTGGTTCGAGGTCGACAATGCGTGAAAAAAGTTCTCGGACGCTGCAAAGTGTGTGCGCGTTTCAAGCTGCAACCTGCTACAGCTCCGGTCGCACCGCTGCCGAGTGGCCGAGTCAACAGAGCCCACCCATTTCATGTCATCGGTGTTGACTTCGCAGGTCCAGTGTTTATCCGAGGAAGCAGCAAAGTGAAAGCGTACATTGTCCTGTTTACGTGTGCGGTAGTTGCGGGCAGTACATTTAGAGCTTTGTAGTGACATGACTGTGAGCGCATTTGTGATGTTTTTCCGGAGATTTGTTTCACGCCGTGGTCTACCAAGTGCCATTTATTCTTATAACGCCTTGACCTTTCGCGCAGCCAGTCGGGATCTGAAAGTGCTATACGGAGTGTTGCGTGATGTTCAGGTGCAAAACTTCTGTACCACAAACCACATTACGTGGAAGTTCATAGCTGAGCGTGCACCATGGTGGGGTGGATTTTGGGAGCGCCTGATTCGCACAGTTAAGAACTGGTTGAGAAAAAAACATTAGGAAAGAACAGCTTCAGCTTTGAGCAGCTCACCACCATTCTTTCTGAAGTAGAAGTGGTGGTAAATTGCAGACCTTTAACGTACCTTTCGTCTGATCCTGCGGACAAGGAAATGCTTACACCTTCACATTTTTTATGCGGTAGGCGAATCGTCACCCTTTCTCAGACGAACGACTCTCCTACGTTTGTTAGCTGCAGCGAAACTTTGAGGTTGTGGAAGCAAAAGCATCGAAAGGTCAATGACGTTTGGAAACGTTTGCAGAAAGATTATCCACTGGCGTTAAAAAGTGCTCACAACCGAACGGTACACCCTGATAGCAGTGTCAAGGTAGGTGATGTAGTTGTTGTCAGAGAGGACAAAACCCCTGTGATGTTCTGGAGACTGGGCAAAGTCATCGAGGTGTACCTAGGAAAAGACGGTCATGTTAGAGCGTGAAAAGTGCAGCTAGCAGGTGGTCGGGAATTGACTAGACTAGTGCCACTATTGTGCCCTTTGAAACTGTGTGAATGAACATTTGGTGGGCGCGGAGGATGTTGCGGTTTTCTAATTTACCGCCAACATGGACGATGATGATGATAGTAGAGACGCTGACAACGAAGTGGCACGTTCACGCGCCTGGCGATGCGTGCTGGCACGTTCTCTTGTGGTGGAGAAAATAACGCTCTGGCTAGACTGTGCATGGCTTAGCGTCGCTCCCGATGGGCACGAATAAACGCTGAAGATCGGCTTTCTCAACTCGTATCAATACACGTCGTCGTTATTGAGCGCAAAGAAAACAGCAGGTACACTTGAGACAAATTATTTGTAATTAACCGGCAGCCCCCGCCTTCATTTAGTTAGGAATGCTCGCCTGTTGGTTTTTACGACGGTAAGCGAAAAAAGTGGGCGCGGAAGACAAGAAATGGCTGCGTATCTGCTGCTTTCGTTGCAAATGTCAACCAAAAGACGATAGTCGACTGGCGCTTTGCCACGTACATGCATCCCTTCTCTTTCCCGCTCACCTCTCATGCTGTTCCTCTCCCGTCTATTTCCTTCCAAGGTAAACACGCTAGAAGTTTGCTCAAGTGAGTTTAAATTTTCCGCGTTGCCCTGCTCCAAATCGGGTGTCTCGATGCCAGGGCTTGCGTAAGCCAGTGACGCGTCTGAATTGAGGCACCCTACTACAACGTTTATGGAACCACGTTGCCCTACTCCACGAGCGTTCCAAGCTGAACGTGGATCCTATCTAGTGGAACCTTTCCTTGCTATTGCCGTTTGATTTCTTAAAATGCCGCCAGAAGGTAGCGCTGCCGACACCAGGCGGCGGTTTTCGGCCGTTGGTGTAGTATTTCATGTACTATCGCAAAAGCCATGCAGCCGTGCATTTTTAAATCACGGAACATTGCAAATATCACTCATGCATTGATTTTCCGTCTTATATTTGCCTAATGTCTTGTTCTTGTTCAATAATGTTGACAAGTGGGAACACTGACACCGGACGTGGACATTTAGATTTGGCTTTGAGCATATAATACTATTTTCCAGCTATCGTTCCACTTTGCCCGAGCGGTTGAATCGAGTGACAGACAGACAGAGAGAGATAGATAGATAGATAGATAGATAGATAGATAGATAGATAGATAGATAGATAGATAGATAGATAAATAGATAGAGAGAGAGAGAGAGAGAGAGAGAGAGAGAGAGAGAGAGAGAGAGAGAGAGAGAGAGAGAGAGACCAAAATATCTGCGTTTGAGTAGCCCAAGAAAGACTATCGTCTTTAAAAACGACGCGTTAAAAACGGCGCAGTAAGGCTATGGCACGGGACAAACGAAAGCAAGCACAAAACGAATAGAATTCCCGCTCGTGCTGTTTCAGGTCAAGGGCGCGCGAGCACTGCGATGGCGGGATATTTGAAATGCAGTGGAGACAAACCTCTGTTGCATTTATCAAGAGAACAGTGAGGCAGTAATGCGAAGGGCGTGAGCGGTGGTAGCAATAACCAAACTACGGAACGGCACCTCTCGCGATCACTGCTGTGCACTTCCGACAGCTTTCACGTTGAATGAAACTGCGTTAAGTTTTGTTTTACTGCCTGGTTAAATAATCCACTGTTGTGTTCACCTAGCGGGCATTGTTGCGCAATGCCACACTGCGCTCTTTGCCAGTGGAGTAAGGTTCTGACGTAGCCTGTTATAAAATGTCCCACACTGTTTTCTTTCAGAGGACACCCTGTACGCGCTGGGTGGCCTGTCGACGTCCTCGGAGTGCGGCCCCCTCGAAGTCCTGGCAGCGTCCACGGCGGACTCCGGTGACCGCTCCTTCTACCGTGCCTGCCAGCTTCCGGGTCCCATTGCTGGAACGCTGGCGCTGCCACTACCGAACAGAGAAGCACGAGTTCCGGCAGACCGGAGGCGATCTTCGTCCTGCTGACGTCGCGATTGGTTTTACGAACTCTCCAGTGGGCCGCCTGCGAAACTAAGAAGCAAAATAATGTGCTTACCACTACCGACGTGTCGTTCTAAGATTCTACGTTCACCGAGAATAGAGAGGTAGCTTCCCATTCCCTTTCCTTTGTACCTTTTTAGACATCTTTCGGTGCCCGGATTTGGCCCCGTTTGTTTCAGCCGGAGGTTTGTTCGAAGTGGCTCGCCTTTGGGCCTTCTGTGCTCACGTTGAACGCGGGGAGCAAGGCAGCGCAAACCGGAGCAGTCCAGTGAGAATAAGTGCCTTGCGGAGTAATAATCTGAGGACTACCCACAACGAAATGAATTTGTCAGACACAAAACTCACAGCGAAATCAACAGCTACAGGTTGTGTGTGTGTGTGTGAGGGGGGATGGGGGTGTGTGTGGGTGTTTGTGGTTGTGTGTGTGGGTGTGTGTGTGGGTGCGTGGGTGTGTGTGGGGGTGTTTGTGTGGATGCGGGTGTGGGTGTGTGCGTGTGTGCGCGTGTGCATGTGTGTGGGCGCGCACGAGCGTGTGTGTGTGTGTGTGTACCACTACGAAAATAAATATAAGTTAGAGAATAAGGCCTGTCTTGGCGTGTCATGTCCTTGGTATGAAATTCTTCGCTCGATTGCGGTAAATGACAGATTGTGCAGTTAAGTGGGGGCACGCCAACTGATCTTCGCGCAGAGTCCGCTAAATCGGCTCTAAACTGGAACGAATTCGTGCCAAAATGGAATGCCAGCTTACACCCTGCTCGACCATAATATCTACCGACGCCGGCATTCCATACAATGCAGTTGCCACCACCATATACTCCGTAGAGATTCTTACTATAAATACCATAGAGGAATCGGGCACTAGGGTTTATGCCGCGGACACCTAGGGCGCTTGTGTCATCATTGGCCTCCATCATGCTGCACGCTCGCCTAAGCTTCATGATTGGCTTGGATTGAAACGTTTAGGTGGCCGTAGATTCATATCAGGGCCACGAACAGTGCGAAGAAGAGTGTAATTTTATAAGTATAAAGAAATCATAGGTTGGCAAAACAGAAAGAACCCAATAAAACTCACATTTTTTTCCTTCACGCTGTTCTCACTCAAACTCAGAAAGCTCATCTGCTCTCCTAATCACTCGTACTCACTCATCACATACTCTTTTGTATTCGTACTCACTTGTTCTCAAACTCATTTGCGCTCGTGCGCAGTCGTACTCAATCTGTATTCACCGGTACTCAATTCTTCTGTACTCACTTGTACACATACTTAATTTGTACTCACGAGTACTCGCATGCATCTGCACTCACTTGTACGTAACTCATCTATACTCCCAAGTAATAGTACTCAGTCTGTACTCATGAGTACTGAACTAGCACTGAAAAGTACTCAAGTTATTTGTACTGTTTGCTAGGCTGTGGCTCTAGTGGAAGACTGAATAGGGAAAATTATAAAGGTTCGATTAGGGAAACTGAGGTTACATATAGATCAGGACACAGGAGCACGAGAAGAGAACGTCTGACGCGCTGCACGGTCGTAGGGCGAGTCATTGCGAGAGGGAGAGAAAACAATTTTATTGTGTGCCCGGTGGGAAAAAGAAGAGGTTGGAGATCCTCCCCGGTCCCCTTCCCCGAAGGCACGTACACGTGAGAGACTGCAACAGAGCGTAAACAGTTGCGTTGCGTCTGGTGTCTCCTTGTGTTCTTAGGAATGAAACATTGAAGTCCGGGACGCATTGTGCTCTTGGGGGGCTCAGAACTTTTCGGTGAGGCCGTGGCCGTAAAATGCGGTTTGCTGCGTGTTTTCGGACGCCAGCTTTTGTCGTCCATTTTCGTTTCTCGGTGCGCCTATAATCTCCGAATCGCTGAAGCCAGCTGGCACGCTCCTCCTTAATGCCTGCCCCCGAGCACAATTAGGTGTCCGCGTAGATTGACGCTCGTTTGTATCCAGATCACTGCCCGCTTGTTCACAGTTGCTCGATGCCGGCGTTCGTTTCAGGGGCGAAGCACCTTCAGGCCGAGGCTTGTCCGGCGTCTGGCGTCCGTGCTCACGGCACAGCACCGTGTAAATTGAAACATCTGTGGACAAAAGGTTCACAAAAGTTTAACAAGAACCAGATAAAAGGTTCACAAAAGGGTAAAGAGACCGGAGAGAGAGATCGATAGATAGATAGATAGATAGATAGAGAGAGAGAGAGAGAGAGAAGAGAGAGAGAGAGAGAGAGAGAGAGAGAGAGAGAGAGAGAGAGAGAGAGAGAGAGAGAGAGAGAGGCACAGCACCGTGTAAATCAACATCTGTGAACAAAAGGTTCACAAAAGGTTTACAAGAACGAAATAAACCGTTTACAAAAGTTTAGAGAAGAGCTCCTGAAGAGCCGTGCTGCGCATGCGCGAGGAGCGTTGGATTGGATTGGATTGAATTGGATTAGGATTGAATTGAAATGGATTGGATTCGTCTCGGTGGATCTTTCGTCTGCCTGATCACGTGACCCATTGAACCTTCCGTCTTGGCGGATCTTTCGTCTCGTTTGACATTAGGCCACAAGCGTTACGCTCTTAGTGAGGTCATTTCAAGGGTCGTGGACTAGATAAGGGGGCGTTGGGTATCTAAAATCAGGCCTTTTCGACTCCAGACAGCCATGTATAGACCTTATGCAAAAACTGGCGACCCCTTGCGGTGACCGCGGGCCGTTCCGCCATGTTGGGGGCTTACCGGATTCCGCAGACCATGTGATAACGTGGCACAGTTTTATCGAAGATGCCAAAGCACTGCTGTGTGCCTCGGTGCACATAAAAGGATCGAAGGACGATCAAGGAAATCTAAGGCGTTGCGCTGCTGAGCACGAGGTCGCGGGTTCGATTCCCGGCCGCGGCGGCCGCTTTTCTGATGGAAGCGAAAAGCAAAAACGCCCGTGTGTGCGAGATTTCGGCGCACGTTAAAGATCCCCAGGCAGTCAAAATTAATCCGGAGCCCTCCACTACGGCGCGCCTCATCGCCTGCGTTGCGTCGGCGCGTTAAACCCTACAATCAATCAATCAATCGATCAAGGAAACAAGGTAAGGGTGCTAGCTTTGTAGATTTTTTAAATTTCTCCTCGAACAGGATGCGACGCCGGCGGCAAGTCGCTTGTGAGTGCCGAGTGCTTTTCGCGAGGTAATAATTAAGCAGGAAATGAATTCCAGAAACAAATAACACTTTTAAAGCTTAAAAGATGCTATGGTGAATCGCTCGCGTGCCCTGTATTTACCGTGGAGCACTCCTTCCTGCTATCAGTACAGTCGAAAACTTTATGACAGGGGATCGCGTGTCGCTCGGTACATGCAGAGCCATGTGCAGAGCGGTCTAGCGATGGGATGGCGAACGGTCGTAGTTCGTACATTTGGCGGATCCACCCCCTGACAACTGTTGATTGCGGTGTTGTCTGCTGCGGTAGCTATAAGTTAGACATCTGGAGAGAGAGAGAGAGAGAAAACATCTTTATTTGTCCTGCAAACGCGACGCGGCCTCACGTCGTGTCAGCCGGCCACTCGGCTTCTGTCACCTACTCATGCCTACCCCCGGGTGGGGATGACACTTTCGGGCGTTGAAGCTCGAGGGCGTCTGACACTTGCTGGACGGCCATGTGTTGTATGACGTAGTCTTTGCACGCCGCCGCACTGACAAGGTACGGCGGGAACGTCTCTGCTGCACTGGCCTCGCTCGGGTGTCTTCTGCAGTCCCACAGGATGTGGGCCGCCGTGGCCCTGTCCTTCTTGCACATCACACACACACATCACTGGGGTACACCTCCGGGCATATGTGTTTAGCTATCACTGGAGTCATCAGCGCACGTGTTTGCAGCGGCCTAAACACCACTGCTTCGCGTCCCGTCAGCTTAGGGTGGGGTGGGGGTAGTGTCCGACGGTTAGTCCGGTACCACTCCAGGGTGTCCTTGTAGGTGGTGAGTGGCACCACCTCGTCGTCTTCCTCCGCCGCAAGTTGGGGGCTCGGGCTCGCGCCGCGGCTGGTGAACGCGCGTGCCGGGCTGCGGTTCTCCTCGTTGCGGTTCTCGCCCGTTCTCAACGGGCCGGCGTGCGCCGGGAACCACTTAAAGTCACCGCTGATCGTCTGGGGAGTAGGGCCCCGCACACCCTCACAACACTGAGGGAGACACTATTCGTAGCGTAGTGCGAGATCGCCTGTCTAGCGTCACTGATGACTGTGGTGCACTCTGGGTTCGCAAGGGCTAATGCGATCGCCATATCTTCGGCCTGGTCCGTGCTCTTGGCCCTGACGCTGCCGGCCGTGTACAGCGCCCCGGTGGTGGCTGCTACCACCGCCGCGGCGTACGTGTTGGGCCGGTCCGGGTACTTGGCTACGTCCACGTAGTATGCTCCGGTGTCCATCGCGTGTGTTGCCGTGAGTGCCTTGGCTCTCGCGAGCCGTCGTTCCTGATTGTGCTCAGGATGCATGTGCCGGGGGATGGGTGGCACGTGGAGGTTGCGGAGCAGGTCCCGCGGGAGCGAGGCTCGCTCCGCGCCATCCTGCGTTCCTTGTCCCTGGTGCCCGAGCCGCTGTAGGATCGCGCGTCCCGCTCTCGTTTGCCGCAGTCTCGTTAGCTGTACCGTGCGCTGGGCCTCGGCTATCTCGTCAAGAGTGTTGTGAACTCCCAGCTCGAGGAGCTTGTCCGTGCTGGTGTGGGTGTATAGCCCGAGTGCCGCCTTATACGCCTTGCGGATGATGGCGTCGGGCTTTTTGCGCTCCGCCGCCTTCCAGTTGTGGAAAGCCGCTGCATAGGCTACGTGACTGACTGCGAATGACTGGACGAGCCGGAGCAGACTTGCTTCCTTCGTCCCCGCATGCCTGGTGGACACTCCGGATGAGCCTAGTGGCCGTTTCCATCTTAGTTTCCAGCTTCCTGATTGCGAGGCCGTTGTGCCTGAGCGCGTCTATGTGGAGGCCGAGGACCCTCAGGGTCTTAACATGTGGGATGGCCGTGCCGTCCCGCGTTCTCAGGGTGATGTCCGGGGTTGTACCCTTGCACCTTCCGTTGGGTGGCAGAATTAGGAGCTCCGACTTTGCAGGCGAGCAGATCAGCCCGGTTCCCTGCAACTGGTTCTCGATAACGTCGATCGCCTGCTGCAGTGCGGCCTCAATGTGGCCGTCACTGCCTCCCGTCATCCACAGGGTGATGTCGTCGGCGTAGATCGTGTCGTGTGCTTGACGTCCGGGAGGCCGGCGAGCCTGTTGGCCACCCCGATCATCACCATGTTGAACAGAATAGGCGATATCACCGACCGCTGCGGCGTCCCGACACTGCCCAGCGTCCTGGTAAGTAGCTGTATAGCCCCGACGTTGATTGCCGTCGTGCGCTCGGTGAGGAAATCCCTGATGTAGGCGAACGTTCTCTGCCCCATGTCGAGGCGGGACACTTGCTCAAGGATAGCTGCATGCTTGACGCGATCAAATGCACTTTGTAAATCTAGGCCCAGGACCGCTAGGTTGTCTAGAGAGTGGGTCGCTTGGTCGATCACCTCCTGCTTAAGCAACAACATGGCGTCCTGAGTGCTAAGCTTAGCCCGGAAGCCCAGGATCGTATCGGGGTAGAGTCCTTCTTCCTCGAGGTACGACTGCCATCGGTTGAGAAGCACATGCTCTAGCACCTTGCCCACGCACGACGTAAGCGATATCGGACGCAAGTTGTCGATGTGAGGGGGCTTACCCGGTTTGGGGATGAGCACCGTCCTCGCCTCCTTCCATCGCTTGGGTAGCTTGCCGTTGCGCCAGCACTCGTTGTAGTACCATGTGAGAGCCGAAATGGCCGCGTCGTTCAGGTTAAAACGATTCCAGAGAATGCGTGTTCCGATGAAGGGCATTTTAGCAAGCGCATAACGGAGCGAACGCACTAAAACGTTTGCTTTCCGGTGCCCGATCGGGTGATAAAATATGTTTTCCTCTGTGACGTCACTAATGCAGCAGGCCGCTGCGCGATAAAGCGCTTTCAGGGAGTGCGCCCGCCAACCGCACAAACTACGAGAGCACGCCAGCCTCTCACTAGAGCGCTCTGCATTTATTAGCGGCACGCGCTTCCGTGTTTACTGTCATAAAACTTTCGACTGTACACGCAAGATGAAACCAATCCTGCTATGTGGGGATTGGTTGCCGCGCAATGCACCCGCCGCTTTTTATAACCTTCGGTGTGGTTTTACGAAAGTCCTACTCATTCATTAGCTTGCTAAACAACACAGGCTACGCAAAACGCTACAGTTAAAACCCACACGTAGCGCTAGTAGGGTGCACATTAGGCAGCACAAGTCGACCTCTTACCGCGCGTTGCCGGCTGCTCGAGCTTCGGGTATTTTCCCGAGATCGAATTTTCTAAGTCATAGTGTGCACCCGTAGTGCAGCGGCGGTAGTCATGTTCGACAGTCGCACGATGGTACACCTGCTACAAGTGGGATTAGCGACAACGTTGCCGGCTGCTCGAGCTTCGGGTATTTTCCCGAGATCGAATTTTCTAAGTCATAGTGTGCACCCGTAGTGCAGCGGCGGTAGTCATGTTCGACAGTCGCACGATGGTACACCTGCTACAAGTGGGATTAGCGACAAAGATTATCGTGTCACTATCGCCAGCCGTTTTAACCTATGTAACTGTGCGGACCCGCCACAACGCCCTTAAAGGGGTCCTGAAATACCTTCCGCCGATGCATGGATGTACATGTAACCAAAGAAGACAATGTATTAGCAATCTCCTCCCGCAAGAATTTTGTTAAAGCGATGAGTATTAGCTGAGAAATCGTAAATCAAAATCCGCGCATTATCGCCGTGCCGCGTTTCCTCCTCCTTTCAACTTACTCTCCGCTGTTGACGGCGCGACAGCTTTCCCTGCCGTGATGCTGCGCTCCTCGGCGGTGACGTACTTCCGCTATCGCGCTGCTCATACTGCCGTCTGCTACGGGCAAGCTTTGTTGACACCTTGAATCCCTCACTCCGCTCAAGGCTGGAAATGCGAACGAAAAATCTGGCCGCATTTCTGCGGCGGCCTGGCCTTGCCCTTTCGCGGTGTGCGTTGCTGCAGGGCAGCATGTGACTTTTAATCGGCGGCGAACTCGCAGCCGCTCGGGGACGATCGTGCCCTCGGTCCCTCATGCCCCTCAGGCACCGCGCACTGTTTATCCAAAAAGCGCCGTATCAGATGTGGCCCCGCTGGCGCCGGGTCTTATTTTGCGGTGGTGGAAATTCCTGTCGGCGGCATGTGAAAAAGACATTTTAAACCGATACAGAACCCGTGCACAAAATGCTTCAATCATGTTGACCAGTTCAGCTGGGGGTGACGCGTGGTGGAGAGCGGCAACGTTGGCAAAACATGCTCCGGCGCAGCTCTGAGCTTTCTAGCGCTGCAGCGAGCGCCATTTCTTTAACGATCTCAAACATCGGTTGCCTTGGCAACAAGGCACAAACCGCCCTAGAAGTCAGTTACGGTTGCGTGATCCCGGTTCAGCTCGGGGCCCCACCTCGCGACATGTTGGCACTGCAGGCGTACCACTCACTCCCATTGGGAAGTGTGAGATGCGTTTGGCATTACAGGAGGCGATGGTGTGTGTGTTATGGACGCCTTTGTTTCGCGATGAAATGCGACGTTGTGCTTCTGCGGGTGGATAGTGCTTCCCATGGTCTGTATTATCTTTCTCGAGCGACGTACGACTCAACCTCGCATGGGGTATGTGCAGTGTGCGTGGCTAAAAGCCATCTCGACTTGCGCGCCAGAGTTAAGTGACTTGCTGTTCGTCCCCGCAACCGCGCGCGAGGTGAGTGCCGAATTTACGACGGGCAGGAGGAGGCAACCCATCGTCTGTCAATCGCGGTTCAGACTTGCAACGCATGTTGTGACGTTGTGTTCGTTCGAAACGCATCTGTGGATTGTTTTAAAGTGGAATAAAATGTATCCGTCAAACCCGGGCATTCGGCTCAAGGCGTTCTCTGCGATTGCACGAAAGAAGTGCCACGGACTTCAACGCTTTCTTTACGGAACGTACTCAGGTAAGAGAATATCCATGTCGTGTTATGGCCGTGTTGCATTCAACACGAACGGTTAAGCGTTTGTTTACACTTGTTTCGTTTGTCGTAAAATGTCCAAGCACTCCGACACTCCGCTGGCAGATCAGCCGGCGAGCCGACGCTGAGCAGACGACTCATCTCTCTGCCCGAAGTGCGTGAAAAAGCCGCCCAATAGCAGGATGTCTAGCTCATGGCGAACATCTGGGAATCGATGATGTAGACATGTGAAGATGGCGGCGTCCGAAAACACGAAGGAAAGGGTGAGAAAAAAGCGACGAACTTTGCAACAAAAGTGTGAGCTTTCCGCTGCGCGTAAAAGAGTAATACTTGGCCCAGATGACCTTGACGACCCTATCTAACGATTGCGCTACTTCGTTTAGTGTGCTCAAAACGCCTTTCAGGGCCCCTTTAATGCTCGAAGAGAATCTGCTCCTCAGTTTTAAAGTAAACAAAAAGTTGAGGCTTCCAAAGCATGCACTGAGTCATGAAAAGAAAAAAAACCTTGCCCAGGTACACAGTTTATTTCGTTGTGTTTTTCTTCCCAGGTGTCTTTCCAGTGCATCACAGGGGAGCACAAGTTGCGCAAAGCATGGCTAGTGGCTATAAAAAGGGACCCCCCATTTAACATTAGCACAGCCAGCGTATGCTCCAAGCACTTCAAGGAAGATGACTTTCTGAAAAACATTGCCAGTGGGCGCAGGGTGCTGACGGACACAGCCGTGCCTTCAGTGTTTTCATTTTCAAAGCCGAAGAAAACTCCAAAGCCTCCCAAAGCTAGACCTCCTCCAGTTGTCTCAACCGTTGTCCGTGAGGAGGCAACGCAACCAATGAACATCTCCGATAGCGACAACAGCTCTCTTTTGATGCCCTCAGATCACAGTTCTTCACCGGAAAACTGCCAGACTCCTGTCCCTCAAAAAAATCAAGAAATCCTTGAACTCCGTCGTGAGCTGCAAGAAGAACGTGACAGAGTCACAAGACTAGAGGCCCAGGTTTCTGTCCTTTTGAAGAGATGCGAGTACCTGGAGAGTGCAAGTGCGGAATTTGCAATAGAGAAGTTCAAGGACAGCGACGAGGACGTGCAGTTCTACACCGGCTTACCTTCCTACGCCGACTTCAGGAAGCTGCTGAACTATATGAAGCCGGACAGCGTGTGTACCGAAGACAACACCGAGGAATCGAGAAAAGAGCCAGGGCGGCCTCCTGGTTCTTAGCATGGAGAACCAGCTGTTTTTAGTTTTAGTTACCCTTCGGCTCGGGCTCTTTCAGAGAGACCTTGGCCACCGGTTTAACATTCGCCAAAGCACAGTTAGCCGAATTTTTAACGAGTGGATGAACTTGCTGTTTCACCGGTTTGGTGATTTCTCTTCATGGCCCCGACGTGAAGTGGTCGACAAATTCATGCCACAAGAATTCAAGGAGAAGTACTCTAGTACCAGGGTCATCATTGATGCTATGGAGATCAAGTGCGAAGTACCAAGTTAAAGTTCTTTTGCGCTCCAATCTGAAACCTACTCCAACTACAAGTCTGCAAACACATCTAAGGGCCTTGTTGGAGTCTCACCAGATGGGACGCTAATATTTGTGTTTGCACTTTATACGGGCTCCATCTCTGACAGAGAGCTCGTTAAAGCCAGCGGACTTCTTTGGCGACCCTTTGACGAAGGGGATGTAGTTATGGCCGACAAAGGGTTTACGATCAAGGACCTACTGGAACCAATGGGCGCTCACCTTAACATGCCACCTTTCCTACGAAATTGCCAGTTTTCAAAGGAGCAGGTTGAAGAGACAGAAGCGATTGCAACCCTCCTCATTCATGTAGAGTGCCGGATTCAACGCTTCAAGAGTTTCCATATATTTGATCGAAGAATTCCCATCCCGATGGCCCACTGCAGCTAACCAGATATGGGCAGTATGCGCTATTTTGACTAACTTTCAGACGCCCCTCATGAAGGCATCCTAATGGGCATCTAAACAGTGTACATCAACCAACCTCACTGTCTACCTCCCTGAACTTTTCATGTTTTTTTATATAAGTTTTAACATGCCGACGGTACACCGGCGATGAGGCGTACCGTAGTAGAGGGCTCCAGGTCAATTTTGACCACCCAGGGATCTTTAACCTGCGCCGAACCCTCAAGCACTCGGGGGCTTTTGCTTTTCGCCTCCATCAGAAAAACGTCGAAGTTTGACTTTTTGTGCTTCTTGGTGCTGAGTTAAATGTCCTGGGCCATCTCCCGAAATGTGAAGCCTGAGGAGGGGCGAAGCATGCAGTGCATAAGTGTATTCTTGGCGTTTTTTCCCACGGAGATGAAACCGTTGGGGGTAAAGGTATACATACAGCTTTGCTGTAAATATCTCGTGTCTTTGAAGCACGAAGCGTTCTTGCACGAGGTGTTGGAAAACGAGTTTCCCAGTGTGTTCTTTTAGTACACGTTACGTTCTAGTGTGAGGCATTGGAAAACGAGGGTCCGGGTGTTTTAGTACTGTGACTACATGATACAGCAACAACATGAGACTGTGACCACCCGATCCCCTAAGGCACTTCGCCCCTACAAATAATTATCCTGTGACGGCACTTGTTTGTGCATGGTTGTAAACTGTGGAACGCAGTCAGTCGAGTTTCTTCCATTGGGTCTGCTAACAAGTGAACTCGTTCTGGTGTTCTGGTACCCGTTTCTTTTGTTGCTCCTTTTTCACTGTGTACTTGATGCTCTGATCTCTTGAATATTGAGCCATTCAGGTCGAATATTGATTGTTTTAAGTTTTTTTCCATTGTCGGTGCATTTATGTAATAAACTTGATGGGTGTCTGTGCAGACTCGGTGCTGAGCTATTTGAAAGACTTCCGTAATAATGTGTTCCGTTGAATTGTACTGGCTCTTTGTGCTAAACATCTCTACTCACTCCTGCTATGTCTCAGAAAATAAGACAGCAGCATCTGTACATGAAATGAGAAGGCATACCCATGTGGTAAAAGTTACCTGGTTATTATCTCTTGTTGCATGCCTTGTAGCATGAAGAACTGCGACTTAATTTTTTCTAAATATACCCCACTCTTCGCAGGTGAAAAATCAAGAACCCCATGCGAATTATGTACGAAAGATGCCGATATGCTGATTCCCAAAACTACTAGATGGCAAATAATTCTTTATTCACTCATTAACAGGTGCAATATATTGACAATAATGACAGAATGCATGTGCCCTGCTATGCAAACAGCGACAAGACAAATGTTTTACATTTCAACTTGCTGGATCACAGTTGAGAAATTGATCAAATATTGGAAATGACATGACGTCCCCCTTTCTAGAATATGGCATCAAAAAAGCAAACTGAGCTAAAAAATTGCACTCTTTCATTGGCCTGCTAATCGCTACCTGTGTTATACTAGAGAACAAGCAATGACTAAAAAAACTACAAAGCCGACTATGCCATGGCATCAAAAAAGCAAACTGAACTAAAAATTTGCACTCTTTCCTTGGCCTTTTAATCCTTATCTATGTTATACCTGAGAACAAACGACGACTAAAAAAAAACACAAAGCCGAGTATGTCATTTGCGACTTTGGTTGTTTTTGTGATATGCAAATTAGATAATTTACACTAAGTTTGGGCTACAGAGCAAGAAGCTCCGTGGTTTAAGCACAGCAGACACAACATTTGTACATTGCTATCATGGCTGGCTTAGAGGTGTGTCGTGTGATATCTTATGTAATGAGCCACAAATAGAATAGCATGGTTAAAATAGAAACTGTCTAGCTTAGACTTCATCCCTATCCAGGTGGACTCTGAAAACACAACCGTGCAAACAACAATCCACTTCTCAGCATAACAAAATGGGTCCACTTGAAGCCAGAACAGAACATTTGTCCCATGACTTGAGCATAATACTCACTCGACACTTTAAGCTCTGGGATGCCGTCGTTCAGCTGCATACAAAAGTCCTCTGAGGCAAGAGCTGTGCTCAGTGGATCGGCCCTCTTGCTCCAAGGACACTTGACTTTTATTAGACCAAAAGGGGGGTCTTCACGTGGGTCGTAGACAACACGATCTGGCGTTTCACCTAGCCATGGGCAACTAGGACGCACCATCAGCCCACAGGTGGAGACCACCACACTGCGGCCGAGATGCTCCATGACATGGACGTAACGCTGAATGGCTCGTGGTTCATTCGTCGTGCCGTGCCTGCGCATATTTAAAAGGCGGGTATTCTGGGTCACTACAATGAATGTCAAGAAGCAGACCCAGCAAAAACATTAAATTACGCAGGTCCTCGTGCTTTACTGCCAAGAAAATGTTAGAGAATGTAGCAGTAATCGTGTCAAAGGAAAGTTAAAGGGAGATCTATTAGAAGACTTCCTCGAGGTGGGCATCAGAACGGTCTGCTGGTGAAAGAGGGGGCAAGGACACTGGACCATGTTCTTGCTGCCATCCACCTCTCACAATGCAAACTCATCAAGGGCATGAAAGCAATTTTGGCCTGTTCCTTCCCTTGAGGCCTTACTGTGTGCACATATAATCATTGGTTAAAAAGGGAAAGGAGGAGAAGGGGTGAGGTAGTAAAAAAGACATTATGGGTTATGTATTTGAGACTGCCAGTACTTAGAGACATATATACCGGCAAAATTGGATTCTAAAATTTGTACAATTTATCCAACCATGACAAAATGAGGTGGGGCTAAGTTATCTTGCTAGCCTAGCAACGCACTTTGCTAGGTAAGGCATTTTATCGAGCCATTACCACATTAAATTCCCACAGCACGTTTTATAAAATCTCGGGCGAAATAACAAAATTATGGTAGAAATACAAATTTATAAATTTTAACGAAAATCCAGCAGGGCTGGCAGGTATGAATACAAGTGCGCTCTGTTCAGGAATTAAACGGATTATGTTGGAGCATTACATATGCTTACCCCACGAAAAGAAAAAGAAACAGTAAACTAAAGAAACAACCTTAAAACAAGCTCTGTGTGTGCGAATTGCTAGTTTTTTCTCACCTCACAATGGAATTCGAGAACGCTTTTGGCCGCATGACATTTGCGATGACTCGCTCCGTCCATGGCTGTTTTCGGTTCAGAACTGCGTGGAACTTCGATGCCGTGAGCCTGTTGGCCCGTGCAGCCTTCCACGTCGGGCTCTTTGCCTGCTGCCGTGTGTTGAGCTCCAGTACGCTGGCATCCTCCGTTGACAGCACCAGACCCTGGGTGGACAAAACAAAGATATGGCAGGTATTACATGCGACAGCTCAGGTGGACATGCTGCAGACTCCCATTAGGTTGAGTGCAAGGGCACAGCAAAATGTTTACATTGACACTGCTACCCAAAATTTATTAAGTTGGTTAAAATTGCTGCCCGCAAAGAAACAGAAATTCAGTAATATTTGTAAAAACAGTATGTTTAATGCAACACGTCTTGCTTTCCTGGAAAGCAACTTTACTGCTGTCCTTGTGACCAATAAATTTTGCACGCTAAGTACTGTCAATCTCATTTCAGATAAGGTAACCACAACTTTCTCTCTCCTGCTGTTGCCACTAGAACATGGTTTTATCAGTTGCATTTCTTTACTGGCATGCAAATTTTCACTGACATAACATTTGGAACATAGTTTAAGCTACCAGAAAGTAAGCATTGTTACAGCAATTCAGTATCATACCTGCAAGAGCTCACTGTTTCCCAGTTCCTCGGGGGGCCACCAGCTCTGCTCGTTCGGCAAATATCTGTGCACTGGTGCCGATCCTAGTTCTTCCCTTGATGGTGTTTCTTGCCAAGGCACAAGGCCCTCGTAGCCACACGGAAGTAGTGGCATTTGTACATCCTTTGCCGAACCTTCAAAAGACGGCCCACACTGAGTCTTAACGAGGCGCGCGGTTGCAGAGTCAGCTAGAATGGCTGCCCAACAGCCATTAGCCTCGTTTGTGCTCTCTGAGAGCCTCATCATAGATTCCCTCTTTTGTTGCTCTGTAAGAGCTGGTTGAACAAAGTCCTGTGTGGAGCACTGTAGCTGAGTCATTGGAAGTCCGCCTTCTATACGGCGCAAGTTGACATTCATGACGCCTTGTGGGGCCATCGTCTTTCTTGGTCGTCGCCACTGCTGGGGCCGTTCAGTAGGGGATAATTGTTCGGGCGTCTCTTTATAACCAAGGTTCTGGAGGTGAACAACAGTCCTCAGCACTGCCATTAAGTGACTACAGTAGCCCGACACTCCTGCCGGGCAGCTGCACTGGGCCTGCTCAATGTCGCAGTTAGACCTGAAGGCAAGGTGCACAGTGTAAGGGTCGGCATTCTTTTTCCAGCTCCTGTAGCATGAAGAGCGGATGGCGACAACAGGACCAGTGCCACTGTAAGAAAGCAAATGCACAATGCAAGTAATTTAGTCAAGAACAGCTAACATGTAATGACAGCCCAAAGGATGACGGAATGACGAGGCTAATTTTGGCACAGCATCACCATCTAAAAAAAACAATTGTACTCAAACAAAAATGCAGTTTGTCTGTAAAAATACCATTAAAGTGAAACGTAGATGCCAGTGATGCCACCACGAATGTAAACAAAATGTAAAGTGCAAGAAAAAAATGTGGACAAACACACTGATATCTGTGCGCCTTCTTTTTTAGTCTTCCATTTTTTGCGCTGTTATTTGCTTGTGTAAAATGCACCGGCTAGCCCCAGAACACCTTGAAGCCCCATTCCGTTAACAAAATATTCAGAATCGCAGTTTAAAATTACAGGCGTGTAGGCAAGGTGTTTTTTTAGAGCGTTTGTAACGAAGATACTTGTCAATGGTGCCTGCATGCCCAACTACGCAAGTGTTTCTTAAGTACGTTTCTAAAACGAAATCTGTATTGAAAACTGTTAAAACTGCCGCTGAAAGATTGGACAGTGCATTTGTTGTCGCACGGGTCAGAGAGCAGGCTATGAGTGAAGCGGACTAGTGTGGAATAACTATTTTTAGGAGTTAGCTTTATCGGTGTTCTGCACAGCGCAGGTTACGAGCGTCTTCGTTTCGTGAAAACTGGACCCCACGGCATGAAGTATGCGCTCTGAACGCAATGAAACAGCACAACATAACCTATAGACGTCATGGAAACGAATCCACTTTAGTACCATTAGACGGCGTTAAAAACTTCGGAATTCCAGCAGTCCGCAAGTTTGAGCTAGGCGCACTCGTATTTAAGTGTGCTTTTCTGTGCAATGCGGTGGCGGATACATTCCATCAAATGCGACCAACCACGCAAAAAGAAAACAAAGGAACGGAGCACAACAACTGAAGAACAGTTTAAGATTGTTTAAAAAAGACAGAAAAAGACTATACTTGCCCAGCGCACTTCTTGGTCTTCAACGTCCGCAGGCTGACATACGATTCCGTTGTGAATTTGTAGCTTCACTGGCGGTGCCTGTCTGAATGCGTTTTGGACGCATAATAGGAGTCTGCGAAGTCGCTTGGAAAGTTGGGCAACACAGAAAGGTCCACAGACCACTCGTTGCTCATTATTTTTGTCTAAACGCGGAAAATAACAGGATCGCAAAACTGAGAAAGCTGCTCACATGCACCACGCCACACAAACCCGTGAACGCAAGCCCCCAACATGGCGTCGTTTGCTTGTTTCGGTTTTGTCCCGGTAGATGGCGGCACTTTTGCATAAGGTCTATAAGAGGACGAGGTGATTCGAACAGCCGTCGGGGCGAATCCCTTCAACCCGCAATCAGGGGCTAGGTTCGCTCGCCCGTCGCACTGAGCCGGCGAGCTGTAAAGAGCTGAATAGGCACCGGACACTGCAGTTTGCGCTAAGGTCCAATTTTAGGGACCTTAGTTTGCGCGCGACTCCAGCGCTGCCTCTCGCCGCCGCTTAGCAACTCTGGGTCGGTGGATGTCGCGACCGGCCGTTCAGCGCACGTAAAAACACACGCGCTGCGTGCGGTTCGACGTTGTTCGGCGGAAGTTTTTTTAAGAAACATAGTTATAATTGCAAGTTGCGGGGTCCGAAAGGATCAAAAGGGTGCAGGAAAGAATTAGTGGCAGCGCTGCTACTGCTGCGCGAAGGACAGCCACAATCGAGAAAGGCAGCCTGCCATCGTTCTGTACAGGTTTCTCGCTCGGGCAGCCGTGGGAGAATAAGCGTCGCAAGAAATGATTTTAGCAGTAAGAAAAATCAAGGAAATAAGAAAGTCATGACATTTTTTGTCAGTGGAAGGAGTAAACTTATGAGTACCGTTACCGTTTATGCGCATCGCAGACACGAAGGGCCGTAAAACTCAAACGTTTGCTTTCAGTGTTCATACACATCACGCGCTGCGATGAATCGCATGCCGTCATAGTAGTTGCATAACACAAGGTATTACCGCTTCCGCCACTATTGTTTTATCAGCAGTAACTTTTTTTAGCGACATTCACGGTACCGAATGGATACCAAAAGGCGGCACAAGAATATGCATTCACAGCCCTTCGCGGGTGATGCCAAAAGCAATGTCAAGACGGTCAATACGCATCGCTCTTACTGCCCTACTTTGTTACCCGAAGTGTACAGAGTTCGGCCACGCATTGCAAGCGAGATCGTGAAAAGGTATCAAAGGCAAGGTTGCATTCACTCGCGCTGACTTCTTTAATGTGTTTTGCGTACTCTGAAAGTTGAGATTATTATTGTTTAGGCATAGGATGGGGAGGAGAATTCTTTAATGCGTTTTGCGTACTCTGAAAAGTTATTGTTTAAGCAGAGTATGGGGAAGGGGAGGAAATACTTTTTTGGAGAATTCCGAACGGCCTGAACAAACTGTATCACAATAGCCGCTAAGACGACTCTAACATTACGCACAAGATAGAAGCCGAAACTAAACGGAATCTTCGTAAAGACAACCGCCGCTCCGCAGCAGATTTCGACCTGTGTGGAACTGCGTTTACTTTGCCAACAGCTATGCGTTCTTAATTAGTGACAACACCAACCGAGCTGAAGAAGGGCAACCGAAAAAAATCGCGCCAATCCACCCCGTGAATGTGGTTGGAAAGCAAAGCTGTAAACGGCACCCATAACGATTACTCATGCGACGTCACTTAAAATCACTCACATCGCTCTACAAATAGTAAAACCAGAGAGAAGTGAAATGCACTTAACTACACCATTCATTACTTCAAAGAGATATTCTTGGTAAGGTTAAATCAATGCATGATGCATGAACGGTGTTTGGTTGAGTTGTATTGGTGTAGCACAAGAGTAGAAACTTTTTTTATAAAATTAAAGTAAGCTCCAACCCGGTGTTAGACGATCTGTCTTCTCCGTCTCTGCGCCGCAGACGGAGGCGACGAGATTTGCGGCAGATAAGGAGGAGGAGGAAGAAATACTTCTTTTCAGATTTCTCAACGGCCCAGAGTGCAGCCCTGGGGAGTGATTCCTTCTTCTGTGGGGCCCATATGCAGTCCGCGCTGCCTGTGTTCTGTCCCCCCACTGAAGCTAGGTAGGTGGAGAGGGCCTGGACAGCAGCATCTCCCATTGCTCTTGTTGGGTGGTTGACGGAAGGAGAGGAGGGTGCTCAGGGCTAAAGCCGCACACCCCGATTACGGGGCGGAGCGTTCCTACTTCTGAGCAAAATTTACATTCAGCGTCGTAGCGATTCGGATGCATTACGTGAAGACGCGTAGGCTGTGGGAAGGAGCCCGGATCGTATGAGCCGTAGGGTAGTTTGTTGTTCTCTGGAAAGGTCAGGGTAAGGCGAAGGTACGGTCTGTCTCAGAAGGCGATAATGCTGGATTATCTCCCTGGACGTGACAAGCGGGTGACTCTTCTCGTGCAGCTCCATAGCACGGGAGGTAAAAGCTCAGGCTTGTTGGGAGGGCGTATTTGTTGCCCTCCATTGAAGCGTGAGGCGGTGTCCAGATGAGCTGAATGGAACCGTTTGGGGAGTGGTTTTTTAGCACGCACAGCGCAGGTCAGGACACCGAACCCGACTGGTAATCCCAGTAGGCTTGCTTGGAATCGGTGACTACCCTCCGAACCCCTGGTTGAGTGAGAGCCAAGGTGATGGCTGCCTCTTCTGCTGCCGTCATTTGTTGGGTCCTAAGCGAGGTACACGCAAGGAGGTTGGTTCTGGAGGTAGCCACGATGATGGCGTGTTGCTGCCCTGGATGTTTGGAGAAGTCTGTGTACATAACTGCATGAGCCCCACCGAGGGTGGTGTTTAGCGCTTGAGCCCGTGCTTTTCGTTGACCCTCGTCATGTGAGGGGTTCATATTTCTGAGCAAAGGGAGCATCTTTAGTTTTAGTCGCCAAGAGTCTGGGAGTACGTCAAGCGGAGTGACATTCTGGGCTGCCCAGCCAATCTGGTGAAGCATGCGGTTACCCACCGCAGTTCTGAGTCGGACCTTCTGGTTAGAAAGATGACCTTCTATCAGCTCTTCCACCGTGTTGTGGAGCCCCATGCTAAGCAGCCTCTGTGTGGACGCACTCATGAGAAGACCAATGGCCTGCTCGACCGCCTTTCTAATCATTATAAAAGCATCTCTATGTCTTCCTTGTCGAGAAGAAGACAGGGGGTTGATGTAAGTAACTCTTGAGAGGACAAAAGCTTCAATTAATCGTAAGGTACCGGATTCCTTTAGGCCTCGCTTCTTGGTGGCAACTCGCCTGATCATGTGTATGATTTGATTAATGCTGTTTTTAAGGCGCTGCAAGGAGACGACACTTTTGGTGTTAGCCTCGAGATATAGGCCCAGGATCTTGATGCTGGGGCTTGGAGTGATGGCCTGGCCATCAAGGAGTATTTGAATGTATTCCTTGATTAGGCGTGAGGGCGGACGACAAGGAGCCGAGCTGTGATTTTTTATGTGAACACTGGAGGCCACAGGCTTTAGCACATTGGCGTACTAGAAGTGAGATGCCATGCATTGGTGTGACTTCCTTTAAATTTTGTAACTCTTAGCACATGAGCAAGATGTGCACAGGGCCGCTAGACGGGCGTGAGTGGTCGCGTGACGATTTCACGTGGCATTCAGCGAGAACGCAGGGGGTAAACCCGTAGATGAGCTTGCTGAGTACACCACCTGTCTTCCCGTCTTCGCGTGGGCTCGTAGCTAAATTGGTAAGACAACGGGCTCTCGCTTTGTTAGTCTATTAGTTCCAGGTTCGATTCCCGGCGGTGCCAGTGAATTCTTTTATTTGTTCGCTGGAGTTTTCTGGTGACACCAACGGTCGCGAAAGAACCCTTGGGGGGTAGAGGTAAAAAACTCCCAAGCATTTCCCCGAGGGTGAACATGGTTAAGTGCGAATGCACGGGGTGATGCTATGAGGGGGAGTAAAGTTAAAATCCGTTGGCATTCGCCCGTGAGCGCACGCGAGCCGACCCACGGAGGTCTGGCAGTTTATCGCTGCATATATAGGGGGGTACGCCGCGCCGAGCGCGCCGAGCCAGGTGGCTGAGAGAGGAGGCGAGCGCAAGGGGAGAGGGACAGCGGCGCACGGCAGCTGCAGCCGAGCGAGGGGGAGAGGAGAGAGTGTGACGTCACGGTGGAGAGAGAGGCGCGCGGCAGCTGCTGGGGAGAGGAGGCGCGCTGTGACGTCATACCATGACGTCACGGCGCGAGGAGCGGTGCGGGGAGCGGCGCGCACCCGCGCAGCCACGGCGAGGAGGCGGAGCGAGCGCGGTCACGTGGTGAAGTGACGTCACCGCGCCGTTGCTACTGACGCTCCTCTCCGCTCCACGCCGTTGCCAGGGAGAGGAGGACTGCGGACGCCGCCGCCGCCGCCGCCGCCGGCGGTGGAAGGTTTGGGGTCGCTTATAAAGTGCATTCGCACTTAAAAGCTTTGCTTTAAAACAATTGCTGAATCACTAAAACAAACCGAGAGGTGCCGAATATATGAACGCGCGACCGCCGTCTGCCTCTCACCGACCCAAAGTTCGCTCAAGCTTCCGTGGGGCGGCGCTGGGTGTACTTATTCGTCGCGCCCTCTGAGCAGTGACCGGTGCCTATAGGTGCCTTTCTGTGAAACAATGCGGCACCCCACCTCTATTCTTTGGATGGAGCTCGTATAAACGTGGGAGGGGTTAAAGGGACACTGAAGTGAATTTGTCAAGCTCCCGTTTTTGCTTGCATTGCGTATACTGGCTCAAATTAGCACACTTTTCATCGTTTATCCGGTTGACAAATCGGTAATTATTTTACAAAGCGCGAAAGAAGAAAAACTACCATGCGCGGTTTGCGGCGGCCGCACCAACTAAGGCTGTGACGTTGAGAGGAGGGGCGCCGTGATTGGACGATGCCCAAGGTTAGCAATCACACGAGTTTCGGTTTCGGTTTCGGTTCTGTAAAAGATAACCAATGGCTTTGTTGGATGGGCATTCTCAATATCTCAGTAATCATCGTACCGCGCTTCTGCCATGCTGTCGGCTGTAAAATGCGTAAGATAAGCCTCCCAGGACGGCTTGGAATCGTAGCATTCACTACCCGAGGCCTACGCAGTGCATGAACGCCCTCCGCGTCCCCGCAGACGCTCAAATGCCATGCGCTTTTCCCCCATATTTGGAGCTTGCCGCACTCATGCCTGTATCGTAAAAAGCGTGCTCGCACCAGGCCAAGGGTCTGTTGATTCTGGCCTGTGCCCACTGCCTGCAAGCAGTCGGTGCTTATGGCAACAGCACGCCAACGAGAACTCGCTAGCGCGCCAGTGCCAGCCTGCGCGCGTTTTGTGAACTAGTTCGTGTAGCCATGAACGTTGCGGGGCCCCAAAAAAGGTGAACTCAATATAGAAAACATCGGCGGAAAACAAAAAAGTTAACTTACAAAAAAAAAAAGCACGTACCCGCGGGGATTCGAACTCGTGACTCGCAAAACATTTGGAGTGAAATCCCAGCGCCCCAGACTGCTCGGCGACTGAGCGGGACACGAATGCGTTACTAATATAGGGTATATATTGTACAACCAGTTTACACTTTTATTTAGTTTTGGCATTTCAAGCCGCTTAGGTGACTATTGGTTGTACTGCGATCGTGCAGTAAGCGTCGCCCGAGTTTCCACAGTAGCTCACGTCTAGCAATTGCATTTCGTAGACGGAAAAGCGTTCGCAGATGCGTAGTCGTGCTGCTGACCGCTGTGCTTGTTCGCCCAGCGCAAAAAAAGTGCTTCCCGCGCCCTAGTTTTACGCTGTACGGTAAAAATATCAGTTGATTTTATTTGCTTAGTACCTATATTGACTTCGCTGACTCTTCTCCCGCCTTCAAGAGGCCTTATATTTTCCTACTGGCGTACCAGTCAGCGAAGCGTCGCATGTGCAGCGCTTGTGTGAAGCGACCTTGACTTGGAGCTAGATACAGTGTACAAACAAACCAAGTAAAGAAAGGCACATTCTTCCATTCACAAACGTGTCCTGGCTTCGTTTCAACTAAGCGAACGAATTGCGACCAAGCAATTTTTTTTAACCTCCTTGATTGCGACGACCCGCCGGCGGCCGGCGGACGAAACGCTGGGCCGACTGACTCTGTCGGCCGGGGAGCCATGCAGTAGCGCAGCCGTGGCGCAGCCAATTGCCAGCTCATCCCCTCCTGACGTCACACGAAAACGCCACAGGAAATGGGCGAGCGTAAAGAGAGGAGGACAGCGTTTTCGAATTAGTTTTTCTACTAAATAAAATCGCGTAAACGCGCCTAGAGTGGTCGAAACATGGCCTGGGGACTCCGGACTACAATTTGCGCTAGTAATCCCGCGATGTTTACATATCACTTCAGTGTCCCTTTAAGCTAAGCTGAACCCGCCAGTCGGCTCGACCCTGCGTTGTTGAAGGGGCCATGCAGATAAAATAAATTTGGTTTTATTCGAGAGATTTGGTGTTTTATAATGTCCCCAGCAGTTGCGCGGCAGCGAACGAGGCTTTGTTCACTGAGAAATTATCCAGTTTAGTTAAAAATTTGATTCTCCCGCCAAATCGTTTTTTCGTGACGTCTGCAATGACGTATCCAGGACAGGTCTTCAAGCGCACGTCAGTACGCTGTTTAGTCTGAAGCGGACTGCAAAAAGCTTTGCATACCATCAGCCTTCTAGATGGCTCCACCATACTGCGCAGGATCACTGCCAACTCTCGGTTTCTTTCTGACCGTATTTGCCCCTGGCTTGTCCTTCGGTGGTTGGTGGTTGTGGTTTGCGACGGGAAAATGAAAGGAAATTCACTGGGGATATTTTGAGCTCCGCAGGGAGCTCACCTGCATACAACCCAGTGCAGGGGAAGGGAAGTAGAGGGGGAGTGATAGGATAAAGTAGAAAGAGAGAGAGAGGGAGAGAAAGTTATAAAGAGAGCTGTCAGTCCTAGAACGCTGTCAGTCCGGGCACACCAGTCAATCACTGCACTCCGGGCTACAGCCGCTGCGTAAGGCCGGTCGTCTCCAGGAAGTGAAGCAGATAAGTGAACACTTCCCGTTGGGTTGCCGCAGGTCCCTTCGGGAACAGAAGGTCCTCCATGTCGGCGCTGGGAAGGCCTCGAAGCTGGAGCGCTCGGTGGAGCTCTGCTCTCGGGCCCGCGTGGTGGGGGCAGAAGCAGAGTAGGTGCTCGAGCGTCTCCAGTTCGGAACAGTCCGCACATGTAGGGGAGTCCTTGCGGCCGTGTCGGTGCAGACGCTCCGCCACATTGCAGCAGTCCAGCCGCATGCGGAGAAGCAGGCAGCGGGCGTCCCTGCTGATGCGTGCGGGCAACGGTCTGGGCGCCAGGCCGCTCACGACCCGAGGGTCGGGGTGCATCGTCTGCACCATGCGGGCCAGGGCAGTGCGGGCCTCGTCGAACGCGGTGACGTCTTCGGAGACTGGGGTGCCCTCCTGGTGGGCCTCCCTGGCGTCGGCGTCTTCGTTGCCCCGGATGCCACTGTGGCCCGGCAGCCAGTGGAGCCGCAGGTCGCAGCCTCGGGAGGCCACAGTGCGCAGCTTGATTGCAAGGGAGTGCTCCGGGTAGCCGCTGCTGTTGGTGGGTTGATCGGCCGCGTGCAGCCGCAGCAGGGCAGTCCTGGAGTCCGTGAGGATGACCGCCACGGGGTGGTTATGGGGCCCCCTTTCGAGGAGGAGGTCGGCGGCCAGGTGCAGCGCTGCCAGCTCCGCCCGTGTGGAGGAAGTGGGGAGGGGCAGGCGGCAGCTCCGGCTGGCTCCCAGCTCAGGCACCACGCACGCAGCCGCCCCCTCGCACGTGCTGTGCTTGACGGAGCCGTCCGTGAAGAGATGCAGGTAGCTGCTCAGCTCGTCCTGCAGCAGGACGGCCGCCTCTTGGCGGATGGCCTGGGGTGGTGTGGTCCGCTTGTTGCGGACCCCGCGGAGGGTCGTGGTGATCTGCAGGGCCTCCCCGGTGTCTGGTTGTGGCGGCTCCAGACAGGGTCGGTTCGGAACCTCGATGCCCTCCTCGAAGATAGTGAGCAGCGCTCCCATGTGCGAGTTGGGCCGGCTACGGAACCTCTGCAGGAGCGGAGCCCCGTCACGTACGGCCAGCAGACGCTGGATGTGCCGCAGCCCCGTCTGCAAGGCCCGCATCTCGATGGGCCAGGTGCCCGCCTCGGTGTAAGTTCCCGCAACCGGCGACGTGGAGGGGAGGCCCAGGCAGAGGCGGATGGCGCGGCGTTGGTCGATCTCCAGCTCCTGCCAGCGTCGCGGTCCCAGGTAGGCGAGTGGAAGCGCGTACAGCACAGCTGCGGAGGCCATGCCGTGGAACACGCGCTGTGCCACTTGGTGTGAGCAGCCATTGCCTCGTTACAGAAGCTGCCGCACCCCTTGGAGCACCTGTGCGCTGCGTGCCCGGAGGGCCTTGACAGCGGGCAGCCATGTGAGCCGGCAGTCAATGAGCAGCCCCAGGTACTTCACGGTCAGCCGCCAGGGAAGGGGTCGCCCGTTGAGTGTGATGGGCGGTGTTGCCTGTCGAGCCCTCCATCCTCCCGGGTGCAGCATAAGGGCCTGTGTTTTGGCCTCCGAGAGCTGCAGGCCACGGCTCTCGAGGAAGACTGCAACTGCGCCCAGAGCCTCCTGGAGGCACGCCTTGACTATGTGGCAGTCTTTGGTGGGGCCATGGGTCCAGAGTGCCACGTCGTCAGCACACACCGCCACCTCTACTAGGCGTCGCAAGCCTGGAGGGATGCAGTCGGGGAGAGGAGCCAGCACCAAGTTGAAAAGAAACGGGCTCAGCACGCTTCCCTGGGGCACCCCGGAGCGGACGTCTCGAGGACTGCTGGTCGCCCGGCCTACCTTCACCCGCAGGGTCCGGTCACGCAGGAACGCCCGGATGTAGCCTCCTAGGCGCCCCACAACGCCCATGCCGTCCTGGGCCTCCAGGATGGCCCCGTGGGCAACCGTGTCGAATGCCGACCGCATGTCCAGCAGGAGCAGGAAGGCCACGTCCTTGTCATGGCGGGCCTGTTCCAGCATGGAGATGACGTCCTCCAAGGAGTCAGCCGTGCAGCGGTGCCGCCTGAAGCCGCTTTGCTGCTCCCGGAAGACGCCGCTGTGGTCAGCAATCCACTCGAGACGGACCAGGGCTGCACTCTCCATGACCTTCCCAGCAGCCGACGTCAGGAACACGGGACGGTAGGACTCTGGCTCCGTCGGGGGCTTGCCGACCTTGAGAATTGGCGAGATGAGCCCCACGAGCCAGGGTGGAGGGAGGACACCAGTCCGCCAGACCCGATTGAACAGTCGCAGAAGCGGCTCTAACTGAGTCACGTCCAGGTTCCGCAGCATCTGGTACGTAACCCCGTCCATACCAGGAGCGCTCCGCCGCTTGGGGCATCGGTTGAGGGCGGCCTGCAGCTCACGGAGTGTGATGTCCGTGAAGCAGAGGGACACCACTTTCTGGTCGTGTGGGGCGGCTGGCTCCGCGTCGGGTGAGGCCGCAGGAACTGGAGGCGGGGTTTGAGCGGCCTTGGCTCCGCCAGGGCCCCTTCTGTGATGCCCAGGGATATGGCGACCGCATGCAGGGGACGCCGGCTGGTGGTGGTAGGCCCCAGAAGAGCCTTAGAGATACGCCAGGCTCTGCCCGGGTCCTTACGAGAGTTCATGGACGAACACAGCGACTCCCAGCCCTGCCTGCGACACTGCCGTGCCCGTCGGCGGCATTGGGCGTCCGCCCGCCGGTACTCCGTCCAATCCTCTGGGCGCTTGCTTCGCAAAACCTTCCTCTGTAGCTGGTTGCGGCGGGCCCGAAGCCGTAGCAGCTGCATGTCCGGGAGTGGCGTGCAGAGAGGTACCTCTCCCCGTACCGTTGCCTTGTCGGCGCTCCGCACGACTGCTGCGAGGAAGTCGACTTCAGGATCCTCGGTGCATTTGGTCATTTCCTTGCGGAAGTCGACCCAGCTAGTGACTGCGTAAGCCCTTGTGTCGGCTCGCTTGCGGTGGTTCCCGGGGGTGACCAGTATGGGGTAGTGGTCAGAACCCCACGTGCTGGCGGCGGTCTCCCAGGAATAGGCGCACCGCTGCGTCACCAGGGTTAGGTCGATGCATGACTGCTGGACCGTGCCACTGCGATGACAAGGGCGGACGAAAGTAGGGCTGCCGGTGTTGGCCACGTGCAGTCCACAGGTGGTGATGGCGTCTAACAGCTCTCGTCCCCTTCGGGTGGCTCGATGACTCCCCCAGGCAGGGTGATGTGCATTGAAGTCGCCGCACAGTGCAGCGTCCGAGCCCAGGTTTGCGCGCATCCGGCACAGCGCCACGGCGTCCCATGGTTTCTGCGGCCGGATGTAGACGCTGGCCACGGTAGTGTCCGTTGTCCCCATGCGTACTGTCACGGCGGCACACTCCATTGGGCCGTCAGCAACTGGGGCCAGGTCAACAGGAGCACTGTTGAGGGTGGCGCGCACATAGACCGCTGCCCGCGACTTTCCCGGTGGGTGGCTGGCGTCGCGGCACGGTGTGCTGCTGCAAGACCTCAGGCGGCAGCTCATGGCGCTGAGATGGCACACGTAGCCCAGCAGGCGCAGCGTGTCGCTATAGATGTAAACTTCCTGCAGTGCCCGCACGTCGAAGGACTCCCGCAACAGGTGCTCAGTCAGCTCCGCGCTGCGACGGCCTAGGCCGTTGCAGTTCCACTGCAGGATGCGTGGCCGCTGGCCTTTCCCACTGGGTCTGCTAGCCATGGTGTAGGTGGGCGGGGGGGCTTAGGAGGGCCAAGGCGTCTGTGGCCGCCATCCTTGCAGGGTCATCGGCAGGCAGTCGGCCCACCAAGCTGTGCGTCAGGGCCAGGAGGACGGGCATCAGCTGCTCTGGGCCGGGGGCTGCAAGCGCAACGACTGGGGCTGCGGGCGGGGCGGGCTGCTGGGCAGTGGCGCGCCTGGCTGCCTTCCGCTGGGCTGCAGACCGGGGCTGCAGTCGTCCCTGGGGCGTCTGTGGGCCAAGCCGTGACTGCTGCTGGGTGCTGCACCGCCTGACCATCTCGGCGTAGCTGGGCTGCGCTGATCGAACCGACGCCTCGACCTCAGCACGGGGCACTGGCTTTAGCGCCTGGGCCATGGCTGTGGCCACACGGCGCTCGGGCTGCCAGCGTGGGCAACGGGGGTCCGTCACACTGTGGCGGCCACTACAGTTGGAGCAGCGGGCCACACCTGCGGTGCACTGTTGTGAGTTGTGTCCTCCCCCACAATGCACACACCTCACGGTACCCTTGCAGCCGGCCGTCACATGATCAAGTCTCCCACATCGGCCGCACTGGACAGGTCTGGGACGGCAGGCTCTCACGGGGAGCAGCAGCTTGTAGACAGCGACGAAGGCGGGTGGGACCGGTCCCGCAAGGTGCATCATCTTTGCACCATTGCACTGCCGGGACGCTTCACTTATCGGCACATCGGATTTAACGTTGGCCATTATCTCGTCCGACGTGAGTTGCGGGTCCACGCCGAAGATCAGGCCACGACTTGTGCCGCGTTCGACGGGTCGATAGGCTCGTACGGGTATACCGCATATTTCCTCCGTTGCCAGCAGAGAAGAGAGACACTCCGCAGTCTCGGCATCGGCGGCAACAACGTTTAAGCGAGTGTTCATTCTCACTTGGGAGACACCGGCGACAGCGGCCAATTCACGGGCGACTGCCTCCCTCGATACCGCAAGGAAGGAGGCAGAGCGGTCAGTGGGATGAAACAGGCAGGTGCCAACAGCAGGCTGGTGTATCGGGCGCATGGCAGCAAGCTTCCGCGCTTTGCGACGGTGTGCCTTTGAGAGCTTCTGCGTCCACTGGCCCTCCACATCGTCCGAAGAAGGTTCGGCGTTGGATCGCCCTTCTGTGGGGACGCCTGTGGCCGGAAAATCCATCGGCGTGACCACGCACTGCGCCGCATCACCATCTTCTTCCTCGGCCAAAAGAGCGGACGCGGCCGCCGCTCTGTCACGCAGCTCTGCGGCGCGCCGCGCAAAGCGCACAAGCTCGTTGGCGAGCTCGGCGCCACTCGGTGAGGTAGCGGGGGCACCATTCGATGAGGCAGCGGGACGCTGAGGAAGCTCCCTTGCAGAAGCCCCCATCGCAACCTGTCTAGTGGAGGTAGCAAGGGGCCGGTAATGCGCAGGAGAGCTCACGTGAGAGCGTGACCTGGCCTTTCGTGTTTTGCCGATCTGCGCAGCCTGGGACATTTTCACCCCTTGCGGAGCATCGCTGGTCTGGTCGGCGCTTGGGGATGGGGGCGCGCGCATTGGCCGCCGTCCCTGGGTCCACTGTTGAAATGTCACCAGCTCTATCCTCGGCGTACTCTTGTTCTTCTCCCGAACCGTCGGCGGGATCTCGGCCGCGTTTTTCTGGCGGCGCAGAGTCCATGCTGACCACCTGGTCGTCTGCATCGGCGTTGAGAGGGCTGTGCTGCGCTTCAACGCCTGCACAGTGGTCGCCAGACGTAACCAGGGAGGGCGTGGTGGTCGATGATACAGCGCCGAGAGGGAGAGGTCTCCTGCCCCGAGCTTGCAGCAGCTCAGTGGCGCGTGCATGGCTGGCCAGGATATCTCTGCACCCGGCTAAGAGGAGTTCTAAGCTGCGTGCACAGTCGATGCTGCTGGTTCGGCGGTGCCGCGTCACTTGGCGGCGTACCTCAGCTGGCACGAATGTCGTTGTTAACGGCAGGCTGTCTTGAGGCAGACTGTGGCTGGGCGGGCTTGCTCCTTGCGTGGGCATGCCGATGCACCGAAGATGAGCTTCTTTGGTGGCACGAGGGGTTTCTTCGGTGGTGAGAGCGCGTGCTTCAGCTGGAGATGCATCGGCGGCACGAGGCGACAGCGGCGATCGCGCCGTTGCCATGACACCGAATTCGAACTCCTTGGTTAGGCTTGGCGAGTCCCGGGCATGACTACGCCTTCGGAGACGGGGTTCCCAACGTGTATGCGGTCAAATGCGACAAATGATGGATCAGAATGATCCTGGAGACTTGCCGAATAGAGGAGACCGGGTGGTTCAGGTCCCAGGGTCGATGGCCTGGAGCGATGAGCATAGATTGCAGAGCTCGGTGTTGCGCCGTCTTTCAAGCCAGCAGACTCTTCGTACGGTTGGTAGTAATCGTTTCGTAAACATTGTGTATGCTCGACAAACAAGGTCACGTAAGACAGTGTCGATTACGCAAATCGGCCAGTGTCGTGTAAGAAAACAACAAAGCGCCGGACTGCTGTGCAGCTATAACAAGCATAGTCCGCGCAGTACCCACAGCAGTACGCGCTGGTGCTTGTACGTTAACGTGTACTTTCGCAACTTCCACTGCTCCCGCCACCATTCTCAATGCTAGAAAATGAATATACATTACATATAAGCGAAGATCGCTCGTCCTGCAAGCTTATAAGCCCTGCCTAGCTTGCGTTCGCTTTTGCTTTCCTCAGCCAATCGCACATCTTCCCATATTACGTCATAGGATCTCCTGCGGGAAATGAGCTGGTACGTCCCATGGCCATTCTCTTTTTTCCTAGTTATGTAGCATATCTGAGTGAAGTTTGCGTTAAAAGTGCTGTCAGCGTTATTCTAACGAATTAATCTTTTGAATCAACCAAACGCATTTTGTCTGCGTGGCCTCACTTAGTTAAGCAGTGTGCGCCCAATTAGTAACGTCGGGGCTTTTCGCCGATCTGGCGGCGAATCGTCAACGGGAGTGCCAGCTCATTTTGTAATGCGGGCGCCGTGTTGACAAAGGCAGGAATTTTGGCCGGCGTAAGGATGGACAATACTTTATACGGGCCGCCAGAGGACGGTGTTCGACACTCAGAGTTTTTAGTAGGTTAGTTTCACTAAATTTTACTTCTTTTTTTAATTATACCTTTGAGCTTCAGAGAGAGAGTGAAAGGTGGTCACATGATTATTTTTGTACACAAACCTACGGTAGTCGTTGTGGGCAATCAACGGCCTAGTGGATGTTAGTTGGCCCTCCTATCTTTTGGGACACGCCCTTGGAGGCGTGGTCTTTGTGTAATTAAACACAAGTGCGTGGTGTTTTTTGGAGGAGACGACGACCTAGAGATGAGAAGGTAGAGACGAGGGTCTGTCGACTGAACTACATCAAACAAGGCCAGATGCCGGGAGACACTCGCGGGTTCATTATGTTTAGCTGAGTGTTAGGGTGTTAGGTATTTCTCGGTTCTCATGTAAAATATGTATATTCTGTAATTAGTATGTCTTGAATTGTAACCAAATGCCATCGTCAGTTGATCAAAAAGAGCTATTACCTTAGGGCCTCAAGATCTGTTGTGTACTTCTATGCCGGACCCAACATGAACAGCCGCAAAAAACCAGTTCCCATAATACGGTGACAAATTTCCTCCGGTGAACTACTCGTCGAATATGAAAAACCGGTAGTGCCAAGGTAATTATCTACTTACCCTAACCGACAACTCTTTTTCCACGGAGGTGTCATTGGTGAGGAGCCCGACTGCACGGTCCTCAAGCTCGCCATTTGCGCATGCGATCGAGGCAGTAAGAGACAGACAGAGCCAAGCAGCAACTTAAAGTGGCGGCGGCTTTTATTGACTCGCAAACATTGGGGGGGATCTACGTGCTACCGCGTCTTCCCCCATCTGTTAGGACTTTGTGTGTCGTCGCCACAAAGAACACTACAAATCATTTGTGCCAGTAGAAGCAACCTAATCATCGACGATTTCTAGGAGGTTGTGTCAGTTTATGCAATTTTTGGACGGCAACTGCAGCCCCATGTCTACGGTTGTCAAGTAAGTGCGGATATTTTGGCACCCTTGAATATGCCTGCCTGCATTTACCCAAGATTCGTGCTACCGTAGCCCGACGAATGTAATGGCTGTGATGGCATTGATATAGACATTGTCATAAGAAATCAAAACGACAGCCCTTGTGGCAAAGGAAATCATTTTCAATAATTTCTGTGTGTTTTGTTAGTTACTTTCACCATTTCGGCAAAAGTTCTCGCTTTCAAATTCATGCCTAACCCTTGTCATTATAACGAAGTTGGAGGGCTGATACATGCAAGCACCTGGCGGTGTGCATAGTTTTTTTTTAACAAAGAATCGTGTGCTTTCAGTTCACCTTTTGTACCCTAATGCGCGATGCAACATTTGACGGAGAATTAGAGCGGCTTTACTATATAAAACGTTCGTTTCAAAACAGCCAACAGCACAGAAAAATAGCGGATTTATTTCTTGGATGTTTTTGTGTGAGTACACAAATTACTTGTCTCAAATCCACTTTCGCCACATCTTCTGTTTACAAATATTTTGATAGACTTCATAACGCGGCATATATCGCCCGCATTTCTTTTTAAATTTGTCTTGGCATTCTATATATACCATGCTCTGTTGCGGGGGGACACTCAGGTTTGCTTTTATTCGTGCTTCGCACGTCTCTCGCCACCTGCCTGCAAGAAAGCACATAATTAAAATAAAATAAAATGAAGTACTACAAAAAACAATGTCCGCATTAATATTGTCAGAATGGTCATTTGGCGTAAATATTGTTTCTCATATACAAATTTTCCAATATTCAATTCAAAGTAGTACAGAACAAAGAACGGAACGAAGCAAAAGCGTTCCTTCGATTAACTCTACTCTTTTGGAACACATAAGCTGCCATGTGCTGACTTCCGATACTTTTACACACAGGAAAAAACTGCACGGGCAAGAGGAGTTCACACATTTGTAAAAAATTACTGACCGAAATTTCTTGGGCCGTTTTTGTGCCACTTCCTTGCTCAGAAATGATTGAACGCAAGATACACAACCGTTTCAAAAGTGTTCTTTTTGCAGAGCACGTGGTTTCCACAAAAAATACTCGTTGAGTTCAAGAAGCAAATCAACTGAAATGGCATTATTGACAAATCAAGGCGAAATCATCACTAATCCGGAATATTATGTTTTCAATGGCGGGATATTCCTCCACTACTAAAAGCCTTCCAGTTTATCAAGCATGATATTGTGAGGGGAAGCAGAAGTGGGCACTGGCGAACAGGAGAAAATGACCCGCCGCGGACGAAGATTAAACAGACGATGGCACGGAACCAAAATTTTAGCGATGACGGCTGCTCGTACATAAATCACGTCGTTCTGTGGTACCATCACCTAAAAAAATTGGCCGTGTGTCTGCTCCTTTCGTTGCAAATGTCGACAAAAGACGATAGTCTCTCGTCGACATTTGCCAAGAAAAAGCCTCCCTTTGCTTTCCCGCTCACCTCTCATGCTGTTCGTCTTTCGTCATGCTCCTCTCAAAGTAAACAAACTAAAGGTTTGCTCAAGTCAATTTAAACTTACCGCGTTCCACTGCTCCAGGCCGGGTGCCTGGATGCTAGCGCTGCCGTACGGAGGAGTCGCGCGTGGATCGAGGAGCCCTACTTCTACGTTTATAGAACCACATTTCCCTACTCCACGTGCGTTCCAAGCAGAACGTGGAACCTATCTAGTGGAACCTTTTGTAACCGTGGCCGCTTGATTTCTTGAAATGCCGCCAGAAGCAATAGTGGTGCGGCCGACAGCAGGCGACGGAGTGAAGTTTTTTTTCTCCAGTGGATGTGGTATTTCATTTCGCAAAAATCAAGCACCGACGATTTTTTTATAAAGGAGCACTGCAAATATCCCTTGGGTATTGATTTTCTTCCTCATATATGGGTAATGTCTTGCTCTTGTACAACAATGTAGACAAGTTTGAACATTACACCGGACTTAGACGCTTCGATTTGGCGGTGAGTATATAAGACTATTGCGCAGATTCTGTTTCACTTTGGCCGGGTGGCTAAATCGAGTGACAGATAGACAGATAGAAAGACAGACAGACATACAGACAGGTCAAAATTTCTGGGTTTAAGTAGCCCAAGAAAGACTATCGTCTTTAATAGAACGCTTCAGCAGCAACCATCATTTGTGTCATTTGTCCAGCCGCCAAGTAACAGCATCTTGCTGCATTAACTTGACTCGTATGGCGTAACTGGTTCTGCATTCGAAACTCGTAGGCAACTAACCTCACTGCCGATTTTTTATTTGCGTCTTAGTATGGACATACTTCCGACATTGATCTCGACAATAAGGAGTGCCGCAAGGATAGACTCTAGGCGCTTTGCTATTTAATTTGTAAAACAACGGCACAATTCGTATTTACCTGTTGCCATTGTAATGCACGCTGTCAACGCATTCGTACTGTTCCCTGGCGGCAGCTTCGAAATCCTTGAATATGTGTCTAATACCTATATACCTTCAGCAACTTATTAAGAGGATTTATATAGATAGACTCGCATTGAGCACGAGCGAAAGTAAACCCACACTGTTTTTCCCAAACAACAAAGCAATCAACTACGACCTGCCGCTCCAGTTTTGCAGTAAGCAGCTAAAGAAAGTTCTTAGCCGTTATTTTTGCTAGTGGAGTTTGACGAGCACATGTTCTGGACAAATCATACTGTCGGGCGCTTCAGCACACCAACTGGTGCGGTAATGAAACGCACGTGTCGCGCAGCGCCTTGAAACGTCGCGCATTTCGAGGAAGGTCGCGCCTGCCCGCACCGGATGCGCTAATGGCCACCACCTGGGGTTGGACCCCCACGAAGGACTCGCTTTTCCCTCTTCCCTGGCCCCCAGCGGCAGGGTGGAGAAAGGATGAAGACGGAGAGCTCGGCCCGTCGTCTGCGTGCTCCGCGGGAGTACTGTTTTTTAGTCGCCCGCCGGGCTGTAAATAAATGTACAGTTTTGATCGAGGCTGAGTTCGTCGGTTGAAGATACCCGGGGTCAGATCCTCAGCGCTACGTCAGCCTGGAGGAGAAGCCCCGGGGAAAAGAACATCACGAAGATAACTGGCGCAGTCGGCACGATCTTCAACAGCGACGACTCAGCCGGCCGGCGGGCGAGGCGGGCCCCTCGACGGACGGAGCACGCGGAGAAATTGCGGTCTGCTGTACGTGATCGGCAGGACCAGCGAGCTCGCGACCCAGGAGGAGAAGCGGCTCGACCGGCGCTCAACAAACTTCTCAACGAAGACCGAGGCAGTGTCTGCGGCCTGCTGAGCGGCGGAGAAGCAGCTTGACCAGCGGTCAGTGGAGGCATCAACAGCCCACTGAACGAGGAGCGGCAGGAGCAGCGAGCTGTCGGCAGGCGAGAAGTCGGCGGGCCATTGTTTGGTGGACGCCTCTGCGGAAGGAGCCGGATCACCCCTCCAGCCCCGAGTACGAGAACGCGGCCGGCGCCGCGTGGATACGGATCGCCACCTCGACGGATCCAGCCCATCACCACAAGCACCGAGCTATGCAGGTCAGTGCCTCTCTTGATCCTGGGTGCGTGGCTCACCATGACATGTAGGGGGTGCTTCATGCGGAGCCCTAAGATAATGGAGGCCGGTTAGCTAGGCATGGTGAGATGGAGTTAATGTGTGAGGGCTGACGAGACAGCGAGCGTCAGGATTAGGTCAGCCATGTCGTTCGCGGAGCAGAAGGCGCTATTGCTGGCGAAGTTGAGAATCGCTGAGGCAGAGTTAGCGGCGGAACGTTCCAAGAGTGAACGCTTTATGAGAGCTAACAATGTTTCTGCCTCACCGATTGCTCACGGAGTAATGTTCAGTGCTGAGGGAGAGGGTGGACTGGGGTGCGCCCGTACGCCGAAAGATGCGCGGGGTGGAATCCATTCGCTGGGCGCGCGTAGTCCTCCTGTTTCGCGGGATCCGCCACGATCAGAGTCACTCGGGACAGGCGAAGAGAGGATAGTGGCGCACGTTCCTTCGTGGGCGTTGAGATTTCCTGCAACCGGGGAGCAGGATAGTGAAGCAATCCGCGTAGGGAATTTCACCGAAATGAAGATGGAGGTGAAGGAAGGTGTTACGCGCGAGGCTGCGTTGGTAAATGACAGGCAGTCAAAGGTGAATGAGAGTGTGCGATTTCCCGTGATGAAGCTGATGGCAAGAGAGAAAGGCTCCGCTGCGTCGCATGTTAGTGTTCATGTTGCCGATGAACCCCTCGCTACTCCTTGCGTCACACAACGGTGTGTGGTAGACAACGGCGCTTCGTGCGTGAACAGTGGTTCGGTAGCGGCCGAACACGAGGGTTCCCAAGAGCGTGAGCCCGTCGTCGCAGCGTGCGGAGACGCAGAACATTCCGAAAGCGTGGCCGAGCGGCCAGTAGCTTTGCAGGATGCAGAAGCACGGGAATCGTGCGAGTCGGATGCAGTTGGTGTCGCGCAAAGTGCATCCTGTGCTTCTGGAGATGCCCAAATGTCGAGTCGCGAGAATGCGATTGCCATGGGAAGCTCCAGCGAATTGAGAGAGGAAAGTGCAAATCAGGGTACAGCCGCTCATGTAATGCCGCCCAAGGCAGTTGCAGGTTGGTCTGTAGGAGTGGCTGAAGAGATAACCTCTCCAGCATTACATGTAAGCATTGATGTGGCCGCTAAGCAGCCCTCTGCTGCTTACGCTGACCAACAGTGCGTAGTCCAGCACGGCGTACCGAGCGCAGAAGCGGCCGAACCCGAGGGTTCACCTAGGAAGAGGCGACAGCGTCAGTCAGCTTCACCTCAGTGCAGCGTGGCTGCAACGCATGCTGACGAGCCAGCAGCGGTCGCTTCCCGAGCGAGAAAGCGAGAAGGAGAGGGGTTCCTGATACTGTTGTTCGACGGGGTGCGCCGCATGGCAGGGGTGTTTTCGGACGCTGACGGGCGGTGCATACCACCTTCTCAAGGCCGCTCGCTCTGAATGAGCTAGATGAGGATTGTGGCGGTTTTGTCATGGTGACCTGTAGCCAGGGTCAAGAGGCACTGGCCGTGCTATTGATGTGTCGTCAACTGAAGGAACGATGGCGCACGCGCCAAAAGTGTGTGTGGTGTGTGTTTCGTGTGTGAAACATTCCTGAAGTTATGTTTCACAGTGGTGGTGGAGGTGTCGGGCGCTTCGACGCATGAACTGGCGCGGGCCCTGGGGCGAGCAGCGCGGAAATGGAAAGCACTTGTTGCGCGGCGCTTTCGAACGCCGCGAATTCCGACAGGGCCGCGCCTGCTCGCACCGGATGCCCTAACCGCCACCACATGGGATGGCCACCGACGAAGATGACTAGCTTTTCCTTCTTCCCCGGCCCTCAGCGGCAGGAGTAAGGGAAGATGAGACGAGGAGACGCGGCCCGGGCGCAGGAGAGCTCGGTCCGTTGTCTTCGAGCTCCGCGCGAGTCCTGTTTTTTAGTCGCCCGCCGGGCTGTAAATAAATGTACAGTTTTGTATCGGAGGCTGAGTCTGTCGGTTGAGGATGCCCGGGGTCAGATCCTCAGCGCTACTGCGGCTTGGAGGAGAAGCCCCGGGGAAAAGAACACCTCGAAGATAACTCATACCAACGATATTTGTGTAAAGATAGAACCGTCGGTCGTCCTGCTACTCCGTTTATACAGCTTTTTCCTGTAGAGTTTACGGGTGCGGTTTTATCATGCCATAATTCAGTCTCAGTCACGATTTCCGTAAAGTTTTCTAATACGGGCTACCAGAAACAATATAGATGTGGAAAATCTCGCTGTGTAGACGCGTACAGAAATTGAGCCATTATACTCTAAAACCAAATATTTTAGAGCAAAACACCTTACGGTGCAATACAACATCCACGGCATCGAAAAAGCGCTTTAGTGTTCTTGTTGAAACAAGTCCCCACAAACTACAATGTTTTTAAAAATGTTTTCAGCAGACATTCGGATAACACATACTTTGAACAGACAAAACCCCGGGCCATCTCCATTAACGTGAAACCTGGTGAGGGGCGAAGCATGCAGTGTATCAGTGTATTCAGAGATTGTAAATCTCTCTCTTGCCACACGGCGCGCACTGATTGGGCGCTGCAGAAGCACCGCTGAGAGGAGGAATCACGCGCTTGCTGAGAAGATGGCGCCCCCTCTTGCGTTGAACCTGAATTAAGAAATTTGCATGCCCCGTCTCTCCCAGTTAGGGTATAATGACAGGGGTCAACGCGAGCGCAGTGCACTGCCCGACGGAGCGGACCCGAACGAAACTTTTATTTACGGAACGAAAAACATTTCGTTCCGTAAATAAAAGTTCCGACACTCTGGTTTCCTGAATGCTTCTCAGGCAATCCTCTGGGGTGTTATGTGTCATCATTATGTCCTATTTACCATGAGCAATGACATAACACACACACACAGGGATTGTAGTATCTTTAAGATTGTGGTATTCGTGCTAAGAAGATGATTCCGCTTTGAACTACGATTACTCTTCCGAGAAGTAGCGCATGGCGTTCAAAACGAGAGGCGAAACACTCCTCGTGGTGTTTACTTGCTGCTTTCGAGGAGGAGTACTTCAGTGACGAGGTTACGGCACCAGGTAAGTGAAAGGCACTTCGTCGCTACCATGGTATAAATTTACATTATTGGCGAAACGAAACACAAGAAAATCTAATAAGAACAAAATAATCGAATCTCTCTCACTACTCACAGCCATATCTGGCTCTAAAGAACTCACATTCTACACAAGCGGTATAGGAATGCTCTGCATTAGTCGACAATTCTCTGAATTTCGGTGTAATTTTCTTTAATGAAGTTTTTAGAATTGCCTAGGAGAACAGCAAGTCAATTTATTAAAAAATTATACCGCCCTTACCTCGTGGTCTATCGCGTGAAGGGCACGAGAAGGTTTTAACTATAGCACAACTGTTTGTACGGTCGAGGTATACAAGTCGTTCAAACTTCAATACTTTACCTGCAAATTGGAATGAAAGGGTTACTCATCGATCAGTTGTTAGTCAACTGCGGAGAGGGGTTACAAAGTCCTCGAGATGCTCAAGGAAATAGTTATTCAAAGGCTAGTTAAGGACCTCCCTCATGCTTCCATTATCAAGCCAATTGCAGGCATGACCATCATTATTGAAAATTTTATTTTCATTACTGCCACCGAACATTTCCATCTTGTGTGAGTTTTACCCTCGGGGCCAGAAAATTTTGTTGGTCAACTGCGTTTGTTACGAGAAATATTCGGCTTCTGGAACTTCTTCTGGAAGCGTTGGAACTTCTAACAATTCACAAAACACATGTTATTTCAAGATGTATATGATAAAGGTTGTTTTTTTCATCCAAACTTCCTTCGTGCTAGACGTTGTGTCACGTAGTATGCTAGGATTGCAGGCAAGTTTACAAAACTTTGAGGTCCCGTGAGTTCAGCGTCAACAGCAGAAATTGTGCTTAAAATTTCCCTAGTGACTGCATAAATATTTTATTCATAAAATCTGTTGAGCAATTGCAGTAATTAGGTGAAATTGTTAAGCTTTTTTTATCAGCCTTTGTGCTATTACCTCTCTTTACTCTGGACACTTGGTACTCCGGCGCGCTTATGGGTGACTACATGCAGGCTCCCAATTTTAACGCTTTGCGAAGTTGAAATTTATTGAAACCATTATTCCCCTCAGTCTCATCTGGCGGGATTACTTAGTGTGGTCAAAGGAAAACCGTTGATTTTCTTTATTCACACGAAACAGGTACATCAGCTCAAGATAGCCCAAACTATGTAGAAAAAAATTTAGCACTGTTATGATGATTTATTGTTTTAAAAGAATAATCATACGATTAAAATATGTTTGGGATCTATCGCGAAAGGTAAAAATATTTTGTAACAGCTGGATTTATCACCATCATCAATAACCTATTTGTGTTCACTTCAGGACGAGGGTGCTCCCATTGACTCTTATCCGCTGCTGTCCTGCGCTGCCCGAGACCCTTGTTTGCCGCCAAACTTTCTTATTCGGTCTCTCCATTGAGTTAAAGGCCTTTTCAATTCTCTAGTCCCTTGCCACGGTATCCCCCTTTCATTCTCATGTTGTCAGTTCGTCTCACGACGTGACCAGCCCAAGACTATTTCTTCTTCAAAGTTTCAACTATGATATTTTATACTGAACTTTGCACCCTGATACACGATGCTCGCTTCCTGTTCCTCAGCGTTGCTCCTATCATTATTCGCTCCATTACCCGTTGGCCAGACCTAACAGTGTTTTTCAGTTATTTAGTAGGGCGCCAACTTTTTGCTCCGTATCTCGTCACCGGTGGAACGCATTAGTTTCACAACTGCCTTTTTAAGCTTACTTTTTAGTATTTGTGAGTGCTTGCCGAGTGCACCCTAACCCAGTCGTATTCTGCGCCTGATTTCATTCTCGGGGTTTGGATCAGCGCTAACTACCCGTCCGATGTAGCTGTATTCCTGTACTTGTTCTAGTGTTTCATTGAATATGCTGAAGAGGGCAACGTTATCATGTTTAGTTATCGCAGGTTTAAGTTTATTCATATTTATTTGTATCATCACGGCGAAGCTTTTGGTTGTAGTTCTTCAGTAATTTTTGCAGTTCTGCAAATTAAGTGACCAAGACTGTCGTCTTCAAACCTGGAATGGCTGAAGTATTCCTCGCTCATGCCATAAACATGCGTTTACGAAATAAATCTTCTTGAATATCCCATTCAGACTTGCTGTAAACAATTTTAGCGAGGTAGTACCTCCCTGCCACACTCCCTTTCGTATCGGCCACTGTTGGCTTTGCTTCTAACGAATTATCTTGCCCGTACATCCCTCGTATATGTCGCCTAGTAGTCTTGTGTAGCTCCTCTCTATTCCTTGGTCCTTCAACGCTTTCAACCTATCTGCGTGTCTAACGAACGTTTTCTCATAGTCTAGAAGCGCCATGTAACAAGGTTTATTATACTCTGAGGATTTTTCTATTACTTCATTGATGGCGTGGATGCTATCCAATGTAGAGTATCATTTTCTAAACCCAGCCTCTTCCCTGGATTGCTGAATACCTAGGCCATCGCTAATGCGGTTAACTGCCGCCTTAACCTTGCGGTTACGCCGTTAACCTTGGTAGACAGCTCGTATAAAACCGACATTAGGCTCATGGGTCTGTAATTCCTAAGACATTTTATCTTCCTTCTTGTGAATCAGAAATATATTGGTGTTGTTCCAGGATATGGATACCTCTAAAGACCTGCAGTGGGGTTTATTTAGAGAGCCAAGGAACCGAGAGGATCAAGAAACGGAGGCCGAAGAAGCTCGAGCAGCTGAAGAAGCGGGGACGCCAGAACTGGACACGATCGCGATGGGCATGCTGCGCGGTTGATGCGGGGGGGATTGTCCGTGGCAATAGTCCTGGTTCAGCTTGGATTTCAGCCTGAGCTGGAATCCCGCGACCTGGACCTCGCTTCTTCGTTACAGCCCTTAATCATTCTGAGAGTAGGTTACCTAGCTTTTCAAAGACAATATGCCCTCCCTTTTTAAAAGGACCATGGTTATGCCGTCGTCACCTGCAGCTTCACCTCTTTTCACGCCCTTGAGCGCCTTTTCTATTTCCTCTTTAGCTACCAGCGCGACCTCGCAAGTTAAGCATGCAGGCTCAGTATATTCCCCTGGTCCAACGTCCCTGGCGTATAGCCTGTTGTAAAATCGTGCCGCTAACTTTATTATCTCGTCATATTGTGCGCAATGTTACTCTGCTCGTCTCAGTGCGTAAAGTCAAGATCAATTTGAAGGAGATCACGAGAGCAGTGGTAGGCGGGCCTCCTAAGCTGCGTAGCGGCCGATACCTGAACTTTTGAAAAAAATTACGCCCACCTCCCCTCGCGGGAACCCTGGTGTGATGCGACGCCGAGGGGGGGTTCAAGCGCAAGCGGAGAGCAACCGTCGACCGAAAGGCCGCCGGAGAGCGGCACATCGGTTATATGCGCAGCGCGCCCGAAGGAGAGGAGACCGCGGAGAGAGAGAGTACTGCACATGCGCAGCACCGCGCGCAGCGCCGCCCACCGGCGGAGTGAGAGCGCGCTGGGCCGCACACCCGCAGATGTTGAGAGAGAGTGTTCGCTCTCACCTGGGCACGCGCCGGCGCCAGTGCGTCTGCCGCGGCTATGACGCAACACAATCCAACACAATTCACTTTAATCCAATTCAATTCAAATCCAATCTAATCCAATCCAATACAATCCAAGTCAAGCCAAGCCAAGCCAAGCCAATCTAATCGAATCCAATCCAATGCCCCTCGCGAGAGAGTGTTCGCTATCGGAGAGGAGAGGGGGTGAGCGGAGGAGAGTGCGGACGCCGACTACGACGACGACGGACGCACGCAGGAAGGACAGGGCCGCCGACAAGAGATGCTCTCAGCGTCGCATCTAATAAAGATAGCGCTACCTCCTTCCCCTCGTGATGTCTGCCATAATGCAACCACGTTGAGCATAAAACATGGGACGAAGTAATCCCGTATGTCACATTCGCGTACAATACAGCTGTCCAGGAAACTACGCGGATGACTCTAATCGAGCTTGCCTACGGTCGACAGCCGACATCAGTTCTCTAAGCCATGCTTCCACACGTAGACGACGACGATCTCAACGGGAATGTCCAAGGATACCTGCAGTGTGCGGAGGAAGCCCGTCAGTTTGCTCGCGTACGTTCTACGGACCAGAAGCTGGCAGACGCTGGACGTTACAACCTCCAGCGCCGAGAGGCTTGTATCACCCAGGTAACCTTGTGTGGGTTTGGACTCCCATTCGACGACGCGCGCTCAGTAAGGAGCTTCCGTGACATTATTTCGGAACCTACCGGATTCTACGACGTGTTGGCCGACATACCTTCGAAGTCATCCACGACGGCGATTACGGCACATCCCGACAACGCACGTGGCCCCAAGTCGTCCACGTGGTTCGCCTCAAGCCTTACTACCAAGATGAGGGACCTCCTGTTTTTCCGGAATGTTGTTTCATTTTAGCATCGGGTAGATTCAGTCTTAGTTGGGAGTAGTTCTGCGGACCATGCATTGGGTTTCCTTATGGATGTGTTTTGTTTTACCGCCCGGCCGCGCCCGGCTGTGTTATCTGTGTGCCGTACGCCGCACGGGTTATTTTGTTTGGTAGGGAGAGTGTTTTCCCCTTTCTTTACAGGACTTGAATAGTCTTCTGTGATCTCCAGTGTTCTCGATGTAATTGGGCGGTTCGAGGAACAATCGCACGGAAAGATAAATGGTCACCGAGCAGAACCCGTGGCATTTGATTCGCCGCACTCGCCTGCGCACGTCACATTGTTGACTGTTGCTTCGCCGCCTGTGTATTGTTTGAGTTGTTAGGGGAGCACAAGTTCGCTCCAATAAGCTTGTTTTTTCTTTAAGACAACTGCGTCGTCCTTCAGTACGTGACAATATAACGCTCCTGCCTGTTTTTTCACCACTCATGTGATCACCTTCAAACTTATAGCGACTGTGCATTCTTTCTCTGCCATATGCCAGATTGATCTTTGGCGCCTTAAAAATTCCCCTTTTAACCATACACCTGCGTTTACCAAATAAATCTTCTTAAATATCCCATCCAGACCTGCTGCGAACAATTTTAGCGAGATGGTATCTCCCTGCCACACTCGCTTTCGTATTGCGAACTGTTGGCTTTGCTTGTGAAGAATTATCCTTCCCGTACATCCCTCGTATATGTCGCCTAGTAGTCTTGTGTAGCTCCCCTCTATTCCTTGGTCATGTGACGCTTTCCACCTACCTATCTGCGTGTCTAACGAACGCTTTCTCATTGTCTACAAATGCCATGTAACACGGTTTATTATGCTCTGGGGATTTTTCTATTACTTCATTGATGACGTGGATGTAGAGTAGCATTTTCTAAAGGCCGTGTCTAGATTGCCGTCCGACGGTATTATAAGCACACCACTATACCGACGTCCACCGGCGTTTTGTGACAAAATTGTCGCGTCTCGCACTACATCGCTCTAGATAACGTAAAGCCCCGATTCCGAACCTAAACATAACATAAGATACCCTAACGCACACAAAGAAATAATTTAAAACACCAAACGTAACCTAAGGCATAAAAATTATAGTTCAATTTTAAGATGAAAAAAAATCAAGGCAACAGCCGGTCTCGACCCACCGTCCTTGGGATCAAGAAGCAAAGACGGATCCTGTACAGTCCGACAGATGCTGCGGCCGCTGCTAGCCTAGTCTTAAATATTCGAATGTCGTCGGACGGCACTCTAGCCATGCCTGCAGCGATCAGCTACAGTGCCGTCCGACGGCACTCTAGACACTGCGTTTTCTAAACCCAGCCTCTTCCCTGGATTGTTGAAAACCTAGGCTGTCGCTAATGCGTTTAATATTAGCGTTAACCTGGCGGTTAAGCAATAAACTTTGGTAGACCGCTAGTATGCAGCCGGAAGTAGGCTCAAGAGTCTTTAATTTCGAAGACGTTTTTATCTGTCTTCTAGTATATCCCAACTATATTGGCGTTTTTTTTCAGGATATGGGTACCACTAAAGTCCAAAAAGCGCTTTGGGGCAGAGAAAGAGCAGGGGCAGCCTTGTCCCTGTCCCTGCGCGCTATCTCTATCTGCCACAAAATACCGTCCTCCTCACCTATATTGGAAGATGCATATTGCACGTTCATGCACATGTGTTTGGGAAAAAAGGCGCATATGTATGTCCCTCGCCTGGTTCCGCGGCAGGGTTGCAGCGCAGGGACCTTCCAATGCTACGCCTCTGGAGAGTTGTATGTACAAAAAAGAAAAAAAAAGGAGGAAAAGAAGAAAGAGAAGAGGTGATGTAATGGTACAGTGCTTGGGGGAAAGTCTTTACCTCCAATGTGCACGGAGGGGGGCGCACGATCGCCGAGCAGAACGGACGCACTCCACGTCGGCTCCGTCGTCGCCACGATTTTTGGGAGGACCATCCCGCCCCTGATGTCCAAATCGTACGTACGAGTTTCCTAACGTCGAGAGGATCACGTAGGTACCAAATTTGGGCCGATTAGCCCATTTTTTGGCGATTTTACGAGCATTTTCCTTCGGCGAGGCGAGGCGGCCCAGCTAAGCCTAACGAGGGAACCGACGAGTACGGGCATGGCGTCGGCCACGTCCAGTGATTTCCCTACACCCCCCCTAGGGAGTGTGTAGACCCCCCCTAATTTTTCTGGACACCCCCCCTTGAATCCCCGAATTTCACTCATGTCAGTCCTTGTATGGACCTTTTTCAGTATCGATCTGCGCATGCGCGGGCTGCCCGTCTGCTATTCTTGGCAGTAGCCTCGGGCAAAATAAACAAAAGTGCGCCCCCCGAGCTTGCTGTTAGCGTTGCGCGTATTTATTTCCTTTTTTTGGACAGCTCGTGGCAAGTTCGTATGTGCACACAAAAAAGGCTTTCAAAGGAAAGGGGCAAAGTGGTTTGAGGCTGACCACGCTGCGAGCACATTGCTACCAGCCAGGGAGTAGCGAAAAGCGCTACGGAAGCTAATCCTGGCGTTTTAATAAATCGGGAGCGTACAATCGGTGCCTGATTGTTTCAAGAACTCAAATTTCGTCACTGGCCCTGGTAACAAGTTCGAAAATGTCCTTATACGTTGAAAAATGGCGAGAAATTAAAAAAAAACTGAATACGGACCTTTCATGTTAAAAAATGAATTTCTCTAAATTTGTTTTTTCTTAGATTGAATAGACAGCACCGCCTCTCAGGTGTATATATATATATATATATATATATATATATATATATATAGAAAATGAAAAACGTACGTCACGGAGATGAGCGTCTGGTTAACAGACATCTATTATTTAACTAGTGGGATAAAAAAAATAGCTTTTCTAGTTTATGAACCACCCCTCCCAGAGCCATTGAGACACCCCCCCTTGATTCGATGCCTGGGGAAACCCCTGGCCACGTCGACGGCCGCCGCCGCCGCCGCGGGCGTGCCCGGACCTGCCCAGCGGGCGGATCTTCGGCGCTCCGGTGAGGAATTCTTCCACGAATCTTGCGAGATGGATGTGTCTACGGCGGACTCTTCTCAGCGAGTGCAGACTGTGTTAGACTGTGCGACGGTGAGAACTGTTTCCACGTGCTCCGGCATCGATGGCCACGTAGTCGACGGCAACGAGCGTCCGCGCGCCGACGACGAGCCGGAGGAAGACGATGACCACGCCGGGTGGACCCGCGTATCCCATCAGCGTCGTCGCAAGAAGACAGTGAGTGTTCTCGAAGCTTCCACGCAGCGAGCCTCGCCACACGCCGGTAAGCCTAACGCTTCACAACGCCACGTCACCCTCACGCGAGCCCAGATCGCGAGTAAAGTCAACGCCGGCATGGCGAAGACGGCGCGCATGCCCAACTTTGCGCCGAGAGACGAATTCCGTGTGGTCGTGCGGCCACGTGGCGGCCTAGAGATAGGCAAAACGCCGATAACCGACCTGCGCCGAGCCGTATTCGAGGCGGCCAAGGCGGGCGAGGAAGCCGGGCGCGAAGACACCATGCTCTCGAACCTCGCTCAGAATATTCTGGTCATCAGTACCCCGAGCTGGGAAAGAATGCTACAGTACGAAGTCGTGAAGAGGATCGCCATTGGCGGCAGAAAATACGAGACCTACGCGTACCGCGCGGCGCCGGAGGACACCTCTCGCGGCGTGATACGTGGAGTAGGCTTAGAAGACACCACGGACGACATCTATCGCCACGTGGTAAACAAGCATAACCCCACCGCCGGTGACGCACACCGCCTCGGCCAGTCGACGGCGGTCGTCATCCTGTTTCACGGGAGCAAGGTGCCGTCCTACGTGTGGTACGGCGGCGTAGTCACGCGGTGCTACCTATACCGGCAGCACAAGGAAGTCTGTAAGATCTGCGGACAAATCGGCCACAGGAAAGACGTGTGCCCCACGCCGAACGCTCGCGTGTGCTTCGCGTGCGGACTGAAGAACCCCGGCGACGGGCACGAGAGCCAGTGCAAGCCGCGGTGTCGCCTGTGCGGCGGCCCGCACCCCACGGGCGAGGGCTCGTGCAAACATAAGTTCAAGACCCCGTATCAAGTCCGCCAGCGGCAGTGGGAACGGAAGCTAGAAGAGGAACGAGCGCGAACGGCCACGCCGGCGCCCAAGATCCGACTTTCTCGAAGAGACGAATTCCCCAAACTCGCCTCGCTCCGCTGCAGCAGCCGCGGCAGGAGCGCGTCGCGCCGGAGCGCGGCGCGGATGAGTGCGTCGCGAGGGGACGCGCAGAGCAGGAGCGCATCGCGCGGTCGTCGCGCCACGTCGAGAGGCCCCGCCTCCTGGGCCAACGTTTATAGAACCAAGGTCAATTGTAAAACTTCGAAGTGTTTCCCGGCGGCTTATTTCTAAAATGCAGGGAGCCCAGCGCATAGCAACCATACCGACACAGGATTGGCTGGTTTCAGAGGAGCGACGCCGAAACGTCACACATAGCAACGCCGGCAGGTATCGTACTCTCGGCGTCAGGGACGTTGGAGCGGCCGCGGCTGCCCGATTCCGGAACTAAGCGAAAGTGACTATTCGGGGAGCGAACCTGCCGCTGCGATATTTCTACTACTTCGCGGAAGCGGTGGAGCGCCGAGCGGCGGCATCCTTTGAGCTTGAGCGCGCGATTTAGACCGCACGTGAGCGTTCGAGTATCGAGGAGCGATATCGCCGCTAGTTACGTCTGGGGAAGTCATCGGAGTAGAGCCGTAGAGCCACCGTCGGAGTAGCGCCCAGTGCTGCAACGAAGGGTGAGTGCGCTCTCCTCACACTGCCATTTTGGCTTGCTGCTGGACTGTTATAATCACAGTGTGCTGATGAATTGTTTTCGTGAAATTTCTCTCGTTCTTGCGCGCACGGAAGGGGGCAGCGTAGTGGGGATGTCTATAATGTAGATCAGATATTGCACGGCGTAAAACACTGGTTTCTTTGCGCCTGGTTACGAAGATGATCTCGAGTCAGCGCGAACGGACTATTAAGCTGAAATGCGATCTCAGCTTGTTCTGCTGTTTTCTGTACACGCACTCGTGAACTGGAGCTGTGCAGTGCCGGTGTGTTAATTAAAAAAAAAAAAAAAAAAAAACGTGCATCGAGTTTTACAAGCCGGCTAATTTTAGGCACTAAGAAAACTCATTAAGAGGATCCTCTAATTTTGTTAGCTATGATGCCAACGTGACTACCCTGGAAGTCACTCTCAGCACAGCTTCCGACGTTGCAAGTCAGGCATCCTGCCAAGGAGACTTAAATTTTTCAATACATGAAACCACTTCATCTCATTTAATGCACCCTCCCGGCCCCTTTCTTAATTGAATTTGAGCCGCTGTGGTTCAATTGAAGCTTCAAGCTTGGCCTAAATAATGGCAAACCTGCAGGGAAGTTCTTGTTTTGATATTTGTTACACTTTTGAACGATCCAAGCAGTGCAATGTTTCTGCTCGACAAACATGCACTGTATAGGCGTGAATCTACATGTAACTTGTATTTTGGCGAGGTGATGCTTGCATTTTTCATGATGGATGCATTTTTTTGAACTCCTCTCCTTCAGGTGGTGCCCGTATCGGTGGGCAGAGAGAGGCCCTACGGATGATGAGCACCTAGTGCACGTGGTTCCTCGGGGCCCAGCTGGCACGAGGTGTGTGCGACTGGTTCCTGCGCTCCTTTTATGGAGCGTCCCTGTTTTGGCAGTACTTGTCAATGCCATCAAGCAACACAAAATATAGTGCCTTTGCAGATATAAGAGCATTGGATAAAAGTGCAACCTCTCGCTGTGCTTGTGAATCACAAACATGGCAGCTATGCCGACGTCAGGGCAAGCTATCTGTGGTTCCTTGTGTTGTCCTATCTATACACATTTGAGCAGACATTTTAAACAAAGTTCTACCTGCCGGTATCACTGATAGTTAGGCGCTTTGTAATAAATATCTGTGCCTCAAAGCTGTTATGCTTGCATTCTTTTGCAGGCTTGCCACCATTTGCTGGCATAATGTCTACAGCGGAGCCACCAGAGTGCATCAGAGATGACGCATCTTCATCCAGTGAGCTCGAAGTTTTGCGCGCCAACCTGCAAGATGAAGGCTCAGCTTGCCACTGGGTGGAGGAGTATGGCCTCCGGACAAACACATCATGGATTGTGGAGTCTGTGCAGTCAACAGCAAGGTGTCAAAAGTGAGAATTGTAATAACTAGCGGGATCACAATTCTGCTTCTTTGAAAGACCATAGTGCACATGCAGATGGGTGCCCCACATTTCTTGAGGAGTGTTGTGGTAATCGTCCAACTTGAAAACACCGCAGCTCTACATTTTGTGTTCCACCCCATTCCTCTCGAAAACACCATGACAAACAAAGTACATGTGCGGGTGATTGGGTCAGAATAACAGTGTTGTCACGTTAGTGCACACTTCAAAACCAAGCTACACGTTGTTACATTGCGGTAGGACAAGTTCCCCAAACCAAGGTTAAAGGTGAAAAGATGTATTCACCTGTCAGCCATCAAAGAACTGAAGCAAAGCTACGTGCCACACACAGCTTTGTGTATGTGGCGGAGGAGGGTTGCACATACATTCGCAGGAGGAGGCTAGCTCAGTGCTATGCCTCACTGCCCTAGTGTCATCTTCTCATGACATGAGAGCCCCTTAAGAAAGAGAACTGCCAAACTTGTAAGAGCACCATAACCTGCAAGGTTGTTAGTTCCTTTAATTTGATATTGTTAGTCTTACAGCAAATATTTACACGAAGCAAATTTTCACACAAGCTTCTGCATTTGATGCTCATGGACAAGATCCAAGGAAAGGACGGAGGGTAGCTGTAGTCATACACCCAAACCTCCATATTAGCTCCTGTGGCTCGCTATGTCATCGTACCGTGACAGATGCCAAGGAGCTAGCTGTCGCTTTAGAAGCAGCAGAACACTTCTGGACGGGCCATTCACACCAATTTCCCATTTGCAAAAAAACTTGTAGACACTTTCTCACCAGACAAGTAAGCCACCGCACACTTTGTGTACAGCCTCCCAAATTTTTAACAATATAGCGGGAGCGACGATCGATCGGCATGTTAGCGCCTTATCAGCAGCGAAATAGGCAAGAGTATGCACATGCGCATAGGGCTATTGGCTGTACGAGTACCGTCTGCTATGCTGTCTCCTTGAGAGTGGTGCACTCCCTGCCACTGCATGTGAATAACTGTTCATGAGAAACCGTGGTTATTGGATGCACATGGGCATATCAAATGTGCGTGTGATTTTTTTTTTTCCGGGTCATTTGCCCCCTCCTAGCGTGAGGAATGTCATGGAAAAGATAAATAAAAGTAGAACAGGACCAGTGTTATGGCTGGAATAGCCATAGGCTGCTTCGCAATATAATGTGATGAATAAGAAATCTGATAACAATAAAACACGGTGCTTAGCTACTTTTTGCGGTACCGAAACGACCTTGCAAGATAAGAAAAATCAGGGGGTGTGTTGTCTTGAGGAGAACAGCATAGCAGATGACACTCCCACAACAGATAGTTTTAGGCGCATGCGCGTACTCTCGCCTGTTTGGCCAGGGAACACCGTGATAAGGTGCTGGCATGCCGATCAGTTGTCGCTCCTGCTATATTATTAAAAATTTGTGAGGCTGTACTCTTCCAGACTAAAGGCGGTGTACCCCAACAACCTCAGCATCCACCTAAGATACAACACAGGAGCCTGTGGGGCCCAGCACACTCGGGGAATATACTGCAAACCAAGCACCTGATGATTAGAACCTTGAAGAACCCATGCCACTCCCCAGGGCAGCATATTACCGTGGTATCAGGAAAAGATACCCTGTGCCACACGAATCCCTCATGAGGGCAGAATCCACCAACTGGAGACAGCCGCAGACAAGTACGTTCTCAAACTTAAAGGAGCCATGAAGAGAAAATACAATTTAATTTAATTTAAAAGAACTAGGATTCAGTATCTCACTCAGCTCCATTACAGCCCCGAAATATGTTTTTTAACCAAAAAAAAAGCAAGAAGTATTTAAAAACTTTCAAATTTGGCGCCACATTGACGTGTTACGAGCAAGAATGATGTCATGCGGGCCAACAATAAAACACAATTTTCAGTGCATTAACTGCACTTTAGCATTCAAGTGATGCGGTCAAATGGAACTAGAGGCCCCATTACAGACGTCCAGTCATGTGTCATCACGACGGCTCAGTTAGGCGGCCGCCAATCGCACAAACAAGGTTCCGTGACGTCATAGAAAATTGGCTTGGGAAATTGGCTAGGGGGCCGCGACTGCTTCACACGTTTTCTTTCATATCTCCGTTATTCGTTCAAAGATTGCGATGATATTGGTATCATTGTTATTGGAACTAAGCAGTCTTTCTAATAAACCCAGCTTGTATTTTGTCTTCATGGCTCCTTTAAACACGCTGAGTACAATTTACCCTACACTATATGCCCACTGGGCCATCAGGAAAAATCCACACCGCATGGGAATGCCAAAGCACAATGGCTGTCCCCAAAATTGGAAACCCTAATGCGGAGCAATGGGTGGCACTGCTGGCCAGCAACTGCTGTGATGACCAGATCGGCCTGACCCAGCGGGCACATAAAGCAGTAAAGGCCGTTGGAGCCCTGAACCAGTTGTAAATGCCCGTGCTGACCCCATCGTGAGCTGCAGCACGTGGCACAGGAACCCAAGTGGGGTGCCACCCAACGACTAACAAAATATAAACAAACATTTTCCTAGTCCAGTCGGTTCAAATCAACTTTTTAACTGCAGAGCTGTAGTTACTGGCCTTAATTCCCATGTTGCAAAAAACTCCCAGAGTGCATACCCACTGAGAGAGATTGGCTGAAAGAGAGGGCCAAAAAAAAAAAAAAAATCTCCAGTGTTCATTCTATTTGTGGCAACACTTGCTCGAAATGACAGACACGTCATAGCGTACACCCCTCGTTCATTTGTCCTCGTGTTGTTGTGCACACCAGCTCAGTACTGTAAAAGAGCCCTTGCACGTAGCAGTGTTTAAAAGACATGCGGCTTGGGAGAGACCACTGTGGCCACCGCATTTTGTAGAAGCCATTATGGATCATGAGAGACATTGCTACAAGTGTGCCCAGTCCTTCCCGAGACGACTTACAGATCCAACCGCTGACTCGAGTCGATGACAAAGAGCTGACGAAAGTCTACGATGCTGAGAATGACTTTTCATCCACCACTCGCCGCAAAGACAACAAAAACCTGTTCGATGCACATGGCGACAATTGCTAGCACCACGCCTATGCAAATAAGCAACAATACTGAAACTTAACCATGTGCCCGGCAATGCTCACCTAAAACAGCCTCGCCATCCCAGTCTTGTGCATGAGTGCAAGCTTCCCTGGATTTATTTTTTTTGTTTGTTTCCAGTCGTTTACTGAACTATAAAAACCAATCTGTGCCCTGTTACCCAACATTGTCGGCTGAAAGTGGTAGACCAGGGAGGGACACAAGACAAAATTTCTTAAGGCATTTAAAGGGGCCATGACGACAAAATTCAACTTTATTGAATTTGAAAAAGGGACCTTTAGTAACACAGCTCTATTCCAGCCATAAAAGATGCTTTTTAACATAAAAAAGGCGAGAAATATTGGAAAACTTTCAAATTTTGCACTAAAGTGACATAATATGAGTCATGTTGCCTGCACATTAGCATTCACATGGTACAACCAAACAGAACAACACGACCCACTACAAGCGGCCAGTCATGTTTCTTGCCAGTGGCTGTGGTCGCTACCCACCGATCGCACAAACAAGATTCCACGATGTCGTAGAGACATGTCAGAAAGTTGCTCGGAAGTCGCCACTTCCTCGTCTTTTTTAACAGCGGAGCTGCTTAAGCTCGAGTTACCTCTGTGCCTGGTGGGGTTCGAAACTTGCCGCAGCAAAATGGAGAGAAGGAAAGTGCCAGAGCCAGAAGTGTGAGGGAAAGTGGCCAGGAGGCAAGGAGCCCGCGAGCAGGGGTTGGGAGTGCATGCCTGAATGCTTTTCGTCTTCTGAATCAAACCTGGGTCCCTCGTGCAATGAAATTGGAGCAGTGGGAGATACTGCTGTCTAGCTCCCTACCTTGTGATCAACTTCTGATGGCTGTGACGGCACACAGTTACCTGAAATAAGGAACCACCCCCCCTCAAACCTAGCTCAATAAAGAAGTCTTGTCTTTCTCTCTCTATCCGATTGCGCGCTATCATCACGTTCGTTTCGGGCGCTTAGCATTTTCTTTGGGTTCAAGCACGGGCGTTGCCTGGCGTTTCACAATAATTAGTGCAGCAAAGTGGAGAGGAGGAAAATACTAAGCCAACAAGTGTGAGGGGAAGTGACGTGGAAGAAAGGAGCTGGCAAGCAGGTGCGGGGAATGCGTGTCACGGCACAGATGTTCAGGTGGGGGAGGCGTGCATCAGGATTGGCTGTGCCTAGTGACGACATAAGATTCGACATGCAGGTGCTCTCCAAGCTGAGGGATGCGGCATGCACTCAACGGCATCAGTGACCGTTACGATAAGCATACCTGTGAAAAGCCTAGTTAGATCTAGTGAAGACTGCCAGCTCCACTGTTTCCTCAGCGTTTACATCTCAACTGCAAAGGTGGCACTAGCATTACTTTCAGACAAAGCAGTAGTTTTAATGAACAGAACTTGCTTTTTGTCTTCATGGCCCATTTATAATACCTTTTGTAAACTACCAGGAAAGCCCTTGTTAACAGCACATATTTCATAATAAACATTCACTGCACAAAAAGATGACAAGGAAGAAAGTAATCGACATGATACACCCACTTCGCCCGAACCTATACCTTATTAATACATTTTATGTCTGACACTGCAAGCAAAAAAAAGATTTTAAATGGGGTTACACCAGACACAACGTGATGAGCATTTTTTTTTATTCTGCAAAAGGCGAACTTTATTAAATTGTCAGTAAGCCAAGAGATTTTGTAAAAATTGTTCGATATTTTAAAGGAGTAGACACTATTTTACGAGTCCGTCTTAACCCATAAAACTATATTTAATTAGTTAAGACGTGTTGCCACTGATGATCTACAGCTTCATTCATGGTATCAGTTTCTGCTTTGGCCGCTAAAAGCCCAGGAGCAGGATGCTGGGTGCTGTCGGGCACACCTAACTTCTTTGCGTCTTTGTCACTATTTTGATGCCTTGTCGTGTGCTTCAAAGGAATGAAGAGGCCACCTTTTGAGACCAGCTATACCTGTTTCCCCTTTATTTCAATTAAAAACTAGTCTCTGAATTGAGGCACTCTGAAACTGCCCAAAGGTGGGGGTGGTAAGGCTGAAGGGACCAAAAGATGCCACAAGCCCCCCTGAAATGTTGGCTGTGTGGCTATTTTTGCAGTGAATGTGCTTGTTGGTTTCCTTCTTGACTAATATACATGCTGCTGAGAGGGAAAGGGGCAGACCGCTTTGAGTCTGACAAGCTGGAAGTTTTTTGCAAAATGCCTCTCTAAGCTAGTTTTATGTCACAGAACAGCTGGCCCAAGCTGTTTTCTGGCTGCTCAAAGCTGAGGCAATGATACTGCTTTAAATTGTTCCAAGCAACTTCTATGCCCATCACCGCAGGAAGGCATCTTGACATCTTCATAAAGTGCACCGCATTAATTTTTAGAAGTCATACTGCAGTGTCAGTACTGTACTGCTTTAATTTGTAGTGGTGCATCATCATCTGCTTGCAGCGCCACTATCCTCATCATGAACAGGACTGTGCTCCAGGGCCGGTCGCATGTCTACGCCGCTATCTAAGTTCCGGCCGGGCCTTACGCACCTGAATAAATGTAGGAGAGCCACAGAGCGTAACCGAGTCCATGGCTCCCTTTCCTACAACACCGTTTCAAGCACAGGGGCACGCAGCTCAGAAATGACCCAGACACTCAAGGAACACACGCTACCAAAAGCTTTTCACTGGTGCAGTGGAGGCATGATTTGCCCCACATGCCTCCTCAGTTACACATGCTGCTGTAATCTTTTCTTCATTTTTTTTCTTTTCAGGATGGTGCTCCATAAAACATGGCGGTGCAAGCAGAACGCACGAAAGAAGCCATCTGGCAGCAGCGGTGCCTCTTGCCCGGCTAAGATAGATATAAAAATAAAAAAAACGAACAGACACACAAAAAAGAATGATCCCTTCTTGCGAAGGCCGAGCCCCCTGCCTGCAGTGATTAGGCTGTGGCACCAAGAGGGCCACAGCCATAGCACCACATCTGCCGATGCCCTGCGGCGTCTGGGTCCCGCCACCACGACCAAGGAGGCATTCGTGGGCTACTTCAATGACGCCATGTCCCCTGCGGAAGCCATCCGGCTCCACGAGAGCAAGCTCCTTGTGCAAGAGGGAGGCTTCACCCTGCTGGCCAATGCTGCTCTGAACCCCCTGCCAGCCGCAGTCTACTACTGGCACAGACTCTGGCGGCAGGAGAATTTTGGCAAGCAGGTGGACCCCCTGGACAAGCTGGCAGAGAAGATGCCAACATACGAAGAGCAAGGTGAGCATGCTGTGTTAACTTGTGCCACAGCTACGGAATGTGGCACTGGAGGGAAAAAAAAAAGAAGTTTTGTTCAACTCTGCTCAGCATAGCACACGTAGTTCCTGCTCGTGTTAACGGCAGCCATAGGCAGGCTGTGAGAATGCAGCCAAGGAGATTAGAGAACTTCGTTGCAAATGCAACATGGTATGTTACCACTATATTGTTTGTCAATGTGTTGAATCATAACCTGTTCGCTAATGTGCGCATAATTTGAACCGCCATTGCATTACTGCCTCCAGCATAACAAATGACTGAGGGGGAGAGATACAAACATGCACTTTCTTTATATGAAATAGCTGTACATACTAAGAAATAGCTCTACATACTAGTCACATCGACAAAAATGATGCGGGAGAGTACTAACTGTCCCTATGCAACCCTGTCTGCTCCATAGCATTGGCAAAGGGTACACCAGGTCCCTCTAGGCCGATTCCAATTGCTGCATGGTCTAGCATGGTTTCTCAAAGTGGGTTCCGCAGGCTCCTCCTCAGGGTTCTGTGAGCCACCGATAAATTTTTCCTTGTTCCACGCTCGCCAAGTAACTTATATGGCGAACCCGAGGTGCAGTTGATCTAAGCAACCTCCATTACTCATGCCCAATTGTCAGTAAGCGCATCTCGGTGCATAACACAAATGTGCGAGCTGCGCAATAAATACCGCCAGCAGCTTGTAGGCAGCCAGACTCCGAAAGCGGGCCACGTGGTTAAACTGTTGCACTTGAATCTTGGCCTTATATTACCCCGATGCGGATTTCTCCTGTTTGGAGATAGGTGCAGCAAGCTTATGTGGTTGTGTAAAGTCAACATTCAAGAGCAATAAATTGGCGAGAAGGGGGGGGTGTTCCTTGGCACTTAGTGGAGCTTTGCAGGGTTCCCTGGGACCAACATGCCTGAGAACCCCTAGTCTACTGTATCTGTAGCAGGACTCCTTGGCAAGGGATTCATGCTTTTGGTGACTCCTATAACTGAATAAATCTTATTATTTAAAACTGCACGGTGTTATTACCTGCTCGTCATCTACTCTTATCTTTATGCAGGGATTGATGTCCGGCTGAACCGCACCAAGGATGGCGCCTCCTGGGCAGTCCTTGTTGCCACGCCAATTATGAGGCGGGCCCAGCAACTCCACACAGCACGCGAACTGATTTTTGTTGACTCGACGTCATCCTGTGATGCGACACATGCCACAGTCACAGTTCTGCTGGCTGCAACGAGTGCTGGGGCAGTCCCCATAGCTGTCTTGCTCCACAACGCCCAGACAGCCGAGGCCTACGCCACAGCATTCACACTCCTCAAGGAGGCCTACCCACTGTGCTTCGGCGGACTCAGCGTAAGTGACATGCATGTGTGGTGCTTTCACTGACAATGTCTTGTCATTTTCTTTTTGAAAGGCTTGTCAAATCTATGTCACAAGTCAATAAGCATGTGTTGCTGAACCTAATGGAAAGATTATAAAAACAATGCACAGGGAAAAGGACCAGTACAATCATGAGGGCATGGTGCAAAATTCTTTTCTTATTTTTTGAGCTTTCAACCAAAGCAGACATTTACTGCAAAGTTTGGTCAAAGGGCAACATTATTGGTCAGCCATTTTCTTCAAGTGCAAAAGACGATAAATTGAAATTGTTATTAAGGGAAAGAACCACCTGGAGGGACAGAAGTACATGTAATTTAAGTATGTGTCTTGACTTTGATATCTTGACACTGGAGGGTGCATAATTCTAACTTGACCAGGTGGCACGTGCTGGTAGGTCCAATTTTCTGCACAATATAGCAGTGACTCGCAAAGAAAAGCCAGTGCCAACATCTGTAATAAATGGGCGTCTGCCCTTATGTCTCCACTCGGGCATGACATGCAGCTTGACAGGCAAACACTAAGAAAACATGGACATGTAGGAGCACCACCTCACAACGGCTAGACAAACCCTGCGAATTGTTTCTTATAGTTTCCACGAAGTGGCGCTGCCAATCGGGTGACTGCCCAAGCCGGGAGCACATGCAAAATCTAGGAACAGGAGAGAGCAACAGGGATGTGGCTCTTTCGCCATTTTCGGCTTACACACGACAGGGAATGTTGGCCTGAGAGCATTCATATTTTTGCCGTCAAGAGCAGTGCCATAGTTACCAATGGTGCCACTTTCTGTAGCAGAGGTGGTGCTGAAATCGAGTGCATATTCTGACATGCCTGCATGCATGAAGCAGCGATGACTGCTTGATGCGCCCCAATTTGCAAAGATGTTCCTCACAGTAGTCTAGAAAGAGACTTGTTTTTTATTGCGCCATTTTGCCACAGGGCATGAAAGTAACGGAAGGTTAAAAAAAATTGGAAAGAAACTGGAGGCAAGTGGCTTTATGCACCACAGAATGCTGTATAGGCCAGTCGCAGCAAGATAGTCCTACAGCAGCTTGTAAAGCTGACCATGCGTCCACTAATGAATATCGGGTGGACGGCCTGGGCGATTTCCTAGGGCTACCAAGTGCTGGGTTCGGGCTGATTGGAGTCCTGGGCATGTCCCCAGGGGGTGGTCCAATGTCGCTTCCGCAGCAGAAGTAGGGCGGTAGGGGCAAGTTGAATTAGTCACCACAAGGCTAGAAGTCCACGTTGCATGAACACCCAAGCAAATTCTCCAGAGCGTGACCACCTCACGGTGGGTTCAACCGCCAGGAAAGTCAGCCCCATGTAGAGGAAGACGGCCACGCGTGGAGTGCCGAAGAGAGGCTGTTTTAAAGGGACAGACAACCAATTTTTGTAGAGTATATATTCTCTATCCCAAATGAAAGTGCATCACTTAAAGCACCTTAACGATAAACGGTTTTGCCGATAACGCCCTAGAACTTTTCAAATCGGAATTTTTTAGATCTACGAACCATATGTGTCCTCCCAAAAATAATGCTGGCAACCATGACACACAGTAGCGTGGCAACATACTTTTGTCTGTATGCCAGATGAAAAGCGATATTTAAAAATTCGTCCCCAGTTAAAGAAAAGTGTGAATCGCGGGCTTCCTTATTCCTTTATGTGCTTTTTTTAATTCACCAGTCTATTTTGCACGAAGGTGCCATCTGCTGGGATGGACAATAGGTAGAATCTGGCTTCACGTTGTGGGGGTCAGAAGTTCGCTTCTCCCCAGGCTTGTCTTTTCTTTTTTTCTTCCATTGGATTATTTGAAAACTGAAATTGAATACTTTGGCAGAAGAAAGTCCCTGACTCAGGCAGAATCATCAAAGCTTCTTCACTGGGTCTGTTTACTGAACGCTGCCATTGATTCTGAGCATGGATGCTCAGTTATCCACACTGAGAAGAACCCAGCGGCGGCGGGTAGCGTGTCTCAAAAATTTACAAAATAGTGTTTAAAAATACATATACAATTTTAACTTTTACAAATACTTGTGTGAAAAGGTTTTCAATAAGTGAATAAACGTTTCAGCAGTTACAGTAGCAGCTAGGTTTTCAGGTCACGTGACGGGGACACATATTGTAGTGTCAAGTTTCGAGAACCGCCACCCTTCCGATTTCAGGAAGTTTGCTGCCAAATTAAAATTATTTCCGCCAATTTGTTTAGAAATTTCTTGTGGTTACCGGGCTATATCAAATGCTGGCTTTTATATGAGCTAGAGAGCATATGCACGACAAAAATCGGTTGTCCGCCCTTTAAGTAGAAGAGCATCCTGCAGTGACAGCTGCAGAAGCGGGAGCGGGTCCGTAGCTTACGGATTATGAGCAGCCAAGTTGGCCTCCAAGTGGGTAGGTGTGCTGCAACATGTCCAGAGGATGCAAACAGGGCACGGGAACGATTTCAGCATCCGGTGCACGTCGAATGTAATGCTCAATGTGCTGTGTACACGCCGCATCTCTCGAGTAGCCTGTGTTGAGTCTGTGTAGATGATCAGGCAAGACGGTGGGGCAACACAAAGACAAGGGCCTAGGGCTGAGCTCTCCTAAAACAAATGGAAGAGGTGCCTCCGTAACGTAAGTGCATGTCTGGTTTACAGATGGCATAGCACGGCAAACTAGGCTCGTGTGGATGATACCATTGCCTTCACATGGGCCTAGAGGCCATGGTGTGTCAATAGGGACGGGTGGGTAGGTCTGATGCACTGGGCAAATACTTTTTATATGCCAGAAAGGCCGGTTGTGAGGGAGTACAGTAGAACCCCGCTGTTACAGTCCTCACTGTTGCATTTTCCTGGCTGTTACGTTGTGTGCCATCGGTCCCGGCATAGCTCCCATAGGATATAACATATTGCGAACCCCGCTGTAACGACGCAACTGTGGGCCTGTTACCGTATAATGCGTCGCAACCTGACACTTCAAAGCGGCTTGGGCACCGCCATTTTTGCTTTTGATGAGTCTTGGCCAGGATTTGTTACTAAACAACCTACAAGAAGCTGCAAGCGAGTTGGAGAGGCCGTCACTAGATGGCCATCTGTCGAAAGTGCTATTATGATCATCACTGAGCTTACAACAGAAGTTTTACTTCGGAACGCCGGAAGTGCGTGATGTTAGCGCCGCCGCACTGTTGTAATGGTGCCGTGCAGCGTTTTTAGATTGGGTCAGTTGGCAAAGAGCATGGCCTTCCAGTACCGCGGCACGGGCCGATGCTGCTGCCGGTGCGGTACCGTTGAGATCGGTCTCGATGCATCGTCTGCTGCTCCTTCCTTGCCACTCTCGGCACTTTCTACACCACCCATACCGTCACTTGTGCCAGTCCTTCTACACCGCCTTTCTGCAAACTGCACTTTCTACACCACCCATACAGGCGGTCGGAACGGCTAGCACGTGGTACGGGGATTTCACGACGCTTGATTTTGTTGTCGACCTTCATGAGTAAGGTGACGACGAGCGAGTAGTACAGTGATTTTGCGACGACTATCATGACTTGACGCCCGTCTTAATTGCTCTTGGCAACACTGAATGTGCACATGAAAAATGCAAAAAAACACCCCTACATTTGGCGGAACGGGCAGAAATGAAGTGGGCAACAATGGAGTTCCAGATAGGGGGTCATTTAAAGGAGTACTGGCACGAAATTTCAAAGCTGAGATAACTATGTAGAATGCTTCCTTTTTATCAGGAGATATCTCCCAGCAAGTTTCAACAGCAACCGTTCAGTGAAACATATTTAAAATCCATTTTAATCTTCGCCCGCACGAGAAAGCCCAGAGCGGACCGACATGACATCATCTGCTACTTGCCCCAAACTGCCGACGTTGGGGCTCCCGTGACGAAGCCGACGCACTGGCTGTGGTTGGCGCACGCTGCTCGGGCGTGTGTACACGTCATGATTTTGGGACTGACGTCATGCTGCCCGGGCCTGTGGGGACGGTGAAGACCTCGGCCGGTCTGAGTGCGCGCACACTACCAGAGCGGCAGTGATACGGCAAGAATGGTGACGTCACGTGATACCTCCTGTCATGGCGGCCGCTCGGCGTTCGTTTTGTCGAAACCGAAAGTGACACGAATAAACGATGCCGTAAATGAATGTTTACGCTGCGCTCGACCGTCTAATCTGTCATTCTATGATTAGTGGGCTGGTAGGCATGCATAGCAGCGAAAAAAACAACACAACAAAATTTCGTCTCAGTACTCCTTTAATGACGCCAGTAAGACGCCGACCCATTTTCGTGGCTTTCCTCACTCTTTCGTTTTCCCAGCTGTTACGTTTTCTTTTCCCGGTCCGGTGGAAAACGTAGTAATGGGGTTCCACTGTATTATGGTCAGGCTGAGGGCTCTATGTGGACAACCTAAGGTCACTAACTGCTGTTGTTTCAATACGCATGAACATTATGAACTAGGGCCTAACACTGAAAAGAGAGCTTTTGGCATTCTTTGAGGTGGAAAGCATCACGCAAAAATTGTGAAGAAGAAGTGGAAAGAAAGGAGTTCGCTTGATCGCTAGCTTTAACAGAAAGGGTGAATGAGGTGAAAATGCCCTTAATATCATTTGGAAGGTGACAGCTGCAGCAAAAAAAGTGCCTAAACTAATTGGTGCGCCAACGAGCACCGACAACGAATGCTAGCACAGTATGATAAAACAACGTACAACTACGCTGACGAAAGCTATTTGGCATCAGCTGAAAGGCCCTTGGCAAATGGTTCAGCCACCACCTAATACCGGACAGGCATCCCAATGTGCCGTCGGCACAACAGTCAAGCTTCTACAGGTTCAAAGGCAACAAAAAGCTCCTGCAACTGAATGAGGACACCTGCACTATTCAGACCTTCCCAAGTAGACATTATACCGGGTCATGCTGCCAGTATCCAGTATTTTACAATTCCAACTCATTGACTGCACCAACTGTTGTTGCCCACAAGGTGTCCGAATGGACGGACTAAACACTTTGCTGCACAGAGTGCAGCAAGGCTTAATGAAGGCACATGGCTAAGGCACAAGGCTGCTGCGTAACCGGGATTGCACTTGCATTGAACCAAACATTAAATACAAGGCACAGTGTTCAAGTGCTTGCCGTTAGGACGGCCACACTGGCTTACCTGGCTGTTGTAATAACCCCACAGGCATCATAGGCTGTAGGGGAACAATGTATGCGCATTCAGAAGGCAGTGTTGAAGATCACAAAGCAAAGACAGAGATTTTCATCCTTAAGTCATGTAGTGTGGGATCCACTATCCTAGCAGAAGGCTTCCCTCTTTAGTTGGCTGTACATGCTAGAGCAATCAAAGCAGCATTAGTGTGAAGAAACAAACACATGGCAGCATGGAAGCAACCGTTATCGAACGAAGGCAGCAGTTCCTTAGTCTCTTGAGCACTATCCGTGCTTTGCTCCTGTGTAAATGATGTCGCCATGAGTACTTAATCTTTTTTGAACTCACAAGCTAGAAATAACAGCGCTTTATCTTCTAAATACCAAACCCAGTCCACCAGCATTATTTCTTATCAAGAACACCCAACATAAGCTCAGCGTCCTCCTTTGGGCAGTATTTACACGTCTCAAACACGTCTATGGGCAGATATTGCGTGGCACCCTACCTTTGACTTCACTAAAAGAAAGCCTGGAAGCTTGGGTTATTCATGAATGCACTAATAACTCTACAAATAACCCACGCATGAATGCTTGGGTTATTCGTAGTAACAATGTGTCTCATTAGCGGCATGTTTGTCTGCTAGGTGATGAGGAAATTGCTTTTGAACTACTTGTTCTGAACAACACAATTACCCTTTTCGACCACTTGTTCTGAATAACGTTTTTGCATTTGTCGTAATAAAGTCTAGCGATGGAGCACTTGAGGGCTGCTAAACTGATGCCAGGCACGACCATAACTGAGATGATAACGTCACCTTAGGGAAAGAAATCAAGCACTACGCACCAGGCACGACCATAACTGAGATGATAACGTCACCTTAGGGAAAGAAATCAAGCACTACGCAATCACACCTCGCCACTGCTCTGCGTGCACTACAGCGATACTGCGGCAGGGTTATTACAAGCGTGCCACAGTATACCGTGGAGATAATCTTGACAAAATATAGTTCACAAGTTCATAATTAGTCCTTACCGACCGTCTGTCGCCGGCGTTCGCCGTGATATAATTGCCTGTGTGACCGTCCGTAAGGGCGCCGCCATCTTTGAACGCTTGACCTGGCTTGGCTGAAGCTCGTCTAGCGCACTGCGTTCCCACAACACGTTCACAGAAAATTTCTTTACATATCTTTGCACGTGACGCCGGTTGTTTCCCCATAAAATAAACTTACATGGTTATTTTTGAATTAATGAAAAAACTGCCGTCGCAGGAGTTCTATTCGCAATGGCGGCGCCATCTATCCAGTGCTAGACCAAACAGTGCTGGTTACGTGTTTTGTTTTCGTGTGGATAGGTGGCGCCGCTTCCAGATGCGCGCACAGATTTATATGCTTAGCTTTTTTTTTTTATTACTGTGTTGTCTTGCAGAAGATATCAGCTCAAACGTTGCCGTTTTGTCTGAAAAATGCTTTCATATTTGAACGAGCCGACAACCCCTTATGTGGGGGGAAGGAGGTTGAACGTCGGTCTGATTTCTGGAAGAACAAAGAAACTAATGGAAAACTAACCTCCATTCTACAAATTCCTGTTATTTATCCTTTGGTCACAGGGCGTTGTGGGAAGGGTAGAGGTGAAGGGCAGGAGATTGGAAAGGGGAAGTGAAGAGTAGGATAGGGAGTGGAGATGAGGAAGGGAAGTGGGAGGAGCAGGATGAAGTGGGAATAGGAGGGAAGGGGGGGGGGGGGGCTTATTTGTTCGACAGGCAAGACTGAAATGCTGATACATGGCCAGTTTTTCTAATAACCTTTTGAGCTTGCAATTTTGGGAAATACGTTCGTGTACTGCAGCCTGACTGGCACCTCAGTAGCTGATATATTAATCTGTACTAAAACGTAAATGTTTGTAACTCTCCATGAGTTCTGTAAATGAATGGTGGTTTTCGAAAAGCTAATGGGAGCAGCACACTCTCCTGCTGTTTGGCACACAACTGCCTTTTGGACAAATTACCATAAAAATTTTAAGGAACATAACAAAAACCTATTTAGAGCAAATGAAATTGACCTATGAAGGGAGCTTGAATTGCATTTTCATAAGCACATCATCATCATCATCACCATCATCACCAGCCTATCTACGCCCACTGCAGGGATAAAGGCCTCTCCCATTATTCTCCAATTACCTCGGTCCTGTGCCAACTGTGACCAATTTATCCCCGCAAACTTCTTGATCTCATCTGCCCATCTAACTTTCTGCCGCCCCCTGCAGCGCTTGCCTTCTCATAAGCACAGGCACACCTTAAATGATATGCGCACCACAAATGTTACGCTTGATTTTAAAATTTTACGCTTCGACAGCTGCACACGTAATCATGTGCATACAGTACATCACTTCATTTATATTATCATTGCTATTTTTGTTGCCCCATTTATAGGCCCCTGGAGCATTCATGACAGACAATTCTGCTGCTGAAAAAGCAGCTCTGAGGACCACCTGGCCCGAAGGAAGGCAGCTTCTGTGCCATTTTCATGTGGCACAGGCAGAATGGCGGTGGTTGACGGCTGCTCGAAACAATGTTGAGAAAGACCAAAGGAGAGCTTTGATGACGAAATTTCAGCAGGTTCGTGTTTCCCATGTATTTTCGTGGCAGTACCAATGCATGAGTGGCAATGACATGGCCATGTTACGGTCTACCAGGTAACTAGGCACATTTATACAAATGATGAAAGCAGTGTACATTTTCATTGTACTACGGACTGGCTGTTAACATGCTGCTAAAATTTAGTCCGGGCAAGAACACTGATTTCATTACACTTTATGCATTTAAAATGACAAATTTTAAGTTTTTAAATTTACTTTGTAGATGTTAATGTTTGCATGATTTTATGTATAAATGTTTATATTTGAAAGGACCTGACAACAGCTATAATGAGTATGCAGACGTTACACAAGAAAGAAGTCTGGCAGGAAATGAACATGGAACCATTGCCGTTGAACCTAGCCAAAACTTAGTTTTATGATTAGTAATCTTTTGCCCACTTGAGCCTACATGAACTCTCAATGTCCTAATGACACTACAGGCAATGGTTTTTAACATTTCGATTCAGAAAGCATAGCATTTTTATCAAATTACCTCACAATGTAGGCGTAGATTTTATGGCGTCCACACATGCAGGAAAAAATGCAATGTGGAAAAAACCAGTTTATAAGGACAAAGCTTTTTGCGAAAGCAAACATATATCACCACTTGCACCAAACCACAAATTCCTGCCTGGAAAGTTAGGGTTAAAGAGGTCAGAACAAACGCAAATATGTATCACCAAAGCAAGTGCATATTGCCACTTGTGTCAAAGCTATGTGTATCTGTGAATGTATGATGTAGTGCATGATGTAATGTGCGCTTGATAAGGCAAACAAGCACGTGGGGTTGGAAAACAAACGCCCTGATGTGCATGCTATTAGCAGGCCTGCCGTTCAAAATATGACTTACAGTAGAAGCTTAGACATCCCGTCGCTTAGATTTGTGTATTATGAATAGATTAGTTATCAATAAGCACCATCTTCAAAATCAGTATGGTCAAGATAAAGGTGTGTGTGTGTGTGTGCAGTCAATGCTCAAGGAACGTGAAATCCCTAGAAAATTTTCACCTAAATTCCGTTACGTCTGTGTGATGTGCTAGAATGCTTTGTGTTCTAATTTTTTATGCATTGACTTCTCTCAGATCATGTATGCCACCAGCGTGGAGGGCCTCAACAAAGCCATCGAGGGCCTTCGGGGCAGCAGCCACGAGGGCTACAAGGCGCGTGTCGAGGCCTTCTTGCAGCAGCAGCAGGGGGAGTGGTTGTTGCTGTGCCGTGCAGACCTAACTACACGAGGCCACAACACCAACAACTTTGCAGAAGCCTCCATCAGGATTCTGAAAGACATCGTGTTGTCGCGGACGAAGGCGTTCAATGCTGTGGCACTTGTGGAGTCGGTTGGCCAAGTGATGGAGGAGTACTTCAAGAGCCGCATCCTGAAGCACGCCAACAACCGGGTCTCCACGCACCACCTGCTCTACCACAGCCTGCTGAAGAGGATGCCGGAAGAGGCTGCAGCGGACATTCGAGTGCTCGGAGACGGCTGCTTCTCCGTACCCAGCTCCAGTGGCAACGGCGAGTGGTACGAGGTGTGGGGCCACACAGGCCTGTGCACGTGCCCAGCTGGCAACTCAGGGGCATTCTGCAAGCACCAGGCCCTGGTGCACAAGCACTATGGAGGGCTTTTCCCGAATTGCCCTGCACTGACGGCCGAGGACAGACATGAGCTGGGGTGGCTTGCACTTGGCAGTGAGTGCCCGAGCATTGACTATTTCACAGCATCGGGTGACGAAGTGACGCCAAGCCAACGTGCTTCCTTGCCGAGGTGTCAGAATGGTGAGCCCGTGGCCTGTAGCAGCCAGGACTTTCCGCCAGAACCGGCGGCCAGTCCGTGTCAGGAGGAGCAACCGGAACAGGATGCCTTGTGTGATGCGCTGCCATCCACATCAGGTTCGCAGCAGCAAGACAGGAAGGTATGTGCGCCATTCCACAAACCAGTCTCATTTCACTAGGCATATTAAATTGTCCACGCAATAAATAGCCTAAATGAATACACCAAAAAGGTAACTGCCACAAAATTTCCTAGCTCGAAAAACGCACTGAAGCGCAACAAAAGAACACAAACAAGACAAGCACTATCCCATATGTGCTGTTATGCTCTCAAGTATTTTCTATCAGTTGTCAGGAAACCTTTGTCCAATGTTGCGCTAGGTTGTGATACCAGCCACCCACGCACTCAGGTGCACCCACCCACGCACTCCTTGGTCTTTTTTTCGCGCTGTGTTGCTAATGGATTACCAACTAGCCGGAACCCTCGCGCTTTTATTTATATTGAACACCATTCTGCTGAATTTGCCCCAAGTTCTTTTCATTTGCATGCAAATGTGAAACAAGTATGAATGAATTGCTAGGCAAACTGCAGCTTTCAAACCACTTGTTAATCTTTGAACGCACGTGCGTGCAGCTCTGGGCAGAATGTACATTTGTGAAAGGCTGTTGTGCAGTGTCATACTTTCAGAGCACAGTCAATAAAAATATGATGCAATGTAATAAATTTTTCTGCAGTCAAAAGCCACTGGCGCTATGCATTTATTGCATACCAGCCCAAAAACTAGATGGGACAACGAAAAAGAAGTCAAGAAGCCTGCTAAGTTGTATTGTGTCTTTGTGGTCCCGTCAAATCTTCCGGTGTTATGGAATGAAGGGTCCACTACTCGCATACCGATACCCCATTCCTCAATACAATGAATACGTATAGCAAGTGTCTATTAAATCCGAACACTATTGACGTGTGCTGTGATAGCATTTTTTGTACTGTAGCAAAATATTTATTTCTCCGATAAAATTAGTGTCCTGGTTATAAATTGCTGTCTTTGGAAGCAAGTATTGCTTTAAAACCCATCTAATTTTACTCAAGATCAGGTAATCCTCTCCCTTTTGCCTCTTTTGTGAAAGTTTCTTATGAAACTGTTTGTGCAGGATGCAGATGACAACCTGGAAGCCCTCATTGCCGAGATGAGAAAAATTCATGAGGCTGAATGGCACAAAGACTCGTACAGAAAGCACCTGACAAGTGCAAGCATGCGCTTGCAAAGATTGTGTAAGCAGCAGCGTGGTGTAGGGGCCATCATGGCGATGAATTCGGCACTTGGCCTCGAATTGAGGCGTGGCCGTACTATAAAAGTGCAGCCCACAGCCCTGTCGAGGCGCCGTCCAGGGCTTACCAAGGGGTCCAAGAGAGTGCCGGCTGGGCGACCACCAAACAATGCAGCATTGAAGGCAGCCCGAAAGCGCCCTCATGTTCTTTGCCGCAGTGTTGGCGCAAATGTTCCCCATGCGAAGATGCACGGCCAGGGACATTAACTGTTTCCTTACTTCGTCTCCTCTCTGAAAACACAAGCCCCTTGACCACGCCTTCTCACCCCCCAGCGTTTTTCTGTTGTTTGTTTTGAGGTACTACTTCCTGTTTGTTGTTTGTTTGCGGGTGTGTGGTGCCGTGTTTTTTCGTTTTGCTGTGACAGTGCTTCAGTGCAGCGGGCAGACAGTCACGTAGACGTAGCCCTGTGTGAAGTCCCCCTTCCCAGATTTTTTCTGTTGTTCATTCTGGGGCGTGCGGTGCCGTGTTTTTTAGTTTTGCTGTGAAGTGCTTCAGTGCAGCGGGCAGACAGTCACGTAGACGTAGCCCTGTGTGAAGTTCTCCTCCCCAACTTCTTTCTGTTGTTCATTCTGGGGCGTGCGGTGCCGTGTTTTTTCGTTTTGCTGTGACAGTGCTTCAGTGCAGCGGGCAGACAGTCACGTAGACGTAGCCCTGTGTGAAGTCCCCCTTCCCAGATTTTTTCTGTTGTTCATTCTGGGGCGTGCGGTGCCGTGTTTTTTAGTTTTGCTGTGAAGTGCTTCAGTGCAGCGGGCAGACAGTCACGTAGACGTAGCCCTGTGTGAAGTTCTCCTCCCCAACTTCTTTCTGTTGTTCATTCTGGGGCGTGCGGTGCCGTGTTTTTTCGTTTTGCTGTGACAGTGCTTCAGTGCAGCGGGCAGACAGTCACGTAGACGTAGCCCTGTGTGAAGTCCCCCTTCCCAGATTTTTTCTGTTGTTCATTCTGGGGCGTGCGGTGCCGTGTTTTTTAGTTTTGCTGTGAAGTGCTTCAGTGCAGCGGGCAGACAGTCACGTAGACGTAGCCCTGTGTGAAGTTCTCCTCCCCAACTTCTTTCTGTTGTTCATTCTGGGGCGTGCGGTGCCGTGTTTTTTCGTTTTGCTGTGACAGTGCTTCAGTGCAGCGGGCAGACAGTCACGTAGACGTAGCCCTGTGTGAAGTCCCCCTTCCCAGATTTTTTCTGTTGTTCATTCTGGGGCGTGCGGTGCCGTGTTTTTTAGTTTTGCTGTGAAGTGCTTCAGTGCAGCGGGCAGACAGTCACGTAGACGTAGCCCTGTGTGAAGTTCTCCTCCCCAACTTCTTTCTGTTGTTCATTCTGGGGCGTGCGGTGCCGTGTTTTTTCGTTTTGCTGTGAAGTGCTTCAGTGCAGCGGGCAGACAGTCACGTAGACGTAGCCCTGTGTGAAGTTCTCCTCCCCAACTTCTTTCTGTTGTTCATTCTGGGGCGTGCGGTGCCGTGTTTTTTCGTTTTGCTGTGAAGTGCTTCAGTGCAGCGGGCAGACAGTCACGTAGACGTAGCCCTGTGTGGAGTTCTCCTCCCCAACTTCTTTCTGTTGTTCATTCTGGGGCGTGCGGTGCCGTGTTTTTTCGTTTTGCTGTGACAGTGCTTCAGTGCAGCGGGCAGACAGTCACGTAGACGTAGCCCTGTGTGAAGTCCCCCTTCCCAGATTTTTTCTGTTGTTCATTCTGGGGCGTGCGGTGCCGTGTTTTTTAGTTTTGCTGTGAAGTGCTTCAGTGCAGCGGGCAGACAGTCACGTAGACGTAGCCCTGTGTGAAGTTCTCCTCCCCAACTTCTTTCTGTTGTTCATTCTGGGGCGTGCGGTGCCGTGTTTTTTAGTTTTGCTGTGAAGTGCTTCAGTGCAGCGGGCAGACAGTCACGTAGACGTAGCCCTGTGTGAAGTTCTCCTCCCCAACTTCTTTCTGTTGTTCATTCTGGGGCGTGCGGTGCCGTGTTTTTTCGTTTTGCTGTGACAGTGCTTCAGTGCAGCGGGCAGACAGTCACGTAGACGTAGCCCTGTGTGAAGTCCCCCTTCCCAGATTTTTTCTGTTGTTCATTCTGGGGCGTGCGGTGCCGTGTTTTTTAGTTTTGCTGTGAAGTGCTTCAGTGCAGCGGGCAGACAGTCACGTAGACGTAGCCCTGTGTGAAGTTCTCCTCCCCAACTTCTTTCTGTTGTTCATTCTGGGGCGTGCGGTGCCGTGTTTTTTAGTTTTGCTGTGAAGTGCTTCAGTGCAGCGGGCAGACAGTCACGTAGACGTAGCCCTGTGTGAAGTTCTCCTCCCCAACTTCTTTCTGTTGTTCATTCTGGGGCGTGCGGTGCCGTGTTTTTTCGTTTTGCTGTGACAGTGCTTCAGTGCAGCGGGCAGACAGTCACGTAAACGTAGCCCTGTGCAAATTCCTCACCCTCAACTTTTTTCGGTTGTTCATTCTGGGGCGTGCGGTGCCGTGTTTTTTCGTTTTGCTGTGAAGTGCTTCAGTGCAGCAGGCAGACAGTCACGTAGACGTAGCCTTGTGTGAAGTTCTCCTCCCCAACTTCTTTCTGTTGTTCATTCTGGGGCGTGCGGTGCCGTGTTTTTTCGTTTTGCTGTTAAGTGCTGCTTCAGTGCAGCGGGCAGACAGTCGCGTAGACGTAGCCCTGTGTAAAGTTCTCCTCCCCAACTTTTTTGTATTGTTCATTCTGGGCCGTGCAGTGCTGTGTTTTTTTCGTTTTGCTGTGAAGTGCTGCTTCAGAGCAGCGGGCAGACAGTCACGTATATGTAGCTCTGTGCAAATTCCTCACCCTCAACTTTTTTCTGTTGTTCATTCTGGGGCGTGTGGTGCTGTGTGTTTTTGTTTTGCTGTGGAGTGTTTCAGTGCAGTGGGCAGACAGTCACGTGGATGTATCCCTGAAAGTCAACCCCCTCCTTGTCTTTTTTCATAGTTGAAGGGAAGATTTATTCTTGGACTGAGAGGACTAGTCCCAAAACGTTACGATGGCCAAGAGTTGGTGTCCTTGTGTCCTTTTGTTGTAGGAGTGCGGATAGTGGCTCTTCTGTTGTGCATGGCCATTCATGGCGAATGCCCGACGCTGGTTATGTCTGTCAATTGTTTAAGTGGACATGGTGTTGGTGACAGTCTTTCTTGCAGTTGCCCACAAGAAAAAAAAAAGCCATCCTCTAGCAACATGGCAGATGAGATGATAAAAGGGTCTATTTAAGGCTTCAGGTGATGGAAATAGACGTCATGGATGTTTTGGTGCTGGAGAGGTGGAGTAAAAGCCGAACCACATATTTGCGGGATATGTACATTTGACGACGCGGTAGAGGCCATGGTAATGCGAAAGCAGTTTACTGCTCAAGCCAGGAGAACTTGGTGGCAACCACAGCCTGATGAGTGAGCTTGGTAAATAGGTAAAATGAGGCGTGCTGCCATCGTGGTGTGGCTTCTGACACTCTTGATCTTGCTATCTTTGTTAATGATCAGGCCAGTTGATGAAATTGTCCTGAGTGCTTAGCAACATCAACAATAAGCGTTCACTTTGAGTGATCAGGGCAATGGTGTGCGGGGGCTTGCGTTTACACGAAGAAAAAAATGGAGATAGGCTGGTTGTAGCATGTGTGGCAGTGTCAGGATGGTATGCATTGGTGCTGTAAATGGTACAGCAAGCTTTGAAGAGAGCCTTGATAACTTTGAATGAAAAAACCCATTTTAGGTTACTAGGCTTTTTACGGGATGCTCTTTGTTGCACAGTTAATTGCCACGGAACAAAGGAGGCAGCTTTGCGCACAGTAGCAGCAGGCAGTCTCTGCATACCACATCAAGTAGTCGACAGCACACTGAAAATAGTAAAGGCTGCATAAGGCCAGTTCCGTCAAGGAGTAGAGATTTTTTGGCATCGGCATGGAACACAGAATGAACGTATTGACAAATTGAAATGTACGTGCCTCACCAGTAGAACTGCAAGTGTTGATATATTTTGTATGCCCCAGCATGGGCACAGTGCAGTTCTTTATGAAAATAGGCACATATTTGTGAGTCTAGATGCCACGGAATTAGACAAGCCATTTGCTGCCTTTGGTTCAATGCTTGTACTGGAGCAGCATTTCATCATGAATGGCAAAGTGTGATGATTTCTGGCATAGTGTCTAAGGTGCACCATATGCAAATAAGCCACACAGGAAGCTCAAGATGGAGGAAATCCATGAATCTTTCTTTTGCTCTGATAACATTTAGTATACAGTAATCCCTCAATAACACAATCTCAGCTATCTTGAAATATTGGTTAAGTCGAAACTTTTTCTCATCATAGGCGCTATGTATTTGCACCCCTTTATCTCAAAACTTTTTTTTGCAAGACCATGGATATCTCAAAATGTTGGCAGAGAGGACATGCAGCAAAGCCCACTACAGGCAGCTGATAAGGTCTCTGGTCGAATACTTAGTTCCCCACTATGTGCCAAACAGTCGGGAATGGCGAATTCACAAGGAGGACGAGTTGTAGGAGGCCGATTGTTCGAACGCTTAGTTCCCCACTATGTGCCAAACAGTCGGGAATGGTGAATTCACAAGGAGGACGAGTTGTAGGAGGCCGATGTCCCCATGACCGGAATGCTGACAAATGCCTACATCGTTGACGTAGCTGTGGCCAATGCAGCTTATCGTATGGATGATAAGGAGCCTCGAGAAGTGCCTATTATGGCACAAACAAAAAACATGCTGCACCTGCTTCGCATCAAGGTAGAATGTAGCGGTGGCAACCTTTGATTTATGCGCTGCATCGAGCAGTTGAAGAACACCTTTCTAAGACCAGATGCGAAGGCGAAATGGGCGAGCATCACGCCATTCTTATGAAATCATAAAAATTTGTTTCCCTGCAAATTATTTTGCCTTTGTTAGCAGCACTAGCTCTTATATCAGTGACCTGGCCAGAAGTTTTCTGCATTTCGGTAACTCGAAACAAAATTTTCAGCGGATTTTATGACTTTCAGTTGACGAGTGATTACTGTATCTCGAGTGACGACATGTAGCAATCAGTGCTTGAGACTTCCTCATTGTCATGCAGCAGCAGAGAACGGTAAAGAGCGTCAGCATCATGGTGCCTACAGCCCAGCAATAAATGGCTTGTATGTCATAGTCCTGTAGTTCTCAAAGCCTAACTTGCTAGGCAATCAAATGGATCTTTTAGCGGGGACAGCCAGAAAAGCACATGGTGGTCCATAACTACTTTGACAGAGCAGCTGTAACGGTATGGGCAGCAATTCGCACTCAACCAACCATGACCAGGCGTTCCCTCGTCATCATTTTGATATTAACCAAGTGCAACTTGCATATGTGACTACATGCCCATTATATACTGCCTTGCGTACAACGAGAACTGCCCCCAAACCAACACCACTTGCACTGGAGTGAATTCCGGTTGGAGCACTATGGTTTAAATAGTGCAGGATTGGCAGGGATGAGAGGAGATGGCACAGTTTAGTAAATGCATCCTCACTAGCTGTTGACTACTTAGAGGGGCCGCTATCCTTGCTGAGGAGCTGGGTCAGAGACCCAATGAGATTCGTAGTTGATTACAGGGTGGGTGTCTTAAGTACGAGCAAATGTCAGTAAAGCTGCAAAAGGTAATCAACATTTTCTGCTTCTGGAATTCCATTACAACAGGCAATTTGGCAGGATCTGGTAAAACACCATATTTGGGGACAATGTGGTCAGCTTCTGGGCAGCAAAACAGCACTCTCTGAGATTTAGCTGGAGTCCTAAGGCCATCAGGACTTTGTTTCCTCAGTCTTTTGAGTGAGCTATTAAAGATATCTCACTGTTATTAAGCTAATAATAGCATAGGCTTCTCATTTCTCATTGTGGCTTCAGGCCATCCCTTAATAAAGATTCTTCGTTACTTACTCATTCAGCTAATGTTATGCTTCTCACATGATGTTATTAAGCCTTCTCATTTCCCACCAACTCTACTACCATAAGCCGTCACTGTCGAAATGTCACCTGCTCACAGAAATATTCCTACGATCTGTGCAGATGTCTTGGTAGCTTCGTAGAACACTTAGCAGAAAACCATGACAATATCTAATTGTCACCGAGTACACGGAGTGCCAGGGGCACTTGGTGTAAATTGAATACAAGGGTGCTGATTAAAATGAGATCGCCTTCACTTGATATGTATGTGTACAGCAGCTAATGCCACAACGAGGGTGTTTATCCCATGTTGCAAATATTCCAGCTTTAGTCATAATGGAAGAGGAGGAAGGGCTTTAGTCCTGATTGGAGGGAGAACAAGAGGTTTATCACAATATCTTCACATAAATGAAATCATTCTAACTTGCTCACTAACTCTTCGAGAAAATGTGCACATTTCTGTTCCGTGTGCTAAATGAAGTTGTCTCTGGCAGCAGTGCACTTCAAAATTATTTCCCCTCTAGCAGCATATCTTTGCTTGCGGGTGGTTGTATTACACTGCAGTTTGCAGTAATACAACCACCCTGTAGTGTGGTTGTATTACTGCAAATAAATCCCTGTAGCATGGTGTTTGGTACACATTTGTTTACTTAACTGATGCGGTTTGTTCTCTGTGTACTGTATTTTATGTGGCTCTGGCACATGAATAAAGAAAGTGCAACATTGATGCCGTACCAGTTTCTGTTCCTATCGTCGCCTACCAGCTGCTGTACCCTCACATTTTGAACATGTTGTACTCAGCTGCCAGCAAATCAAAAGGTATGTAAACTAAGGCGTTAATAATAAACAAAGTTGAACTTCTTCAAAGCACCCTATACGGCAAAATAACGGGCCATTTTGAGGTGGAGAAAATGGCTGAGGCCGCCGATTACTTTTCAACAGAGCTGGAGAATCTTTACACGCCGAAAATTGAAGCTATCTGCCACAGTTCGTCTTTTCAAGTCATATATAAAAGTAGATCGTCCAGTATAAGAGCGAAGTTAGCTGCTGTAAAAATACCATTCCAAATTAATAGCTGTCAAGCCGTATAATTTAACAAATTTGCTTGCTGACTTTACGAAAAAGAAAAAAAAAAGACGAATACGCAGCAGCAACAAAACAACAGGATGCGGTCAACGGAAGGGACCTGACCTCGTTGGGAGTTCCAAATTACAACCCGCCGCGGAGGCTCAGTGGCTAAGGCATTGCGCTGCTGAGCACGAGGTCGCGGGTTCGATTTCCGGCCGCGGAAATCGAACCCGCGGAAAAAAAAACGCCCATATGTACGAGATTGCGACGCACGTTAAATATCCCCAGGTGGTCAAAATTAATCCGGAGCCCTCCACTACGGCGCGCCTCATCGCCTGCGTTGCGTTGGGGCGTCAAACACTACAGCCAAATCAAATCAGTTCCAAATTACAGCTCCTTGCTGCATTCGCACGTCCATTGGGGCACCAACAAAATAAAGGAAATTATGTGCCGCACACCTGATGTACATACATAATGTGGAGATTTTATTTACGAAGTACGCCGACCCTTGGCCAGGAGAGTGCAGACATTGAAATGGTAATTATTAGTAACGTGTGAACAAAAGTACAAGAAAGCCACTGAAGGGTCGCGAACGCGTCCGTGGTGCGGTAAAAACTCACTTTTCGGCGGTAAGGCATCGCGCACTTGCTCCTTAACATTCACAGGCCCGCTCACCGCTGGCATATAAAGATTATTATTATTATTATTTGCTCCTAGCATTGCCCGCACACACTCGTTTCCTTGGCGCTTACCTTACCCAAGCGCCCCTCTGGATTTGAACTCTTTTACCACGGCAGCTGGATGAGAGGCGCACCAGCGGCCGTGCTTTTACCTTCCCAAGCGTGGCCAAAGCGCTTGTGGGCTTCTTGGGGCCCGCTCAGTGGTTCGAACTTCGCACAGGCGCTGCGCCGGTTGCGCCCATCTAGGGTAGCTGGTAACGAGAGTGTTCTCCTCATCGTTGCTACGTGTGACGACATGGCGTCGCTCCTGCTCACCAGCCAATCCTGTGTCGGTATGGTTGCTATGCGCTGGGCTCCCTGCATTTTAGAAATAAGCTTCCCGGCGCCGCCGCACCAAGCCGCATTGATGGCGCTGCAGTCGCACCCGGCTCCCGCGCGGAGCACCGGGTGGCTGAGGTCAGCACGTTCTGAGGGATACACCTGCCGTTGTGCGGCTGGCGTCTCCGCTCGTGCGTGCTTGCGTGCGCGTGCGTGCGTGCGCACTCCAGTTGTAGATGGTTAGGTGAGCACCATGCCGGCGTGTTGTGTCCCCGGTTGCGCGGGTGGCTACAGGGGAAACCAAACCCAAAGGCGCTTTTCTCGCACTTCGTTACTTCGGCCTTCGTGTAGATATATGGTACCGTGCCAATGCGTGTCTCGACCGAAACCTCTCAGCCACATCGCGCGTGTGGCGTGAATTTTTACCCTGAGGACATAGCGAGCTACACCCACTTCATTAACAGTGAAAAAGTAGAAACTGAGTGAGGAAAGTGGAGCCTCGTGGAAGGAGCAGTCCCGAAAATATTTCCAAACCTGCTTCCTTACCTATCCAAGCCGCCGGCAAATAGAAAGAAATTTCCACGCCGAAACATGCAAATTGTTGCACAGACCTCGTCTGCACAGAAAGCCAAAACAAGCGCTAACGGTGCAGCCGAAGAAAGTGCTGCAAATTTAGACGTGCTGGCAGCGAGCAGTAAACCGTCTTTGAGAGACATGGAAGGAGTTCGTTTTCAATTGGCGAGCTGGCGAAAGAATGTTGGCAGAGATTACAATAGAAGTCATGTTGGCTTTTTGTTGTTGTTGTTCTTCAGAAAATAGAGGGATAGCTTCTTTTCGTTTAAAAGTGTTTCAATCGGGGAAGAAGTAACTATTTCGGTCAGCTGCAGTCTCCGTTGCAGTGCATAGAAGCTCTGTCAATAGCGTAAATACAGTTACTATAATCTCATTTACCGGCACGAAGTAGACGAGATTATAATAGCGGTATTTGCACTATTTACAGAGCTACTACTGCAGCGGAGACACAGATATACGGTTTGTGCCGGGCGCACTGCGATCGTCGTCTTCGTCTTGATTCCCTTCTCGGCCCCATCACCACGCGAAGCTGATACTTGACAGCCTATTCTTTTCGCCAAGAGGGATATCCCGTGAAAATATCTCCTTACCTTGAAACTAAAAAAATACCCCCTTTCTGGTTCTTTTATTCAACCGATAAGCTTTTTTAACGAAATGATGACAATGTTTGCCAGCCTTCACTAATGTCTCTGCATAACGCACCAGCCACATTTCCTGCCTAGAGGGTTAGAATATGCAGCCGCCTCAACAAGAAACGTAAATTATGAAATGTGAAATGGCAGACGATGCTCTAAACGAACGCGGAAGTGCAGCCACAAAGCCGCGCGGCCTTTGAAATGCAAGCGGCTACTGCGCAATGGTTGTCGCCGATTGAGCGCCGTAGCTCCGGTGACATGTGGCTAGATTTACCACTTACAAGCGTAAATAAAAGGTTATAAACACAGTGATCGGCATATTTCGCGATTAAGCTCGCAACGGCAGTACAGATGCGGCCCCCGCTGCTTTCGCTCGTGCTTCCCCAGCGCCTGATGGGAGCCGGTTGCGACGGCGACGCCACCTGGCGCTGTGGGTCGCTCTGGCGCCGTATTGCTGGTATGGCGGAGGCGGAGAGTTTTAAAACTGACCTTGGTTCTATAAACGTTGTCCTGGGCGGCGATCACGACCGGCGCAGTTGGCGGAGCAGCTGCCGCGCCGAGTCGCCGGCGCTCAAAGTCCGCTCGCCGCGAGCGCTGGGAATCCAGACGGAGAAGCGCGAGCCGAACGCCGCCGCGACGCAGCAACAACGACACGAAGCAAGCGAGTGCCTCCCCGGAGACCGTGGAACTGAGGAAAATGGTGAAAGAGCTGCAGGCCACCGTGCAGGCTCAGCGAGTAACCATCGAACAGCTAACCCTAAAGCTCGAAGAACTGTGGGGACCGAGAGCGACCACGTGGTCCAAGCCTGCGCCCGCAGAGACGGCCACCGTCAAGCCGACGGAACGCCCAGCACCGCCGCCGAAGCAGGTGGCCGAGCGCGTGGAATCCCCGGCACACGAACACGACGCCGAAGACGAGTGCGACGAGGACATCGACGGCGACCGCAGCAAGTCGGTGGGCTACGCCGGCCTGAACAACCGCTACCGCAAACTCGAAACCCAAATGAACCGTTGGAGGAGAGACCTCGAGGTCCTGGACAAACGACTCACTAACAGGCTGATGCAAGTCATGCAGCGGCAGGTGCAAGCCTTCCAGCAGCAGCAGCAGCAGCAAGTCTTACAATAAGCCATACAACAACTCAGTCAACTGACGGCACCCGCGAGAGGAGTCGTACAAGAGCACGGCAGCCAAGTCACCGTCACTGTATCGCCACCATGATGACGACGACCCGCCACCGCACTTCGCTACGCATCTGGCACTGGAACGCCAACGGCTTTCGGTGCCGGAGGGCGGTCCTGCAGCAACACCTTCGCACCCTGACGCCGGCGGAACAACCCGACGTCCTCATGGTGCAGGAGACCCACGCCGAAGACGCCGGCGCGGTGTCCCTGCCGGGCTACAGGTCGCACGCCAGCCCGCCGAGCGCTCGCACCTGCGGGCGCGGAGCGGCGCAGGGCGTGTGCACCTTCGTCCGGAAGGGCATCGCGTTCATCAAACACGACTCGCTCATGGGCAGCCGCGGCAGCGCGATCGAACTGTGCGCGACCGAGCTGACCGTGGAGACGGGCAAGCACAGGGACAAAAGCACGAGCACGACCGTGATGGTGGTCAACGTGTACAGTAATCCGCAGCACAACCAACAAAGGTTGAAGACGTTACTGCAGCGAGCACGCGGGGTGGTCTCCGCATGCGACGGCGCCATCGTCGTCGCGTGCGGGGACTTCAACGCACGACACAAGGAACTCGGCCACGCCGCCACGACGGTCAAGGGCCGAGAACTGCTGGAGGACGCCGCCGAGGCTGAATACGTTCTCCTAACGGACCCGGCACATCCCACGCGCATCGGCACGTCCGTCGTCAAAGACACCACTCCGGACCTGGCGTTTCTCCACCTGCCCGACGACCGGTCGGCGAGCTGGAGGAACACGGGAGTGAACCTGGGTAGTGACCACTACATAGTCGAAGTCGTCGTCCCACTCCGACCCAACGGCAGAAACGGCGGCGACGCCGGAGACGGGCGCATCAAGCACCGACTCACGAATTGGCACGAGTTTCGCACCGAAGACCTGGGCGAGATTAAGGACATCGAAGAGTGGTCGCGCAATATCGTCGCGGCCGCGGAGAAGGCGACGTCCGTTACGGAGACGTCCGAGGAGACCATGCGCATGGACCCCCGGCTCGCGCACATGCTGGAGGCTCGAAGCTCGCTACAGCGACGGTGGAAGCGGCAGCGGCACAACCGCGCCCTCCGCAAGCGAATCGCTACGCTCGGCCGAGAGATCGAGAAGTACAGCCGCCAGCTGTGCGCGCAGCAGTGGTTCGAGCTGTGCAACGAGGCCGACGGCCAGCTCCACCGAGGGGGCACGTGGAAACTCCTCCGCCACCTGATGAACGAAAGCCAAAGCAAGGAATACCAACGACACCGGCTCGCGCAGATCATGTACGCGGCGACGAAAGAGCTCGGGGAGCGGGAAGTGCACAAACGCCTCAACGAGCGCTACCTTCCCGAGACCGCGAGAGAACAGCACGGAGAGTACGCCGGCCCGCCCAACCCCTCGCTCAACCGCGACATCGAGGAGTGGGAGGTCCGGCGCGCCACCCAGGCCCTCAACTGCCGGTCGGCGGCGGGCCCGGACCGCGTCACGAACAAGGCGCTGCGCAACCTGAGCGACGCGGCCATAACATCGCTCACGAAGTACTTCAACGAGCACTGGCGAGCCGGCAGCCTCCCGCGGCAGTGGAAGACGGCCAAGACAATACTCATACCCAAGCCCAACAAGCCGCCAGGCATAGAGAGCCTGCGCCCCATCTCCCTCACGTCGTGCGTGGGGAAGGTGCTGGAGCACGTCCTCAACGACCGGTGGCAGCGGTATCTCGAGACCAACGGCCTGTACCCCGACCCGATGCTGGGCTTCCGCTCGCGGCTGGGAACGCAGGACGCGATGTTGCTTCTGCAGCGCGAGGTGCTGGCTCCGCCGACGAGATCGACCTCGGACAACCGCGCCATCCTGGGCCTGGACCTGCAGAGCGCCTTCGACAAGGTGAAGCACTCGGCGATCCTGGCCCAAGTGTCCCGGCTCGGCCTGGGACAGCGTTCCTACAATTACATCCGGACCTTCCTGACCGGTCGCACGGCCCGGCTGGAGGTGGGCCAAACTCAACTCGAGGAGCGAGAGCTGGGCAGCGTCGGCACGCCGCAGGGCTCAGTGATCTCGCCGCTGCTATTCAACTTGGTAATGATCGGCGTGGCCCGTCGCCTGGACGAGCTGCCCGATGTGCGCTACACCGTCTACGCCGACGACATCACGCTGTGGGTGCCGGGCGGCAGCGACGGCCACATCGGGTCGGCGCTGCAGGAGGCGGTGGACGGCATTGAGGAGAGCCTGCGCGGCACGGGTCTCCGGTGCGCCCCGCAAAAGTCGCAGCTCCTGATCCTGCCCCCAACGGGACGTTACCGCAAGAAGACGTCGGCCGAAGCGGAGCGCAGCATCGTGGTGCGCGGGAGCGACGGCACGGCGATTCCCGAAGCGACGAGCATCCGCGTCCTCGGCATGCACGTCGACGCGAGCCGCCGCTTCAACAACACCACGGTAGAACGACTGGTAACGAAGATGGGCATCGCCACGCGCCTCGTCAAGCGACTCGCAACACGCGCGCGCGGCATGAGAGAGGCGAGCCTGCTGCGCCTGCTGCAGGCGTTCGTGGTAAGCCAGGTGGCATACGTGGGAGCATTCAACGACTGGCGGACCCCGGAGCGAGCCAAGATCGACGCGGCGATCCGCAAGTCGTACCGGGCGGCCCTGGGCCTACTCAACAGCACGAGCAACGCGGCTCTCGCGTCTCTGGGAGTGCACAACACGCTCTCGGAGATCAGCGAGGCGCAGAGAACGTCGCAACTGGAACGCCTGGGGTCGACCCGGACGGGCAGAAGGCTGCTGCAGCGCGTGGGACTGAGCTGCCCCTTCGACGAGGAGGACGAGCTGGTACCGCTGCGCGACGATATCGCCAACAGCTTGGTGGTGCTGCCGCTCCCGAAGAACGTCGCGCCGGGACGGAACCCGGAACGGAGAATGGCGCGGGCGTGCGCGCTCGCCAAAGAGTACAACGAGAGGAGCGACGCCGTGTACGTGGACGCTTCCAAACGTCGCGACAAAGAAGACACCTACGCGGTGGTGGCGGTGCGTGCCGCCACGGGAGAACTGCTGAGCTCGGGCAGCGTGCGCGCCAAGTCCGCCAGACAGGCGGAGGAGGCGGCGATCGCGCTGGCCCTGCTCCACCCCGGGACGAGGACGGTGTTCAGCGACTCCAAGTCGGCCATCGCCAACTTCGCCAGGGGAACGGTGTGCAGGACGACGATGCGCATCCTTTCCGGCATCGGGGAGGGAGCTCGCACGAACATCGCAACGACCGTACGGTGGTTCCCGGCCCACATGGGACGGGAGCTCCGCAACGGCCACCGAAACGTCAACGAGGCAGCCGACGCTGCGGCCCGTGATCTCGCCGCGTGCCGGGCCGCGCCAGCGACGGACGCCGACGACGACGAAGACTCGAGCAACGACGAAGAGGACGACGCAGAACCCCTGACTACGTACGGTGCGACGCTGTGCTGGTACAGGACAGAGAGGCAGGCCTACCCTCCGCCCCACCCGGAGCTCGTGAGGAGGGAGGCAGTGCTTCTACGACAGTTGCAAACCGGGACGGTGCTAACGCCGGCGCTCGCGCGCCACGTGTGCCCGGACATGTACGAAGACGCGGTGTGCAGTGTTTGTGCGCGTGTGAATGCGGACTTGGCCCACTTGATGTGGGGATGCGACGAACACGACCCGAGTGACGGGAGGCCGATCCTCCCTCCGGACGTTACGAACTCGATCCGCTCCTCGGAGCGCGAAAGCCAGCTGAGGGCCATCCAGCGGCTCGAGGCTGCCCTGGGCAAGCAACGGCGAAAGGGGAACCCGCACTCCTCTCGGCCTCCTCCCGCGGGAGCGAGGGCTAGGGGCGATCGCGGTGGCACTCCGAGTAGCCCGCGCCGACCGGACGCAGTCCTCGGGGTCGGCCCGACGCCGCGGTGAGCGGAGAAGACTACGGGACGGTGAAGCCCTGCGCGGCCTGATCCGTCCCCGACTGCAGGAATCTCAATAAAGTCATTTCTCTCTCTCTCTCCAATGTGCACGATAACCGTTCAGTCCATACAAAGTGGTGCATGGTAGATGTTAGAGCTTCTGTGCACCAATGCAGAGTGTCACAAATTCTGAGCATATCCATGCTCAGCAACCGCCTTCCATTACATAACCAGTTCCGAAATGCTGCGTTGTCCGGTCAAATGGTCGCTGAATACCATGGGAGGCTGTACTAGATAGGTTCAACCATAACAGGGCGGGCCCCCTGGGACACAAAACAGAGAGAAAGAGAGAAAGTAAAGGAAAAGCAGGAATGTTAACTAGGCTACGGCCTAGTATGCTATCCTGCACGGGGGAAAGGGGAACAATGAGGAAAAAGAGAAAAATAGAAAAAGAAGGGGAAAGGTACGGACAGAGCATGGAGTGGTGTGCCCAGCGGTAGCACACTATAGACAAAAATGTTCAGACCTAACCAGACGAGGACTGGTTTCCTCGAGGCGTTTCCTAACGAGGCGTTTCCTAACCAGACGAGGAATTGGCCAGCCTGGTTGAGTACATTTGCCAAAAATCCTTCCAATGATTTCACAATCACACTATGGGCCTCCAGTCCCCAGCAACTGCATTGCCCCTGCCCAGGGCACGGGAAGGCAAGCAATACAGTGCTAAGAATCTCTAGGTTCCGGAGGGCCCCGTTGGAGCGTTTCCCACAACACATCAGATGAACAACGGGGGGTCCTTATAGAGAACGGAAGAGAATTATAAGCGAGGACACTTCCATATATCTTAGCAGGTTAATTTACAGTAGCCCACAAAGCAACTGGAGCAAAAACTAGCCCCCAACATCTGCTTTAGGTTATGGGCGCGGGAAGTTTGAATATGTGCAATGTGCTCCACGTGGCGACGGCCACTGGTCCGGTACTCTGTTGCTTTTGTACGTTTGTTGGCTAATTTATTAAAGAGAAAGCTTTCTAAGTAGGGCTGATGGCGCACCGTCAAAAAGCTAATGCATTTCTGCGTGCATCAGTTGGTCTATCTAAAACCTCTGGTAAGATCTCTGGACACGAGGCGTGCGCGGAAAACCGGGCTTCCATTGTGTCAAAACGGTTACTTCACAATTACAAACAAAAAACGGTTCGAGATACGGCAATACACCCATCGGTTGTGAAAGATTACAACAGTATACCTTTATCTCATAAACTACGTATCGTTATACATTTAAATCGTTCGTAGACGAGCTTACTTAGTCTGCTCAAAATTGTCGCATTCGTTCGTTCTTCGTTTGCGATTTTGGCCTTTGAAGATTTGGTGAAAGCCCTCCTACCGAAGGTACTGAAGCACTTTTGACGCATTTCGGATGTGAGCAAGCATCCGCGCTTTTTATAACGGTCTTTAGGAAGGGATGAAAACGTTTGTTTTTAACATATCGACCTTCGATGGGTGACCGCATGCTGCTAAGGGTGAAAAATTCATTCTTTGAAATTACACTGCATATCGAAAAATCGTTACAGGCATGTTAATACCAGAAATACCGTTGCTCGTTCAACATCTTGTTCAGCCACAGAATAGAGACACCTTCCCAATCAAGAGGTGTTTATTTCACGGCACATAATGTACCGAAAAGTTCAAAGTGACGCCTTCCGTTGCGGGAAACACGTACAAGCATATACCAAAGGGAGGTAATGCAATACAGAATAGTTAAGGTAGAGAGGAATCACTTGCTGCCAGACTTAACAAGTGTAGCAAGCTAAGCAAATACAACCGCATAAGAAATTCTTGATGGTAAGCGAAATGTGAAATCCAGAATAATTCCTCATTTGCACGTGTAATCATACAAATATATCAAGTATGAATGAATGAATGAATTTATTATAGAAAGGATGGCACTCTGGCCTAAAAATAGACAATCGCTAGCGTTTCTGGTCCCAATGTTGGCTGATTAATTTTACTTATTGTGGCGAATTTACCAGTCGACATGTTGAAATATCAAAACACCAAAAGGTTTCTATGTAAGTAGCATCGCTAAATTTATTTCTGCAATCAGCTGTAATTTCCCTCAGCTACTACTAATAACCTGTGCTAATTGCACAGAAATCACGTTTGTGGGGTCAGTAAAGCAGAACCGTTAACAAAGAAATCAATTCCCGATTGGCCTGTGAGATGCGTGAAATATCTGAAGTAGCCGGATAAGCTTCCTCAATCAATCAGCAGGACTGATTTGGGCTAGTTGGTGAATATTCATCATTATCATCAGCGCAAAAAAGAATCCTGGGATAAAACCACATGGGAGATAATTCAGGCATACCATATAAGACGATCTGCCGACTCCGCTGCACCAGCATGCCCTCGGTTTCATTGCACGACCCAGAACTTGCCTATTTACGTTATGCGCTTGTGTGACCATGTCGATAAAAGACTATGCTTGCGCAGAGGTGCCGGTGATTGTGTTCGTTTTGTTATGATTTAGCGCCACGTGGGTGACTGAAATATGAATATGAGCCGTGTTTTCTTCTGAACATAAACTAGGTGAGAGTCTATGGCTTCCCGGTGCATTCATCCCGTTTGCGTCTTGTTAGTGTTCGCATTGATTGTTAATTATAAATATTCCCAAAACGCTGCCATGTGGCGACAACGCCAACGACCTATCAATGGTGCATGGTATACATAGTCCTTGGAAAACGCAAAAATAGTTTCCGTGGTTCGAAAACACGTGTACAGGCGCATAACAACACCGGGAATCAACAGTCCAGTGCTAGCGAACTACACTGGGTCCCCCGGTACTTTTCTCGCTACAGGAGCGCTGACGGAGCCGCGCTGCCCACCGCTTTGAGGTTTTTGTTCGAGAATTCTATATTGTGTTTGCCGGGTCTTGGTACTTTTCTCGTAGGACTTTCACCAGGCTTGTAGGCTGTCTGTGTGTATGCGTTTCGGTCCAATTATTTCGTAAGGAAGAATTTTTGTGGCAGTCGCTGGGTCGGTGACGTGTTCATCATGAGATCCAGCTGTTTTCGAAGGGGTGCCTATCCGAAGGGACAGGCACCTATCTTTCCGGAGGGGTGCCTATCTTGTAATACAATGGCCCGTCCCAATATTCTTTTTCCTAGCCACTTGCTTCGCGCTTGGACAATTGCTTCCTGATTTCTTCAGATGTCTCTTAAAGACCAGTTTGAGGACCTTTTCGGCGACCGGGAAAATTGGGAGGTGAAGGGCTGCCTTCTATGCTGTCCTGATGACTCCGTTTCATTGGTTTTCTTGCCGGTTGGTATGTTTGTGGTACTGGAGGCTGTATGCATGGGCTTATAATGAGTGCAGCATGCGTCATCGTTTTTTCTCTCGCTCCCCTGATTGTAGGCGTTTGTCAGTGTGGCCCAATTCGTTAAAGATTTCTCCATTTCGGAGGAGAACATCTCTGCTTATTCTCAGTAGGGCCATGCCGATGATTCTTACGTGAGTTTTCTCTGGGATGATATCCTTGCCAACTTTAGGGTGATTTTTTTTTTAACTTCGCCGAGTGCCGCCATCAATCTTTTGCCCCACTCACTTTGAGGCGGTGACAGAGCCGCGCAAAAATCGAAAAGCAATTTGAAAATTAGTCTAAATAAACGCTATACGCAGTGTTTTATTTCTCATTTGGACATATTGTATTTCACTTCTGCTCTTAATCGAGGCCTACCTCGGTTCTGGGAAACAATTGTTAGTCTTTTATCCCACTGTTTGGTTGCGTGACAAGCTCGTTCAGGCGTCAGTTAGGACGGGAGAGTCGCTGTGGTGTAACGGCGTCAGTGCGGGCGCGGCTGGAAGATGTCTGCCGAGCCAACGCCGCCTGTATGGCATTGCCTATCGCCTCTGATGTAACTGGCGAAGCAGTAACTTTCCTGCTTCCCTCAGCTACCCTTCCCCGCTCGATAGCCATTCCCCTAGTTGTCGGTCTTAGCCACAGAGTTTCTTAGTAGGTATACTAGAGAGGAAAATGCAGTTGGGAATCCATGGTGGCGTCGGGGGTTACGGGGAGATCAGGGGTGCTGGCTTGGCAAGTCTATCAAATTCTTAATCGTCTTTTGGGGGTTTGCTTTCTTCTTTATGCAGTACTACATCTACGAGGTAGCGGAAATGTTCAAAACTTCGAAATTGGCTTCGCTTCTCTCGTTTTGCTTGGAGACTCGAAATTCGCTCCGTCTGTTCATGCTAAGACAGCAGTGCTTCATTATAAGTAAATTGGAGGACTAGTGCCGGCGAGGAGCCATCGGTACATATTTACATAACTACAAAACCACTATGCAGATACGCTAGTTTGTGGTAATGAGAGTTCACTTCCGTTAGCAGCACCCGAACATCTTCACTGAGCAGGTAATTAATCGTCGTGAAAGTTGCAACAAGCGGTGTTTGCACCTGTTCACCGCCAAGGGGATATTTTTAAAGGGATGCTCATAAAACCTTTGTGAGCTTTTTGAAGCGATTTATATTGAAATGTTGGTAAAATATGAGTCTTTATTGAGTCTTCTCCCAAAACTTTACGTCATTCTTAACTACCAGCTTGGTCTGCATTATTGTAGGCACAACCATTCCGGAAAACTCTCAGTAAAAAGTAATGCGCTTTACTTTCACTTTTCTTGGCTTTAATACAGACTGTTTTATTTTGTACTTACAAAAGTACACGCATTTCCTTGCATTTTCATGGCACTTCAGATGAATTTAAGGCTACTAAAACATTTCAATCAAAGCCAATGATGAAACCAAGGCAAGCGCACGGTTTGATAGCGGCCCATTACGACACAGACAACATAGACGCTAGCGCCGCATTTGATCCGCATAGACGCTAGAGACAGAATCCTCTCTAGTGTATGTTGTGAAAAACTCTATGGCCTGCGTACTGTCCGACGGGCAGCGCCATTTCACGGAAAGTATGTGAACTATTGACAAGGTTTGTACAGCCTTCTCAAGGTGGTGGTCCTAAGCCTTCATGTTAGGGACCCAAATAAGACTAGTCTCTCCTCTGATCCGTGGTGGGGAACGTGCCGGCAGACACGCCTCAGGGGTACCTGCTCAGGGGGTCCTATTGGAAAGCAGCTGACGTGTGAGTCATGTTATGCAGGCAGCGTTGGCTGGACAATCTCGCACTGCCATAGCGTTGAAGGCAGCGCAGCGCCTTCTAAATTCTATTATATTTTCTATTCTCTCTCCGTTATATCATTCTCGCCCTTTCAACACTTGAGTTGCTGCTGTGTGTATTCAAGATTCAGGCGAGTATTAGTATCTGGGACCCTATTCACAGCTTTTTAAAGTAACCGTGAATTGTTCGTTGTTTTTGCGTAAGCAAAACATAAGCAGTGATTTGATGGATTGATTGATTGATTGATTGATTGATCGATTGGTTGATTGATTGATTGATTGATTGATTGATTGATTGATTGATTGATTGATTGATTGATTGATTGATTGATTGATTGATTGATTGATTGATTGATTGATTGTGAACTGTAAAGCGCCAACGCTACACAGGCGATGCGGTGCGCCGTGGTCGAGGGCTTTGAATAATTTGCACCACCTGGGGATCTTTAACGTGCGTCGAAATCTCGAAATCAGGCATTTTCGCTTTTCGCCTCCAACAAAAAAGTGGCCGCCGCGGTAGGGAGTCCAACTCGAATCCTTAGGCTCAGCTAAAATGGAAACAGTCAGTGACGTGTGCACGTATAGCTATGATGACATGCAATGTAACCTGAGACTTAGCTCATAAAGATCACAACCGAGCTATCAAATATTGGGCGTAAAGATATGAAAGCACTTGGCATGTATTACAAAGGTTAGGACGGCAGCTGAGGCTGGCAAGAGAAACACATTTTGTAAGGTTAAAATTGGCGCCAACACCACAAATCGATCAAGTAACGATCCGCCGCGGAGGCTCAGTGGCTATGGTGCTGCGCTGCGGAGCACAAAGAAGTGTTCGATTGCCGGCAGTGACGGCCGCTTTTCTGATGGAGGCGAAAAGCAAAAACGCCCATGTGTTCGAGATTTCGGCGCACGTTAAAGATGCATCGGTTCCTCCCTGCCGTTTGTATTATCTGCGATCTGACTGGTCGGCTACAATATCAACAGCTAACGTATTTTCGTCTGCGCCACTGAAACGTTTCGTTCTTCTTGGCCTTCCCTAGCAAAAATTCTGATAGAAAGTTGTATTAGTCTTATACATTTTTGTATTAGGTGTATAAGACATGTATTAGTCTTATACAAACTTGTATCAGTTTTATAAGTTTCATATACAAGTTGTATTAGTCTAATACAAATACACCCATTAGTTTGTATTAGTTTACAAATACTAATAGATCTGATAGACCTGAGTCTAATACGAACTAATAGAGACGTATTGGTTTTAATAAAAACTAATACAAATGGACCCGCAAAGTGCGATTTCCTGAATTTTTATTTTTTCTGGAAAATCACAAGCCAAAAAAGGTTGAAATGATCGCCCTTGAGCAATAATGTTTATTTGGTATATTATTATGAAGCGTTTTGTTCACTAACAAATCTCCGTAAATCTCCAACCAAATTCTTATACAAAATAGGTCAACTTTTTTTTTTCATTTTCGCTCCTAAAAAATGCGCTACTTAATGATGGGAGCTGGGAGTGCTGCGCCAGTGATAAGCCACCTTACCTGACCTAGCGTAACTAAATAAGCTACGCCTTTATTTAGTGACGCTAACCTGACCTAAAGGCCCTTGATCGGCGTTTAAAGCAGATGATGGGACTTTAACCTGACCGTACCTGCGAGGCTGCAAGAAGAGCAGCAAGAAATCTAACTAAGCCGAAAAAACTGCAACGAAGTCAAGCCAAGCCGTGCAAATGGTCTTCGTTGGGTAGCCAAGATGGCGACGGTATCAAAGTGCGGCTGGCGTGTGTGTACGTTCGGGAAGAAGACGGTTAGAAGGAAGCGGCTTCTAGCGTTATTTCACATCAGACGCGTGTGCATCGCGTCATCTAGAAGTGTTGGAGATGTGTCTAACGCCCGTTTAACTTTGGCAAGTATGAACCAGGCCGCAGCGCGATCCATCATGGACCCGTCACCTCGCGGCTCCGGACATCTTTGCTCTGTCTGCTATGCTGACATCGAACGCCTGACATCGAAGAAAGCGTGTGCATCACGTCATCCAGAAGTGTTGGCGATGTGTCTAGCGCCCGCCGAACATTGACAAATGTGATCCGGGCCGCCGCCCGACCCATCTTTGACTCGTCACCTCGCCGCTTCGGACTCCTTTGTTCATTCTCAACGCAATGCCTCACGCAGAAGAGACTCCATTCGAATCGCGTTTTGCGGAAGGGTGAATGCCGTTTTGAAGTTGCATCGAAATGGGAATGGTGTTCAATCGACCATTAATGCGTTCGATATGTACCCTACGGCTGGACCGTACAGGTTTGACGAGCTTTTCTGATTGCATGCTGCAGCTATTTTGTGGATTCCCATTGCAGTTTATTCATTCGTTCTTAATCAGGTTACGAACTGATGTAACATTAAATTATTCAGCCAGATTTCTGTCAGCCAGAGGAATTTGCCTGTGTACCCTGATAATAAAATGTGTTGCCATGTTTCATTGCTTTGTTCGAACTTGCACTGGTTCTGATAGAACTAGTACATTCTGGTAGACCTATCAGACTAATACAGTCTGATAGACCTACCAGACTAATACACACTGATAGACCTAATAGACTAATACAGACTAATAGACCTAATAGACTAATACAGACTGATAGGACTGATACAAACTGATAGACCTAATAGACTAATACAGACTGATAGGTCTATTAGTGGCAATAAGCATATACGTGTATTAGAATTTGTATCAGAATTTTTGCTAGGGTTGTTAAATGACGTTACCTTAGATGCCTTCTTTTTGTGGGCGCCCGTGCGTGACTCGTGATAATCCCGGCTGTTGCTGTCTATGACAGGGCGCCGATACTTCCGTAATATGCATGCTACGAACCGAGCCCGTGATATTCTTTGCTACAAAAAATGAACCCCCCCCCCAGGATATAGGAAATGGCGCTGCTTCTTGCGAGGCAAACATCAGCGCAACGTGCCTGTATAGAGATTAAACAAGCTTAACGAGCTAACCCTTGAAGCTAGGTTGCAAAAGGCCAGCGGATAATGAGTGTCGTGAACAGACTACTCGAAAGTGCCGGGATGCTCGTCCTGTAACCTCCGTTCCTCGTTCCTTCTTTGTGCTACGCATGCTGCATCATGCCAACCGGCGGTGTACTCGTGATCCACGGCTGGCTCTGCACGCGTTCGTGGCGTCAACTTCAAACCTTCGTGTGTCACACTTTCACGTGGTTATCTACCGTGAGTCATCTTTGACCTTGAGGGGCACAATTGCGGCTGTGTCGCGTTCATTTTCTTGTTTCCTTTTTTTGATTGAGTTGTCAATGCGTAGAGCATGTGGGCTAAAGTTTTCGCCGTCGAAGCGCGGACACAGCCCAGCATAAGAACATAGAACCAAGGGGCTCGTGCGGACAGCGGTGACGTCACGCATAACCGGTGGCGAGGTTGGTTGCGGTGTCGTTGCAGTCGAGGTGGCGGCAGCTTGAGCATGGTTTCCGAGACTCGGTTGTGTTTGGCACGGCGCGAGGATTCTTCACAAACGGTGTGTGACAGACGCCGAGTTGCAGGCTTCTGAAGTGAGAGCACTCCTAGCAGAACATAGGCTCGAAAGTACTAGAAAGGCGTTTGCAACATAAAAAAGGCAGTTCAGCGCATATCATTGCTTTAAAAAGAAGTGCCCGACCCCCTTATCAATGCCCAGTCAGAACTGCTACCCCAGGAGACTTGAACCCCCCGCGGTGGCTCAGTGGCTAAGGCGTTGCGGTTCTGAGCAGAGGAAGCGGGTTCGATTTTCGGCCGCGGCGGCCGCTTCTCTGATGGAGACGAAAAGCAAAAACGCCCGTGTGTTCGAGGTTTTGGTGCACGATAAATTTCCCCAGGTGGTCAAAATTAAACCGAAACTCTCCGCTACGGCACGCCTCATCGCCTGTGAAGCGTCCACATGTTAAACCCAATCAACCCCAGGACAGGAGACTTGAAACTTCGGGAGCACACTTCTATCGTGGCAAAAGGGCTCAATAAGACAAAAATTTGGAAATTGTTTTTTTGTGGATTTGTGATTATCTCGCTCATTGGGGAAGATATCTAAGTGATTTTTGTTGATATATGTAGTCCGTAAGAATATAAAAAGTAGCTTTGCGGTTTGGCCTGAACCAACACTAATGGTGTGAATCGGCATTTCGGAGCACATTTGCTGTTTTTAGAGATTCTCCAATACCTTAGAGATTCTCTTCAGAGATTTTTCCAATGCTTGGCATATTCGACTGGTTTTCGCTGAAAATGTTACTTACAAAAATGCGGAAAACCAATTTCAAAAGTATAGCGCTGCGACGCCGGTAAAAGGGGGAGAAGAATTTTTATATGACATGTCTGAGGAGCCGAAAATGCCTGGCAGGTGATCAAATCAAATCAAATCAAAGGTTTATTTGTTTCAACACAAGGTTGGGGTTACATCAGGCGAAAAGCAGTTGCGTACTGCTTGAGGGTGCCTGACGACCCTTGGACGACAGCATGTTCACAATAAAAAGTACTGCGTAAAATGGCCTATTTACAACCTAAAGTACTCGCGATAAAAAAGTAGCATAAACTCGTATGCTCATACCTAAAAAGCTGCACTCAACCAAAAAAAAAACATGTCTATAAATTATTTGTTCACAACGAGTTGTCTAAAAAGTATTCTACCAGTTGTTTCCGGGTAACACTTCCAATATCAACACCTTTTTTTTTTCACACGTATTAAGCAGAACAAGTAATGAGTATGCGAGTGATTGCAGTACATAGTCAGTGCGTCGGCGTCGTACAAGCCACTTGTCATTGCATCTAGTGCGTACATCCGTAACAGTTTTGAATAAACCAGATACTGAGTGCAAAAATGATTTGAAGCTCTGGTTTGAGAACAAAAAAGAATAAAGCAGACGAAACTCGTATGTTCGCGGAAGGGGTATTATCTTATAACCTGTAAACAGCGGCTTTGTAGTGTGCGCAAACGGGACATTGTCAATACTACGCAGTGCTTTCTTTTGCAAAAGGTGAATTGCGTTTATATTTTTATCTGTAGTCGTGCACAAAACAAGTGTGCAGTAATTGACATGCGAAGCGAATAGAGCATGATACATTTGCAGCTTGGCTTTTGTTGGGAAAAAATGACATCTAGCTAGCGCTCCCGACGCAGATGATAAAGATTTCGCTACAGACCGCACATGGCATGTCCAGGTCATATCATTACAAAACGTTACCCCAAGAATCTTGTGTCTGCTGACAATTTCTATAAGGGCAGACGCAAGTGTCAGCTGCTTATTTAACATTGCTTGTTTGTTCCTGGACCTGAACATTATAGCTTTTGTTTTCTGCGTATTTATTTTTAAACCATTTGAGTTAGACCATCTGGATAGTTCTGACAGACATTTTTCTGCCCAAGTTGCTGCGTCACTTGCATCTGGCCCTGAAATAAAGAGGCTTGTGTCATCTGCATAATGTATAAAGTGAACACTTGAGTCAAGTTTAACAATGTCGTTGACGTAAACGCCTGGCTACTCTGCTGGTCAAAACGGCTTAAAATATAATGAACACGTTGTGATTGGGGTGTAGGAGCTCCATATTGCTGAAATGTGTAAACATTACTCCCTGGAAGGATTGAAAAGCACTGAAATATGCCTCTTTTTTATCGGAGGCAAGTTCAGGTGTTCAACTGGTTTTAGTTGTTATGGGCAACTCTGAAAGGTACCGTGAACCTGTGACTGATTGATTGATTGGGGGGTTTAACGCGCCGACGCAACGCAGGCGATGAGGCGCGCCGTAGTGGAGGGCTCCGGATTAATTTTGACCACCTGGGGATCTTTAACGTGCGCCGGAATCTCGTACACACGGGCGTTTTTGCTTTTCACCTCCATCAGAAAAGCGGCCGCCGCGGCCGGGAATCGAACCCGCGACCTCGGGCTCAGCAGCGCAACGCCTTAGCCGCTGAGCCACCGCGGCGGGTTGAACCTGTGACTGATAAATATCCTTCATACCTACTTAGATAACGCTTGTCATAGGCAAGTAGTCATTTGAGCGCACCATCTTGGTTTAAATTGTTTCGGGATAATTAAAATAAAATAGTTGTCCCAGATGTTTCCTATTAGCACACGCCTCTGGTGTGGTAACAGCAGGTTGCCAGCAGCAGTTCATTGTATTGACAGAACGTGGGAGTTCCTAAATGTGTACGACTTCACCATGAACTCGCTAATTCTCACAAGTGAGATATAACTGAACAGGTGTTACGCCCATTAGTGTCAGTATAATGGCCCACCTAGGGCTTCGCCACGGTACTACACCTAGTATAACATATATTAAGCATTTTTAAGAGCTACCTTATAGGCACGAACCGTATCATATTGGAACTACCATATAGGAATAATAAGATAAATAAATGTTTGTCTAAAATTTTTTTTTCCCTTAGTTGCTTGCCATACCCACCTAATTTAACGTGATCTCTTGCGGTCGTTTCCGTACTGCCATTCTTACGAAGAAGCAGCACACCTCCAAACAGCACCCCGTTGATACCCCTATAGAACACACTCTCGTCAAAATATTACCATGCAACAAGATTCACCCAAGCTTGTTTATCCTCAATATCTACTGCCCACCATCGAAATCCCTTGTGGGCCACGACAAACTCCTCCGAATGACCAAACAACTCACCCACGTACACAAACTGGTCATCCTTGGCGACAGCGTTTCCCGTGACACGACGCCTGACCTCACCTTCTCCCACAATATCAAGAATATCTAATGGACAAGACTAAACGAAACCCTGGGCAGCTACCATCACATCTTTCCCATCCTAGCAAAACATCATCTGACCTCCCAGAGAATCGGGTAAGCGAAGATCACGAACTGGACCGCATTCCGTGAGTCCGTGCAACCCACAATTCTCACTGATATCGAGGAATGGACTAAAAATTGTTGGATTATGTCAACAACACGCTTAAATTGTTCAGCTTACGACGGACAACCCGGCGGCGGACGCGCATCTGCTTCATATATGGGACGCCCGGCAGAATTTGATTCGTCGTGCTGGAAGAAACAAAAACACAACACAAACTCAAATAGCGAATAGCGCAGGAGACTAAACAAGCTGGAGAATATGCAAACGCACTCAGACGCAAAACTTGAATCTTATTTACGACCAATTACAAGGAACCTTAAGTAATCGCCGCACCTGGCGCATTCTCCGGTCGCTGCTCGGACGCACGGAAAGCAAAGCAACTACAGGACACCTCCAGCATCTCATCCATAACTATCCCGGCAGAAATGAAGAACTCCTCCTCGACATCACTGCCCACCATATCGGCGGCTCTGTTAACGCTCCTTCCCCGACCACGGGCCTACCCGATTATACTGGAAGACCTAACCAGGACCTGGATGTCCCTTTCACAACGACAGAAATTATTGCTGCTATCCGCAAACTGATCCGCACTACAGCCCCAGGACACAATCGCATCAACAATATAACACTCCGAATCCTTGACTACAAAACCACTGACAGACTCCTTCAATACACAAATGAAAGATTGGAGCGAGGGCAATTACCGACGCAGTCGAAACACGCAGACATCACCATGATTCCCAACCCAGGAATGCCTATTAACATCCACAACTTGCGCGCCATTTCTCTTACGTCTTTTGTCGGCAAAACCTATGAACAGATGGTGCACGAAAGGCTATCGCCGTACTTGGAAGACGAGGAGTACCTCCCACACACTGTTTGACTTTCGCCCCGGACTTTCAACACGGGACATCCTTTTTCAAATTAAAGAAGACTTATTGGATAATCTCAGCAGCCACCACAAGAGCGCCATTCTCGCACTTGACGTCAAAAGCGCGTAAGACAATGTCACCCATCAAGCTATACTCGAAAACCTGCAATCCACCCACTGCGAAGAGAAAGTATACCGTTAGGTGCGCGACTTTCTGACCGACCACACTGCCACGATTGGCGTGGGACAGCTCCGCACGGCAACTTCTTATAAAAACCCCACCAAGAGCCCCCCCCCCCAAGGTTTTGTTATTTCTCCACTGCTTTTTAACTTGATAATCCTAGAGCTACCGCCACTCCTGAACAAAATACTTGGGATAAGCCATGCGCTGTACGCAGACGACATCACTATCTGGACGCGTACAGGCTCAGTAGGCTAACAACAACACGCAATCCAAACAGCAATAAACACCATGAAAGAATACCTCTGGGCTCACGGGCTTTCCTGTTCCCTTGACAAATCGGAACTTTTACTGCTCAAGAAATGCAGCACAGGTCACCCCCCCCCCCCCCCCGCCCCATACCGGACCTTGAACCTTCAGTCAATGGTAACCCAATACACCTTCGTTGATACCCTACGGATTCTTGGCTTCACCATACACAGAGACGGAGCAGGAGTTGCTACCATCCAAACACCAATAGCCGCCGTAGTCTGAAAGAGCACTTCGCTATACGCTTGACCCAAGCCCTAATCATTAGTATGATTACATACGGCACTCCATACCTCAGTCTCAAGAATAGCGAGCGCGACAAACTGAATATCCTTGCCTGGAAGGCCTACAAGCTTGCACTTGGTCTACCTCCGACAACTTCTATCGACAAGCTAATGAAACTTGGTCTGCACAACATCTGGGAGGAACTGGCTGAAGCTCACAAGACCAGCCAACTCGAAAGACTCAAACTCACCAAAACGGGTCGCCATACGCTACGTCGCCTTGGCTATGATACACAGGAGACCTCCTATAGTAAACAGCGCATCCCCCTGGCTCTACGACAAATTATCACTGTTGCTCCCATCCCCAGAAATATGCATCCCGTATTCAATGCATACCGAAGAAGAGCCAGGGTCATCACCCTCAGAAGATCCTACGGAGACTACAAACCAGAGGTCCACCACACAGATGCGCCCCCGTACTCTCGAAAGTTTGCGCATGCCATCAGCGTTGTCAGCAATCTCGGCACAGAACTCACGTCGGCCAAAATCCCAATCCTGGACACAGAGTCTGAAGAGGAAATCACGGGCCCGAACTACCTCACTGTCATCTCTGACTCCAAAACCGCTGTCGCAATTACCAACTAAGTCATGTCTCTGGTCAGGCCATTCGCATCCTGAACACTCTACAAAGCCCCCCCCCCCCCCTCCCCCCTCCCAGAACTCCACATAGTCTGGAACCCAGGCGACGCATCCCTCGAGGAGGATGAAGCGGCCCACGCCGCTGCCCGCGAGCATACCTCCCGGCCCTTCTCCTCGTTGGCAGACCGATTGATGAACTGAGCGATGACATTCCAAGAAGATACACGGATGCCCTCGCCCATTACCGACTGAAGCGCTGCATTTACCCCCTACCACATCCCAAGATGACCAGAGAGGACGCCATTGCCTTCGGACAGCTGCAAACTAACACCTACCCCCACGGAACACTACCCCATGCTATCTACCCAACAACATAAACAATGACCTGTGAACACTGCCCCACACTCAACACTCTCTACCACATAATTTGGGAGTGCCAACAATCACCATCATTAACCCCCTACCGAACCCAATCCTGTAGCAGTGGGAGGACCAGCTGACCAGCTCATGCCCTCAAGACCAGCAACGACCGGTGGACAGGGCCCACCGGGTAGCCAAGAAGCAAGGCTTCCTGGACAAGGAAGGCCTCCCGTACGGAGCTCACAGTTGAATAAATCTTTATTCCACCTCCTCTCAGTTGCTGTTGTTCTGTTCTCGTTTATTCAATAGCCTCACGGCTTAGTAGATATTATAAATATTAAGCGAATCCTATCTATATCCACGAAACTAGGTAACTTCCCAGATATCGTCCAGCAAGAAACGGTAGGCTTGACCATGGAGCCGCCGATGGTAATGCATGTGTTCATGCGTAATTGCTAAATAGACTTGATGCGGACTCAAAAAAAAAGAGTACGCAATTTGCCTAAATTTCCGGTGTATACTTACCAATAAATGTTTATTCGTTCTGTCTTTCCCCTTTCCGCGATTACAAATTTAATACTGCTTTAGGGTCGGGATACACGAAGAAAAGTGTTCTCATTTGACCTGTTATGTATGCAACACCGACACGCACACAAACGGATTTTGACAAGTTCACTTCAGTGTTCCTCCAAAGCAATGAATGCATGGTTAAAGCAACTGGTGTATAATCTTTGCCGGATAATTTCACAATTAAAAGAATACTGCGCAGCGTTTTCAAAAATACGCAACAGATCATACGTCACCTTCTTCAGACAAATACATGACGGATGTATTCTTTGGATCAAAGAATCCCTTGAGCTCCTTTTTATGCTTTGTAAAACTGTGGAACAAAAAAAAATGCGATTTTAGGTAAATTTGGTTAGAATACATTTATTATGTGTTCACAAGGTTTACACTCATCGGAAAAGCTTATAAAGGAAAAAAACCTCATTTTACGATGTCACCGAGAAAGCACGATAGCAAAGCGAAATCGGCCGCAAGTAACAGGCAAAATGTGTTATGCGCGCGCACAGAGAACCTCCCTGCGCTTAGTGTTGTTACACAGTTAGGGAACACAGAATAAACTCGGCACGCATACACGATGTCGCATGATGATGATATTATGATGATAGGGGTGATGGGGAGGCTGCTGCTGGTGATGATGAAGATGATGCCGGGGATGTTGTTGTCGATGATGATTATGATGATGATGATGATGACGATGATGATGATCATGAACTTTACTCATCTGTTTCTTTTTTTCCTAAATCTGTTTCTTTTTTTTGCAAAAAGCACCACGATGCCTGCGAAGGATTAAAGCGTCTTTGTATCCACAAAAGCAATGCAGAGAGGGCCGTACAGCTCTGCGCGTGAATCGTAGTACGACTTCACAGATGGCCGCCCCAAACGCTGGAGCATCACTCAGCATCCAAAAGCGGAATAAAAGCATGCCAGAAATATCCGATCAAGGACCATTACAAGCTGAGTTTTTTTTTTTTTCTCGGCTTGAACAAAAAGCTGACCCAACCAAACATGCAGCTTCTGCACTATAGCCACCCACACTAGCACAAAAAGAACGAACGCCATTCTGCCCTCCATTCTGCCCTCCCCTTTACGGACTGCCTTTACGGGCCCCATACGTTTGTAGTACCTCCCGTGGGGAGGAAGCGAAAAAAAACCCTGGCTCGAGCCCGAGCCCGCGGCGCGAGCACGCAGGGGTTTGTAACCAAGCGGACTGACAGATCCGCGGCCTTTACGGATGAAGCGAGCTAAGCAACAGAGGGAAGTCCTGGTCTGGCAACCATGGTAGCCCCGCGAAAAAATGGCGGGAAAATCTGCGGGTACGCCAGCCGAAATGCTACCGCATAATGGGAGGGGGAGCCGATATTATCGACTTTAAACGCGCACTTTTAATCCTATTATCGATTATGAAAATACGCACGTTAACCTTCACGCTACGACACGCACGTAATGATCAGCGAAGATTCCTTGTCTTTACAGTACCAGGACTTTGTTAGTTCGTTACCCCTTTGAACCCTATAACGTTTGCTGATCCTCTCCAATTTATGCCAATGAACGGGCGGAAAGGCTAAGCCCAGCCTACCGTTTCGTCAATTATGTATCGATCTATGAAGACCGTTTGCTTCTACAATGCAGCACGTCTCTGCACACTCACTAGTCTCATGGTCTTCCCTGATTCGATCGAACATGTACACTGATGTATTTATTGCACAAAAACAAGAAAGGAAGGTCCACCAACAGGCGTAAATTGTCTCACCTAGGGGCGGACACCGGAACGCCTGCTGGTGTAGGGGAGGTGGGATAGGGAGGAAAGAGTACATAGGAATAGGGGGATATGGTAGAGGGCTAACATAACAATATAAAACATGGGCAAGAATAACCTATATACAACGTTAGGTGAAGAAAAAAAAACGAAACACTAGACAAATAAATAAATATCAAAATACAGGACACGAAGGAGTAGCACACCTGCACACTTACACACACACACCCACACACACACACACACAGGAATTCTACCCTAACAGCTACACTCCACTGCGACCCGGGCAGTTACGTAGAGTTGTAGCTTAGTGCATTGTGGAGCCCCGAGGCCCCCAGGTATTCTCCCAGGGCCTCGAGCACTTTGCCCCGCTCCCTGGCATTTCCTGGGGGCCAAAGCAGTTCCTCGAGCGGCCGCAACCCTCGGAGCACGGCCAGAAGCTCCGCCCGCCCTGCCGCAAACTTGGGGCACTCGTACAGTACATGCGGCAGGGACTGCAGGGGCGCTCGGCAGTGAGCGCAGGCGGGACTGGCCACCAGCCCCAGTCGGTGCTTCCGCTCTGACGTCCACGCGGCCCCCACGCGGAGGCGCAGGACGGCCGAGCGCAGTCGACGAGGCAGGCGTGATGCCCGCACAGGCGGCAGACCCCCTCCGACACGCAGCCGCGGGTCTGGATGCCCGGTGCGGAGGTGTCGCTGGATGAGCAGGCGGGCGTCGTCCGCTGCCGCCTGGGCCAACATGTCCGAGGGAGGCAGTGCGTGAGCCCCGGCGGCCAGCTCGTCTGCCCGCTCGTTTCCGTCCAGGCCGATGTGGGCGGGGACCCACTGAAGGCACAGCCGAGTTCCCCGGTCCGCCAGCTGCGCCGCTTTCTCCCGGATGCCCCGCACCAACAGGGAGTGCGAGTCGCCGTCCCGTAGACGCGCCAGGGCCACCCGGGAGTCGCACAGCAGGGCACAGCGCTCGGGCAAGGGCTCCACCTCCAGCAGCAGGTCCAGGCCCAGTCCGACACCCACCAGCTCGGCTGTGTCTGAAGATGAGGCATAGGGCAGCCGCGCCTGCCGGGAGGCGTCTCCCAGCACGGCGGCCGCTGCGGCCGACCCCTGCTGCTGCCGCACCGAGCCGTCCGTGTAGACAAGGGTGTGGCTTTCGAGGTCGCCCCAGACGACGCCCCGTGTCAGCTGCAGTTGTCCGCATGGGGGCGTCCGCCGCTTGCTGCGCAGACCTGGGATGTCCAGCCTCACTTCAGCTGTCAGAGCAGGAGCCGGGCCACCAGGCTGCGCATCCACGGGGGCCACCACCTCTTCGTAGAGCGCGAGCATGCGCCCCATGCGCGAGCGGTGGTGGCCCCTCAGTCGCTGCAGCAGCGGGCCGCCCCCCTCGGCGCGCCGCAGCCGGTCAATTTGGCCAAGCGCCCGCCGGTCAGCCGTCATCTCGAGGGTCCACGCCCCCGCCTCGGCCAGCGTCTTCTCTCACGACGAGCTCTGGGGCAGGCCGAGGCAAGCGCGGACCCCCTTGCGGTGATCCCTTTCCAGCTGCCGCCAGGTCGGTTTCCGCAGGCTCACCAGCGGCAGCGAATACATGAGGAGACCCACAGCGGAGGCGTTGTACAGCCGGAGAGCCGTCCGCTGTGAGCAACCCCTGTCCCGGGCCACCATCTTGTGCACCGCCGTGGTGGCCAGCTGCGCCCTGGCTCGGAGCTCCTTGGCTGCCTGCCGGAAGTTCAGCCGGTGGTCCAGGGTGAGTCCCAGGTACCGCACCCTGGTCTTCCACTGGAGCTCCTCACCATCGATGGTCAGGCGCCGGGTCCGTGCACGGGCGGCGGCGTCTGGATGCACCAGCATGGCGTCTGTCTTTGACGCCCACAGCTGTAGGCCGACGCCCGCCAGCTTGGCCCGGACTGCATCCATGGCCGCCTGTAGCTGCCGCACAATGGCTCGGCCCTGACCCTTGGGCCCCAGCACCCACAGGGCGATGTCGTCGGCGTACACCGAAATGTACACTCGGTGGCCTCCTCCTCTGGGCAGGCAGCCTGGCAGGGCGGCCATCACCAGGTTGAAGAGGAAGGGGCTGAAGACGGATCCCTGTGGGGTGCCCACGTCCACCGGCTGGGGGGCCGACAGGGCGTCTCCCACCTGCACCTGCGCCGTGCGGCCCATCAGGAACGCCTCGACAAAGCCCCGCAGCTTGCCCCTAATGCCAGCCTCCTCCATGGCCAGGGAGATGGCACGACGCTGCAGGTTGTCGAAGGCGCCCTTCACGTCCAGCAGTACCAAGGCCGCCACCTGCTTGGAGGCCATGGCGTGTTCAAGGGCCGCCACGACGTCGGCGATGGAGTCGGTGGCTGCCCGGTGCCTCCGGAAGCCCGTTAGCTGCTCGGGGATGGCCTCTTCCTCCGCTGCGATGGCCTCCATCCTCCGCAGTGCCACCCGTTCGAGCAGCTTGCAGCCACAGGATGTGAGGGCCACAGGCCGGTACGCCGTGACTGCCACAAGGCCCTTGCCTGGCTTTGGGATGGGCCGCAAGATGGCTAGCAGCCACTCTGGTGGCAGCCGGCCCGCGTCCCAAATGACGTTGTAGGCGGCCAGGAGCCGGCCGAACCCCACCTCATCCAGATTGCGCATCATCTGGTAGGTGAGGCCGTCCGCCCCCGGCGCCGACTTACGCTTGCAGCTTCGGAGGGCACTGCGGAGCTCAGTCTCCGTGATAGGGGCGTTGTTGAGGGGGTGAAGTACCTCCCCCGTCTCAGCAACAGCAGCAGCGGGCCCTGGTTCCGCCTGGTGTGGCGGCAGGAAGTGTGCAGCGAAGAGGTTGGCCAACTCCGCAAAGCTGGCCTACTTGCGGATGGCCATAGCAGCCAGGGGGTTGCGGTTTCTCTGGGGCTTCAGGACGGCGTTGAAGATGCCCCAGAGGCGGCGGCAGCGTGGGTCGGCCTCCGAGCTGACGCATAGCTCGGCCCAGCGTTGCCGGCTCAGGCGGTTGGCGTGACGGCGGCAAGCCGCATCCACTCGCCGGTATGCTGTCCAGTCCGCCCGCTCCCCCGAGCGCTGGGCCTTCCTCTCCGCACGGTTGCGCACCGCCCGCAGCTGCAGCAGCTTCAGGTCCGGCGTGGTGGCCCCCTCTGCTACTGTGCAGCTCTGCGTGGCTTGTCTGGCGCAGCAAACCAGGCCCCGGAACAGCTCGGCTCCTTCCCCCAGGTCCTGCTCGGCAAGGCGGCGCCGGAACAGGTCCCAGTGGGTGACGTGGTGCAGTGCGGCTCGCTTGGCTGTCCTGTCGGGTGGTGCGATGTGCAGCGGGTAATGGTCGGATCCCCACGTGCTGGGCTCCCTCCTCCAGGTGGCTTCAACCCCGGCTGACACTAGGGTGAGATCAATGGCGGTGGCTGCGCAATTGCCCCGCCGGAAGGTGCTCTCACCAGTGTTCAGCACGGACAGGTTGAGGCGCAGCATGGCGTCCCACAGATGCTCTCCGCGAGCGTCTATCCGGCCATCTCCCCAAGCAGTGTGGTGTGCGTTGAAGTCACCACAGAGGAGATGGCGGACTGCACACAGGGACACCAGCCGATCCAGGAGGCACGCGTCCCAAGGCCGTCCAGGGCGCACGTACACACTGCACACTGTAAAGTCTGCACCACCCGCACTGAGCCGCAGCGTCACTACCGCGCACTCTTGCACCACTGTCGTCACCGCACTGGTATCCAGTACACTGATCCCGCTTACCAAAAAAGCTTAATGCATAGCCATTTGCCTCGCAGAGGACGCCGGCTGCATTTGCGTTGTGACCAATGTGTTGGGGCACGTGTCTTTAGCGGGCCATGACAACAAAATACAAGTTTGCTTTATTCGCGAGATTTTGTGTTTTATAGTGCCGCAGCTCTTGTCCGGCAGCAAACGATGTTTTATTCACTGACAAAAAAAATAATTTAAGCCGAAATATCCATTCTCTCGTGGAATTCTGGGTTTTGTCACGTTAGTGATGACGTAATCAAAGCAGGTACCCTAAACGAAAGCTAGTATGTTGACTAAGGCTGCCGCGAACGCCAAAACTTATCTTTTCTTCTCTTGCTTATCACCCGCCCTCCTGGATTGCGCAAAGATACCGCTCAAGTGCCACTCCTTCCGGACAAAAATCGAGCACTCGCTTGGTTTTTGACCGGATTCGTACCTGGCCTATTTTGGTTACGGTTGATAATAACTGTTTTGCGAAACATTTACTTCACAAACAGGGTCACGTAACCGGCCATGCCGCTTATGCCAGTTGGCCAGTGTTGGGTCAGACAAGCCCAACGCGCCTAATCGCGGTGCCCTTTCGGACGGCATTTTGCGCGCCGTACGCACTGGTTTGCGTGATCTTTCGTTAGTTTCATTATTTACCTCACCGTTCTTACTGCTTTAAAATATTATTCACTAAATTTAATCATCATATTACTGCCATCCACTACTAAATCCACTACTTAACCACTAAATATTACTGACATCAGCCAATCGCAACGAAATCAGTGTGACTCCTCATGAGTTCAGTGCAGAAAAGTAGCCATGGTGTAGCATGCCTATTCGTTTTCTTCATCATTACAAAGCTTATCTCAGTAAAGTTTTCGTGTAAATTGATGCCAGGGGTATTCGAATGAGGCGATCATTTGGATGAACCATATTTTGTCTTCGTCGTCCCTTTAATTACTGTCCCTCAAGGCCTGCTCGCACATGCGTTTTACGTTGCAGCCCTAACCTCAGTGTGAATGGTGCTATAAAGGCCTGTTTTCTACTGCCGGTCCTTACCTCACACGTTGCCGTTATGCAGTGGCCCTTTTCCAAAAGATACTTACTTTCGCAAGCCTTGCAGGTATTTCCTCGTGAAGTTTACGCTGTTATCGCTGTCATTGAAGGAGTGTACCAAATCGAACTTGCACAAAATGTTTTGGTCATATTCCGTTCCATACATTGTCCATTTGTAGGGCATATCCTGATTCATGAACTGAAATTCAAGGCTACAGTCCGTGACTCCAGAACGCAGCGACAAACAAAGCGAAATGTACTGATTGTAATATACGGACTTCATGCTCAGTAACAATTCCAGCTTTACAAACATCGCACAATAAAAATCGCATTGAAAATAGTCGCCCGGCCGTTCGTACTAATGAGAAAGAGTAAAGATGTGAGGTTTGTTTTCTTTGATATATTTCCCCACAGTTCTCATCGACGTTTCTGGAAAGTTAGAAAACTCCGTTTACCGAAATTAGAGTTACCCGTACCTTTTTTTCTGGAAAAATGATACAGTCAAACCCGGCTATAACGAACCCGGATAGAGCGAATTATGCTATTTATCGAACAAAAATAATTCAGTTACGGAAATACATGGGAAACATATTCCTTATAACGAAGTTCACATCCGATATATCGAACTCTGGACGCCTAGAACGGCAACCAAAATGCATGATCTCGGAGCGGCGATTGAGATGTGGATTGGCCGCGACCACGGAGCAAGAGCCGCGACTGAGACATTGTGCCTCGCACGGAGCGACGTGACGCCCAATACTTTCCGGAACTGTTTCCGATGGGCGGGACTCGCGACGGAACCCGCCCAGTCAGTGAGTGCGGACCAAGACAGCAGCATCAGTGAACTGTGGGAAGAGCTCGCCAACGTTTCCGATGATGTCGCCTCGGAAATCCGTCCGAAGCTTATAATTAAGGGCTTTCGGCAGTCGATGTGCTCCGCCAATGCTTCTTAGATTTTTGAGGACGCGGACTCGAACTGGTGCACACAATGTTTCGTGTAGAGAATGCTATGCTAGTTGAAGCCGCCGAAATGAAAGTGGAAACAAAAATCACCGTTTTTTTTTTTTTGCAACGTGGGCAGTTAAGGCGGAAAGTAGCTTTGATACTTGCAATAAATGAATTTTTTAGATGCAACGTTAACTCGCCTTGTCCCGCGTCGTTGTCGCGGCGTAGTCCGCATCCCTCCCCCATTCTCCTCGCCGCGGCAGCTGCGCGCTCCGCCGCTCTCACCGCAGCGCCATCTGTGCGTCAGCGCGGTCAGCGCGCAGCTTGCGCTCGGCTGCGCTCGCTCCCGTCGCCGTGCCAGCTGTGCGTTAGCGCGCAGCTTGCGCTCGGTTAAAAATTTACACCATCTTCCCGCGAGGGGAACCATGGGGTAGATGCGACGCATCGGGGGTGAACATGCTGCGTAAATAGGATACACAACAACAGCAATCTACACGCTGATATCGCTAACATAACGGAAACGCAACGGCAACCCCCGATGCGTCACATCTACCCCATGGTTCCCCTCGCGGGAAGATGGTGTAAATTTTTTGGTCTGGTAATTGCTACTGTACTGTGTCCGTTTCTGCATACGCGGATGGCGGAGTTGAGGAGGGGAGGGGGGGGGGGGGGGGGGGGGCTCCCGCGGATTGCGAACTCGTAACCATAAGCTCGTTATAGGCGGGTTCGGGTATATCGAACTATTGGATATATCGAACTAATCGCGGTGCATATTGCAGTTCGCTATAAACGGGTTTGGCTGTATTCAATTGAAGGCGGCCTATTAAGCTCTGTTGACCGTAATCCCGCTAATGTAAACACTAGTCACACAAATGTCAAGGTATGAACTATGATTGCCTCTAAGGTAATTAAAATACCTTCAATTCATTACACTTGTCTAGAACTCTCAAAGGAGTATCACTTTTGCTGAGAGGGGCAAAAAAAGATGTCGCTATAGTTGACTTCCTATGAAAAGAAATCTCATCGCACTTTATTTTCGCGTTGATATGCAATTTCCCAAAATGTAGAGCCAATATACTCTTAAGTACTACGCTCGACAGCTGAAAGATCTTTGATATTCGATCTTTTCAGTTTTGCAGCCGAAGGTGCCGTGTTTACGCCATTGCTCTTCATGATTAACGCTCACACAACGCCTCCACTGTTCTTTGGGCTGCCTTAAAATGTCGCAACACTTCGCAAAACATGTTTCTATGGCAAACAGCGCCTACAACCGGTGTTCAGTTATGATGTGCTTCCTCTAACGGCAACAGTTCTTCTGATTTGGGAGACGCAAGCCTGGCATAAAGTAATTTTAATGGCATCAAAACAATAAATGCAACGTACTTTTTTAAAGTTCGGTTGACTCCTTTTTGTTGAACCTCCTTCCGTTTGTATTACCATGTAGATCCAGACCACTAAAAACCTCTTGCTACTCCAGGCAAATTCCATAGTGCTGTATAAAAAAAATTTCGTTCATCGGTTGCATACACACACGCACACGCGCGCACACACACACACACACACACACACACACACACACACACACACACACACACACACACACACACACACGCACACACACACACACACACACACACACACACACACACACACACACACACACACACACACACACACACACACACACACACACACACACAAGCACACACACACACACACACACACACAAGCACACACACACACACACACACCCACACATCGAGACAAAGAGCGAAAGAGTGAGAGAGAGAGATACATTTCTGAAGCCCTCAAAAACCCTCAACTCTCTTGCATCGTGTAATAATTAGGCTGCTTAATTGCTGTTACACGTATATCTACGTGTTCAAAGGAACCCTGCAACCCCATTTTCAACTTTTTTTTGCACTGAAATGCTTTCAAAACGTATTCAGAAAGCGCGTCCAGTTACTAAGAACAGCGGAACACAAAGTACCACAGCCAAATATTGCTGTTCTACGCTCATCACCTGCGAGGAGCTCGCTCGAAACATTCTTCCCTGTTTATTACTCTAATCTTTTCTCTCGCGCTTGAGTGACGCAACTGCGACGTCCCTGGAAGGGGCCGCCTTTTTTTTCGTCTGGAGCTATAAACGCATTTCATATTCATTTTAGCTAGGTGCTAGGAGCTAGGCGCTCCGCACGTGCTTTTTGTTCTTGCAACCAAAAGGAAGCTGTTTGCTAGAGGAGGTATTGTTTGCAGGGCGTTAAGTTATTGGCTTGGCTTGAAAGTTATTTGAGCTAGAAGGCTTCGGAGTTTTGTTGCGCAGAAGGCCGCGGGTTTGATCTCGCCTCCAGGGCCATTCTCCAGCTGGCGGAAAAAGGCGAAAACGCCCGCGTGCCCAGATTTTGTAAGCACGGTAGCCATTCCCAAAAGATTCAGAGACCTCCCTAACGTTCCACACTGCACTCTTTGTAGCATTACTGTAGCAGGGTTCGTTACGCGTGCCTCAGGGAAAGCCAGATATTCCAAAAACACGTTTGCGGGGGCCTCTAAAATGTAGCTGTGTTGTGAGATCTTATCCGAAGTTTTTTTATGCCCTGAAAACAGGCATAAGGTCAGTACTCCGTAGATGTCAGAGGGGCCATCGTAGCCCACCAGCGCGCTTGTGGCGTTAAAGTGAAAGCGCCCAAAGACGGCGACCAACTGCGTCAACAGTGAACCCAACCCTAAGAAAGTAGCTTGTAATGTTTTTTATGTTATTTATGTTCTCTATGTCCGATTGCTTGCAGATATCGCATTTCTTAGGGTTGCGAGTGGTTATTCATTATCGTCATCATCTGCAGCGGCAGCCGTAGCAGACGCAGTACTAAAGTTTATTCTATGTCCACAGCAACGTGAAGGCTTCTCCAATTGCCTTTCAACTTCTCCTATACTTCACTCTCCGAATCCATTCCTCCCAGCGACGTTTCTTATTCCATGCCTCAATTAAGGTTTCTGTACTCCTCCACATTTGCTTTCGTGTCTACGCAGTCACTACGTTACGCCGGTGTTCCGCCAGTTGTCCTTCTCCTCATCCATCTCTAGGCCAACTTCTTCCGATATTAACTAGCTTATTGTTTAACCAAGTTGGCTTTCTGAACCACGACGATTGTTCCTACTAAAATTTAATTTTGATGGATTGTTAGAGTGACCTGACTTATTATTACATAAATGCGGGTATTCTCGTCAAAGGAAAAAAATGAGATTGGGATGGTCTGCACAGTGCCTATTGCCAACACCACTCGACGCCATTGATTGTTTCAGTGTTGATGTTCTTCTAATTTTCTTGAAAATAAAAATCCACGGCCATCTCCACTAACGTGAAACCTGTGAACGGGCGAAGCGTGCCCTCTGTATTTAAAGATTGTCTCTCTCTTGCCACATGGCACGCGCTCATTGGGCGCCGCAGTAGCGCCGGTGGGAGGAGCAATCGCGGGCTTGCTGAGCCGGTGCCGCGCTCTGTTGCATTGAACGGGATTTAAGCAATTTGCAAGCCCCCTCTTCCTCAGTTGGGGTTAATGGCAGGTTGACCCAGTTTTGGTTAACGCGAGCATAGTTCGATGCCTGCGCATCATCCTTGGGGCTCGTCCTCGGTGATTAACGAGGCCGCGGCATCAGGTAAGTAGGCCTTTTCTTTTTTTCGACCGACGACCCAACCCTACCAGGCCTACAGCCGGTGGGTATTAGAGTGTAACGCAAATTATAACCCGTCAACAAACAGCTTCTGCTTATACTTGGCGATTGCTGAAGCGGACGGGGAGCGTTCCCCGAATCATTAAATGATGTTAGTTTATTTTGAACCGGTTTTATCCATTACACACTTTTCTTCTAGTACTCGTTGCGTTCCAGGCCGAGGCGTTGAAAAACGAGTGTACCGGTGTTTTAGCACCGTGACCACGTGAGCCGACGACGACAGGAGAGGCCTACCCCCCGAGCCCCTAAGGGGCTTCACACCTAAAAGACCCAGGTTGGTGCTCATTTTGAAGAGCACATTGTATGGAGACTTTTCTTAGGGTATTTTTTTCGGGAGGCAAGGTAATGTTTTTTTCCAAGTAACGGGTCGTTGTACCCGCCAGTAGCTGTTGATGTTCAACTTTGTAACGCCATAAATTAGGCGCAAGCTTTGTTCACGAGTCGTGCGTGACGAAAAAACTGAGAACCACACGATCAGCGTTCATCATAAATTCGGGGCAAAGCCGTTCCGTCGGCTGATTATTGTCTACGCCATGATGATATGACAATTTCTAGCAGCTGCATAGAAATTCAATAACCGAAAACGCAGGCGTTTCTTTTATAATGGGTAGAGTGGAGATACAGCAGCCACCCCAGGCTCGATGATTTCCGTGTAACATCAAACAAGACCATGTTTCGTTATACTATCTTCATTTACTTGTATTCGTTCGTAATAAATCTGAACGCCATTTCTTCCCGCGGAAACCAGAATCCACTACTAACTGTTGTTTCTCGATACGCTCGCTGAGAAGAACGCAGCCCACAACCACCACCACCATGGGTCAACCCCCCCCCCACCCCCCCTTATCACCCCTATCTACACTTGTTTGTGGAGACTTCGCAACCGCTTTATTAGTCCCGTGCGTATTCAACCATACAACATACAGCTGACCCATAATGCTGGACACCTTCACCACACACATAACAATTCACTTCTCCACGTTTCATTCAACGAACTGGAATCGCGCATGTAATTTTATTACCTGTACACACCAAACTAAATCCCTTGGTTATTCATCGGCTCTCTTCTTGGCCATCAATCAACTCCCCTTCTCGCCCCCCAAAAAAGCATTTCGCTACATGATGCTGACTCCCGTATTCGACAGGTGACCAATCTGTAAATTCCGCCCCAGGTTCGTTCTCTCTATCTTGAGTAGACTGCGCCTTCCAAAAGCGATCCTCATCCCCCCTTCACCGTACTGTAACTGGTACGTGCCCTTACCTTCAAAAAACGGGCACCACGCCGTGTGTAGACAACGCAGATCTCCTGTTCAATCCTGAAGAACCTCAATGATAAGAACAAAAAATTTATTCTCTACAAAATTTTAATCAAGGGTACCCTCCAAGATGAATACATTTCTTTCCGAATTACCGTCATCCCCAGTAGTGGTGAGCATGCCCCCCTCCAATACCTTCATCCTGCTTTCTCTCACTTCTTGTGCTCACCACCTCTTCTACCTAACCCACAACCTCTCTTGAACTATACGGACATCTTGGCGCACTACCGACACAAACGGCGAAGTTTCCCCAATCCACACAACCAACTCACAAGCGATGAAGCAAAAACGTTCAGACGGCTACAGACTAACACATACCCGCAGTGCACCCTTCTTTATGTCATTTATCAAACTATCAAGCCACCTGCAACTCTTGCCAAACGCCCAGTACCCTGTAGCATCAGGTGTCGGAGTGCCAGAGAACACTGGACCTGCAACCAATACCCAACCGCTCCATAAAATATTAGACGGCGCGGTTGACCAGCAAGGACCCTACGTTCCAGCTGGACCTGGTGAGAAGAGCTCGCACAACCAGCGGATCCCGGACTTGGGATCGCCTCCACCAAGCGGGTGCCCTAACAACGGGACCTGGTTTCTCAGTGAAGATTTTATTCATTTATTGTTTGCGTCGGCAAGAACAAAGCCTCGTAATCAGCGTCTAGCAGACTTTTGCAACAGTACCAACTTTTTTCCCCATAATCTAATCGGTTGTCTACCCCCTACGTCTACTAAAGACCTCTTTCCTTTCTTCAGGAAGCTTTCCGCCTTTGGCACGTCAAGTTCATGCACGCCTGAAAGTGGACCTGCGCACGGATTTCGATACCCTCCTTCATGAAGCGATTCCCCCACCCCTTCAAGACACTAATCGTGACACCACTCTATACTCTTAAGCTTGTTCCTTCCTCTGCTGCCGACAAGCTCGATTCCCACTTGGGACCACTCTTTCCCCACCCATCAGCCTTACGCTCTGTACTTCTTAAGGTGCCGTACTATCGCCCACTTTCTTCAACCACGGCTATGCCCTTCTTGCCAGCGCGTTCTCATAGACCTGGAATTTCGAGTCGCTTCTCTACACCGCCGATAGTATGCTCTGGTACACTCGTGGGTCTATGTGAGAAGTGAAACTAACGTTGCAACATAATCTTGGCTTCATGTCTTGATTTTCTGCTTGCTGAGGCCTGCAGCAGTCCTATAAAACTCCGAGCCGATACTGCCTTCCGTCACTAAATATCACAGATCTGGAAAGCCACTCTTGCCGCTTATCACGTCTCCTATGCATCACCCTGACGTGTTCTAAGATTTCTCCTTCAATACCTTTTTCTTCTCCCGTGTCGTAAAGTCCCCGATCGCTATATGCCACCAAGTTATTCACTTCGTCTTACGGGTGGTCAAGCGGCGTGGGGCCCCCATAAACATGAAGCCAATCCATTTGTAACAACCTTGGCTCTTAACTACACCCTATACACTCTCCCACACGGCGCATTATCACATACACAAACGCCAAGCATTCAATCCGCCCTTAACAAACTTTACAAAGACGCCCTGCATCTCCAAATTCACGCCATTACAGAGAAATATATAAGCCACAGATCTTTCTTCCTCTCTCTGGTCTCTTCCGCCTGAAGATGTATTGGCAGCTGGGCCGTCTGTCTGGCTGTGCGCAGGGTCGATTGGTACTGCCAAAGTCTGGCATCTAGCCCAATGGCTTTACTTTCCACACCTCCAACGTCATCTTCCTTGTGGCTCCGCTCTGTCTAGTCCCTTCCTCTAAATCTTTCACCTTCACTGGGCAGTGGGGGTTTTCGCACACCGCTGCCTCCCCTTCCCTCCGGAAACTGTCACGTGGGACACTGACGCGGCTTATCACAATACTCGGGATTCCAGTGCTGCGTCACAACTTCCGGCCCTGTTAACGCCATATCACACCGACAGCAGCTGACTGTTATTGCATCCTACTTCATCCTTAGACCTCCGACAGGCGGCGATTGCTCACACAAATAAGCAACTCAATTTCCTCCCCTTTTCTCCCAGCTATCGAATTTGCTCAGACTCCATTGCAGTGGTTCAGGCTTTAAGACAACCCACTTCCTGACGATCACTGCCCAACTCTTCCGCTCCTCCCCCTTGACTCGGTCACTGTGGTGTGGGTGCCTGATCACTGAAAGATCGGCGGCAATCAACTTATCGTCGAGATGACTAACCGGGCACCGGTGATTCATTGGCCTTCTCTGTGAACAGCGGACGAGGCGTATTCCTTCAAGACTGTCAAACAGCGACATGAACACCCCCCACGGATGGTTCTGCCACAAATGACTTCCCTCGCTGCTGTACAGCTGAACACCCTCATCACTCCCGACGTCTCTGTATCTACCGTTATCGCTCAGACCCATCCTGTCCCAACTGCCCATCTTTGTACGCAACTGTGAGCGCTTTTTTCTCTCCTTCCTAGCCAAGAAACAGTCCCCTCATTGCCCAACCCTCTTCCTCACAAACGGCGGGTGAATTTCTCGTGGACGGCCTTCGCCAAACAATTTGCCCGGGTCCTTGTTGCAGGACAACAGCCGTAGCTCTGAGTCAGACCGTTAATAAATTATTTTCTTTCTTTGTTACTAATGACAACGGTCTCTTGTGTTCTAAATGAGAAAGAACCAGGATCTTAGTGAAAAGAGAAAACTCACGTTGACCTTGCGCTTGGAGATACGCAGGTGACTTATTTCGTCTTGTGGTCGTCAGCTTTGGAACATGAATTCGAGCCCTTCAGGAGCTCGTATATAATGCTCGTACGTGGAGACCAATAAGTGAGGTTCACCTAACTTGCAAGCCTCAACTGAAACATGCTTGGATGCCAGGTGTGGGAGATAATTGCTGGCCAATTTTTTATGTAAACAGTTTCCTGGACTCACGTAAAACATCTATTTTAAAAAGCAGGTGCCTAAATATCAGCATTGATTTCTTTTTTGGTTTTTCGGCTCTTATGTTTGGCCAGCCCTGTACTTTTATTCTGCTGCTTTTTTTCAGGGTCCGTGAACCGAGAAGCCGCGTCCCTAGTGTTTATTTTTCTACCTTGCTTTGAGATCGTTATTCGATAACAAGACAATTTATGCCTGAAATACAAACACAAATGGGAATCGCAAGCACTCGAGCAATGGCCTACAAATTGTTTTCGAGGTCTTGTGAGGCCTGTGCTTCAACGGTTACAAAAAGAAAATTAGTAATTTTTTCGATGATCGGTTTTGGGTAACCTTACCTTATTCGCACGTTCGAGCTCAAAAGAACAAATTACAAACATTTCAAACGATAATTTTGACGCAAACATTCAAACGTTTGCGTTCGTTCACAGGTATTACTTCGTGCGCATCCGCATTCAGCCAACCCAAGCGAGTGTTCGACGTCAGCATCATTGGATGCATACAAGGAAGCAGCAACGTACAGAAAAAAAGGTGAATTCCCTTTAGTCAAAGTTGTTGTAGAAAATAACGAAAACTTTGTTATATATTGGCATTTCACCTGGTGTAATATGATTTTTTGTATTGAATAATGTTGTCCTGTTTACAGGAATATATCCTTCAAGTTCACAATACTGTAATTTTTGCAAGACGTAGGGTCACGCTATGGGAGCCATTTCGGGTAAAAGTTGGATTACCTATTACGTTTTGCAGTGCGGCTTTTAGCTTCACTACCGACAAATTCTGGAGGGAAATAAAATAAACTGACATCGACAAGCCGAGTTTCAAAAGAAAGGTTCCAGGAAATCGTATTTTGTGGGCACGGCGGACCAGTCTCCGGCATGTCGCCTTACAACCTTTCTCGCCTACCTTGTGCAGGTTGGTTATTATTGCGCTGTCATCAGCGACTGCCCTGGTCTTCTATTTGCGTCGCGCCCACGGAAGTGCTTTTATATTGCTTATTATGCATATTGTTTTTGCAAACTGTTTGTGTACGGTTGAGATTATTCCCGGGCCACCTACAGATAAATATGCTAGGCTCCCCCTAGAATATTTTAGCAGCCGTGTAGAGCTGAAACAAATTTTCGAGGATCAGGAGGAGTCGAGTACTGAAGTACCTGCTTTATAAATTCAGTAGGATGGCATGCATAAATTGCTGACTGATTTGTCCGCACGTATGGATAAACTAGAGATAAGTGTAGACAAGGTAGATAGTCTTGATCGCAAGCTTGAGTTTCTTCATGCAAACATAACTGACCCGGAAAATGCAAGAAGGCGTTCAAATTTTATTGTTTATTCATAAAAAAGATCTTTTTAAAACCATCAAATCCTTCAAAAAAAGGAGTGCTGCCTGTTTTTTTTGCAAACAAACTTGCATTCCCGTGCCATATTCCGTAGGTATGATTTATAGAATTAGCAAGCACGCCAACCAACGTCCAGTTATCGTGTTCTTTCAGGACTACAATGACAAGGAAAATGTTCTAATGAACGCAAACAAACTCAAAGGATCTGAAGTATTAATACAAGACGACGACTCTCGGGAATTCCAAGACCAAAAAAATAATCCACCCCTCCGTTAAACGTTGACGATGGTTCAACACGAAGCTTTCTTGTGATAATTTGGTTGTAGTCTGAGTTTTCCAAACCGGTACCCCACAGCATGACCCTGTACTCCGGGAACCAAAACCACCCGATGGTGGGTTTCCAGATTCCAGGAAGTGCGGGCCAGTGGGGCCTGTCTTGCCTTCCGCTGAAGATTCCAGGGACTTTGATGATGTTGGCCCGTCAAAGGAGGCCGAACTGCTTGAGATCTCCTGTGACAGCGCATCTCTTCCCTGCAGCGGAGTGGCTAGGGAAGACCGCGCTACTTCCGCAAACTTCAACAAGGCTGGGGATGGTTCTTCGGAGCTTAATTGTTCGCCTTTGGCATCGTGGGCTGACGCTTCCCCTTTTTCTGAGGAGATGATGGACGCTGCATCAGGGCCCCTGAAGCGACCGGCCTCTCTTTATTCAGAAAAAAACATGTCCTGGTGCAGAGAAGAGGCAGGCGCCTGACCTTGCAGCAGTTGCAGTGGAAGATCCGGGAGCTAGCAGATCAAATGTGCGGCCCACCCCACGGAGGCAGTCTCAGCGGTCGTAAAAAACTAGGGTGGCTCCTTTCGGTTAGGGGAGCGATTAACTGATTCCTATGGCCAACTTCGCAGCAGTACAGTCAAAGCCAATTACAACGAACCCAGATAGAGCGAATTAGGCTGTATATCGAACAAAATCCAATCCGTTACGAAAACGCATGTGAAGCATATTCCTTATAATGAAGTTCACGTCGGATATATCGAAGTCGGCGCTCCTACAATCGCCACCGAAATGCACGGTCTCGGAGCGGCGATTGAGATGCTGATTGGCCACGATTGAGACGTTGAGCCTCGCATAGAGCGACGTGACGCCTGACACCTTCCGTAACTGTTTCCGACGCACGGGATTCACGACGGAGCATAGCCAGTCAGCGAGTCCGGACCAAGACGGCATCATCGGCAATGTGGCAAAGAGATCGCCAACGTTCCAGATGCTGTGCCCAAAGGAGTGTCATTTGAAGATTTCCTGAGTGTCAACGACGACTCTGCTATTACTGTGAGCCCGTCAGGCACAGACAGTGTCAGTGATGTCATGGCAGCTGGTGCTGCTGAACGCACCGAAGAGACTGAAAATTTCACGAGGGACATCCTCAGTCTCTTCGGTGCTTTAATAAAGATTAATAAAGTGATTTCGCCAGTCGATGTGCTCTGCCAACATTACTTCGATATTGATGGACACGGACTTGAACTGGCGCAAATGACGTCTCCGCCAAAACGGAAGTGAAAACAAAAATCACCGATTTTTTCTGACATAGGCAGTTAAGGCGAAGAGTAGCTTTAGTGCATGCAATAAATGGATTGTTTTGTGTAAGGTAATGGCATAATTTATGCGTTTGTTTCTCTGCGGCGTAATAATGACAGGGGAGGGGGTAAAGCGTATTGCGAACTAGTAACAAAAAAATCGTTATAGACGAATTCTGCTATATCGAACTATTCAATATATCGAAGAAATCGCGGTGCATTTGACAGTTCGTTATAACTCGGTTTGACTGTACACGTTGCCTCACTTAATGCAAGGGGATTAAGGCAGAGACGCAGGCAGTATCAGCTTCTGTAGCTTTTTCAGAGTAATTCTATAACTATTGCGGCCATTAAGGAGACCAAGCCAAGTACACATTAGGACACGCAGGCCTCCAGCCCTTTTTATCTGAATACGATCTTTGCGTTAGCCACTCGGTTGGCATATCAGGTGGGTTTAAGCTATTGGTTAGTAAAAACCTTGATGCGACTGTCCTTGCTTGAAAAGTGGATGATGGGGGGCGGTTTGTCTGCTGCGATGCTGACATATCGGGAACTGAACGGCGCATCATTTGTTTGTATGCTCCCAACAAATTGACTGAGAGGAGGAGTTTCTTCCTCTCCTTGGCTCGATTTTTGTGCACCGAGAGGAGTGTCCTACTGCTAGGTGATTTTAATTGTGTGTCTACTCAGGAGGATTTTCCGGCAGGTAACTGGCACTGCGATTCCAGTGCTGCATTTCTCAGTGACTTGATTAGTGAATACGGCCTAGTTCACATAGGAAGCGTTATAGGAAGCACTGTACAATTTACGCATTTTCATCGTTTTTATAGTGCCCGTCTGGACAAAATTTATGTTCCCACGGGAAAGGGCTCCATCATGCGTGAATATGTTTTTAGGTCAATATTTTTTACTGATCATTGCATGGTCTCTGCACGGATCGGTCCACGGGGCTGACGCGCTCCTCACATCCCTTGGGAACTGTAAAAACTGAACAATAGTATACTCTGGGACAGACTTTTTCAAGGCACAGAGGAAGCTTGCTTGAAAGATGCATTCGAATTTTCAAGCCTTAGTATTTTCCAAAAATGGGAGCTTCTTAAACAAGAGATCAAAAACTTAGCTATAGAGGTGTCAGTTCGGTCATCCTTTTTGAAGCGACTTCACATAAGTGAACTCCGCAGTTCCTTGATGCAATTATATGAGGCTGAAAGAGCTGAGGCCAGGACACATTTTTTGATGAAATATGTAATGTTAAAGCTCAAATGCAGCAGCATATGACTTGAAAATACCGGGGGAGCCCTTGTTTGGTCAAGAACGCGTAGGTTTTTGCAAAAGCCGCCAATACGGCGCGCATTTGGAGCAGTCAGCCCTACAAAAAGTTATAGTCAAAATTGAGTATGGGGGCCAAAGCCGTTCTGATAGCCGCAGTATACTTCGAGCATTTTGTGCCCATTATGATAACTCTTTGATGGCAAAACGGGTACCTTTAGTACGCCTGATTTTAACGTATTCCTCCAGCCTTTTCCTAAGCTCAGTGTAGATGAGCGGGCTCTTGTAGAAGGACCAATTACGCTTGAAGAAGTGAAAATTGCCATTTCAAACCTGAAAACCCCTAAGTCACCTGGACCTGATGGCCTCACTTCGGAGTCCTACCAAAAATTCTGGAGTGTTGCGTTCCTTCAAATTGATCTTGCTAAAGCGTTTGACAGGGTTAGCCATCTTTTCCTTTTTGCTGTTCTGGAGTCAGCTGGGCTTGAGGAAGCCTTGTAAAGAGGCACATCTCTCTGTTACAAAAGCTGTACGACCCGGTTGATTATAAGTCGCGAACTCTCTAGACCTATTCCCATTTGATCTTCCGTACGGCAGGTTGCTCGTTATCACCCCTTTTATACTGTTTGTACTTTGACCCCCTGTGCATTAGTACTATCCTACAAAGCAGGGTCATTCATGGTTTCTCACTGGCAAACTATGAAGTCGAAGGTTTAGCCTATGCAGATGACCTTACCTTTTTTACGGACAAGAAAAGTGTTTTGGAGGCAATGACGCTGACACAGCGGTTTTGCGATGTGAGTGGTGCTAAAGTGAACCTTGAAAAATCAAGAGATTGTTGGAAGGGCTGGTTGGGTACGCAGCCACGGCAATATGCAGGCATAACATGGGACTTTGAAACAATACAGTACCTTGGGGTTCCTCTACATCAAATTCTAAACAGTGGACCTCATTGGTCTTCTGCGCTTACTGTAGTGAAACGTAAAACGCAGGTATGGATGGGGCGGGGGCTGTCTATATTTGCGCGTGCAAAACTGTGTAATACACTTCTTTCCAAACTTTTTTATGTTCTGCTGGTCCTTAGTTGTGCACAAAATAAGGTTTAGGCATTCCATGGAGTGTCGGCTACCTTCGTATGGCGGTCCAAGTAACTATTCTCGACAAGAAAATGATTGATAAGCATTTCAACGTGCATTTGCATAACGTCTAGTCTTCCTGTAATGACCCAATGCACCGAGCTTGTCAAAGTAATGTGGATGTTCCAAACACTGTATTCTTAATTAGTGCTGTTTCATTGCTGCTCAACTTCATAAATAAAAGCGCGACAAGTCCTGACTAAATTTGCAATCTTCATTTACGTCAGTATGCCGAGATTTTATCCTAATTTCTTTGTCATTTTCTGCGCTTTTGTCCGCTCTCACGGCTTAAATCGTGAATGGGAAGAGGAATTAATTGCTCCAGTGCACAAAAAGAGCGAGAAAGATTTGGTTTTCAACTATCCACCAAGTTCTATTACGTCTCATCTTGCAAAATACTTCAACCCATTAGAGCTAAATTTATAATAACCTTCCTCTGCAAAAAATTGCGTACTTTTGGATCTTCAACATGTTTTCAGGAAAGGCCTTTTTCCAGAAACCCAACTAACCTTTATGGTTCACAAGTTCGCCCAAATTTCAGATAAAGAAGTCAGGTTTCTGTCATCTCTTTGTATTTCGTGAAAGCATTTGATCTTTTTCCTTATAATAAATGCATTCAAAAGCTGGAATTGACTGGCTTGCCTTAGTTGTTATTTTTTTAAAATCTTCTCACTTGCCTGACCATATGTTCAGTTTCTTGACACAGACCGAAATTGTTCTGATCCGTTTCCCGTAACTTATAGGGTTCCTCACGGGAGTGTTCTTGGGCCCTTATTATTTTTATTTTGTAATATAGACATTGTCGATAAAACTTTCGCACTGGTTCAGATCAGACACTTTGCTGGTGATTGTATTTCGTTTAATGAAATCACTTCCGATTATGACCAGGTCTTGCTAAACTCTCACCTTCATGAAATCTTTCGGGATGCGAACAATAGAACACAAAGTTAAATACCAACGAAAGCGTTTAAATGCGAGTAAATAACAAACGCTCTTTTTTATCATACAAGTATCAATTTGATACTCACGCCCTAGCTGATGCTGCTGAGTACAAGCACCTCGGTAACACTTTGATCATCAACCTAAACTAGAATGAACACATTTTTAATGCTTGTTCGTCCTCCTTTAGCAAGCTTCGTTTCTTGAGAAACAAATGAAAGCATGATACCGCTAATGTTAAAAACAAGCTAATTCGACTGTATGCGGCCCACGTTGGAATATCCATCAATAGACGGAAATCTATGCACTAAAACAAAGACCGTGGCAGTTGAATTAATTTAACGCAGATAAGTTTATTTAATTTACTCCAAGTATCGAGGGTCTGATTCCCCGACTTATCTTATGAAAGAGCACGGTGTTCACGCACTCGGCATAATTGGTAAAATTGATACACCCAAGTTCCTTCCGTTTCTGAATAACAACAAGGTATAACAATAAGGTATAGCTGCTTCTACACAATTCGCTTGATGTATTTGTAATCGAGGGTCCCCTTTCAGTCAATTGACTCTGGGACCCTCGTCTGCATGCTAATTTGTTTGTAATCCTTTTTTGTAATAAACTTTCTCTTTCAAAAAAAAATAAGCGTGGAGAATAGTCCACTCTTCAAGAGGAGGGAATTTCGTTGATTGATACTGCTCGAGTGTCTCTGTTTAGAAATCAGGTAATTATTTTACCACTGTTGTGTAGCATCGCAGCCTGCTAAGGTAACCTTAGACTCATTGAATTGTGGTGCTGTCACAGTTTTCGAACCAAATCCGATCTCTACCTTACCAGTAAGAGTACAAGTGGCCAAGCTAGTCTTCATCGTCCCATCTGATAAATACCGGTTATGTTGAAACTGTTATTAACAATCTTCGCTAGACAATGATAAGAAAAATGGTAGCACCCGGCAACGCTGGATAACTACGGAAAAGTGGCTTCTTTCTCCATGGTGGTCGTCCTGGTGTTCTGCCTGAGTTTTATGGCTGCAGACCAATCTCCGCCCACAGACACTGTTATCATCGTTTATGTCTTTTAGGGCTGGCCTCTCGGTGTCCCTGGGGCATTGGAGACATGTAGGGTGTGCCCCCGCACCTTTAGCAAATGTTCCGTAGTGATACGACGCAATACTCCCGCACAAATGAATTTAGGTGACCAAACCTTTGCTTCACAATGACTAATGGAAAAGAACAAGCCACGAAAAAGCACCCAAGGTGGCGTCCACGACTGTCCCTTGGTGAAATTAATGCTGCGCGCGTTGAATGGGCACGCCGTTTATCTTAAAGCGCAATTCATTATAAAAACAACCTGTGAAATCAACGAAATTGCCGAGCAGCTTAGGGCAGTCTAGGTGTGATGAAAGTGTTCATACTGGATATCAAACAAGATTCTTCTGTGTGGCACAACAAGAAAACCAAACCCTGCCGTAACGTGAACAGGGGTGCACACGAAGCTTGTTGAAACCTCTGAAACCATAAAGCAACCACTTGTGAAATTTCTGTCAAACCAAATACACCACCCCTACTTACCGAATCTTTTCAGCGGTCCACCGTTGTTGTTTCGCCCCGCATTCCAGTTGCTGAAGCGCAGGATTCGCTCTTCTTTCAGGGCTGCCTGCTCTTCGGCTGAGCGGACCAATCGCGGCAGATGACTTTAAACGGGCGAGAAACGGCACGTGCGGACCGAATTAGCCTCCATTACCTTTCCCCGGGAGGAGGGAGCATCTGTGATTGGCTGGGAGTAGGCGTGACCCGATGCGCTGCTTAATGTTTTTTTTGGGGGGTAGGAGAGAGGGGCAGGGGGGCTTTTCAGCCGCCATCTGGGGATGAGAACGGGGTTCGGCAGTTCTGGCGTACAACACCATCGGCAATAGCGACGCCAATAGCGAGTCAGTCAATATCAGCTTCACTTGAAAAAATAAATAACCGGACATTGCCCTGAAACACTCAATTAGGCAGCCACGCGCGGCCCCGCGTTGGCAACAAAACACGTACAAACGAATCACAAGATATGCTTCGTGGCCATATGAGCAGCCTCCAAAAACATGATGTAGTCAGCCGCAGGGTGAGTTTTTGTATAACTACCAAGTGGATAAATGGCATAAAACTTGACATTTCAACAAAAAAATGTCTACAGCGCCCAATTAAGGCTGAGGATGCTCATGTGAACGTGCTTTTAGAAACTTTGACGTGTTTTTTTTCACATTTGTTTACCGTACCAAAGAGAAACGTTGATTAAAATGCTTGGTACAAATATCGAAAGGCGAAGTGACGTCAGAAGGAAAAACGCCGGGGTATTGCACTAGGGGGAAAACGTCCGATACGACCTTCCGTGAAAGCATAATTGAAGGTCAGTAAGACAACATGTTGTGCGAGTAGATTTCGATACACTGTGAGCATTTTACAGCGTTAACATGCTTACAGAACAAGTTTATCAACCATTTACGAAGTTTATGCAGGAAATGCATCAGAAACAAAACCTTAAGAAAGTTGTTTTATCAAATTGAGCTGTGAAATTATCGAAACCGTTTATGTTCAAATACTTCACAAAATATTGGTATCTTGGTGTACGTTATTATATTCTAACAATTTGTACATGCAATATGAATGGCACAGAAGATGGCGATGTAACTCGAGCATGGTATTATTCTTTATATAAATATAGTGGGAAAAGCTAATAGGTGGTATATCGGTGGAAATTTGTCACTTTCTTATTTCTGTTCAAAATGTTCACTTGCTTACGAAAATTCCTAGAAAACGTCTTTTCGGAATCGCTTTATTGAACAAAAAGCTTAGCATGGTTAGTACGTTTCATGAACTTTGCAGTGACTCCTAATTCAGACCGCAAGGGATCCGCTCAGGGAAAGGTCAGAAACGGCCCCTCGTGACACCATCGAATGTCACTATAATATCGCGCTCTTCGAGATTATATCCGCCAGGTGTTAGCATATTACCGGGGCAAAACATATTTAGGGAGAATTACAAACAAAATTAGAAACAAACAAAAAAACACGTTTGTTTGTATTTTGTTTGTTTGTTTGTTTGTTTGTATTTTGTTTGTTTGTTTGTTTGTATTTTGTTTGTTTGTTTGTTTGTACTCTTAGCCAATTAGCTGAATGAAACTTCGATGGACTCGAGCTTTATTTTAGCGGAAAAACGTACGTCGAGATGTCTGCTTTTATCTGTTGTCATTGGCAACTTGAAGTTTGTGTTACGGAACAGCCCCATCCCCTCGACCACAGAGGACACCGGGTAGGTAGCATTCCGCCGTTCTACGTCCATGTTTAAACCACCCTCCAGCACAACAGACACGTCATTTGTAAGTACACGAAACCAATAGCTTCGTGAGCGCGCCCTCCATCCCTCCCCTCCCAACCCGTGCACTCATAAATGGGCAACCCCTTATGTCCGCGGGATTAGAAGTGAGAGATAATGTCGAAAATGTTGCTCTGAAAGCCATTTCAGCTGACCAAGTACTATTGGCTCACGTCGGCGTTGCAAGCGCGGAAGTTACTGTACATTCGAAAGCCATTCGCATCTACTCGAAGAGCTGGAACTTGAGGCGCAATGGCAGCGGCTTTCTGTTGTTGCGCGCCCATGTGCACTTCTGTTCTGGCCGACGCTTCTTCAATTCCAGGTTTTCTTCTTCTGGGCGAACTACATGCATCCGTCCCACAGCGAGTTAAAACCCGTAAGGCCTCAAGCTTTATTCTAGCGGACAAACATGCGGCTGTCCGCCCACCTCCATCGTAAGCATCTTACTTTCCGTGTGACTCACCAACCCAGACCCAAACCACTCGATTACGGTGGACAGCTGACAGGGCGCATTGAGCAAAGAGACTTCCACGTTTAAATCTTCGACCAATACGCACGTTCATTTGATCGGAATTCTTTCCTGAATCACGACCACATTGAAGCTTATAAACTGCTGGTTGGAGAATTTCAAAACATTTATGACGTTTCAAGAACGAAATTAAAACTTAAACGAAGACATGTTGGAAGCCAGTGGATTGACAATGACATAATTGCGCTCCCGCACGTAAAGGACCAACTTTTTAGAAAATGTCGAAGAGACCCAAGTGATTTACTCGCGAAAGAGAAATTTAAACAAATAATAAATAAACTTACTGTAAAATTAAGGCTTGCGAAAAAGGAAATATCGAAGCACCGAGTTTTTTCTATATAGAAAGAACACAAAGCAAACCTGGAATCACGTGAATAAAACAATCGACCTACCTCTAAAGGCATATATTTATAAGTTCACTAGCGGTAGTACCCGGCGGTGCCCGGGTGGGCCATTATATTAAGGACAGCAATTGGTATTTGTTAGTCGCCATATTAGACTACTTCATTGGGAAGTGGTACACACTCGGGAGCGCCTGCCTGCTGTCACTACATAGGCTCCTACTGCAAGCGCGTCGTGGTAATGTGAAACGACTGGTACTCGTGTTTTACTCCAACTCTCGCTAAACAAATTGCACCAAGATGGCGCATTTGAGCGAATGAGTCAGTGAGTGAAAAAGGTTTTATGGAGCCGGCGAAGTGGGAGTGGTTCCCTATTTAAGAAAGCCATGTGATGAGTGGGCAGCCTTCGCTCTGGAGGAAGTATTGTCTGGACATCCAGATCGCTGTTAGCCACCAGGTTCTTCCACAGCTCAAGGTTTGGAAAAGTGGATGGAAGAAGGAGAAGCTTGGTTTGCTTGCACTCTTAATATGATATGAGGAAGCGAGCCAGGTTTCAAACACAACTTGAATTCGGCAGGAGATTGCGCTGGGAACACATGATGGAGGCCGGCTGGGTGAGGGGTATTCTTCCTCGTAGGAAATGCTATCTCAGAATATATGTACGATGCTCATTGGTACAGTTTCATCATAAGTAACATGGGCTCCCTACGGGAGGCGCGAGATGGCCGGAAGTCCCAGGAGAGGCCGAGGGCTAACCTTTGTGCTTTTTACTGGTACCCCTTCTCTTTTACATTTATGATATATGACACCTGCTCTTACGGGAGACGCGTAGTTGCGGAAGGTGTCAACAGATGGCGACCGCTAAGCGAACGCGGGAAAACTCAACTGAACTTTACGTCCAAAAGAATGCAGATAAAAAAATCTCGCTGGCCTTCTTATCCGCATGTTAGGACAAAATGATGAAAGTGGTTTTCGGGCAATTAAATGAGTAGCATTTTAAAGAAAAAAACGAGTGGGAGATATCAACTGGCTGCGTGGTTATTTACGAAAGCGTAAAAACACAGTGTTTTCCCGAAATCCAGCTTGCCTCTATTGGGAGGGTGTCATTGAAAAATGTTGTATAACCGTGTAGAGATACGTGAGTAAGTTGCCTATCTCAACAAAAAACAGTTCGATATCTCAGATGGCGGGCGGTAAAAAAATTAATATCTCAAAAACTATTTTACCGCTTTTCCCTCTCTTAATGGTGGAATTTTTAAAATTTTAAGAAATGTTGACCTCCAACACCGTAATCAGAATGTGCCCTTGCAATCTGTAGCCGTTTGAAAGAGCAGTTTGCTAGACGTGTACATAACCTGTCAGGCCTTTTTGGCTCATCAGCCGTGTCATTTGCAAAAAACAATTTGACCCTTTTAGCGGCGTCGCAGAGCGAAATCCTTAAAAACGGTTCTGTGCATTTGTATGAGTAACATATTCTAGCAAAAATCAGTCGGATTACTGAATCGATGAAAGATTTATTTGAGAATCTTTAGGAACACCGTTGTAGTTCCGGAATGCGGAATCACCTCGCTGGTGTAGGTTAGGGCGAAATCCAAAAACTACTTTTTAGGTATTCTTAAGGGCTTCTTATATCAGCAAAAAGCGCTTTGATATGTGAATGGGTGACCGAGAAAATCACGAATTTGCGAAACCACAATTTCGCCCTTTTCTTCGGTTAGGAGGGCAATTTCTGAAAAACCCGCCTTAGTGAGCACCTACTCAATGACGCAAATAAACTCGTGAAATTTCAAGTCTCTAGGTCTAAAAGCTTTGGATGGGCGTTGATGAGTCAGTCAGTCAGTCAGTCGGGCACTTCTTTTTATGGGTATAGATTGCGGAAGCTTTCCCCGTCCAAACTAAAGAAGTATTAGCTAATAACATTGCTGACCAGTTATCAGGTCTTATTCACGAACTGTATCAAAATAGCCTACAGCCTGATTCTCTTAAAGCGTCTTCATGTTGTAATTCTGCCTACTCACCAATGGCCACCGAGTTTGACTTATGGCAATCTATGCGCAGCTCGCCCATTTCCGAGTCTCCTGGCTTGGATGGAGTTCGACTACGAGATCTTGTGTGCAATTTTATTGATATTAAATCAGCACTGCTTTACATCATTAATGAAGCCTTCAGAACTGGTAGAATACCGGAAGGTGTGAAGACCACGGTGGTACGGCGCTTATTAAAAAGGGTAAAAACATCTTTCAAATGACTGGCCGATAGCCATTCTGAGTTCTTTAGCTTGCGTACTTTAAAAGATAGTTTACAACAACATGAATTCCTTTTGTCAAATACATGATCTCTTCAGCTGTCATCAGTTTGGGCTGCACAGTGGGTTAAGAACTTTTCATCTGCTTGAAGATTTCGATGAATATTTACGTAGTGAAATCAATAAAAACAAACTCGCGCAGACAATATTTACTAACTAGTAAAAAATCATTCGACATAATAGACCACTGTACATTATTAAATAAATGATTTAGGTATCAGGGTTCTTGTCTTGCCTTTTTTCAAAGATTATTTTCTGAGCGTAAAACGCGTTCGGGTAGGTGATGGTTAGTGAGCAGGTACGAATGAAAAAAATTAGCCGCGTATCTGCTCCTTTAGTTGCAAATGTCGTCAAAAGACGATAGTCTTTGTAGACATTTGCCAAGGAAATGCCCACTCCCCTTTTCTTTCCCGCTCAGCTCTCATGCCGTTCCTGTTCAGGTAAACACACTGAAGGTTTGTTCAAGGCGATTTGAATTTACCGCATTCCACTGCTACAGGCCGGGTTCCTCGACGCCAGCGCTGCAGTACGGCGGAGACGCCCGTGAATCGATGCGGCGGACTACAAGATTGATAGAACCACGTTGCCGTGCTCCACGTGTGTTCCAAGCAGAACGCGGAACCTAGCTAGTGGAACCTTTTGTTGCTGTTGCCGCGTGATTTCTCATATGCCGCCAGGAGGTGGCACGGGCAAGAGCTGGCAGCGGTTTTCTGCAGTTGATGTATAATATCATTTTCCGTCGAAAAACCAAGCATCCATGAATTTTGTACTAAAGGAGCACTGTAAATATCCCTTCTGTACTAATTTCCTGTCTAATATTTACGTAATGTCTTGTTCTTGTTCAACAAAGTTGACAAGCATGAACATATAAACCGGGGCTTAGCCGTTTACATTTGGCTGTGAGTATATAAGACTATCGCGCAGTGCCCATTTACTTTGGAAGCGTGGGTGAATCGAGTCACAGACAGACAGACAAACAGAAATACAGACAGACCGAAATTTCTGGGTTTAAGTAGCCCAAGAAAGACTATCGTCTTTAAATATGAATGAGCCAAGGGTCAATTCTTAGGCCCGTATTATTCAATATTTATGTTAATGATCTGGCCAGTCTTTCATTTATTCCCATGTATATATGTATGCCGATGATACTGCCGTAGTTCTCCCTTGCGTAGTTTATAATGATGGTGCGCATGTCTTACAAAAAGCATTTGTACCATTTTAGACTGGCTGAGCGATAATAATATCTATGTCAATGAATCCACGACAATTTTTATTTTTATCCATATTCCATATACGTGTTTTTAAGCAGCTTACCCTTATTAGATTTATTTCCATGTAGGTGTACTACATGGCAATAAATGTAATTACTGTTGCTGTTCCCTGCTACTTGGAATCATATTTTAACGAAACACTTAATTGGAGACATCACATTTATTATGTTGCCAAACGTCTTAGAGCAGTATGCGCATTCTTGTATGCAACACTGGGTAAAATTAGTGTATAAAAGTTTACGAAAGTCCATTATCAAATACGGAATTACAATGTACGGTCTTGCATTATTTTATAAGCTCAATATTCTGTCCAATATCCTCCACGAAACTGCCCACAACCTCGCACATAGCACAAAGCACCATGATGAAACAATGAACGATGTTTCGAAACAATTTGACGTTTTACCGATTTGGAAGCAATTTATCTTTGATGCTCTGTGCAAGCACATCTATCAGAATCAATTTAACTTGTGAATGTTAAAGCTAGGCCTCTAAGAAATATTAAAAAGTCTGTATTGACACGTGTGTACACTTATCACGCCAGAAACCCGTGCCGCTTCTTTAGGAGAATTTAACATTTAACATTTAACAGAATTCAGCATTTCTTTAACAGAATTAAAACCGATCAAGCAGTCACTAATATGAAGAAAGTAAAAAAAAATGACATTTATTGGAGACATTGAATGAGTGCATTTCGGTGTTGTGGATGTAGCTAAAACCATTATAACAATTTTTTTGTACGGCTGAGTGTTACTTTGCCGTGTATGTATAGCTAAAAATTCCCCCAGCGTTTTGCAGGATTTATTTTTTTTTTCCTTTTTTTCTGGGAATTGCAGATGCTCAGTTATTGTCCTTCAGATGTTCGGCTCTTTGTTCTTTTTATTCCCAATGTCCCAATTCGCATGCTTCTGTGACTGCTCAGCGACGCACCGAAGCCATGTAACTTGAGCGGGCTAGCAATGTTCAGTAAATTGCAGTGATAATGTAAATGATATGACATACTATAACAATTTAATATAAAAATTGTAATAATGATATTATCATAATAAATAATATTAGTAATTAATCGATCAATGTTTATTAGTGTGCCGAGGAACAGCCGGGGGCTTTTGTGCTGGCGCACGAGAACAAAACAATAAAAAACAAAAGGAAACAGGCGACGCCAGATGTGGACTCACACACAAAAAAGAAAATGTCCTTGCTTACACTGAACAACAATTACGCGCTTTGACAAACACACACATATATGTATACAAATTGTAGCGCCTATAGCAATAGGGCAATGCACGCGAACGGTTGCACACATACTGGCAAAAGAAATATCCAGTTGGAAAAATGTCAGCCGTACAAAAACGGAGTGCTCTTAGATGGCTTCCACTCGAGAAAAACAGCATAAACGAAATGTATGCATTAAGAGATATGAGAAAATAACAAAGCAATAAGAAAGGTCGGTGTTGCTAGCGCTTTACGCCGAAATGACAGCATAAACGTTAGTCGTATATCAACAGGACAAGAATGAAAAAAGCGCAAAGTTATGGCATGACAAGATCACGGACATGCTCGCGAAAGAGTGTCGACGAATTAATAAATATATCTAAATATTCACAGTACCGGTTGTACAAATACTGCATTCGTAACAAAGGGCAGAAGCCCCGTGCACAGTTCGGATTATGAAAAACATCCTGTTTTCTGGTCTATTTCTGCGGCACATAGAATGGAACAGTTTGTAGCAGCACTACACAAGACACTGATCCTTGCATAATTTTGAATAGGTACTGGAGACCCGCCTTATTCCGCCTGGAGATTAATCGTGGTAGTTTCAATGCAGATGATCCAGAGATATGGTTAGTGGCGAAGCGATGGTTGAAGACAGATATAAACTTATTTTGGACCCCGTCTAGAACCATACAGTTTGTTTTAAACGTGCTATACCGAACAACACACGCATACTCAAGCTGCGGTGGTGGCAGTGGTTGTGGTTTGTGGGTAAGGGAAGGAAAGGAAGTCCACTGGGGATACTTTTGAGCTAGGCAGGGAGTTCACCTGCATACAACACATACAGGGGAAAAAGAATAACAGATAGGGCTATTAGTCCGGACACGAGTCAGACGCGGGTGACACATAGTAGTGCCCAGCTTGACAAGAGAATACGGTTCTTTGAACTCCTATGACATCTGGCACACAATACCGACGGATCGAAGAGCCCTACGAGTAATTAACCGGATATGCGACGAGAAGCTCAGCTTGCTGTCAAAATTTTTCACCGAGGTCATTAACCTCGCCACCCGAGTTAGTAGTACACCATTATTGTTATAGGGGAACAAGATGTCAGTTTATCCTATGTATGTTATTACCTTAGTTTTCGGTGTAGGGATAAGAAGTTTGCTGCAAGAGCACCAGTGTGAAAATAACGATAGCTTGTAGTGTTCGAAACAAATTTAAATATTTTGACATCGCCAGCATATAAGAGAAAATTGCAACCCTGAAATACCGGAGAAACCTTATTTTTAAAGATTGAAAACAGAAGTGGCCCGAGTACAGAGGCCTGAGGGACACCACTGGTGGCCTTATAGCAAAGTGACGACAGCCCATTTACACTCCCAAAACATGACCTTTCACATAAATAATTGCATATGAAACAGGTGAGGGATGGGTGTACATCGAGTCGAGACAGTTTGTTAAATAACAGATCGTGGCGGACGACATCAAAAGCCTTACTTAAATCAAAATAGACGACATCAAGTTCACCTCTCCCCTGCAGAGCTGCCGAGGCTTGTAGCATGAAATTGACAAGATTGGAGGTGGTCGATCGTCTTGTTCAAAATCCATACTGCTCAGTTATTAATACGTCTTCTATACTAAACATGAGTAGCGTATACAATAATCTCTCAAAAAGCTTGGAAGCAGCGCATACAATAAAGGTTGGCCGGTTGTTCCTGGGGTCTAATTTCGACGCTCACCTAAAAATAAGAACAACTCGGACAGTCTTCCAGCGAGAGAGAAATCTGCCAGTTTTGAGGAAAGTTTCAGATATACACGTCAACACACATACAAAGAGGTCACCAAAAGCCTAAAGTACTGCTGAGGGAATTCCGTCAGGCCCGCACGAAAGTGACGCCTTCATTCGCTTTAGAGCTTTCGAGACAAGACTTCGAGATGACAATTTTGGATCATTTATAGAGTTCCAGAGATAGCTTAGGGGGGCCAGCTCCCCTTTTCTTGCCGTATGCGGAACGAAATTGTTCCGCAAAATTATTAGAAACGTCACATATGGTCTCTCACTCCTCATCAAGGAAGTTAATATTTCTGAAGAATTTTTGGATGTTAGTGAACGAAAGTAGCCAAAGAAAGATGTAGCATCCAGTGTGGTGTTAGCTTCAGCTTCTGCAATGTAATTAGACCTATGACGTCTAAGCAGATATTTCCAGTGAGACCTGAGTTGACGAAACTCACTTTGCCTCCTTTCCGCTTCCGTACTCTTATCCGGTCTGCTAGTCGATCCTTCCTTCCACTAGCCTTTTTAGTTAAGCTGAACCAGTATGGAGAATTGTCATTCTTTTCTGTTACTTTACGTACAAATCTTCTGAAGCCGTTTTGCAACCCTTCAGTTAAAAAATCAGCCTGCTCGTCAGCGTCATTGAGGTTGCCTACTGGCGACCGGTCAGTGTCACCAAGAAAATGAAATGAATCAAGGCAGTCTCCACGAGCGAAGTTGTAACCACTGTATAGTGGTGTGAGAACAGGGGGACTGTGATGAAGGAGATATACGTTACAAAAAGAAATGAGTAGACGAGGATGAAATTTATCACGCTTTCCCAGTTCAGGGAAGTGGTTTGAAACATCACCTGCTTCTGCTTTATCAGACACAAGTCTGAACCATTCCCACATGAATTCTTAATGAAGGTACACTGCTGTAGTGAGGTAAAGGAAACAGAATCGAGTATGGCGTCACACTTCTGCGTGGCCCATCATCTGCGTGTCCCATGAAATCCCGGGGACGTTGAAACTCCCAGTGATCAGGAATCTGTGATTACTGTGAGACGTTACAATAATTTCAATTGACTTTAGGGTTCATTTAAAGTTAGACGGATGAATCTCGGTGATATTTAATATGTACTTAGCAAGAGGCGTTCAACCCTTAAACATAGCACCTCTAACCAGATTACACTCAGCGTATTCTTCAAGGTCGATGCGGCGCTTACACTTCATCGAATCATAAACGGCAATACGCCCACCACCACCCTTTTGTGTCTCGTGCGAAGGATCACGATCACGCCGGAAAACTTGATAATTTGGAGAAAAAAGGGACGACGAACTACTATCAGGGTACACCCAAGTCTCCGTCAGAAGTATAACACGAAAACATGATGAGACAACGTTAGCCAAAACCTCAGCTGATTTATTGCGAAGCCCACGGTGATTTTGCTAAAAAAATCAAACCCGTAATTACGTGCCAGTAGGATGCTTCCCTGCACAGATAATTGTAGCATGCAGTTCTCCACGGAAAGGTTTGTACAAACAGTGCCTAGGCCAGAGCGCAGGGTCGCTCAGCCGCTCGAAACCAGCGTCGTCGACGGCAACATAGAAGGAGTCATACCAGTCGTGTCGAGTTTTCAGCCGCTTGCACAGAAGCGGCACAACTCCTACAGCAGTCAGGTGCGCAGACGTTTGGGCCGAGATGGTCGTCGGAATCAACTTAGCCCCAAACACAGTGTTTTTTGGGGCTTGCGGCGGTCGACAGCCCCCAGTCCAGTTTCTTCAGAGGAACCTACCTCCAAGAGACGCGGCGAAGAGCACGTCAGATCCGAAGCACGTTTTCGGCAGGGCGAGTATCCACAGATGGTGTTTGGGGTGTTAAAGTGTCCACCAAGGATTATGTCATGCCGTTTGGGAAAGGATTGAAGAAAACGAAATAGAGGAGAGAGCAGGACTGCGGAATTGGGGGGATTGTAGACATTCACAAGAGTAAGGGGTGGCTGCGGGGGCTTTGGGTAACAGCAGAGGGCCGTAACGTATGGAAGTAATGAGGAAGGGACGTCTTCCTGTTCATATGCGATATCCCTACGAATTTAAATGGACGAAAGTGGCGTAATAAGGTTGGCGTGCAGAGTTCGATAGCCAGGGATGACTTTTGCATGTCTTGTCTCTCGTAAAAGAGGAAAGTGAGGGAGTGTGGCTAGCGTAAGGAGCGATTGATGCACAGGCGTGCGATTCGTAGAAAGGCTACGGCAGTTCCACTGTACCAATTTTAGTGCCACAGGGGAGCTTATTCGGAAAGGTTGGGTGGGATGAGAAGGGTGGGAGCCCTAATTTTGGGGGCCAACCCAACTGACGAAGCGGAAACCGGGTGGCCACGTTTATTTGATTGGCTTGTGTCTTCCATGGGTGTTGGGGCGTCATCAATTTTTTTGCTTATGGTGGCAGCTAGGTTGTTAAGCGACTCCGTGAGCGTTGTAATGAGCGCTTCGAGGCTAGAAGTGCGTTGGTCTTGCTCCTCAAGACGTGTTTATTCGTTCTCGACAAGCGATGTAAAGGCAACTACGTGCGAGGTAAGCTCGGAAAGCCGCTGCTCGAGCTGGTTGACTCGACAAGGAGTGGGGAAACTTTGGGAGGCGAGTGCTGGCGTAATCGGTGGCCCTACCTGCAGTGCGAGAGGTGGTGGCGTGGACAGGTCTTGATTTACTTATTTAGTTGATTTAGCTATTTGATCCGATTATCTTTAACCATTTCTACGGGTTTGTTTAGCTTTTCTTTCGAAATTCCTACGGGTGTCTTTAGCCTTACCTATGCTCCTGGGAACAGTCACCCACAGAATTCTTTCGCTGTTTGTATGGTTTGCGAAAGAGATTTTTATGGTATCTTCTATAGCCTTCTTTAGGACCTTCCAAATAGGTTCTATATATGGTTGGTTTTTCTACGCCTTTTGTGGACGTCTCTATCACCTGAACCATGCCCACATGTTTTCGTTCCTTCATATGGCGTAGCATGCTAAGCTATATGGCTCGGCTAACCTCGCTTTTATCATTAAATGCATTATCTCTCTCTCTCTCTCTCTATCACCTATGCCACAATTTTCTTTAACAAGGAAGCTACAGCGAGCCATAGCATTTTCTAAAGAAGCCTGTAGACTATTACTGACTTCTCTATTGCTTATCCTAGCGACACCTTTAGCCTAAATGCTATAGCCCCATGTAATGGCATCTCTATCACTTATGCCACAATTTTCTTTAGCGACGAAGCCATAGCCAACCAGAGCATTTTCTAAAGATGCATATCGACTACTGCTGACTTTTCTACCGCTTATCCTATCGACACCTTTAGCCTAAATTCTGTAGCCCCACGTATTGGCATCGCTATCACTTATGCCACAATTTTATTTAGCTAGGAAGCTATACCCAACTATAGCATTTTCTAAAGGTGCTCATAGACTACTACTGACTTCTCTATGGCTTATCCTATTGGCACCTCTAGCCTAAATGCTATAGCTCCAAGTATAGGTTTTAATTTCAAGTTTTGTAGCTGCCTACAGTGGTTTGTACAATTTTTCTAAAGGCACCTTCGAGACAACTGTTACGATGCTCTTCAGACAGCATGCTATACCTGCCTAAGGCATTTTTTTTCATTTTATATGTCCCCTATGGCCGGTACTCAATGGCTTGGAATGCATGCAGGCAACCATGCCAGTGCGCCGCCCTATCTGTGGCCAAGCGTCTGTTGCTAGGCGACGCTGTGCACACGGCCCCCAGATCAGGCACCCCTCTTCTCCTCCATGCAGCCGTATGAGTGCGTCGTCACTCGTTACGTCGGACTCCGCGGGATGGCGGTACTTGTCCATGTCCGTGGCGCATCGGCCATGTCTGTGACCGTTTGCAGTGTTGCCAGGCGAAGAAATTGACCGCTAAACTTTTCAACGAATACCATCTATAGCTGCTTTTACAGCCTGCTTTGGACTCCTCTATGGCTTATTTAATCATAACCTTTAACCAGCGTGCTATAATCCCACATATGGATACTCCTTGGCTTCTTTAGCTGCCTTTATTCTTTGGTGTACTTTTAAAAAGACACCCTCACGATTTATCCTGCGGTTCTCTTTAGACGGTATGCCACAGCTGCCTACAACGTTTCTTCTGGTTTCGTATGTCCCCTATAGCTGCACTTAGGGTCAGCTTGAGGCTTCTCAAAGGGTTATCCCACCACAACTTTTTACCTTAATGCCCCGGCCCCACATGCGGGTTTTCCGTTCTTTAGAGTACAATGTGTGTCCAGCTTTGGTCGATTTTTTTCTGCCCAAATGGTGATGAAACAAAATATCAGCTCACCAGAGACAGTACTTTTGGGGTATTTCTTTTTAGTTGTTACTGTTATTTCGTCTAAGCTTTACCTAGGCTTAACTGGGTAGTATGCTTTTTGCCCTGCCTTGCTTCTCGGTTGCTTCAACTAACCATAGGCCTAAAATCTGATTAACACACCCACCTTCAAATGCATGACCTTCATGCAATAGCCATGCACAGCTCCATGCACAAGTCACCTGTAACTTCCATCGCATCTCCAAAGGCCTCTCAATGCATGGTATTCCTTAAAAACTGCACCTAATACCTATTTCACTATTTAGAAGTCTGCTACATTGCACTACTGGGTATAACTAAAGAGTAGTATACGGTTCCTTTAGAAAAGGAGTACAGTTGACCATTCTGAGCAATAAGAGAGATCATAAACAACAGCAAGAGCTACTGATCAAACAGTTTATTGATATGATCAATTTAGTCAACAGTTTGTTCACGTGCAATTTACTTGTCCACGGGAGCCTTTCCTTATTGAACATGGACGCTAGAGGAGACTGCACAGGCCCCTCTTTCAGCAAGCCGACCTTCTTGAACGTGTACTCTGAAAAATGAGAGGACAAATCCCTAATATTTTGCCTCCCCGTCATAGGCAGAGCTGCGTTTAAACTAACAAAATATTTCTATGAGTTCAGATCCCATAACTTGTTTTGTGGTCTAAGGCACGCTGGCACATTTGTGCGATAAACCTGGAAATCGCTAAAATTGCGAGATGAATCACTTTTAAAACCAGTCATTCTAAAATTTGCACCCTTTATATAATTGCTTCAAATGGCAACCATGGTAAAGGATATGCAAGAGGCAACTTAACGGTACAACTTACAATAGGTCAAGCCTACACAGAACTCTGTTTCATGTCAGCATTTTACGTTAGTGCTTCATTAGGGGCCTGGTCTGATCTGCTGCCATGAAAAATTTGCCCTGGGAAGAGATCAACTAAAATGTAACATCTGATCATGATCCTTCAGAGCATTTTGCTTGTGTCCAGCTGGCTTAAAAATTACGACAAGTTCGCACAGCATGCGAAAAGGAGCAGAAATGGATAACAGAAGACTAAAAAATTGGTAGCATTTCTGCTCCCTTGAAAGATGATAGTCTCTTACCACCCCTGCAACAGTTCTCCTCTCTATCCCCTACTACTAATCGTGCTCTTCCCCTTACCTCTTGCTCTTCCCCCCAAGGCGGGGAGGTTTTAATCCTTTTAAGTAACTTGTCCCCATTCACACTGCTCGCTTGCCATTTGTGGGGACTGCCCGGCTCAGCCTGTATGTAGTTTTTTTCTGCTTGGAGTCGCTCAACCGAGTGTTTGTTTTAATGTTTTCGTCGCACCTCGCTGACACTATTTTTAACCCATCGTTTTTATCCGCTGTCACCAACACCTATTCCACACCTACTCAACTCTGGTCTTCTTGATTGCATGCTTATGTTTGGGCTCAAATATGTCTGACGTTTCCTTTGCACCAAGTACTTCGACACATGCGGGTTCGTTTGAAATGGTTTTTTCCTATACATGCAATGTCTATTTCAAGCATTGATTTTTTTCTACTTTTTTGGCTGGGAAGTTCAATTGTTGACACACAGGCAGGTAGACAGACTAAAATTTTTGCATTCAGATAGTCCAAGCAAGGCTCATCTTCAAAACTAAGATACCAAAATCTCACAGCAATGAGTCGCTTTGTCTCAGCAGGGTAGAGTGAGCAGCGCAAACTCCGTCAGTCGCCGCAGTGCATGCGTGACGTGGTGAATAAGGAATGTCACCACCTAGCCCGAAAGCTGCATGCAAACGGCTTTGCTCTTTCAAGGCAGAAAAAAAAGCAGGGTATTGAGTATGACAGGACGCACACGTGCTCAGTGACGACTGGACACCAGAAGTGCATCGAGTGGTGTGTCGATGGGCTTTGCTACCCACTAGCGTGCCCCGGTTAATTTTGATGCCAGGTGTGCTTCTACCAACTTTTTGCTGCTGTTCTTGCACACCAAACAAACTTTGTTTAAACAAACAAAAGTGCAAATATCTTCACAACAGAAAAAATCACTGCAACCCACAATAGCATTGCAAAAGTTTAACAACAGCCATGATGCCTATCACTCTCAAGCCAAGATGAATGCTCTTAATACAGTTTCAACTAATGAATATGTACTGTCACCCCCCGCCCTCAAAATTTCGGATTTATATGGGGACCATGAACCATTCCACTGAAATTATCTCATATCTTGACTCTATTTTGTTGTTTAATTTACAATATTTAACTGTTATTTGACCTTCCTTTTTCTTGCTCTTGGCCTCTATTCGGCAACTATGCCCACTCTAAAATTTATTTATTTATTTATTTATTTATTTATTTATTTATTTATTTATTTATTTATTTATTTATTTATTTATTTATTTATTTATTTTCAATACTGCCAGTCTCATTCCGAAACCATAGCAGGTGGGCATACAGATTGTACATGCAGGTGGTACATAAATAAATATCAGCGCAGAAAACAGAAACAGGAATGTAGTGAAATGACAGTCATCACAAAGTATAAGAGCTAAAAATATACCAATTAGTTTACTTTTAATTATAGCTAGGAAGAATACGGAGCTGAAATTCTTGAACAACACAATTGAAAACTTACAACATGTACACACTTATAACAAAAAGCATAATCAAGACACATTTTTTAACCTCTTACAAGACAAAAAAACCAACAGCAAAACGAAATTGTGCCTGAAATGCACTGGTACACAGGCAAATAATAGCAAACTTTCAAACACTCTAGTTAACACTTATATACTCCGCTAATACGCTTTCACTGGTGGCGCAATGCTTCTGGGGATGCAAGTGTTACTGCATTAAGAGAACATATTTTCTAATTTTGGTGCAAAGTCAGATAACGATTTCGCATTATTTAAGGAGGAATCTAAACAGTTCCATTCCCTAATGGCAAGTGGAAAAAAGGAGTGTTTGAACGTGTCATTGCGGTAGGAGTACTCTTTCAGTGTGTGTGAATGTTTGTGCCTGGTAACGCGGGAATCTTATGAACGGATGTACAATGATGGGTAAATTTTATGGTGGTTGTGAAGTAGCTGAAAAAAAATTAAGTCGCGTTGTTTTGCTCTAATCGCTAGTGTTTGGAGGCCAGAGCTTGCTAACATATTTGTGGGAGAATCAGTGCGCTTATATTTCTTGCAGATGAGTCTTGCTGCCTTCCTCTGTACATTTTCTAGCTTTGAAATGTTAGTGACTGTACAAGGAAACCATAGTGTGTTAGCATATTCTAATACCGGTCTTACGTAAGTAGTATAGGCTTGAAGCTTGGTTGCGTGAGGGTCCAACCAAAATAAAATGTGCTATACTGCTGCCTTCCATGGTATCCAAATGCGCTTTCTTCTGACATTCAGGCTTGTACGTACAAGTCAGCACAGTTTGTTTTCAAGGCATGGCAGAGCCTAGGTCCTGGGCGTCAAAAAGTACAGCTTTACCTATGGGCCCGCGCACCCAAAAGGAGAACTTTACCTATGTTTACTAATTGGAATCACAACTAACAAAGGACACAGAAAGTACACGTTCCCACATAAGAACCGTGCAAAGCACACTCACAGCCGAGCAAGCAGGCATGTCCTTAATTCAGTTGCTTCAGATTGACTGTACCCGAGATACACGAAAGAGAACGAAAGGAAACCAAAACGCAAAAATGAATGACTGGGTGAGGCCATCAAGAGTGCAGTATTAAGTGCAAGGAGGAAACCTGTGGTGTCGCGTCGGCGACGGCCCCGAAGGGCGAAGCAGGAGACAAACGCCCGGTGAAAGAGTCAAGCCAAAAGAGACCAGTTTATTTATTCGCGTGAAATATATACCCAGGGCTAGCCCCCTGGTGGTGGAATCGGTCGACGTCAAAACCGAAACCGAAACTAAAAACCCTGAATACTACATTTTCCCTCCCTTAAGAGAGGAAAAAAAATAAAAAGAAGAAACGAAGACCTTGACATGACATTCACAATCAGAACACACTACTACCAATGAATCTCTATGACCCCAGATACAGTGACGAAAGTAATGAGAAACCTGGGGACCCTGCGCATGGCAACAAACGTTGCAAGACAAGTGTCAGGGCAGGTCCACACGTTTTCCCTTCCTTAAGAAAGAGAGGAAAAAAAAAGAAACGAGAGGACCCTTACATACATTCCTAATCCGGACACACTACTACCAATGAATCTCTATAATCCCAGATACAGTGACGAAAACAATGAGAAACCTGAGGACCCTGTGCATGGCCACAAACGTGGTAAGACAAGTGTCAGGGCGGAACCGCACCGCAAAACGTCGACAAAACACAACAGGCACTCGCATTGACCAAGTCACGGTCGCACAACTTCGCCCAGCAGCTCAGCAAACAATACAGCGTTGGCTGAAGGTGAGCTTACGCCCAAACTTACGCCCAGTAACTTACGCCCAAAGTGCCATGAGGGCAGACATGTACACAGTCGGAGACAGTGCAAAGCGACATGCTACCCGACACATCTTCGGGGGGGAAAATGAGTGTTTCGAGTAGCTTATGACCTCTCCAGATACAAAACCAGAAAACACTGAAGAAATGTGGCAATATGCCACTGTTACTCTAGTAACTTGTACACGTAGACACCAAATGCACAAAATTGGTTCCAGTTCCATGAGTCACCCGAGATTCATCAACATCAAGGGTGTCGGGGAATAGCTATGTTGCGGGGCGACACTCGCTTCGATTTCCACATGGTGAAATTCAATCTGTTACATTTAGAGCCAGCCACCGGAGTTCATCACCAACAACTTGTGGCCGTTGTGACACATGGAATCCACTTACTGTTCGTGGAAACTGTGCTGGGAACGAAGGAGAAGCAGTTGAACGACTGCGTTTACACATTTATGACGACCCTATGTAAACATGATATTACGTGTACCTAGGAATGTTGTGTCATGACATGTATGTAAAATAGCACACCACCTATACGGGAACCACAATGCACATATAATAAGTACCTCTAAGCGCAGTGCAGTGACTTCACCTACGAATTCAGAAAAGGTCGACATTTTGAGGGAGTGGTCCTGGAAGTAGTGTCACGTTGCAAACTTCTTGTTCGCATTTGAGACCAGACGTAGGGAGGCCAAGTTGATGGCCATGTTGTTCTACTAAGAGTTCACATGAAAAAAAAATTGTTTAACACCGAGGACGTGTGTCCAGGGAAAGGAAGAGGGGAAGAAAACACCAACTTTCACTTTCACTTGCACTTTCTCTTTGACGATAGACGCAGAGGAACCACTGTTGCTGAACCACCGGTTACATTCGTTTTGACTGTTTAGAAGTTTTCTTAGACGTAGGCACAACGTAGTCTTGAAGGTGCGAGGGAAGTTTTCTAGTCCTTTGTGGACGGTCGGAAGTCGTTGCCGCACTATGTGATGATTGCGACAGGTGGTGTGAAGCCGTTGCTTGTCTTGTGGCTGCGGGTGGTGATGGTGACCTCGGTGATGTAGTCGGCTCGTTGGTGTCGGTAGTTGAAGGTTGTGGCGAGGAGTGTAACTCTTGTTGCTCGGATGTACCTGAATTATTTGTTTCATTTGCATTTTGTTGACGGTCTACGATAGGGAAAGGATATCGTTCCTCGAAGTGGTGCGGGACTGCTTGCATGCGTGTCCTGGTTAATTTGGACGCGTTCCAACGAGTTCCGTGTTCCATTTCGTACGTGTTCTCAGCAACTTTACGGCTAATGCGCCTGGGTAATGAGTACCTGGAGTTTGTTTTGGAGGCAATCGGAAGACTTGTGCGTACCATAACCTGCAGTTGGAAGACTTTGTCCGAAGCGGCATGTCGACGATCATAGTCTCTTTTCATACGAGCATGTTGGAGCTCAACATTTCGACGCAGTTCTGACCATTCCTTATATGGATTTTCATGAAAGCGCTGTGCATGGAACCCTACAATCGACAACCTGGTTCGGGGAATACGACCTCTGAGGAGGAAAAAAGGAGACTGCTTGGTGGTTGTGTGGGGTGCAGTTCTATATATGGAAATGTATTCATTAACTGTTGTTTGGAGATGTTTCTTTTCGGCAATGGCACACTGAATGAAGCCCTTAAGCACTCTATTGAACCTTTCTACCTGACCGTTAGCCTGTGGGTAGTAAAGGGACGATTTCATATGCTTGATGCCTTTAAGGCGAAAGTACGCTTCAAATTCGGAAGAAGTGAATTGGGTTCCGTTATCAGATACCAGTTCGTCCGGAAGACCTTCTCGGGCGAAAACGTCGGCCAAAAATTTTACGATGGTGGAGGAGGAAATGGATGTTGTGAAAAATATTTCTGGCCACTTGGAGAAATAATCGACGAGCACTATAACGTAGCGGCAGTTTGCTGGCGCTGTTACGAAAGGACCTATGATGTCAATCCCTAGCTTTGACCAAGGTTTATCAGGATATTGAACAGGTTGTAATGGACCTTGTATTTTTGCCGACTTGTCAACGGAGTGACATGTAGTACACTGGGTAACTACCTGCTCGACATCGTGGCGAAGGCCCGGCCACCTGCAGTGTTCCGTCTTAAGGGATGCTTGCATCCGAGTAATGCCTGGGCGTCCTTGGTGGGCGAGCGTCAAGATGCGTTTGCGCAGACTGGACGGGGGCACGACTTGTTCACCCCGACAATTGATATTCTCCACTAAGGAGAGCTCATGCCTGACTTCGAAGCACGGGCGAACACTTTGCGAAAGTTGCGTTTTGGGGGGCCACTGGTGAGTCAAATACGATGCAACCTCTGATAATACTGGATCTTGGGCTGTACCCTCTTGGACTTCTTCTTTCGAGATGAACGACTCGACTGTCGCTATGACCTGTTCTTCGAAAGATGTTTCTTCTATCTGAGCATTTTGGGGATTTCGCGGGAGCGCATCGGCAACCTTATTGTTGTCTCCTTTCCGGTACTGGACATCAAATGTATAGTTTAAGAGCCTCGCTGACCAACGCCCGATACGTCACAGGTGGCGTCCTGACCCTTTGGATGACAAGAGTGTGACGAGGGCCTGGTGATCGGTAGTTAATGTGAACCGTCGACCCCACAGATACGAGTGCCATTTTTCGCAGGCCCACAGACATGCAAGCGCTTCTTTTTCGCCAGCTGAATATTTACGTTCAGCTGGCGTAAGTGTTCGAGAGGCATATTGAATTGTACGGGTAATATGTCCATCTTGTTGTTGAAGGACAGCACCAATCAGATGCATCTGTAGCTACTATAACTGGAAGGTTCGGGTCGAAAAGAGACAAGACTGGTGCCGTATGCAGGAGCACTTTGACCCTCTGAAAACTATCATCTATTTCCTTATCCCAGGCAAATGGATGATTTTTTCTGAGAAGCTTCCGCATGGGTTCAACAATTTCTGCTGAGTGAGGTATGAACTTGGAGTAATACTCGACGAGTCCCAGGAACGAGCGAAGCTGAGAGACATTGGATGGTTGTGCGAATGAGTCTATCTGCTTGAGATTTTTGCTAATAGGCTGGATGCCGTTTGCAGATACTACATGACCGAGAAATGAAAGTTCATGAACATCAAAAAGACACTTGTCATTAGGCTTCATGCCTGCTTGTGAAATGCGCTGCAGCACTTGACGCAGATTGTGATCATGCTCTTCCTGAGAGCTGCCATAAACTATAATATCATCAATATAACATTGCACTCCGGTGCAACCTTGAAGGATGCTATGCATCATTTGTTGAAAGGCCGCTGGTGCGGACGCTAAGCCGAAACAAACTCGTTTAGAACGAAATAGACCTTCATGGGTTATAAACGCCGTGAGATCTCGACTGCCGACATGTAAAGGAACTTGATGATAGGAGGATGCTAAAGCCAGTTTGGAGACGTGCGTGACTCCCTGGAGTGACTGCAGAATTTCTTCTATGTGCGTCAAATGAAAACTGTCAATGACAACTGCTTGGTTTGGTTCTCGCAAATCGATGGACATCCTGATTGAACCATCCGGCTTTCTAACGACTACTATGGGAGATACCCATTCTGAAGCAGAAATGCGCTCAATAACGTCAGCTTGAAGAAGTTTGTCAATTTCTTTGGACACTGGTTCTCGTAACGCTAGTGGTAAACGACGCAACTTGAGTTGCTTGGGCATAATAGAAGAGCGTACCTTGACTTTATGTATATAGTTCTTAACGTGGCCCAGTCCTGGTGTGAACAGCTGTTGGAATTCTTTGAAGCGGTCTGGAAGATTACATGAAGGTGGGGGTTTGGCGTGACTCGGAGGAGTTGCAGTGGTTCGCCAGCATCCAAGCTGATCCCCTGCGAGAATTAAACGAAGAGCATAAATGGCGTCTATGCCTAGTAAAGACCTGCCTCTTGGAACGACATAAAATAATAGAGGTTGCTGAATATTTTTCAACTGAGCAGTCGCTGTGAAACATCCTGACACAGGTATGATACCGCCTGAATAATCTTTAAGAATTCGAGGTGTAGTTTCGAGTGCTATTTGCGATGCAAAATGACGGTGAAAAATTTCCTCTGATAAAATAGAGACAGCTGAGCCTGTGTCTACGAGCAGGGAAAGTAAGGTGCCATTCACCTTGATATCGGCGTAGAATCCTTGACGTGTTGGAGTCACGTGTTGACCCAGCTGGTTGACGACTACTATATCCTCCTCGTCGTCGGGTCGGGCCTGGATGTTTTGTACTGGTGGACGGGAGAGGCGTGTGGCACGAGTTGACGGCGGATTGATAGGTGCAGGATGTGAGGTGCGGCAGACATTTCCGAAGTGGCCACTTTTGCCGCACCTGAAACACATTTTTCCCAGAGCGGGACACTGTCGAAGGGGATGCCAAGTCATACCACAGCGGCCGCATGTTGGAGGAGGAGAGCGTCGAACACTGGTCCGGGCGAAGGTAAGCCCCGACCGGGACGGTGACGAACTTCGGTTTCTGACGATTGTAGGGCGGAACTCCCGACGTGGGAACCGGGCGGGGCGCTGTTGCGTCCCATCGGTGACTTGAATGATGTCTTCCTTGCAGTCACGATATTGTTGGAGTAAGTCTTGAACTTCTGCTATGCTTTGTATAATTTGAATGGCTTTATCAAACGTCAGAGCCGGGCCTTCTACCAGCAAGCGTTCCCTGGTGCGTTCAGACGCCAGTCCGACGATGAGTTGGTCGACTAATGAGGATGTCTCGTCTGCGCCGAAATTGCACTGCCGACCCACATATTGCACCCGGCGCGCGAAGTCGAGTGCTGATTCTGCTTCTGCTTGACGTATGTTTCGGAACTGTATACGGTTGGCTAGTTGTGAGGTAGAGCCGTCGAAATGAGCCGCGAGGCCCTGCACAAGGTACTTGTACTCGTCGTCATCGCTGGCGCCCGCCGGCTTGGCTGACTCGATGATGTGGGCGATGCGGTCTGCTTCCGTCCCCGAAAAGGTCTTTAAGAGTGCTGCCTTGCGTTTCGGCGTGAATTCGTCGCAGCCTGCTGCGAGAAGGTATGTCTCAAACGAGCGATGCAAGTCGCGCCATGAGATGGCCGGCCTCCCCGGGTCCGGTAGAAATGGAGGTGGCTTTGCGGCTATGTCAGCCATCTTGTCAAGATAGTGAACGAAGTGGTGCCGCTTTACTGCTCTTCTTGATGTTTATATAATCCTGATGCAATAAATACCTAGTGGCCCTTGGCGATATCTTGAAGTATTACCTGATGCTTACATATTATTGGATGGATTTGCTGCATAGCGCTTGATGAAGGTCGATTTCGAACCGATGCCGCCGGCCGCCGTCTTCTTCCCGATGCGGTCGACCGCGTAGGCCTAACGCTCCACCGGACTTGACTGAACATTTCAGCCGAAATAAAGACATGAAAAAAAAAAGCCACCCGCCCGCATCTTCCCACGGGGGGAACTCGAGTAAATGTGTCACATAGGGGTGGTTGTATTACGTGAAAGTTGCGTAATTGGGTAGTTTGTGGTTACCGTTTGGATGTGGGGAGGGTTTGGAATGCTCAATTATTTATTTCGTCTTTATTATTCTTATTTAATGTTTCGTGATTTTCGGACACAGGAAGGACAGGTGAAGGTATTGTCATCATTATTTTCTTTTATTCCTTGGTGCTGTCGTTGTATTGTACGGAGAGAACGACTGCTTTATGGTCGATAAAGTGGACTGTCAAGGGATCTTTATGGAGCGGTCGTGCGTTGGAGTAACTGGTGAAGACGAGGTCGATGCAACTGCCGTGGATGGTGGTGGGTTGCTTGTTGTTGTTGCTGGTGGAGACGCAGTGCAGGCCGTGGCGGGTCCCCATGTACGGTGGGGTAACGTTGCCTTCAACGAGAAGAGTGACGCTGCTGTTGCATTGTGTCGCACTACTTGCTGACGGTACTGTTGCTTCCATCGCATCTACTCAGCGTCAAGTCAAGCGAAAGCCAAGCAAAGACGCCCTTGACTGAATTCCGAACGCGCGCTCCGCCGGTTATATACCCACCGCCCGCGTTCGAGGGAGAGGAGTACGGGGGAGAGACGCGCATGCGCACACTTCCGTACACAAGCGCGCGAACTTTCCACGCACCCACCACGCCGTTATCACGTGTACACGCCCTGCCGCCGTTACTGTTGAGCGCGACGCAGCGAACGGGTAGCTACGACGCATGCGCGCACAGACGCGCTCCCCCCGCACCACCGCAGCTGTTGTTGAGAGCGACTGAGCGCACGGGGTACACGCGCTCCTCCCGCACCGCCGCACCTGTTGTTGAGAGCGAGGAGGGTGCGGGGGAGAGACGCGCACCTGCGCCTCGACGCGACGCGCATGCGCAGTGAGCGTGTGGACGGCGCCGACGACGAAGCGAGACATCGTGCGACTAAGAAATGCTCCGCATTTAAATCTTGCGGCCAGTACGGCGGCTTATATGTTACTCAAGAGATGTGGGGTGCTTACATTTTTGCAGGTTCAAGAGTCGGCTGCGCCATTGTGGTGTCGCGTCGGCGACGGCCCCGAAGGGCGAAGCAGGAGACAAACGCCCTGTGAAAGAGTCAAGCCAAAAGAGACCAGTTTATTTAGTCACGTGAAATGATGATGATGATGATTAGTGGCTTTCCCTTTGAATCGGGGCGTCGGTTGTCAGCAGCCGACTTGCCTGTTTTATTACGTTTACTTTCCCTACTCCCAGCTAACCTATAGGTTTGCTTCCTCCCTGCCATCTCTCCCTCTTTTCTGTTTTAAACTCATCACCCCCACCCCCCTTATTTTCTCCCCTCGCTGTTCTAAATTCTCGTCCGCATGATTACTCCGCCTGCGTACCCATCCCTTCCCTACTTTTCCTCCACCACCACTCCAGTCGCCTCTTCGTCACCTCTATGGCCTTAAAGTTGAGGTTCCCCCTCGCCCCAAATCCCAAAGCCTCCGCCAGCGTCGTTTCACCCTCACCCCGCGGTGGCTGTATCTCTGTGCAGCTCCTGACAATATGGTCTATAGTTTCCCGATCACTGCCGCAGCATGCACACGTTTCATCCTGCTGCCTGTAGCTACCCGTGTATGCCCGGGTTCTGAGGCACCCTGCCTGTGCCTCGAACAGCAACGCACTGCCTCTCGTATTGCCATAGAATCCCTCCTTCTTAATTTCCCGTTTCTCTGCCCTATAAGTCTCCAGGGTTTTTTTCGCTTCCATTCGCTGTGCCCACTTCGTCGTCTCTGCTGCCTTTACCTGCTTTTTAACTGTTGTGTAAACCCCGCTTTCCCCTACCGACTTGCCGTACCTCTTGGTCAGCTGTCTGGTCCTCCGTCTCCACCGCGTGTCCACGCTCCTCAAATACAGGTACTTAAACACCCTCGCGGCCCATTTTTCGTCCTCCATGTCACGAAGTCGCTCCTCAAACTTTATCTTGCTCTGCGCCTTCCTCGCCTCGAAAGACGGCCAGCCCATATCCCTTTGTACCGCTTCATTTGTAGTTTTACTGTGGGCCCCTAGGGCCAATCTGCCTACCGCCATCTGATTTACCTCCAGTCCCGCTTGGGTCTCTGGCTTCATGCACAGAACCGAATTAGCGAAAGTTAATCCTGGTACCATGACCCCTTTCCAGACTCCCCTTACCACCTCGTATTTGCTGTATCCCCAGAGGGCTCTATGCTTCATTATAGCCGCGTTCCGTCTTCCGTCGTCTTAAAGTGAGCCTCATGCGCCTGCGTGTAATCTTCGCTGTTGTTCAGCCATACTCCTAAATATCAATACTCTTTAACCAATGGTATTTCTACTGGCTGAACTGATACTGTTTTGTGCTCCTCGCCGCCACTAGAGACCATTATCACCGATTTTTCTCTGCTAAAGGATAGCCCTAGGTGCGTCGCTTTTTGACTGCATATATCCATCAAGCCCTGCATATTTATCCGGTTGTCCGCAATCAACAATATGTCGTCTGCATACATTAGTCCCGGACCCCGTTGTTACACCTACCCGTTTTTCATGTAAGATAAGTGGAACCCCAGAGTGCTGACTTCTAGTTTCCTTTCTAACCCCGCCATGTAGATCATGAACAGCAGCGGAGAGCGAGGACATCCTTGTTTCAAACCCTTGTAGGTGTATACAGTCCTATTGTATGTTACCCCCTCCCACACTATTTGCACTTGGTTCTCCCGGTATAGCTCCTTGAGTAAGCTAATGAATTCTGCCCCAACTCCCTCGTCCTCCAGGATACTCCAAAGCCGCTCCCTGTCTACATTATCATACGCCGCTTTAATGTCCAGAAAGGCTAACCACAAAGCTCGGTTTTGCATCTTCGCCACCTCTATGCATTGGCTTACCACGAATAAGTTGTCGTGTAGTCTTCTGTCCTTTCGAAACCCATTTTGAAGCTCCCCTAATATCCTATTTTCTTCCACCCACTGCTCTAGTTCGAACTTCACTGCCTGCATCGCTAACCTGTACAGCACTGACGTGACGGTTACTGGCCTATACGAGCTTGGGTTTGTCTTGACTCCTTTGCCCTTGTACACTAAGTTCATCCTGCTCATTTGCCACGCGGCCGGTATTGCCTTTTCTTCTATCCTTGTTCTGATGGCTTGCAGTAGTTTTCCCTTGCTCTTTGGTCCTAACTGGTTAATCAACTCCATCGGTATCCCATCCGTGCCTGCCGCGGTATTCTTGGGGACCTTTTCCTCTGCTCTTTTCCATTTCAGCTTGTCCCCATCTATCTCCAGACATTTCGGCCTACCCGCCGCGACATCTCTGTGTCGCTGCGGGGCCTCTTCGTCCACCTTACCGAACTTCTCCGTGATGATTTTGAGCAGGTATGCTAATGCTTCCTCTCCCTTGAGCATCTGCCCCTGCTCGTTTTCTATAGTACCGCCTTCTGTGGGACTCGTAAGTTTCCCTAATGCCTGCACATGGTTCCAAAACCTTTTCGGTGCGTCTCGACCCCTTCCTCGTATTTGCGCTACCCATCGATCGCTGTCCCCCTTCATTTTCGCCTGCACTAATTGCTGCACTTCCTGTTTCATTTGCTTATACTGCTCCCATTTTTGGTCCACCTCCTCCTGATGTCTCCCCATCCTCTTGGCCTGCCTGTGCTCTCTAGACGCCTGTTTACGCCTCTCTATCGCCGCCTTTATTTCTTTGTTCCACCAGCTTTTGGGTGTTTTTTTTCTCTCCATCGATTGGCCCCCTCTGCCTTGACTATTTTTTCCTGCATAATCTTGATGAGCCTGTCATATTCCCACTCTTCTCCAAGATTTCTTTCTATGTCAGCCTTAATGCTTTTGGCTATATCCGCAATTTGTTTGCTGTTTAACTTTGTGCGCTGCTCCGGTCGACCCGTTTTTTCGCCCCCCAGTTTCCCAAAACTCAGGTTTATGCGCTTGTGGTCACTGCCCAGACTGTGGCCCCCTTCCTCATCTATGGTCATGCCATCCAACCATTCATAAAGTCCCTCTGAAATAAGGCAGTAGTCAATACTCGACTGTCTCCTACCACACTCCCACGTTATTTGACCCTCGCATTTTTGTTCCCTATTTACTATGATCAGCTTCTGGTACTCACACATATCTAGCATTAGATTTCCGTTGAAGTCGGTGTACCCGTCTAGATCTTCAATGTGGGCGTTCATGTCCCCTACCAATAGTACCTCCCCGGAACGTTTCAAATCTTCGATGTCCTTTTTTAGACACGCCACCAGTTTTTCGTTTTGTTCTTTGCTATCCTTACCCGTCCACAGGTAAGACACCCCTAAAGCCATCTCCCTACCCTCCACTATCCCTTTCATCCGCACATGTTCTTTACAGTCTTCTTTCACTCTCTTCCAATTAGTCCCCTGCCGTACCAGCATACCTACTCCTCCGCCTTTTCTCAATCCAGCCGTCCTGTTACAACCTTCCCATACATACTCTCCGATTACCGGAGGTTCCTCCAAGTCCCGTAGGTGCGTCTCGGTCACAGCGTATACCTGGATATCTTCCTCTTCTAGCTGCTTAGTAATATCCATCCACTTCTCTCTTTTCCTGCCACCCTGCATGTTTATGTACGCGATATTCAGTTTTCCCCCTCTCTTCTTTACACGCCGTCGTCGTCCCTTTCGTTTGCCTGCACCGATCTGCACCGACCCCGCTATCTCCCTTTGCTCCTTGCATTTGTCTACGCCATCTTCGCAAAGGCCTGTGGGCCCCCTAAAAAAGCCACAGTTCGCGCCGTGTGTCGTCTTCCGATGGCTGCTCCCACCTGCCCGTTGAAATGCACTCCGTCACGCTGGAACGCCCTTTTCCGGCCCATCCATCGGACATCCCTGTTGATGTCTACGACAGCGAAACTCAGCTCCTTGCCCAGCTCCCGTATGTCTCGGTTTACTGCTACAACTTCCCTTTCCACACGTACCCCTCTCCCAATTATCTCTGGTACTGTGCTCACGACGACCTGCACATGAGGGCACAGCTCCCGAAGTTCCTTCACCCCCTTTTCTAGCTGCTTGCGCACTCCCGCGCCCCTTCCCTGCAGAACGTCATTGGTTCCTCCTGCGATAATCACTAGGTTCTGCCCCTGCACATTTTCCCACATTTTATCCTTTGCCTTTTCTAACACTACCCTGACCGTCTGCCCCGGGAACACGCCAACCTGCACTCTCTCGTCCTCTCTCACCCGGCCTCTAATCTCCATTTCTGAGTACCGCATGTTGGAGTCCCCCGCCACGATCACCATGCGCCTTTCTTCCTTTTCCTGGCTGCCCCCCGGCGCGGTATATACCCAGGGCTAGCCCCCTGGTAGTAGAATCGGCCGACGTCAAAACCGAAACCGAAACTGAAAACCTCGAATACTACAAAAGCAGTACTGGTCTTTCCTAGTCCGATGTGAGAATTTCCAGTTTCATGCAAGCTGTTGTATCCATCAGCACATGTGTTCCCATGCAACTTTTAAAAGCTTTCATGACCAGACGGGCAGGAATGCGCTGGTCAGCCATGAAAAGCAGGTCGCATAATTGGGGCCCTACTGCACCAATCCAGAAGGTTTTTAATGGAAACACAAACTTCTGATAATTACAGTGAAGATGGAAACCAGCTGTAGCTCCTCTTTTCAGTACACCAAGTATATGCACTTCTTTCCTAACCCAATGTCAAAACATTATATACTCACTGACAACTGCGTTCACCCTGATTGGGTCCAGCTGCGGTTTAGCGCCCTTTTCTTTATGAGGATCCGATATTTCCCGGTGGTAGAGGTGCCGGCCAGCTCTCCCGGCTGAGAAAGCTGACGCAAAAGTTCCCGTGCGCATACGGTGGGGCTTTTCGCGTGGCTTATCTCCAACGTTTTCAGTAGGGAGCTTCGCACAAGGAAGCCCCGATGTCCGTTTTTTCCTACGAATCCTGCAAACAAAATAAGCTTAGTTATGTCAAAACTAATCTTTGGCTTCAAATTGAATATTTTTAATAGGAAACGTATTTAAAAATTTGGTAATATTTCATGCGGATTTCACTTATGTAATTTTACATATTGATGTCAGAAATCAGCTAGCAGATAAGCTTTAAAGCTGTAGCTGGTAACCAGCGCAGATTAGCTTGCTACCATTCTCAAGCGTAAGATAGAGCTACTAAACATAAACACCCGAGAAAGTTAACGATAAAAGGTGGACTTATTGCTTTTGGCTGAAATACATATTACCAGAAGAAAGGAGGCATGAACGAGGAAAGATGCACCCAGGACATTTGCTAGATTTTAAGTGACGATTTTTGCTTGCGAGATGTAACGCATAGTGTTAACATTAACAAAACGAGGCTAATACGAAAAAAAAGCGTAACGTCATCGTTCCGTGCACGTGCTTTTGCAAGGCAATAGACGGCACGCTCACACATGCCTGCCTTCCTGTGAAAAGCATAACAAATTTCTTTTAGCTTGGTCGTGCGTGCCTTCTCAAACACGAATGGTGTCGAATTCTGGGGTGTGCCCACATCGCTTGTCAAGTTAGCCCCCCCCCCCTGCAAGTGACGGCCCTGCTGCTTGGTGCTCCCTTAGATAGTCATTTATCCTCTGTCCCGCCTGTCCTCGTGGCATTTGACGCTAAGGAGTGCTCTAAACGATGACTCCTTCGCTCGGGATGAACCTGGTGGCGTGCTTTTTTGAGCAACCTCGCCCCTTTTTCTCACTGAAAGCAGGGCACGCCTGCATCAGTTGGTGTACTTGCGGTAATGTGCCTCAATTTAAAGCAGAAACAACATAGTTACGCAAGGCCAAATACTTAATCATATCTAGTCTACACAGGTCATAGCCTGATACACTAAATTTCATGTACAACGTGTGCATACATCCCCTATTATAGAACGTGACTGCTAGTCTGCGAACACTAAATAACTTCAAAGGAAAGTTTTGGCGGTAGTTTATTTTTTTGGCCACACCTTCCAGAAGAGATTCACCTATGTGAAGTGTTTAGCTTTATAACTTTTAGTCGTCAAGACAGCTTTAGGGCAGTTTACTTTATGGCAGTAAGGCAGATTTAGAGCATAGTTTAAAACTTCAAAAATGTCAAATTGACAGAGGTTTTGGAGCCGAAGTTACACTTTGGCTAAAAGGGGCACCATAATGAAGGGTTCTGGACTAATCCTGAGCAATTGGGGCTTTTTTAAAACTCGGACCCATGGGTTTGTTTGAAGTATACACCTTTGCTTGGCTGTTGGTGGTGGACTTTGCCTTAATTTCAGCACACATCACTCGCAGGTCTCTTCCGGCGCTTGTAAGGTCTAGAAAACCAGATCAATAAATTACCTTTAAAGCCATAAAATGGGTTTCCTTAAAAAACGTTTACGGTCATAAAAAATGAAAACCGAAAACACAAGAACCAGACTCACTTAATTGGACATGGTGGTTCTTCAGAATTAAATAGTTGTGACTGATTAATTGTGGGGTTTAAGACGCCCATCGTCCCCACCTGAAATAAAATCGGCGCAAGAGAGAGATTCGGTACTGATTAGCCCCATCACCGACAACTTCTTTGTGAATTCGTCGCATGAATTTAGACTGTCTCAAAGCACAGCCCTAGCTTCACGTACTTGCTTTCGTCGTGCGGCCTGCTTCGGGTCTGCGGTTATAGGAAGCGTTAACAGCACAGTCGGGAATTTCGGAAAGGAGCACTGGTGACTATTCCTTACGACGAGGCACTCGCCAACCCACGAAACATGCAGAAAAAAATGCTGTGGTTTAGCTTTGGTTAACCCTAGTTGATGGCGAAAGCTTCACCGCCCTGGGTAGGCCCATTGTAGAGGTGTGGCTTTGTAATGATATACACACATCTTTGAAATGAATACACTGCTTATTCATAATCTTTTTTCGCCTGACAGCGTTTTCAATCCTCGGCGCTGAACTAGCGACCGCAGCTGGATGTTCGTCTTTCCCCATCGCGCGCGGCTCTGCGCCGCACGTGGCCTCCTGGCCATCATTTGTGGCAGGCGCTTATCGCTGCGGCGGCGGCCAGGCTGACCTTCCTCCGCTACGTGGCGTCCCGGTTTCCGCGACCATCGCCACTCACTCCTCACCTATCTCCCCCCTGCAGCCTATCCCTCCCCGCCATTGGGTCGCTGCTGCGTGCCGGGCGCTCGGCCAGGTGGTGATACGGATCCCGCGCATGTCCCTGTTACATCTTTGCCTATCTCTCGCCAGAAGGGTTGCAAGCTAGGCTAGTTGGAAAGACATTCTTGGAAGAAACCAGCGCGAACTTAAAGGCAAAGGCAGTAGAACACAGTGTGTATCAACGTGCGTTTGAGAGAGATGGATTGTCATTAATGGCACCCACATCATCCTATCTTCCTTCACATTGTACTAAGTGCCGCGGATGCAAACCTAATTTCCCTACCACTGAAATTTTATTTAGGCACCGTGAACAAACTCCCAGCGAAATTATGGAAGCGTTCCTCATAGCAGAAAGAGTGGACAAGTGGGTCAACCAAGGAAGCCTTTACTGTAGGCGGTGTCTAGCTAGTTACCTTATCACCGTGGCTTTTGCAAACTTGTTTTGGTAATGTGCAGTGTTTTTATTGTTTTGGGAAGCATTTATATTCACCCTTCTTGATATTAAACTATAGTTTTCAGACCAGCAGTTGTCCTTGGGTTCCTTTCGTTTCTCTTTATTTAAATTGGCGCTGGTTTCATGGAAGAATACGCCTATCGTTCCTCCGCCGCCTATATCTCCCCGACATCGGGCCGCTGCTCCGCGCCGGGCGCTTGTGGAAGGGCTTGTGGTTGGACCTCTAGCTCTCAAGGTCAACACTGGTCACTCCGCGAAGAGCGCCCACGGTAGCGTAATGTAGCTTTCCCTACAAAAACACCGCCCACAAAAGTGTTCTTGCCAACATCACGTCGCAAACCACGTGTTCAATGAGGAAACGCGCTGCCCGCACTTCGGATTGCCACCTCACATATGGAGTACGCGCCGCCGCGCAGGTGGAGCCACCTCGCGGTCGAAAGCCAAGTCCATACGCACTATAGTGCATACGCATACGCACAGTGAATTAATACGCACAGTGCATTCGGTTGTGAACATCCCCTACTAACACCCCACAGAGCACGCCTGTGCGTAGCACAAAACAAGGAACGTCGTGGGCGAAGTACTATTGTATTAGTGGACCGCGCGTAAGTGGTGGGCCAGGTAATTTGTACACATTAATAAGTTGCTCAACTCCACCTGAAAACGAAACTGAACGTCTCAAGTCTCTTTAGGCACAAGAAACTTAACTGGTTGTAATTGAATCACCGCATGAAGCAGGAAGAGAAGGAATAAATTTATTGTGCAATAGACATCTGCAGCAACACTTTTTTCAAGACGAAAGTGTTTTATGCCCGGGTACACGAACCTCACCAACGTCATATCTGTCATGGAAATGACATCACCAGGAAAACTTCCATTGACGCGGCGCTATCATTCGGCCCCACGATGACTTTGGCTGCAACGGGAGGTGTGAAACGCTCTGCCAGCTTGGCCACGAAGTGAAGCCCGTGTAACTGTAATAACACGCCTGATCTCTTTCCTTCTAATTTGTCTATTCAGATGACTCTATGACTTCATGACTCTAATGAGCGCCGAAAGTTGGCGCCTTGATAGGGCAGCGCATAGTAGCGTAAGCCACTGTGTTTGCTGGGCTGTGCTGCGTAAGCTGCTGCAGCATAAGCGTATGGTGTGCACGCCACGGAGCAGGAGCAATGAGGTAGCACCTTTTCCGAAGCAACCCACCAGCAGGTCGTCGCTCGCTACGCACACGCATAAGACTGCTGTCGACCCGCACATCATGCTCATTTCGCTGCAGCGGACCGTGACTTCAAACAATTCGCTGACAACCCCTTCGGTTTCACTCGCACGGTTTGAGAGCGCCTGAGGTTTCAATCGGATTCACGCAATGCTCCAGCACGTGTAACCCAGTGTATAATGGTGATGCGTCTAACGCTAAATATAAATAGCGCTGTGCAAGTTCCTATAGATGCACAATAAACATTCAACTGCTCCTGTGGAGGCACATTTCCCTTTCACTTTTTACCGCTTCCTATGAAAAAAGGATCAACCACCTTTTTTTTATTTTGTCTGAGGGAAAGAGCATTCAGGCCATAGCCTAACCCCTGCCATTTGTTTTATTTCGCAGCCCAGAACGGCGAAATTTTGGCGTCTTGAGGTAACTATTAAAAAAAATTAACCTTAGCAACCCATTTGGATCATGTGGAAGTAATTGCTTAAATCTGGAGAGAACAATTATTTCCTTTGGTGGCAGATCAATCTGCTGTCATGACCAATATCGGGCGAATAAAATTATCACGCGAATGGCTTCAGCTTACTTAGAACAATGTGCTCTAAGAGCTGTTAAGGGGCGAATGAACACAAGATAAATATTGAAAATGTAGTTCGAGAAGGACGAATAAAGAATCAACGGTGAGCTTTTGCCGGAAGCAGCTCTAAAAAGTTCTCCCCCCTCGAATCGGTCTTGGTCGAAACAGTGGACCGCTGTGTCTTAAAAAATGCAGGGATTTGCATAAAGTCAGGTTAATCTCTCTCGATACCACACATTGTTCCTTAAAAACACCCGCTCCTCAGGAGAAAAGGTTCGGACGCAATCCAACTTTCCTTTGTTTATTTATATGCACTCATAGCATAAGCAATACCTAAAGGAGCAGGTGCGCAACGAGTAGACAAACAAGAAAAAATTCCTTGGAGCCCTTAATTCTGCTTGCGTGCTTCGAAGGCGAGCGCATGGCCATAGCTTTTAACAACCTCTTTACTGCTGCACCGCATACAAGACACTTTCTTCGCTTTTGCCAAACACCGATCATTCACAGCACCACAACTTCGCCCTGATCCACACAAGCTTGACAAAGAATTACTCCACCCAAAAGCATTTTATTCTCTTAAAAGCGATCTGGCACGAGTTGTCTGAATGATGACCTTACCGTTCGTACTCATGACGGACTATTTTGCCTGAAGGTGGAGTCATGCCAACAGTGTGGCGGAAAAAAAAACAAAAACCTGATCATCGTGAAAAAGAAGTGTTGAAATCCAAGAAATGTCGCATTGCAACAGTGCTTTAACCCCCTTCTCGAGAGCATATGAGGGATGGTCAATGCACAATCCACACTCTCGTGGGACCAAGGCGGGTCCAAAGTAGCCCTTTTCCCAGGCCATTTGGGACACAGCACTCCAAGAGTGTTTAGTGTTGCATGAGCACGAGACTCTACCCTTAATCGCAGATGCCGCAGTAATGTTTAAAAAAAAGCGTTGTACACCTATTGCTGAAGCACGATCGCTGGTGCTTGAGCATTTGGAACGGGAATACGGGGACTCTCTGCACATATACACTGATGGATCGGTTGACGCAAAAAGTGGGGTGTGCGCGGCGGCTTTTTTCATACCCAATTTGAATATTTCGTGCATGCGCTGCCAGGGTGACGCCTTTGGTTTCATCTACAGCGAGTGAGTGTGTTGCCATAGAAGCTGCGTTGCGCCAACTGTCATCGTTTGAAAGGCAAAAAGTCACAATATTCAGCGATTCAAAGTCAGCCCTTCACCTATAGCAGCGGGGTATACCTGTTGAAAAGACCTGTCAGCGATCCCTACTTCTACTAAAGCGGCTTAAGCATGAAGGCTTCACCGTGCAATTCCAGTGGATCCCGTCGCACGTCGGTGTAGCGGGAAACGAACATGCTGACAGCTTAGCCAAAAAACGCCTTATCTTCTACAAGGACGGTGCAAACGCGGTGCGATTTCCAACGCATACATTAAGAGACCGTTCGCGAGCACTTTAGGCAGCTGTGGCGACCAGTACATCAACCAGTCGTGACGAAGGGCCTGAAAAGAGCCGAAGCCTGTCTGCTCCACCGCGTAAGAACAGACTCAGCCCGTACACCAGCTTGGCTACATAAAATCAACATTGTTTCATCCCCTTTGTGCCCCTCGTGCAGTGTGACTGGTGACATTGATCACTTCATTATGAACTGCTCCAAAACCAACCCTGAGCGGACGAACTTTTTTCGTGATCTCCAGAAGTTAGGAGTGCCCCATGCTACATCGGAGGACATTATTTTTCCTAGGGACCACTGGATTGTGCGAAGAGATGTGTCTCATCTCCTATTTGGATTCTTGCAGTCCACAGGACTAAGTGAGGTGTGGTGACATTGCGTGTCTGTTATTTTGGGACTAAGTGAGGTGTTATGACTTTGAGAGATTTGATATAGTATTGGGGACGATTAGGCGGAGAAATTGCCGGCAGCTATGCAAGGCTAAGTCCGCCTTATTCAACAATACTTACTACTACTACTACTAACCCCCTTCTCCCCATTCCCTATCGTTGCTTAGACGATTGGACTCTCGTTTCAATAAAAAAACTTTACTGCTGCAACTACTTCGTTTTTCTTTGTTTTTGTCTTCAACATTGTCTACTACTACTTTTATTACTACTACTGTTTTTTGGCGCAAATAATCTGCCTTGCTTCTTTCCTTTTCTTGCACCACGTTGACATTTCTTTCTTCGTATTCTTTTCCTTCTTTTACAGCGCGAGGAATACATATTCTACACGTTTTACGTTGCCAATGCAGAGTTTTGTGAATTCTGTGAAGCGGGCACATAAGCCCCTCAAAGCACCGCCATCGTGGCCAATACCCTCAGTGGATATGTGCCACGAAGAACAGACAACAACATTTCTTGTTTCACTGCTGCCAAAACCCGGTTTGAAACTCCACCGAGTAACACCTGAGCTAGCCAGCACCGACGTCTCAATCCATCCAACGTAACCTGGTGGAGAGGGCCAGGGCAGCCAGTGTGGACCAGATTTTCCCGGACTATATAGAGGAGGCCCTCCACCGGGCGGGCGCCCAACCATCAGCGCCTGAAGCTCGTCTTAATAAAGTTTTTCACTCACTCACACAATCACTCACACACTGAGTCTTAACAAAAACGGTTTCTTGCGGAATGGGCCACATGCCTTAAAACGCCCCAGATTAAACCCATATGTCTCCAAGAGCAGTCTGAAAAATTATATACAACAAAAAATGTCTGCATCAAAAGAAATCGAAACAGTGTAGTTACATTGGTTGAACCATAGTAACAATGTCGACAATATTAAAGCATGCTTCCATCCGTGATGAATAGATGCACAAATTAACCAACATCAAAACAGCAGCGACCGAGTAGTTAAAATGGCTTTAACCATTAAAATGGGTAATTAGTTAAAATAGTTAAAATGGACTTATCCGAGTACTGAAGTCCAAGTCAATGTTACAAAATGTAGCAGTTTTGAACAAGGTGACGCCAGGTATAGCAACGGCCGAGACGGGGACGTAATTCCGCTCGTTCGCAGTCTTCTGAATGAATGAGTCCAAATACAGATTGGTGCGGGCAGAGGGAACTCCCACTTTGAACTAATAATTGTAGTTTTGATATGACGCGTGCATACGCTAACAGGTTTGATTACCATGACTCCCACGCAGGTTGCTACCATAGTGGTAGCAATTCTGCTGCGTGTGGTCTATTGGATGAACACCCAGTAGAATTCAGCGAAGCGGAAGGTTCAGAGCATAAAAAGTCGACTACACTAATTAATGAAGGCTTCCCGGGATCTCCTAGCTGAAGATACCTTTTGGCCAGTAAACAACTCTATATGCCTGCAGAACTTGCCCGCCAGTGACAGTGGGCTCGTATCATTGTTAGTGCTAACAGCTTTCCTTGCCGAACATCGGACTTTCCGTTTACACCAGGTACTGTACGTACCTCACTGGCTTGAGTGTTCCGACAAACGTTGCCGCCACTGCACAGCCGAAATGTATACACACAAAAGCGCATGTTAATATAGATTTGATTCCTCGTATACAATGTTGTGATTGCCACTCTCCATTGTCTCGTATTTGAAAGCGCCCGTCTCAGCACCATTACAAGCTTCTTTTGTTTCCTTAAACTGATCTATAAAAAACCAGGAAAACACACTAGGAAATAGTTTAGCTGTGCGGTTGTCAGACTCCATGAACTTCCTTGCTGGTTCTCCGTAGATGTTGTTAAGAAAATTTAGATTCGTTTTAAGCTGCATTTTCGCGTCTTCAACGGGGAGTGGTCTCGTCAGGCGCACGGGTGACGAGTTCTCGTGCCGCCTTATGAGCCCACTCCGCGGCGTCTAGTCCCGTGTGTGCCGGTAACCAGAGGAAGAAAGGAAGTAAGGGTGTAGAAGGAAGGTAGGAAAGTTAACCTGGCTAGAGCCTAGTTTGCTATCCTGCACGTGGGAAAGGGATAATAGGCAAAAAAAGAGAAAAGAAAGAATGAAAAGAAATTGGAGTAGACACGTATGCCCAGCGCTGAAGCACTGACACTGATAGACACTGGAGGCATTCAGTCTATAGTCTGGTGTTTAAGTTCGTCGCCCGTAGAAAAGGTAAAAGTTCCTTAGTCGCCTTCTGAGCAGATGACAGAGAGGGCCAGTAGCACAGAATCTTCTCCTCGGAAAATGGCCGCCGAGAGTCCAGGTCCCGTGTGTGCCGGTAACCAGAGGAGCTCCGTAGGATGCTGGGGCCCGGGGGGCTGAATTTTGAAGCAGAATTTTGCAGGCTAGCGTGGAGATAGTGCCGCTAGCAAAATTTTTGGTGGCCGTTTTTGAATCAGATAATATTAGATCAGGGGGAGGCCGGTGTGCGAGAGCCAGGGCTATGGCCACCTCTTCCGCAACGTGTGGGGTTGTGGTGGGAATAGTGAGAGACGTGAAAGGAGTAGTAGTCGGAGAGGAGGCGACAGCTACAGTGAAGGCCTGCTTGTGCATGTGTGCTGCAGCATCTACGTAGAAGGTGTTTGGCGAGGGGGGGGGGGAGTGGAAACGAGGGCACGCGCTCGAGCAGCTCGTCGGACAGTGTGATGAGTAGGGTCCATATTACGGGGGAGTGGACGGATTGTTATGCTATCTCTATAATCGGGTGGAATGCGAGCCGTGGGGGTGGATGTAAGAGGAAAATGTATTTGTGCCTTCTTAAGTAAGAGTTGGCCAGGTGTGTGTTTACCTAGACGATGTATCTGGCCCGTACGGTGCGCTTCAATTAATTCGACCAGGGAGTTGTAGGTGCCGGTGGCCCATATTTTGGCAGTGGATGCGTGAGGAGGCAAGCCGAGAGCAGCCCTGTAGGCCTTACGAATGAGTTTATGTACTTTGGTGATTTCCGTGGTAGAAAGGAACAGATATGGGAGGGAGTTGGTAATGCGGCTCAGTAGAAATGTCTGCATAAATCGGCAGTGGTCCTTCTCCCTCGGGCCGTGGCCAAGAGAAGTTAAGCGCCTCAGGAGGCTTATGATTTGCGTTACATGTGAGTAAAGGGTGTGTAGGACCGATGTGTTTCGGCGATTGGATTGGATGACTAGGCCGAGTATTTTTATGCGATTGACACTTGGTATAGGAGCATTATTCAGATATAAATGCACGCTGGGTGCTGTTTTAGGGTGGTGGCGTAGGGTGACAGCATGGGGAGTTCGGATTTTGATGGCGAGCATATGTTAAACCTGCTTCCTGGGCTGCCTGTTCTAGCGCTGAGACTCCTGCTTGAAGTGTTGACTCTATATCCGCGTCGCTGCCCCCAGTTACCCAAATAATGATATCATCAGCGTACGTACTATAAATAGCATACCAAGAGATATTGTCCAGGATGTGGGAAAGATGGGAGACAGCGAGATTAAAGAGGAGGATGGAGAGGATTGAACCTCGTGGAGTGCCGATATGGACGGGAGTTGGTAGGTGGGGGATTGGATGTGACTGAATTTGTAGCGTTCCGTGCGATTTTAGAGGAATGGCTTTACATAATTGTATGCACGATCACCAGGAGCTATGTTGGCAAGGCCTCGAAGTATGGCTCACCCATCCCTAATCCCTTCGGAGGAACGGGTGTGACCCCTCGTCCAAATGGAATCGCTCCCCAACCGAGCCCTCCTTCATCACATTTACCCATCCGCCTACCCCTCTCCGCTCTGCCCGCATTGTGGCGCTAAATGCACAGTGCAACAACACACGTGGGCCTGCCCCTCTGACCCCCACCCCACCATATATACTTCCTCTGACCACTAGACGCAGGCCCTGGCCCGCTAGGACGAAGACTCCCAGCGCCCACTGGTCGCCCGAGCACAAGCCGTGGTAGCGGCCCTTCGGGCTGCCATGGCGGCCCCTTAGGCCAGTGGTGTCAATAAGAGTTTTTATCTGTCTCTCGCACGCGCGTCTTCAGACTTCCGAGTTCAGAAGGAGTGATTAACGGTCCGAAACTGTTTATTTGTTCCGCAGTGTACCTATTTCCCAACGAGCACTGGGTGTGGTCAGGTACCTGGGTGTAAGTGCCATCAATTCTGGAGGATCAGTCTTCAATCCTCAGTTCTACCGCTGTCCGTGTAAAATTCATTGTTTTCGTCTGGCTCGACCAGGTGCTTCGGCAAAGGCAGGTGCCTAGCCTCGCTTAGGCTGACGGCTTCCTGAGGGTGTCACTCTGTCCACTATTGCAGGCACCTCTGTCCACACGCTCTCTCCACTCTATCTTTCTGGAATTTCTGTCACTCGCTCCGGTACTGAGTGAGGTGGGTCGACACCAAAACGTTGCTGGCATTCATCTATTCTTCACATAGAAATAAGTATGGACGAAGTGCATACTACGGTTACGATAAAAGTTATACAAGTACCGCACCCTGAAAAGAGTGAAAATGTCAGTAAACCCATCCCGTGATTTTAGCTTCATCCACTAAAATTAAGGACTCAGTCGTCTGAAGAAAACCTCAAATATTTAGCAGAGAAGAACGCACTGCATAAGCTCGCCCCGAAAACTTCATGTGCAGCTACGTCCATCCCTGCTTCAGTGATGTCGCACTTGTGAAGCTATTCTCAGTTAGTCGTCATTTTGGGTAAACGCATACGCCCCATATAGCTGATTTTTGTACAAAAAGCCCATTACCGATATCTGAGACAACTAGAACACTCTTCACGTAGGATGGTAGCACTCCTAAAGAACTAACTGCAAAAACTGATTGCCTTAAGCTGAAACGTAACTCAGAAGCCCCTCGTATTTCTAGGTTCTCATGTTTTCTTGGTATTTTTTCAAGCAACCCTAATGCAGCCGAAATCTTACCGGTCATATTGGATCGAATGTCCTAGACTAGTACAGAACCATGGCGGAACTATTTGGGTGCCCAATTGGTGCAGGTTTTATAACTACACGGGCTCTCATGTCAATAGCATTATAAAATAAACATAATAAAACTTGTGTTACTTAAAACTGGGGAAAAAACGCATGTCCACTTTCTCCTTGCTTCTGCGCCCGTAAAGTTTTCTTATTGGGTGTCTAAGGGTTTTTTGTACGAATTCTAATCTTCCTTAATTATCGAGACGACCAGTAGGTCCCGCTTTATATCAATTCTTGTCACCAAGGCAGAATATGCTTTGATCTTACCTGCCGCGGACTATTACGTTAAGAATATCAAACTAGGTTACTGTGATGACGCGCAAAACACGTAAAAGAAACCTCTGGAAATGGCAAACACCTTTCTTATGTAAGGTGTTCTTTTGAGCTTTGCTGTAACCTTAAAAGAGTCTGCTTTTACTGCTGGAAAAATGCAATATCGCAGACATTTTTGCGATATTTTTGCATTTCCTTTTGCAAAACAGTTTTGCTGTTTTTTTACGGGCTGTTAACGTAATGCGTTTGGCTGTAAGGTGTATGCACTAAGCTTTCGACCGTGCGGCGCCTTTACCTGGGCGGCGGTGCCGACGCTATACATGCACGGTTGCACTCTGCCGCGCGCGCAGCGCGTCCCCCGACGCGAAATTAGTTTCGCGGCTGGGTGTTGGCAAGAACGTTAGTGTGGACGGTGATTTTTATGTGTGATTCGTGGGTTTGCGAACGCCTTCTCGTAAGTAGTAGTCAGCACTGATTCCACTTTGAAATTCCGGAGCTCACGTTTCCTACAACCGCAAACCCGACACAGGCCGCATGACGAACGCCAACGCGTCGGAAAAATTTTAAAGCAAAGCTTTACTACTTTCGTCCGGCGAATCCGTGGAGGATGCGCAAATGACCTTTTGACCGGAAACACACCCCCGGCGACACACCCCCTCGAAGCGCATCGCGTGATTCACTGGGCCCGCTGTTGGCCCCTGCGGGCGACGACAGTGGTCGCCACCGCCGCTGCGTCCGAGGCAGCCAACCAGCCCCGCAGCCTCCCAAGCATGCGGCGCTGGGTCGTTTCGGCCAACGTGACTCGTGTCGCGCCCGGCGAAGAGGAACGGTGAGTTCGCCATGAACGAACGTCGTGTTCGCCCTCGCCCGGCCTCCTCCTGTGAGCGTTCCACGGAAGCGAACGGCTTTGAGACCTCGTCGGCAATACAGTTAATCAAAGGTTTAACCAAGCGAAACCAAGACTCAACCAGACTAACCAAGCTTTTGCTTTGCTAATCCAATGTTAGCGGAACTAAGCCCCAGCCATTTTCGATGGATGGAACAATGTTTGAAGGCGCTCTGACTTCATGCGAAGAATGCGCAAGGAAGTTGTCGATGATCGGGCTAATCAGTACCGGACCTGGTGAGCCCGTTTCATTACAGAGTGGGACGATGTGCATCAAAGCTTTCGCCTAGCACCTCGTCTCATGCTTGAAACATTACGTAGTGCTTTCAGCGCCGCTGTCCGCACCTGTCCAGCGGTTGGACTTCAGTATGGTAAGAAATTCGGCTGGTTGGTTTTTGCATGTTTATCGACTGCGCTTTAGTTTGCAAGCGACGCAATTTTAAGAAAGCAAAAGGACAAAGTGGACCGCACGAGCGCAAACTAACAACTGATTTATTAGACGTGCAATAGTTTCTTTCTAGCCGCCGGACAGGCGCGGACAGCTGTGCGAATAGCGCGGTGCGCTTCGCGCAACCTCAGTATCATCCCCAAGCACTGATTTCCTTATTGCATTTTTTCAAACGATCGCGGTTCATTGTTTCAAACCTTTAAACGATTTCTCAGCCCGAGGCTGCGAAAATATTTGATGTCGTGGTGGTGGCATGTGAGACGGGGAGCTTGTTTTACCATGCCACCCATGCATGCACCGCGTTTCTTCAGGAGTACGAGAGGCGGTGAGTTGCTCTGTCGACATCGTTCTGGGGTCTTGAACGCATGACCCTCCTCCAGCTGAGCTCCCAATAGGGGCGTGCGGATGAGCCAGGCGGCGCGCCGGAGTCGCCGCAGTCTAGAGTTCCAGCCAAAGTCATACTAGTAGCGCCTCGTGCGGCGGAAAATCGCCCTAGAGCGGTGCACGCGTACCGGGCTGCCGTGCGGCCGGTCCGCTCTTGCGAATGTCTTGGAGCTCAGAGGCTAAGTGCACAAATCTGGGCATAGTAAATTGACTTTTCGCATGCAGATCTGCGGTCATACACGGTCCGTAGACTCCGGGACGTGCTCTCGCAAGGCGGGAATTACCGGCCGCTGTAAGCATGCCGCGGCTGTGTGCGCTTACGTAAATGAGGCAAGTGACGAGACCTGCACAAGCAGGCCCCAGGAAACCGAAACGGCACGCCAAAACGGCACGGACGCCATAACATACAAATTACTGAACAACATGAGCGATGCAGCGGCTCACGAGCTCCTAAGGCACATCAACAGAACCTGGGAACGCTCGGAGCTGCCCGCAGAGTGGAAAGAGGCCGAGGTGAGGTTCATACCCAAACCGGGCAAGCCTCTGACGATCGAGAACATGCGACCGATCTCGCTAACGTCCTGCGTGGGCAAGGTCATGGAGCGCATGGTCCTCAGAAGACTCGAAGGATTCCTGGATGAGACGGGCCAGATGCCGACGACCATGTACGGGTTCCGTCAGCACCTGAGCACGCAAGACGTCCTCGTCCAGCTGATCGAACTGGTGATCAAGAAGGCATCCAGACACGCACCACGCGGTATACTGGCACTGGACCTCAGGGGGGCCTTCGACAACATGTCACACTCCAGCGTGCTTGAGAACTTGCGCAAGACGGGCTGCGGCTGCAGAACGTACAGTTACGTCAAAGACTCTCTGACAAAGAGAACGGCGACCATCCGGATAGGAGACGAACAGTCGGAGCCAATAGAGCTCGGAGATAGGGGCACCCCTCAGGTATCGGTCTTGTCGCCTCTGCTCTTCAATCTGACCCTCCTGCCCCTGCCCTAGTTACTAAACAAAATCGAAGGCGTCGACCACGCGTTCTACGCCGACGACATAACGGTGTGGACGAACCGCGCGGTGTCCGATGCCTGGGTGGAGGAAGCCTTGCAGAGAGCGGCAACGACCACCCACGAGTACGCAAAAACATGCGGCCTGAGCTGCGCCCCGCAGGAGTCGGAGCTACACATGCTGCAACCCGGAAGACCGAAGAAAGAGCCGCCGCCGAACGTGGTGGTCACCATCGAAGGAACAGAAATCAAGCCCACGCAGCAGATCCGGATCCTAGCACTCCTGCTTAGGGACGACGATTGATTCTGGGGTTTAACGCGCCGACGCAACGCAGGCAATGAGGCGCGCCGTAGTGGAGGGCTCCGGATTAATTTTGACCACCTGGGGATCTTTATCGTGCGCCGAAATCTCGTACACACGGGCGTTTTTGCTTTTCGCCTCCATCAGAAAAGCAGCCGCCGCGGCCGGGAATCGAACCCGCGACCTCGTGCTCAGCAGCGCAACGCCTTAGCCACTGAGCCACCGCGGCGGGTAGCTTAGGTACGACGGAAAGGCGTACGCAGCTGTCAACAAGATCAAGACAACGTCCGAGCAAATCCTAAGCATGATCCGCAGGGTCACCAACAAGAACCGAGGCATAAAAGAAGACGACGCCCTGCGCCTGGTCCAGGCGTTCGTCGTGTCGCACATCACGTACTCCACCCCGTACCTCCAGCTAACAAAGGCGGACCGAGAAACGCTGAACACGACGATCAGGAAAGCGGTAAAACTCGCCATGGGCTTGCCCGTCCACTCGTCCACGCAGAAGTTGCTGGGCATGGGCAAGCATAACACGGTGGAAGAACTGGTGGAAGCCCACCTTTCCAACCAAAGAATACGGCTCAGCCGAACCGAGCCCGGCCGGGCCGTTATGCGCAAGATGGGATGGAATATCCGACCGCAACCGACGACGGAAACGCTACCCCAGGAATGGAGGGATGCAATAAAGACTAAACCGCTCCCCAGGAACATGCAGCCGGGGAGAAACGACGAGAGACGCTCCGCGAGGGCCAGAACACTAGCCCGGCAGCTGGAAGAGGACCCGGAGATTTTATACGCGGACGCCTCGCTACCCAAACATGGAACCACAGCGACGGCAGTCGTCACCACCATCGACAGACTGGTCACCACCGCGTCAATCAGAACGACGAACCCGCCCGAAGCCGAAGAACTGGCCGTGGCCCTCTCCCTCGCACAGCCGGGAGCGAAGACAGTGGTCACGGACTCCAAGATGGCCTACGCAAGCTATCGCAAGGGAAGTGCCTCTCCTGCCGCACTAGCGCTTCTGTCCAGACGCAGGCCACCGGGACGAGCCATAGAGCTCGTGTGGGTGCCGGCTCACTCGCAGGTGGAAGGCAACGAACTCGCCGACCACTACGCCCGAGAACTGACCAACCGGGCCGAGGACGAGCCGGGACTACCGCGCCCCGTCACGAGCTACAGAGACATTACCGAGCTATACAGGGAAGGCAGGTGTAGGTTCCCCGGACCTCACCGGCACCTCAACAAGAACCAACAGACGATCGTACGCAGACTACGGGCGGGGTCGCTGGCGCATCCCGTCCTCTTACACAAAATGTACCCGGAGGAACACGATATCAAGTGCCCGTTCTGCAAGAGCAAGGAAGGCACCCTGGCACACGTCATAGCCGAGTGCACTAACCTCAAGAACCCCCCACCACCCCTTCTCCCCAACTTCCCCAACCCCAATCCCCAAGAGCGATGGGAGACCTTGTTGTCCAGCCCCGACCTGACGACCCAACTCGCGCTGGCAGTCAGGGGCCAGGAGCTGCTGGATGCATATGGGACCCGCGAAGAAGGTTCCACCCCATCTGGTGCCGACGTGCACTAACCACTTAATGGGCTCTATTAAAGTTGATTCTCTCTCTCTCTCTCTCTCTCTCTCTCTCTCTCTCTCTCTCTCTCTCTCTCTCTCTCTCTCTCTCTCTCTCTCTCTCTCTCTCTCTCTCTCTCCACTGCACATATGTAGTGCGCGCCGCGCGCCGGTAGCGCCGATGCGCAATCGAAAGCCCAGTCCATACGCCTCGAGCTGCGCTTACAGATGGACTCTGCGTAGCTGGTAGCGGCTCATGCAGTATTTTGGCTTTCTTTCGCTTCCTTTTGCCTTTCGGCGCCCTAAACAACTTATGGTGTGGTGATGTCTTTCAGCAAACAGTACGTTTAGGGCACTTAAAAAAATAGATGCGTCCTGATAGAGCCCTCGAACGCCAACAAGAGCTATCCGAGGACGCGGTAGTGCGCGCCTCTTCGCCGCTCTTACGGGCGTCGGCGATGGCAGCAGCATATCACCACTGTCACCTCTGAATACGTAAGGCGGAAGCGAATTCTTTTGTCGCCTCGTTTAGACCTGGTACTGTCGCAGTGAGAGGTTGGTTTTGTTTTGCAGCACGGACAACGAATGCGGCTTTGTTTCGAATATATACGGCGTAGAAAAATATGGTTCGGGCCTAATACTTAATTTACCTAAATTACCTAATACCTGAAAATAACTTGTGCCTTTTATGGGAATAGAGGCCACGCGAAAATTACAAATCTCTACATCGTGAAATATGTGGTTATTAACGCCTTATAGCAAAAACCAAGGTGTGTTAATGAAACCACGAAAAATAAATGGTCTGCAACTCTAGGAGATGCGAACAGCTCGTACGGGAAATTGAAAAAGAACAGCGTAGCTCCGGAAATGCTAAAGAAGTTCGTTTAAACTTAAGGCAGGTAAAACTCACCAGACCACTAGATGCGAAATGCACTGCTATTTCGCAGGACAGGGGAGGGGTGCAGGAGGGGGACGATTAATTATTGTTGCGTTCAAATGCGGAGCGATATCAAAGAATGGACGTTTTAGTAATCATACATACACAAGCTGCGCGTTCACTTTTATTTCGTTTTTCGACTTTAACGAACAGCTAATCACTCGGCGGGCGCATTTTTCGAAGTAGAAGTATGTATACAGTAAGTATATACGTAGTCACAAGCGATAAAAGGTGTAGTTGGAAGAGTGTGTTATCTGTTAAGGCCATGGAGGAATTACTCCATTGTTAAGGCCCTCTGATGTCACTATTTTGCTAGATTCTACAGGCTGCCTATGTCATATGATGATGTTTTGAGGAAGCAGTTAGTGGTGGACGCGGATATATAAGCGGAGGATATATGTAGCAGATGATGAATGTTTGCGAGTGGTCACCTCGCGACAAGACGACCCTGCAGTAAATTCTTTGTCTGGTGATTACGGCGTATAATTTTGCATTATCCATAGAGCTAATTTCGTAGAATGCCCGTGAAATGTACGCCACATTGGCTCATTCAGGGTAGTAATCAATATCTGAGATGTGAAGCGTAACTGGCGAGCTGTGATCCGCTAGATTATGCAAGCCCACGAAACCGATTTACATCGTAATGTATAGCCGTAGGATGAGTATCTGAACCAACGCTGCTTACGGAGGTACCGTTAGTACATTTCAGGGCCTAGGAATTACAATCAGCACCATGCATTTGCTGGTTTCGCGAGGTCGGCCTGTGACACACACCTGGCGCTAATGCGGACCAAATGTACCACACTATCATCGCCAAAGAAGGATTTACACTCTCGTAAATACACAACATTCGCGAAAAAAGTGCATGCTCCACATAAATATGTATTTCCAACGCATACAAACAGAAAATATCAGTTGCGAATGTGCCGCAAAAGCAACGGCGACAGTGGTGAGCGGGAGGAAACCCCCGCGACTGCTTTCGAAACGGGCCGCTAGGGGGATTTCAGTGGCACCCCTACGAGCAGCGCTCAAGGTGTATATAGGGACCGGGCAGCCATTGTATGGCACCACCGTCACATCAGCTAACAGCGCCGAGTAGGATTAAAACGATTAATATTAGTATTCATTTCTACCACTTCAAATTATCTTCACTGGTTTCAGTGACTACGGTTTCCATGCCAGCCTTAACGGTACCTCGATTTGACACCACTCTCGGAGCGCAGGCGCATTGGAGCTCTGAAATTTCTGCACTGCATCATAAATGGCTCCCGTCGCCTTTCACAGGATTCCCTCACAACTTTTTCCGAATCACGCACCTCTAGAAGCCAGTCCAAGTTAAACCTGATCCCCTACTTCGCCCGCACCAACACTGTCAAATACAACTTTTTTCCACGTGTTGTAGAGCAATGGAACTTACTTGCTGACTCCACCCGCTCTCTTTCTTTGTCTGCATTTATACGTGCTGTTTCTTAATACGCACCAATATATCCATGCCGTCACTGTGTTCATTACAGTGTGTATTTGGAGTGCTTGCTATTTTTCCTTTTGTGTGGTTCTGTTGAACGATTTCAGTGTACGTTGTACGGGTGATGTATGCTTTGTATGCCCCACTCCTGCGATAGCCCCATGGGGATGCAGTACGTATAAATAAATAAAAAAAATAAATAGGTGTGCTTTGAAGAGAAATGAACCCTACCGAAACGTTCCATATATACGGAATTATGGGGATACGGAGTTCATACGGAGTGTTACGCCATGAAGCATAATGAAATTAGATAATATTTCCACAGACATGGGAATCATATGAGTTCGCACAATATGAACGTTTGGCACAGTTTTCGTGTTTTTATCATCATTAATATTCAAAATCACGCTCCGTATGATTTCCGTATACTCCGTATATACGGAATTTATACGGACAATGATTTCTCGGTTCTAGTGATCATACAGACGTAAAACAGGTGTCAAATTTTCCTACAGGTATGCACTGTTTACTTTTCATGTGCTTGACAAAAATGTTTCTTGTTTTGTGGCGGCTTTGTGTCATGCTAAGAATGTACTCCGCATTGCCATAATTCCGTATCTACGGAACGTTTCAGGAGGGAAGCTCCTTAAGAGATCAATTATCGTGTGGCTGTGGAAACTCGCGGCAGTTTACACTTTCTTTCTGTAAACGTCAGATTTGTGCGTTTGGTTTTGGTGAGTGACAGTGACAGCATGGGAGCCTGAGAGCTGAAGCGGAACTCCCACGTTTGTAGTGGTAATTTTATCAAGAGCCAAAGTTATTCAACCACCTAACAGCCCAAGCAACGAACCATCCCCTTCCTCTTCCTATTTTACCACTTGCGTGGAATAAAGGCTGGCACTGATAGTCTAACAAATGTCCCAGTGTTAATGCCAGCGTGTGGTTTTTAATGCTTAAGTATTCTTTGCCGCGTACCCCAAAAAATCGTGTAATGCCTTGTGAGGAAACCAAAAACGCGCGACTAGGTGCCTCAAAAACAGTGCATCAGCCCAAGTCCCCCGCACAAACGCATCTCAGACGCGCTGACGCTGGAAGTAGTTCGGATTTGGAGAAGAGTGCATGGAAGCGCCAAATTAAACAGCAAAGTCATCCACCCTTCCGTTTGACGGCGACGATGGTTTAACTCGAAGATTTCTTTGTGCGAAATAGAATGGGAGATGGTCAAAGTCAAAGACGGTGCGATCAAAAGACCAAAGTGCCTGCTGGTCAAATTCAAAGCTCAACTATAGGTCTCGTGCGCTGGTATGGTGGCGCCACTGAATTCGAACCAGCGGCGCCCCCTGTCGACACGCGCCGCATCTTTTGCGCGTACCGCGCTTCGCCTGCCTGTGGCCTGCCCGCGTATCCCATGCGCAGGGCCAGCGTGACTACGCGAAGCGAGCCGTGCGTGAAATGTTCTGCGGCTTAGAATAAATAGGGGGCCCTGAGAAATACTTAAAAAATAAAGGCTACTTGACCTGCGGAAAATAAAAGACTAGACGGCAGCAACCATGTCTTCGGCCTCAACGCAGAAATTCAGGCCGAAATAGGGCCCTCTATATAGCCCCGGAACATGGTGTGATTGAAATGAATAGTTTAAAATGCAAGTGCGGCTGGGAGTAAGGAAAAAATATGGAATGTAAATTTTAATCCATCAGCATTTTTTGCTAATACCCCAGAGCCCAATCTGTGTAATGCCTGGCATTTTGCACAATAACGCACAATGGGAGATCGAAGTCAACGCGTCGTAATAGTGTAACTGTAGACCATTTGTCGAGTGAAGTTAAAAATACAGGAAAGAAGAATAAAAATGAACTTGCTATATCGAGAAGTCTACCTAATCAGAACATTCACACGATTAATAAAAGAAAATTATAAAGAACCCGTAAAAGCAACCCGAAGAACACAAACCATTATTAATACGCACCAAATCCCAAATGCCTTGCATTCGCACAAAAGGGCACAATCATTAAAACATTTGTTGTATAATAATGTAAATGTATGTTATTTGTATAAGGAAAACTAGAAATACCAATAGAGCTAGAAATGAACCGATGAAACAAAAAAAAAACCGATTCGCCGCACTAACCTGTTTATTGATTCCAAAATAACACAAACCAGAAAAGCAAACAAAAAGACGAAGTCAGAAAAGCACCAATCTGGCTGCAATTAAAAGCCTCAAGATGAACAGAAGCGGCATAGGAATCCATACACACGTACAATTTTCTAAATTTCTCGAATTTTGTTGGTAGTTCACGTACATAATCCCTTGCTTCGTTTCTGTGCTCGTCAGCAAACCCAAAACGTTTTTTTTTTCTCTTTTTTTTTTTTTGTTTCGAGGAAGCTGCTGTAAGGCTGTATGCCGCAGCTGGGGCTAACACGCGGCGACGGCGATTTTACATTAGTAGCCACGACAGCCGGGAAGAAATTGTCCAAGAAGTTGCCGCGTGCGTGGGATAAGCCATCTGTGCGTCCAACGCAGGACACACAGCAGCAAATAAAACGCTTATTTATATGTTAGCACGACGAGCGCTATTGAAACTGTCCAACATCGAAATTAGTGTACACGTCACCCGAAAAAGGTGCCCGCACAAATTCGTGATGTAAAATGTGGTTTTGCTGACGTTCCTGCGTACGAGGGCAGCCACAGAAATGTAGAGCCAACATATGCTCCGACAGACGCTGTTGACGAAGAAATGCTGGAACCAAGCGTTGAGGTGATCAGATGGCTCCTCGGAGCTCAGCCTGCGCTTTCCTTAATAACATTCGCATAAAAACCAACATAATTTATTCTTTGGCGATGTTCCATACTTGTTTTTGTAACTGTTGAGCCATCGGCAAACATAAAAGTAGGCAGAATTGCTTATTTTAAGTGCGAATGCACTTTATAAGCGACCCCGAACCTTCCGCCGTCCGCATAGCAACAGCTGCGGGTGCGCGCGCTTTTCGTCTTCCTTAGCAACGGGGGGAGATGGGCGCGCGCTGCCTGGCCGCTGACATGGCACATACCCACGTGGGAGATTGGCCAGGAATAAGTGCGAATGCACTTCTTAAGCGAGCCTGAATCGTCCGCCGGGGAGGTGGGGGCAAGTGCGAATGCACTTTATAAGCGACCCCGAACCTTCCGCCGTCCGCATTGCTCCTCCTCCTCTCCCCTAGCAACGGCGCGAGGAGCGGAGAGGAGCGTCCGTAGCAACGGCGCAGCGACGTCACACCCCACGTGACTGCGCGCGCTCCGCCGCGTGTTTCCGTCTCCAAAACGCCGTAACACCAAAACTTCCGGTGACGTCACACAAAAATAAAAAACAAAAAACAAATACGCAGAAGCCGTTTATGCATTAAGTAGTAATAAGGATACTCATAAAAAGTAAAAATATTGCTGCATGTGTAAACATTTGCATCGAAACGTTTCACGCAATAACGAAAGTGGGGCGGATGCGCCACGAGCGCCTACTAGTGGCACTAGTGGTAGAAAGCACCCGTAAAAAAAAAAAAAGAAATAATAATGGCGTTTTCTGATGTGTGCGATTCGTCCCACGAAGTTTGTGTAGGAACTGTACGAATGTAGTGCATCATAAGGCTCTAAAGTCGTCTGCGCCGTGTGTGTCTTGCCAAGTCGTCATTTGTGCGTGAGGAAGTCGTGGTGGGCTGTTTTTACTCGTAGCGTCGTCACCTATCTCCTGCCGAGAATGTCCTGGCTTTATTTGTTGCTGGTGTGATGTGTGTCTGTGTAAAATCTCCCTGATGGAATTTGAGTGGCTTTGTTCTACGACAGCAGTGGTGACAAGCTACAAGGGTTCTTTTTCTGGCTGTGAACATGGGCTCACCCGACGTTAAACGTGAGGCCTACGTAGCTGGTGTTACAACTCACATTCTAGTTCACTCTAATGACAACGGAAGGTATCCTTTACGGAGTGGTTTCGCAGGTTGCTCTGGGCGGTAGTACAATCGGAGCAACGATGCGTTTTTATCCTGTACACAATCGTCTGAGACTGCGTATCTTACAAACAAAGCAGTATGAACGAGCGCGAATATTGTTCAGGTAATCAAGTGCGCTGGCGTTACATACAGAATGTTTCATGACTGCTATGGACTATGGTTGTTAGTAAGCATAAGTAGTTATGTCGGCTGTACAGATGCACTGCACTGCACATCGTGTGTGTGTGTGTGTGTGTGTGTGCGTGCGTGCGTGTGTGTACGCATATTACAGAGGTGGTGCCACATGTTGGCATCTACGGATAATATGGTGGCACCTGGTGCTTCTGCGAGCCACTACATCTTTCCCTCCCGGGGAACAAACAATCATTAGACTAGACAGTCCTGTCTGCACAAATCACCAATACGGTCACTGTTTGTGTGCAGAAATCACCAATACAGTCACTGTCTGTATGAGCCCTGACAGCTGTCGAATCACTGCACGTAATCTTGGAAGTGCACTGGAGGTCTGCGATTTCTCCTGGGCCGGTCAGGTGGTGGCCCTGGCATTGAGTCCATTTCCCTCTACCGGTACACTGCACTCCTCAGTGCCAGAGCCTGGAGCCAAACTTTGTGGCTGCGAACCTTGCGGCTGTGGTGGGCTCGGTGGCACATGTGATGGTACAGCGCGTGAAGACTCAAGTTGATCTGCGGATGAACTCGCAGATTGTGTTTGTGGCGGACCCCCAGGTGCAGTGATCCAAGTCTTCAATGGTGCAGCTGTACTTTGGTAGTCCGTCAACAGGGGCATGTTGTACGTGCAAGAGTTGTCCTTAGTTTCTTGCCCTGGTGATGCCTCTTTTGGTACCGCTGATAGCTGTGAAGCGTTCCAAGTTAGACCGTCTTCCAGATTGAAGGACCAGCGGCCAATTTTTTTGAGGATTTTTTATAGTGGTCCATAACTTGGAGCCAGGAACTGGCCCAGGAACTGGTTTCTTCACTCGTATGTAGGTGCCAACTTGGAACTTGGGGACTCTTGCAGCTCGCTGTTGCTCAGTGTATGCCTTACTTTTTCGTTCACACTCTGGGACTCTTTTTCCTAGCGGGCTCATCTCCCGTGAAGGATTTGTGCTGAAGTCAGCTGACCAATGACGTCCAAAGAAGTTGTCATGTGTCGGCCATGTAGAAGAACGGCCGGGGAGAGACCGGTGGTGCTGCGAGGGGTGGCTCTGTATACTCCCAAGCACTCAGTCACAGTTTCCTTCACTGGACGCTGCTCGAGCAGAGCCAGTTGAATGTATGACTTCAGTATACGATCAAATCTCAACGAGACCACTTGCCTGTGGGTTGTACACGGCAGAAAAGATGTGGTTGATTCCACGGTCTTCAAGGAAGGACTCGACCATGAACAGACACTATTTCAGTAGGGTAACCCTCACGTACGAAGAGTGCTAGAAGCAACTTCGTCACCGTGTGAGCGGTAGCGTCAGTGCAAAAAGCCACTTCTGGCCATTTTGAAAAATAATCAACTACTTAAATGGCAAATCGGTAGTCTCCAGGTGCACGCTGAAAAGGAGCAACAACGTCAATAGCTATCTTGTCCCAAGGTTTGTCAGGAAGAGGAATTGGCTGAAGTGGTGTGGGTGAGATCTTGGCACTTTTTTCCGAATGCTGACAAACGGAACTGTGGATAGCTGTTTCATCATGTTTGCCTAACCCTGGCCATCATACTTCTCTTGTAGGCATTGTTTGGTTTTCACGATACGAGGGTGGGATTTGTGAGCCAGCTGGACAAAACTTGCTGTGAGCTTGACAGGAACTACGATGCGCTTAGTACGGAAGAGCATGCCATCAACTGCTGTCAACTCCTTTTGGACTTCATAGTATGGAGTCAGCTTAGGTGCCTGATTCTTGCGGGGTGGCCACGATGTCTGCACATAATGGGAAACTTCTCGTAGAGTGTTATCCTCCACTGTCGCTTGTCTCAGTTCATCTTGACGTACAGACGTCACCAGAGACACTATTTCTTCAGACTCGCGTGGTTTCGTGGTGGGCGGTGACAACTTGTTTGAGTGCTGTGGATGCATTTCGGGGCGTAGCATTTTGGGGCCTTGTGTTAACGTTTTACTTGGTTTGTGTCAATGTTTGGCCACAGTAAGGCAGTGTAATTCTGTGCCCACAATCTGAAGGCCAAAACCTTGTACGGCATCAATACCCACAAGTGATGTTCCACTTGGGTAATGTGGAAAGTCACTACAGCTGTTTCCGATTTGTGCACAGTGAGGGCAGGGAACTGTCCACGCACAGGAATTTGTCAACGTGAAAAATCCAGCAATGTTAGTTGCGATTTCTTCAGCTCAGCTTGGTCTCTGAACAGGTTTTGAAAGCTTTGTTCTCCCATTATCGATACAGCTGAGTCAGTGTCCACTAAAAATTTTATGATGTGCCGGGGTGATGCCAGAGAAACAGGTTGAACCCCGACATCAAAGTAGACACCCGTACGCTTAATTATCAGTGTGAACAGTAAGAATGTTCATGACACTCTCAGCGTCTTCCTCTGGAACAATTTCGGCGACTCTTCCACACCCGCGACGCAAACTTCGACAGTACTGTTGAAAGTGACCTCGAGGCGGCCACACGTGAAGCAGGTTCAACCGCGGGCTACGGAGGTTGACAGTTGTCAGTTTTGTGCGCCGCAATTTCCACACGCGGCTGTGTTTCTGGAGTACGGGATGACAGCGCCACTACATAGGACACTACAGTAGTATTCTTTACAAGTTATGAAAAAGGAACCAAAGACATTGCTGGATTTGGACCCCGTCATTGCTGAAAGCTGAAAGTATGTGGCCCCGCGGCATTACTTCACGTGTTTTTGATAAATTGATTTTAAAAATCCACTTACATGCAGTGTTTCATTATGCCTGCTACGCTGCTGGTTCGTTGTTCCCGTTGCTAATGAAAGCGGCATCAAAGGGGCCGACTAAGGGTGTACTGATCTCAAATTGCCGTTATTTTGTTGGCAGTGTTGGATTCTGTCTGAAGTGTCGTCAGCTATTTGAAGTTATTTTGGAATTGTGCAGTGCATTTCTGAGAAATGAACCCAGCAGTTTATCTTTCCTTTATTTTTCTTCAGAGTTTGTAAAATGACCTTCGTGAGCAATAAAAATGTGCTTTTGAAATTGTGCTTCATAGTGATGGCTGGAGTTTCATGATTACATTTTGGTGCTTGTGCAGTTTAACAGTAGAGTATAAATTTTTCCAAAGGAGTTTACAAAGTGTATTGGCAAACAGTCAGGTGTCCAGCGTCCCCTTACAACGATCGAGCCATTATTCTACCAAGTGGGACAATTTTTTCAGAGACTTCCCATAAATATTTAGTTTGTTTAGATTCAACACCTCTTCCATACACTTGGAAGTTATTATTGTTCTAGCAACTATGACGAGTTGGAGGGGCTTTAGAGTGATGTGTCACTGATTTTCAAGCATGCACAGTTGCATCTGATTATGCAGCTGCTGTAAGAATAGAAAATGATGCGGCATATCAGAATAGTTCAGGACCTTAGCGCTTCATGTTGCTGCATTTCAAGAATATTCTGGCTGTACAGCTGCAGTAAGAATAGGAACCGGTTGCCCAGCAGGTTGCAATGGTTTGATGTCAGTCCTTCGAGGTGCTAATGTTGCTCCTTTGCAGAGGTTGGCTGTTGCTTCTGACTAGAAGGCTACGGCAAGAATTGCAGACTTATGTAGTACGCTGGAATGGATTCATGTGAGGCCCTCGGGCTGTAAAGCCGCTGCTTCTCAAGCACACCTCTTATTTACAGCCATGAAGCCGCGGTGAGAGAACATGCCAGGGCTTGAGACTGTGAAGTTGGTGCTTCTCATGAACACAACAGTGTAATTTTTGTATAGGACCCACACCTCCACCATCACCTTTGCCAGCTCTCCCAGTATTGGCGTTTTCAATGTGCGTGCACAGCCTGGACAGCTTTCATGGTGCGGAAAACACTACTCGAACACTGCGCCATGAAATAATTTTCTTTATGTTGTGCGACGGCTTATGAAGATACGGCATCACTTTCACCTTGTTTTCATGGGGATTGTGCATTTTCGTTTTGCCTTTTAAACTTAATACAGAGGCAGTCTGCAACTGCCTTAAGCACTGGTGTCAGAAAACCCTCTGCAGAAAAGCCTATGAGTCTGGCGGTTAGTGTGTTCCTGGATTACGTGGACACAACTTTTCCGCAGTGCACTGCATAAACGGAATGTGGCTATGCCTCATCAGCGATGGCTCAGAGGTACTGCACTTGCCTCATATGGGGGAAGTACTGGGTTCGAATCTGCGCACCGCCGGGCACCCACTGGTTTCTTTAATGGGTACAGGTGTCCCTGGTCGAGTGCGGACTTTTGAAAGGATAACTCACACCTGGAAAGCTGCCTTTACCCTTGCGAGGGGCTTCCGACCTTTGTCAATCTGGTGGCGCCCCGGCCTTCTACAACACCGCATTGCCGAAGGGAGGAAGAGTCTGGCGGCATGTCCTACCACAGGCGGTTACTGAGTAGAGTGTGCAACGTTGCTGTGGAAGTCACCATGTGCATTCGTGTGCCTTGGTGGTGCCGGGCACCTATTGAGAAAATAGGTACAAGCCTGGTGCTCGGCCCTTGTTACCACTAGAAGATGCTCCTGGCGTGTGACTACACTTGAAAAGTTGACCCAGCTTGTACAAGAATCACCTCTATGCAATTAGGTGGCTAGAAAGTGCAATTTTTTTTTTGTTTGTGTCCCCACACGATTGATCAAATCAATATAAGAAAAAGGGACTGCTAGCACACATCTTCACCTCAAAAATTGCAATTAATGGGACAAAAAGTCTATGCAAATTGTAGCAAAAACTGGAAAGCGGCAATAAAGTACATAAGTAGTTTACTGAAACACTGGCACTGTCGCCAATTACTGAAATTTTAGAAATTGGAGCTGAGCTGCTGGTAGATAGCGGCATTGGAGTTGTAGAGAATAAGTGAAAAAAGTTTTGTCAGTGGCACCTGCATGATTTCGGTGACACAGGTTTTGGGAATTACATTCTCAGATGTAGGCTATAATTTGTATTTTAAGCACCTGCAATGCAGCCTACTAGGGAATGGTGCTATGAGATGCCCCGTACCCTACACTGTACCAACAAAGTGACGTGACTCTGGTCTCTGAACCACTGTTAGATGGTACGGTCAATAAACAAAACCGTTCGCAAATGACAGTCAACAGGTGCAGTTTAATTTTAACGCTCTCTTTATCTGCTTTTGCTGCTAACCTTCCAATTTTGACACATACGCGTTCTGGGGAAATAGAAATTTCGAGAAATGTGAGCACGGCCCCTGCAAAAATGGTCCCAACTCAGCGATTATATCACCGTTTGTTAGCTGGCTGAGAAAGAAATCGTGCAATGTACTTTCCGCCCTTGCATTTCAGAAATAAAATACACAGAACTACAACTTTTTCGGAGGCTGTGTTTTTGATCGTGAACTTGACTAAAAATAGTTACTACAGGTGCAGGATGCGCTCTTTATCAAGCGAAGATAAGGTGACGGGGATTTCGAGAAAGCCCTTGCTTATATCGTTCCGTCTACTCGGAACGCCAAGCAGCTTTCCCGGCTCACAACTCGCATAGAAGGCAGTCTGTGTGCATTTTTACCATACCGCTACCGCTCACTGTTAATTAGTAAATACCCTTAATAATTACATTGATAATTACAGGTTCGGCGACGGGCCTCGGGGCAAGCAACCGCACTGAAATGGTCCATGTGAAAAGCTTGCCATACTGCTGAACAACAATGCGATCACAACCATCACAACCATTGTCACTCGAGAGAATGTAAACACAAGCAGCGCGCCATCGCCTCCTGTACGATGACCGCGCTCCCCCGCTGTTTATTATTATATTATTATTATTTTTTTTATAACTGCTGCTACCACTAGTAGGCGCTCGTGGCGCATCCGCCCCACTTTCGTTATTGCGTGAAACGTTTCGATGCAAATGTTTACACATGCAGCAATATTTTTACTTTTTATGAGTATCCTTATTACTACTTAATGCATAAACGGCTTCTACGTATTTGTTTTTTGTTTTTTATTTTTGTGTGACGTCACCGGAAGTTTTGGTGTTACGGCGTTTTGGAGACGGAAACACGCCGCTCCGCCACCTCACCGCGGTTTGCGCGGGCGCGCGCCACTCCCCGCACCGCTCTCCGAATGCAACCGAATGCGCGCAACCGAATGGAAGCAACAACGCAACCGAATGCGAGCACTGCACGCGTCGTTGAAGATACCGCAGCGGTTGAGGACAAGGCAGTGCGGCGAAGGGCCCAACGTGCGTGCGATGGCACAATTACTACGCCGTGTACTCTCGGCGCAAGAAATGCATTCGCACTTCCTCACGATTCCCTTCGGGGAGGTGGGGGCAATTTTTTTCGCCCGTAAAGGCGCCGTTCTGTGATACCTCCGCCGCTGGGGGCGGCTGATCGCGCCGGCCCCGTACGCGCAAAATATGCCGCCGCGGCTGCCAGGAGGCGCTGCCTGTGCCGCTCAAGTAGCAGCGCACTAGCCCTATAGGCAAAGCTTAAATCCAGAAGGCAAACAAGTACACCCGCGCGAGAAAGCTTTGCAATAAACCATCGTCGTCGTTAGACGGAGGAGTGCATGATTTTTCAACTGTAGGTGGCACTTTGCGAACCTTGACAGCAGCATCAGTTGCGAAACTGAGGGCAGGTTTTTGGCACCCTCCTGTCTCTCGTCCTTCACTCACGCAGGAATTGTTCTTTGAAAACTCATTAACCAACTAGGCAGCAACCATTGCAAGTCTTGTAAAGCAATGGTTTTCCGCGACAAGCACTGACGTTCTACTATACTCGGTTACAACTTAAGAACGGCACCACTTCATGTAGTGTATCACTCCGCCAAAGCGCCGGACCCATGATGTCAGTGCGCGCGCGTTTTGAAAGGGGTTTGCTATGAATGCGTGATATCGTCTGCCATGTCTCACGCAGTTTGTTTGTCGTCACTGGAGTCGTTTATATGCATATTAAGTCCAAAAAATTACGGGAACGGCTCACACCATGTTCAAAATATTCCCAGTAACGCCCTACTTGCGCCGCGCGGAGAAACATCCGGCTACGGTGATAAGGCCCAGCGGCAACTTCTGGTGCCGTTTTTAAGTTGTCACCGAGTATACCATGCGGTATTTTTTCTCTAAACGATTCCAGATGACTGTAGTAAGCGTATATCTGTGAAATTAAACATGTTTCTACCGTAATTAATGAAGTTACGGAGCGTCGTCTATCAGAATTTCTGTTTTGGGGTACATCTTAGAAGCCACCCCCCACTTTGTCTTTCGCTTGTGCACGACGCTGTGTCGTCATAAACTGCCAAAGGCCAGCGCCGCAGCATTCCTGGATCGGCTGCACACACAGGCTTTGTTGGAGCATTTAGCTGCATTTTATTCCTCGATACGCCAGACTGCATGCAGGCATGAGAAATTTGCACGAAGGAACGGACCTGCACTTGACTTGGACCTTGACTTGGAACTTGACGCACTGAGCGTCGTCTGCTATTTATGATTACTGAATATGACCGTAAATCACACACATGGAGCTCCTCGTAAAGGTCGCCTCTACTTTCAAGATTTACCGATCTGAAAAAGTTCTTGGGGTTATCTACACTTTGCACAACACACCACAGCCGAACAACAGAAAGCCATGTACAACTACGCTGCGCTGACCGCCACGGCATTCCACTAAATAGCGGTTCGCCACGGGCGGCGCTGTTCGCTGAAGCGATGGTGATGCCAAACAACGGCCACCCGATCCTGTGCGAACGCCTCTGTGTTCGTCATGTGCAGTATAAGGGGTGTACACCACTATGTTGTGTGTTGCCCAGAGCATGATGCCGAACTGACCACAATGCTCTCAGCGATTCGAAAGTTGACGGCCTCACACAATAATCTGGACAACATCGTCTTTCCAAGGGCACATCGGTTGCTGTGCAGAGACGGGCCGCGCCTTCTACTACCCCGCACGGGGCACCTTGAGCAATCTTGGTGACGGTACTGGCGATACCGCGGACCCCGAGCCCCCATACTCACGCTGTATCCTACCGTGGCTAGGAGTTTTAAGGTGAAGGGTAGAAACCACTAACGGTGGCTGTCGGAGCCGTGGTCAAGCTCCGGCGGATGGGCTCCCTGTCTGTTTACCAGGCAGGGAGCTCCGGGACCTCTCTCGGCATCAGGGTAAACCGAGCGAAGGAAGTACCCCCGTTCCCTGCTTTTTCATGGTTCTTTCAAAATTTTCTAAACCCACTGATCGGCCCCCCAAAAGGGGCCGCACCGAAGCGAACTTTCCCCCATTGCCTGCCCTATCGTTCCAAATACGTGACAACTTTCCCCGGTTCTGGATCATTGCATCCGAAGACAATACAAAGCCAGTGTCATCTACATCCGTTTTCTTAATAGCTAAGTGCATTGAACGTGTTGTAGGAAAACACTACAAAGTCAAGAAACTGACCTCTGGAGAGTTCCTTGTAGAAGTAAACAACCCGGCACAATCAAAAAAGCTTCTTGAACAAACCCTCATTGGCGACCTGAAAATCAAAGTCACTCCCGACCGAACGCTAAATACATCCCAAGGTGTGATATCCGAATCTAATCTCTGCAATGAAACTGACTCTGACATCCTCGAGGGCCTGCGCGACCAGGGCGTCATTGCAGTAAGGAGGATCACTATGCGTCGAGAAAATCAGGAAATCAAAACCAAACATTTTGTCCTCACCTTTGACCGCAGTGCCTTACCTGAATTTGTGAATGCAGGCTTTCTTCGATGTACCGTCCGACCATATATCCCCAACCCGCGTCGGTGCTTTAAGTGTCAACGTTATGGGCTCAGTACCAACAACTGCCATGGGCGTTTAACGTGTGCAAAGTGCTCAGAGCACGACCACCCCAAAGAGAATTGCAACAGCACTTTGATTAAGTGTCCGAACTGCAGTGGCCCGCATACAGCGTACTCAAGGACGTGTGAAACATTCAAACTGAGAAGAAAATGCTCAATCTTAGAGTCAGTGAGAACATCTCTTACCTAAAAGCACGTAAAAGGCTCAGCGCCTCTGCTTCTGCGAAGTATGCCGACGCAGCTCGCCGGGTGGCGGAGCGTCGTCTTGTCACTGCGGCCACCCAGTACTGCGAAGCAGACTTGGTGCCGCCCCAGCCCCCCAAGGTGCTGCCTAAGGCAGCCCAACCAGCTGACACAACACCTGTGGCACCCGCAAGTGTGCAAGTGTTGCGTCGGCCACGAACGCCAGGACTGACGGCTCTGCCGTTGGTCCCCTTCTTCCGGCTACCAGACCTCAGGTGGCCATGGATGTAGATGCGGCGGGTCCTTCGACCGCCTCTGCGTCCAACACGCAACAAACTCTGGTGGGAGGGATTCCTTCGTCCACTTCAAACATATTCTGTGTCGGAGGCCGCAAGGACTCCATCTCGTGGTGCTTAGAGCACCAGCGTACATACATGGCACTTTTGTACTGCGTAAGGGCGACATCCTTAAATAGTCATCCGCTAAATGCTATTCTTGAAAACAAAGCGTCCGAAAGGCTGTTTTTGAGCCGTCCGTCGCTTCCTCTGCCTTTCTCTATCCGAGTGAAGGTGGAGGCAGAGGAACTTGGGGTTATTTTATCTGAATCTTACAAAACTGACCTCGTTGAGTTCATGCCGCCTTGGCAACTGCACCCTGTCACCTGTGACATGTCGTTCAAGGAAATTTACAAAAAACATTCGCCCACAGAACTCATCCGACAACACTTCCTGCACTTGCAAAACAAATTCCCATACACTGCTTTTTACACAGATGCCTCCAAAACTGCCACTGCTGTGGCATGTGCTGCACACAGTCCCAACTTTGCCAGCACAAGGGCACTAAACAAAAACACAAGTATAGTTACGGCTGAGGCACATGCTATATTAATTACGCTAGAACACATAATACAAACAAAGACACAACAATCCATTATATACACATACTCATTGAGTGTTGTGACAGCACTGCATTATGGAAAACCAAGTAGGAACATTCTGCTGAACAGGTTAGTTAAAGAGATAACGGCAGCCTACGCTTTAAAACAGGTCATAGTCGTGTGTTGGGTGCCTGGACACAGTGGCATTCCTGGTAATGAACTCGCAGATCAGAGCACCGCTGTGGCAGCACTTCGCTGTAGCGTCGACGTTCAGCAGCATCCCTATCTTGACTGGAAACCATTCATTCGAAAGGCAATCCGACAACTATGGCAGCAACACTGGGGCACTCAGACAGATAACAAACTCCACACTATAAAACCCCAATTAGGCAGCTACTACACAGATAAACACAACAGAACAACGGAGGTATACATGTGCAGATTACGAATAGGCCATACATATGCTACTCACTCGCACCTCCTGCCGGGCAAACCACCGCCACAATGCGACAGGTGCGGACATCGCCTATCCGTCAGCCATGCCTTAGTTGAGTGTGGGTACTTCCACAAGGCAAAGAAAAAGCACTTCCGGGAACTCTACACTCACATGATTCCTCTTCATCCCTCGATGTTTTTAGCTGATCAACCCTTAATTCCAAGTAAATGCCTTTTTGCTTACCTGGGAGACATTGGCTTTTTAAACCGCATATCATACCAAGTGTAACCTCGGGGCCCCTCAGAGTGGGAGGAAGCTATGAGTGTTTATTTATTTTTTACATTCTTACCCTGCCATTCCCATTTCCCCAATTTTATTGTTATTTTAAATGAGGGGCTGTATACACTGCCACACTAACCTCTTTTAATATCGTCACATTTACAGCACCATTTTACTAAAACATCATTCAGAATGATCAACCATTGCGTTGGCGCTCTTTGGCCATCGTTGCCTTTGCGCCATAAAACAAACAGATACAACAACAACGCGCCTTCTACTAAGCTTTCTTCAAGAGACGCAGCTGGGAGACTTGTGGTGAAAGTACCCTAACATTGAATAATTAGGGATGAGCTTGGACGGAGCAATATCCGGCGTATCCAGCCAGGCTAACCCCGCCTGATCCCAAACAACAACCACCACCATCACCACCACCACCGCAACAAAGGTAGCTTACTTTTTTATTATTTAGGAGTGCTTGCCGAGTGCTCACCTACCCCTGCCTATTCTGCGCCGTATTTCTCTCTCGTGGTTGGGGTTAGTGGAGATGGAAAATGACATATAATTCTACCCTGTTCACTCATCTGCTGCCTTTTTTGTGATTACCGGGATTGGACTGGACTGCACTGCGAAAACATTTATTTGTGTTTTTTGAGTCGTTAGCCGGCAGTCCGTGGCCCACACCGCCCCTCACTACACAGAAGCTGTGGGGATGGGAAGATGACCCGTTGCTCTCTGTTATAACGGATCAATGTAGTTATAATCTTTCGGCTCATCACCATTTAGTCAGAGGTCGCTCACGATGACGATGATGACCACTCATCCTGACGGCCTTACACGTATAAGCTCATAAAAAACAAAGTATTGCTTTGGGGAGGGTTTGGCTTGTCTTTTATGAAAAAAGAGAGCAATGTAAAAGTGCTCGTCCGTAATCTTCTCCTTTTCGCCAAAAGTTACGCTTCACTCAGGCTGCATTGTGTGCTATGACAGGGCTACAGGCTACAGCCAGTGATGTCACGGCTGGTCAATTTATTTAACTAAAAAACGAAAAAGAAAGAGTCAAGACTGACTTTTCGCCAACATGTGGCAAGGCGCGCTTCATGTCGTCCTTCTGGAGCAGCGAGAATTTACGCCCTCGCGGAATCAGGACATTTCAAAACATGCCTTCCCGACGCGAAGCCCTCCACGCGATTGTGTTCAGTGTTCAGAAGGGATTTCGGTCTTGCCGGAACTCGAACACATTATCCCTTCACGCGAACACGCTACGTCTCTTGTGAAGGAGCAATGCGCAAGAGTCACACTTATACGCCACAATGTGCACGCGGAACAATGTGTAATCTGCACGAGACATGATGTCACAGCGACCTCCCTCCATTGTAAGTCCAACAACTCGCAAACTTATTTCCTCTACTGCAGACCCGAGAGTTGTTTCCTCGCAATACACTTTCAGTCCTTCCCCTTCCTTCCTTCCTTCCTTCCTTCCTTCCTTCTACCCATTACAGGCAAACTCGCAGTTGCCTCCCATCACCACACTGGCGCCTCTCCAGACAAGAAGCTACAAACTTGGCGGGGGATTTAGACGAATACCTATCAACATCCCACCCGCCTTCACCTCATCTTCCCCACCCAACACCCTTCCCTCTGTGCTCACTGTCCCCAGCCTGGCACCCTCTACCATATACTATGAAAGTTTCAACGAACTCCGTACTTGACCCCACTTCCCAACCCCACCTACGAGCAGTGAGGGGGGGGACGGGGCGAAGCCCACTCATCAGCCTCTGCTCGATAAATAAAAAATATTTAATTTCTCTCTTCCTTCTTTCCTTCCTTCTTTCCTTCCTTCCTTCCTTCCTTCCTTCATTCATTCATTCATTCATTCATTCATTCATTCATTCAGAACTGCTTACCAGGAGAGGAGTTCTGAGTATTCTCCATTTCATGTCCATTTCAAAGTGTCCCCTTTAAGCGGACCCTGATTGGCTGAAAGCCGACGGCAGGATATGACGCAGCACTAATAATTCGACATCATTGGTCAGAGGCCCCGCAGTGCAATTACTTCATGGCTGAAAAGGACACAAAATGGACGCTTTCGAAACATACCCAATTCAGAATTCTGCCCCCCAACATCCTAATATATATTAAGTATGGTAGAAATGTTCGAGGTGTATGTTCATGCGCCTACAAAAATACAAGATTCAGACCCAAGCGCTCTGACCAATTTTTTCCCTTCGTTTTTTCTGGAATAATTTCACACCGCTGTTCTTTAAGCGAAATCCCGGACTGCATGTTTAAAATTCAAGGCCTCGGTCAATTATTTGCACGCGCTTGTGTTAATAAGAAAAAGGCAGACGTAGCAGGCACCGCGGTTCATCGTTCGCCCTTCGCTCTTTTCGTTGTGGTGTGCCGCCACTTAATCGGTATTTATACAGGGCAAATCTGATAACCTCCCCTTTGTGCCGCTTTTGCAAAGAAATTGAATCCGAAGAGCACTTCTTTCTTTTTTGCCGCCGATTTTCTAACCATCGGGGAAGGCTGCTGGAGATTCCCCTGCTCCGTCTTCGACTGCCTTTGACGGTACCGTTGCTTTTGTCGTTCGGGGGGACTAGGCTGGGCCGATGCCATAGGGACGTGTACAACGCCATCCACTCCTTCATTTCGGAGACAGCTCGTCTGCAGTGTTAAAAACATTCCGATTAGGCTGGCTTTTACTATAGTTGTCCTACTCTTCGCTCTGTTGTTTTTTTTTCATGTTTTCTCTCTCTATCTCTCATTAACCTAGGCCAAATTCTTTCTTCTGCTCCATTATAAAGTTTACTTCTCTCTTTCTCTCTCACATGATTGATTGTAATGAAAACATAACTCTTCTTGGCCAATCCCCCTAAGTGGGTATGCGCCATTTTTCCGGCCACCACCACCACCACCTTCGCTCTTGTATCCAACGACCCAACCGATCTCCGGCGATTTTGAGAAATTAGTGCTTCTGGTAAGCTTAATTTTTCCCCCTCTAGCAGATTGTGATAGCTCTCTTGTAGTGCGCATGGGTTGAATACAAGAAATCGAGGGTGGCAATTTAGAGTACAACGTCAAAATGTAATCCTGAAGACCCATTGTCTAGGATGCCGGCCGACGGAGCCCCAGCTGAGCGCTGCAGCCGGGGCTGGAGTGCCGTCGGACGACAGTTGAACATTTAGGAATAAACTGGCACATGGCTCAGCGTCAGCCGCCGTGCGGTAGAGGTTCGGTGTTGATTTGATTGTAGGTTTTACCGCGACGACGCAACGCAGGAGATGAGGCGCGCCGTAGTGGAGGGCTCCGCGGATTAATTTTGACCACCTGGGGATCTTCAACGTGCGCCGAAATCTTGTACACACGGGCGTTATTAGATGCAGAGCATCTGATTCAATCGCCTTGTCCCTCCGGCGTCGTCGTCGTTGTCGTCGTCGTTGTCCACCCCTCCCCCATTCTCCTCTCCGCGCCAGCTGCTCTCTTCCGCTCACCGCCTCTCCTCTCCGATGGCGAACACTCTCTCGCGAGGGGCATTGGATTGGATTCGATTGCCTTGGCTTGGCTTGGATTGGATTTGGATTGGATTAAAGTGGATTGTGTTGGATTGTGTTGCGTCATAGCCGCGGCACGTTGCGTCATAGCCGCGGCAGACGCGCTGGGGCCGGCGCATGTGCAGTACTCTCTCTTCCGCGGTTTCCTCTCCTTCCGGCGCACTGCGCATATAACCGGTGTGCCGTTCTCCGGCGAAGCAACATCCACGCTTGGCTCAAACACCTAGAGCCCACGCCGCTTTACAAGTACGCCAACGTCGTCATCGACTGGGACCGGCTTACGCAGTCCCCTCAACGTTATGCGCGCTATAAAACGCGGTCCCTTCGGCGCTCCGCCTATGCGTCGCATCTACACAGGGGTTCCCGCGAGGGGAGGTGGGAGTTTTTAAATGCAAAGCATTTCAGTACCTCACGATGTCACCCGCGTTGACGTCCGTCGTGGTCCGCACCGTTGTTGTCCGCACCTGTCCCCCTACACTATATAAAAAAAATACCATCCGGCGCCTGGTTTCGATCCCTCGACCCTGCAGGCGGAACGCAATGTACATGGTGCTCTACCCACTGCGCCACAAAGCCGACACAGAGTGGGAGCCTACGAACGCGCCTTATATCCTTGACTCATTCAAACTACGTCAAGAAGCTGCTGATACAACGCATTCACTACCACCAACTCCCCAAACACTAAACGTTAACGCAATACACCCACCCCCTATGCGACGCATTTACTCGAGTCCCCCTCGCGGGGAGATGGGCCCAATTTTTTTTGCTTTTCGCCTCCATCAGAAAAGCGGCAGCCTCGGCCGGGAATCGAACCCGCGTCCTCGTGCTCAGAGGTTCGGTGTCAGGTTCACGCTACGAAGGGGAGTGGTTTAAGTGCTGCTCGTGGCAGTCATTTACTTTTGTCTATCTAATTTGAATTACATTTGGCATGGCTTAGGTCAGTTTTTGCTGCTTCAAATGAATGTTTTAAAGCAAAGCTTTTTATCTCTACCAGCCAACGGTTCTTTCGCGGCGTGCGGGACAATAAACTCCCAACGCGGCGGAGGCGGCCGGGGGAGGGGTGGAAGGGTGAGGGAAGGAGCGGGGGGTTTCACTCGCGCAGTACACTAGATTGCGCGGTGAATGATCCCAGCGTTCCCCGCGCGGAAATGCCTGCTCGCATGCGGACGGGTCGGTGGTACGGCTTTGTCGTCTGCTTTAGCGACGGTTGTTTTCGACCTGCTTTGGCGCAGCTTCGCGTCCATTGCGCGCTTCCTTCACCCGGCTTGACTAACTTGTTCGCCAGCACCTCCTGGGTAACCTGGACCCGACGGAATTAAGTGGTCGTACGGCAAAGATACGTTAATGAGTGGTTTGCAGGACGTGAAAATAAAACGTATAGAGACCACATACAGACATCTGGTCACTATTGGCGGTGAGCGCGAACACAGGCGGCGCTGCGAAGGCGGCCCGGTGACGTCAGCTTAGGGATTCTCGCATTTGTCGTCTGCTTCACTCAGGATCGCTCTCCCTGCTGTTTCTTTGCGCTCGGTCAACGTATGATGCTTGTCAGCACCAGAATTGGCGTATGGGTAACTTTTTATCATAATAATAGGCTTAAAATCGCATACACGAGCTCATGGTGTCAATTAAAGTCTAGTTTTGGATACCGCTACGGGAGAAACATTGCCGGCGCCACCCCATTCCTTGCGAAACCGGTCCTGTGCGGAGCGCGAAGAGTCGGAGTTAGGCGTCAGCTTCTCATGTAAGCATTCAAACAAAAGGAACAGTCAGCTGCTAATAACCGACAACAGCGAAAATGGAAGACCAAAACAAATTCTAGGCCTTCAGGGCTGTCGGCTTTGGCAGAAGGCATCACGATTCCCGTAATCATATGTACGGTAAACAGTTTTTGCAACCTTGCCGAACGCTCGAACGCGTTTTGTCACATCACTTTACGTTGTCAGGGCATGAAAGTTTGCCGACATGCAATATAGACTGCAAAAACTGTAGGTTGAGTTCCAAATAACCCAGTGTGTATATACGCGCGTGCTGATTCTATACCAGGCATCTAACCAGTATGGAGGTTTATTGAGCAAAACGAGTCACGTCTTCGTTAAATTTATAGTAACACATATATGTTTGTTAAGACCTGGAGGGATATTTCGGAACATTTTGCCCAGCCATGTCTTCCCGATATTCGGATATGAGTTATAGGAAAACTGCACTAAAGAGGAGGAAAACTTTGTTTAACAATTAAATCGATCTGGTTAGTGGGCCGGGTCTTCAGTCCAGGACAACAGAGTAAAAGTAATTTTCTTCAAATCATAGAACGCCATCCCGAGTAGAATAGGATTTGTTCTTCGCGCCTGGAAGGGTTGAAAAGCAATAAAAAGCTACTTGAAATTCGTCTTCGGTTGCGAGTCTTGTAATATATGCAGGTATACTATTTATTACGTTAGTTAGCGAGTATATCATGCCTTCAACACCGTTATCATGTCATCATTGTTCGAGTTGAGAGTCAGTTCGTTATGATAACGATATAATTACGATAGAAATTCGGAGCACAAAAGCCGCCTTCGAGTACTGTGGACCACGTTGTTTAGGGCGCGATCGCGGTGGCGTAGCACAAACCTTCTCATTGTATTTGCATGTGAATAAACAAAGCACGCTGCGGATATGCACCTTCTTGCACGCAGCCGTAATGAAAGCCAATTTGCGAAGAAGGGAATGTATGCCATACAAAATGAAGGAAATATCCACACGACTCTTGTGAGGCTCCCAAACATCCCGAAACCTCCTAATAAGAAGTTGGTGACGGCGCAGAAAAATTAATGCGTTGGGCAAAAAAAAAGCAAGAAACATTAATCCGATACAAGACAACAACGAAAGAAACAGAAGAAAGCCGCTTTATTTCCTGCTGTGTGATGAGCGTGTAGAGGCCGCTGCTTGGTACGTAGTATTAGACTGTTGAGTCTCCATAGGAGCATCTCAAAAATACTGCAGGGAAGCCTACGCATTTTGAATACTTATCGAGAAGCTCTGATCGCTGATCCTCGCGAATAAGCAAGAAAGGACGACTTACACACGATCTTCTGACCGATACTCTGAAGAAAGTTGTTCTCTATCTCTTCGTGTGTTGCAAATTTGTGGGGGATACAGCTTCAAATTATTCAGATGCGTCAGAAGCTGGCAAAATAACTGAGTCGCTAGAAATGCGCTTTTTAATGCACTACAGCAACGAAGTAGGCGATTTCTAGCCCAGGCACTGCTGCCCCTCACAAGCGGAGTGTAGCAGACGACAGCGGCGCGAATCCCTAAGCCGACGTCAGAGCCAGGGGGCGCCACTCAAAGATCTCACCGCGAATAGAAACGCTACCTTTCACGCACTGCTTGCCACAAATGGGACTCTGTTTTCTAAATGGGTGAATACTAATTCGGTTGTATTATAAGAGGTATTACAAAACACGAAAGGAACAACTGGTTCTGATAAATCGTGATTATAAACGTTTCTTCAGCTTTCTCGCAACTCTCAAACTTACTCAACTAACCAGTTTTAATCGGTATAAATGGGAATCACTATAAGTTCACGTGCTGAATTGTTTCGGTGTCTGCGCTTGTGTCGCGCGGTGGTGTAGCCCCGAGCTAGCACATCAGGATGGCTAGGTTCCGCTGTCTCACCCTTCGAACGACGCACCTCTCCGTTTTCTTTCTGCCGACGCACGGCCGGGCTACTGCGGTGGCGTCCGCCGCTCTAGAAGTGGCCGGCGCTGCTGCTGCGTTCGGGACGCCGCCCCCACGAATTCCAGGTAACGGCGGGCAGAATCTTTGGTTTCACTCTTTGTTGAGCCACATGTGTGAATCCAAGTGGCGTCGCTAGGGCAATCGTTTAGGGTGTCGTTTAAAGTTTGGATTTCCAACCACCTTCACAGCGTGGATTGGGGCCAATCTTTTTGTTCGTTGGGTTATGGTAGGTCAGAGTACGTTACGCCACGTTAGGCAGGGCGAGGTAGAGCCAGGCTGCACTTTCTTGGTTTTTTGTTTGCGAAACGCCGGCGGACGTCGCTTTATTGGCATGCTTATAGTACCGTCGGCCGGCACTGTAGACACCGCCCTTTAAAAAGTGGAGACTGTGTTGGTTAAGACGTTCTGGGATCTCTTTCGAACCAGCAAAGCCTAGAAAAAGAGAGTAAAAGCATGCCCACGGGCATGAATAATGTTCGCTATATTTCCAATTTAACCATTGAAATGCCCTGAAGCTGCTTCTTTTGAATCCATTGCACCTATTATGGGCATCGCATGTTGGATTGAAATTTCCTGCCTACGCGAAAAAATTGAGAGGCACGCGTGCCATCAGAAATGTTTCAACAACAACGATGGCCAAGGCAAAATCCTTTTTTTTATTTTGCGTTTGTTGCAGCGCACAGAGCTTCCATGGCTGTTTCTCCTGGCTCAACTGGGGCAGGTATGCTTCGGCCTTTACTTTCTCTTAAATAAGGGGCGCTGACCCAAAAATCTTGCATCTTGGTTTTTTGTTGCGATAAGTAGTGAATGACTTACTTATCACGTATGGAAACCTCATTTTGCTTCAGCGTGCGACGGTTGTTGAATTAGAGGCATTTTTAATGCGGTCAGTTGCAGTTTCGGTTTCAGCGGGTGCCGCGAAACGTGGGATTTTGCATAAACTAAGCGGTCCACGTGACTGTCGGATGTATATCACAGATCAGCGCTGCCGTAGCACTGTCGAATCAGCGTCGCCGGCAGTTTCTGCGAATTCCCCTACGTGGCGATTTTTTCAGCCGCTCAAATGAAGAGCGACCGTACACGTGACGCTGCCAGTACGAACTGGGCCTGTTCGATTTTCCACTTATGGCTACCCGCGGGCTTCCACAGGTAACAGTCGGTAATTCGTTTTTCCCGGGCAGCCCAAAACGTCACTTCCGGCGGCGCCAGAACATCTTCGATTTTTTAGATGCGAAGGCATCTCATTCACTCGCCTTGTCCCTGCATCCGGCGTCGTCGTCGGCGTCCACCCCTCCCCCATTCTCCTCGCCGCGCCAGCTGCGCTCTCCGCCGCTCACCCCCTCTCCTCTCCGATAGCGAACACTTTCTCGCGAGAGGCATTGGATTGGATTCGATTGGATTGGGTTGGCTTGGCTTGGCTTGAATTGGATTGGATTGGATTGGATTAAAGTGGATTGCGTTGGATTCTGTTGCGTCATAGCCGCGTTACAGACGCACTGGCGCCGGCGCGTCCCCTCACCGTTATGCGCGCTATAAAACGCGGTGCCTGCGCCGCTCCGCTCCATCGTTCCAGCGCCGTTCCTCCGCTGTCCAACGCTGCAACGTGAACCCCCTATGTGTCGCATCTACACAGGGGTACCCGCAAGGGGAGGTGGGAGTTTTGACACGAAAGTGTTTCATGCCGGGCTACACACCAAGGTCTCATGGACGTCATATCCGTCACGAAAATGACGTCTCCAGAAAAAGTGCCATTGACGAGGCGGCGCCCGTATTCGGACGTACGAGGCACTCGGCCAACTGCGCTCAGAACACAGTCAACAGCTCTACGAACGCGCCTTATATCCGTGCCTATGAATCATTCAGATGGTTCTGCCGTTAAGGAGAGGCGAAGCGAAGTAGCGCATCATGACGCTAATAAGCGCTTGCAGTTGGCGCCTCGACGCCAGCGCTTTTCGTGTACGGGGTACACATGCACGTGAATTGAGGCTCCCTCCGCTGTCACGTTGTTCCCATGAACGTTAGTGTTTCAAGCTGTGGTTTCTGTGCATGTCATTTTTGGTTTTGATGTCCCGGAATAAACCGCTTATTTTTCTCTTTCTTGCGTGTCAGCTTCACTTCGCCTTGCGGGATCGGGCTCGCGAACCGTTCGCACATGAAGGAGGTTCCTTCGACATTCAAAGGCTCCTGTGAAGGCATCTTTCACTTTCGTGCTTTACTGATTCCTAATGAAAGGGAAATCAAGCACAATTTTTGTATCGGCAATTTCTGGCTCCCCGCAAGCTGTTCTACCGCCCGGGCGCTTGTGGTCTGGAAGCGAGAGGGCGCCAATCTGGCAGCTATAGCGGCGACGCTGCAAGCAGACGACAAAAGGAGAGGTTTCGAAACAAAATTGCGAATATTTTTGGTTCTTTCTGATTTTATTATTTCAAGTTCATTTATTTGATATGAAAAGTAACTTTTGCGCTTGTTTCAGTTTATTTTTCTCATCGCATCACCTGCTTTTTTTTTTTGTATGGGAAGTGAGATGACAGATGATACGCGTCTAAACGGTCATTTGCGGTTCGTCTTCTGATAGACATGGAGGGCCTATTTCAACTCGTGGGTGAGGGCGGCGTGGCAATTCTAGATGAACGCATGTCTGTTTTTATTTCTTCAGGTAAGTGGTTATAACTGAGTACATTGCTTTCCCGGTGTCATGAAAGTTTTTGTTTATTACTCGTGAAGGAAAAAGCTCCCCGCACCACTCTGGCGTCATGGGCGCTGCCAGGAAAGCCGGCGAACGCGTCGATGAACACCATGTCTGCATTGCCGATACCCTGGAGTATGATAGAGTGAAACTTTGCGATTATAGTAACTCCCTTAGGACTCCGAGGGTCTAGATATGCGGACATGGCACCAATAAATCCGGCCGATCGTGCACGCCTGGCAGTCCTTCGCTTCCTAGATGAACGAGAGCGTGCATGGAACACCCGCTTGTTGAGCTCCCGTTCTGCTCGGTCCGGCCAGCAGACTTCCCGTCCTCTGACAGAAAAAAAAATCTGATGATTCAGTTGACTGCGTCGTAGACAGATGACTCGCTCACGTCGAATTTGTCACCGATCATGTACATGGTACACTGTTTACTGATGTACGACAGGGAAATCAGCACTGTCTTCTGGCCATGCATTTTGGGGGCGTCCTCGCAGTCATTCGGGATATAATTCGTAGTGTTCAAATTCGGCGACCAGGGCTGCCACAGTATGCCACCGCAGGCGAAAGTCTCCTGAACTCGAGTTCCAGGTAGGTCGGCACAACGTTCTCCACGTAAAGGTGTACGCAGTGGCGTTCTTCCTGCTCGACCATAGCGAGGACGCCGCACACAATAAAAAACTGCCTGGCAATTACGATACTCCCTAATGTGATATTTGGGCGCAGCATCAGTGCGCTGAGGCAGTACTCACTTGTGGGTTCTCTCGACGGCAGCAATGATAAGCCTCTGCGTCGGCGGGAAGTGCGTCTCGGGAAGAGACCGCGAACTGCGAACTACGCACATCATAGTCACGCTCAAGGCCCCCTGACTTGTTCGCCAAGTGTCGTGCCGTCGAGCGCCTCGTGCGGGCACAGCATACTGCCCTCTCCTATCCCCCACCGCACACTATCGGAGCGCGCTGGCTCGCACAGCCACGGCTGTGCGAGCCAGCGCGCCCTCCCCTTCCAATTTAGCGACACTCTCCGCCTTTGCTTTCTTTCATCGTTCGCTTTTTCTTTCACCCGTCGGCACAGCCATCGTTCGCTCGGTCACGACAACGGCGGCGCGGCTCAGCCCACGAACGGGCGACAAAGGGCTGCGCCCTAAAACGTCGCCTTGACCATCGTACCCGCCTCATTCATCTTCCAGATGACGGCGGTCCGCCTAGAACGCGTCGGCGAGAGCAGCGAGCGTACTTATTGCGTCATCCGACATTTTTCCCCTGAAACTGTAGCCATGGAGGAAAGGCTTACTCCATCACTGTAGCAGACGACCGAAAAAAAAAAAGTTGCTGCACAGCGCTCGTCGCGGCTGGGATTTTTTGGTCCCCGCTTTCGGTGTATCCCTAAGTGCTTCAGCAACATAATCATGACGCAACTTCCTGCCCAAGAGCGAGCTTCTGGCAGCCCGCGGGCTGCCAGAACGCCCGTAAATCGAACAGGCCCACCGCTGCCATGGCTCGAAAACGACGCGTCACGCTCGACACAGTGGGTGGGGAGACGCGTGCTGGGAGGAGTGGCCGGTCTGCCTAGAGGTCCGCCTACAGATGTGTTAAGGCAAGAATACATGGAGCGAATTTGCGACTAAAAGACGAACAAAAACGTACGCTTGTCCCGCGCCTGCTAGAGGTAAAAAAAAAACAGATTGTACATCTGAGATGGATATACGAAAATGGTGTTGCAAGAAGTGAAGTTCGCGCTTTGCGGAAATGGCATCACCACAAAAACGCGGCTGCGCCAGGATTCGACCCGGGTGCTCCGTCACCGCGACGGGAGGTGCAAGGCGCTTTACCGACTCCGCTACGAGCTGAAGCGCTTTTTTTTCTTTATTGCCGGTCTTCGACACAACACAGAAACACAAAACAAACTTATTTACATGAGCAACTGGAGCGACGAGCCACCAACCTATGAAGGCTGATGTCTCTCTAAAATTCCCTAAGCGTAGTGAAGGGTTCTATCCTTGACAGCCACTAAGGAGCGCATGCCTTACGCTTCTGCACTTCTACGTACTCTGTGATATGGACTCACGAAAACATTGCCGCGTAGGGCGGGCGTCCACATCACCGTGGAGCCAGGCCATGCGCGAGCGCCATATGCTATACACGGCTACCAACATAACGAGGTCCAAAAGTGCCCCCTCCCCGTTTTCTACAGCTCAAAAGCGTATGCCTTGTGGGCTCAGCGGGAAGCCTTTATGAAGGGTCCTCTGGAGAACATCCCACAAAAATACCGCAGCCCAACAATGCAGAAAAACGTGCTCTATCGTTAGCAGCAGCTGAGCATGATTTGCGGGTTGGCGGCTGTCTTGTGGCCCGTGCTTGGCGAGCTACGTCCTGCTGGCGGGTCGCTTCGGCAAAGGTGTACTGCCGTCATATTCATGACGGATATGACGTCAGTGAAACCTTGGTGTGTCCCTGCATAAAACACTTTCGTGTTAAAATACAGGGTGTTGCGACGATAACTGGAACACTTTAAAAATTTTTCCTGAGCGATCCGCCGCTCTGTTCGCGCTCAAACTTCACACAAAGGTCGCATTTTGTGGTCTATTTTGTTTGACACCGGGAACAACAACGGTACTTACCTGTTTATTCTGAAAATAAATAAAAACGATTTTCGCCTATGGGAAAATGGCCGCTGATTTGGACGTGCGAGCCAGCGCAAGTTGATGTTGGAACGACGGAACCACCTGCAGAGTGAAACGCATGTTTGGGATTCACGTACGGAGCCAACTGGTGCAGCAGACGATCAGAAAATGCACCTAGAAATGAGCTAACAGACGATCAGAAAACCCGGTTTTCGGGCTCGCACGTCCAAATCGCCGCCATTTTCCCATAGGCGAAAATCGTCTTTATTTATTTTCAGAATAAACAGGTAACTACCGTTGTTGTTCCCGGTGTCAAACAAAATAGACCACAAAATGCGACCTTTGTGTGAAGTTTGAGCGTGAACAGAGCGGCGGATCGCTCAGGAAAAATTTTTAAAGTGTTCCAGTTATCGTCGCAACACACTGTATAAAATCCGAAAACGAACAAGCCTAAGTATAACCAGAGTCCTTCAATGCTTTACATTGAAAGACTCTGGTATAACGTACTCTTTGGTACTAAAGGTTGCTTCTCAGCAAGAAGACCCTGTGTGCAGGGGTGCACCCTTTGCAGGCCGCCTGCTTCTTTGTACTGGCGTCATTTCCGTGACGGATGACGTCACTCAAATGGTTGTATACCCCGGAATAAAACGCTTTCGTGTTAAAAAGTTCATTTCATCCCCGAAATGTGCGATCTACGTTTCTCGAAGCTACAAAAAGGAAAGACCATGACCCTGACCCCAAGCGGACGTGCTAAACCAATGCCAGCTTTCCAGAAATTAATTTTTAATGTCGCCCAATGGTTTTATCGTGGTGCAAAAATATGTTACATTTTGCACTTACTTGCGCTTCTGCCGTACATGCTCGTGTCTTTCTTTTCATATGTGTGCATGGTTAGCTACGCTTGTGGGGAATCTGCGATTTGTTGCAAATGCTCAAATTGTTATTGCCAGGGCGAGCGTACCAATGCAAAAGTCATACTGGTGTTTTTCGCGTGCAATAAACGTGAATAAATGACGCGAGGACCAGCCAGGGATTCATATACCACCTTCTCCTATGGAGGACTTCGACAACCACCCAAAATCGACATTCTGGATAAGCCCCTGCGTCCGGCAGAAGGCGTACATGAAGTAGCAGCACTGTGATAGTACCGCCAGAAGCTTGATCGGTATTCTAGGCTCGTCATTCTTAAAGTGAAGTACCCATTCCAAGAAATAAATTGTATTTCCATAAGCAAACCCATCGATACTTGACACAAAAAAAACGTACACAAAACGGAAAATAAGCTTACCCCGGAATCCTCTGGGACACAGGCTTTCAAGCGGCACAACACCTATCCAAGCGTTGTTCAGTTTTTCCTCCCTCGTAAACTTGCATGTGCACCTTTGTTGTCCCCAGTGTAGTTGCCTGGTGTCGTGGTACACAGCACTTGCACAGCATCTAGCGTCGTTCTTTCGACATTTCCAAAGCTCGCAGGTGCATAAACACTCACAGGATTACTCGAAACACGAGCAACTCAACGGCACGCCGACAAAGACGCGCCGGGCAGTGCCGATTCCGAGGGGCCGAAGGGCCGTCTTCTGCCGGACGTGCGATGCTCCGACGTCGCGGTGACAGGTGCACGAGAGATCGACACCGCTGAACTCGTCAGCCGCCTCATGTAGTCGCCCCATTAGCTGACGTTGTGCGAATGGAAAGGGCACACAATTACCTTGGACTCGCGCCGCCTCGGCCAACCGCCCTCTCCCTCGCGCTATGACGACACTCTCCTCCCCGTTTTCTTCCAGTCTGCTTTCTTCCCATAGTTGGTTCGGTTACAACGCCGAGGCCATCGCCGCCACGAAACCACAGTAGTGGCGACCGAAGTGCTGCGCACAAAAAAAAAAAAAAAAAGGCTTGCGCCCATGGCTGGTGCCTTGTCGCTGCATTCCAAGAAGTCCCAAAGTACAAATGATTCCACTATGTGGAGCGCGAGCAGTTGAACGCGTTGAAGCAGTTTCTTAAGTGCAGAGCAATTTAGGCGCTCACCTTGTCGTCCTAGCTCGCTCGTTCCACCCAAGTATATATACTTGGGCGGCGTCCCGGAGTAACGCTGTTGTTCGCGGCGTACCCCATCTTCGAATGCCAAGCGGTTTATATATCCATAATCGTTCGAAACTCGTGAAATGCTGGCGCTTGTCATACATCTTCCCGTTGTTTAGCGCGAAGAAAACTACAGGTACATTTGAGGAAAAATATACGTAATTAACCGGCAGCTCCAGCGTTCCTTTAGTGAAAGACGCCCGTTGGGTTGGTTTTTTACGATAGTAAACGCAAAATGTGGCAGTGCAACGCCGGCACGTGCGGGAAGAAAAGCACAAAGAGAACAGAACTCCCGCTAGCGCAGCTTCAGGCAAAGGGGGGGGGGGGGGGGGGGGAGGGGGAGGGGGCGAGCACTGGGAAGGCGGGAAATGTGAAGTGCATGGGGTGGCAGCAGTAAGCGGATAACGGCGGCACAGCCCATTATGGCGAATCACTGCTCTGCACTTCCGCCAGCTTTCAGACTGAGTGGAACGGCTTTAATTTTTGTACAGTGGCGTTACGACTACGCTCGCTGTGCAACGCCACCCCGTTACAAAAGTGCAGCCGCTAAGCATCATCATCATCAGCGTTAAATTGAACTGATTTGAGCAAACCTCCAGCGTGCTTACCGATGAAGGAGTGGAACGGGAGTGGAAAAGCGTAAGAAGTGGCCGGGAGAAAAAGGAGGGAATTTAGGCGGAAGCGGCGGCATATATGATTGCCGTCTTTCGACCACATTTGCAGCTAAGTAAGCAGATATCTGGCGTATGTAAGCGCTGCTCAGAAACATGTAAACCGTTATTCTCGGGATTTGCGATTATTTGTGCTGCAAATGAGCGTGTCCGTGTTTTTTATGGGTTTCAGAATGGCCGCCGCAAGACTACTGGAGTCAGGCGGGTAAGTTGAACGCTTCGATGTTGTCTTACTGCATCCATACGTATCCAACGTTAGCTGAAGGCTTAGTGACAGGGTGAATCCACCTTATTGTCCTCCACAGTATTAAATCCCTTTGCAATGGAGTGTACACCGTAGTCGTAATGAGGGCCGACTGCCACTACGTTTAATTCAGCAGACCGACGTTTTGGTAATTTTCTCAATATTACCCCAGCCCCGAGGAGGCTTTTAGTGACGTCAAGGAAACTCGAAGTATTGGATAATTTTCCAATTTCGCATTATCCGACTTCAGCAAATAACACAAGAGAGTGCGAATTCGAACTTTTGGGGTTTAACGCACCAGAACTTCACCTGGGCTATGCGGTGCTCCGAGGGGCTTCAAAATAATTTGCACCATGTGGGCATCTTTACTATGCGCCGAAATGTCGACATGTGGGAGTTTTTGCTTCTCGCTTTCATAAATAAAAGTAGGCTAAAATAAATACTCAATCTGTTGGCCGGAGTTTAGCATTTTAGCGACACAATCGAACAGAACTAGAGTCGCCAAAACAATCGCAAAGGCATCTTTTTGTCGGTGGCTTTGGTAGGCAGCCGCCAGTTATATATAAATACAGTGTGGTGCGACGATAATTGGAACACTTTAAAAAAGGTTTCCTGAGCGAACCACCGCTCTGTTCACGCTCAAACTTCACACGAAGGTCGCCTTTTGGGGTCTATTTTGTTTGACACCGAGAACAACGACGGCACTTACCTGTTCATTCTGAAAATAAATAAAAACGATTTTGGCCTATGGGAAAATGGCGGCCGATTTGGACGTGTGAGCCAGCGCAAGCTGATGTTAGCAGGACGGCGAGAGCAAAACGCACGTTTGGGATTTACGGTATTAAGGAGCCAAATGGTGTAGCAGACGATCAGAAGATGTCTTTCGTCCCTAGTCTACGATGATCACAAATACTTGCATAACAGCTGATCCCAATCATAACAAAATCTGCCCATGGTTCATCGTTGCCAATAAACGTTGGATTTGTTTCCTCACCTGCTTTCACATCGCATAAAAAATGTGCAGATTGGTGTTCCAGTTATAATTTTTAAGTTACGCTGGTCTCTCTTTAAATTTTGCTACATTAGGAATTAGAGAGAGGACATTGGGGCGAACAAGTTCAAATGTTTTCGCGCCGCAGCATTTGTTGTCCCTAACAAGGATGTTTTTTTTTTTTTTTTTTCAGCAATTCACGCCGTCGTGCGAGTAAAAAACGGAATGTGGTCATTTAAGCGGTTCACGCAGTCGTCAAAGTGAATAAGAAGAAAACAACGAAGTGCTCGGTTCCCCATTTTGTGAAGTGACCGCAGTCTGTGTCGATGCACTTCTGCAGCCTATCAACATAGCCGCCAGAGACTGCTTCCCTCATCTTGTCGTCGGTAGCGATGAAGGTGGCCTGAATGCGTCTTGCGAGGGCCGCGATATTTGCCACAGGACCACTGCGGTACACCAGGGATTTCACGTAACCCCCACACAAAAAAGTCGCAGGGTGTGAGGTCGGGATAGCGCGGAAGCCAGGGCATCGAGGCCGAACCTCGCCCCATCCAGCGGTTAGGAAAGTTGGGGGTCAAGCCAACCGCGGACTTCAGTGGTGAAGTGGGCGGGTGCTCCATCCTGCTGCAAAACGCAAACCACTTTCTTCATATGGTATTGCACCATTTCGGGCAAAAAGTCTTCTTCGAGGAGCTTGAGGTACGATTCGGCTGTGACAGTGCCGTGGAATAAAAACGGCCTTACGCACCCTTTCGCCAGATTCCGCACCAGACGATGACGCCGGGGGAATTTACTGCTCATGTGGTCACAAAATTCGGATTTGTTTTTGACCAAAACGCGTACATTGGCGGTTCACACGCCCCTCCAAATAAAAGGCTGCCTCATCGCCGAATACGAGAAACGACAGGTGCTTAGGGTCTGCCGCGATTCACCTGAGCTCGAAGCGACGAAAGCTTAAACGGCGCCCCTTGTCGTCGTACGTCAGTCTCTACTGGACCTGCAATTTATAAGGCCTTAAGCCTTTTGCCTCCAAGGTATGACTGACGGTTGACGCCGACGTCGCGAGCATTAGCCCCGCAGGCCTGCATGATAAGCAAGGGTTGGTTTCGAAAGCTCCTACTACGGCCTCGGCAGGAACCGAACGCCGGCACCCTTTCCCTTTCCGCGCTTTTCGTTGTATGTACCCTTCGCTCCAAATGCGACCCTCCACCGAAGCACGGAAGGATAGCTCGGGGGTCACTTGCTCAATCTTTTCTTGGAGAGGGTGCGTAGTCGATGGTACGACTTCGTCTTTACCAGGCAACACACCGCAGGTGCCTTTTCTTCCCCATAAAAAGCTCTCATCTTAACGCTTTGCGGTGAAAGACAGAGAGACAGACACACGGACGGACGGACGGACGGACAGACAGACAGACAGACAGACAGACAGAGAGACAGACAGACAGACAGACAGACAGACAGACAGACAGACAGACAGACAGACAGACAGACAGACGGATGGATGGACGGACAGACAGATGGACAAACGGACGGGCAGACAGATGAACAGACAGACGGACAGACGGACGGACGGACACAAACACGCACACGAAAGTTCACATATAAAACGAGAACAAACAAACAAGCTCGAAGCAACAATCGTGAGGCTGATTTCGCTGAGCCGGATAACCTGGTAAAGCTAGCAGACGATCAGAAATTTTGAAAGCAGGTGGGGAAACAAATCCAACGTTTATTGGCAACGATGAACCGTGGGAATATTTTATTATGATTGGTATCAGCTGTTATGCAAGTATTTTTGATCATCGTAAACTAGGCACGAAATAGAATTTCTGACCCAGTCTAAAATCACAACAGGAATACTGCAAAAACCTAACAAGAATTCCTGTCGTACGACAAAACGACATACCTTGCTGAAGTCGCAACAGAACTGTCATTTACGCTACTCTTCGCAATGAGCAATAACATTCGAACCATGTACAGCTACTGATAGAACATCAGCATCAAAACTAGACAGGAATTCGGCACGACGGAACATCAAAATCAGGACAGGAATACGACACGACAGAACACCAGAATCACGACACGACAAGAATACAAGACGACAGTATGACACGCGAAAATACGACAAACTACAGAAATTCTTATTGTCTTTTTCGACTGCCTGCTGCACCATTTAGCTTCTTCCTACCGTGAATCCCTAACGTGCGTTTCGCTCTGCATACCTTGATTGGCGCCGTCCACCTAACATCAGCTTGCGCTAGCTAGCACGTCCAAATAATCGGCCGTCATTTCCCATAGGCGAAAAGCGTTTTTAGTTATTTTCAGAATAAACAGGTAAGTGCCGTCGTTGTTCCCGGTGTCAAACAATATAGACCCCAAAATGCGGCCTTCGTGTGAAGCTTGAGCACGAACAGAGCGGCGGTTCGCTCAAGAAAATTTTAACACGAAAGTGTTTTATACCGGGGTCCACCAAGATATAACTGATATCATATCCGTCACGGAAATCACATCGCGAGAAAAACTTCGATTGACGCGGTGGAGCCGGGATTGGATTCATGAACGTTTCCGTCACGACGGGAGGTACAAAACGCGCTCCTGACTACGCTATGAGCCGACGCGTGAATAGGCCTCCTGCGCTGGAGTTTTGGCGACATGCAGCGCCCCTAGCGGCTGACGCCTCTGGGTAGTACAAAAGCAGACGACCCTCGCCGCCCTCCATGTGTTTTCAATTACAAGCCAGAGTGAAAGTTGGTTGTGGCGCTTTGTGGCGGGTTTAAATGACTGCATACTGTATGAAATAGCCCTTAAAGTAGCTGCAGAGGCTAAACAAAATAATATCTGCTAAAAGAAGCCGATTTGTCGGCTTTCTTTTGAGCGAGCTGGGAGCGTGGGACAGTATCGCCAGGTCGGGTGGTTTAACTGTTTGACGACAGTTACAGTTTTTTCTTCTTGCGTGCGGTCGACAAAGGAAAGTTCACGAGTAGCATAAACACGGAGCGCTGCTCATCTTACATCCTGAGGTATGGTTGCTTCATCGGGAGCATGCAAGCGAACGCAAGAATTGCGCAGCCGACTCAGCTGACACTGCTGGCCTAGCACCGCCTTTGAAACGAGTGGAAATTTTGTTTCGTATTTTCGCTAACTAAATGATTCTTGCGCGAAGTTTTACGCCGCACGATTTACGAACGGCAGGGTACATGTATACTAGCGAATAGGTGGGGCAATAGCGCCAATTAAATAAACAAATTAAGCGCTATTCGCAAAACACGCACAAAATCACATACCCGCTGCCTGCAGAGATGTGTACTTCTATAACATCACATAACACAGCCGCATACACGGTGCGAGGCCACGAATATTTATATACGATCATCACTGACTGTGTTGGTTTTCTAGTGCAGGGGTCGTCGAATGTGAACGCCGACACGCCAGTTTTGACTTCAAATGGAGTTAGACAGCGAGACAAGAATTGCCCCCCCCCGCCCCCCCCCCCATCCTCACACTTCGCCAGATTATTGTCAAATATTATTATAAATTCGCTGAATTTTGCATACAAAGCCCCCCCTCCCCCCCCCCGCCCCCCCGCCCCCCATGGAACTCGGCCGTTGCTGACCCTCATTCTAGGCTATTAAGTGCGAACTGGGAATGTATGCTGCAAGAGGGTAATTAAGTAAAGTGAGAGCAAACAAGGAAAGCGAGCGGCCTCTTAGTTCGCCCGACCACTTTGTTTTACGGCCACTCATTTCGGAATCGCAAAACAGATTTCACGCTTCTGACGGTCGCGGCATTTTGTCACTGAGACACGCAACAAAACGGCAAGCTAACGCTGCACCATGTATTCGTAACGGCGACGCAAACGAGCACTGTTTAATGAAAGTGCACGCATAGTGTGTAGGTACGCAAAAGAGCGGCGCACCGCAGCAGGCGAGCCTGCGGTCCGCCGGACTCGCTGGCTTTTTAAAGCGCGATCATCGCCGATTGCGTCACTCTTCTTTTTTGAGCGGCTGTTTTTGAGAAGTCTTTGTCACCTAGAGTATTAGTTTAAACTAGAAATTTCACTTCGTACGACCATCGATCGGTGAACCTGCGAGTAGCAGACGCCGTCACGGTCCCGGCACTTTCGTCGGCGCTGGAAACGTGTTTAGCGCTGCAAAGCTTTTTCCCCTAATGCCAAGGTGATCGCTGAAATAGATCGGACGCGTCGGGGATGAGCTGGTGACCACGTCGCAAAATAATCGGGAGCGTCGAGCTCATTTTGCTTCTGTCAACACGGGATCCTATGGGACCCGCGCAGCTTTGTACTACCCGGAAGTACTGCCCGGAAGCCGCTTGCGCAGCGCCCCCTGGGCAGAGCAGGAGGCCTATAGCCTTATCTATGTTCCGAGGCGCCGACAGTTGGCGCCTCGAAGCCAGCGCCTACGTGTACGGGGGACGCCCAGCGTAAGCTGCGGAGAAACCGACTTGCTGATATCGCGCTCGTGTCGTGACGTAACACGGTCCGCTGCAGCGTGTGTTCACCAAACGATTTGCTGATAACTCGTTTGGTTTCGCTCGCACGGACGGTTTGCGAGCGCCTGTGTTTCATTCGGATCTACGCAATGCTCCGACGCGTGCAATCCAGTGTCTAACGTTGATTCGTCTAACGGTGCCATACCAAGGAAATACAAATAGCGACGTTCAAGTTCATACCGATGCACAATGAACATTCAACTGTTCCTGTGAATGCACATTTCACTTTCGTGTTTTACCGGTTCCTATGAAAAAGGGAACAACCATACTTTTTTTTTTAATTGTTCCAATTATTGTCGCACCATACCCGCCGCGGTGGCTCAGTGGCTAAGGCGTTGCGCTGCTGAGCACGAGGTCGCGGGTTCGATTCCCGGCCGCGGCGGTCGCTTTTCTGATGGAGGCGAAAATTAAAAACGCCCGGGTATACGAGATTTCGGCGCACGTTAAGGATACACAGGTGGTCAAAACTAATCCGGAGCCCTCCACTACGGCGCGCCTCATCGCCTGCGTTGCGTCGGCGCGTTAAACCCTACAATCAATCTATTGTCGCACCACCCTGTATTTATCGAAATAAGGGTAGGCAGTGAGGAAAGCAAAGGGGGAATGTGGTATGTCATTTATCATTGCTGAAGCAGGTCCATAGTCTTGAAATGAAGCGGAGAAAAACATGCCCGGAGGGTGAGATCCGCGCCCACGACCTAGGGGCTGTTCTCCTTTCCATTTTAAAGCAAAGCTTTTTACCTCTACCCCCCAAGGGTTCTTTCGCGACCGTTGGTGTCACCAGAAAACTCCAGCGAACAAATAAAAGAATGCACTGGCACCGCCGGGAATCGAACCCGGAACTAATAGACTAACAAAGCGAGAGCCCGTTGTCTCACCGATTTAGCTACGAGGTCACGCGAAGACGGAGAAGACAGGTGGTGTACTCACCAAGCACATCTACGGGTTTACCCCCTGCGTTCTCGCTGAATGCCACGTGAAAGCGTCACGTGACCACTCACGCCCGTCTAGCGGCCCTGTGCACACCTTGCGCATGTGCTAAGAGTTACAAAAATTAAAGGAAGCTCACACCAATGCATGGCATCTCACTTCTAGTCCGCCAATGTGATAAAGCCTGTGGCCTCCAGTGTTCACGTAAAAAATCACAGCTCCTTGTCGTCCGCCCTCGCGCCAAATCAAGGAATACATTCAAATACTCCTTGATGACCAGGCCACCACTCCAAGCCCGGCATCAAGATCCTGGGCCTACATCTCGGGGCTAACACAAAGAGTGTCGTCTCCTCGCAGCGCCTCAAAAACAGCAATAATCAAATCATACACATGATCAGGCGAGTTGCCACCAAGAAGTGTGGCCTAAAGTAACCCGGTACCTTTCGATTAATTGAAGCTTTTGTCCTATCGAGAGTCACTTACGTCAACCCCGTGTCTTCTTCTGAACAAGGAAGACATAGAGATGCTTTATATAATGAATAGAAAGGCGGTCGAGCAGGCCATTGGTCTTCTCATGAGTGCGTCCACACACAGGCTGCTTAGCACGGGGCTCCACAACACGGGGGAAGAGCTGATAGAAGGCCATCTTTCTAAACAGAAGGTCCGACTCAGAAGTGCGGTGGGTGACCGCATGCTTCACCAGATTGGCTGGGCAGCCTAGAATGTCACTCCGCCTGACCTACTCCCAGACTCTTGGCGACTAAATCTATAGATGCTCCCTTTGCTTAGAAATATGAACCCCTCATATGACGAGTGTCACCGAAAAGCACGGGCTCAAGCGCTAAACACCACCCTCGTTGGGGATCATGCAGTTATCTACACAGACGCCTCCCAACATTGAGGGAAGCAGCACGCCATTATCGTGGCTTCCTCCAGAACCAACGTCCTTGCTTGTGCATCATTTAAGACCGAAGACGTGATGGCAGGAGAAGAGGCAGCCATCTCCTTGGCTCTCACTGAACCAGGGGTTCGTGAGGTAGTCACCGATTCCCAACAAGCCTACCGGAATTACCTGTCGCGTTTGGTGTCCTCACCTGCACTGTGTGTGCTAATAAACCACTCCCCAAATGGCTCCATTCAGCTCATCTGGACACCCCCTCACGCTTCAATGGAGGGCAACAAATACGCCTACCCAACAAGCCTGCGCCTTTACCTCCCGTGCTATGGAGCTGCACGAGGACAGTCACCCGCTGATCTCGTTCAGGGAGATGACCCAGCATTATCGCCTTCTGAAAGAGACCGTACCTTTGCCTTACCCTGACCTTTCCAGAGAACAACAAACTACCCTACGGCTCATACAATCCGGGCTCCTTCCCTAGGCCTACGCGTCTTCAATTAATGCATCCGAATCACTACGACACTGAATGTAAATTTTGCTCAGAAGTAGGAACACTCCGCCCCGTAATCGGGGTGTGCGACGTTAGCCCTGAGCACCATCCTCGCTTTCCGTCAACTACCCAACAAGAGCAATGGGAGAAGCTGCTGTCCAGGCCCTCTCTACCTACCCAGCTTCAGCGGGTGGACATAACACAGGCCGCGCGGACTGCATATTGGCCCCACAGAAGAAGAAATCACTCCCCAGGGCTGCTCTCTGGGCCGTTCAGAAATCTGAGCAGTATTTCTTCCTCCTCCCTCTCCTTTTCTGCCGCAAATCTCGTCACCTCCGTCCGCGGTGCAGAGACGGCGAAGTTAGATCGTGTAACACCGGGTTGGAGCTTTAATTTTATAAAAAAACGTTTCCACTCTTGCGCTACACCAATACAACTCAACCAAACACCGTTCATGCATCATGCATTGATCTAACCTTAGCAAGAATATATCTTTGAAGTAATAAATGGTGTGGTTAAGTGCATTTCACTTTTCTCTGGTTTTCATATTTGTAGAGCGATGTGAGTGAATTTAAGTGACGTCGCATGGGTAATCGTTATGTGTGCCGTTTACAGCTTTGCTTTCCAACCACATTCACGGGGTGGATTGGCGGGATTTTTTTTTTTTTCGGGCATATATGTTAAGGTAATTGTTTTCTGCTCTTGAGGGTGGTAGCCGATAATAAATGAAATACCACATTTCCCCCTTCGCCTTCCTTGGCTTCTTGACTGTGTACCCTTATTTCTGCATAATGCAATGAGCCCTTCATTTCCCTTTCTGATTCGCTGCATGCATAACAATGGTCCCGGTTCTGGAAGTTTTGGTGCCATAGGTAGCTTAGAAGATGGTTAAACGCTAGTCGACCGCTCTCGACGTGTCATAGCGCTTTAGTCACAGCGTGGGTGGGGGAGGTGGGGGGGGGGGGAGAAGACATACATGAATCGGAGTCCCTGTGACACCATACAAAACGATTAGTTGCTGGAGATTTGCAAATTGCCGTGAATTTTATATAACAAAGTACCTTTCTGATTGAAGCAACGTTGTATTTTGCCTTCACGGCCCCTTCAAAAGATTGCTGCTGAGAACACAATTCGTTAGCTATAAAGAAATTTAATGATAGTTCTTACAGCCGGGCTGTGATAAGCTAACTCCGCGTTTTTGGCGTCCGCAGGGCTAGAAAAAGCGGGTGCTTCTCTCAGCTCCCACGCCGGCAATCTCTGCACGTGTGCAGGCTGACCGCTCCGGTTTGTTCTCTTGTGCTGTATTCACTTCGCCCATGGACCCCCTGTTCACCTCCGTCGTTACATATTTTCTTATGAGACGATGTGTGTCCCTGTAAACAAGAGTTTTCTAGCAATGCGTGCATTAATGTTCAATTGTGAAGCCGACTTAACGACATTAGTGTAAGCTTGGTCTTTGTAAGCTGGCTTACCTACAGTATGTGTGATGCAGTGAAGCCTACTTATAAAAAATGTGGCTGATACCTCTTTTGTACGAATCGGTAAATCACGAAAGTGAGATAAGCCTTTACAGGATCAGTTGAACGTTTATTATTAATCGATACTTACTTGCGCATCGCTATGTATATTTCTTCGGTATGGCAGCGTCAGAATAATCAACATTAGACACTGGAATGCACATGCCGGAGCACTGCCTGAACCCGAATGAAACCACACGCGCTCGCAAACCATGCGAACGAAACCGAACGGGTTGCCAGCGATTTGTTTGATGAGCTCACGTTCCGCTGCAGCGAAAGAGCATGATTTGCGGGGCTGTATTGTGGGTGTGCTTGGCGAGCGACAACCTGCTGGTGCGTCGCTTTCGAATGTGCGACCAGTGTCTCCCTGCTCCGTGTGGTGTACGGCAGACGATTCCGTTTCGACGAGCTGAGCTGGCGCCAACTGTCGGCGCTCATTAGCATCGTGATGCACCACTTCGCTTCACCTCTCTTAGAGAGCAGCACCATCGAAATAGAGGCGGGTATAGGAAAGATATATGGCGCGTTCATACGGCTGTCTGCGCGTCAGCTCGTAGCGGCGTCGGTAAAGCGGCTGCACCTCCCGTTGCGGCGACGAAGCACCCGGCTCGAATTCTGGCGCAGCCGCGTTTTTCTGAGGATGTCATTTCCGTGACGGATATGACGTCAGTCAGATCTTGGTGGACCCCGGCATAAAACACTTTCGTATTTAAAAAAGTAGGCTACCTCTCCGCGAACATGGCGGAAGGAGACGACCGACGACGATCGGGCCGCAAACGCCAGGTGTAAGCGCGTGCGATGCCCCACGAGACCCCGAATATCGGGAGGAGGAAAACGCAAGGCGTCGGTGTGCCTACCACCCCGTTGAACGTTTCTCCAGTGAGACTGCGGGATTTGGGACCAACCAATTCGGCTTCTCTTGTGCGGTGTGTGATCGCGTGTGGTTTCCCGGGACCTCAGTTCCGCTACCACGGTAACCCACAAGCAGATTTTATACTGGCTGAAACCACATTTAGTTTTTAGGGCTGAAGCACCTTAAGACCGAGGGTTGTCCCTGCGTCCGGCGTCCGTGCTCACGGCACAGCACCGTGTAAATCGAAACATCTGTGAACAAAAGGTCCACAAAAGGTTAACAAGAACAAAATAAAAGGTTCTTAGAGAGAGAGAGTGTGTGTGTTCCTGGAGAGCCGCGCTGCGCATGCGCGAGGAGCATTAGATTGGATTGGATTGGACTGAAATGGATTGGATTGCATTGGATTAAATTGAATTGTATTCGATTATAATGGATAGGAAATCGTTTGAGCAGCAGTAAGCACTCTCATTGGTGATTTACGGTAAGAACGATTCCCACTGCTTCGCCCACTCGTCATGATTCACTTCGTGGAGATGCGTGAATATTTTAGTGTGTGCCCAACGTGAGAATTATGTCGCCGTTGAAACTAACAACTATCTTCACTTCTAATTTACAACGCAGGTGATGAGCAGCAGTACGTGCGTAAGTATCCTGCATCCAGAAATAACTTTCAGCAGAATTAGTCAGACCGCGTATAAGCAGTGAACAACACTAAATAAAAGATGTTGATAACCTATTCCCAGGATCCAGCAATGCACCTATAATACCTACAACACAAGACTTTTTCGGGTTTAAAATTACTATTTTTCGCCTCTCGCAGTGTGGTCAAGTGGAATAAGGATCGTACACCCTTTACAAAGTTTTTCGTCTTTCAAACTATGTTCTCCCTTTCACTTGTCACGTACGTATGGTGCACGCGACCTGTACTTCCAGGATGTGCATAACAGTAAATCCCTGCGTTGAACTAAACAGAACCCCGACCTTCATTTTTCCGAAAAGAACCTGAACCCCTAATCAATATCTATCACCAAGAAAAACCCTGTCCGAACGCAAAATAAGATTGTTAGTTACAGACGGCCAACTGGTTCGCCATCTTGTCAAGACACCCGACTCAATGACCATTCATGCGGTCCTATCTTTACCAAACGTACGCTAGGGCCGTAAATCTATTAGGGTACTGATTAATATATGATTGCTTCTTTCGGTTGACAATTTTATCGAAGTCATAGCCGGAACAACATGCATTCGTGCGCGGTTTACCTTGCATTCATACAATTAGATATAACAGAGTCACCTGGACCCGTCAATTTGATTAAATAGTGAACTTCGTAGAACGGGGAAAGGATGACGCCTGTGATGATCTCTGAAGGGGGACGCGAATTTGTTCGTTAATAAGGAAAATTCGTGAAATTGGGTTTTGCTAAATCTTAGTTCCGATGTATGTGAACCTGAGGACACGTGTGGCGGCGTGCGTGACAACGGCAACGTTGCTCGGAGTACAGCGGTGGGGAAATCGTTCGCAAAGACACCCTTGTATAGCGCGCGTCACGGGAACTTCAGGAAGCTACGTTTCTCAGGAATTAGATTAGTTTCGAGGTCCTGAATCAAAAATATTGTGCTCTTCTAATATACTAGCCTCAGTATCCAGCCTTTGGTACGGACACCGACTTTACACACAATTTTTTGTGAGGTTCCTACTAATGGGAGAACGAGCCAGTGTTAAAGTTATGCATAATAAAAACTAGCAGTGGCTTAGCTCGGCTATGCCAGGATATACGTAGCGTGAGCTAAGGTTCAGCTGGTTATTCTTAGGTTGCCTGGTTGTCTAGGATTAGCTGATTATCATGCTTACTGCTGCTAAAACGATTTCTAATCCAATCCAATTTAATCCAATACAATCCAATTTATTCCAACCAAATCAAATTCAATTCGGTCCAATCCAGTATATTCCAATCCAGTCGCGGCGGCGGTGTTTCCGGCGCGCCAGCTGTGCGCCGTGAGACGTCACTGCTCCTCGCGCATTCGCAGCACGGCTCTCCAGGAGCCACGCAAAACTTCTCAACCTCGGCCAGTGTTGCTCACGCTACAAAATTTCGGGGCCCTTTGAACTTCATGTATGTCACGCGTCTCACGCAGCAAAGAAATGAGGCTCGGGTTGAGGCATTCGATGCCCACACAATATATTTACAAAACCAAACCTCAAACAAACGTGATCATAGCAAATGAGTAAGCCTATCACACTACACACAAAAAAAGAAGCACAACCACACACTATCAAAAATATAGTCAAAAAGTCACTAATATACATTAACTGTCTATGCCGAAGTGAAACAAGTCCTACCGCCAGTAGCACGACGAACGCGCTGCGATGCCGATGACGTGGCCCAGTGGGTCGGTTGGCTTACGCGTTGCCGAGCGTAGCAGCTCGTCGCGATGGCCCGTGCTGGTCGTCAGTGGTATAGATGACCGTGGTGCTAAGCCACAGGTTCCTCGAGGAGCACGGCTCAGCAGGAGGCCAGCAGTGCAAAGCCGCTGGTAATAGGTGGTTCCGGGCTGCCCGCTGCCAACGGTGCGAGGCCGCTGGGCGCATCCGGGGCTCAGGGGGCTCAATACCGGTCCGCCAGCTCTTGTCGGTGGTGGCATAACCACCTCAAAGCCCTGATGCTCGACCCAAACTTGCCACCATTCCTCCCAAGTCCTCGTTCCACACTCCACACTCCAACTTCGTCGTCCACTTCTGTACCGTGTGAGGCTCACATTTGTTGGTCCAGCTAACCCCATCCTTCTCTTTGATCACCCTGTGTATCTTCTTCATTGGTCCCTTCAAAGTCCTTCTCGCCATCCCGTCAGCTGATCCTTCTTTCTCTTCGTCTTTTCTTCAATCGTCTTCTTCTCGGGGCAATCCCCCTTCGGGTATGGGCTCGTCTTCCGTTTCTCACTCCACACCTTCTTACCACATGACACTGTATGCGGGAAGAACAAAAAGCTAGTGGAACCCTCCGTTGATCCGCTATTGAACTTTCCGCTGAAGTTTGAGCCGCTCCCGTCACAACTCGAATAGCGCTCAGCACGCACTCTCCGGAGCTCCATCATTCCGCAAGCCATCAGCAGGAGCATCCTGAGCTCGTTATGCTCGCTCGCCATCACCAGTGTCACGTGACGGATGGTGAGGTGTCTCGACCAGCTTAGAGAGATGGAAGCAGGAGAGCCGTTGACAGGTTTAACAAAAGACACATTTAATACACGCACACGGAGGACCTTAGATAAAACCGCTGAAGCAATACAAAACCAATCCAAATAAATCCCCCAACTAAACCATAACGACACACAATCAATCAAACACAAAACAAAAAAGCTCCTGTACAATCCCACTCAAAGACCCCTCTCCACACATTACTAATTGCCCATCATGACTCAAGTACTCTACCACCACAACTCCCTAGTTGTGTCCTATATGATGTGTCCCTACTGGACTGGCCTACCCTGGTCGTCGGCGATGACTCGTCGCCCCCTACCGTGGCCGCAACGCGGTGGTATCCGCCGTCTCGTAGTGATGCCGGCGTCCCTGCGCTTGGTCGTTGTGTGGACCACCTTGGCACCACGCGTTCATTAGTATTTCCTTGGTGGCTACCCCTGTGATAGCCGCTGCCGCTGGAGGTTCCAGGTATGTCCCGGAGCGAACGTAGCCCTTCGGGGCCGTCGAAGCGAAGGTCGACGGAGCGTGGACCCGCAGGTGCCCGACCGCCACCGCTGGGGCCACGAAGACGCAGGTTCGTGGTGCGACTAGGACGCCAAAGCCGATGCGAGGTCGGCCCGCTCCTTCCCAGGCTTGGTAGGCATAGTCGGTGGCCTGCGCGCGTGCCCCTGGCTCGTTCCTTGAAGCTCACGTGCTCCTTCCGCCTTCTGGTTTCTTGCCTCTTCTTATTATCCTTGGGCTACCTGCTTTTAACCATTTTGGCCTCTATGGCGGCAAGCTGAATGGTTGTTGTCGTTTTCTTGACCATATTTGGTGACCGTGCCGTATGGCTCCTTCGCGGCGTTGTCGGATTGGCTGTGCCGTGCGATACCATATTTGGCCATGGTGTTTTGGTGTTTCGGCACGGCGTTGGTTGATTGGTGCGGTCTTGGCGCGGACTTCAAATTCCCGTTTCTCTGTTCTTTTTTTTTTCTCGGGGGAGGTTTTAATGCATCCCCTCTCAGGGGTGCCCTTGACACATGACAACCACGAACATGCTTTATGTACATCCTCTGCACATGCACATCCTTTGTTTACGGGCAAAGCCCCTTAGGGACTCGCTGTCGGCATCTGCTGCCGTCACCGTCGTCATCATCCCATGTAGTCACTGTTCTAATAAAACACCGGGACACTCATTTTCCAACATTTCGCGCTACGACGTAAGGCCACTAAAAGTGCATAATGGATAAAACCGGTTCAAAATCAACTAACATGATTTAAAGACATGTGAAACGCTCCCTATCTGCTTCATCAATTGTCAAGCACAAGCAGAAGCTCCTTGTAGACGGGCTAGAACTTGTGTTAACACTCAAGTACCCGCCGGCTTTCCTGATGGGGTCGGGTGGTCGGTCAAAGTAATATAAGGCACACTTCATGGGTTGCGGGGACCGATCTGCCCCATGGGGCATGCAAATTGCTTAAATCCTGTTGAACGCGAGAGTGCGCCAAGTCCTCAGTAAGTGCGTGGTTGCTCCTCTCACCGGCGACAGATCAGCGAGCGCCGTGTGGCAACAGAGATACTTGCAATGTTTGAATACACTTATACACCGCATGCTTCGCCCCTCCCCAGGTTTCAAGTTAGTGGAGATGGGCCGGGATTTTGTAGCGAAAGCTATAGTACGCTACCTCGGGCAGTCTTCGCGGGTGAACAGTTTTGACCTTGAGAGCTAGAGGTCAAAACACACCCCCTTCCGCAAGCGCCCGAATTGGAGCAGCGCCCGATGTCGGGGAGAGATACGCGAGGAAGGAGGGTACTGAGGAGCTCGCGGGACTCGTGCCGCAAGCTGGCGGAGGAAGGTGAGGACGCCGCCGCCGCAGAGATATAAGTGCGCACAGCTAAGGAAGGCGACGTGCACGCAGAGCCTTGCGGGATGTAGTAGGACGAACATCCAGCTGTGGTCACTCGTATAGCGGCGACGCTTAAACAACGCCGTGAGGCGAAAAGAGGAAACACGCTACTGTGGCGTCCAGCTTCGCTACCTTCAAGTCTTACGCGTTAGTGTGAGCTTTCTTCATTTTTAAATGCAGAGAATTTCTCACGATGTTATGCGTCCGTAAGTCGGCGTCCGCAGCCAGCCAGCACGTGCGCCCCTCCCCCGCTCCTCCTCGCTCTCAACAACAGGTGCGGGCGCGCATGCGCGTGCTCCGGCGCTGAAAGAGGCGTTGCAGCAGCAGGTGCTACCTCCTCTCCCTCTACTGCGCGCGCTACGAATATACTCGTTGCCCGAGCGAAGGATCCGCGGCCCGACGTTGACGTTTGGCCGCGGCCAGCCGCGGCTTCTCGTGCACGAAGTTCGGCGTCGGCAGCGCGCTTCAGACGCTTGCGTTCAGCGTCGGCAGCGCGCCGTCTCGCCGCCTTGTCTTCTGTCGCCGTCGATGAGGAGGATGGCACGATGTCTTGAACTGGTACTGCAACGCTGACGTTGGCTCGCGCCGCGGTACTGGTTGAAGGTGTTGCTTCCATCGCTTATGAACTTCGACGATGGCGCAGTGCCCTCCCGAGAGGGATAATAAGAAAGAAAAGAAAAGAAAGAAAAGAATAATAATAAAGATCCAACCAATTGCCCCGCAGAGAGGGTGGGGTGCAAATGATGGATAACACGTTACGTACTTACGTATCTCTCTCTCTCTCTCTCTCTCTCTCTCTCTCTCTCTCTCTCTCTCTCTCTCTCTCTCTCTCTCTCTCTCGTCTCGCAACCCAACTACCCAACCCCTACGACAACAACTACAACTACCACCGCCAACTACCACAACCTACGCAACGTGACCACCCCCAATGCTCTGCATTTACTCGTGTCCCTCGCGCGGGGGCATGCGACGGAGGTTTTTTTGTGTACATCGCACCTAAACAAGAGGAGCAATGCACACTTACACTGCTGGTTGATTAGCGGTACTTTATGAAAGCACGCATGCACGCACGCACGCACGCACGCACGCACGCACACACACGCACGTGTGGTAGTATCAAGAACTATGGGCGATATCGGCCTAATATTGCTGCCATTGTTTCACAAAATCTATCCTAAGAGCTACGTCCTTTATAATAAAAACTAATTCCTCTTCTTCCCTTTCATTTTCATTTTCCATCCAGAGGATCGGTGTAAGTATTCTAACAAAGCATGGTTTAGAGCGGTAACTTTTCGTACACTACCATTACTCCCACAAGTGCTTTTCGCATAATTTGACGCAGAACATGCAGCAGGCTACTGGTACACCGCGTGGGACGGAGGTTGTAATTTGTCTCAATGAATTCCTAGCTGCAATGAGAGCCAAATCTGAAATACGTTTGTGTAACAGTTTATAAATTTCTTTGTTTTTTTTAATAATTCATGTTTCTTGTTCGTTCGATTAGTTTCAAACTTCCTGGGAGTCCACGTAACTGATTTTTATTCTTTACTTCGGTTTTCGGAAAGCTAAGTAAACGTCAGATAATACAGCCGGACGACGATTCAAGTGACCGCGGAAGGACGGAAGGTCCTTTTTGTGCGTATGTCTTGTTTTGTGACATTCAAACATTTCTTGTATCAAACCGTTCCGTCTTCTTCTGGACGCGTCTTTCAGATTATTATGTCCCGTACTGGGCGGGTAAGTTTTGTTCTCCTCCACGTGAACATCGGAGCCTGGCCAACCCTGGCCAACTGAAAAGAATCGAAATTCGTGCATTATTCGCAATCAAAGGCCCCTTGATATAACGATGAAAATGTTTGAAACACGAAGCTTCCCTCTGCAGCAAGACGGCCGTGTTAGAATGACGCAATTGGATAGACGTCGGCTTCATAATGAGGACCCCATTTCGATTCAGAATACGCGATGCATGGTTTTTAAACTCCTAATGCTTCATACTTATTCTCACAGGAAGTTGCCTTTCCTGCAGTGCGTTTTAACACGAATGGTCCGCGCTATCACTGAGGCAATTAAAGGTTCGCTTTAGAAAAACACAGCGGCTGGACGAGAAGCCTTTTCGGCACAGTGTAACTGAACATACTACCCCAAATTCAAACGTTAAGAACAAACTTAAGTTTCCTCGTGCGACCTAATACACTGATTCGCACCGACACTGTCGTAAGTTTAATTTAAGAAGTTTCTAAAAATACGGAATTGTATTCATCAACTTATTTTTCTTTAATTTTTTCGCCATCGATTGGGAATCCCACTTTCTCCCTTGACTTGGAAAGGGGGAAGGTGGTCCTTCTGCACAGGTCGCGTAACACACAGACTCCTCTGAATTGCGAATTTCGCTAACCAGTGTCCCCTGTAAACTGTTAGAACATATATTTTACTCCAATCTTGTCTTATTTCTAGAATCGAATTCTTTTTTTACTACCTGCCAGCATGGATTCCGAAAACGTTACTCATGCGAAACTCAACTTCTATATTTTACCAATGACATAGCATCAGCTTTAAATCGACACTTACTCGTACATTGAAATTTTCTTGACTTCCAAAAAGCTTTTGAGACAGCGCCTCACCAATTACTGCTCTTGAAAATTCGGGCCTTAAACATACATAAATGGATTGAATGCTTTTTAACTAATCGCACTCAGTTTATATTACATTAAGCGCGATCTAAAAGTCCCAGCAACATTCTTTCTCTTCATTAAAACTTCTGACTCGCAAGTTTTGAATTTCCTGCGGTGTTTAGAGGCAAAATTAAACAATCCGTGGACTGTTGGCCATCTTTAGCGGAAATTGAGGGTGCGATTATGCATCGAGGAATCGTGGTGATCGCCTTCTTTTAAGCGCCCGTTGCAACATCACCTTACAAACAATGCCTCAGGACGTCAAAATGGAACGTGTATTCAACGGTAGAGAAATAAGAAACATATGCAATGCAAAAGGATAATGGTCATTATTTATTCTCGTCACACTATTACTAAGCATTGAAAGACAATGACTCGGAAGAACCCTTTATTTAAAGGGACTGCAACACTTTCAATAAATGCTTTCACTCTTTCCTTCGTGTCTGGAAGAATTGCGAAAGTTACAGTTATCGCCAGCACGGAGCGGCACTGCGCGATCTGCTCGTCGAAACCTGATACGCCTTCCGTTTCTGCTTTGTTTTTGTGGCTTTATTTTTAATGCTGCTATCGAAAATCGTGCATTGCTGCGACTGAAGGAAAACCGGTCAACATCCGCTACATAGCCTCAGTGACGTAATTCGAGCCGTCGAAGTACGTCAACACCGGGAAAGAGAGAAAAACTTTTTGAGCGAGTTTTAAAGTTATCTGATGTGAATAGAGCAGTAATTTCTGGCTGAGGTACTTTGCGACCCCCTAATCTAAGTAGTACTGATTGGGTTGGGTGACTGCGTTCGGCAAGTATTTAAGATTTCAAAAAAAGTTGAAAAACTGTTGCAGGGTCCCTTTAAGCTAATGGGCAGCTGAATAACAAACTCCGCACGACAATGATGATAATGTACAAAAGAAAGAGAAGCAGCCTCACGCCACTGGGTGATGATGGGGGATTAATACGTGATGACAAACGCTCTCCGGGGCGCAAATCACTGCTCACAATTATTCCTCCCTCCTTCTGAAGACAGCCGCCTGACGCAACTCACTGCTCGCAGTATCATTAAGTGATAATTTACGACTGTTTGTGCAAATATGTTCCACAAGGGTAAATAACAAAATCTTGCCAGACGTTATACCGTTCGCGTATGATCAACAGTACAACTGTCTTCAAGTCCTCCTTTTTCAGTGGCTTGTTTGCCCGTATTGTGGAACGTTTTTTGTCTCACGAGGTGTAGGCATTTACTGTCTGCTGGTATTTCCACCTTCAGATCAACAACCTGTGGCAGAAGGCTATGAACAGTACCCAGCCGGTGAGTACTGTGCTACCTGCAGTTTGGAGTACTTGTTGCCAGACATATGCTGAGTCATGGACGCTGGAATTCCCCTACTGCCGCTATTTTGAATTTATTGACGCTATACCGAATTGTGCTCGCTGAATAAATAGAGTGCCAATGGACACAGGACAAACACATACGATTAGATAATGTGCACAAAAATTTAAACATTCTCCATGGCTGAGGCAAGAAATTTCTTTAATAGAAAAAGCACAACTTTGGTGCTTCAAAACAGAGGATGCAATTAGGCATTAGACACGAGAAGACAAAATACTACCGGGTTCAATTTGAAAGAACTACTATCTGGTAACTCATTCAGCCCTATTTCGTCCAAGAAAGGTGTTTTTAGCCGAAAAACACAACAAAAAATTATCAGTGGCTTAGGTCGGCTATGTCAGGATGTACGTAGCGTGAGCTAAGATTGAGCTGGTTATTCTTAGCTTTCCTGGTTGTGTAGGATCAGCTGATTATAATGCTTACTGCTGCTAAAACGATTTCCAATCCAATCCAATCCAATCCAGTCCAGTCCAGTCCGATCCAGTCCAGTCCATTCACTGCTCCTCGCGCATGTACAGCACGGCTCTCTAGAAGCTACACGAAGCGGCTATCAAGCGGCTCCGGCGCAGCGTCAGACTTGGCTACTGCGCAACGGAGGCGCACAGCTGGGCACGCGCGGCGCCAGTGTGTCTGCCGCGGCTATGACATCACTCCTCTGGAATGCGCAGACCGGCGAATGTGCAGACCCAATTCTCTACACACCCCTACTTCAATTGGATTGGATTTTCAATCCAATGGAATAGAATCCAATTTAATCCAATCCAATCCAATTCAATGCCACTCGCGCTTGCGCAGCACGGCTCTTCAAGGTCCACGCGAAATTGCTCAACCTCGGCCAGTGTAGCTCACGCTACAAAACTCCAAAACCGTCCCAATTTCAGACGACACCACGTCAGCAGCGACGCAACAGCGGCGGTAGTCATAGAATAGAGACACACATTAAGCGTTCTAGTACGGCGATCGAACGGGGCCGCCCTAGTAAGGCCCCCCTACAATCTCTCGGTCGTGATTCGTCGCGGTGGCTTTGGTCGGCCGCCGCCAATCGCACACGATTCTTTGATGTCATAAAAGCTTCCACCAGAAAGTTGGTTGGAACCCAGTCTAAAATGACGACAAGAAAAATGTTTGTGTTTTGTCGTATTTTCACGTGTCGTACTGTCGTCTTGGCGTATTCTTGCGGGGTCGGGATTTTGATGTTCTGTCGTGTGTCGTATGCCTGTCTTCATTTTTATGTTCTGTCGTGCCGAATTCCTGTCTTGTCGTGATCCTGGTGTTTCATCAGTAGTTGCACATGGTTTGACTGTTATTGCCCATTGTGAAGAGTAGCGTAAGTGGCAGTTCTGTTGTGACAACAGGAATGTTTGTCGTTGAGAAAATTGACTGTGTCGTTACGAGAGAAAAGTGTGTCGTATCAACAGATGGTTCTGTCGTAACGACAGAACTTCTGTTGTCGCAACAAAGTTCTTGTCGTACGACAGGAATTCTCGTTAGGTTTTTGTGGTATTCCTGTTGTGTTTTTAGACTGGGAAGTCTATACCGCACCATCTCTTTTCTTAATAATTGGCTAAAACTGTATACGATTATTTTGTAGCGGGAGCTACACTAGCCGAGGTTAAACAGTTTAACGCCGCGTGACGTCACTGCTCCTCGCGCATGCACGAGGAGCAGTGACGTCACACGGCGTTAAACTGTGCGCGAGGAGCAGTGACGTCACACGGCGCACAGAACGTTGCTCGCTGCCCGGCGTCTCTCACACACCCCACGTGCCCAGCGTCTTCGCCGACCACCGTTCCGCACGAGGCGGCCCGGAATACTTGACGATCATGCGAGGGGTGGCCGGGTGTGGAACCGATGGCTCGTGCGTCGCAGAACGACCGGCGTGCGCCAGTGGAACCAGCTTAGCTCAGGCGCGATTGGTGACGCTGCGCCGGAGCCGCTTGATAAATATACATGCGTCACATAATGTGTATACCGTGCGTGTGTCATTGAAGCAGCAGTAAGCATGATAATCAAGCTAATCCTAGACAACCAGGGAACCTAAGAATAACCACCTGAACCTTAGCTCACGCTACGTATATCCTGGCATAGCCGAGCTAAGCCACTGCTAATTTTTTTATCGGTGTTATCAATACAAAGCAGTCCTTTTAATAAACCAGTATTAAATCTTCAGGGCGCCTATAATAGCGAAACTGGAATGTCGACGCATTAAAAGATGATGATGTAAATAGGTGTTAAACGGTCGCTGATATGACATAAATATTACCTAATTAGTTACCCGTTTAATGTGCAGATTCCTTAGCCCTCTTCTAAGTTCATTTCTACCAATAGGAACTCATTTTTAACAGCCTAGCTTTTAAAGCTTTTAGTTCAGCCGTGGAGCGCTACCAGAAAGCTTAGCTCAGCTTCGCGCCGCCTGGCGTTGCCTAGCAACCACCTGTTACAGGTGCACCTACCTCAGCCTAGCTTAGATACCGCTTACAATCACGTAAAACTAGTCTCGTCACCTAAATCGCGTAATATCACGTAAACCTAATCACGGGACCCAAATCACGTAACTGTGCTCATGTCGCGTTACTTAGCTTCCATGACCATGCAACATCACGTAACACACGTGACCAAAATTACGTGAAGCTAGTCACGTGACATGTTCCCGCCAAAATCCCGTATAATCGCGTAAAGCTAGTCACGCGATATGTTCCCGACAAAATGACGTAAAGCTAGTCATGGGGTATGTAAACACCAGGAGTAAGCACGCGCGATGCCCCACAGGACCCCGAATATCTCGAGGAGGAAAACGCAAGGCCTCGGTGGGCCTACCACCCCGCTGAACGTTTCTCCAGTGAGACTGCGTGACTTGGGACCAACCAATTTGGCTTCTCTTGCGCGGTGTGTGATCGCTTGTGGTTACGCGGGACCTCAGTCCCGCTACCACGGTAACCCACAAGCAGATTCTATACTGGCTGAAACTACGTTTAAGTTTTTCGCGTGTAACCAATGTGAGCATTATGTCGCCCTCAGAACTAACAACTATTTTCACTACTCACTCACAACACTGCAGGCGGTGAACAGTACGCGCGTAAGTATCCTGCATCCAGATATAACTTTCAGCAGAATTCGTCACACCGCGTATAAGTAGTGAGCAACACTAAATAAGAGATGTCGATAACCTATTCCCAGTATTCAGCAATAATATGTGGTGTGATGATGCTAGTCTGTTGTTCCTACATACAACACAGGACTTTTTCTCCGAATTGTGGCTGGTGTGTGTCCATCTGTTTACTGCTGTGTCCCTGTGTAGCGTAAACATTTACGTGTCTTTTTTCATTTTAAAGCGTTATATTTTGCTGGTATGAGTACGTACAATTGAAGCATGCATATTCGTTGGATGTTCCATGTATTTTCTGATGCGTGCACAGATTATACTGACACCAAAGGCTATTTGAGGCGCTACAGAAATAAACATTCGTTCCGTTTTGTTGGATACACACCATTTTTTCGCAGCAGTCTTACGCCAAGTAGCGTGCACGTACGCAAATGCACCTATGGATATGTTCCTTTTATTTCTTTTCGGGTACTATGTGCTTTGCGCACGTCGGCGTCGCAGGCAGCTGATCCGTGTACTGTCGTCTGTTTTTATTGGAGAAGGGGCGCTTTCTAAATTATTCCTGCTTGTATTCCCGCACAACTCGCCAGCGGAGTATTTCTATTAATATAACAATTGTGAATTGAATAAAACGTGGTAATTGTTGTATACTAATTTTCCGGTTGTTCAAATTGAGCCCCGTAGCGAACTGCTCTTTATGATTATTTGTTCTACGGAAAAAATTCCGCCGCCGATCCCAGGTGGCGCTGCATGTTTACTTGAAACTGCAGTGCACGAGGCCCATAGGCGCAGAAAGGAAACAATCTGATACACATTAGAAGGAACAAGCGAAGTAAACTTGTGCTCGCTTAAGGAATCACATGAACCTAAGAAGGCCTATGGGGGCAAACATGGTAAGCCCGAATTAGACTGCGCCGCGTTTGTTGTTCTTCACGACGTTCAAACATTTCCATTCCGCGGCCTCCTGTGTTCGAGGTTATCCAGAGGCTAATAAACCAACCCAGAGCCGGTGATTCTTCCGCAACTAGCAGTTACGGAGGTCGGTGCCGGGTCCATGCTCTGTCAAGGACACGGAAATTCGTCTGCTGCCGCATTGTCAAGTTATGGAGGCAATCTAAACTTGGCGCTTTTTAGAACCTGGCGTGGAAGTACCAATCAATAAAACAAGCAAATTCGAGTGTAAGAAATATGAAATTGTAAATGCATGATGGCTTATGTTGAACGCAGAAATTAAAAGCGTCTGAACAGGAAACTGAATAAATTCGGGGTTAAGCATAAGGTCAGCTCGTTTCAAGACAGAATATGAATAAACAAGGCTACGTAATGGTGTCTTGTGTAGGTTAATAACTTAAGTTTACCAGAGAGACTCCGCTAGTTGTCTTTTTGTTACCGCTAAAACAACGTGTATACACCAATAACATCACTACTCAGTGTATCGGTAAGCTGAAACTGCCTCTGCTAACCGTATGCAAGAAAACAAGCTCGAGCAGTCAACTTAGGGGGGAAAGTGGACTTGGGTTGGCAATGTAGTTAAGCGAAATGACAATCGATAGACGACAAGGCTAACATAGTGGTTCTAAAAGAAGGTGATGGCCCAGCACATAATGGATAGAAGAATATAATTTAACAAAATGAATGAACTTGGTCATTGCGGGACAGGAAGGGTCGTAGGTTTATGGTAGACGCCTCCGGCTTGATTTGTACAAAAGTAGGCCCGTGATTATGATTGCGATGCGGGGTTTCTCGGGGGAACGCATAACCTCACGGAGTGTGTCACCGCCACTCTTCCCCGACTACCCAGTATGGCAACGACATCAAGGTGTCACCCCTCTGCAAGCGCTTCTCTGTTTCCACCCTATTCGCCCCGAGCGCGAACACAGTCGGCCCCTGGCGGCGGCGGGACGAACCGCTCCTAGTGTGGCACGGCCGGACTCGACTCTCCTCCTCCCGCGCGCGGGAGAAGAGTCGAGCCCGGCCGTGAGTGTGGATGGCGCTCTCGCGTCGTCTGCTTTTTCCCATTGCGTGCGGCGCAAGACGCGTGCTGCACACGACAAAACAGCCAATATGTGTGCTCGTTTGGCAGTAAGCAATGACTTAGTTACCTCCGCTTGCGCATTTTCTCTAGAAACGCAATAATCAGCGGCCGTTGCGGGTTAATGCGCTGGTTTAATTCCACGAAACATCTTCGCCCTGGTCACAGCTTGAGTGTGAAACTTGTTATAAACATTGCTTCCACACATTGCACTTTTCTTATTGTTGAGTGCAGTCGTCTGCCGTTTCGGGAACGTCTAAGGGTGCTTTTTGAAGGTGGCGTGGTGATTATTTAAAGGATAAAAGTTTAGTACGCGAAACGGGTAAGCAGCGACAAGGCGCATACGCGTGCAAATTCCACACCCTTGTAAAATTGCGCTGTGTCCTTACAGAAAGAAGAAACAAAGAAAAATATTTACGCTGCCCACGACCCGTGCGCTATCGCCCATGTGTGATCGTGTCCTTCCCGTACCTTTCCTAAAATAAATACCATTTTTGGACTGTCGTTTATACTGAGGAGGAGGAATAAACATTTATTCAACTGTATCGAGTTGCTAATTTTAAGTATTATTTAAAATACGTTTCTATGGATGCGCAAGAGTATTTAGGGAAGATTTCTCGGTAAAATTAAGCAGTTGTGAGTTTGCGAGTGTTATGTGGCATTTCGTGTGTCATTTTCTACATAGATCATTTTCAAATCCGACATGAATCACCTTGTCCAGAAATGTCTCACTCAGCATAACCAAATGCCTAATATGGTCCCGTCTTAACCTTTTAAGGTGGACATAAGTTTAAAGAAAGAAAAGAAAACGCGTAATATAATGCGCGTTGTTGCCCACATGTGTGAGGGGTGTGTGCCATGACTCGCTGTTTTTTTTTTAATTTTTTCCCACAATGCTTGCTTTCAATACAATTTTGAAAGGCGAGCCACAATTCCTGGACAATCCCGGACCAAAGGGGGGTTAATCAGTTTTGAAAATACGTACTGCTTTTTCACCGCTACAGAACATGACGCCTATGTGTAGTTTCGATTGTAAGTAATACTGGTAACCATAGTTTGGCTTTTCGCGTTACATGCGTTCTCTTCTCGCTGCTCTTGCAACGTTGGCAGGAGCCCCCCCACCCCCCCCCCCCCTTTCGCGAAAAAAAACTAAATGCACAGAATTTCATTTTTTAACCAATCCTCAAGAATTAAATGCCATGACAAAAGCGATATTCAGTTTACAAAACAAAGTAGTTACCGGGAACCCGTTGCGCTGATTCGCAACGAGAAATAAAAAAGGAAATGTTTTACTACATCTGCAACAGCGCAACTTCATTTATTGCCATCTTTAGGGTTCGTAAGCAACCTTATACGCAAGAATGCAAACACATCTCGCTGTTGCAGGCACCTGTTAGATTTTAAAAGCAACGCAAATTGTCAACATAGCAGCCGTAACAGAAAATTTTTGCTCACTGTGAGGTCCCAGAAGCTTGGTTTGCACACTGTAAACCTGCTTGTCACTTTGCGAAAACCTAGCTAAACATGAGATGTTGATTGTACTGCGTGCGTTGACAATTCAATTCGCAAGTTCACTTGCGACGAAAGCCGTAAATAAGTGATCCGAAACCGTTATTCATCAAACCTTCCTTCAGAGTCGTTAAAATTTCATTTAAAAGACCCGTTAGAGCGGTTACATTTATATCTCTGCGCTGATCAAAATTCAGTAATTTTATGTTGCCTTTTGAACACACAAAAAATATCGTAAGCTCTTAGAAAGAATTTCGGGGCAGTTAAGTAGTGTTACCGTTTCAGGGCTTCCCACAAATGCAAGAATGCGTCATGCTACCAGTGAAAGCGATTGAGATTGCCGTTGTAAACTGAATTTCAGAGATCGCGGCTTCCTGATTTGTTTCTTTATGCTGTTATTGAAGGCTCAAATCCATAGTCTGGAAAGATCGAGCTTGCTACGAGCCACAGCGTACAAGTTCATTGTCACAATTACGGCCATTCTGAGATTCCCGATGAGTCGTCGCTTTTTTTGGCGTAGTAATGAAAACTGACTGCCGCTTCCATGCTATACATTGAACGTTGAGGAACCGAACTACATTATACCACTCTTGTTTGCACCTTTCGTGCGCACATACGGGGGAAAAAAGGCACGAAGCGCGCCCACAGTGTGCATTCTTACGGGCCGCTCAGCGGAGCATCCACACTAGCAGCGCGACACTGTCGCCACCTACATGTCGAGCTCGCGGCGAATACATAGGGAAGGGCACCGAAGCCCTAGAAACAACTGAATGTCTTCGGTCCCGGCGATCAAAGATTTTACAAAGTCACTCTAGGGGTATTTTCAGACTGTCAAATTCTCTTAACCAGTTAAAATACAGCGCACATAGCGCTGCCAAATTCTCGTTAAATATTTTTCATTGTGAACAATATTGCCTAAAACTCTTTATTCTCTCTACAAAATGGTTTTATTGTTATATTTGAAACTTGTCTGCTTGTCCACTCTATTTCTGGTGAGAAATGACTATCAACGCCAACCTCTTATTGGTGGAACTCCTCCTGTTGATCAAAGCCAATCCGCACCCACAACAGTTTCTAGGCAATGTTCAAAGCCTCATTTCGGCGTTCCTTCCCCCCTTTCCTTATTTCAGCGTTTTCTTAGCAGCCCATCTGCACGTCTATTTATCGACACACTATTGTTGCTCTCAAGAATATAAAGTTTTTCCATACCGTGTGTCCCGCACGTTCCGTGCGTTCCGTTTGTACCGGGACCCGAGTGCGCATGCGTGCGCGTGCACGGCGGTGGGGACCACACCTCAGCGGAACGAATGCGCGGGAACGGCGAAGGCGGACGCCCGTCAGTGGAACCAAGCCACCCTACCGGAACGAATGCGCACATGCGCAGTCGGGTTCCAGCACAAACGGAACACACAGAACACACACAATGCACAGCATGCTAAAACTCCTTAGGGTCCTTTTTTTACACAGCCTTTTCGGGTGACTACATCATTAGGAAAAACGAACTAACCGGGAGAATACGCACAACCTCGCGAGAATGGCGGTAAGCGCCAATTTCGCGGCTGCATCATGACCTGCGCGTACATGACGGAGTTCGCCGGGCATATGGAGGTGCCCTGTAGTGTGACAATATGGTTGCAAAGTTCCCTCTATATCAGGATGTCACCATCAACACTGGCGAGGCCATTGAACTGGTATCGCTGGTAATGTTTGCAGACCCTGAGAATGTCGTATGGCCGAAATGCCGGAAGAGAATTGAAAGTGTTTGGGGTGAGAAGTGCAAAATGTGTTTTAGCGCGCAGCACTTTGGCGCCCGGTACAGTGGTTTGGCGGCGGCGGCGACGGCGGCGGAGATATCCGCGTAACCGAGAGAGTGAATGAGACAACGAAGGCAGAAAGAAAACAAAGGAGCTCTGGCGAAAGTGCGAGGGGGAGGGCGGCACGCGCTGCTATGGTCATCTCTCTCAGTGCACACCTCCGCTGGTTTATACCTCGGCTACTTCACCTGCCATACTCATCCAGTGACTCAAAAAGCGCAAGAAATGTTTGTACGAACAAGTGACCCCACTAGGTTATCTCGCTAACATGCCCACATTAACAAGAGCCGAAGAAGTATTCATCAAGAAGCTTAGCGCCAATGCAGCTTACACCCCACATATCATTCAGAAGTGGACAAAGGACCCCACAACACCCTCACCCCCACATTGTCCCTACTGCAACACGAACGCCAAAGCAGACCTTCACTACTTAATATGTGTATGCCCATTCTTTAATGCACATCGTTCAGACACCATTCGACACATTGATCTAAACACCATACCCCAAGAAGCACCGTCGCATTAGATGAGTCTTTATAACGCGAAATTGGCAAATTTGCAGCCAAAAGTGGTCTGCCGTCTGACGAAGGACGACACTGGCGAAGCCTCCGAACTGTCAGTAAATAGAAGAAAAAGTGCCTGGAGCTGAAGTAACCCGTGCAATTTCCGCCTTCATATCCCATTTTCCCCAACAAGTGGCTTTAGCCCTGCCTTCCCCAAATAAACGTTTTACTACCCTACGCCCCCTCGCACTTTCATCAGACGATCTTCCTGCATTTGCGGTTCATCAGAACCAATTGAGTGACATTTGCGCGGGAGGTTCAAACATGATTTGAACACTATACTCGGCGGCGGCGACACGCTGCGAGATAAGGTCACAGCAGCTCGCGCCGCTGCGCCTTCGCTGATTACGCGATCAGTTCGTCAGACGCAGCCGATCTGCGCCGTGACTGAGAAGACTGCAGCAACTGCAGTTCGAGCTGCGCACAGATTTTGCATTAGGCACTATAGTAATTGTCCGTGCTTTTATTCGTGCTGCTTCAAACATTTATTAACTTGCACATTCTGTAGGACAAAAAAGTGTGACGTTTATAAATTTCCGCTTTTCACCATTGTTCTCTGCAACCAGAAAAGATTTATAAAGCTCCAGTCACACAACATTTTGCTGAAGGCATTTCAGCGCGCTGGTACTAACGCCGCGTTACAGAGGCTTTTCCAAAGTACAAACTTTAATTTATGGTTGAGAACATGAGGGAAGCTCTCAGATGACAATTTTTATAATGCGTTCACAAGGAAGGTCGGGGGTGTCTGAAGGCGTGCACTACCCGTGACCTCAATTTACTTCTTCCTGTTTGTTGTCTTCAACTATTAATCTCGAATTGCCAGATACCTAATATGAAAAGTTGAAACTACAACTGCGTTGTCATACCCCATCTGTGGAAGCCAAAACTTCTGTCTGCAGTAAAATGTTAAGTGTACTTGTTTCTTTTTGTGTTTTCAGAAGTGCCTGCCAAAGTGTAAGCCGATAAATTTCCCTTTTTATTTCTGCTGTAGAAGAACAAACCATGGAAACGCTTAACACCCCAGCTTACGCGGAATTCCTGGGTTAATCATTCCCTGTACAACAAATTTCTACATATGAAACCAGCCCTGCGATGTGCGCGCACACACGCACAAATGTATATATATATATTAGGGTGTCAAATCATGACCGAACCAAAACGAAGACCCGAACCGAACCGATATTTTTGCCGGAAGTGAACCTGAGCCGTTATTTTTCTGAGCTCGCTGAACTGAACCGAAAAATGAATAACGCTTACCGATAGAGAAGCGAAGAAGAATGCGGTAGGTCATTGAAATAGATGAAGAATTTTGAAAGACAGAAAGAAAGTGGGGAAAAAAAATGCCCGCCCGGGGTGGGATTAAAACCCACGATCACACACACACACACACACACACACATATATATATATATATATATATATATATATATATATATATATATATATATATATATATATATATATATATATATATATATATATATATATATATATATATATATATATATATTGTAAGCACTGTAGTTCTCCGTGGCACAATATTTCGCTGATTTCAATCTTCTGTGTAATCATCATCACCTGTCATCCTTTTCAGTAATGCTTCATCTTCGTCACCTGTACATGATCATTATCATCCCTGAGGCTAGTGCTGCTTGGCTGCGCGTTCGCCAAATAAACGGCGTCTGTCTCCTCCGCTCTATCAGTCAGCGACGTCTCCTTGAAGGCCTCTTACACGTGGTGGAGGTGCACCTCGATCCCGCCCTCTGGCTCTCCTAGCGCACCCCTGGAGCTACGTTCAGGAAGACGCCTTCAAATGCCAACCGGGCCAATGGAACAGGACGTCCCGACTCGCACCGCCCCTGCAATGGCTTCTGCGCCTCCTGCGTGGACCGTTACCAGCCGCCAACGGGACCCCAGATCCTTCGCTGGCCTTCGCGGTGAAGACGTCGACGACTGGCTCGACTATTACGACAGAGTGAGTGCGTTTAATCGGTGGGATGACTCTATGAAGCTCTATAATGTCCCGTTCTGCCTTGACAAAGTGGCTAGGACGTGGTTTTATAACAACGCACATCGCCTAGGAGATTGGAATACGTTTACGGAGGAGATTCGCAAGATTTTTGGCACATCGGCGAGCCGATCGGAGAGCGCCACGAAGAAACTCTCCCAGCGCGTTCAACATGTAGGTGAGACCTACACGTCTTACATTGAGGATGTGCTTGCGCTTTGTCGCCAGGCGAACGAGGACATGCCGGAGAACGACAAAGTCCGGCACCTTCTGAAAGGCATTAGCACATTTGCCTTTAATGCTCTCGTCGCTCAGAATCCCACCACCGTACGCGACGTAGTTACGATTTGCCAGCGCTTGGATGCTCTGCAGTCCGCTCGCATCCAGCGGGATACCCCACCAGCCTGCCTTCCACCCGACACGGAGCTGCGCTCTTTGATACGTAGTATCATTAGGGAAGAACTTCAGGCGCAGAAGACCTCTGGACTCTCTGGTGATCGCCAGTTCTCCTCTGGCGCCACTTTGCGTGACCTGGTTAAAGAAGAACTGCGTCTCATGGAAAGCGGGCCCTCTACCGAACACGCCGCTCCACAGCACGTGGCTCAGTACGCCGAGATGAGCCCGCTACAGCCAGTCTTCCCGCATCCTGCGCCTGCTCAGAGTCATTTGTCTGCCCTTTCTCCGAGACTCCCTGAGCCGTACAGCCAGTACTATGCTCCTTGGCGACCCCCCCGACCCACTTGCTTCTACTGTGGTATCAGGGGTCATATTGCCCGATTTTGTCGACGGCGTCAGCAAGACGAACGTGCAGGCCTTATACCGGACCGCAGCACCTACCGACCTCCATATGGCTTTCGTCAACGGGCATATCATTCCCCGCCGCGGCCTTTTCCTTCTACTTCAGCGCTGACCGCCACCATTAGCCCCGACGTCACGCAAGGAGAGGCACAGTCCTTATTGGCCTTACTGGACAAGCACCGTTTGTCTTTCGACTCCTTTTCTAAAACGTTAGGCCAGACCACTGCCGCAGCACACCGCATACAGACAGACAGTCCTCACATCATACGCCGCCGCCCGTATCGCGTGTCGGCGTCTGAACGAAAAATAATTGAAGAGAATGTCTCAGATATGCTTAAGCGAGACATAATTCGTCCCTCCGCGAGTGCCTGGTCTTCTCCTGTTGTATTAGTTAGAAAGAAGGATGGGTCAGTTCGCTTTTGCGTGGATTATCGAGCCCTTAACAAAATTACCAGGAAAGATGTCTACCCGATGCCAAGGATTGACGATGCTTTGGATTGTTTGCAAGGAGCTGAATATTTTTCAAGCCTGGATTTACGTTCCGGGTATTGGCAGATACCAATGTACGAGGCCGATAAGGAGAAAACAGCGTTCTGTACCCCCGACGGCTTATACGAGTTTAATGTTATGCCGTTCGGGTTGTGTAATGCGCCCGCCACCTTTGAGCGACTCATGGACACTGTTCTACGTGGCCTAAAGTGGAAGACCTGTTTGTGCTATCTGGACGACATCGTTGTCTTCTCGTCCACCTTCTCTCAGCACCTGCAGCGGCTAGATGAAGTGCTGACCTGTCTCGCTACCGCCGGCCTACAGCTCAACACAAAAAAATGTCATTTTGCCAGCAAGGCCATCAAGGTCCTTGGCCATCTCGTGAGCAAAGAAGGTGTCCGGCCCGACCCTGAGAAGATTAGCGCAGTCATGAGCTTCCCACGCCCGCAGCAACAGAAGACGCTCCGCAGCTTTCTTGGCCTGGCTTCCTACTTTCGACGTTTCGTGCGCAACTTCGCCAGCCTCGCGTCTCCGCTAAACCAGCTTCTTCGTTCTGGCACGCCCTTCGTATGGTCTGAGGACTGCGAAAAATCATTTCAAGCCTTAAAAGACGCGCTTACCTCGGACCCCGTCTTGACCCATCTCGACGACACCAAACCAACCTTATTACATACGGATGCAAGCGGGTACGGAATTGGTGCTGTTATTCTCCAGCGCGATAACCAATCTAGAGAGCGTGTTGTGGCCTATGCCAGTCGCACTCTCAGTTCCGCAGAGAAAAACTACACCATTACTGAACAAGAATGCCTGGCTGTCGTCTGGTCGGTACAAAAATTCCGTCCCTACTTATACGGCCGCCACTTCACCGTAGTGACCGATCATCACGCCTTGTGCTGGTTATCGACGCTGAAGAACCTTTCCGGCCGGCTCGGACGGTGGATTTTGCGATTACAGGAGTACGACTACACTGTACAGTACAAATCAGGCAAGAAACACCTTGATGCGGATGCCTTGTCACGATGTCCCCTCGGGTCGACATCAAACACCGCTGGCGATGTTTCCTCCGCTGCACGAGCTACATCCTTGGCTCCCATCGACCCTGCGCCATCCTTTGGGTGCTCCGAGCTGGTGTCTTTTCAGCAGGCGGACCCGCACTGCCGAACCATAACTGACCGACTGTCTGGGGTGACGCAGCCTCCTAACAGCCGTTTACGACGCCAGCTTGTAAAGTACACGCTCCGCAACGGTGTGCTCTGCCGCGTCAACCATCACCCTGCTGGAGAAAAATGGGTGCCTGTAGCTCCTCGGGCTTTGCAGCCAAAGATTTTAGAAGCCTTTCACGATGACCCAGCTGCTGGCCACCTCGGCTTTCAAAAAACGTTTGATAGGATCCGAGCTCGCTTCTTCTGGCCTGGCATGTCAAGGTGCGTCGCTAAGTATGTCAGCTCCTGTGCATTGTGTCAGCATCGCAAACGCCCTACAACTGCGTCTGCTGGACTTTTACAACCCATTCCTTGTCCGGCGGAACCTTTTGACGTGGTGGGTATTGATCTATACGGCCCTTTACCATCCACCTCATCCGGCTACCGTTGGATCGTGACCGCGGTTGACCATTTGACGCGTTATGCAGAGACGGCCCCTGTTCGCTCTGGCTGCTCCCAAGAAGTCGCCGAATTTATCTTGCATAACGTGATCTTACGCCATGGAGCCCCCCGGGTTCTACTAAGTGACCATGGGAAAACATTTCTTTCAAGCGTCATTGCAGACCTGCTTCGTGCATCGCATACCATCCACAAAACGACGTCCTCATATCACCCCCAAACAAACGGCCTCACGGAACGATTCCATCGTACACTTTCGGATATGATCTCCATGTATATCGGACCAAGCCATACTAACTGGGACGCCATCCTTCCATTCGTAACGTTTGCGTATAATACGGCACGCCAACGAACAACTGGGTACGCTCCGTTTTTTCTTGTTTATGGCCGTGATCCCTCCTTCGTCATAGACACGCGTTCTCGGCACCTGCGACGGGAGCTGTCCCCGGGTCTGACGAATTCATTTCTCGCCTTCACCAGTGCCGCCGTATTGCCCGTGAAAACACGCGAGCCTGCCAGCAGGACCGCAAGCTCCAGTACGACGCCTCTCACCGGTGTATCCAGTACCGCCCAGGGGACCAGGTTCTACTCTGGACTCCCGTTCGTGTGCCTGGGCTATGCGAAAAGTTTCTTCGGCGATTCATCGGCCCTTATACCGTTCTGGAGCAGACGTCGCCAGTCAACTATCGGGTCACCCCTGTGTCTCCCAGCACGGACCGTCGCTGTCGGGGAACCGAAATTGTGCATGTCTCCCGTCTCAAAAAGTTCCACTCTCGCACTTCCTAAATGCCAGCGGCCGGGCGGCCGCCTTCCTCGAGGGGGGGCAATTAGTGTAAGCACTGTAGTTCTCCGTGGCACAATATTTCGCTGATTTCAATCTTCTGTGTAATCATCATCACCTGTCATCCTTTTCAGTAATGCTTCATCTTCGTCACCTGTACATGATCATTATCGTCCCTGAGGCTAGTGCTGCTTGGCTGCGCGTTCGCCAAATAAACGGCGTCTGTCTCCTCCGCTCTATCAGTCAGCGACGTCTCCTTGAAGGCCTCTTACAATATATATATATATATATATATATATATAGTCTGAAAAGATAAAAACTCACACAGAGCGCGAAAAAAATAAGGTTAGTAGAGACAGAAACAAACGAGAAAGACGTAGAAAATAGAAATAAGTTTACTGACGTTTCACGGAGAGGACTCCCTGAAACGTCAGTAAATTTATTTCTATTTTCTACGTCTTTCGTTTGTCTCTGTCTCTACTAACCTTATATATATATATATATATATATATATATATATATATATATATATATATATATATATATATATATATATATATATAAGGTTAGTAGAGACAGAGACAAACGAGAAAGACGTAGAAAAAAATATATATATATATATGTATATATATATCAAAAAGTAGAGTCCGACGCAAGTCTCAAAAAACAAAAACAAACATGTTTACTAACGTTTCGACTGGTGGTCCAGTCTTCATCGGAGTAACATTTACAGTACACTGCAGAACGCTTTTATAGGTGCGTGTGGAGAGAGGAGGAAGTTGCGCTACAGTGCGCCCTCTTTGAAAGAAATCATACGTCATCATTCAGCAAAACAAGAAAAAACGCAAGACATACACATGAGAGGGAATGCACTGCCCTCCCTCTTTTTTGGGAGAAAAGGTGCGCTACAATGCGCCCTGTTTAGAAGTAGTTATTGGCAAGTGGTACAACAAAGAGAAAAGAAAAATGCAAAGGGGCGTCTTGGAAGGAGGTAAATTGGCGCCTCTCCTCATAGGAATTAACAGAAGAAGCGGGGGCGGGGAAGAGAAAGGAGTAAAGGCGGCAGAACGAGATAAGGAAGTGGGGAACGCGCGTCAGCACGTCATCGCTTTTCGTCTTAGGAATGTGTCAACAGAAGAAGCGGGGTGAAAGCGGCAGAACGAGATAAGGAACTGGGGAGCACGCGTCAGCGCGCCTTCGCTTTTCGTCTTAGGAATGTGTCACGTGAAGCCGGCGCTATGTGGCTAAGCCGGCGCTAAGAGGCTAATTGAGTGAACCTGGAGGGATAAAGCCGGCGCTGGTATGCCTAAAAAGAGGATTGGTCACGCAAGAAGCGAACGGAAGAAAGGCGAGTAATTATTGTGGCAAACATGTCAACGCGCCCACGCCTTCGTTCAGCCCAGAGGATGCGGTTTTGAACTTAAATATGAGATATGATTCGCGAACTTCGCGTGCGTGGTTGCTGTTGAAATTGGATTCAATTATTGTTACCTTCAAATTATTAAATGAATGACCCGGGATTCCGACGTGACGGGACAAAGGAAGGTTAGGAAGAGACTTGGCGTGTGCCCTATGATTGTTGAACCTTAATCTAAAAGCGTTCGCCGTCTGGCCAATATATTGCAGATGGCAGGTATTGCACTCGAGCCGGTAAACTACGTTGGCGCTGTCACAGTTAAAATTTCCCTTCAGTTTTACAGAGAAGTGCGAGGCGGTGCTAGAGGCGGTTTTTGTTTTCGTCATGTGGGGGCATACCTGACAACGAGGCTTGTTGCAGGGCCCACAACCGGTCACTGGTGAATGGCTGAGCCTCGAAGATGTCAGAATGTCGCGCAGGTTTTTGTTTCGCCTATAGACAACACGTGGTGGTTCGGAAAATATAGATGCTAGTCGAGGTGCCCACATTTAGAATAACAGTCTTGGCACTGTCTGGGATGGAGTCTAGAAGGTCGTGCACATCGCTGACGCATGCACCACACTGTGTCACGAAGGCAGGGGTTCCTAGACTGTTATTCTAAATGTGGGCACCAATGACCTTCCTTCAAAAAAGGCGACGGCCGTGTTCGAAGAATACCGCTCCCTGCTTGACGCGATCACCAGGAAGCGGCCCCAAGTGTCGCGCGTGTACGCCAGCCTAATTCTCCCTAGGAGCACTGATCGCCGTCGTGGCGGCCGAAACCGTTCCCTGGTGACCCGCTGCAATCAGGAAGCTTGCCGCTTCAATCAACTGCTCCGTAACTTCTGCCGCCGTTCCCGGACTACATTCTACCTGGACCATGGCTTGGAGTGGCTCCCGGCGGCACGGGTACTAGCTGCCGACGGACTTCACGTCAGTTTTGAGGGAGTCGCCATCATGGCCAGTCATATCCGGCGCCTGTGTTTTCGAAGACCCAGCGATGATACTACGTGGTGCAGCTTCGCTTCAGCTGATCCACGGAGCCAGACAACCCAGGACTCCCCCCGACATAATAGGACGCCATCGGTTCCACAGAGAAACACGCCATCGGCTCCAGCCGTGGGCCATCTACCCCAGCCGTCGGCTCCGCACAGACCCCAGCCAAGCCCCCGCCGCTACAACCTTCGGAGCAGCGATGCTGAGCCCTCAACAAGCAACCGCCAAAATTGACTTCCCACCTTAGACACTGGTAAATCTGCTCCTTTAACCGTGTCTAGGAACTTCCAAAATGCTAGAAAATTGGCAGAAAAACGCATTCGCTTTGAATTGCACGTCACCTCACTCACCCACTATTTGAATGAATCTGCTGTTCCGAAAGGTCTCATGTTGAAATTAGAACCCGCTACGTCTGAATTGTCCCCTCATAACCAAGCTAGATGGAAAAATGTCCTAACTTCTGCATCTCTAGAATTAACCAGTATTGTTTTAGATCACTACAAATCGGAAGTTAAATCTGTGCATGAGCAAGAATCGACTTTGGTGCCTCTTCTCACCAAACATGAATCTGATTCTCTAGCTGTCTTTGAACTCAAGAAAAAGTCTTCAATAGCCACGATGAAGTCTAAAAAAATGTCTCGCGACATGGTCCCTCCTCCGAAGCAATTTGAATCACCCCCTCCTATGCCATCATCCTCTAAAATGACCGAGAAGAGTGACTTCCCCACCAGTAATTTAGTGAACTTGTCCAGTGTTGTGCTGACAGAGATCGAAGTTCGCACACTATCCAAAGGCCTAAGTTTTTGTCCAGCAACGGGAGGTTTCAGCGAATTCCAGCTTCTTAAAGATTTAGACAATTTCGCTCGCAACATGAGATTGCGTGAATTCTTTCATGGGCGCCCTAACACGGACAATGCCGGCTCTTTACCCAGCTCCAAGCACTGGACGCCACCGACTCAGCGCGATAAATGTCTAGATCTATATATTAGAGCAGTACAACATGACGTGCTTGAAGCCTATAAAAAGCAGACGCCTTTTAGACCCAACCTTTCAATTAAAGAGAAAGAATCACTTGAGAAGTTGGCATGTCGCCACGAAATTGTAATCAAGCCCGCTGATAAAGGTGGAGCAATAGTGATAATGAATCGAGATGATTACATCAAAGAAGCAGACCGACAATTATCCGACACATCCTTTTACAAAAATTCTTCAATCTGATCCAACTTTTGAATATAAAGAAATTGTCAAGGAAAACCTCGAAGCACTACTGGAGGCCAAAGAAATAGACAAAACGACGGTGCGTTCTCTGATACCACTCAGCCCAATAGCAGGCAGGTTCTACCTTTTGCCCAAAATTCACAAGGCACATGTCCCTGGTCGCCCAATCGTATCTGGCATAGGCACGGTTACCGAAAATATTTCCCTCTATGTCGACAACTTAATCAACAAAATTCCCCCTAACTTTCCTTCATACATACGAGATACCAACCACTTTCTCTCTGAAATATTGGACCTTGAGATTCCCAGTGGCTGTCTGCTTGTCACCATGGACGTCACGTCACTATATACCAATATTCCCCACTCTGATGGAATACAAGCCGTGATCCACGCTTACAGTGAATCACGGGAGCCTAAGCCCGTCGAGAATTCCACATTGGCCTTATTACTGAGATTGATTCTTGAGCTAAACAATTTCGAGTTCAATGGCAAACACTATGTTCAAGTCAGTGGTACATCCATGGGCACAAGGATAGGGCCAAATTATGCAAATATTTTCATGGCAGTCCTCGAGGAGGAGTTCCTTGCAAGCGTCGACTTGAAGCCATTTTTTTACAAGCGCTTCATCGATGATGTCTTTCTGATTTGGCCACACGGAGAATCCAATCTCCTAAGATTTATAGCCGAGTTTAACGCGGTCCACCCTAACATTTCTTTCTCACACCAGTTTTCCGCTACCAGCATCAACTTCCTCGACGTGACGGTATCTGTCTCGCAGAACAAATTAGAGACCACCCTTTACCGAAAACCGACGGACTCCCATCAATATTTGCATTTTCAAAGTAGTCACATTAAGCACTGGAAAACGGGCATACCCTACAGTCAAGCGCACCGCTTCCGCCGGATATGCTCCAAGGAAACAGATTTTCTTTCCAACTGTGAGGGACTAAAAAACGATCTGCTCAAACAAAAGTACCCGCTCCAATTAATTGACGATTCCATTCGCCGAGCAGGAGCGCTGAGCCGTAATGAACTCCTTAACTCCAGGAAGCCAGCCGACCGACGCCCTTCAAGTAACCTAGTTCTCACTCACTCCGCATCTGTGCCGAATGTTTCTGGCATACTTCGAAGGCATCACAACATATTAAATCAAAGTCCTCGACTAGCATCTATATTTTCCGAACCACCACGTGTTGTCTATAGGCGAAACAAAAACCTGCGCGACATTCTGACATCTTCGAGGCTCAGCCATTCACCAGTGACCGGTTGTGGGCCCTGCAACAAGCCTCGTTGTCAGGTATGCCCCCACATGACGAAAACAAAAACCGCCTCTAGCACCGCCTCGCACTTCTCTGTAAAACTGAAGGGAAATTTTAACTGTGACAGCGCCAACGTAGTTTACCGGCTCGAGTGCAATACCTGCCATCTGCAATATATTGGCCAGACGGCGAACGCTTTTAGATTAAGGTTCAACAATCATAGGGCACACGCCAAGTCTCTTCCTAACCTTCCTTTGTCCCGTCACGTCGGAATCCCGGGTCATTCATTTAATAATTTGAAGGTAACAATAATTGAATCCAATTTCAACAGCAACCACGCACGCGAAGTTCGCGAATCATATCTCATATTTAAGTTCAAAACCGCATCCTCTGGGCTGAACGAAGGCGTGGGCGCGTTGACATGTTTGCCACAATAATTACTCGCCTTTCTTCCGTTCGCTTCTTGCGTGACCAATCCTCTTTTTAGGCATACCAGCGCCGGCTTTATCCCTCCAGGTTCACTCAATTAGCCTCTTAGCGCCGGCTTAGCCACATAGCGCCGGCTTCACGTGACACATTCCTAAGACGAAAAGCGAAGGCGCGCTGACGCGTGCTCCCCAGTTCCTTATCTCGTTCTGCCGCTTTCACCCCGCTTCTTCTGTTGACACATTCCTAAGACGAAAAGCGATGACGTGCTGACGCGCGTTCCCCACTTCCTTATCTCGTTCTGCCGCCTTTACTCCTTTCTCTTCCCCGCCCCCGCTTCTTCTGTTAATTCCTATGAGGAGAGGCGCCAATTTACCTCCTTCCAAGACGCCCCTTTGCATTTTTCTTTTCTCTTTGTTGTACCACTTGCCAATAACTACTTCTAAACAGGGCGCATTGTAGCGCACCTTTTCTCCCAAAAAAGAGGGAGGGCAGTGCATTCCCTCTCATGTGTATGTCTTGCGTTTTTTCTTGTTTTGCTGAATGATGACGTATGATTTCTTTCAAAGAGGGCGCACTGTAGCGCAACTTCCTCCTCTCTCCACACGCACCTATAAAAGCGTTCTGCAGTGTACTGTAAATGTTACTCCGATGAAGACTGGACCACCAGTCGAAACGTTAGTAAACATGTTTGTTTTTGTTTTTTGAGACTTGCGTCGGACTCTACTTTTTGATATTTCTTCTGGACCATTGGAAACTTCTTTTGTTCGACCTATGTATATATATATATATATATATATATATATATATATATATATATATATATATATATATATATATATATATATATATATATATATATATATATATATATATATATATATACAAGAAGAAATACCGGCAGTCTACAACGCCAAAGAAAGCATAGGGGAATGGTTAGAATATTTTTTTACCGTTAGTGACGTTACATTATTATTTTATTATTATTAATCACGTGAGAAAGAAAGAAAGAAAAACACGCGCCCAGAGTGGGGACCGATCCCACGCCTTTCGATTAGATCTCGAATGCCTTACCAATTCGGCTATCTGGGCGACTGTGTTCCGCTTCACTTTCTGGAGTATTTATATATACTACAACTGTATCTGACGCTTGAGGGTGGTAGCCAGCGCCACTCAGACTACACGGGGAGAAGGGGACCGTTATTTACCTGCCAGTTACCTGCTTATGACAGGCTGTGGACGTTCGCGTCACGCCCCGGGGGTTCAAAAGAAGGTCCCCTTCTCCCCGTGTAGTCTGAGTGGCGCTGGCTACCACCCTCAAGCATCAGATACAGTTGTAGTATATATAAATACCCCAGAAAGTGAAGCGGAACACAGTCACCCAGATAGCCGAATTGGTAAGGCATTCGAGATCTAATCGAAAGGCGTGGGTTCGGTCCCCACTCTGGGCGCGTGTTTTTCTTTCTTTCTTTCTCACGTGATTAATAATAATAAAATAATAATGTAACGTCACTAACGGTAAAAAAATATTCTAACCATTCCCCTATGCTTTCTTTGGCGTTGTAGACTGCCGGCATTTCTTCCTGTATTTTCTAACGAGCCCCTCATTTACAAACCCTATACAGGGTGTCCCAACTATCATGCACCAAGATTAAAAAAAAAAGTAAAGGCGTAACTCGAAAGAAACCAGGTACATAATGTTTGCAGTACTGTGAAGAAGCGAACAGTATTTTTTTCTTTTATGAGACTTAATTAACTAATTGTTATTAATTATCTAACTCGAGAAATACTGTCCTGATCACTAAAGTGTCAATGAGGCACTTGTAGGTAACCACGAGGGGCATCTAACTGCGGTATTTTCGGAGATGAACTAATTGCGTACACATTTATTCTGACTGATAAAGGAAACCCGCGAAATATGAAAAATACCACGTGACGGCGCCTCCGCGCGCACCCTAAAGCAACGCCCTCAAACAGGCTGCCTCTGAGTTAGCCAGAATGAAATAGACAAAAGAAAGAAAGAAGAAATCGCGACCGAGTTTGTTCCTTATCTGCACACGCGTCCCGCGAATCTTGCTGCTGCTGTTCCTTCCATGCATGCTATTATCAAGGTGATGCGCTGTCTCTTCGGGCGGGTAACACGCGAAGCAGTTGCTTTCAATCAGCTTTGTTCGGGGACGCTGCTTTACAATGCGCCCGTAAGCGTCGTCACGTGGTATTTTTCATATTTCGCGGGTTTCCTTTATTAGTCAGAATAAATGATTACGCAATTAGTTCGTCGCTGAAAATAGCGTAGTTACATGCCCCTCGTGGTTGCCTACAAGTGCCTCATTGACACTTTAGTGATTTGGACAGTATTTCTCGAGTTAGATAATTAATTATCAATAATTAATTGAGTCTCATTAACGAAAAAATTACTCTCCGCTTCTTCACAGTACTGCAAACCTTATGCACTAGGTTTTCTTCGAGCTACGCAATTTCCCTTTTTTAAACCTTGGTGCATGATAGCTGGGACACCCTGTATATATATATATATATATATATATATATATATATATATATATATATATATATATATATATATATATATATATATATATATATATATATATATATATATATATTTATATATATATATATATATAAATATATATATTTTTATATATATATATATATATATATATATATATATTTATTTATATATATATATATATATATATATATATATATATATATATATATATATATATATATATATATATTTATTTATATATATATATCTGTGTGTGTGTGTGTGTGTGTGTGTGTGTGTGTGTGTGTGTGTAGCGAGTCAGAAAATGGGAAATGAGGGGCTCGCTGAAAATAAGACAGAAAATAAGGGTTGACAGTCAAGAAAACATCGGAAAGCAAAGGGGAGGTTGTGGTGGGTCATAGAAACAGAAGAAGAATTTTTTTAGTCAGAAAGAAAGTGGTGAAAAAATGCCCGCCGGGTGGGATCCGAACCCACGACCTCCAGAATACCGGTCTATTCCCAACCTCCCCTTTGCTTTCCGAGGTGTATATATATATATATATATATATATATATATATATATATATATATATATATATATATATATATATATATATATATATATATATACATGGTGCAACGGTGGTGCAGTGTTAGAAGCACAGTGGCTTGAATCCCGGTGCCGCACAATTCCAACAGGATTACAAGAAACATCCGCGTGTTGATGAAATTGCAGGAGGCTTGGGGTAAGGCCTTTACCTGGTATTGTCCGAGTGTTATACTTCTCCTAACCCATAGAGTATTATTGGTTTGTAATTCTAATCTATCCTGTCTTTATTATTGTTTGTTATCTGAGCTATCCTGAAGGGATTATGTACCAACACCACTTTGTAATGGGTCCGCACTAGCCTTGTCGGCTAAGGACCCAGATGCGTCATTCAAAGTTTTGTTATGCATCTTTTCTTGCAATAAAAAAAGCATATTTTATATATTCTATTCTATTCATTGCCCGTAACGCACTCCCTCACCAGAGCAGGATTGGCCACCCTGGTGTAGTATTGGCCAGCAGCTCCTATGAATACGCCAATTAACCGTCGGACCTCAGTCTGCAGTGGCTGCGAAGCCACTGACCAAGGCGGCGGTCAGACCTGTGACATAGCAGAGGGTGCTGAGAATCCCTGGATGCAGAACAAGCAGCCCTTGGAATCTAAACCTGCCAACGTTTAACACGAGAACTTTATCTATCGAGGCGAGTCTACAGGCGTTGTTCGAGGAATTAGAGGGCATTAAATGGTTGTCCAATGACCGCGACTGTACCGGAATCTTAGAAGAACACGAACATCATACTAATCCATAAGAAAGGTCACATGAAGGACTTGAAAAATTACAGGCCGATCAGCTTACTGTCAGTCGTCTACAAGGTACTCACCAAGGTAATCGCTAACAGAATTTTTGCAACCTTAGATTTCAGTCAACCTAAAGAACAAACAGGGTTCCGTAAAGGTTCTGTAAAGGGCTCCGTAAGAATGGACTATATTCACACGATTAATCAGGTGATCTAGAAGTGCGTTGAGTATTCTGAACCCCTATATATTGCCGCGAACCATGCATTAGGTTTGTTTATTTGTGTTTTGCTTTTACCGCCTGGCTGCGCCGGTCTCTGTTATCTCTGTGCCAAGGGAAGCGCGTGTTCCATTCTTTCTTTCTGTGCCGCATGTGTTATCTGTTCTGATAGGGAGAGCATCCCGATCTAACATGAACAGCCCGGAATAATCTTCTTGGATCTAGAATGTTCTCGATGCGAATCGACAGCTCGAGAACCACGCGCGCCGAAAGATAAAAAGCCGGCAGAGCAGACGCCGGGGCATTCGATTCTGCGAGTTCGCCGACGCACGTCACTTTGTTGACTGCTGTTTCGCCGCCTCTGTATTCTTTTGAGTTGTTAGGGGAGCACAAGTTCGCTCCAATAAACTTGTTTCTTTTCCAAAACAACTGCGTCGTCCCTGGCTTCGTGACAATATAGCCTTCGTAGATTATGAGAAAGCATTTGACTCGGTCGAAACCCTAGCAGTCATTCAGGCATTACGGAACTAGGGTGCAGACAAGCATTATGTAAGAATGCTAGAGGATATCCACAATAGGTCCACAGCTACCATCATCCTCCACAAGGAGACCAGTAAAATACCCATAAGGAAGGGCGTCAGACAAGCACACACAATCTCTCCAATGTTATTCACAGCATGTTTATAAGAAGTATTCAGAACATTGGATTGGGAACAGGTGGGAGTAAAGGTTAATGGAGAATACTTCAGTAACCTCAGATTTGCTGATGACGTTGCCTTGCTAAGTAACTTGGGGAACGAATTGCAAAGCATGCTTTCCGCACTAGACGAACGGAGTAGAACCGTGGGCCTGAAAATTAATATGCAGAAAACTAAAGTAATGATCAATAACCTCGGGACAGCGCAGCAGTTTGGGATAGGGAGTGAGGTAGTGGAAGTGGTAAAAGAATATGTCTACTTAGGCCAAGTTGTGACCCCGGAACCCAACCATGAGGCAGACATAATTATAAGGATAAGAATGGGGTGCAGTGCATACGGCAGACATTCTCAGATAATGAATGGCAGCCTACCATTGTCCCTGAAGAAGAAAGTGTATGACAGCTGCATCTTACCGGTACTCACCTACGGGGCAGAAACTTGGAGGCTCACTAAGGGGGTTCAGCTTAAATTGAGGACGACTCAGCGGGGAATGGAACGGAAGATGATAGGTGTGACATTAAGGGACAAGAATAGAGCGGAGTGGGTGAGGGAACAAACGCGCGTTAAGGACATATTAGTAAAGATTAAGAAGATGAAATAGACGTGGGCAGGGCATGCAATGCAAAGGCAAGATATCTGTTGGTCATTAAGGGTAGCAGAGTGGAACTCTAGAGAAGGCAAGCGTGGAAGCGGGTGGCAGAAAGTTCTATGGGCAGATGAGAACAAGAAGTTTGTGGGAATAAATTGGTAGCAGTTAGCACAGGACCGGGGTAATTGGAGATCCATGGGAGAGGCCTTTGCCCTGCAGTGGGTGTCGATAGGGTGATGATGATGATGACGATGATATATTTACAAGAAAAAGAAATGTTTTAACATGGTAGCCGCGTCGGCGTGTTGCGAACGTTTCGGCAAAGAATCTTGCCTTCGTCTTAGCCATGATGGAGGTTTTTTTGCCGAAACATTCGCAAAACTCCGAGGCCATCACTTCGTTCTGTTTTCTCTTTCTTGTGTTCTCTACCATCTTCCCAGCGCAATAATTTTTCAAGGTTTTTATTTATTATTCCTCCGTATTGTGTGTTAATAGAGGTTGCGTCTGATCGAGCGAATTTTGTTTGTTGGTGCCATTGGACTGCGTGTTGCGGTACATAGTACAACAACCGAATAACGTGAAACACAAACCAGAGACTTACACGCGGAATGGCTGCTAACGGCTCCTACTTCCTCACCTTGTTGCAGGACCTCGAAGTTATCGTTAGACTGGAGATGGCTCCTGGTCAGCTCAGGGTTTCTGATTGGTTGCGCCATTATCCTCTCCGCAGCCCTGATCATCCAAGGTACAGTCCTCAAAGGTTTTGTGGACGCGGTGCTTCTAACCGCCGTGGACGTGGTGCCGCTAACCCGCGAAGTTTTAGAGCAATATCTTTACTACGCAATGACTCGCAAGGTCATTCGTAGCGTTGCAATGACCTTGAACCACCGTATCGCAAGTGTGACAGGTATGACGTCGCGCCGCGTGTTTGAATGCTGAGAAGCGTCGAAGTTGCGCTTAACCGCTCCAGTACCCGTGCTAGGCAAGGGTTTAAATGCTGCTCGCCGGAACTTGGTAGCTCACGTGTCACCTTAGGCGGCACGCCGGCTTGGCCGTCTGTGCGTGTACTTTAGCGTAAGCGGTAGGCTGAATTCAATCGTTGAGTAGGTATAGCTAGACGGCAGGTCGAAATCTCAAGTAAAAACAACTTCGCGGAACGTAAAACTGTCTTCGTCGGCATTCGGGAAACAGAAAGAAACACACCATCAGATCTTAAATGAAGCGTTACTTTCGTGAAACACTGTGCGCACTGTCGCTTCCATAACCTAGCCAAACAGATCTTTCGGTCGTGATAACTAGGATCATACACGTTTTTTTTAGATGCGACGCATCTCTTGCTCTAAGGCATGTCCCTCCTGCGTCGGCGTTGTCCGGCGTCCGCACGCCAGCTGCGCATGCGCGACTCTCCTCCCGTCTTCTCTCCGACAGCTGTGCGCGCAACGCTCTCACTCCGCCTCATTATCATAAACAACAGCTGTGTACGCGCGCTTCGCTAGCTTCGCTCCGCTCCTGTCGCGCAATCGTGCGCATGCGCGACTCTCCTCCGCTGTCTCCTCTCCTTGAGGCGCTGTGAATATAAAGCGGGTATCGCGCTGCGGCGGTTCAGTCAGCGCTCGCTCTCGTTCGACTTCGCGTCACTTTGCTTGACGACTGCGTGCTTGACTTGATTCTTCCGATGAAGATGTGATGGAAGCGATGGTCCCTTCATGAAAAGTAAAATTACGCCCATCTTCCCACGTATGAGAACACCCGCATGTGATGGAATGCATCATACGCGTTCACAACACGTTTCACCCGATTTAGAGAATCAAACCAACGGAAACTCCAATCGAACCCCCCGATGCGTCGCATCACACCAGGGTTCCTTCGCGGGAAGATGGGCGTAATTTTTTTGCGATTGTTGTTGTTGTAGTTATCATTGCCTTGTGTTGTTGCTGCTACTGCTGGGTTTCTTGCAGTTGTCGGGGTTCTTGTGTTTATTGTTCATTGGGTTGATAAATCAATCACATCCGCGCAAGGTATTCAAACCAGACTCGTTGCGAAGCGATATAAATGGAACTGATGCAGAAAACTGGCTACAATTTCGGCACAAACAGAGCTGCGTAAGAATTCAAGCAAGAACGAATTATGCGCGAAATCACTGAAACGGCTACTTCGGCATTTTTAATAGCTATGCTATGTTAATGGCTATCGCTGAACAATCGTAGTGGGCTTTTTACACAATAGGTGGAATGCATTTATTTCTATGGTGCACATGCTTCTTCGGTATGGCTCTCAGGGGTTTCTTTCACACCCATCCCCCATTAATCATTGCAACAGTTCTTTACCTTTTTGACACCACACCCCTAATTGATGCTATGCTTCAAAATCACCTTCTCCTAAAAGAAACTGTGAGCGCCGTCATTAGAGGCGCGCACAGTAGTCTGTTGTAAAGTATGCACTCGCAAAATTCGCTAGTTTCAAGCACTTAACACTCATTTCGTGTAAATCAAAGCACAGTGGGGACCTGTTCTGCATCCTTGAGGCCGCTGAGTGGCGCTTGTTCGGGATCGCTGATCCCGCCATGTTGATGCCGTGGAGATTGGGAGTAAGCGGTTTGTGAATGAGTAACGTTGCTCTCACCCGGTAGCCGTGCGGCAGAAGGACGTATCGGCTGGTCCGAGAGAGAAACAGCGCGTCTCAAGGGACGAACAGTGAAAGTGGCTCCCTCTTTGAGCTATTTACTGCAAAACAATTGGGGTTGATTCCTCTGTCGTAGGAATTGGTAAAACCCGAAAGTGAAATGTGCAGCGAAATCTCCGGCCAGCTGAGCATGATTAGCGGGTCGGCGGCTGTCTTGTCGGTGTGCTTGGCGAGCGACGTGCTACTGGCGGGTCGCTTCGGCAAAGGTGTACTGACGTCATTTCCGTGACGGATATGACGTCAGTGAAATCTTGGTGTATCCCGGCATAAAACACCGTCGTGTAAAATATAAAATCCGAAAACGAACAACCCTGAGTATAATGTACTCTTTGGGTCTAAAGGTTGCTTCCCCGCAAGAAGACCCTGTGTGCAGAGGTGCACCCTTTGCAGGCCACTTGCTTCTTTGTACTGGCGTAACTTCCGTGACTGATATGACGTCACTCAAATGTTTGTGTGTCCCGGAATAAAACGCTTCCGTGTTAAAAACGTCTGTTTGTGCCTGTCTGTCATTTGATTCGACCCCTGTTTCTTGGTCGGAAGCAGGGCTGTTGCATGTCACATGGATTTCTGAAGTTGCTGCTCAATGTTCCCCGTGACTGGCAGCATAGGCGTGCGCACAGGGGGGGCAGGGGGGGCGGCCGCCCCCCCTAATCATCTGAAGGGGGGCGCCAAATTGGCCCACATTTTGCCAATGTAACACATTAAAGTAAAAATTTCTGCTCAGAAATATTTTGTATGTGTTGCAATTTCATTGCATTGAAATAAAAATTTTATACCCATCCCTCTTGGCACTGCGTTCGGACCGCTAGGCCTTCAGTGGGAAGAGGTCGGGAGGAGCTGCAAGGGGGGGGGGGGGCAGCCGTAAGACTTCGCCCCCCTAATCGAGAACTCTGCGCACGCCTATGACTGGCAGGCCCGAATCTTTTTGTCCGCCGGCGTTCGCATCTCTCCCAAAGCACACTCTAGAACACGCGATTACCTGCTTCCCTGACACGGCGTCTGTACCACGAACTCCTGCGGGTGGAAGCGTCAGCGCCATAATAGAAAACTCTTTAAGCACATCGCACAACTCTGGCAACAAGTCGCCAAGTACTCTCAGAAGTTAAGCAGGGAAAACTGGCTCCATATGTGCGACAGCTTGCAAAGCACTCCTACTGCCCGCAAGACACCAGCTCCTTGATCCCCTCACCAGAAAGGGGGATCAAACCGCAACATGGCCCGCACCATACACGCGTACTCTGGAACACCCGACATGCGGGCCCTCCAAGACAAATATCTTCAAACAGCCACAGCTGACCCTCCGCTACCCGGCAGAGGCATTCCCAACGAGGAAATCGGTCGAAATATCCAGCTATGAACTCGCGGTTGCATTGGCACAATGCAAGACACTCCGGACATTCACCTCCCTGGACGCTGAAGAATTAGCTGTTGCGCTTGCCCTTACCCAAACCACCTCCAAGATTATACTGACCGATTTGCAAGCCGCCTGCCACAGGATTCCGTCGTAACGGGTGGCACCCACGACACTGCGACTTCTGAAGTAACACCTGCCCGCCCATCGGGTGGCCATTGTGTGGACTCCCGCCCAACCTGCATTGACGTGCAATAATTCTGCTCATCGACACGCTCAAAACCTTTGACACCGCGTCGTGACATCGGAAGTGATTCCGTACCTTTTCTTACCTACCAAGAAACCGCCCGGTACTTCAGACCTTCCGCAGTCCTCACATATCTTGACCAAAAGTCGGGAACTCACGCTCAGACAGATTCAAGGAGCCACGTTTTCCCACCCAGTCCGCATGCATTCACTCTTTCCTTCACAATACCCAGATAAGTGTGAATTCTGCCCGGAACCTGGAACACTGACACACACAATGTTGGACTGCACAAAAAATTCAGAAATGCCGCTCATGAAACCGTCCACTTCCCCTTAGCAGTGCTGCCCAGCTGTCAACCTCAGGACCAGCTCATGGTGGTGGCCAGTGCTACATGCAGCAGCCTGGACAGCACATGTGCTCCTGGACTGAGGAACAACTCTCACTTTATTAAAGACGATAGTCTTTCTTGGGCTACTTAAACCCAGAAATTTTGGTCTGTCTGTCTGTCTGTCTGTCTGTCTGTCTGTCTGTCTGTCTGTCTGTCTGTCTGTCTGTCTGTCTGTCTGTCTGTCTGTCTGTCTGTCTGTCTGTCTGTCTGTCTGTCTGTTTGTGACTCAATTCAGTCACCCTTGTTTTTCTTTATTGCCTTCTTTGACAGGATGACAAAACAAAAACACACGTAACTGATAATGTGTACACTTCCTACTCAATACAAACACTAGAACTGCAGCCCTCCTTGGGCAAGCGGGGTGATTTCAATATTCTTTCATTGCCAAAAATGCTTCAATTGTGGGTAGCCACTCTGGTTTAGAGGGCTGAAGTTTCTGTATCTGCACAAAAGAACCTATTGACTCTTTGAAATAGTCTCTGATGAGTCTAGCACCTGGGTCGGAGTAGGGTACCGCCATCCTGTTTCGCCAGATGCTATGTAGTCCATACAGCATAACTGTGTCAAGCGGCACACCGTCCTCATTTTCAATGTTCAAAAACCTAATACCGTAAGCATCCACAGGCAAATCTTTTTGAGCGTTCGCTGGAGGATGTCCCAAAAGAACACCGCTCCCCAACAGTCCAAGAACACGTGCTCTATTGTTTCTGGCTTTCGACACAGAAAACAGTGCACACCCCATGGCACAAACCATCCCTTTTCCTCCATCCAGGTCTTTACTTCTAGTGTTCCAGTATGGAGTTTAAAAAAGAAAGATTTCACTCCACCTGGGACCGTCATTCTTTTCACTCGCTTAAGTACATCTCTCTCAGGCCTTAGATTACACTTGCTGCGGTATATTGGCACTGGCAATACACTCTCGACGATATCTTTGTACAGTTTCTTCCGACTCACCCCGCTTAAGTACTTTAAAGAAAAACGAACTGAAAGAAAACGGTATAACCACACCACCTCCTTAAAAAATCCACGTACAGTTCCCCTCGTGTACTCAGAGCTCACAACAAATTCAGGCAAAAGTCTTCCAAGTCGTAGCTGACAAACCGTCATAAGAAACGCGTCTTCAACATCACGAAGAAACGGATTTGCCTTAAAAATAAGTGCGATAGACCAAGTCCGCCTTCACGCACTTTCCGAAAGAGGTTCGTTCTGTTCATTCTTTCCCATGATGAACTCCAGATAAACACGGCGAACACGTGATGAAATTTCTGAATATTAGCCCTTGAACAATGCAAAACTTGCATTACATACCACAGCTTCCTTATAAAAAACAAATTGCAACTGTGGCTCTCGCAAACATTGATAAACCCCACCCTTTCCACTTCTCTGTCTTTTCTCGAAGTTCCTTGAGTTGCTTGGCCCAGTAAGGGTGACTGTCTTGATAACTGTCTAGTGACACCCCAAGGTGCTTAACAGGATTCGTGACCCACTGGATGTTGGCGAAAACGCTTGGCGTGGACTGCTATTCGCCATGCCAAAAGCCTAAACATTTAGACCAGTTTACTGCGCTACCGCTAGCCAAGCAAAAGTGTTTCGCGGTTTGTACTACCTCGAGAATGCTTTCTTTAGTAGTGCAGATTACTGCAATGTCATCCGCGTACGCTAGTAGTCGAACTTCCGTCATTTGCAATCGAAAACCTCGAATGTTACTGCTTTTAATGACACTTAAGCAAAACGTCTCGATATATATGCAAAAAAGGAGGGGGGATATCGGGCATCCAATTGCCTCACCGAACGCTGCACCTGAACTCTTTTTCCAACTGCCTTATTAACTATAAGACGAGTTGTGCATTTACTCTACGCCATTACGCACTCCATTTCGAATAACTTTGCCGACATTAATGTACCCTAAAATTTGAAATAAAATATCGTGCGGCACACGATCGAAAGCCTTCTCCAGGTCAATCTGGAGCATTGCAACCCCAGATTGTGTGGCATCACAACACCCCAGAATACAACGCGCCTTATGTACATTCGTGAATATAGTCCGCCCTCTGATCCCACAAATCTGGTGTGAACCTACAATATCTTGCATTACTGTTTGGAGCCTACTAGCTAATACTTTCATTAAAATTTTGTAGTCTACATTTGTTAAGCATATAGGCCGGTAAGATTTCACATCTCTGAGTTTGACGGCATCGTCCGTTTTGGGGATCAGTACAGTGTGTGACGTAGAGAAGGATGGCGGTAGTACGTCGAGATCGTATGCCTCATTAAAAACCATTTGCAGCACCGGCGCAATTTCATTCTTAAATTTCTTATAAAAAGCAGCCGTTAAACCATCCGGTCCAGGGGATTTTCCAGGATTTAGATTCTCTGTAGCTTTCACGACTTCATCAAGAGAAATGGGGATTTCCAAGTATTCTTTTGTTTCTTCATCTAATCTGGGCATTAAGTTCAGAAAATCTCGCTTAAAAATTTCATAATTAACTTCATGTTTTGCGAAGAGCTCACTGTAGTACTGAAAAAAGACAGTTTCTATAATGTTTGTATCCCGAGTAATTGTTCCATTATTTTCTATTTCCACGATGTCATTGCGCCGCGCATGCCATTTTTCAAGGCCTAAGGCTTGTTTGGACGGCATCTCGCCCGCAGTTATCTTTTCAGCCCTCGCCCTTACAAGCGCGCCTGTGCCCTCGCCCTTACAAACGCTCTGTGTCTATCGCTTCAAGTTTTTTCTTTACTGTTCGTATGTCATTTTTGTACTCGCCAGGTTTGATGCATTCTTCGGCTAACAAGGCTTCTAAGGCCTCTTAGAAGCTAAGGCTTCTAAGAGGCCCGTAATAAGGCCTCTTGCTTTGTCGCCTCATGTTTTAGTAGGCTCGATTTTTCAATTGCTTTGATTTTTACACTCTGTTTGAAGAGTTCCCATCCTTCACAATGGCAGCTGCCCTCATTTTTCAAACGTTCTAGCAACGTGAGCGTATTAGCTATGAACACGTCATCTTCTAAAAGCTTCCCATTTAGTTTCAACCCTTCCCAACTAAAGGCATTCTTATTTTTTTTTGTTTTCCTGCCAATGCAAAACGAAACCAAACAGTGATCACTGAAAGTCGCCGGACAAACTTCGTATTCTCGACATTCTGGAATCCATTCTAAGGATAGATACGCTCTGTCCAGTCTACCATAGCTAGTACCAGAGTCCTTCAATGCTTTTCTGGTCACGAAACTTCTCCGTAACGCTATGGGAGAGCTTCATATGGGGGCCAACGCTCCCGCGCGGTGGCGCTACGAGTAATTTTAGGGACCTTAGGTGAAGGCGGCTTGGACGGCGGCGGCCGTATTTGCAGTGCGTTGGAGCGCGAGCTTGCTGGTGTTTGTTGTGTGATATAGCTTTCTAAAATCATCACGAAGGGCAAACTATGTGAACTGCCATGCCTCTGACGTGCTGTGTACCTGGTTGCCGCTCTGGCTATCGGAATACAACGGAAAAGGCTTCGTTGTTCTGCCTCCCAAGCGACCGCGAACAACGCGACAGGTGGAAGCGAGCCATTCCACGACAGGAGACGGACGTTTTCAGCTTCGAGTCGAAGGCCGCTCGTGTGTTCGGGAAATATTTCGACCCCACGGACATTATTCGAGCCGATGAGTTCAAAATAAGTGGACAACCTGTGCTTCTGCAGCGCGAGAAGCTCAAGCTCCGCGTCGCCCCGGATATTTGAAAACCTGCCGGCGTATCTTACGAAGCCCAAGCCACGATCGCGCTCACAACGAGAAAATCCGTCTGCTAAACGTCGTCGCGTTTCGTCGCCGCACAAAGACCGGACTGCAGCTACTGTGATTTTGGTTATCCAACGAGATATTTTGAATTTGGAAAGCGGAGCATGGCTATCTTTGGCTGCATATATATATATATATATATATATATATATATATATATATATATACAAGAGAAGAAAAACTTCGAACAAGGTAAAAGCACGATTGTGGCCTACGTTTCAGCAAAGAGAACTTGCTTTCCTCAGGGCGAAGTTTTTCTTCTCTTGTGTTCTCTACCATCTTCAAAGTTCTACTACTACCTGGATTATATATATATATATATATATATATATATATAACGACGAAAGGAGCAGATACGCGGCCAATTTTTAAAAAGTTTTCTCTCCCTCTGTTTCGGTGCCTGCGCGCCCCACTTCGCACACTAACGCACGTGAACTGGGGAGGACAACAGCGCGCGAGAGATCATGCCACGAACGCTAAGAAGAGTGTTCCCAGTGGTCGAGCTGGCCAACGCCGACGCCAGTTTTGTAACAGTTTTCGTGGGAGAAAACTTACAACACGAAAAAGAGCCCACTTTTGAAGGCATGCCTTGGCAGCACTGGGTGCCACTCACACTCGCAAACAAAAAATATATTTTTCCTCACGCCCTCACTCACACTCACCAGTCGCCCTCACCACTCGCACTCACGAGCACTACGCGTCCTCCACCAGTCGTACCAACTCGCGCTCACGCTCACCACTCGCCGTGACCACTCGCACTCACTCGCGCTCACGCTCACTGCTCACCGTGACCATTCGCGCTTACTTGCTCTCGCCGCTCGCCGTTATCACTCGAACTCACTCGCGCTCACCATTCGCCGTCACCACTCGCACTCAGTCGCGCTCGCGCTCAACACTCGTCGTCTCGCCTGCCTCGCTAGTGTATGCAGCAGGCCCTCCATGAGTCATGAAACGGGACAGTACTAGTGCATTACGGTGTCAGGAGGCCATCCAAATCATATTCCTGAATCAACACACCACCAGAGAATTAATTCTAGGGTGCCGCGTAGGAGGAGCTCGGTGACGACGTACTTCCGAAGCTAAACGCAATCCTGCTATTACCAACCATTACCACTCTAACTCGCGAGTGGTGGATGGGGCTCGCCGCGAGTGGCGCTTGCTCTCGCGAATGGTGAGCGGGGCTCACGTTCGCGCTACTCTCGCCATGGCCAAATTGAACAACATCGGTCCGAGGATAGACCCCTGGGGCACGCCCCTATCTAAGAAATAGGTCCGTACAGCGCGTGGGGCTCGCACTCACAATGGCCAGTCTAAAACGATGGTGAGGCTCACTCACCAGGGGGTGTGAGTGAACCTGCGAGTGAGCCTGCCATTCTGTGGTTGAAGGAATGAATTGAACTGAGGTGGCTATACTCGGTTACAACTCAAGAACGGCACCACCTCATGTAGTGTATCACTCCGCCAAAGCGCCGGACCCGTGACGTCAGTGAGCGCGCGTTTTGAAAGGGGTTTGCTATGAATGCGTGACATCGTCTGCCTTGTCTCACGCAGTTTGTTTGTCGTCACTGGAGTCGTTTATAAGCATATTAAGTCCAAAAAAATCACGGGAATGGCTCACGCCATGTTCAAAATATTCCCAGTAACGCCCTACTTGCGCCGCGCGGAGAAACATCCGGCTACGGTGATAAGGCACAGCGGCAACTTCCGGTGCCGTTCTTAAGTTGTCACCGAGTATAGTTGCTAAGCTTGCTTCCATCGTTCGTGTTGTTTATTTCCCTTTTGTGACTTCTCCTTTGCGCGCTGAAGTTATACCATGAATTCGTACCAACTTCTCCAACTAGCCCCCTTACTTCAATTCATTCCTTCTGCAATGGGCGCTTTTTCGTGTTCTAACCGTTTCCTTCCTGCGCTCGTGTTCCTCACCTTCCTTTGTGTCTTCTTGTCCTTCGCTCAGGTAGTTATACCATGCATCAAAAGTAGTCAAACGATTAAACCTGAACCACGAATTACAATTCTTAGAAATAAAATGAAGCCGTGCCAAACTCGTGGTTCTAACTGTGTTGAAGTACGCGAAGATTATGTATTCTTTTTTTTTATTATTTTTGCGCATTGAAGGCGCACAACCTTCCCGCCAAAAACATCCGTCAGTTGAAACACCTGGAGGCAGCTGGAAAACATGCTTTGCATCTTATCGGTCGAGATTTCGAATCCCGCGGGGGCTTTATTCCGCAGATCCCTCAAAGTAGTTGATCTGATTAGGCTTCTACTAAATCGCAATATTGTTGAGGGGAGCTATTACCTTGTATTTATAACAATCTTTGCGAGTTTGTACAGGCTTCTGTGCGAGTTGTACGTTACACGAAATACAACCTTAATTAGAGAAGCGACCCGTATTGCAGTTGCAGACCAGGCGGTGCGCTGTAGATGAAACGGCGCGCTGAAATGGTACAAACGCACTACAAATATTTTTCCACATGCAGCTCCATTGTACAGTGACCGGGACGTAACAGAGGAGACGACGCCCACCGAGACCGTTACCACCGAGGATGACGCCGAGACGACGGCGCACACCGAGCATAACGCAACTACGCGAGCTCGGCGGGCCCGAGTTTGGTCCCCTCTTGAAGACGGACCATCTTCCGAGTCGTCCGAACACGCGTTGGAAACCGGAATTTCAGCCGCCATGCTGCTTTCCCGTGAGTCCCACTTGGCCGATTTGTACGAAATACAAAATACCAGTTTCGTTCATTAAAAATACCGCCTCGTCCGGGGACCAACGTACCAATTCCATCGCAAACTTCAAACAAAGAACGCAGATATCGGCGAAAATAGTTGAAGCAGTGCCAACTGCCCAGCCACAATCTGGAAACTTTTCTATGACGTCCCAGAATATTTTTGTTGCGTGAGCTACACTGGCCGAGGTTGAGCAGTTTCGCGTGGCTCCTGGGGAGCCGTGCTGCGCATGCGCGAGGAGCATTGATGGCACACGGCGCACAGCTGGCGCGCCGGAGCCTCCGCCACCGCGCGCTCTGCCGCCGGTCTTCGCATTCCAGATGAGTGACGTCATAGCCGTGGCAGGCGCACTGGCGCCGGCGCGTGCCCAGCTGTGCGCCTCCGTTGCGCAGTAGCCAAGTCTGACCCTGTGCCGGTGCCGCTTGATGGCGCCACTGATTTTGTGCGCATGCGCAAAGGTATCAGTGGGGGTATACATGTAGCGGGGCGTTTGCCAGTGTTGTATAGCCATGGAGAAGGAGAGCGAAGTTGCTGCTCAGCGGCGCAGAAGAGCGGAGAAGCTTAACTCATCGGATCCGGAAGTATACTTGCCTGGCAATTAGCTGTTGAGCGTAGGAAAAAGGCTAAACGTGCGGCGGAGACAGCAGAGCAAAGGGGGGACGTCTAGCAAAGCGGCGTCGCCAGGACGCTGAGCGGCGCTAATCCTAGGCAACCAGGAATAGTTAAGAATAGCCAGCCGAACCTTAGCTCACGCTACGTATATCCTGGCATAGCCGAGTTAAGCCACTGCTAATTTTTTTGTGAGATGTGCGGCCGCCGACCGAATACTCCACCAAGAGCCACAACTGGGAGATTGTGGTGTGGTCACGATTTCCGTTTGGTCGCACCACTTGGATGCAAACGTGCAGGTAACACCCTCATAACTTGTTTCCAGCGTTGGCTCATACTGTGTCCCCCTGCCCATATTACGTCACCGTATCGCAAGATTTGCAAGTTTTCTTAGTTTTCCTTGCGTTTTTAGGTTAAAAAGCATCTTTTGAGGCTGGAATTGAGCTGAAGGAGTTACCGTTGCCTTCATGCCCTTTAAAGGAGCACTGACACCAATTTTCGACGTTAATATTATTGCACAGTTCGCTTTCTTCACTCAACAGAATACCCTGGCTGAAATAGGAGCGGCCTGCGACGCGAAGAACATAGTTTTATTGGATCTCATTTATCGCGCCGACGGAGCACCGCGCGGAGCGGCACTCAGCAAATGGACATCAGCGTGACATCATCCAGGGAGAGCCAAAAGAAGTGACGCGGCAGCGCTCGTCAAAAGCTCCTGACGTCACTTCATGCACGTGGCCCCACGAGCGGCGAGCGGGCGCAACACCCTCTCAAGCGGGCACCGGTGACGTCCGCACAAAGCGGTGAGGTCAGGCAGGGAGTCTGTCATGCGCCATTCGGGATGAAAGCGCGGGAATTTGAAACAAACGATTTTCAGGCCGTCCAATGTAATTAACTATCGCGCGCTGAAGTATTAGAAGTGCTGTTTCAGGTTCGCCAGGCCATTAAGCATCGATAAAAGCTATAAAAGTGTAACATAAAATTTTCGTGTCAGTGCTCCTTTAAAGCAACGGTTTAAAAGGGACATTTAATCGTAAATTATCCCAATTGTTTAACAGCGCTAAGCAAATAAATGTGTGCACCCCGTTTCTATGTGCCAAGAAACAAAAACAGTTGTGTTTCAGGGTGAAAATTGATTTTTAGTAATTAATGAAACGTGTTGGAAATCACAGAGTAATGGATAAATAACATAGTTAACTTAGCTAACAGCTTACCTTAGCTAACAGCTAGTTAACCGCTGAGGTCAACTAGCTGTTTGCACTTTCACCGAGCACCACCCACGCCCATCTATATCCCTAAAATGAAGTGCGCGCCCGACCGACTTGCCGAGTCCTCAATTCCCAGCCCAAAGCGCTAAGCGTAGAGAGTTGAGAATTCCGGAGCATATTTCTCTCGTGGCGTAGGGGCGCGCGAAGGCGGGATTTTCGGCAATTATGCCCCTAACAGAGAAAAAGGGGGAAATCGTGTTTTCCAATATTTGTGAACCTCGCACACCTGTTCAGATATCATAGTGGTTTCGGCTTTTTGTGTAGCCCGTAATGTTAACTAAAAAGTTGTTTGACTGTACTACCCTTGTTAACACCAATGACACGATTCTGCATTTCGAAGCCAATCGGGTATTTTTAAAGATTCCCCAAATTTTGCTATACAGATGCACAAAATCAATTTTAAGGATTGCTCCTTGCGACGCCGTTAAAAGAGCGAAAACGATTTCTTTTTTTAAATATTCTCTGACCGGCCGAAGAAAACCCGAACTTTTGGTGTGAACGCCAAGCCATATTGCTGGTTATAGAAACTTTAAAATTGAGGAGCACATTCCTACTATGGTGCAGGACCTTAACATAGCTTATTTTTTTTCATACATTACACTCCTTAAAGAGCGAGAAACGCTGAAACATTTTCCAAGAACTTTTGTATTACGATAGGCCCGTTGAGATCAGTGTTGTACAAAACGACGTTCCAAGGAACGGCTTTCCTGGAACTATAGTTCATATCACAAGCTAGCTGCAGCACTGTGGAGGCTACATTGTTATCAATAGTGCGCCCACTGAGGGTGCCTAATTCGCCGTGAAGGGGTTCCTGAAAGGACACTCCCTTCTCCCCTCTCGGCAAGTGGCACCGCACGGGCCGGGCGCCTTTTGTCGCTTCCTTCGCGGTGAGTTGGGCGCCCTGAGGGGGACAACAATGTAGCCTCCACAGTGCTGCAGCTAGCTTGTGATATGAACTATAGTTCCTTTTTGGAGGAACGGAGTAACGCCACCGTTCCATTAAGGGTAGGTGAAGCTGTAACGGTAACTCAATAGGTTTATGAAGGAACGGCAGGAACGGCGTTCCTTCTGCAAACGTTACATCGTCAGGATATGGCTGTTTTTTATGCTAAGGCTCGAGTACAAAAATCCACAAGTCGCTGCTTTGTTTCTCTTCCTATAAGCTGGCCGATTACCCACCCTTCAGCGGAACGTGCTTCCTCGAAGGTCAAAGGCAGAAGAATAACAACGCAGCGGGACTCGGCTTGTGCTTGCTTTCATGCCAGTTGAGCTTACGCGGCGTTCGACGGATGAATAGCGCGGCCGCTAGAATGCTTTTCACCTTTAACCGTTTGTCTGGGGAGGCCAGGATGCGCGTCTGGCCGTTAGAACTGTTGCCTAAGTATCTTTATATTGTCAGGGGTAATTACCGCATTTGTACGCGCGAGGCGTGGGTGCGTTGTTGTCGGAATCAAAATTTCGGGACAGAACCACGAGAGAAGTTAAGCATTCCACATTAAAAGGTGTGGGAAACGCTGTGTCAGCGCCCCCTCCCTCAATTTGACCGACAAGGAATACTCCTATCTGTGTCACACGTTGCGGAACTAATGCTTTGATCTATCTAAGGTTGTGGCGCTGTTTTCAGGGTTTGCGTACTATAAGTTGGCGTGTGTTGTATCATATTTTTTTCTGCCGCATGTGCCTCGACCGCTGTTAAGTCTTGTAATGGTGTGGATAATTGGGGAGGGAATCCGACCACGTGTACTCTGGATGGTATATATTTGTATGTTTTTCAATAAACGAGTATTTGCGAGTAAGCGCCGTGCTGTCTACTTCTTCCTTCATCCTTGTTTTTTGAGCGCTTCTGTATTCCACCAAAATGAACACATACCAACTAGCCCAACCTTCCGTTCTTCTGCGGTTGTCGGAAGAGCTGGGCGCGCCGCAATGTCTGGGGAAGTTGTACTGCTCGAAGTTACAGAGTACGCGCGCCGTTCTTCACGGCGTGGTATGTCGCCGATCTGGCGGGAATCGGTCGACGAAGGTGCCAGGTCTTTTTGTATTGCACGCGGCGTGTTGACAAAAGGGCGGGAATTTCGTCGTTATTTGGCCTAATTTCGTCGCGCGCCGTACGGACAATATCTGAGAGTGTCCGCCCGAAGGTCTACGGCCAGCGTTCAGAGTTGCTTTTCGAAGACCGTTTGCGAAAATCCTCACCACAAGTTTTTCAGATTTGTTGTGTTTTTTAGTTTTCGTGTGTGCGCATGGAATGATATGCAAGTCTGTATTTATGTGTGTTTCTGCGTGGAATAATAGTTAGTTGCAAGTCCGCACCTGTTGTCCTTGCCTACTTCTTTCTGTGTGGTGTCTTCTTTAGTGCAGCTCACACCTTTTGATAATGGGCACCAACTGGCCCAACAAGTCCACCTAAAGTACTTACTTGCCTCGGCATGTGATGTGAATATCACATAGAATAGAGGCACACTTTTTTTTTAAAACGTAATTTGTTTTTTTTTTTAACAATAAAAGGTTAAACATATTCTGGACGCATTTACGTTGTTATCTTGCAATTCTGCAAGTTTTTTAATTGCCACTGCTATCGTTATCGAACGGCATTTTTTCGCCGTGTAGACCCGCATGGCCAAAGCGAATGTCATTTATAGCTAATGCCGTTCGCGTTGAATGATATTAAATACCTATGTATTGTTCCTTTCGACGCGGTTTCTTGCAAGAAATTTAATTATGTTCCTGAGTGTGAGTAACTTTCTATTTGCGCATCTGAAGCGGAGTAACCTTAATGCGCCTTTGTAAGACCGAAGTGTAAAGTGCCATTTGTGTTGCAGCTATAATAGACGAGCACCAAAGTCGCCGTTAGACATGTCTGGAGTTGGTCCGGTGCTCTCTGAAAAAAATTAGTCTAGGAGCGTTTGTTTAGATTCTGTTTGTCTCCAAATAATCTGTTGCCGGCTGTTTTCGTTGTATAATATGCATAGTACGATGTGAGTTTTAAATTTCTCACTTTATTTCGCCTCGTAATTGTCCGACACCATATTTTAATTTAAAAATGTAATGTAACGTTAATGTAACGACACGTTCCAATGTTCGAAGTGGAACTGGAACGCGTTCCTTTCGCAATAAGGAACTTGTAACAGGAACTCGTTTCAAAATTGGAAGGTAACGAGGAACGGGCTTTCGTTGCTGTTTTGGTGGAACGTGTACAACACTAGTTGAAATATCCAAAAAGTTTTTGCGGATATAGGTAACCAATGCAAATGTGTAAAAGGCTGTTTTACAAGATTTTTCCTAACAGCCTTGTAATAGGGAGAATTGGAATTCTCTGCAATTAAGTTACCTGTTTTTTTTTTTCTGAAGTTTTCGCGTTACCTGAATTTTTTCTAACTATTCAGCCCATTGACACATCCAATTGCTTTTTGGTTATAAATGCTGCCCATAAAATTGCTGAAAACCGATTTCAGGATTTTCCCCAACAAGCCCATAGACGAGCGAGATTTTTAAAAATTCAGCCCTCTCGAAGTGGAATTCAGTTCAATTTTCCCGCGTAACCTTGCGCTCACCGTCTGTTGTTCATTTCTCTAACATTGTTTCTCTAACATTCCCTAACATTTCTCGAATTGTTTAAACATTAACAAAGTATCGAAAGGTTTGGGACTGTATATTAAACAACGTACTTTACGAAGTCCGAGTTATTGCATTCCTCTCTTTATATCATCATAGACATGATGGCACCGTAAAATTAAATAGCGTGTTAGCACATTAGATTATTGTCTTGAATAATTTAATATCCGATTAACCGATTATTCGAACTGTATATACTGATTATTCGTAGCTGAAATTCTGGATACCCGGGTAACCGGCTTCCAAGGCCAGAGTCGCTCCGAGCCAGTTCTACCGTATAACAGGTTTGGCTGATAACTGGTTTGAAATACGAATAACAATCGATGCATCAAAGCATTTCTTCCAAAAAGTACAGATTACTCTTTCCGAAGAATACAATCACTAGTTCTGTCTTCTCAGTGGGTTATTTTTGTGCCAAGCGACATGTAATCGCGCAAATACTTTCAGGTTATTTATTTCGGTGCAGAACCTGTACATGAAATGGCTCCCAATCCAACCTTACGCCGGCATCCGCCATTATACTGGACGTCAAACATAACGCATCGAAGTTACTTAAAAATAGTTCAGTGTTGTTCAGAGACCGGCCCGTCATGTAGCAACACATAAAACATAGCGCAGTAACAATGGAGGACGAAGCGAGGACGGGACAAGCGCTAACTTTCCGCAAATGGCTTTTTGCAGGACCAGCGCATATGAACACATCTGGCTCGCAAGAGGAGAGAAGAAAAGGAAATTATCAAAGTGAAAATATAAAGCTCAAGGACGAAGAACCGCCCCAAACTGTCTACGCCAAAAATTCAAACTTTAGCGTTATTGAAGCCACGGACGCTCTACAGACATATTCACCACCGGACCCTGCTGTGTCAACCGCTTCCACGAGCTCTCTCGTCATGCCATTGCGGTGATGATACAAAACAACCGTGTGGTCGTACAGAGGATATCAAAGATTTTCCGATAAATATTTTTTTTACAATGGCCAGCCAGCTGGCCGTCAGTGGTAACGCTGGTGACTTTTTTCGTGTTCACTATTAAACGAACGTTCAAAAAAATGACGATGCGCTGCTGGCGATTACGATACTCCTTAATGCGATATTTGGGCGCAGCAGCTGTGCGCTGAGGCAGCACTCACTGGTGGGTTCTCTCGACGGCAGCGATGATGAGCCTCTGTGTCGGCGGCGCGAAGTGCCTATTATTAAGGGACCGCGAACTGCGTCCACATCATCGTCACGCACACGCCACCTCACGTTTTCCCCGAGCGTCGCGCCGTCCAGCGCCTCGTGCGGGCACAGCATAATGCCCCCTTCCCTTTCCCCACTGCGCACTTTGGGAGAGCGCTGGTGCGCGCCGCCACGCCCTCCCAATTTCACGACACTCTCCTCCTTTGCTTTCTTTCTTCGTTCGCTTTTTCTTTCAGTCGCCGATCTTGCCATCGTTCATTCGGTAACGACGAGGGCGACGCGCCTCAGCCCAGAGACTGGCGACAAATGGCTGTGCCCTAAAACATTCCGGTTTGCCCAAGTACCTCTCACGGGAGAGTGGAATTTTGTAGACCACGCAACGTCGACAGTGTACAAAGGCATCTCGGCGTCTACTTCTGCACGCAGGTTACCACGCAGGCGTTCGGCAGTTTAACCTACACAAGCCTCATCGTTCTTCGTTTTTAGATGCGACGCTGAGAGCATCTCTTGTCGGCGGCCCTGTTCTTCCTGCGTGCGTCCGTCGTTGTCGTCGGCGTCCGCACTCTCCTCCGCTCACCCCCTCTCCTCTCCGATAGCGAACGCTCTCTCGCGAGGGGCATTGGATTGGATTCGATTGGCTTGGCTTGGCTTGGCTTTGCTTGGATTGGATTTGGATTGGATTAGATTAAAGTGGATTGTGTTGGATTGTGTTGCGTCATAGCCGGGGCAGACGCACTGGCGCCGGCGCGTGCCCAGGTGGGAGCGAACACTCTCTCTCAACATCTGCGGGTGTGCGGCCCAGCGCGCTCTCACTCCACCGGTGGGCGGCGCTGCGCGCGGTGCTGCGCATGTGCTGTACTCTCTCTCTCCGCGGTCTCCTCTCCTTCGGGCGCGCTGCGCATATAACCAGCGTGCCGCTCTCCGGCGGCCTTTCGGTCGACGGTTGCTCTCCGCTTGCGCTTGAACCCCCCCTCAGCGTCGCATCACACCAGGGTTCCCGCGAGGGGAGGTGGACGTAATTTTTTTCTGTCCTGGTTTGTAGCGCTCGTTTTCCTTAAGCCCAAAAGCTTGATTGGCGCTTGAACAATGCCTTCAGGCCAGAACATCGCCCAACTTTCTTTAGATTGTGTGAAACTCTATGCAAGTAGGGAATAGCAGCTATCTTAGCATTGACTCTCTTTTACTTTGTCTTCCTCATTTTGTGCTCTATGCTCGTCGCTCAAGTGAGACCAGTCTTTTTTTTTTCTGTGAAGCCGGCCTGCAGCAACAGAAACAGTTACATGCTTGGGGAAACACTCCGCTTCCAAGCATACCACACGCAGTTCAAGACTTTTTTCCACGGCGTGGTTGCATGGCTAGAGAGCACTCGACACGAAGAACACCACAATACAATAACAAGACACTCCTCCTCCTCCTCACCTTACAGCTCGGCACTCTCAAAAGCTATTCGCCCAATGCTCGCATGACGGTTTGGGGTTGGGGGGGAAAAGGCCAGAAGAATTTTTCATAGGACTCCCAGCTACCCCTGTGGTGTGGCAATGCAAACCTCTAAGGCAGGGGTTCTCAAGCATGTTGGTCCCAGGGAACCCTGCTAAGTTCCGCTAAGTGCCAAGGAACCCCCCCCCCTCCTGCCATTTTTCATTCCATTCATGCTACATTAACGTAAATAAATTCAAAAGCAAGCAAGGGTATCGTTTTTTTTCCCCGTCGACTTTACGCGAATAGAGCCACTAAATACGGTTATTTAGTGACGCTATACGCGAATGCGTACGCTAGCGGCACCTATCTCCAAACAGGAGAAATGCGCATGGGGGTAATATAAGGCCGAGATTCAAGTGCAATAGTTTAACAACGTGGCCCGTTTTCGGAGTCTGGCTGGCTACAAGCTGCTGGCGAGATTTATTGCGCAGCTCGCGAGTTTCTGTTATGCGCCGAGATGTGCTTACTGACACTCGGGCGTGAGTAATGGAGGTTCCTTAGATCTATCGCACCTCAAGTTCACCATACAAGACTTTGCGACTGCGGAACCAGGGAAAATTTATCAGTGGCTCGCGGAACCCCGAGGAGGGGCCTGCGGAACCCCAAGGTTCCGCGGAACCCACTTTGAGAAACCATGCTAAGGGCATGTTACAGAAACTATACACACACACACACACACCCCTCCCAAACTGTGCACGCTGTTAGGTACCGCAGGATAAAAACCACATCCTGTGGGTCTGACCAGACACCAAGCCAATTAGGGCACATCACACTAGAGAGTGGCTGACTACTGCAACCAAGTTGAAGGAGCAGAGGAGCCTGGCGGACTTCATCTTGAAGGCCACCAGAAGCTGCCTGGAACGAGGCGGCTCTTAGCCTCCCCGCCACCCCCGTTTCCCCTTCCCTTTTGAATGGAAATAAAGTACTCTCTCTCTCTCTCTCTCTCTCTCTCTCTCTCTCTCTCTCTCTCTCTCTCTCTCTCTCTCTCTCTCTCTCGCTCTCTATCTCTCTCTCTCTCTCTCTCAAGACATGTGTTGACACCTTTGTGATCGAGGAGCGCTTAGCAAGAAATATGTCGCTTACGAGACGCTGGATTGTTGCCGCTGTTTATCTTGTGATCCCTCTCAAACGTCTTCAGATCGTGCCCGAGCTTCAAGCAGTATAGGCTGAATTTTCTGGTCCGGTTCACTTTGTTCTTCTTTCGTTCCGTGGGGGGGGTACACGCACGCACACACACACACACACACGCACGCGCGTGCGTGCTCGCACACATGCAGGCACACGTTCACAGACACAGACGCGCACACACACCGACATCCTCGTATATTGTTGAGAAGATTACCGCCAGAAAGTGGACACTCTCTCCGGACCGTCCCGAATCTCACGGCTGTTGCCAAGATGGACACCTGCCTGCGTACGGTTCCTCAACGGTACGTAACGCTGGTGTTCGCTGATTCGACCCAACGTGCGCTGTGAAATGGGCGAACAAGTACCATTCCGTTCCCGTGTGGGTACAAGTCCGGCACTTCCTGCACGCACCGAGCGCCAGCTACGTGTTAGTTGGAACATTTCTTTTAATTCTTTTAGGCGGGTGCTAAAGCAAAACCGCTGTTCGGCCCCAGTAACCTAGGAGTATACGGTCTCAGGTTTGGAGAGACCGGCCTGAGTTCGAGCCCCAGCAGTTTAAAATAAGCTTTAAAACCCGTGATTGTTTTTTTCTTTGTAAAGTGTTATGGTACCTCAATTCTGCGCAATCTTTTCGTAAATAAGGGTGGTCGGGTAACGATATAAAAACACGTCTAATGAACGTAACGCATCCCACTGCAAGTGCCTGGTTTGCGTCTACTTCGGAATAGAATATCGCGCGCAGCAAAGCTTCTGGAAACCAGGGCCGCCTTTGTCGTAAACCAAAATCGCACCGTCCACGAGGACAGACAGAATAAAATACGGATGATTGATTGATTGATTGATTGATTGATTGATTGATTGATTGATAGATAGATAGATAGATAGATAGATAGATAGATAGATAGATAGATAGATAGATAGATAGATAGATAGATAGATAGATAGATAGATAGATAGATAGATAGATAGACAGACAGACAGACAGACAGACAGACAGACAGACAGACAGATAGATAGATAGATAGATAGATAGATAGATAGATAGATAGATAGATAGATAGATAGATAGATAGATAGATAGATAGATAGATAGATAGATTAGATAGATTAGATAGATAGATAGATTAGATAGATAGATAGAAACTTTATTGTTCATGGGATGGTGGGGCGAATCAGCCGCCTCGGTCCAGGCAGCCGCTGAGGGCCCTGATGATGTGGGCCGCCAGTTCCCGTTGCTCTTGGACACTCGCCGCAACAGCCAGCCACTCTCCGGTGTAATTGTGTGGTTGGGTAGGGTTGTAGGGGCACTCCCACAGAATGTGATCCTGGGTAGGGGGAATAAGGCAGTGCGGACAGAGTGAGACAGGGGTGTCTAGCGTGCGTTGGAATTGGTGGAGCCGAGTGGATGTGTGCAGTGTATATGTTTGCGCCTGCCCAACGACTACTTTTTCGCGACGGGTAAGCCCGGAACGGAGAGGAGGGAACGTGCGGCGTATGCTTAGAAGGTCTGCTAAGGTGGGGAGCGGAGGGGGAGGACAAGAATTTGTGTCGCGAGCGTCGACAGGGGCTCGAAGGAGAGCTTCGCGGGCAAGCTGATGAGCGCGTTCGTTCCCTGCAACACCTGCGTGACCAGGGATCCAGTGCACGTGAAAAGGCCCTTTAACGTTGTTGAAGAGGGACAGTCAGGAGGGGAAGGCGAGACCCTGAGCCAGGTGGTAGCATGCTGACTTGGAATCGGTGTAAATATTGGTCGTGCGGACGGGCGATGTGTTGTCAGCAGCGGCAAAACCGATGGCGAGAAGTTCGGCTTCTTCTGGGGAGGTGCAGCGTCGAATGATGGAGTAGTGAGTACCCCATGAAGTGATGAAGGCGACCGCACCGAGGTTATCTTCAAATGCCGCATCTGTGAATACGCGGCGGCTGTCGGTATCACTGTTTACTTTCTTGGCGTAGTATGCGGCACGAATAAGACAGCGTATGGAATTGCGTTCTTTGTCCATGTGGCGGGGAATAGGTGCTACGGTAATATGTTGGAGGATTTTGCTGTCTAGAGGAGTTGTTTGAGGTCGGGGAGGACGGGACGGGTATCCTAATGTGCGTAAGATATGAAGACCTGTTGTAGTTTCGGAGAGGCGTTGACGTTGGTGGCTGCGATGGATGCCAATTATATCGGAAACCGTCGGGAGAACACCAAGTTGCGCAAGTCGGGTGGTGCTAGTAGTAATTGGAAGACCCAGATATATTTTTGTCGCTTTGCGGATAAGAGCGTCAAGCTTCTCTTCCAACGTGCGCGTTAGGACGACGTACGGCGCTTGATGAATGCGAGAGATGATAAGAGCATCGCGGAGTTGAAGAAGGTCCTGTTCTTTGAGTCCCCTGGAGCGTGTAGTGAAACGGCGCATCATTAAGGATGGGTTCGGCCTGACGGAGAATGTGTTGCACGGCCGAACCTCCCCCTCCATCAGATTGCATGTGGAGGCCAAGAACTTTCAAAGTTTTTTGTGGGTGGATGGTGTTGTCGTTATGATGGACAACTTGAGGTGGGTTCTAATGACGGGAGTGCACAAGGAGCAATGAAGGTTTCTCAGCCGAGCAAGCTAGACCGATAGTGTGAGCTACTTGATCAACAGCTCTGAGGGCGGCTTGAAGGATGTCTTGAATGAATCCCGGGCTGCCGCGTTTTATCAATATAGTATTATCGTAGGCATACAGAGAGTGCTGAATTTCGGGGAAAGATTGTATACGAGCTCGGTGGATACGGCGCATGGCGAGGTTAAATAATGTAGGAGAGAGCACCGCGCCCTGAGGAATGCCTCTCTGAGGGTGAGGTACCGCGTCAAGCTTGTGGTCGCCAATTTGTATGGTCAGGGTACGGGATTGAAGGAAGTCCCGATTGCTTTTAGGTGGGCTGAGCTGGGAGACTGAAGGATGTCCTCGTATATGCGAAGCAGTGTGTCCTGAGTAGGTAGCTGTGAGCGATATCCAATCATAGAGTGATGGAGTGCTTGGGTATCCTCTAGATGTTGCTGAAGTCGATTGAGGGCCACGCGCTCCATAACTTTGCCAACGTGAGAGGTCAGTGTTATGGGACGGAGATAGGGAGATCTAATGTTTGCCGGGCTTTGGGATAAAGATCATGTGGTCCTTCTTCCATTAAGTCACAGAGTGGTATTTGTCCTGTCCAAACGAGGTTGATGGCATGCAAGAGATGTTGTTGGTTGGCATCTGACATATTCCGAAGTAGGGCGGTAGGTACCGAATCGGGACCAGGAGATTTGCTGCCTCTTCAATTACGGAGGGCGATGCGAAGCTCCACCAAGGTGAATTCCTCGTCAAGTTCGGGGTTTGGAGAGCCATTATATTCAGAATACCGAGGTTTACACAAAGAAATTCTAGGGCACCTACGGCCTCCTTATGCTGCAGTGGCGTAACTAAGGGGGTGCGGGGGGTACAAGTGCCCCTGGGCGCGCCACTTAATTGGGAGGGGGCGCGGTTCGAGTACGCAGCGGGGCGGCGCAGCGGAAAAAGTCGCCGTTGAAAAGAGTGCTCGTTTGGACTTGTCGGTGCATTGTAACACACGAACAGCTCTGAGGAAGACAAGAACGAAGAGGGAGGGACGCACAAGGGGCTCTGTTCCGGGGTACACATAAAGTCACTGAAACTAGGAAAGTACTGCCATTAGCGAGCGACGCGCGGGGAACATTGGGGTTTTGTTGCCACATTAAAAGTCCAGCGCTGCGGTCGTGTCGCCCAACTACATTGTCTAGACTATATTCAATACACTATAGTCCAAAGTTTAAAGAATCTACCAATGTTGGCATCGTCTGCTTCGCATAGAAATCGCCGCTCGTGCGTGTGAAAAATATTCTACTGCTGGTGGATTAGCTCTTTTTGAAGTGTTAATTTTGTGTAATTTACGAAGAAAATAAGAGACGAGCTACAAGACAGTATTTGTTTTTGCACGGTAACGATATTCACGCCCAGGGCAAGTAACACGCTTTCCCGTGCGCCGTAAAGTCACCAGAACTTCGTGTTCCGTAGTATTCACAAGCTGGTTGTTTTCACCGAATAGTAGTGCCAAACATTATCGTCCCACCACTTTTATCACACTTTTCGAACATGCAGTGGTGCGTATGACGCATATCAGCGAACATCAAGGTTATCCGCATGCGCCTGTGTCGTACACTCAATTTCTTTCCGGGTTTCGCGCGAAGAGGGTGTTCACAACAATGGGCAAGCCTAGGGAGAACAAATGAAGCCATTTAAATTAAAAATCCCTTTTAACGTTCAAAAATTTAAAAACCGCTATATCCCTCATAGGTAACCTCAGTGATCTTGATTCAAGCTGTATAACCTCGATTATCCGCACACCCGTAACAAAATAACTATGGGAAAAGAGGGGGGAGGGGGCGCCAGCCCTTCCCATCTGGGTACAGAGCGTATGCACAGTTTGCTTATCGCAATATGTTCCAGCTTACTCAGATTCGACTAACAGAACCAAATCTCCATCAGCACTAGCTGCAATATGCAATCCGTCTTTTGATTTTCCCAGCGTAGGTTTTGCAAAATTGTTGCGGCAGGAAATCGCCTATAGTCCTTGCAATTATTAAGGGGCATATGCTCTGTCGATCTCCGAATGTGCAGTTCCTTTCATCATGCCATCCCTGAGGTTTAGCGTAATGATATCTAAAAGTACCCTTTGAAGAAGTATATTTACCGCAACATCATGCGGCAGCGTTTTTTTTTTGGGGGGGGGGGGGGGGGGGCAAGTGCTGGGAAGTCCAGAATACAATAAAGGACAGGGGACTAATGTAGATTATAAAAACAAGTAAAATGGGTGCAAGGTTCTTCACGGCGCCTCGAGCAAAACTTGAGTAAGCTGCGTAATCAGCCCCGACAAACAACACGTAACGAAGAAAAATCACAGATCTCCATGCCGTGAACGATGCCGAGGGTGCGAAGCACTGGGACGCAACTTGTGTATCGCCTGTGTGATGAGCGTCATCGTCCGCGCGTGATGATACACACTGAGTTTTGATTGATTTGAGGTAAAGTAATGACTGTAATGACAAGCGCCGCACGCGAGACAATTCGCATCCCAGTACCATCGGCATCGTTCATGGCGTTGAGATGTGTGATTTTATTTTTGCCGTTTTGCCGCCTCTTCTCGCGCTTTCGTCTCCGGGGACGCTTGTTGTCTTCGTAGACGTTAAGCACCAGCATGACGCTATTTGCGTTCGTTTCTATCCATGACAGAACGCGCTTATATGCCTTTTCTTTCCTCCATGGGAGCAGAGTTGCGCGTCCATCCGCCATCTTGAGTTCGTGCAGGAAAGCCACCCGTCTCGCATGAAGGAGCAGCCGCCGGGCCGCCGCGCCAGCTGCAGCGGCGAGGAGGAGTGGCGAGGAACGGCGTAGTAGGCGCGAACAAAAAATTCCCCCGCATTTCCCCGAGGGGGAGAATGTGAAAGTGCGAATGCACGGTTGTCGGCCCGCTTGCGGCGCTTGCGCTCGGCCCCCGCAGCCCACCGCCTTCTCTTCCATCTCTTCCATCGGGTTTGTAGTATCACGTGTACACCACGCAGTTATCAAGCCGCTATAACGCCGCTGAGTCGCCAACGCACGCCGCTGACGACGTAGTTTGAATGCGTTAAAGATATAAGGCGCGTCACTAACACTGATATCAGCGTCGCGTCCCTGGCTTGGTCGGTAGAGCGTCGCGCTGCGGCCGCAAAGTCCTCGGATCGAAACCTGGCGCCGGATGCTGTTTCTTTTTTAAATATAGAGGAGCACTGCGGACGCCGCCGCCGCCGCCGCCGCCGCCGGCGGTGGATGGTTTGGGGTCGCTTATAAAGTGCATTCGCACTTAAAACTGGCGCGCGGTAGTCGGCTGCTTATCAGCTGAGCGGCCGCTGCTTCCGCAACCGCCGATGCTCAGTTGAGCGGAACTGACTGAATACGGGGGGTCTTGTGCGCAGCACTGAAAGCGGGCTTTCCTGTCGAATTGGAACCGGCGGCATGTGGCAATCAGACGCGCAACTCTTGCGCTACTCTAACATGATGATGATGATGATGATATTTTGGCTGTACCCTTTGAATCGGGTGGGTGTGCCGCGCACACGCTAGCCAGAACAGCAAGAGAAATGCATGACAAACATAACGACAATAACGCGGCCCGAACGAGAAACAAACATATGGCACACCAAAAGGAAACACTTAACACTCAGCCACATACGAGAAACCAAGAAAAAAACAAAAAAAAGCATAACATAACGAAGAATCTGATACGCGTTGCATCGGAGCGCCCTCTCGTGTTTGCGCGTAGCACCCTCTCGTGTAGCTCGCTGTAGTCACTGTATGCGCATGCCGGAGAACGCACGGATTACGGACATTGCGAAGTCCTAAGGTGCTTCGCACCTAAAAAGTTCTTACCATACTGCCTCCTGTTGCTGCAGCCAAAAGCACAACCCCTGGAATTCAGTTATTCTTTACATTGTGTCGTAGCACGTAATGTAATAAAAAAAAACATGCGCGAAACCGGGGATGCAATTCGATGTGCATCATCGAGCAGTTGGGCGGATTGTGGTCGCCGCCGACCACATGACCGAGACGGACCACTGAATGGCGGATTCACGCGGCAGCGGAGAGAAAAGAAAGACGGTACTATCCAAGTTCCAGTGAATTTAGCACACAATCGGGGAGCTAGCACCCCTCGCGTACCCCGGCATAGCCCCCCATGTGCGTCCCCCTCTCTTCGTCCTTGTCTACCTCAGCGCTATTATTTTGTTACAATGTCGCTCTTCAAGCAGCTAAACGGATTAAGACGGACTTCTGGGCAATTTGGTTTTCATGGTACACGAGTAAAGTGCAAAAACTGCACAAACGACGAAGGAAGACAGATGTACATTATGAGCCATATGAAAGGGAACACAGGAACGCGTAGAAAACACCCTCAGACCCAGATATGAGGGATACGCAGCCTAGGCCTCCGCGATCGGATGCCGGCGGCGCGCCGTTGTGACGCAGCGGCCGCCGTCGGAAACGAAATGGAAAGGGGGACGCTGTTCTAACAACTGTTCCCATTCCCGCCGTGCGTCTTATCGGCTGTCCGACGATACCATATTATATATGGAGGAAAGAAAAGGTTAGGAGTTAAATGGACACTGAAGTGAATTTGTCAAGCTCCCGTTTTTGCTTGCACTGCGTAGACTGGCTCAAATTAACACACTTTTCATCGTTTATCCGGTTGACAAATCGGTAATTATTTTATAAAGCGCGAAAGAAGAAAAACTACCATGCGCGGTTTGCGGCGGCCGCACCAACTAAAGCTGTGACGTTAGGAGGAGCCGCACCTTGATTGGACGATGCCCAAGGTGAGCAACCAAACAAGTTTCGGTTTCGGTTTCGGTTCTGTAAAAAACAACCGGTGGCGTTGTTGGATGGGCATTCTCAATAACTCAGTAATCATCGTACCGCGCTTCTGCCATGTTGTCACCTGTAAAAATGCATAAAGATAAGCCTCCCAGGACGGCTTGGAATCGTAGCATTCACTAGCCGAGGCCTACGCAGTGCATGGACGCCCTCCGCGTACCCGCAGACGCCCAAATGTCATGCGCTTTTCCCCCATATTTGGAGTTTGCCTCACTCATGCCTGTACCGTAAAAAGCGTGTTCGCACCAGGCCAAGGGTCTGTTCATTCTGGCCTGTGCCCACTGCCCGCAAGCAGTCGGTGCTTATGGCAACAGCACGCCAACGAGAACTCGCTAGCGCGCCAGTGCCAGCCTGCGCGCGTTCTGTGAACTAGTTCGTGGAGCCATGAACGTTGCGGCCCAAAAAAAGGTGAACTCAATGTAGAAAACATCGGCAGAAAACGAAAAAGTTAACTTACAAAAAAAAATAAAAAAAAGCACGTACCCGCGGGGATTCGAACTCGTGACTTGCAAAATACTTGCATACCTAGCACCCCAGACAACTAGACCACGGGGACTTTTTTTTTCTTTATTGTAGACCATGGGGACGAGCTCTGGTGACCCTGGTAATATAGAGTATATATTGTACAACCAGTTTACACTTTTATTTAGTTTTGGCATTTCAAGCAGCTTAGGTGAATATTTGTTGTATTGCGCTCGTGCAGTAAGCGTCGCCCGAGTTTCCACAATAGCTCACGTCTAGCAATTGCATTTCGTAGATGGAAAAGCGTTCGCAGATGCGTAGTCGTGCTGCTGACCGCTGTGCTTGTTCGCTCAGCGCAAAAAAGTGCTTCCCGCACCCTAGTTTTACGCTGTACGGTAAAAATATCAGTTGATTTTATTTCCTTAGTACCTATATTGACTTGGCTGACTCTTCTCCCGCCTTAAAGAGGCCTTATATTTTCCTACTGGCGTACCAGTCACCGAAGCGTCGCATGTGCGCTTGTGCAGCGCTTGTGTGAAGCGACCTTGACTTGGAGCTAGATACAGTGTACAAACTAACCAAGTAAAGAAAGGCAGATTCTTCCATTCACAAACGTGTCCTGGCTTCGTTTCAACTGAGCGAACGACTTGCGACGACCCGTCGGCGGCCGGCGGACGAAACGCTGGGCCGACTGACTCTGTCTGAAGGCCGGGGAGCCGTGCAGTAACGCAGCCAATTGCCAGCTCATCCCCTCCTGACGTCACACGAAAACGCCGCAGAAAATGGGCGAGCGTAAAGAGAGGAGGACAGCATTTTCGAATTAATTTTTCTACTAAATAAAATCGCGTAAACGCGCCCAGGGTGGTCGAAACATGGCCTGGGGACTCCGGACTACAATTTGCGCAAGTAATCCCGCAATGTTTACATATCACTTCAGTGTCCCTTTAAGGGTACGAATTAGGGTACGAGTTAAGGCCGCCTCCGACGGCGGAGTTTTCGAACTGGCCTAATCTAAAAACGTTTGTCGTAGCGACTCCGCTGGTTTGCAAGCGTAGCTAAGCAGCCACATACCAAGCGCCTTAAAAATTTGTCCCTTCTATTCGCCCAAATTCGGCCGCCGCAGTTGTAAACAAGTAAGCAACATTGTCTATGGGCTCAAGAAAAATGATGTCATTTACTCCACACTTTTTGCAATGCATTGGGATGCTAGGGGCCTCTCCTGGGTATTCTTTCCTCCATGATATTATCGGTGAAATGACGTAAGCTGCGGCTTTGTAGAAAAATTCCCCGCATTTCCCCGAGGGGAAGAATGTGAAAGTGCGAATGCACGAGTTGAATTTGCGCGGTTCGGTAATGTTCGCGATAGAGAGATCACACACACACACAACTACAAAGAAAGAAAGATGCATTTATTCACAGACACCTATTTGTGTTGTCGTTGTACTTGATTGCTAGAGCGGATCTCAGCTTTGAAATTTCGTGTCAGTACTCCTTTAAGCGGGTGCATTAGCCCTTCTCACGCCCGATTCCTGGCCAATCCCCCACGTGGGTATGTGCCATGTCAGCGGCCAGGCAGCGCGCGCCCATCTCCCCCCGTTGCCAAGGAAGACGAGGAGATTCTTGGCCAATCCCCCACGTGGGTATGCTATGCGGACATCGCCGGTGGACGCAGGTTCAGGGTCGCTTAAGAAGTGCATTCGCACTTAAAATGCCAGCGTGGTAGGGGTGCCAACAGTTAGTGGAAGAGCGCCCGAGGTCCTTTCCCCCTTCGTTTTTCACAGCGCCGTCCGCGTATCGCTCCGAGTCTGTCTCGAGGCTGTTTGCCACGCGTTCCTGTGTTCCCTTTCATATTGTTCATAATAGTACACGTTTACCAGTTATGCGCTTTGCTCGAACTACCAGCTTAACTGTTCTCCTTGTCGTGCAGCGCCACCACCCATGTGTGAATACTCAGGTGCTCCCGAATCAAGGAGTCCAGGAGGAACCCAGTGTGCATGCGTGCGTGATATATGCATGTGTTTTCATCTGTTCCCGTTTTTATTCCAGCAGTGGGCGAGGGGGGGTGCCTAAAATAGCCACTGCCTTAATATTAACCCTTTGCAGGTATTTTTAAAAGGCGAGGTGAGGCACGTGCAGGGGATTTAAGGGACTCTGGTTTGTTTACTCACGAAAGCTTTATGGTCATGTTTCATCAAAAAATACCCGCGCGAATTCCAAGTGGACGACGTTCCGTTACTGAGCTCGTGGTAGGGTTTCTACATTTTTGGCGAGTTTTGCCGCTCCCACGTTGACGCGCACGACCTCTATGACGAGATTTTAGATTGGCGATTTCTGCTTCCACGTCGGGTTGACCAGCCAGTGTCAAGGCCTGACGAAATTCCGAAATTTGCCGTACAGTATGGAACAGTGCACAGCGTATTTCCGAAACTTCGCGTCGCCATTCAGATAATGTTAACCATAGCAACTTCTGTCGGCGGCTGTGAGACGTCCTTCAGCAAGCTAAAATTGACACTTTCATATTGGTGGGCCACAATGAGCCAGAACAGGCTTTCCTTGCGATAATAGTGTCACGTATCCGAAGACGACGCAGCTGTCTTGAAGAAAAAGCAAGTTTATGGGAGCGAACTTGTGGTCTCCTATAACAGCTCAAAGAATACACAGGCGGCGAAGCAGCAGTCAACAAAGTGACGTGCGCAGGTGAGTGTCGGAAAATCGAATGCCGCGGCGTCTACTCGGGGGGCATTCATCTTGCGGCTCGAGTGTATCAGGAACCGTCGAATTGCATCGCGAACACGGTAGATAAAAGAAGACTATTCTAGGCTAGTGGCGTTAGGGCGAAACATTCTCCAAATGAGATAAGCCGTGCGGCATGAGGAAGAAAGAATGGAACATGCGCTTCACTCGGAGCACAGATAACAGAGCCCGGCACAGCCGGACGATTAAAGCAAAAACAAAAATAAACAAATCCAATGCATGGTTCGCGGCAATATGCCCACTGAAAAAAAAAAAACCTATTTACAGGCAGCTGTCTCGCGGAGGAAGGCGAGCGTGGAAAGAGAAGAAACCGAAAAAACGAAGTTTTATGACATTATAAAGCAGTTTGCTTCTTCGGAAGCAGCAAAATTGCTGGTCTAGCTTTGACAGAGTGTCCTTCATTTAAATCATTTGGTTTTTAATGACCCAACGATTTTAATGAAGAGTTTCAAACAAAAAAGCGTGTTTTTCTAAAGAGAGGCAATACTATTGGACCAGGAGACAACAGGGATGGCCGGAACGAGTTCTTGAACGCATCATTAGCACTCATAAAAAATGGTGGCGTAGTATGCAGATTTAAAGTACGCAATAAATACTTTTGAGCAATACACTTCATGGTAATGAATGAAGAACGATAAGACCTGTTTACATGCCTACATGGTCGTTCTCCTGGTGTGGTTGCACGTAGCTTCACCTACTTAGTGCCAAAAAGAAAAAAAAAAAGAGGAAAACAGGTGACCGGCAGTGTAAATTTCTTCTTTCACTTGTTTTGTAACCTTGTGGACTTTTGGTGTATGGTACGATGCATGGACGTGCTAAGACGGCTATACACCAGCGGATGCGTGGATGCGCTGGATACACCATCGGACGCATGGATGTGCTCAGACGGCTATAAAATCGCCAGTTTTCATTAAAGATCTCTCTCTCTCTCTCTCTCTCTCTCTCTCTCTCTCTCTCTCTCTAAGATGGCTATAGTAAACTGTAGTGAACAATCAATCACGAAATCGTTTAGAATTCGCTTTGCTAAAACAGCCAGGTGGCCTTTTGCCGACTGGGCTATGACTCGATCACGCCTGTTTAGCTCTACGAACGCGCCTTAGAATCTCTATTCAGAGGGTGCTGTCGTCTAGGGAAGGTGAAGCGAAGTAGTACGTTGTGACGCTAATGAGCGCCCAGAGTTGACGCTACTGCTGCAGGCCGCGGACTCTGTCACTCGCGTTCCGCAAGCTGAGCTCTTCGCAACTCAACCGTCTGCCGTACACGCCACGGCGCACGACCGAAGTGGCCGCACCTTTGCCGAAGCGACCCGCCAGCAGGACTTCGGTCTCCAAGCACACCCACAAGACAGCTGCCGACCTGGAAATCATGCTCTTTTCGCTGCAGCGGACCATGAATTTTCACCAAACGATTCGCTGACAACCAGTTCGGTTTCGTACGTTCGCACGGTTTGCGAGTGCCTGTGGTTTCAGTAGAATTTACGCAATGCTCCGGCGAGTGTAATCCAGTGTCTAATGTTGATGCGTGCAAATTCACATCGATGCACAATAAGCATACGCTGCTCCTGTGAAGGCACATTTCACTTTCGTGTTGTAGCGATTCCTATGAAAGAGAGATCAACCACCTTCTTTGTAGTATGCGCTACGTTCTAGCACGAGGCGTAAACAAGTGTAAACGAGTCAGTAGTATTAACTCTATGCGAGTGTCCCGGTGTTTTAGTACCGTGTCTACACGAGACGACGGTTAGGACGACGGCATTAGCCCTCATTCCCACAGCCGTTTTTCACCGCGTCACGTCACCGTCTTCCGTCATGGGCGCCGTTTTTTCGGCCGATTTCTCGCCGAAAACGGTGCGACGGTGACGGGAGGCCGATCTCTACGTTTCCGTCACGTCACCGTGGCGGGACCATGCCCCGCGCTAAACCAGCTAATCAGAAAACAAATTTTTGCGGCTAAATTTAACGAAACGTGAGCACAAACCATTTTCTTTACTTTTCAGATTAAAAAAATTCACAGCATATCCACGGGGTGAATGATGATGAGTGGGCGAAGCTCCTGAGGGGAAATCATCGGTAAAACCGTGACTCTTCAGTGAAAGTTCGCCCACTATCTGTGTCCGAACGTAACGTCTAGAAAGTCTCGCTTAAACCGCGCGTCGGCACCTTGGGGCTGAGCTCGCCTGATGCGTTTTGCAGACGCCTCACGAGCTCTCACTGCATCGGGGTCTGCCTGCCGATACGCGCGCTTTCTCGCCGCTTCCCGTTCTCTGACGTTTTGGAGATCCTCTTCGCGCCGCAGCCGTGCCGCTTCGCGTACGGCAGGGTCCTCGCGCCGTTGCCGTGACGCTTGGGCCTCTCGTTCTCGAACGCTGGGATCTTGGCGGCGTCGTCGCGCAGCCAGACGACACGCTTCGGCCTCCCGCTCTCGTACGGCAGGATCTTGGCGGCGGCGTCGCGCAGCTTCACGGAGCGCTTCTGCCTCGCGGGCTCGCACATCTGCAGCCTTATCCATCGGGCGACTCCGAGCGCGCGCCAACAGCGAACGGATTTGATGATGATGATGATGATGATGTGGCTATCCCCTTTGTATCGGGTGGGCACACCTTTGGCACCCTAGCCGTCACTTATCTACAGGACTATAAACTATATCTACAAAAAGGAGATTTTCAGAGGGGAGGATAGGCATGGCCTAGGGCAGGTACTGCCTGCACGAATCACGGGGTCCCTATGAGTCAGTGACACCGCATGCAGCACCTTTGTCTCTGGGCCCTAGTTGCCGGGTCCGCCACCACCACTGGTGCAGTCTTTCCTTCGACGTCGTCACCAACGTAGATCTGGTGTCACTGTCGCAGGTCTCGAGTCCCAACGCTTGCGGTAGAGTGGTGCCCTCTGGGTGGGTTGGCGACAACACAGCACAATGGGCGATCACGTGCTCTGCACTCTCCTGTGCTTCCCCGCAGGCTCAGCAGGTGGCACTTTGCACTGCTGTCGATAGGGTGAAGGAGCTGGAGGGGTACCTCAGGGAAGAAAGGGAAGCGCGGGGGGCTCTCGAGGCGCGAGTGACCGAGCTTGACAAGGCGGGGCAGGCGAAGACCGCCCAGTTGGTGCGCACGATGGCCGAGCTGGGCGAAGCGCGAGAAAGGCAGGCCCAGTTGGAAAAGCGGGTGGAAGAGCTCGTCACTCCGGCGGTAGGAGATGACGTGAGTGCGCGGCATCAGCACGATGAGCGGCACGCCGGCAAGAAAGCAGAGCCACAGGGAGCGACTGATGCTGCTCGCAAGAGCGGTGTCCGTCAACGCCGAGCGGACTCGGGTCGCAAAGAAAGCACCGAGGCTTCGCCGGAAAGTGGTGGATCGCCAGCCAGGTCGTTTGCTGCCGTGGTCAACCACAGTAGCCCCCGAACACCTGCAAAAGGGCCGGTTAAAGGCGAGAGGAGGCGCCAAGTCATAGTTGTCGGCGACTCCAACATGGCCAGGATGGGAGAGGTGATTAAGGGGAGGGTGGGAGACGACGAACGCGTGAAGGTGAGTAAGCTTCCCGGAAAAAGAGTCGGGGAAGTAATACAACAGGCAAAGTGGCAACTGTGGGATAGAATGGAGGACCGCAGCTTGGTAGTGATAATGGGGGGTGTGAACGATGTGTTGCAGGGACGCGGGGGAGGGTTCGCAAAGCAGATTGCGAAAGGGGTCACCGAGCTGAGGGCGGTCTCGGAGGATGTGCAGATTGCGGTTTGCACGGTGCCGGAGGTGCAGAAACAAGGGGTCCACGTAGAAAGGGCGGTGGTTGCGGCAAACAGGGAGCTTTGGACCCTGGGTAAAACGATGAAGTTTGAGGTGGTCAACCTGAACCGGGACCTGGTCCGTGCGGGCCGCAACGGGGCGTTTGTGTTCGACGGCATACACTTCAGTGGCCGTCTAGCTGAGCCTGTAGGGCACCGACTGGCAGCCCGCGCAGTGGCTTTTTTAGGGGGGCCCCGAACGTTCAAGAAGAAGGCGGACTGAGTGGAGGCGGTAGCGAAGGACAGGAGGGAGGGGGCACTGATGCATGGCGGCGGAAACGTAAAGCAAAGAAAAGGAAAATAAACCGTGGAACTAAAATTAGTTATATAAACATGCAAGGCGGCCGCAAGCGGGAAAAATGGATTGAGATACAAACCCAACTCGAGAAAGAAGAAATTGACGTGTACGCCCTGACTGAAACCCACCTGAGAGATATGGAGGAGCCACCAGTGGTGGATGACTACGTATGGGTGGGGTGCAACAGGGCAGCGGGAGAGAGGAAAGGTGGGGGCGTGGGCATGTTGATTAGGCGAGGAGGGAATTGGCAAAGGGAGAATCAGTGCTGTAAGGAGCACTTATGGGTTTGTGGAACGGTGGGTGGAAAAAAGACACGGTTGGGAGTGGCCTATCTGTGGACAGGGAATGACGCCAGAGAACAAAATAAAGAGTTGGTGGACTGCCTCAGGAAGGACATAAAGAAATTTAAAGAATCCGGCGAGGTGATATTAGTAGGCGACTTAAATGCCCACATTGAGGATCTAGATGGATATACGGACTATAACGGCTCGATGGTTCTAGATATGTGTGAAGAACAGCAACTAGTAATAGTTAACCGGGAGCATAAATGCGACGGGCAGATAACGTGGCAAAGCGGCAATAGACAGTCTTGCATAGACTACGGCCTGGTCTCGGAGCACACGTACGAGCGGTTAAACCAAATGACGATAGATGAAGAAGGAGAAAACAGCCTGGGCAGCGACCACAGGCGTATAATCCTGAAATTTGACAGTGGAGGGGCTAGGCAGGAAACACCGGAGGTTGGGCTCCCGAAATTGAGCGAAAAGCAGGTAGCAGACATTGTCAATAGCATCGAAAGAGAATTAGAGGCCGAGCCCACGAAGGTGTGGGAATATGACGAGGTTGTGAGTTGTATACAGAAGGAAATATATAACGTAAGGAAACAAAACCGCTGGAGGGGTAAAAGGAAACCACAAAGCTGGTGGGACAAGGAAATTAAACTGGCTATTGAAGAGCGACAACGGGCTTCTAGATTGCACAGAAAGGCAAAACAAATGGGATATCAGGATGAAGAGGTGCAGTTACGGTGGAGCCGGTACCGAGAAAAGAAATTTGAGGTGCAAAAACTAGTACAAGCAAAGATTAAAACTGCGAGTGAGAAATGGGTATCAGGTATACGTAAGAAGGATAAGAGCGCCCCCCAAAAATTCTGGAATCATTTAAAAACATTGGGAACAACGACTAAAGAGGTGCAGACTCAGATACAGGACGGGGACGGTAACGTTCTTCTGGGGGACAGCGCTTTAAAATACCTACATGGAGTCATAGCAAATACTTTCGGCCAAACACGCGAGATATCGGCTACCCGGACACATGTGGCCAATAGAAGAGCGACAGATAAAGAATTTAATATCGAATTTTTGGACTGGAAAAAGGCAGAACACAGTGTTCCCAAAAGTACGGCAACAGGACCGGATGGTATCCCAATAGAGATTATCAACCATTTGGGACCAGCGGGAAAGACGCACTTGTATAGAGCCATCGAGCGCGCTATAAAATCCGAGAGGATTCCCACGCAATGGCGCGAAAGCAGAATGAGTTTGATTTATAAAGGCAAGGGAGAGAAGGACAAGGCGAGCTCTTACAGGCCGATTACAGTCACGTCAGTGCTCTATAGATTAGCTATACAAGCCATCAAAGTCGAGTTGTTGAAGTGGGTAGAAAGTAACGGTATTTTAGGGGAACTGCAAAATGGATTTAGGCCGGGTCGACGCTTAGAAGACAATATTTTCATAATAACCCAGACCATCGAAATTTCGGCAGCACAGGGCAGACCAACATGGCTACTGTTTCTGGACATAAAGGGAGCCTATGACAACGTAGATAGGGGATTGCTGTGGCATATACTGGAAGACGAGGGGATTGGGTCAGATTTTGTGGGGCTGCTAAGGGCAATATATGAGGATAACAAGGCGCATATTACATGGGAAGGGCGTACAGGCACAGAGCCCGTATACATTAGAAGAGGTTTAAAGCAGGGGTGCCCCCTTTCGCCATTGCTGTTCACACTGTACATTAGAGGAATGGAAAGACGATTAGAGGAGAGTGGATTAGGCTTTGACTTGTCGTACCGAAGCAATGGAGAGTTGGTGGAGCAACGGATTCCGGGATTGATGTACGCGGACGATATAGTGTTGCTGGCAGATAATGCGGAAGACCTTCAAAAACTGGCCGACATTTGTGGTGATGAGGCAACGTACCTAGACCTACATTTTAACCCACAGAAATCTGCAGTCATGGTGTTCAACGAGGAAGATCATACAGCACCAATAAGAATTCAACAGGAGGCCATACCATTAGTAAATAAGTACAAATACTTGGGGATCTGGCTTAATGACGGAAAAAGCTACCTGAATGCCCATGAAGAACACCTCAAACTGAAAGGGAGACGAAATGCAGCAGTAATGAAACATAGAGCACTTTGGGGTTACAATAAGTACGAGGTAGTGCGAGGCATCTGGAAAGGGGTAATGGTGCCGGCGCTCACGTTCTCTAATGCCGTATTATGCCTAAAGTCCGATATCCTGTCGGGACTGGAGGTTAACCAAAAGGCAGTCGGCAGATTAGCACTGGGAGCTCACAGTAAGACTACAAATGAGGCGGTACAAGGCGATATGGGTTGGGCTTCATTTGAGGCGAGGGAAGCGCAAAGTAAGATACGTTTTGAGGAGCGGCTTAGACATTTAGATGAGAAGAACTGGGCAGCCAGAGTGCACAGGTACGTGTACCTTAAAAGTGTGGACACCCAATGGCGGAAGAGGACGCGAAAGCTGGCGACTAAATATACCTTGACCGCGGCAAATAAACAAGGGGGGGCAGTTAAAAAGCAAGTGAAGGAAACAGAGACGCTCATGTGGAAAGAGAGGATGGAAAAGAAGGGATCGCTGGGAATCTACAAAGCAAGCAAAAAAGAGATCCGGAAAGAGAACTTTTATGACAACAATAAAGGTAGTGCGTTGCTCTTTGAGGCGCGGGCTGGCTGCTTGAGAACTCGAACTTACATGAGCAAATATTCGTCCCAGGATGAGACATGTGTTGTATGTGGCAGGGATAAAGAAACAATCGACCACATAGTAATAGGATGCCAAAAGATTCAGCCGGATAGAATTGGGGGAAAAGTCCTACTTCCTGAGGCACTGGGCTTCGCAATAGATGGAAACATTAACTGGTCAGCAGTGGGTATTACTAAGCAGCGGCTAGAGTATTGGTGGAAAAAAAGCAGGGAAGTCGATAAAATAACATCGCAGCCAGGGGTAGCGGCAGGGCAGAAGTAAAAAGAAATCCGAGTTGAGGGACTAAATTTCAATTCAAACTACTAAGATAGGCTAGATGGCGCACGCCATCACCCCGATTCAAAGGGGAGGCCTTTAATCATCATCATCATCAGATGGGTCGAAGCGCTGACGGTAGAGGAGGGTGCGGAGTGCTCCCGCGCGGGCCTCGAAGAGCAGTGCACTCCCAGTGTCGTTGTCGTAAAACAGCTCCGCTGCTGGGGTGGACTTGTAGGAGCGATACAGCTCCAGGGTGGACTTGGATAGCATGGCCGAGCGCCACTGGCCTGTTTCTGCCTCGCGTACACGCTTCCGCGCCACGTGGCTCGGCTTCTGGGCACCTGTCTGTAGCGGCTCTGCAAGAAAGCCGAACTTGCGGCTGAGCGTGTGCACTCGGGAGGTCCACACAGTCTGGGTGCCCTTGAAGCCCATGTAGCGGAAGATGCGTCGCGCCCATCGCTGATCGTCCATGCGCCGAAGTCGAGCTTCGAAGGCCAGCTTGCTGCTTGCTTCTCGGGCCTCGAAAGATGACCATCCCAGGTCACCCTGGATGGCCTCAACGGCCACGCGACCATGGCAACCGAGCGCCACGCGTCCCACCTCGCGCTGGCCACGCTCCAGCCACGCTCGGGTGCTGGATGAGACGCACACCACTGCGTTGGCAAAGGTCAGTGCTGGGACATGGACCGCTTTCCACAGCTCACGAACGAGGATGTATCTGTTGCACCCCCACAATGACCTCCGGCGGAGCACAGCACTGGCTCTTCGGCAGGCCTGCCTGAGGTGTTCTTCGTGAGCCCCCAGGAGATCCGATGAGGCGGAGAGTATCACCCCAAGGTAACGGTACTCGGTCGCCCAGGGGATGGTGTCGTCGTTTGGCAGGAGCACGGTGTTCACTCCTGGACTTCCGGAGAACTGGAGCACCGCGGATTTCTTGGGGTTGAAGGAGAGGCCAAGCAGGGAGAGATGCGTGGCACTCAGGGTGATGAGCCGCTGGATGTCAGGGATGGTTTCTGCCAGGAGCACCAGATCATCCGCGAAGGCCAGTCCAGGCAGCACCCAAGTATGTTGCAGTCCCTCGTACAGGAACTTGAACGGGAAACCTAGTCCTGAGTCGATCAGACTTTGCTCCAGCCCCGATACATACAACATGTAGAGCAGGGGGGAGAGCGGACAGCCCTGTTTCAGACCCCGACGTACCGGTACCGACTGCGATTGGGAGTCGCCTAGGCAGGCCACAACGGTGTTGTTCTCGTACAGCCTGCGCAGGATGTCCACCAGTGTTTGTGGCATACTCAGGGCCGACATTCGGTTGAGCATCGGCTCGTGGGGGACGCTGTCGTACGCCTTCGCGACGTCGAGGAAGCACGCGAAGAGACTACGTGACTCCTTCCGTGCCAGTTCAATTGTCTGGCTCAGGGTGAACAGATTGTCTTCCAGGCGGCGATTGGATCGGAAGCCATTCTGTAGCTCCGTCAGGGCCCCGGAGCCCTCCGCCCAGGCACTCATCCAGCTTTTCACCACAAGGGTAAAGAGGCGGTACATTACGCTAGTCACCGTGATGGGTCGGTAGTCCCGTATGTTGCCAGCATCCCCACCTTTCTTGCGGACGAGGCGCACGCGGCCGCACTGCCAGTCGGCTGGAACCAGCTCCCCGGCGATGATTGCGGTGAAAATAAGGGCCAGTGTGTCGCGGGCCACATTCCCTAGGCTTTTAACCAAGCCCGCCGGTATTGCGTCCAGACCCTGGGCCGTGCTCGAGCTCATTCCGGCAAGTGCGCGGTCCAGCGCGCGCCGAGACACCTGCCAGTCGCACTCGTAAGTGTCCGCGATACTGCAGTGTGGAGCAGACTCTTCACTTCGCTCTTCAGTTGCACTGGGCGGCAAGGGGTCGTACAGCTGTGCCATGTGTCGGGTGAGGTGTTCCACAATGTCCCTGACGGGCTCGCCGGTTTCATCCCGGAGCTCTGGTGGCGTGGGTTTCCGGTCAAGTGTTGACACGTATGCCCAAAACTTTTGACTCTTTTTTCGCCCGGCAGTAGTTATGGACCGCAGCTGGGCGTGATCATGAGCCGCGATCTTCCATTGTACAGCCTGCTGCATGGTCCGCTTGCGCTCTAGGTACTGCTCCCACAACATCTGGCACTGGCTCGTGGGGAGTGCTGCCGTCACCGCAGCCCGGTGCTGGCGATTGGCCGCTCGACGCGCGGTCAGTGCCGTCTTCACCTCCTCGTCCCACCAGCCTTTGCGCCGCACCCCCCCTCGCGAGTTGGAGCGAATCTCATAGGCGTGCATGATGCGCCGCAGTTCCCCCACGTACTCTTCGTAGTTCTTTGGTGGTGCAGCTTGTAGACGCAGCTCGAATTCCTGTGCTACAGCCTCGTACGCTGAGGAAGGGAGAAACCGCCGGGAAGGCTCCCGTTGTTCCCTGCGCCGCTTCCTCGAAGCAGATGTGGTGAAGCTGACCTTTATGCGGTTGTGGTCGCTGCTGACGCTGAACTGTCCCGCTTCATCGATGTGGACGTGCTGGACGTGTCGCGCCAGCTTGTGGGATACTAGCGCGTAGTCGATGCAGCTGCGGCTACTCCTGGCGCACCACGTAAATTCACCTTCACAGTCCGGTCGCAGATTCAGCACCTCGAGTGACAGCTGCTGAGCTGTCTGGAGCATGAGGTCCCCGTTTGGATCTTGATAGCCGTCCAGGGGCTGGATGTGGCCATTGAAATCACCCAGCAGCAACACCTCTTTATCCGCTGCCCACCGGCCGACATCCTCTCTGATGCACTGCATAACTTGCGCATTCCCCGTGTTGTGGCCTCGGTCGACCGCAAGGTAGGCTACCCCAAGCAGGACCGGGATACCCAGGATGTCACCAGTCGCCCACATGTGTTCACTGCATGGACAGTCGAGCCTGGTCCATGAGGTACCGGCCCTCCATAGCAACCCGATACCGCCTCCTTTGCGGCCATTTGGAGCGCGGTTCTGCCCTGACCAGTGCCAATGAGGGTGGATCGGTGGCTCTTCGGCGCCAATGAGGTGTGTCTCGGCGACCGCGTACACCATCATACTTTCGTCGTGCAGCACCTTGTAAAGTTCCTCCCACTTTCCGCATTTACGCGCTCCATGCAGGTTGAGGAAACCAACGTTTTGCATTGGTTTACGTGCGCAGCGGGTGCGGCGATGGCGGTGGGTGTGGCGATGGCGGTTTCGGCGTCCACGAAGTCGTTGTCTGCCTGAGACCTCACCTGCATGGCCCGTCTGCCTTTGGCTCTTTCGCCACTCGGCGGCCCTTTGGCCAGTCGGCTCTTCTGTCATTCGGCCATCAAGGCGTTTCCGAGGGTTTCCGCGATGCGTGACCACCCCCCGGCGGAGCTGCAAGGCAATGCCGGCTTTTGCTATTGGGGAACGTGGGTGGCCCTCATGAGATGGTGACGCACCAGTTCCTCCACAACACTGCTGAGCGCTGGGTGTGGGTTCCATAGGGGAGCTTGTCCCCATGCTGGTAGCAGTTGTGCTCGGTGTGGGGTGTGTATACAGGGTGTCCCAGCTATCATGCACCAAGATTTAAAAAAAGAGAAATTGTGTAACTCGAAGAAAACCTAGTGCATAATGTTTGCAGTACTGTGAAGAAGCGGAGAGTAATTTTTTCGTTAATGAGACTTAATTAATTAGTTGTAATTAATTATCTAATTCGAGAAATACTGTCCTAATCACTAAAGTGTCAATGAGGCACTTGTAGGTAACCACGAGGGGCATCTAACTGCGCTATTTTCAGCGACGAACTAATTGCGTATTCATTTATTTTGACTGATAAAGGAAACCCGCGAAATATGAAAAATACCACGTGACGACGCTTACGCGCGCATTGTAAAGCAGCGTCCCCAAACAAAGCTGATTGAAAGCAACTGCTTCGCGTGTTACCCGCCCGAAGAGACAGCGCATCACCTTGATAATAGCATGCATGGAAGGAGCAGCAGCAGCAAGATTCGCGGGACGCGTGTGCAGATAAGGAACAAACTCGGTTGCGATTTCTTCTTTCTTTCTTTTGTCTATTTCATTCTGGCTAACTCAGAGGCAGCCTGTTTGAGGGCGTTGCTTTACGGTACGCGCGGAGGCGCCGTCACGTGGTATTTTTCATATTTCGCGGGTTTTCTTTATCAGTCAGAATAAATGTGTACGCAATTAGTTCATCGCTGAAAATACCGCAGTTAGATGCCCCTCGTGGTTACCTTCAAGTGCCTCATTGACACTTTAGTGATTAGGAGAGTACTATTTCTCGAGTTAGATAATTAATTACAATTAGTTAATTAAGTCTCATTAAAGAAAAAAATACTGTCCGCTTCTTCACAGTACTGCAAACATTATGCACCTGGTTTCTTTCGAGTTACGCCTTTACTCTTTTTTTAAATCTTGGTGCATGATAGCTGGGACACCCTGTATACTGCGGCGGTTGTGTCGTGATTGCAGGGCCCCATGGGAGCGGCACTTGAGGCGGGATTTGTACTTGAGGAAAGTGCAGCAGCGGTGCACTGGGTGTCGGCCACTGCTAAAGCTCCTCCATACTGCTCCAAAGCGGCCCTGTCCGTGATGGAGGGCTTTAGCCACTGCGGCTGCGGTGGTGGCATGTTGTTGCTTCTCTCCGTCGGTGCCGCCTCCACGCCACTCGGTTCCAGTTGGCCAGGCGCAGTCTTGGGTTTCTGCTCGGCTGGCTCCTGCTGACGATAGCGCTGGCCTGGAGGAGGCGGATGCGGCGGCCTGAGTGGACTGCCACTGAAGGTCAAAGGGAAGGGGTGAGGTGACTCTGGCACAAAAGGCGGCGGGCCGGGTAAGCTCTTGGCCCATGCATTCGCCTGGACCCCTGTCTCCTCGAACATTGATGGGGCGGCAGCAGTCGGCGCAAGGGGGCTCTGGGCCTCCATTGCCGTCTTGTCGTCGTTTGGGCCTCGTGGCTGTGCTCCGTCGGGTTTGGGGTGTCGATTCGGGATGCGCTCTTTCCCACCTAAAAAAGGGCGTGACATCTGCAGTACCCTGGCCGCACCTTGCCGGGCTGTGTCAGCAAGGTAGTGTATACCATCTCGGGCTGTCCTTTGCTCTCCATCCAACACAGTGCTGAGGTCTACGAAAGTTGCATTGAGGGAGGTACAGGCCTTCTTGAGTTTCGCATTGAGCAACATTGCCCTTGCCTGGACCTCCTTCCCTCGTTTTGTTACTTCCGGCACGGAACAGACTGCCAGGGCCGGTGCACAGTGGGCTGCACCCTCTACAACGGACTGAACGATGGCCTCTGGTTCGGCACCTCTCAGAAGATCGGTCATACCAACATGTAAAACTATTATTCGCCGCTTTTGGTGTGGAGGTTTACTGCCCGACCGAAGGGAGTGCTGTACCCAGTCCACAGTTGCGTTTTGCCGGAAGCGGACGCTCACCCGTGTATGCTTGGTAACCTGCTTTCGGAGAGCTTTTCCCAGTCTAAGGGCGTTGCCATCCCCCACAACCCATACTTCACATTGAGGTTCAGAGGGAGGGGCTTTTCCCCGGAGATTGCTTGCGACACTTTGTGTTCCCGTTGGTCCAACTCCCTTGTTGCTTCCGACACTTTGTGTTCCAGTTGGTCCAACTTCCTTGCCACCTTGTGTGCCAGCATTTGTGTTTCCACGGTCTCTGCGCTTGGTGTCGCCTCCACCACCATTCGTTGCCCGGTTGCCCTTGGTGTCTTTGGCTTGTACGCGTAAGCGGTCGTCAGAGCGATCAGCCGCCTGGTATTCCGGATCGGCACGCCCACTCACCCGTGCACTCATCCCTGCTTCTTGGGGATGGAGGCTTTGGCTTGTGTTTCTAGGTGTCCCCAGTGTGTCCGGCGATCCTCCGTCAGTCAACCGCCCTCCATCTACGCTCGCTGTCGTGTCAGAAGCGTTGCTCTGGACTGACCCAACAGGTCTCTCGTCCTCGGGAGACATAGGTGTGTCAGGTGCCCTCCTAGCACCTTCCATCTCCATATCCCCTCGGGGCTCTTGGGCATCTGGACAGGAGTTGATCATATCGACTGCGTTGCCGCCTGGCCTCTCTGCTGCTGCGCTGGCTGCTTGGGATTGGAGGTGTCCAGGAACTGGCAATTGAATTACTGCACGCCGCAGAGTCTCGGCCTCCTCGAGCAGGGCTTCTCGCGCACCTACTTCCTTCTGGAAGCGGTCTTCCAAAGCCTCGAAGCGGGCTTCGAAGCGGGCCGCTAGCGCTTCCACGTCTCGCCGCCATTCGTCCGCTGTCTGGTGTTCCATGGATTTCGCTCCAACTTTGGTGGTGGCCATCCTCTCCTCCAGCGTAGAGAGTCGGGTACACAGGCTGCAGACATAGGCTCCGCCATCGGCTGCTGCGGACACGTCGTCATAGGGAGTCTCATCCAGGTAGACCCATCTCCCACAGTGATCACACTTCACATCTGGTCCACACTCACAGGTACCGTCCCGTACCTGCTTTTTCTTTCTGCATCCCCCCATGACGCTGTCGAGGCACTCAAACTGCGCGCCCTCCTTGCTTGGCAGTCTCCCAGCGCCGCGTATCAAACATCCGGAGAGGCGCAGCCGAGTTGTTATCCTCTATCTCACCTGGGGGCGCCACTTGGCGGAGAAGCGATGGCTTCGCGCTTGTCGAGCCACGTGAGGCCTAGCCGGCATGCACAGACATCGGATCACGGCACAGCACAAAGCACGACTGTCGGCGTACCATATTGCGTCCCGGTGGTCCCGACGTCTTCGCACGTAGTCGCACGCAGTCGCAGCAGCTGTCACATAGGGAGACCGCTCCACGGACGCCGCTCCCGCGATCCCGCACCAGATGGCGCAGCAACGCCCCCGCCATCTATTGCAACGCTCCCCGCCATCTAGTAAACAATCCAAGAACTAAACTAGAGGTAGCCACGCCATCTAGTAAACAATCCAAACGCATCTTTTCATCATATACAAGTACCGCCATCTAGTAAACAATCCAAGAACTAAACTAGAGGTAGCCACGCCATCTAGTAAACAATCCAAGAACTAAACTAGAGGTGGCTACATACATACGTCGAGGATGGACAGACCCACGCCTTAAGGAGCTTCGCCCCTAAAACGCTCAATTCTAGGCTAAACTCAGCACTAGGCAGACGACCCTGTAATCTGACGGAGAGCTCCAGTACAAACGCTACTCGTTTACGTCTCCGTCGCGGTTTCTTGACGTGACGCTGCCGTGACGGAGAAGGTGACGGCTGTGTGAATGAGGGCTTAGACGCCGACAGCCCGAGCCCCTAAGCGGCCTCACCCATCAGAAACCGGAAATGAGTCGATAAAGGGTCATATTACAGCACGAGATAGCGGGAGGGTAGGATTAGAGAAATAAGATTTGTAGGTTAGCTGTAGGCGAGATGGCGCAGGCCGTTACCCCGATTCAAGGAAGAAGTCATTGACCATTATCATCACTATTGTACTTTTAGTGCTTGGTTGCCTAGCAACGGCCTCTTCCGTCCTTTATGTGGCTCCCAAAGATGGCGAACTCCGATATTGGCGTCGGAAAAAGCATCGCGGTGCTTGCCATTGTCGTCGGTTGCTTCACCGTCCTGTGGCCCAAAGTGTTTTATCCCATGATGCAGGCGGCTTTCTCAAAGACCCAACACGAAGGCCTGGATGGTAAGCGTTCCCGCTATCCCTTGTACGTTCTCGCACTGAAAACAGCCAGCTTTCGCTTGCGGTGTGAATTCCTTTCTACCGATCTCTTAACTTCCTTCGCGAATTGCTGCTTTAAGCGCAGATCGGTAAACCTCCACAGGACGTATTGATGTGTTAGGTCAGGGAAGTTTGGCAGTTCTCTTGCGGCGCGGTCAGTCAGACTAGTATCGTTTTGCGGCACTTGTACGAGGGCTCACAGGAAGGCACATTGCATTGGAGGCGAAATACAATTTTGACCGTCGTTTGTGGTGAGAATATTGTCGCAAAAATAGACAGGGCCGACTGCATTGCTGTACATAGCAGACGACGTGGCGGCCCGTCAAAGCGCACAACCAATCAGTTTTACCCAGCCGGGTAGGGGGGTGATTTGGCAACGCCTCCGAGGACCTTGCCAACTAGTTATTCCTCTATATGGCTCCCGCAGTGAGCTATGGGGGAACTCTAGTGAAAACTAATACGAAGAAAAGAAGTTTCTACGAGAGGTCGATGACGGCAGTGCATTACATCGTCGGGGTCAACTCTGTTTTGTTTAGTGTTTGGACAGGGACTAAGATTGTGCAGGGGTATACGAAACCTGTGATATGTCTATAAAGAGAAGCATGCAGGCTGTTTCTTCTTTTTTTTTTTCATTATTGAATTTTTTTCTCAGAATGAGTGCCTCAAGTGCACTTGCGTATGTGTAAAGAAATATCCGACTGTGCATATGGGGGTGGTTGTATGGTTTATTACTTACTGTGTGAAAAAAAAGTGTTCACTATCAATTAGCTGTCAACTGCCTTGTAAATGAGTTATAAATTTAACCCGGGTGGGCTTCAGGAATTAATGGTGATAATGCCTGTGTTCACGCGGACATATTGCCATGATGATCCCCGCAGTTTTGATACAGCTGTATATGCGTAACAAACAAATTTTATGTAGTGTTTCTGTTGTGCACCACATATGATTACCGCCTGCGCTGTTCGTTCAAAGAAAGTCGACACTGATTCTTTGCTGGCACTTCAAGGGCCCTCGCAGCACTCCCTATAAAACTCTTTCCTTCGTGACTTCTAACGCTTTGGTTGTGCCAGCACAGAGAGGCATTGGGTGATTTATCGGCACAGCAGACACCTCTTAATGCTGCTAAAGCTTTGAACTGTATGTCGTTGTTAGCAACAGAAGTTTCACTTTCGTGTCACGCACGTAGTGGTGCGAAGGAAGTTAAGAAGGTAGCGCTTGCACCGAGGCATCTCGTTTCTCCTCATTGGAGCAGAGGAGACATGCGTGCGCCAAGTATCCGTCACATAAACTTTCCGTTCAGTATCGCCGGTACGTGTACCGCGGTCAAGAGGGACCTAAAGGTCATGAAGAGGCTCTTAAAGGGGCCAATACGACAAAATACAACTTCGTTCGATTTGGAAGACCCCTCGTTTAGTAACACGCTCAGCTTCATTTCAGCCATATGAAAGACATTTTTTAACAGAAAAAAAAAACAAACACGAGAGATGTTGAAAAAATTTCAAATTCCGCGTACAGTGACATAATATGGGCAGGAGGAGCGTCGTGTGGGGCAGCACAAAAACATAGCAATTGGTGTGTTAAGTTAACTGCACGCCAGCATTCAAGTGATACGATCAAATGGAACCGCTGTAATCGCCGAGTCATGTTCCTTGGCAGTGGCTCAAGTCGGCAGCCACCAATCGCACAAACAAGATTTCGTGACTTCGTGGGTGTCGGCAGGTGGGTGCAAAAGGGGCACCTGCCCCGTCTACAAGCCGCACCAGAACAATTGCCCCTCTCCCTCTCCCTCTCCCCTCTCCTGCAAGAAATGGGCAGTTTTTTTCTCACCTCAAGGCGAAATCGTGCCGATGCTGATGTGGGACGGCGTGGAGAAATCGCGGGAAATCGTTAGTCGCCACTGCTCCACCCGTTTTCTCTAATATCTTGGTTTTAACTTTATGATAAAATTGGCGCCATTGTTATCGGTACGACAGTCTTTTTATTGACCCAAACTTGTAATTAGCCTTTGTTGTCTCTTTAAGAGTCACTGAGTGGACTGTGGGTCTCTTGAGTGACAGCCATGCCTTCCTTGTTTGGCGGCCGGCCTTGTTGTTGGCATTTGTCAACGGCTGTGGTGGCTCTCACCAGGCTCAAAATACAGTTTTTTTAAGAACAGCAGGAGAGAGGCTGACCGTAGCCTGACGACTGGCGTCTCCTGTCTGCAGGGTCGGTCCCCGGTCGTCCAGCAGCACAGTCACACTTGCCAGGGCAGGCCCACAGCCCAGAGTACTCCAGGGGCCGTGTGAGTGCTTTCACGTATCACACCGGAGCATGCTCTCACAGCGGCCTTATTGGCTCATGAGAGTGTGCAAGAGCTTATAATCGTGTACTTATCTTGTATTGAAGCCTACAATCTCTTGTCTGGGATAAATTATGATTGCATTTATCTGTGTAGCTCAGGTTAAGCCTATGTTGTGTTTGACCCTCATTTTTCAAGGTTTTATTTCTGTCGGGTGTTTACTCAAGCTACTAAATGTTTAACAAAACTTTTTTGTTTAACAAAGCCTCTTACTTCGATGTCATCTTCTTGCCAACCAGATCAAATTTTGTAACATGCGTATAGGGTTCCATCAGGTTGTATAAGGCAGTGACAACAGATGGCCTAAGGCATTCAGTGGCAGCCTTTGGGACTTTGAAGCTAATTGAAGTTTTATGCGGAAAAAAAAAGTTTTACTCAGCATTTATTTGCCCTTATTTGCTTCCTAATTGACAGTACACAATGGAATTACTTTCGCCTCACTTTGCAACATAGGGTGACACTTTACATATGACGAGAGCAGTGCACATAAGCCTCGCGAAATTCTCAAAAGGTCTTGATTGTACAGCCCCCCATTCACTAATTTTCTTCGGTGAAATGTAACAAATATAATTTAGTCTGGTTCCCTCCCCACCTTTCCCTTTGCGTGCACTTCCCGTACGCACTGGAAAAGTAGCCTCCCACATCCCTTGCGGATGCTTTCATTCTGCAGAGTTTCATCATAGCGAGTGATTTTTTTCTGTCTGAAATCCAGGCATTGTTCTTCAGTTGCTCAACTCGTGGAGTTGAGCAACTGCAGAGGAATCTTACACCCATATTGGAGGGACCTGCAGTTCCCCTATAAGAAGGAGCTGCAGCAAAGAAGCACACGCAGAAGTTGCAGTAACAAATCTTCATGTTTCTTCACGAAGAAATGAAATGTTCATGCCAACCAAGTATTAAAGAGTTTTCAGCATTTGGAACCGCATACGGGTTCCTTGTTCACTGCGAACAAGGGACCCATGTGCAGTTCCAACAGTTGAACACTTGTTCATGCTTGGTCAGTTCCCATTGATGACCAGATGAACTGTCATCAAACCCTTGACTAGGTTTTTTTGTGGTACACTCCCTGAAGAATACTGTATTTTTACACGTATAACCTGCCCCTGCATATAATCCGCTCCCCCACTTTCAGCCAGCCGGAAAAAAAAAAAAATCGTCGTGATTGCCCGCACATTTGATACACGAAAGGCTGCACCAAAGCTACTGCTCAAGCAACAGTATGTAGACAGAAAAAGTGTATATTTGGCAAGCAGAATACACTGACTGCAAGGTGAAAGTCACAATTCATGCAGTGTTACTACTGTCACCAGAGCTATCACTTGAGCCGCAGTCCTCACTGTTGTTAACAGGGTCATTTTCGGGTCCATCCATGTTTGTGTTTTTTTTTTCTTTTTTTTCGCTCGTGTTTTTTCTTCCTTGACCTTGTGTATGTTTTGTGCAGTCGCTGCCTTGCAAGGCTTAGTCAGTGTTACTGTGTGGGAGCTTCACGGCACAACGCGCATTGCCGTGAAGCTGCACTAAAGAAAAAAACCCGCGTATTATCCCTACCCCTACTTTGCCACTGAAATTTTTGCGTTTTTGGTGCATGTTATACGCGCAAAAATACGATAGTTTTTTAAGGTTCGCTCGTTGCCTGACGGGGAGGCTCTGCTTGCAGCCCTTCCCGCACCCTTCGATGAGGCAGCCCCCGCGCCAGGCTGCCAAGACGGGCGGCGCCATGAACCTGGTGATGCCGCTCTACACCATCGGGGTGGTCGTCTTTTTCCTCTACACCGTGCTCAAGGTCAGTACACCCGCACCCCCTCTCCCACCCATGCACCCGCATTGGTGTGGAGACCGCAGTTTCACAAATTAACGAAGCAGGTCGTCGTCACATTGGGATCAACGAAAACTGAGTTCCTAAGCTTTGCTCATCTCATTTTCCGCTGTGAGACAGAGGGAGGGAGCACGATTTGATGTCCAAAACTTTAACCCCGTTAATGCCCAAAACGTTAATTTTTTGCTTAAGATTGCAAAAACTAATGATCTAAACGGACACCGGACATCACAAATTTGAAGTTAGAAAAAAAATTAGGTTCATTAGGAACGACGTGATGAGGTTTTACATCTGGGTGACACTGGGCACTTCCTGCTTCATATATCAGTCGAACGAAATGCTGCCTTGATCAGCATGGTTTATGGTTCAAGTAGAGACTATAAACGTAAAGTTTTTGTACCTATTATTTGTAGTAACAACGAAATCACACAATTTCGCTTTCCTGTCACGAGCTCATCGAGCTGTTGGGCTTGATGTGAGTCGGCACACAGAAACAAGTCTGGGTTAATAGCAGGCAAACAGATGTGCTGCCCTGTCTTTTCCACTTTTTGAAGGTTCGGGTACCTTCGTCTGTCAACATGTTGCATTTAATTTCCAAAACCTCACAAAGCCCAGGAGAAAAAAGATATTTGGGTTGTTGCTCCTAAGCAGCGCTTGGTATCAAAGGGTTAATGTCACTGGTGATGTTGGTTTAACAAAGGCGCCGGGCTTGCTATGCCAGATGATTAAAAAAAAAACTAGTGGTAATGAAAAATAAGACGACGATGGTGATGATGTTCCGCATGCTCCCACAGAGTTCTTTAGAGACACTGGTCCAGTCCTGTACTTTTTAGAAAAATTGGCAAAGCTTTGATCTCACGGTGGGCTGTTTAGGAGACGACGAGGGGCCCAGCGCGTCCCTCATTTTCAATCTTACAGACAGCGGACAGCCCAGAGAGACTAAAAATGACCTTCAAGGAGCAGAAAGCCGTGCACATTCGCAAACGAGCTAGTGTAAGTTCTTGCGCACGTCACAGAATGGGAGGAGCGGGATGGTGGCCTGTGTTGCTTGCCCTGTGTGCAAATGCAAAGTGATCACTCCAGGCTGAAGAAAAATCACTGAGCCACCAATATCCGGTGTAGTTTAGTTTTCAGTTCTGTACTTGAGCAGAGAAGGTATTGGAATTACTAACCTGCCCCAATGAACTGATGTACGCTGCAATTCTTTAGCCGCCAGAGGTTGGTGTCAGCTGTTTTTGTGCTTGGCTTGGCTTTTGTGCTTGACTCCCAAAGGAGTCGTGGTGAAACCACTGGGTTTCTACATGCAAGATGAACTGTTATGGTAAGCAGTGGAAGCCAGGAAGCAACAATGGAAACACCGGTGGTGGAAGTATACATTGTGTACGGTTGTTCAATGCATGTGGGCTGGGGCTGAAACGTGTAACTCATCTCTCAAGATATGAAGTCACCCATTGATGGCACTTGAAAAAAGTTTGGCATTGTGATCTTATTGTCATCACTATCCCGCACCTATAGCTGGTAACATTACATTGGATTAAATGCAAGTCATAGGCTGCAACCCGATGGGCTTCTGAATTAATTGCAAACACAATGTCATCAAACAAAGATGCTGAAGTGAAAACGCAGACAAACACTAGCCCCAGTTTTGTTAATCCCAGTTGACTTTAAAAATAAAGGGCCAACTGCATTTAAGCATTAAGCTACCAACAGTCTTAAAGCAAGCTACAAACAGCTTTCTGAGTAGCGTGCACGGTGTCTTCCGTTGGTCAATGTCGTTTTGAGTAAGGGTGGACAGTAAGGGCAGACTTCACTGAGCCGTCTTCCACAAATTAAGGCAAAAGTCAAGATGTGTGTCTGCTTTGCTGCTCACCAAGATGACTCACTGTCGGCTTTTGAGTTGCACTTGTGCACATGGTACATCTTTTTCTTCTATCCTCTGTTTATGTATGTCTGGTTGCCTACTACGGTTATTACGAAATAATTCTGGCTGACTTCTTGTATTAATAGACAAAGTATTTACCACCCGTTCCTAAAGAAAGTTGAGAGAAGCCCAAAAGCTAAAAGTGCGTCCAAAATCTATCATAAAACCTTCAAAGACCCAAATCACAAACGTAGACCGAACCTGTGTGAGCATTTTTGATCTCATTTCATTTCAATGCATCTACGAATTATCTAAATGCATACTGACACGTGGTTTATGAGATAAAGGTACACTATTGTACTCCTTGTTCACGATCGATGTGTGCATTGTCTTATATAGAGCGTCACTTTTTCGCGATTTTTAAACAACCATTTTGACACAATGGAAGACCAGTTTCATGCCCGCGCCGTGTGAATCCAGAGATCGTATATCAGAGCTTTTTGGTCGACCGACTGGTCTACGGGGAAATGCAATAGTTTTTTGACAGGACGCCATCGGTTCCACCAAGAAAGCTTTCGCTTTAATAATCGTCCTCCCTCGTTTCTCGCAGCTTGTTTGCAAGAAGTCGCCGCAAGCCGACACAAGCCACCAGGAGCCATTCGGCTCGTGTGGCCCGGCAGCATCCGTCTCACCCAGCCACGGGGTGCATCCAGCCGACACGTCCGGACAACCTCAGGGTGCACAGGGTGGGTGTCTGCTTACAAGCACAGATTTACAAGTACCGGTCTCAAAACAACTGCACAAAACAAGCTCATCTGCTGACACTCTTGTCATACAAAGGGGCGTAGCCCTTGAACCCTTACAAGCATTTTTGATGAGGGGTCCTGGTGAACTTTGCACTGAACAAGCTGATTGTCGGTGCGTTTGGGGTCATTTTTGATGTATCTAGTCCGCCGGGTTGCTTTCTCTTCCATATCATCGATGGCAGCGTTTGAGGCTCGAAGGCTGCGTTTTATGAGCCGGTATCCGGCTACCGGTATCCCAGCAGGCAGCAAAGAGAAAGCAGTGCTTTCGTGTTGCTCGTGAAAAATGGTGCAAGGGCTTTTCAGTGTGCATAAAATGGTGCAAGGGCTTTCCAGTGTGCAGAAATGTGTTTGCTATTGCTACAAGCATCGTTGCAGTACTATTTTTGAAATGATTTGATGTGTGCGGGTGCCTGTGCATCTCCTTTCGCTTTAGTGAAGAGCGAGCTCAAGCGTTCCCCATCCTTCGTGAAGAGTGGAAACGTGTACTCCCATCCCATGTCCCGTTCCACGTCGTTTCGTTTCTGGCGGTAGTGAGGAGTGAGGTGAAACGTACTGTACACCGCAATCCCATCCTGCCCATGTTTCTTGCGCTGGCGGGAGATGAGGTGAAGTGACGTTGTTTCTCGGTGGGACGCTAGTGAGATGCGTGGTGAAGCGTCATTGCACTTTCACTCGTGGCATTAGCGAAAAGCACGAACGAAACTTAACTGCTTCCCTCAGTGAACGATGATGATAATTCCTTTTCAAACGCCCTCGTTAATCCTCCCAGCATTGTGTTGCAGTTCCACTCAGAGGTCTGTTAAGTCGGGTTAATTTCTTTCACCGAGCACTTTTTTTTTTTGACGTTGTGGTTTTGAGAGTACTAGTACTGCAAATAGGGTGTACTGCTAGTTCTTTTTGTCTAACTAGTTGTACTGGCATACGCCATGTAGAAGGGTAGTGAAGTACAGTTCTGGGGCTAAATTGGGGATGAAATCAGTTGCGAATGTTTAAAAAGTGCCAAATGAGCACTAAAATGTGGAAATTGCACGGTTCACATGTGGTGTTCACATTTGGTTAACCTGAATGGGTATAAACTTTTATTAATTACCCTGTTTCCTTCATGTATTGACTGATTGTAGGGTTTTAACGTGCTGACACAACGAAGACGATGAGCCTTGCCGTAGTGGAGGGCTCCAGATTAATTTTGACCACCTGGGAATTTTTAACGTACGCCGAAATCTTGTACACACGGGCGTTTTTGCTTTTCACCTCCATCAGAAAGTTTCCTTGGTGTACATTGCAGTGTATAGGTAGACTGTAGAATAGCATGCAAAATTAGTGTAATATTTAGCATGAACGAGCAGGTGCCTTGGACAAACAAATTTTAGGACAACACTCTTGTATCTAAGAACATCATCTCCTGCTACGTTCTCGGTTTATTTATTTATTTAATAGACATCGAAGTATCCTACATCGATGTGAAGACCAATTGTGCTGCACTGATTCACGCAACTCGAGCTGTTTACCTTGACATCTCCAGAAAATGTCTGTCAGTAATTTCTCTTTTAAAGGAATTGGTAAGATTGTGCTACATGATGACAGATGATGGTCCGAGTGATGTATGCACACATCTTTGTGCATCCTATTAACTCTTTCGTTACGGCGGAAAAACAGCCGATTTTGAGTGCTTCCACAAAACTATTTTTTTCTCTTGAGCTAGTGGACACATTTAGCATTGCTATGCATGTAATTGTAGCTTATAGATTGCTCTTACAAACACATGCCAGCAGTTTTGTGAAAGGTACAATTACTTACAGTTTATTAGTCAAATAATCAGAAAAAAAAGCACAAAAAAGTATACACGCAACGTATATAGGCAATTGTAATGAGCCTAAAAATTATTTTAGGAATTCTAAGATACACAAATTGTTCCTACATTTCTTGGCTGTGATTCAATATATATATCAACGCTGTACACCAAGTTTTGTATTTTTGTGGGCCCGTCAAACTAGCGGAACTGACGGCTGTGCCACTCCTCGAAGCCACTCGAGTTTAAGTCAGTCATGCATCCAAGCACACTTTTTTGTGTTCTGACACAAAATCCTTTTCACTTTAGGGGTAAAAAACCAGAAAAAAAAAATCTAGCGCTCTTGAGAGGTGTCGCGTATCGCTACGTAGCGGTTATCTGACACGAGTGCCAGGCTATCATAAAGGTGATAATGCGATATCACGTGGCGCATTTGGCAAAATATCCCTACCGTACGTTGTCTGGACCCTACACATCAATGTGTAAAGCCGCAGTCATCAGATAGGAAGCCCGTTTTGTTTATAAATACAGCCCAAATACAGCGGACACCGTTTTCACACAACTCGCCACTACCGCGGGTTCAAATTTCACTCTTGGTGCGGTCTCTGCACGCGAAATATCAACAAAACACAATAAAATCGAGAAATGAGTTGTCAATAAATATGCCAGATGGCGTTAGTTGTCCACCGGGCGCCGTTTTTAGCTTTCGCGAGACGTTTGAAATCAACGGACAGATGGCCTATGGCGCCGTACCGAAAGAGTTAAAACTCTCTCGTACACCTCACAGAGGTTTTGGCTACAAATTGGCCATCTCACCTGGATGCCATCTTGAGGACACTGCCGAGGGCTTGTCCGATTCACTGGAAGGTGCCAGGGGTGTGCTCAGAGGCAGATGAACTGAGCGAACCATGCTGCGTTGCTCTGGAACCATGTAAGTCCGACTTAGAATGCTCCATTCCTCGACCCCGAGACAAGGCGAGTCCACAGACAAACCGAGTCTGCAGACACGGACACTGAGCGGACACAAAGCCCGTGGAGACACCGCCTCCCACCCAAGCTCGGGATAGCCAGTTCAGTGCATTTCCACATTATTTGACTGAGCAGCAAATGTGGTTCGCTGAGTTTGTCTGTCCGTGGACTTGCTTTGCCGCGGAGTCGAGGAATGGACCATTCTCAGTCAGACTGGTGTGGTTCCAGACTTTTGCAGCAAAGCCCTCGGAAGAGCGAAATTGTCTCATCGCTTTTGCACGTCAAACTTCGAGGTGGAATTTGGGTGTGATTGAATGCTACCACAATATTCCAGTGTGTTCCGTCAGCCAGGATGGAGTAACCCGGAGCATCTCCATGTCCAGGGAAACTTTTAAAGAGGAAGGTTTCGCTGTAATGATGGGGACATGTGCGGGTGAATATGGGGAGACCTTTACATTTAGCATCGCTCGTACATTGTTATCTATGACAAAATTAGCGCGAGAATCAAGAATCGTTGCCGGCTGCTGTGCTCTGTTGGCAAAAGTGTGTCCCTGCTGCCTGCGCAGGTGAAGTGGAGGAGCTGAAGCGGCGGCTGGCGACAACCGAGGCCCTGTTGCAGCGGCTGCTCGCCCGCCAGTCCTCTGTGGCTCAGCCGGGAGGCCTCAACATGGGACAGTCCCTCAACCTCCTCGTGCGCGAGCTCACCAGGAGTCCCCAGCACCGCACGCAGCAGCTGGTGAGGAGGGCCTGAGGGCGTGTCCTTATACGCGGATCAGAGGTACTCAATATACACCAGTTGTGAAAGAGGAACGGGAACAGGACCGAGCCCTGCAGAATCCCCCTGCCCCATGTATCAAAAGCTGGTCCGTGGTTGGCCCCCCTGCTCTAAGGGGGCAAGCACTGGGTGAGTGACTAGCCTGCCATCTGTTGGCAAAAATTGAAGTGCCACTCAAGCGCTTGCTGCTGCTGCTGCCTTAAGTTATCAAAAGTAAACTGCGGAAATTAGGGGTGTGCAAATGCTGAATAGTAACTTTCGAATCAAATCAAATTCGAAAGAAAAAGCTGAATATCAAATCGAATATCGAATATCAATTTTTTTTTACAGGCCTCGATTTTTCATACGTTTTTGTGGAAAAGCAGCAGCTACTTCGGATGTTCGGGAGACATGGCGTCCTTTTTCAACCCGGAGAACGCACTTTTCAGCTCACATCAGCAGTACTCCAGGAATCTGGAGCGGGCACGATACGCGTTTGAAAAAAAAAAATGTGCTTGATCTCTTTTTTATAGGAATCGGTACAACACAAAAGTGAAATGCGCCTTCACAGGAGCAGTTTAATGTTTATTGTGCATCGATGTGAACTTGCACATTGATATTTATATTTCATCAGTATTGCACGGCACCGCTAGACGCATCAACCTTAGACACTAGATTACATGCGCCGGAGCATTGCATAAATCCGACTGAAACCACAGGCGCTTACAAACCGTGCGAACGAAACCAAACGGGTTTTCAGCGAATTGTGCGGTGAAAATTCACGGTCCGCTGCAGCGAAAAGAGCATGATTTGCGGTTTTGCAGCTGTCTTGTGGGTGTGCTTGGAGACCAAAGTCCTGCTGGCGAGTCGCTTCGGCAAAGGTGCAGCCACTTCGGTCGTGCGCCGTGGTGGGTGCGGCAGACGGTTGAGTTGCGAAGAGCTCAGCTTGTGGAGCGCGAGAGACAGAGTTTGCGGCTTGCAGCAATAGCGCCAACTGTCGGTGCTCATTTTTCCCCCGCGATACGTATGTGGTGCGGGTTGGGCTTTTATTTTATTCTATAGCCCTTTACCTTTGTCGGTGCTCATTAGCGTCACTTCGCACTACTTCGCTTCACCTCCCCTAGCCGACAGCACCCTCTGAAGAGCGATTCAAAAGCGCGTTCATAGAGCTAAACAGGCGGGAGTCATAGCCCAGTCGGCAAAGCGCCTGACACCTGCCGTTGCGACCAGAGTGAAGAGTGATCGTGGGCTCGAAACCTAGTGCTGCCGCATCACTGGAACTTTTTCTGGCGTTGTCATTTCCGTGACGGATATGACGTCGGTGGGGTCTTGTTGTACCCCAGAATAAAACACTTTCATGTTAAAAAAAGAAAACGACTTGCGTGGGAGTTGCTGTACTGCAATCATGCCTCGTAACTCAGAAGCCAACACATTGCAGGCATGAACAATAAGATGTGAAAACACGGCCCAACCACAATCATGGACCATGATGAGGCACTTCTTCGGAAGCATATGGGCAGCGTGTTGTGAATAATATGTAGTGGAAGGAGAGCTCGCACTACAGTCGCCGTGAACAAGCCTGCGCTACCCACTGTGGTCTAAAAAACAAGTAAACACGCAGTAACCACACACCAACTGCATTAAAAACAGCTAGAACCGCTTTTGATTTTTAATTAACGGAAGTGCTGTCAAAACAGCGGTGGTCTTTACCGGAAGCTGCCCCAACATGTAAACATCCGGTCGCAGAATTCAAAATGGCGGCCAGAGTCGACAGCGACGGATCGAAGAAAAGATTGTATCAACACAATCCGGGTTACTCCATGCAGCGGGATAAAATTTACGGCCTGTACAAGGCGCCCTCGTTGGATGCATGATTTGGATGAAACTTGCCAAGCAGACGGTGAAGCACTGTGCATCGACGTCTCTCGCTTTTGCAGGGGGGGGGGACGACGTTCGGAAACTGCACTCGACTATTCAAAAAACCGAATAGTGGATATTTGATTTGCAAATGAAATTATTCGCGCACTATTCAATTCATATTCTAGTATTCTCACACCCCTAGTGGAAATATAAGTGGACAATGCCTAAATTAGTGTTTCCTGAATTGAAACTTAGATCGGCCCTACAGGCTACGGAAAGAAGAATGATAGGGGTCACACTTTGGGATTAGAAAACAGCTGCGTGGATTAGGCAACAGACTCGTGTGGAAGACATTCTTGCTCAAATTAAGCGAAGACAATGGTCTGGAGCGGCTCACGTCATGCACATGAGGAACAACAGGTGCAATGTCCGTTTGACGGAATTAACCACTGAGTAACTTTTGGTAATAATTAATAATCTCTTATAGGTGGCCGGCATGCTTTGGTTAACCTATGGCCTTGGGTTTTGGTGCCGTTCATGTTGACGCCAAGGTCATTCGAGGTCACCCTTCAGTGAGACATAAGGCTTACCGTAATTACCCGATTCTAACACGCACTTTTTTCCGGAAAAATAGGTCGAAAAATCGCATGCGCATTAGAATCGGATACGAAACCGAAACTGTCGAAACAACGGAAATTTCATCCCACCCATCACCATCGCCATCTTAAGCAGGCGCCAAAGCTTTTAGCAACGATTTTTCAGACGCAGGAAGCATAGGTATAGCGCCTAGAATATTCTAGGCACTATAGCATAAGCGCCTAGGCTTTTCTATAGGCATTCACACAAATTGTCAAATTGCTCCACTTGCGCGCTTGATAACAGCAATGGCGGCAGCGGCTCTCACGCGTTCGAAACGAGCGGTCGGCTGAAGCGTGCGCCTCTGGAGAAGCTCGCAGGATGGGCGTGCGAGGCATGGGCCACGATCCCATCGATCATGGTTGAACGTTCGTTATGAAGTGTGGCATCGCGAACGCGCTTGACGGCACCAAGAACGAGATGTGGTCAGCGAGAGCGACGAGGAGTGAGATTAGTGAGATTATTTCGAGAAATAAATCGCCCGTTTCTCTCGCATTCGTTTTTCTTGCTCACAAAGTTCCGTGCGCGTTACAATCGGAGGTCAAAATTTTTTCGTTTTTTTTGCCAGGAAAATCGGGTGTGCGTTAGAATCGGGGGCGCGTTAGAATCGGGTAATTACGGTATGTCCAACTAAAAAACAAAGGGAAACAAACAGCCAGTGCATACCACCATCACGTGAAGTTTCGCCGGTTTTAACCACACACCGGCTAGCTCAGGTTCTATTCAGGTTCAAACCCAGGTTCTGCTCAGGTTCAGGTTCAACCTGTTCTTGTGCATTCTCCATCGCAGCGTGATTTCTCTTGTGTCTCACTCGCACGCAGGATGCCAAGGAAGGCCTACGACACCGTCGCCACGCCCGACCCAAAGGAGAGGCCCGATGCCCCTGTGGGGCCCCGCTGGAGTCGTGCTCGCAAGGTGGCTCGCAGGGCGGCTCGCAGGCCGACTCGTGCTCGGAGGGCACGGCGGAGAGCGGCGACGAGGCGTCACCTCCGATGTCTGCCACACCCGACCAGGCAACGAAGTGCAGCCTGTAAAGAGATCTCCAAAGGAATACCTGCACCGAAGCCACGCCTGGCTTGTGTTGGTAGTGACATTGTAACTTCAAGTTGCCCTACGTGCTCGATATTCCAGCCTCGTGCTGCGACAGACATTGTCAGAGCATTGCTGGTGTTGCAGCGTGGGGAGTTGAAAGGCTCGTGTGCGTGGTGCGATAATTGTTTTTCGGGTGCCTGATGGTGTTGCAGCGTCACTTTACGACGAGGCAAAGTTGCTCACTTCACCAAGGTGAAAAACGTTCAGTTTCAGCGCGTACTGTAACATACGTCTAGCTGCACGCATTCTTTGCTTCGACCAAAGATGGTCGGGTGATCGACCCTGCTCACTTATTTATTGTGCGCGTTTGTTGTCAGAGCGCGCGGAAACGCATTCTCGCGAATTCCAGCTCTGGACTCACACAGAGTCCCAATGGTGAGTGTTCTGTGTAGCACGAGTTTATCACCAAATTGCGCGGTGATGGTTTGGTGCAGAGCATGGAATCCAGTGCCAAATGCTATTTGCTTGTGTGTGGAGCTTAACACGGCCTTTCTTGTGGAAACATCCTTAAGATGCAACAAGCTAAGGCCTGGACGTCTGTTGTAGAGAAGGGTGTCAGATAACTCGCACCGTTTTTGATGCGGATTGAATGTCCCTGTGTGTTCCTGCGTGTTGTCTCTACGAGAAATTTAGCCGCTGTGGGTGATCAGTCGCGTATGTGCAGGCACTGATCTTGCACTCAGTTGATTTCTCACCTTGCAAAGGTTTGCTTGCTTGGTGACCCTGGAGCAAACGTATTCCAAAACTAGCCATTTCAATCACTTCTCTTACGCGAGTTGTACTGTATACAGTGCACTTATCAGTCCCCCTTCTGAAACGTAGCTCACATTCTTCAGTTATTCACTCATCATTATCTCGCACATCATCTTATCCCAAGTTTTTCCTACTTTTTACCATAATGTCAAGTTTGTTCTCTTATACATCTTGCTGTCTTGACACTTCTTGAATCTTCTTAATCAACGTCACCAGTTCAAGACTAGTCTTTTCGACTTTTTGAGATTATCCGTTTGCACGTGGCAATCTTTTGTGCCTTTTTCTTTTTGTAACGGACTCTTGAATCTCTTGTACATGTCATGTTATCACCGAAGGCGTGGACAGAAAGGTTCCCTCCAGAGTGGCTGTCTTGTTAGACAAGACATGAAATGTTCAAAATGGCGCCTCAATACACTACAAGTCCACTGGTCGCATATGCCTGTATTTTCTGAACTGGCATTGCATGTCGAAAAAATCTTTTCTGACCAGTTTTTATAGTTTATGTTATTTTTAGGTAAAGAAAACGGCATCGACTCCAAATGAGTTCCAAGTGGGTGTTGTTGTACAGATTTCTTGTGAGCTCAGTGATGAGAACATTCCAAAGATCGCGTGATATTTCCGAGCTCTAGTCACTTGGCAAGTCTGACACCAAAGGTGGTTGATCCAAGCAAGAACTAGTCACCAGTCCAAACCCGGTGGTTGGGGAAATGTATTTTGGTTCACAGTGACCCGTCGTGTAGAAACAGTGCTTAAAGCGGCCATGCAGACAAAATACAAGTTTGTTTTGTTCGAAACATTTTGCGTTTTATAGTGCCCCCAGCGCTTGCCCAGCAGCAAACGATGCCATATTCACTGAGAAACTTATCAGTTTATGTTAAAATTTTGATTCTCCCGCCAAATCGTGTGTTTTCGTGATGTCTGCCACGAAGTCATAGGGGCGGATATTCAAATGAACTTCCAGTGCGTCATTAGGCTCTGCAACCTTGCTTAGTGTCAGTCCTCCCAGATGGCGCTACCATAGTCAGCTTCGGATTGTTTTCCACTGTTGCTTTGTTTTTGACCGTATTTGCACGTGGCTTGTTTTGGTTACGGTAGAAAGTAATCGTTTCGTGAAACATGGGGTATGCTCGACAAAGAGGGTGACGCAAGACAATATTGCGTTTCGCCAATCGGCCAGTGTCGTGTGAAACAAGTCCAAAGCGGCGGACTGCTGTGCAGCTAAAACAAGGATAGGGCGCCCAGTTCTAACAGCAGTGCGCATCAGTACTTCAATGTTTACGTGTATTTTTGTAATTTCCGTTCTTTACCCTACATTCTTACTTCTGTAAAATGAATATGCATTACATTTAGTGCACGTAGCTCATTCGGCAAACTTATAAGCTGTGCCTAGTGTGCATTTGCTTTTGCCAGCCTCAGCCAATCGCAGAGCTGGCTGGTGTGACATCACAGGTTCTGTCGTGGGAAATGAGCTAGTTGGTCGCCTGGCCGTTCCCCTTTTTTACTAATTATACGGCTTATTTGAGTGAAGTGGGCGTTAAAAGTGGTGTCAGTGCGATTCTGACGAGGCAGTATTTCAAATAAACCAAACTTGTGTTTTGTCTGCATCGCCCCTTTAAGCAATGAGAACTGTCAAGAAACAGGGTAGTTAGGTGATCGCACAAAATTTGTTAGCCTTTGCTGCCTGCATTTTTAGCACTGTGCAAAGCTGTGCAACTTTCCACTTATAACAAACTGCAGGACTTCTTCTAGGCGTGTGATAACACAGTCGTCTTAAAAATGTCTACAGCAAGTCCATCCTTCCTTCTGCTTTCATCTACCACATCAGCCCAGACCTTACCCAGGAATTTTCGCTGCTTTGTCAGTTGTTCCTGCCCTCCATTAATTCAGCAGCTTCTGCAGTCTACCTGTTGTTAATCAATCAATAAATTATTCAATCAAAAGTGGTAGGACTAGATCTGCCGTCACTTTATTGTGGCATTCTTTATCTCATTCTTTATGCACTCCATAACAGTACCAAGGCCCAAGATACGCTTAGGCCTACCTGGGTTACCAATTTTTTGTGCATTTTTTTTTTTCTCTCGTGGCTGAGGAAGTGCGAATGGAAGATGATTTTGAGAAATAGAAACAGACGAAACAAGAATAAAGTTTGAGCAAAGCCCACTGTGCTGTTGTGGCCATTCCTTTTTCTTGCATTCTTGTGTGTGCCTCCAAGTAGCATACAAAAAAAAAAAAAGACACGACATAGAGTTCCACAAAAACAAAAAAATTCTCCCGCATTTCCCCGAGGGGGAGAATGTGAAAGTGCGAATGCACGGTTGTCGGCCCGCTTGCGGCGCTTGCGCTCGGCCCCCGCAGCCCACCGCCTCGCCGCCTTCTCTTCCATCTCTTCCATCGGGTTTGTAGTATCACGTGTACACCACGCAGTTATCAAGCCGCTATAACGCCGCTGAGTCGCCAACGCACGCCGCTGACGACGTAGTTTGAATGCGTTAAAGATATAAGGCGCGTCACTAACACTGACATCAGCGTCGTGTCCGTGGCTTGGTCGGTAGAGCGTCGCGCTGCGGCCGCAAAGTCCTCGGATCGAAACCTGGCGCCGGATGCTGTTTCTTTTTTAAATATAAAGGAGCACTGCGGACGCCGCTGCCGCCGACGCCGCCGGCGGCGGAGGATGGTTTGGGGTCGCTTATAAAGTGCGCACTTAAAACACAGGTCACCTGGTTCACCTCTGCAGCTTCTGCTGCACTTATGTAAATGCATGTAGTTGAGCTGTGATGTGCCCATATTGGAAGATGGAATGAAAGCGCTTCTTCCAAGAGTAGACAAGACAAACGCTGCTCCAAAAAAGCTCTTAACTCCTTTTTATGCACTTATATAAGTGATGAAAAAGAACTGAGCATTGGACAATTAGGAACAAATGTTTCTGACAGTTAAAGTTCCAAGAGGTCTCATCTGGCACAATTTGGCATTACTTCGGTCACGTTGCCATGCAAGAAAAATGTGACTTCTGCTTGTCTGAGACAAGTACATGCCACGTACAGGCATGCAATTTTAACCAAGACTTCCACCCTAAAAAGTCACGAAGGCTTGAGCCACGACTTGCATACTCGATTGTATTGTTGCACAACTGGTTACCACAAAAATTTTACAATATCCAACTTGTCAGTATTATAGCATTACAGTGTATCATAGCCACAGACTGGCACGATGCGTTTTTTTTTTTTCGTCATCGTATCGCCCAAAATTATCAACAAAACACAGCTAGAAATCTCTGGGGTCTTCAGTGAAACCACTCCCAAGCTCGTGTTGAACAGACGGAGTCAGAAAAGTCTTCTTAAATTCTTTTAATTCTTCACAAAAATCACCACCTGTCTGCACACACACTTTGGAAAAGTTTTCTGAGAATGTTGATACGTTACACTCATGTACAGCACAACTCACCGATGCCTTGTGTGCTTTGGGTTCAGGCACCTCCTCCATTGCACAAATGGTAGGGAGAGGCATCGAATATGTAAGAGGGCTTGACCACACAACCCCATCGCACGCAATCGGAAACTCGGGAACGAAATGCCGGGAGGTACACACGATCACTGAGGCGACGGGCGGGAGCGGCAGCAACAAAAGAAAGGAGCTGACAACGTTGGCTCCACCCGAAGATTTGTTCAAAGAGCTGCACACCACGAATTTGTAAATTTCTTTAAGTAGTCCCACATACGCAACAGCTTGCCAGGAACATGGGTGGCAGACCGCAGCCGGCGAGTCCATGAAGGCATGATGATACCTGCTGCTACCAACGTCCAGAAATAGATGAGCAGCAGGGCTTCGGCTTTCTAACCCACACTTTTTGGAGACAAAAGAAAAATGCAATGCATCAATTCGCTGCAGTCTTTGCTGGGAGCTAGACCTGATGCTTGTTTTGCTGGCACGAAAAATCCACAGCAGCAACGAACACGTGCGAGTGTTTCCCTCGCCTTGGCCCAGTCACTTCTGCCTCTACGCACGAAAGCCAGCTTTCAAAGTTGCTCCCCCACAGACGTGCCCCAAAACGGCACTTCGCGGTTGGTCGGGTGACAACGTCCCTCCACTTCAAGCCGAGTTTGGTCTTCCGTTCAACGTTGCGCAACAAAGCGAAGCAAGAGGCTCTCCAACTGTTGCACGATTAGTCTCACCGTCCCGCTGCAACACCGCGCTGAGTATTCACCTACGCACCGCCCCGCGAAGCGCAACGTCATCGCAGCCACCCCAAGAGGCACTGTCGGCAAGCGGCTCTATGTACAAGCGTTCCTAGCCCAGATGGCTCGGGTAGTAGCCGGTCGGCAGCCAGCAGCAGCCGGCGCAAGCCGCCGGATCCGGTCAGCTGGGCTGCTGCACCACTTGCAGCAGGCGCCCGTCACTGGTCAGCAGCAGCAGCGGCGTCGTCTGCATCGCATTCTGCATCGCGGTCGTCGTCTGCAAGAGCATTGTCGTCTGCTGGTCATCGGCGGGCGGTGCGGCCGCCATGGGGAGGAGCTGGTTGAGTAGCTCTTGCGACATGACCTGCGCTTCGGGCTGCTGCGGCTGCTGCAGCAACATCTGCGGCTTTGGCGAGCTCGGCGGCATCACAAACACCAGCTGCTGGGACCCGTTGGAGCCGATGAACTGCTGCTGGGGAGACACGAGCATTTCGCTCGTTGTCGCCGCCATGTGCACGGCGTCCGCAACTGCGTCCGGTGTACTCTCCACACCGGTGAAGCACTGGTTGGCCACAGAACCCGTGTTGCGCGACTTGAAGATCTTGCGTGGGGTGGTGATGGGCGCCAGCGGAGGAACCTCTTTCATCCGGGAGGTTGCCGGACTGCTGGAGTGCCTCCACCACGGAGGCACCCGGCGTGCAGGCACTCGCCGGTTGTTCTGCACGACCGACACCGGCGAGGGAACGCTGGTATGCGCGGTGGACAATGTCGCCGCCGGAAGATCCTGGTACCCGGCTGACGATGACGGTGCGGCGGGAGGGATGCTTTGCACGACTGACGGATCCACCGGAAGGTCTTGCACGACTGGTGCCGCAACGCTCTGCATGGGAAAGCTGTGCATGGTTGGCAGCGCACTGGAAACACTTTGCAAACTGGACGTCGTCGTCGCCGGTGCTGCGGGGAAGTTCTGCACCATGGGCGGCACCGTCGGAAGCGGCAACGACTGCAGGTTGTTGCCGAGGCTGGCCTCGTCGACGGACGTATACTCCACGTGTAACAGGATCTCCTGTCCACTGTTGTCGACCGCAGGGACAAGGACAGACTTCTGCGCGGGTGGCTGCTGTTCGCAGGCATCCTCCATGACGGCGTCACCGGCAACTGCTGGTGCTCCCCGGTCGTCGGCCACAACTGGTGCTGCATGGAGGACATCATTCACAGCCGGTGGTAGGTCTTGTACTCCCGGTAGTTCATCACATTCCATCGGCAGGCTGGGTAACTCCTGGGGCGCGTCTTCCTGACGCTGAGTTCCTGCTTGCAGAACGTCTCCCGCTTCTTGCTTGACGGACAATGCGACGGGGGGCGGTGGGGCGGCCGGCGAGGTGGCGGGTTTCGGAGGGGCTTCGTGAACGGTAGCGGCGGCCCCCTGCCGGTCGGGGAAAGTGGTGATGCCGGCCTCGAGCAGCGAGCGCACCTTTTGTGACCGCCGGGGGTGATCGGCGTACGTCCGCAACCTGGCAAACGGCTGGTTGTTGGCAAACGGCTGCGCCCACACTGCACCACTGGGCGTAGCCACGGTCGCCGGCGTTGATGCCGTGCTGACGAACGGCTGCTTCCATGGTGTCGCACTGGGTGTAGCCATGGCTGCCAGTGTAAGCGGCTTGTTCCGTGTCGTTGCACTGGGTGTGGCAACCAGAGTCGGTGGCACTGCTGCCGCAAGCACCTTGTTCCTTGCTGTTGTATTAGCTGTTGCCGTGGTGGGCAGTGTTGCCGCTGCACTCCTCGCCAAAATGTGAGGCACACTTGCCTTTCCGGGCAGTTCTCTCGGGACAGCCGGCTCCGGACGTTTCGAACTCGACGTCGACTGCTGGGGTGCAACGGAAGGTTGGCTACATGGCTGGCTCGAACTTTGGCTCATGGCTGCCTCCTTGGCCGACACGCCGTCGTCTTCGGCGCAGTCTGTCAGACCGTTGAGGAGGGCAATCTTGCGCTTCCGCAGCACGCGCCAGCCCTCGTTGTCCCTGCTGTCCTCCTGCACGTCCTCGGTGTTATCCTTGCCCTCTCCATCACCCTCCCCCTCCTCCTCCTCTTCCTCCTCCTGGCTCTCGTCCGAGGACGACTGGTCATCGTCGAGCTCGTCCTTGTAGTGCATGGTCCAGGAGTCCAGCGCATCCTGCACAAGACAGCGGCAAGATTGGTACAGCTTTTCTCTGTCCCAACCTCCAGACTTGCAGCTGCGCACGGCTCCGCTGGGTCCTATCATCACTGCCGGCCACTGCTGGGGTAAATGCCCAGTGACTTGCTGCATGCACAAACGCTTTCTCAGCCTTCCACATTCAAGTCTCCGCCTGCTTTCGGTTAAAAATATGCAACTGGCGTTCGCATCTGGAGTGCATTGATTTCACCTCCTCAAAAGCGTACAATAAGCATGCACATCTACCAGATAGGCTACTGAAATTTAAATATTCGTTGGTCCTTGCGCTTGTCCAAAGAAATCCATGTTTTACAAATTCCTACTGCACCACTTGCTAGCACATATGTCTGCTACTACATCAAAACATTTCCCCTCGCTACCACTGAGCATAATGATTTGACTGCGCTCGACTCTTTCCACTCCAACATGGTGTTGCTGCCCGACTTTCGAGAAGCGAGAGCAAGCTTCAGACAAAGATGACATAAAAGGCATTTACATAGCAAAGCTCCAGTCCTGAATTTCAAGCAGTAAGGATTCTGACACAGTGAAAACCTTTTTTTTTTCTTGTTTGTGTCGGAGAAAGCTTTCTAAGAAATTTAAAAAAAAAATTAGCGTCTTCCCACTCTGTGACAAAGGATGGCCTGCGAAGCTGGACGCAGTCCACGGAGCGCACGAAACAAAACATGTTTGTTTGTATAATCTGCAATGAAGCATACTTTCTGGCTAACAAGCCGAATAAAACTTGGATTGACCCGAGCTTCTTCAGTTCCCACTCTTCTTCCTCTATGAGAACGACATGCGTCCGTCGCATAGCGAGTTAAAACCTGGAAGGCCTCCGACTTTACTCTAGCGGACAAACATATGGCTGTCCATTTCCCACCCCCGTCGTAAACACCTTATTGTCTGTGCAACACACCAACCCAGACCCAAACCACCTGATTACGGAGGACAGCTGACAGGGCGCATGGAGTCATGAAACTCCCATGTTTAAATCTCTCACCAGCTCAGCGGACATGTCAACGGCAGCGGCATGAAGCCCAGCAGTGCGTGCACCACCCCCCTCCTTCCACGCCCAACCCAAGCATGCATAAACCGGCAACCAGTGATGGGCGCATACTTAGGCGTGAAATACACCAGCAAAAATGCCACTCGCAGAGCCTTTCAAGCTGAAGAATTATGGGCTCACGCCGGCATTCTAGCCAGGCAAGTTGCTCTTCCACCGGGAGGGATTCGCAGCTACTCAGCAAGGTGGAATGTGAAGTTGCAACGGTGGCGGCCTCCGGTCATTTTTTATGCCCATTCGCACTTCAGTTGATTCTTCGCAGTCATCTGATAACAGCGCCAATGCCGTTATCAGCCGACTGATGATCTCGTGAAAAAGGCATCGGTGGTGGAGAGGGAAATAAGAGTTGTGAAAGAGTGGTCATCGGTGGCAGGAAGGAGAGCCGGAGCAGCACTGAATAAAGCGCCTTCACCAGAATGAAAACTGCACGAGGTTAGACATACACTGCTTCGCATTAATTGCCTCTTGTCTTGTACATCGATAAACCAGCTTGTCAGAGCCTTTCAGCAACAACATTATGGTTTTTCGCAGCCAGAGGCAACTTTTAAATAAGGAAATTTTGAAGCAAAGACAACGGACAGCACAGGACAAGGGAGGTTGAAGATCTGTGGGAAAGGCCTTCCTCCTGCAGTGGACCTATGATGATGATGATGATGATGACGATAGTATGACACTTTGTGGTGTAATGATCGGCACCATCTATATGAAAAACATGGGCTGCAACGAAGAGCACTGGATATACTGAGAAGTACTGGGTACATAGTCTCTATATGCTTCAGACATCCGACAGGCCCTAGGTACATTGAAATATGGCCATGGCAACACAGAACTAGACGGCAGTTTGTTTTTCTGCTCGAGGGCAGAGTTGATTTTCTGGGAGGAGGGGGACAAGGAGGAAGAGAAGGAGAAAGAGAGGGGGGAGGGTACGTAGGCTGCTGACCTCGGCGTCGTTGGTGTCGTGGGTGTCCGGCTGGTGCCACTCGCGGTGTAGTCGGGTGCGCAGCGCGGCGTCCGCCTGCTGGAACCGGCCATCCTGCGGCTCCCATTCCGCAAGCAGCGCCCGCAACTGCTCCAACAGCTGCTGCTGCTCCCCCGCCGCTCCTGCACCCGCCTGTGGGGAGACAGGGCGCATCACTGACCTGACACGCAGAGAGAGAAGCGCAACTTCGCCAACCCCTTAAAGGGTCCATGAAAACGAAATACAAGTCGGTTTCATTCAAAAGATTTTGTGTTTTCTAGTGCCTCCAGCGCTGGTCTGGCATCAAACAATGCTTCATTCACCAAGAAATTAAAAAACTTCAACTAAATTATAATTCTCCCGCTGCATCGTGTTGTTTGTGATGTCGCCGATCACGTATTCATGACAAGTACTGCACTTACACGATTGTAGGTCGACCTCTTTCTTCGAATTTGAAAATCTGAGGTAGGGGGCCAACCTACAAACAAAACTGAAACTTGTACCAGCAGCAACGGCAAGCCAAATGAGAGATCTGGGAACTGTGCATTTGCTTTCCGAGTTCCCCTATTGCGTACAGCAGTTATTCCTACCGCTCGTTTGCGATGCGTTTTATTCTGACTTACTGGGCTCGCACTGGACAACAGCGTGCTGTAGGACCACGCCAGCTGTGATGGCATCAGCAGCACTAGTGAAGACACTAGCGAGGACGAACTGCAGGTCAGTTGACAAACATATTTTCATTGTGGAATTCGCTCGTGTGTTCTCTCTTTTCTTCATTATTTTTGCGGACCTCCGATGTGGGGCGGTCAACCTACATTCGAGTCGACCCACAATGCAGTACCTAAAACGAAAGTTACTATGTTGACTAAGGCTGCCGTGAACGGTGAAACGTGTCTTTTGTTGCCTTCTTTACAGTCTGCCTTCCTAGATGGCACAACGATACCGCTCAAGGCCCACTGCCTGCACTTGCTTTGTTTTCGACTGAATTTGCACCCCTGGTTTGTTTTTGTTACAATTGATAGTAATAGCTTCGTAAAACGAGTATGCTCGACAAACAGGGTCACGTAAGTGGCAATGTCGCTTATGCCAGTTGGCTAGTGTCACTTCTGAACAAGCCCAATGCACCCACCCAACAGCTGTGCAGCTTCGGCAGGCATAATACACGCAGTACGCACTGGTACTTCCACGTTCACATGTTCGTTCGTCACTTTCGTTGCTTACCCCACCATTGTTACGGCTATAAAAAGAATGTGCACTAAATTTAGGCGCAAACAGCTCGTTCTGCGAGCTTATAGTGCCTGTTTAATTTTGTGTTGGATTTTTCGGGCCTCAGCCAATCAAAACGAGCTGCCCATAAACGTCATACGAGTTCAGTGTGGAAATGTAACCAAGGTGCCGCCTGCCCATTCTGTTTTCCTCCTTATACAGCTTATTTCTGTGAAGTTTGTGTCAAAGGTGGTATCAGTGCTATTCTAATGAGGCAACCTTTCGACTGAACCAAGCTTGCATTTTGTCTCCATGGCCTCTTTAAACATGTATACCCTCATGCCACTCCTCATGGAGAAGCTGGAGATTCTCCTCCAGCTGGGTGATTCTCCCAGCGATTCTCCTTCCCGCATAATATGACACTTACAGCCCTCAAAGAAACAAAAAGTGACAACGACGATTAGAGGTACGCTGGAGTTGCAAATTTCACTGCAGTCAGATACTTAGCACTTTCTAATGCAAATGCGATCCTGCATCTTGCACAGCTGGCCAATAAACACCGATATATGCACAGCAGCTCTCGGTCAGTCACCGTCACCGCCAGCACGCTGCGGGTTGTCACTCGGCTGGAGGGTACCCCAACCCTCCCACGTTCACGAATGTGGGGCAAATCGGGACAGGACAAGCGCACACACAGACACCCAGTAAATGCCCCGCATTACCTTGTTTGTCTTCCTGTCGGCGCCCTCTTCCTCCAGGGAGGTAATCAGGGCACGCAGGCTGGCCACACTGGTCGCCACCGTCTCAAACTCCGGCTTCTCCTCTTCCTCCACCTGCTGCTCTTTTACTGGCCTAGTCGCCTCCTCCTCCCCCTCCTCCTCCACCCCTTCTTTCTTGACCTCCACCTGCTCCTCCTCTTCCTCCACAGGAGGCTTGGCCTGCAAGGCAACGACACACTGGGCACGACAGCCTCCTCGGGGGACCTTTTGTCAGTCGTGCATACCACATGCTTCCTGCTCACATTTGAGATGACAGAATTTCCTTTTTTTTCTTCTTCTCCCTCAAAGGTGCAAGGCCTCCCAAAAATTCGCCATAATTCTCATTTTTAGGTACCCCATAAACAGGGTAATCTTACAGGGTAGAGAGATAAAAATTACTAGTACAAATGTAGAGGTTGCCAAATTTCTCAGGACCCTCAAGTGTCCTGAGAAGTTCGCTCAAAGGCCAACTGCACTGAAATTTCAACTGGGGTAATTTTATTTTGAACATACAGTACGCACAACCAAACCGACTGGAACTAGGACATGACTGGTAGCCCCGTTAAACGCTCCGTTAATATATTACAGGCATTTACGATAGCTCCGTCGCAGACGACGCTGCACCTGTCGGCAGACCACGCAAAAAGCCATGAAGCGGAAGTGACATTGCGGCCGGTTGGGTGCTTGGTCTTCCGGCCAGCCAGGAGAACCGGTCGAGCACTGCTGGGCTTGCTTCCCCTAAGGCTGCTGCAAGCACGAAGTGGTTGCACACAGATTTGCTTCGGCCAGGCGGCCGCTCTCTCGCTGGCCGCAATGTCACTTCAGCCCGGCTGTAATGGCCGCAGTCATCTCAATTTCCATTTCAAAATCGCCGGTTTCTAATAGGTAATCGTTTATGTCGCGCATGCATGTATTGCAGCTGTCATATTTTGTATCAAGCTGTCTTTTTAGGCAGGGACTATATGGAAATAAGGTTTTCAAGAGGTCAAAATTTTGAGTGCAGTTGGTTTAAGTGCTTTGAGGGTAAAAGCCTGGCGTACTATTGGCATTTGAGATGTCATTACCTGAAGGACGTCCCGTTACACCTAGTAACTTCGAACCTAACCTTGCACTGAACCTTCTGTTTACAATACTATATTTGGCTTGGCTTGACTATTGTGACGGGTATCTTTTAAATACACGCCCATCTGCCGACACAGCAACCTTGTTATTGTACCTTCCTTAATCCACCTTAGGAGCACTGACACCAATTTTCAGCGTTAATATTATTGCACAGTTCACTTCCTTCACTCAACAGAATACCCTGGCTGAAATATGAGCGGCCTGCGACGCGAAGAACATAGTTCAATTGGATCGCATTTATCGCGCCGACGGAGCGGCACTCAGCAAATGGACATCAGCATGACATCACCCCGTGAAGCCAAAAGAAGTGACGCGACAGCGCTCGTCAAAAACTCGTGACGACACTTCACGCGCGCAGCCCCACGAGCGGCGAGCGGGCGCAACACCCTCTCAAGCGGGCGCCAGTGACGTCCGCACAAAGCGGTGAGGTGAAGCAGGGAGTCTGTCATATGCGCCGTTCGGGATGAAAGCGCGGGAATTCGAAACAAACGATTTTCAGGCCGTTCAATGTAATTAACTATCGCGCGCTGAAGTATTTGAAGTGCTGTTTCAGGTTCACCAGACCATCGATAAAAGCAATAAAAGTGTAACATAAAATTTTCATGTCAGTGCGCCTTTAAGCTGAAGTGATTTGTAAACATTGTGGAATCACTAGCGCAAACTGCAGTGTGGAGTCTCAAGACTGTGTTTTGACCACTCTCGCCGCATTTACACGACTTTCTTCAGTAGAAAAAGCATTTTGAAAGCGCTGTCCTCCTCCCTGCATTGTTTTTGCTGATTTCCTATGGCGTTTTGGATGGCGCTCAATCGAGGCGGCTTGGCTTGACTGCGCTACTCCATGGCTCACCGACCTTCTGACAAAATCAGTTTTAGGTCACTCCATTATTGCCAGCCTTTCCGGATCCTCCTTCGAGACATTTCCGGGATACGGCATAGCCCCTTGCTTGGCATACATGTGCACCGTGGATTTCACGACAGACCCCACTATAATCACGTGCACTTGCCTTCCGGTGGTGTCGCGACGATTTCCTCGAACTGCTCCGAACCGGCCGGCTTTTCTTTTTGGACTGCAGCGGATGAGAAGGCAAGGAGAGCCAATGAGCACTTAGCTCATACGGCACAAAAAGCCCTCTCTTCAATCATAGGACAATACAAGCAGACTTTCTACAATCATATGTCACAGCAATCTCCACTGTTGCTGCCATGACCCACAGAATAGTGAATTTCCCTTCCCAACACAAGTGAACAGAATAGCGAATAGAACAGTGAATAGAAGGACAGTGAGGCATCGTATAGTGAAGGTAAGGGTGCATTAATGGCTGCCCTCCTTGCATTAAACTACTATGAGCACTAAATTATGGAGGATGCACGTGCGCCTGCGTTTGGACACATCCACCACCTGTCATCACGTTGTACCCCTTACTCCGAAAGAGGGATCGGCCCCAACAAGCACTTTTCAAAGGAGAGCTTTTCAATAGAGAAAGCGGTACCTTGTTGCGTGTCGCCTTGGTTGTTGGGGCCTTTCCCTCCTCCTCCTCCTTGATGGTGGGGGGAGGTGGAGGCGGGGGAGGAGGCAGGGGCGCTGCGCGGTACAGCCTCGGTTCGGCCAGGCAGGGAAAGTGCAGGTACCGGCGCCCCAGGCGGTCTTCGCCGAGGCACACTTCGCGCAGGCTGTCTGCCTCCTGCTCCGCCATCCACTCCTGCACCCGTCGATGCTGGCCCTGCAAAACAGATTGGTTGATTGATTGATTGATTGTGGGGTTTAACGCGCCGACGCAACGCAGGCGATGAGGCGTGCCGTAGTGGAGGGCTCCAGATTAATTTTGACCACCTGGGGATCTTTAACGCGCCCCGAAATCTCGTACACACGGGCGTTTTCGCTTTTCCCATCCACCAGAAAAGCGACCGCCGCGGCCGGGAATCGAACCCACGACTTTGTGCTTAGCAGCGCAACACCTTAGCCACTGAGCCACCGCGGCGGGTCAAAACAGAGATTGAGAGAATAAACTTTAACAAAATCGAAGAAGGGATTCAGAAAGGCGTCCTCATTCCAGGATGCCTCGAGCTCGGGCCACGTTAACAGCCCTTCTGATCAAGTGCAGCTGATCTTCAAGGTTGGAGCTGGCCAAGGCTCTCTCCCAAATCTCTATGTAAAGGTTGTGGGGATCCGCTTGATCCCCTTTCCTCCTCCCGCGAGCGCGATGTTCGAACGAGCGCGCTTTCCCGCGCACGTGACGTCAACCTCGCGGGCCGACGCGCCGGCGGGCACCGACTGTCCCGCCGCCGCTGTCGCTCCTCCTCGCCCGGGAACCTGCCTCCTCTCCGCAGCGCCTTAAAACCGGACGCGCCCGTTTCGCGCTTCTCTGCTCTCGGGTCTCGGTCGGCTCTCTGGCGAGCTCTCTGGATGCCTCTCTGGCTCCAGGGACTCAGAGAGGAGATGGAGGATAGGGTATAGGGAACGCAAGGGGTCGCGGCTCGTATCGCACCCTCGCCGCCCACGTCCAGGAGAAGGGAGTCGGATACCGGGGCGCTCCATGCCCCCGGCTGGCTCGTCTCCCCCCCGCCGCGCCGGCCGGTCGGGCGCTGTTTGGCCCTGATCGGACGCGCGTCGGTACAGTGTAGTTCTTAACCCGGTCTTGGCGTTATTATGCAATGTACAACTGGGCCAATAAACCCCCTTGGTTCGTCCCGGCCCCTTGGAGCCTGTCGTCGCCTGTGTCGGTGAGTCGAACCCGTCGCGGCGTCTCCCTTGTGGACGCCGCGTACCTCTCTGGGGCATTTTGGATGGGTCATTTCCGGGCGTCGAGCTGACATCGTCGCTCAACGTCTCTAACGAGGCTAGCCGGGGTCGTTTGTTATCCCGTAGCCAGACCCATTATGCGAGCGGCCCGCGTGCAACCTCGGCCATGGTCGCCTGTTTGGGCGACGCCGTAGGACGCGTGTCGGTACAGTGTAGTTCTTAACCCGGTCTTGGCGTTATTATGCAATGTACAACTGGGCCAATAAACCCCCTTGGTTCGTCCCGGCCCCTTGGAGCCTGTCGTCGCCTGTGTCGGTGAGTCGAACCCGTCGCGGCGTCTCCCTTGTGGACGCCGCGTACCTCTCTGGGGCATTTTGGATGGGTCATTTTCGGGCGTCGAGCTGACATCGTCGCTCAACGTCTCTAACGAGGCTAGCCGGGGTCGTTTGTTATCCCGTAGCCAGACCCATTATACCCACATTGGCGCCCAACACGGTATCGACACTGCGCGACGGAGCAGGCCCCTGGCCTTAGTCCCTGTGCGATTTACTGTGAGGTGAGCGGTTCGGCTTTCGAGCACGACGCTTCGGCGTAACGTGCTCCCGCCGCTCACCGCTGTCCGCGGATCGAGGCGATTATCGCCCGACCCGCGCCAGCATCTCCTGTGTTCTGTACGACTCAACGTAGTGGCGATCCTGAGCCTGCGAACTTGACGTACGATTTGAACCTGGAGCAGAGCCATACGCTCGCTACGTCGGAAACGAGAACACCTTTTGCTCGGACGACGTTTGCCTGCGGCCAATGTATCTCCACGTGCAGACGACAAACGGCTTTTGTGGCCAAGTTTGCGTTTCGCCAAGGAGCCCCTTGCGCCTCGTCGGGGAGCCTCCTGCTCCGACGACGATAACGCGCATTCGTCCTACCGAGTGCATCATCGCACGCGCGGACGCCAAGGCCCTGTCGCAAAAGAGCGCATTTTGCTCCCACGACACGGCCGGGACCGCATAGCACATCCCCGCGCAGGCATTGTACGACGCTTTGTTGTCGATCTTGCCCGGCGCGCGTGAGATACAGTGCGCTGAGTCCACAGCTAGGCCCACTGGGGAGCACTCTGTTTCCCAGGCATAGCTCGCCTTACGATCTCGTGTTTCCAAAGCACGGCGGCCCGCTCGCCGCGTAGTGCTACGGACTACTTAGAGATCAGGCCACACGTTCGGAACGAGTTTGACCGTTTCGTCGACAAAAGTTCGTTCGTAGTGGAGACGGACCACGTGGCATTCAGCTGGCTTAAGCGGATACGCGAACCACGCGTGCTGGCCATATAAGCTGCGCCCGTGAAAACGTCACGGTGCACAATGGGAGCGGTAGCACCACGTGGTGGCGGACGCATGTCATGAGCCCCCGTGGCCGCTTGAACGTTCCTAACGCGCCTAGCACCCGACTGGCCCCGTAGCCACGTGCTGAACGTCGGCCAGTTGGTGCGAGCCCCGAAGGGAATGCATTAAGCGTGCAAACGTTGCAATTCCCGGGCGATATCGCATACCGAGCAGACCCATTGTCAGCCGGTATTGCATCCAGCAGAGACGAGCAGGTGCCCGGTGATCAGAACGATCCGTGTTGTAAATATGATTTTAACTGGCTCTGTGTGAGCGGGCGACGCGGTCGCCGGAGGCTACTAACCGCTTGTATTGTGGTCAGCCTCGAGCGCTTTGCAGCTCGTACTGCTGCAGGCGCGTTTTTTTTTATTTCTCGGATTCGTATCTGCTACATGCTCAATGTCTCTCGCTGAAGTTTATCCCACCGAAGGAAATTCCCCCTGAGAGTTTCACGGTGGTGAGCACCCGCAGTTTGAGGAAGGTGTACGATACTTCCGTGACTCGCGGGCGGCTGGGCGAGTGGCCGCAAGACTTTACGAAGTTGTGCCGCTCCACGACCTGGCCAAGCATGTAGCGAGTTGATCTCCACTATCCTCGCTCTTGCCGTTGCGCTAAAGGAAGGGAAACGCGAACGTGGCGGCGGATATTAGCCCCCGTCGCTAACCCGGAGTTCCTGACGCGCGCCGCACCTGACGGAACATGCGACCACGTGCTCGAATGTGTTCGTCGGTGCGATCGTCGAAAGGAGCACTGCCACGAATTTGGCAATCCCTAGACGAAAAGCGTACCCGCGGTACACCACATGTCCGCCGGCATCGCCTTTGGCAGAACAAACCTCCTCCGAACGCAGCAGTAAGGTCCGTTTGTAAATATGTAAATAGTACGTCGTTTGGCTCTGTGTGAGTCGCGCTCCGAGATGGAGCGGGCGACGCTGTCGCCGGAGGCTGATGACCGCTCGTGTTGCGGTAGGTCCCGTGCGCTATGCAGCCAGGCTGCTGCAAGCGCGTTTTTATTTTTTGCCTCGGACCCGTGCTTGCAAGGAGCGGATGGGAGTTCTGCCGATAAAATCTCACCCGATAATGCCCCGCGAGGCGCATCTAGGGTGACGATTTGCCGCAGTCTAGGGAGGCCGCGTTGGGCTTCCCCGACTCGCGACAGGCCGGATAAGCGAGCGACCGTAAGACTTTTACGAAGTTGAGTCACTCTGCGAAATAGTCCGGCCGCGCACACAGCGAGGAGGCTTTTCTCTCCTCGCTCGTGCCGCGCATGCCACAGCGCGAAGTCCGGATCACGCAAGTTATCCCACTTCATGCACCCAATCGAGAGGCGCAACCACGGCAAAATGCGGCGTACACTTGGGGACTCCACCCCGGTAGCCGTACTCGTCGGTTCCTTTCGGGCTGCCGCTGTTTGCTTCGCGGATCGGCGACATTTTCGTCCTGCGGAAGCACTAGGCATGCGCGATGAGGACGAAGGACCGCGATATTCACCCGTTTGGCTTTTTCCGCGGGCCTGATCATGCGTCCTCACGTCCGAGCGCAGCGTTGGCGCGGGGCGACGTTTCCGCCCCATGTCCAACCCTATTGAGCGCCAACGCCGCAGCCACGGAGAGGTTTCTTCGCGACGCCCGGCTGGGCAGCGAGTATGCCCCCTCTTCTCCGTGGCGGGCGGAAGCGCGTCACGTCAGGCGACGGGCCCACGAATTGGCCCAATAAGCCCACGTGACACGGCAGGTAGACACTCTCTCATGGCGGATGTCGGAGAGACACCGCGGGAGAAGGGCACGCCACTCAATCGGCGGCCTAGGGAATGACGCGGGCCTCACGCCCTTCGTTCCAGTATTCTTCCCTCCATGCCTTCGTCGCCGATAGCGACGCTTTGGAAGGGGGGGGAGGATGGCCGCCGACGAAGCGAAACGGGGAATGCCGGCTACCTTAGCTCTCCCCAGTTTCTCGCGGCACCGGCGTTACGGCCACTTTTTCGGCCCGAGCCTTTGCACGCCCCTATCGCTGTTCCCGGCAGGTAGTTTTGGGTTTCGCCTTTCGTCTCCCTTTTTGCAGCACTGTACCTTGCCTCGGTCCCCAGCCCGGTTTTCTTCAGTCTTCGGTTGCCGCACCACACATCGCCCTTGCCACACGCCGTCCTGCATCGACCAGCGGCTTCAACGTCGCCACTAGCCAGGGCCATGGCACACCCAAGCAACTCGGGCGCTCCGGCGCTTTCTCGGGGCACTCCCTCACGATGCCTCGCGCGGCGTCGCTCCCTGCGGCCGCTCCCTGGCGCCTCCTCGGAGCGCACCCCGGGCGCTTCTTCGGGACCTTCAGCCGGTACGGCACCCTGCAGCTGCGGCTACCTTCCACCTCCGGTGGCCCTCTCCTGCTGCAGCTGGTCGAACTACGCCTGGCAGCTTCAACCCTCGAGCATGTTGCTCGAGCGTCCGGCGTGAACCTGCCCCGCGGTCTGGCGGTCTTGGGCCTGGCTCCCTAGTGTCCTGGCGAGTCATCTAGACGGCCCCTGCTCGTGCCGACCACTCGGGCGTCGTGTCGAACTTTGGAACGGCGTGTCTTCGAAGTGTGGGCGTGTGTGTCGGCGTGGACTCGAACGTGCGGACATTCGCGGACTTCTTGGGCTGGGGACCCGTTGTAAGCCCGTAGGGTATGTGCTGTGCCTGCAGTCGTCGAGCCGGTCCTTCAGATCGGGCTCGGGTCTTGAGGAGGGGGGGGATGTGGGGATCCGCTTGATCCCCTTTCCTCCTCCCGCGAGCGCGATGTTCGAACGAGCGCGCTTTCCCGCGCTCGTGACGTCAACCTCGCGGGCCGACGCGCCGGCGGGCACCGACTGTCACGCCGCCGCTGTCGCTCCTCCTCGCCCGGGAACCTGCCTCCTCTCCTCAGCGCCTTAAAACTGCGACGCGGACGTTTCGCGGGTCTCTCTCTTGCTCTTGGCTCTTCCTCCGGCTCTAGCCCCATGGATAGGGGAGATGGGGGAATGGAGGAGATGGGAGTCGGATACCGGGGCGCTCCTTGTCCCCGGCTGGCTCGTCTCCTCCCCGCCGCGCCGGCCGGTCGGGCGCCGTTTGGCCCTGATCGGACGCGCAGGGTAGGCCTCTGGTCACCTTGCGAGCGGCCCGCGTGCAACCTCGGCCATGGTCGCCTGTTTGGGCGACGCCGTAGGACGCGTGTCGGTACAGTGTAGTTCTTAACCCGGTCTTGGCGTTATTATGCACTGTACGACTCGGCCAATAAACCCCATGGTTCGTCCTGGCCCTTTGGAGCCTGTCGTCGCCTGTGTCGGTGAGTCGAACCCGTCGCGGCGTCTCCCTTGTGGACGCCGCGTACCTCTCTGGGGCATTTTGGATGGGTCATTTCCGGGCGTCGAGCTGACATCGTCGCTCAACGTCTCTAACGAGGCTAGTCGGGGTCGTTTGTTGTCCCGTAGCCAGACCCAGTATGCCCACAAGGTGGAGGTTGGGTGGACTTGTCGCAGCCGCCCACTATGTGTCTAAGGGTCCCAGGCTCTCCACAGAAGCGGGCAAGGCGGAGAAAATTGTGTGCAGACACAGAGGTGAAGTCTGGAGGGATGTGGGAAGGTGTTAACCTGCAGGGCGTGGCATAACCTTTCCTGGACCCTCGGTAGCGATTTATGTGCGGAGGGAAGGATACGTTCTACGGGAGGGCCTACACTGCTGTGTGATTTCATGGTAGACGTGACTAGAGGATGCATGCGCTCAGGCTCGCTTTCTGATAAGTGCTGGCTCGGCGAGTCAAATTTCGATCCACGAGGTTGGCGATCTTGTGGCGCCGCTGGTGGCCTGTGGTCTCTGTAGGTGGTTGCTTATCAGCACACCGTACAGGTAGGGGAAACCTTCGGCATCCCGGCTCACTGCCTCCAGATGTTCGAAAAGGAAAAGGGTGGTTGCTTATTTGCACAACGTTATAGTAGAAACAACTTACATCACAAGGCAAGGGGAAATGGCGGGAGGAGGAGGGGCTCGCTATCTCCTCACGCGCGTCAAGCAAGGACGGTTGCGGTTATCACGAGCGTGTAAACGAAACACGCGAACTAAAGGGGGCCTATTTTTTTCTCCTTTCTCTGTTATAAGACAATGCCTTACCTCTTACACTGTCACCTAACCCTCTTCTGTGCCCCTCCAATAAGGGCCTCAAGAATTTGACCATCTTGTGGGGATCACATTACCAATACAACCCCATGCTTTCTTTACACGCCCCCGATTATCCGTGCCGCGGTCATTCTGACCATCACGCCGACACTGGGAAGTGTGCATTGGTTCAGATGCTTGTGCGTATCCATCAAACTTTTAAGAACTGTTCGGATAACTAATGATTTCAAAATAATGGTGAAATGATCAAAATGTATTCTTCTGGGGTACTGCGAATATTCAATGTCCTCGCAATGGTTGGCTGAGTCCATCAGAATCGCAGTTGAATCCCAGATTAAGCGTGCTCATGTACTCCCCCGGGAAAAGCGCATTATTTCACTCTCTTCTTGCTACAGTGTTTGTTTTCTACCCACTTAAACAAATACATTCCTCTACATTCTTGTCCCACTTTACATGGTTAACACCCACTGAAACATCACAGGCCAAGCCAATTGTATACAAAGCTTGTGTAAATGCGCACTCCTCTTATCATTCCCGCAATGGCAAGGATGGCGTCAGTGGACCCCTTCGGTCCCATTCTGGTTCCCACTTGCACTCACCAGCTTGTGGTCACAGAGGCCCTTGAGCAGCCACAGGCGCTGCTCCAGGTCGAGCTCGTGGAAATCCTTCGTCTCCATCGGGTCCGTATCCCCTGCGCACCAAGTCCATCGTTACTAACTTGCACCAATGCACTCCCACTTGCACAATACCATCGGCGTGCGCGTGTTTCAGAGATTTAACCCTTGCCAGAGCCAGCTTACCCATATAAGCAACTCAGACAATAAAGTTGCAGAGGATCCCCGAACATATTTTTACGACAATAAAATGCATTGTAGGGCTAGTTGGTACATACTTAGATGAGACAGGCAGAGGAGCACCTGTCTCATCTGCCACCGCCCTCGTCTTCTTTGAGCTAGGCCTCCCGTTAAATATTTTTACGAGCTGAGAACTACAAAGTGATCGAACTTAGGATGCTGAGGACCCCATAGAGAGGCGCCACTCCTATCATACGATGCAATTCTGCACCACAGCCACAATCTACGCACTTTAGGCTAGCTTGTGCCATCTAGTGAATCGCCCGCAACAATGGCACTGTGCCCAACCAAGTGCGCAGTACCACGTTTCTACACCTCAGGTTGAAACGGCAGCCACACGTCTTTTCTTCGCATTTTATTGCGCATGCACTAGGAAGCTTCTGTGTGCGCCTCTTTTCCTTACGCTTTATTTCTCCTTTAAGCATCTTTTCACGCATATTTGAAGTGCCTCAAATGCCATGTATACCGGGTAGCGTGGGGGTAGAAGAGCGATTAAATCGCCTGCCTTTCATTGCGCATTGAGCAATTTTTGCTTTTGCAGACACCATACAGCAGCTGGGTGCATGCTTTCGCCAACCTAGCGAAGTTAACACTTTCGGGTTAGAGCCCATCCTGAATTCCATCTAAAACTATCTTGCAGGATTAACCTTGCAGCCCCTACTAATACAGTGAAAGCCCGTTAAGTTTAACTTCATATTTTATACTGCAGAATATGGCCCAGCCAAGCCTCCCTAAAAGCCTATGTGTAGAAAAGCCTGTTAATTCAAATGCGAGTAAGTTCCGCCACAGATAATTCCGAATGACAAATGGCCATAGAAGCGCACCCGCAGCCTTCCCTTGGGGCACTGCCCCCTATAGAACGTAGAAAAACACAGAGAGACAAGGTAAAATCCAGTAAAAAAAAACAGTGGCAGTTTTTTACCCGATTAACTAAAACCCCAATGGCGGACGTCTTGGAAGACGTATTCTTTGTGGACTACGTCAATGTGGACGCATGCTGGCTGTCGTCTTGAAGGGCAAAAGGCCGACTGCAATCACGCAACTTTTCAATAATGAAAGTGTCGGCATGCCCTACTTCCTCCCTATTGCAGTGCAGCGTTGCTATTGTCAACTTTCCTTAGTTCGAACTTTTATTAATTTGAACTGAGATGGCGTCCCCTTGCGGTTCGGATTAACAGGCTTTCACAGTATAAGTGTGGTTTTTTACTCGTTTTATGTGCATCATTTTGTGCTCTTCACTGCGCACCAAGTCCTCCTGTAGAAAAAGCAGCAGCTATGCTTCCTGAAATGTATCGAGGTTAGGATGGAAAAGCATACTTGTAGCCAATCATAGCCAGCCACATAGCCGGTAGCTGCTTCGGATTTGTTTTGCCCAGTTGCAATGCACATAAATGATTCTTCAGCACCGAGAGGTCAGACATCCAGAAGAACCGGACAAGTACATGCGCAATAACCTGCTGCCTTTTGAAGCCAGCTTTACACAATTTGAAAAATGCAACTACTACTAAACAGCAACATTGCAACGCACGCACTACACCAAGTTGCTTGTGCGACGTTTACATGGGTGAAGAGAAAAGGCAGGCGGGCCCACTCACCCATGACGGCAAAGAACTGTTCCTCCAGGCCATGAGCTTCAAAGACCTGCACACAACACGCCAAGTGCCGGTCAGTTCTCGCGGGTGAGGGAAGCAATACTCCCTAGCGAGGTAACCAAAGCGAAGCCACCAGCAAGCGGTCCACGTCTCCTACTCGATACATGACAGCCACCAAGTCCAAGAAAAGACGACCCCAAAAGTTCAGCCGATGGATGGTAAAGCCTGCGAACCACGAGGAGGAGCGGCTCCTCACCTTGAGGAAGCTGTGCTGGCTCCCCAGGAAAGTCCGGTACCAGTTCTGGAGCCGGTTCCGGAGCCGGTCGTTCCACACCCGGTACGGCATCGGGTGCTGCAGCAGGCTCCTGCGAAGAAAAGTTGGTGCTCGACATTAGCGCGCGCGTACAATAGCAAGTTGACAATAGCCTGCACACGAGGGCTCGTTGAAAATGCACACTTGAACAATGCCCCGAACCACACACACTAGAACTGATTGTGGAGCACGTATCCCGCAGCCTAACAGCCCTTTCATCCATGTGAACAAAAAGAATCTACAGTTGGAAGACGAGCAGCAAATGATATGGGTCTGTTTAATAGACCCTTCGCAAAATGGCCAAATCGTTGGCGGAAAAGCAGCAAGCCACTCTGGCAACACTGTGCACCCGCTGCGCCGCCATTAGAAAGGAAGCGAAAAGGCTGCGAGCACAGAGTTTCTATGGAGTACCGTATAAACCGGATTATAGGTCGACCCCCTACCTTGAGGTGGGAAAAGTTGACAAAAAAAAAATAATTTGGCATAGAAGCGCACTCACAATGTCTATATTTATTTTTGACGCCCGTTCGTCACTGCCACTGACTATGCCTGCCGAAGTCACTCGTCCGAGCTATCAGAGTCGTCCGAGGATGACTGCTTCGCACTGTCATCTTCCATGCCATCAGGCGCGTTGCTGATGGAGCACTTTCTGAACGCTCGTGTAACCATGTCGTCGGGCAGCGACTGCCCAGAGAAGGACACCCAGCTTGACACGGTCGCAACCGGCCCGTATAGGTCTTTTTGTTGTCGCCGGCTATCCACTCATTGTACAGTTCGCGGAGCCGGTCTGCGCATGGCCTCTGGAGCGATCGTGAGCGAAGTTCCCGGACGAAGTCCCCCACTTTGTTCTCCAACTCGGGGTGCACCGCTTGACGTCCACAGAACGATCGATTTCGGGGGTTGCACGCGCACAGCTTAGCTTTCTGGCTCCGCCAGTACAGCACACTTTTCTCTGAAACGCCTAACTGGCGTTACGCCGCCATATTCCCATTCTGCTCGGTGACTCAATCACCGTCAGCATAAACGCCGCGGTGAACTGGCGTCGAGTGCCGCCACTCATCTCGGAACAGAGACGTACAGAAATGTACGCACGCACGCGTAATAGACGAGTAAAAGACGAAAAACGAGAGAAAAGTGAAATCAAATAAAGGCCTGATAGAGCGAGAGAGCAGACCGACACGAATGGCGATGGCGATTGGCGACGGACTACGCTTGCACATTGTTGCCAGACAACGATTTACATTCTGGCAATGATCGCTATATAAGACGAGGGGTGACTTTTGTGCGGATTTTTTTGGAAAAAAACTCGACCTATATTCCGGTTTATACGGTAGCTACCGTCCACCGTCCACATAATTGCATACGCGTCGTGGGGCAACAGACTCGTGAAGCCGTGGGCGAAAACGTGCAACTGCAACGGCGTTGCTACGACCTGCTTCCTTTTTAATGGCGTCGTCGCGTTCACCACCAGTGTTACCATCGCTGAATTTTCAGTGTTGTCCGTCTTTTTGCAAAGGGTCTATTCACCCTGCACCTTTTGAACCAGCTCACAGCGGTGCAAAGAGGGTTCCGCCATCCCGCATAATCGGCGGAACGAGACCTGCGCTTTTTCGTCTGCTTCTGTACCCCCCCGGCAGAGAGCGAACTGGTTCACGTGGTGCCTGCAAATCAAACGGACCCCATGACTCAGCCACTGGCATCATCATCATCGTCATCCCGCTTGCGTCCAATGCACAACAAAGGGCTGCCCCATGTTCTCCAGTGCCCTGGTTCACTGTTTGTCTCCTCCGACAATCCGATTCTATTCCTTTTGAGTTAACGGTCTACCTCTACTTCTACTCCCATCGCTTGGTGGCCATTTACTGGTAGTCAGGTCTCCACGTTAGCCTTCCATCAAAGTTTGCTCGCTGATCCAAAATGCTTGTTTCATGTCCTCAAGTGTCACTCCCATCGTCCTCGTGTCACTCAGCTGGCCCACGCTTCCCTTCTGGGCCGGCTCTCCTCCTCCTCCCTCGGTGCAGCACACTACTCACTTGGGCCTCTGCTGGGGCGCGACCAGCAAGCAGGTCATGAGCAGGGCGAGCAGGGAGCTCTTCTCGGGCATGAGCAACGAGCGCTCCAGCTCCGACACCGACGTCTCGGGCAGCTGCAGGGGCTCCTGGGACAGCCGCAGGAACTGGCACACCTGGGGAACCTGCAGCCCGCACAGACGAACAGGGTTTGTAGTCTCTCACTTCTCGTACTTTTTCTCAACCAAAGAGTGGAACAGCCGACTTAAGCCCCTCGACACAACTCTGTCATTGCACGGCAAAAACTTGCCACTTCAAAGGCCAGCTGCAGCAAAGTTTCACTTCAGCCAAATTTACTTTGAACGGGCAGCTGAACGAGCCTCAAAAGATGCCTCGCCAATCAGTTGGAAGCATGTTTCTCAAATTTCAGCTTCTATGTGGCCGAGATCTGCTGGTCGCTTGTAGCGTGCATGCGCATATTTTAGCCATCACATTTTGTATCCAGCAGTATTTCTAGTCCGACTATATACAGTTGATGATTGATAATTTGGACACCTGATTTTTTGGACATGCTTGATTATTCTGATTTTTTCCCGGCATCAGGACATTGAGCTTATGGGGGCAACATTTGCTTTTTCGGACTGCCTCATTTTTCGGGCATGTTTGTGGTTTCTTAAGGGCCCAAATAATTGGTCGTAGACTGTATACGACGCAAATAACGTTTTCAAGAGGTGAAAATTTTCACTGCAGTTGTCCTTTAAGAAGGATAAATGGAGCCCCACATTTGACTAATATGTCATCTCGTCTGGCGCTGCAGCTGATCGCTGCACAGGTTTCAAAAGCAAGGCACCCACCACAGTTGCTGCCTGAGAACAAGAACCTACTGGAGCAAACACTTCGAACAATATGTTTACACTTATCTGCGTGTGTTTCTACATAAAAATGATTCAACCCTATGACCTTAACACAGAACAACGTGGCCGGTGCTCGGAACAAGCTAACCTGCAGTCTATCATATGGGCCCATCTCCAGAAACCCCAACACACATCACAGACAATAGTGATAAGGACTCTAAAGCCATTAATGGCAGGCAAGTCACGTTGCTCAGCACTGACCAGCACACTCAATGTAGCCCTGTCCAACTCGCCGAATATGCCATTAGGGCTCACAGGCTCCTGGCCACCATCTGACAAGGATAGCCTGAAGCGATATTCCATTCCAAAATAGGTGCGAACCTGGTACTTCCAGAGCGATGCAGAACGTTAACAAAGCAAGCTAATGTGCCACACCCCACCTCTAAACTTACCTAGAAGATAACAAACTGCTGTTATTTATGAAAAAGAAAATGCACAGAATTGAGCTATGAGACCATTTTACAAAAAAAAAAAAAAAAAAACAGGTCTCGGGGAAAAAATATGCATAACATGCACATGCCCAACATTTAATGAGTTTGGTAGTGTAACAATATATTTGCATTGCTGGGGTTCGAACATTAAGTGTTTGTTCCAAAACCTACAATTCCACCCCTAAGCTTTCTTCTTTCTTTAGCAGTTGCAAAAAAGAATAAAAGGAGTGTCTCAAGCGAACAAGTAGGTGGCGCTGGGAGCCCACAGGAAATGCTGGGCTTGTAACCACCACAAGGGTGCGGAACCTTGCTGGCACGAAGGGAACACCCCTGCCCGAAACAACAACAGAGAGCCCCTGACCTCCCAGCGGGTGGCGAGGCGTGCCAGGCCCGGGCCGAAGGTGGCCTGCTCCCAGTCGATGGCGGCCTGCTGGGCCACCTCCTTCTCGACGCGCCGCTCCTCGCGCAGCTTGAGCCGCTCCTCGCGCGCCTGCGCCGCCTTCTCCGCCTTCACCAGCTGCAGCAGCGCCGAGCTCTCCCCGCCCGTCGGCAGCTGGCTCGTCAGCCGCGCACGCCGCCCCGCTGCACGGAGGATGCACAACCACACCGGGCTTGAGGATATCTACGTATTCACGTAGCCAAGGACAATGCAACATGCCAAAATCTTTAGTCTCGACGCGAGTACAAGTGCGTAATTATAAACATGGAACTGAATTACGGACAGGCACAATGCAAACCTCCGTATGCACCGCGAATTTCCGTATTTCTCCCACCTGCGTTTCTTATTGCGCAATCGCACTCAACTGACGGATTACATATGTGCCCAGAATGCTACCCTTTTGTCCTGACACACAACAGAGCATGCGCAGTTTGCCAGCAGCTCATGAAGGCAAGCCTCCACAAGCAAAGGAAGTTGAGCTTAGATTTATTCTTCACATGTGGCTCACGGGGCACCAAGAGACGAAGATGAGAGGCTGGCAACACCTTTCCCAGTTTCTGCCTGCGTGTGTTCTAACGCAGTCACAACAGCCAGTCCACAAAACAACACAACAGGTACAAAGTGTCAACCTTAGCATCGGCAAGAAACTAGTCCATCCAACAAGGAGGAGAGGCAAGTCAGCTTGCCGGGTACATCAGTGAACATTAGTGCCCAGGTTCAACAACGCATGCCCCCGATGCATGTTCAAGCACTTCCCCCTTACGTTCCAATTTCTTGCAAACCACAGGGTCGGCTGCCTTTTTCAATCCCCTTGGTATGCAGTCTTACAATGGGCCGAACTGCCCCGCCTCACTTTGGGGACAAAATAAAATTCGTGTCAGGTGGCTCGAAACGTCAACAATGCGAACAGCACGTCACTGCTGTCACAACTGTCACTGCTGTCAAAAGGTCCTCGCGAGCCTCTGCTACCTTCTAGCTGAATGGGGCAGCCTCGTGCAAGCACACTGTGTGAAAGCCATGCCAGTGTACACCCAGTGTACACCAGTGTACACCCAGTGTGAATTTGAAGCGCAGTCTGCCCCAACACAACTCACCTCGCTGTGCCCCAAGGTCCCGGTTCTCCAGGGTGGTGGCCTCCAGGGTCGTCTTCTCACGAAGCTCCCTGGGGGACAAAGAATGCAGAAAACAGAAGTGAGCAACTGCTTGTAGAGCCCGTTTTGTTTAGGCTCCTTCAACAACAAATCCGCTGTCCCAAGCCCTCGTCCTTTAACCAGTATTCCTGAAAAATCCTGGTTAAAGGAAGAGGCTGCCAGTGTTGCAGAGTTACCACTCCAGAATCTGAATGACTCCCGATTCATTCCACCTTTTCACGACCCCGGAATTGAATGGGACTGCAATGGCGACCACGCTTGAAGGAATGGATTGGGAATGGAATTAGCCGCCTTTTGCCAAGAATGGAATGGGCTCGTATTTTAGACGAGCTGTGTCGGTTTCCAGCTGGGATACTCTGCCAAGCTGGCTCTTGATCCAGCAGAGTTTTCACCGACCTTCTTGCCATAACTTCTCCTTTTCTAGGGAGTCGTTTTAGGGCTCTGAAGAATTCCGTAGAGGGGATTCCTGAACACGCTGACGACTGAGGATCTTTGCTTGGTGAGGTAGTTTGTAGTCCTGTGGGGTGGGTCCGAGAAAGCCATAGTCGGACGTGAGACATACCCAGGCAGCCATGTGCACTAATTCACTACCTGTGACCCCCTCAATTTTCACCGGGGTCCAAACCAAACGAATATATATATAAAAAAAAACAAGCGCTACAGTTTCACTAAGTGCTTGTGGCATGGATTGTTTACAGCAGGGGTCGGCAACCTTTTAAGGTACAGGGTCACATTGAATGAAGCCGAGACGGCAGAGGGCCGGACGGCAAAATCGCATGGGGGCAGAGGAGGGCATTGCAGCCAAAGAGAAAAAATTGAGCGAATTGACAATAATATTTGGCAGTAATTGACAATAACCTGGCTAAGTGCGAAGATGGGCGACAATGCCAACTGGAAGCAAACAATCCTCCGTTCTCGTCTCCCGTCTAACCCTAGGTCAAAACTGGCATGTCAGCCTTCAGGTACGAAGTGACAGGGGGGGGGTGGGGGTTTTGATGACGTGCTTGGGGCCGCATAATACTACCACATCCGTTGCCGACCCGTGGTTTACAGCACTGAATTAGCCTCGCAGACACACGCAGAAAAATGCCCAACTCGTGTCTGGGTAACGAGGGTCTTAAATAATGCCCTATATTGAACAAGTAGTGTTACGGTAACACCACGAGAACAAGCGAAGTGAGGCTAACGTAAAACAGGTGTGGACTGTCATACGATGAATGATAAACTAGACTGTTTCGTAACGCAACCCTACTGCCCCTCGCGCTGGCACGATAGCAGTTCTTCTAAACACTCAGCAACACTTTGGATTACGAGTGCACGTAGATGCAAGCAAGGTAGGGAACGACGTGCCTGTGCGTTTGCTACCACGGTGTAATGGCGCTGATGTGATGATACGCAAAGCGAATAGCCACGTAACACACAACAGGCCTTGCAAAATGAAATAAGCAGACAGCAACCCGTTATTCCTCTAGCGTCGCGCAAGAGCGAGCCGCTACAACACGCTGACCACACAAGTATAAAAATTGGCCGCGTATCTACTCACTTCGCTGCAAACGTCTTTGAAAGACGGTGGTATTCTGCCACCCCTGCCGTGGAGACGTCTGTCGTGTCTTGCCTCCCACGATATACACCGTGGAAGTTTGCTCAAGTCAATTCAATTGAGACGCGTTCACTTCTTGCGTGCCATCTGTTGGAACCTTTCCTTACCATTGGGCTACTGGTGTGCCACCGTGAGGTCTAGGCTGGTGTGTGAGCGCTTTTGCATTTTTGTGTTCACCCCTTTCAGCCCTGGTTGGTGTCCTATATTTAGGACATGTAGTTTGCAAACGTTGTTTGCAAAATTCCTAATAAACCTGAAACTTCAAACTGCCATTATTTATTAGCTATAGCAAAAATCAAACAGCCATGTTTCTTTAAATTAAAAAGAACACTGCGAGTTTCAGTTATGTATGCATGAATGTATGTTAACAAAGAATGAATGTTAAGAGTGTGAAGTGTGTTTCTAGGTTTAGTGGTTTAGCAAAGCTTTGCCTATATGATCTTCTCATTCAAGAATGCTGTTGAACCTCGTTTTAATGATGTAGTATTTGGGCATTATTTAGTTTATACATCCCAGATTCGTTTGTAACAGTATGAGCAAAAATCGGCTTAAAAAAATGGTTTAGATACAAAACACCATATGCTAGGCTTCAAATCAACTATGAACGAGGGAATCCTTCCCTGTCTTCTTATGACAATTAAATTTTAATTGCCTGATGACCTAATTAGATTTTGTGCTTGTAAATCGCTAATTACTTGCATCAAAAGCTCAATTTTTCGTTTATAAGCTTAAAGGGTCCAAATACTAAAGAAAACATACAGGAATTTTTTTCCCATAGGAAGAAAATATTCAGGGCTGAAAGGGTTGAACATTGCTCGCAAATTTCATAATAAACCTCAAATGGGGTTGTATAACCTGAGATTGTTTGCCATTTTCATCCATTAGTTGCTTGTTACTTGATTAATATTATTTTTATAGTGTGTACCCTGTCCTCTCTGGAACGCCTGAATGGCCCTGAGAGTATGTAAATAAATAAATAAATAAATAAATAAAACTACATGGACCAGAACACGAGAAAGTGAAATTACAACACAACAATGTGTGTTCGACAAAACAAGCCTGCGTTCTTATTTATCTGTAGTAGGATGTGATCTCCGTCAGGTGGCATTTCACAGCACCAAGCAGGATGAAGTTTTCCACGTTGTCCACGCATGAAGGGGCCTTTTCTACTTCCGCAGTTTTGGACGGCAGGAGTTTTTCTAAGTAGCCTATCAGCCTTCCTCACATATTTTTTTGTTAGAGCCGATATCGTGCGCAGCTCTAATGGTTTCAGTTTGTTATAAGCCGAATAAGTGTAACTGAAACAAAGCGTGGCCAACCAAACTTCCTATTTAGTTCACTATAGCTGATAATGGGCTATCATCAGTGTTCGTTATAATGAGGTTCAACTGTACCTTTAACTTTTGGCCGGGTGGATGAACCGAGGGACCAGCAGAGAGGCGGACCAAACATTTCGGGAGTAAGTAGCCCAAGAATAAGGATCAGGAATACTGGCCCTTCATGAATTAGACGGGTGGGTGTTCTGCACAAGATGTCATTGAACTGCTACCATCCCTTGGGTTTAGCGACGTCTATGCATATTTTTACAGCTCTTAACACATCTGATAACGCCACCCCTATGTTGTATTCATACGTCACTCGAAACGGCCAATATAGGAGGCCGTTTCTAGGTTGAGGAATTGAAGGAATGGAATGAGAGTTGCCAACCACTCCAGGGGTGGGAATGGACAGGATTTTGGCATTCTGTGGCATTGAAAGGAATGGAATAGCAGAAAGTTCGATGTCCTAGGTATGGAATGGTAGTGGAATGGGGCTGTCCCTTCCTCAACACTGATGGCTGCTATGTTGACAGGGAGCGACCTTTCTTGCCATGGTGCTGCAGTCGTCACGATAACGACAGCTTCGTTAGAGGAAAAGAAATGTGCTCATGAAGCTTGGGAATGCAGCAAGACTGCGACATATGTTAGAGGGGAACATAAGAGAGGAACATAGGGATCATAGTAACATAGCAACTGAAAAAAAAAAAAAAAAAGAAATACAAAACCTAAGTGAAAGGTGATATTTAAGTGAAGACTACCCGGGGACCCACTGTGGTCATGTAGTTGCTGAAGTGTTGTGCTATCGCTATGCACAAGGTCAAAAAATTTAATGCTGCGATACACTTATCATCAAAGGATAAACACAAAAATGTCAGTGTGTACACTTCAGCTCGCAGAGGCATGAATCAACCTGTAGCCCTCTTCAATGAAGTCCTGCATAGGAATCAACCTGTGGCCCTCTTCAATGAAGTCCTGCACAGTCCATGTGCCACTTTGCACAATGAGGACCAAGTCAAACTTGAAAAGTAACCACACAAATGGAATGGCAATAACACTGGCCTACTTTTCGCTCAACCAGGGCTACACAAAGACCCAGCTGACCTGGTGCTAACGTACATTTTTCTGTGACGAGACGTTGCCTGCAGTGACCTGGTGTATCAAGCAAAGCTCCCGTAAAAACACAGAAAAATTTCTGCTGCACCCATTTAACACAAAAAAGCACGTTTGTTCATAAACAGAACACTTCAACGGCACCAACCCTCACGGGGGTTCGCCACGATGAATGCTGGGCAAAAAAAAAGCGCCAGCACTAGCGCCGAGACATGATGGTCCGTAGTAGTGCGTCAGGACGCCAGAATGGAAGCTCGAGTTAGAGCTACAGCCGCACCTCATCTTTAACAGCAGTTGCTGGGCTTTTTTATCTCCCTACTTTGTTTAATGAGATCACAAAGACAACAAACAACTTCACTTTATTTGGAAGAGGCAGCACCTCACGCCTCCATACAATTTTGATTAACCCAAAACATTGCTGCCTGCACTTGGGATTTAGTGTTCTTTAAAGGAGTTTACTTCAAATTACCTACTTGCTACAGTAAAATGACGTAGCAAGGGCCCTGTGGCGTACTTGGTGTAGCAGTAAAAAAAAAAAAAAGTCCTGACAAACCAATTTGCAGCCACCGGCAAAAGTGGTCGCTGCAGTCGCCGGACGAAGCAACAATGGACAGCGACTGCTTGGAGCTGGCGTCCAAACAGCGTTTTGGCCACGTATGCGATGTAGCAAGCCCTGCTACCACACGCAACAATCAGAACCGCGTCTCGTGGCCTTGCGAAAGGGGCGCATTTCGGCTGTCAGTGCAGAGAAATACCCCGAGAAGAGCGCAACTGAAGCTTCGCTTCACGCTGATTTCCACCATGCTTACGTAGGATTCGTCAATATTTTTTCCAAATGAGTCAACCATGTTGGTGCGCATGTTTCGCAATGCCTGAGCTTGTATCAATCGTTGGGATTCCATCTAAAAGGAAACACGAGTTTGTTATGTTTGTAATCATCATCATCATCGTCCTATCTACGCCCACAGCAGGGCAAAGGCCTCTCCCATGGATCTCCACTAATCCCGGTCCTGTGCCAACTGCGACCAATTTATCCCTGCAAACTTCTAATTTCATCTGCCCATCTAACTTTCTGCCGCCCCCTGCCATGCTTGCCTTCTCTAGGGATCCACTCTGTCACCCTCAATGACCAGCGGTTATCTTGCCTTCGCATTACATGCCCTGCCCACTTCTTCTTCTTAAACCTTCCATAAATACACCAATTTGTTTGTAATGCACAGGCACAAATGAAAACCCACATTCTAGGACCGACAAGTCAACGTCCAGCCTAATCAGTCGCAGACAAGGAGTGCGAGGCTTCCGATTACCGTTTGTCCAATTGTCATGAAAAAGCTGCCTATGTCCACTGCAGGGAAGTGGCATCTCGCGTGCCCATCCAACTACTATTAAACGAGGTTAGCCGAATCCACTGCATGCTCTCCCTGCCCAGCCTTCTTTCTTCGTCACCAGATCGAGTACCCTGTCTCTACAAATGCAGCCAACCTGTTGTCGCTTAGTAAGCCACGACTGTTGTTACTGCTGAGCATTCTTAAAAGTGCCACCCAGTGAATGTTGGAAACGGAGGATTAACCACAGCTCAGGCAGAACTTTGTGGAGGCGGCGCTCCCGAAAGGAAGAACATCGTGCACGGGATGGAAAAATTTCTCATCTCTTCGGGGCAATTAAAGGAGCCATGAAGAGAAAATACAACTTCGTGTAATTTGAAAGAACTTGGATTCAGTATCTCACTCAGCTCCATTACAGCCACAAAAGATGTTTTTTTAACGAAAAAAAAAAAGCAAGAAGTATTTAAAAACTTTCAAATTTTGCGCCACAGTGACGTGTTATGAGCAAGAATGACGTCATACGGGCCAACAATAAAACATAATTTTCAGTGCGTTAACTGCACGTTAGCATTCAAGTGATGCGGTCAAATGGAACTAGAGGCCCCATTACAGACGTCCAGTCATGTGTCGTCTCAACAGGTCAGTTAGCCAATCGCACAAACAAGGTTCCGTGATGTCATAGAAAAGTTGTGGAAAACTGCTAGGGGGTCGCGACTTATTCACACGTTTTCTTCAATATCTCCGTTATTTGTTCGAAGAGTGCGATGATATTGGTATCACTGTTATCGGGACTAAGCAGCCTTTCTAATAAACCCAACTTGTATTTTGTCTTCATGGCTCCTTTAATCCCCCTTACATGCTTTGATTGCGAAGGCACTATGGCTTTTCTCGGAAACAATTATCCCGCACATCTTGACTGCTGCATCGTGTCTGCATCTCTTTATTTGTGTTTTGGCTCTCCTGACTGAATTCTTCGCCTCCTGCACTTCGAACTCGTCGGCGAATCAGCGTGGTCGATGGTGCTTAGCCGGCACAGAAACTGGTGGTAAATCATACAATGTAGAAGCGTTTTCCATTATGAGACAGTGCGAATCACTTCAACAGGTGGCACTTGACTCCCCTACTTTTGCCAAATCAGCTTTTTGTGGGTAAGAGGCACTCATTCTTTCCACGTGCCACGACATGCACATCTTCCAGATAGGCTGTGCCGTAAAGTGCCCCACGATGCACTCTTTAGCACCCCTTCATCAGTTGGCCAGAAATGAGAGTAGCCAAGGCGTAGGGGTAAAGCACCCGTCCTGCACCCCCAAAGGCCTGGTTTCGCTTCTCACCCGATCGAAACATACGAAAAGGTCTTTTCAAAGTTATTTACATTCTATACAGGAACTTCCCAGAGAAATTTCATGTCAATCCAAGTATTTTCGGTTCTCTTACTCATCGTGGCGTCAGCCATTCTTGAAACCATTGCTTGGTCACACCGCCGACACTGGATGTTTGCATAGTGAGGGGCCTATGCTGTGTTCATATTAAAAGACCAAAGTGGGTTAGCTGCGGGAATGTTCACAAGATGGAGGACGTATATTGGTCACTGGGCAGGAAGCAGTGCTTCACCATCTCACGCCACCAAAGTTCACTAATATTATTGTCACTGTTCCCCACCCGATGTCCACTTTGCACCCTCTCAAGCAAATTGCCTGCTGGACTACTCTTTCGGCCATTTTGTTCTTGGTTTTGCAAGGGCTTATTTACGTTATGGTACTGCTTTGTCGTTAGGAAGCCTTCTCTTATGTTTCATGTACTTCACTGCATGTCTAGTCTTCTAGTCTTGCTCCAGCAGCAGCAAAAGGTGAACAGTGATGCCTTTTGAGGGAAATCCCATGTCCTCGACATGTCCGCCTTTGTTTTAGCTTGCGCTTCTTTATTTACTTCAACTTTATTAGCACCAACATTCTTCCCTTTCGGGCTTCCCCATTATTTCGCTGTGTGCAGTACTATCGATGTCCCTTTCTTGTTTCACATTTTTTGTATTGTAATTCGCCATCTGTAGAGCATAAGTAAATGTCTCGTTTTGTTTTATGAAACCCCTTTCTCCACATGAACTCTTTTAACATTTCCAGAACTCTGCCACACATAAATGCGCCCCCCCCCTTTTTTTTTGCATACAATACTAGAACATATTGATATCTCAATATTTTTCTCTGTGCCTCATGGAACTCCAATTAGTGTTTCTCAGTTTCGTAAGTGAAATAAGGCCACATCAACTTGTCATTTCAGGATAGGCTGCCGGTGGTTGAAATACTCACACTAATGATGTCCTAAAAACACACGTGAAAATCAAACAATTGACTGCATCGACGCGAGCCTTGGAGAGGGCAATTTAGAGTTAATGCTGCGTTTCAAGGTGGAAGGAACTGTGACGGCAGTGCAGCCCTTGATTCAATCCAGAAATTCGCCTTGTCGGAATAACATTCGGGCCAATTTTATTGCTAAATTCAAGCAAATGACCCATGGGCGTTAGCAGGGGGGTGCAAAAGGGATGATGATGATGATTGATGATTTCTATTGGTTTCCCCTTTGTATCGGGGTGATGACATGTCATCTTACCAAAAAAGACTAATATACCTATGTTTTACACTTTTGGTTCAATACTAGCGCTGCTTAGGGCAGGCACAAAAAGCTTATTAGGCACAAAATACTTTTTTTTTTCTGTTACAAGTGGTAACTGTCCTAGGCAATATTCCCCTCTCTGCTTTTCGTCCACCAGCATTCTAATCTTCTTTTCGTCCCCTCGACAGCCTTGAAGTTAACTTCCTCTGTGATACCTTTAAATCCTAGGGCTTCTGACAGCCCAATATTCCCTTCATGTAGATTTGGATGGATACCCTTACATTCTAGCACGATGTGCCGCATAGTTTCTGTTTCTTTTCCGCAGACCACGCATACCCCATCATTTTGTGAATACTTCCCCACAAAACTCTTAGTTCGCAGGCAACCTGCTCTAGCCTCAAAAAGCAAAGCACTGCCCTGGGAATTATCGTAGAAATTTTCCTTTCTGATGTTCATCTTCTCAGCCCTGTACATCTCTAATGACGTTTTGGCTTCCATTTTTTCCCTCCATTTATTCGTTTCAATCTGCCTTGCCTCTTTTTTGGTTACCTTGGCTGTTTTGGATTCCCCACTGTTCTTTCCGTATTTCATCGTTAGCCTTCTAGTCTTTCTTAACCACTGCGTTTCCACGCTTTTCAAGTATAGGTACCTAAAAACCTTAGCTGCCCACCTTCGTTGATCCATTGCCCTCAACCTCATCTCAAAGCATATTTTACTCTGAGCTTCTCTAACTTCAAACGACGCCCAGCCCATATCTCCCTGAACTGCTTCGTTAGTTGTTTTTCCATGCGCGCCTAAGGCCAGACGTCCTACCGTTCTCTGGTTTACTTCAAGGCGTGATAGAACGTCTGATTTTAAGCAGAGTACAGCATTCGCAAACGCGAGACCCGGAACCATTACTCCTTTCCACATTCCTCTTACTACTTCATATTTGTTATACCCCCACAGAGCTCTATGCTTCATTATAGCTGCGTTTCACTTACCCTTAACCTTAAGTTGCTCCTTGCCCCCCTGCCCCCCCCCCCCCCCCCCCCTCTCCCAAGCCACACCGGAACAATTGACCCCTTACCCCCCTCCCCCCCACAATACAGCGGGCCTCCCCCTTAAGACAAAATCCTCCGGGCGCTCATAATATGACCCATATAATGAGGAAAACCAAGGAAACGTTGGAGACTCATGGGCTCCTTTCCCGCACTCAAGTTGTGAAGCTGTAGTTCTCATTTGCACAAATTGGCTGATGCGGACCAAATTAACCTATTATAAAAATATCGCATGGACTTCTAGCCAGAATTTGTAGTGAATAAAAATGTTATCTTGCAGTGACAAATCGTTAACCAAAAACTACAGTTCACTAACTTAGGGGACACCACAATGAATCAGCTGCGGGGACACAACGCCATCGTTTGAGTTGCTCTTACAACATGACATCTAAATTGAACGAACTGCAACTCGTACCTGCTGTCTGTTTAGAAGGCGCAAGTCATCTATCCACTTCCTTTCTGATGGAAGCGAAAAGCAAGAACGCCTGTGTGTGCAAGATTTCGGCGCACGTTAAAAGATCCCCAGGTGGTCAAAATTAATCCGAAGCCCTCCACTACGGCGTGCCTCATTGCCTGCGTTGCATCGGCACGTTAAACCCTACAATCAATTAGTCAATCAATCTATCCACTTCCATCGCCCAAAGCAAGAAGAAAGTCCCCAGGTATGTGTCATTATGCGGCCCTGGGCAACTGCATACTAAAACGCCTCACTAGATTTGATGAGCAAATCCAAACTTCTGTTGTCTTCACAACTGTGTCCTGTCAGTGAGCGACTGCACAGCCTGCTTTTTTGGCTGTCCCACACAGTCACAGGGCTCTTGCAACGTGGTCGAGTTCAAGGCCACCTCTTTAATCCCTAATTGTGCAATGATGGCAGCAACATTTACCATTCAACCAAGTCTTGGTTAGGCATTAATAGCCCAATTAATCAAATATGACAAAGTAGTCGCCTTCGTGGTACCCTTAACTAGTGGAAACTTTGACAGATGGCTGTTGCGCCATGCCAAATGATGTCAGGTGACACATTAACCACCCCTACATGACGCGACAAAGATGGAGGAACTTAGAATTCGTGTCCTCTGCACAGTGTCGTGAACTTTGGCTCGGTTCAGAAGGCGCCTGAACCTAGGATAGTAGAGCAAACGGTACGCACGGTCGAAATTTAGCCCAACCGGCTATCTCAGCGGCCAGGAATCACTGGAACGAACGCACAGCCAAGCGGTCGCCAGGCGACACCAGCACGCGCGCATTTTGACATTTCCCTCCTCGCACACGGCACCAACTCGCACGAGAGGAGCTCCACGACATGGTCGGCGCTGCTCACCGGGGCAGGAGAGCGAGCTTCTGCTCCAGCACCGTCTCCAACTTCAGCGCCTTCTTGGTCAGGTGGTGCTGGGGCCCGAAGAAGCGGTAGCAGTTCTCCAGAATGAGTCTCAGGTCGCGCACCACCTCGGTGATGCCGGCGTACGACCGCGCGTCCAGGCCCGCTCGCACGCGGCTCAGACACATGGGCTGCCGGACCACTCTCGCGTAGGCCGCGCGCTGCTCCGCTTCCATGGGCTCCAGGAACGGGGCGCTGTACTTGCGGCACGCCGAGGACCCCAGCCAGTCGACCAGCCGCCGCGCGGCCTCCAGCTCGGGAGACTCCGAAGCGCGGCGCTCTTCTTCAAGCCGCATGCTCGCCGGCATTTGCATCGTGTAGCTGTGCTCGCCCGTGCAGTGGTCCGCCGACAGGACGTCGATCACGTCGTCCTCGCTGCCCGAGTCCTCGTCGTCGTCCACGGCACCGCCGTAGTAGCCGCCGGCGGCCGGCTGCCCCTGCTGAAGACAGTGGAACGTCGCCGCATTCATTGCGTACACGCCGGAGAGGGAACCCTCGGGGCCGGATGGAAACGCCGCCGACGGCGCGGCGGCCACGGCCGAACGAGACGGGTCTCAAACAACGGTCGGCAAGTGACACCGAGGTCCTCTCTCAAGCCAGCGCTGGCCACTCGCGGCACGGAATCAATGGTCCTGGAAGACTAGCCCTGTCTCGACGAGGCTTGGCCGATGGGCCTCGGGGGGCACAATAGAAGGGGCACCATGGCCCGTGCCGACCGCGGGCAACGATCGGCTCTGTCCTGCCAGCCGCTCCGAGCTTCACTTCAAGGATCCTCGCGGCATCACCGATGCATCGCTGCCGCTGTACACATGCTAAAAAATGCTTTATCGATTTTGCTCGCAGCGTTCGCGTACTCGAACTTCCGGATCCGGATTCGGAAAAGCCAGCTTGGCTGTCGGATTCGAAGCCGGGCATGTCAAACGGCCGCTTTGAAGCCGCTAATCGCGCGCCGAAATTTATCATTATCGTCGTTTGCTCGCCGCGCAAAGCTCAACGAAAGAAAACCTTTTTACCCGTACCTACGTAAAAATTATCGTAAAAAAGCGAGTATGTAAGTTTAGTAAGCACCGCTAATCGGAACTTGTTTCTCTCCCCGTGATGGCGATCGAGGTCGTGAGGAATATGGCAGGAGTTCCTCACAGTACAAATTACCAATGAGTTGATATGCGTCTACTAGCTTGACGCGGGTACCCGTTCGCCCTTTTTATTAGGAGACGCCGCGTAAGTAAGTGCCATTCATCACTTCCCGCTGTCCTCTCGTGGCGAACTGCCGGCGCGGTGGCCGAGCGTGCAGGGACCGGGCGTTAGGCCTAGGCCATCGCCACCGCCGTGTGCTGCCGTGCGCTCGCGTGTGGTCGATGAGTCGCGTCGCCCCGTCACCGCCGCCAGCAGCTCCGGCAGCCGGCGCGTGGCGCCCGTCCTAGCGGAAGCCTCCGGCCGGCCGAGCGTCGCGTTCACGGCGCGCGTCAGCGGTGCCGGCGTTACGAATCCGGCGTCAACGCGGGCCGCTTCTGTTTGGCGTTACGCCCATTCGAGCGTTCGGCGAGCGGTCGCCCGCGGCTCGCTAGCGGAGCGTGCAGCGTCTCGGGGCAGGTGTTCTCAGCCCCTCCCTCTCTCCTCGCCTCAGGGACGCGGGCCGTGGTCGGCGGCAGACATGGGGAAGCTCCTGTCCAAAATTTTCGGGAACAAGGAAATGAGGATCCTGATGCTCGGACTGGACGCCGCCGGAAAGACCAGTATCCTTTCCTCGCTTCGTACCGTACCAGCCTAGCGCTGCTTCTCACCGATGCCGTACCAGGCGGAAATCAAGCGTCAAAGGTAACAGTGTTGACGCTAACGTGATCGTTTCTCGTGCCCTCGATCGTTTCTCACTTCTCTGGTGTGGTTTCGTTCTTTTCGATGACCTGTGTTTGCGCGATTTGAGCGTATCCGCGTCGTGCTAACGAGGGTTGCATTGCAACGCCGTGGAGGGGCTGTCGTAATGATCTTGATGCGGGTAGTCGCCCGTGAAGCCGTAGCAGCGGGGGTGTCGTAAGGTGTGCGTGACAGTGGCTGTGCAGTTTGCCAAGTCGCAGTGATTCCTGCTGTTGTGGCCCGCTGTAGCGCTCGTTTTTGTCACGACCACAACGCTGGGATGTTGGAGGTGTTTGGCAAGGCACTTGTCACTGCACTGTGCAATGACGTTGCACCTTTGCCTGCTCATTTAATGATCGCGGAAGAATTGATGATTTGTGCGGTAGTTAGAGCGCTTTGGTGTGGCACGTAGACACATCTCCGTCAAGGGTTGTTTGGACAGTTGTGTCAGTGAAACGTGTTAGGATAGTTTAGAGGGTGGACCCGTGAGGACGTGTGTTCTGGGAGTAAGTTGACGCTAAGGGTTGTATGTGTTGCATGCAAGGTAGGATACACGTAAAGTGTCATTGTTTCGTAAGGGCTCTATGTATTAGTTGCAGCCACCTGATGTGCGTTTGTGCTGATTTCCAGTACTGTGTGCGTGTGTTAAAGCACTTAAAAACACTGACAATTATGCCTTTGGACCCTCTTTCTGAAAGAGTGTCATTACCCTTGCGTCATCCTTTTGCTGATTTGCTGGATTGGCTGTTAAAACGCACTGGGAGTCCACAGGGTGACCTGTTCGTGAACAAACTGACAGTATTTGTCATGGAATGGGGGAAAAATCTTGTCGACTAAGGTAACGTTGAAACGTCGTAAAACAATGCGATGTCACTGTGGTGGTCCGTAAGGCGACCTCGTGGATTGCGGCTAAACGAAGGGCTCTGGACTTGCACTAAATAGTGCAGCGAAAGGATTACACGAGTTAACCTACACGTGCAGCCATATGGGAGAGTTCAACGAATTCACTTTGTCGTCCCTTTGAAGTGTGAACTTGTGTTTGTACACCTTTGTCAAAATTTGCTAGACCAATCCTAAGCCTTCTGGACCACAAAGAATTCTAAGAATAAGCGTTAACTTTAAATGTGGCAAAATTATTTTAGGACAGTAAAAAAGAAAGGCAATTAAATGCAGAGCATTTCAGTAACTCACGATGTCACCCGCGTTGACGTCCGTAGTCGTAGTCCGCACCCCTCCCCCTACACTATATAAAAAAAAAATACTATCCGGCGCCTGGTTTCGATCCCACGACCCTGCGGGCGGAACGCAAGGTTCATGGTGCTCTTCCCACTGCGCCACAAAGCCGACACAGAATGGGAGGCTGCGAACGCGCCTTATATCCTTGACTCATTCAAACTATGTCAAGAAGCTGCTGATACAACGCATTCACTACCACCAACTCCCCAAACACTAAACGTTAACGCAATACACCCACCCCTTATGCGACGCATTTACTCGAGTCCCCCTCGCGGGGAGATGGGCCCAATTTTTTTTTCTCTAGGTTTCCGGCGTAAAACATTTCAGCCTCGGTTGGGACATAAGCTTGCACACTGAATTTCTTGCGACCTGCGCGCACGTTCCGCTTGGCCTAGAAAATTTTGACAAAGACTGTAATTGGAGAAAAGAGGACTGTTGTAGGTTGAGGCGCGACAGTTCAGTGTTGAGGAGCCATTCTTGGCTGTGGAGAGCGGCTGTGAAGGTGTGAAGTGCATTGTGTAACCGTTTTCTTGTTGCAAAGGCTGTGCAGTGGAATCGGGGCTGCTGAACTTTAGCAAGCCACGAAAAAGGATTGTCAGTAATTTGCTCTGAGCTAACCCTGATTGACAGTTTTTTCCCTGCTTTGTTTTATGCACTTTGAGAGGCTGAACACACTATGACCATTGGGAATGAAAACTCGCCTTTTGATGTTTCAATGCCGGACGCAGGTGCTTAAATGACAGCGGAATGAAATGCGAGGAGGTTGAAGCAGAGTAGGAGTGTAACCCCTGTGCACACGTTGTTTTTTTTTTTTTTTTTTTTTAGCGTAGCTGAAATTGTTTTATTCTTTTTTTGTTATGTGTAGGCCTGAACAGCGCAGTTTCGGCTGCCTTAGTTCAAAAATTTTTGGTTGTGACCACGTAACCATTTTACAGCATGCTTTGAAAAAAAAAAACGTTAATAAATGGTGTAGCAATTTATTTTTTTGTTTAGTTAGTCAGTGAAGTCATTGTAAGTTCTTTCCAAATCGTACCAAACAAATAAAACGAAGCACCCTTTGGGTCACAGGCAAAAATAGACTTCCAAAAGTCTGTCACAGAAATTGTTTAGAAAAATTGAAAACACCCAAGCTCAAATGCTTTCGAGGCATAAAACCAAACTCCAGCATTGCAAGGCTCAAAAATGATTCAACAGCGTTAAAAAATATGTTGTGTGCACAATTGTGAATGTAGTATCTTGAAGTTAATACATTATCTACACCTTGAATGTCATTTCCTGAGTGTTAGTTTAGCATATATTAACAAATATCTAGATAGGTGACCTGCCTTGTTCATTTTGTTGTATACCTCAGAGCTTCTTGCTTGTCTAAGTAACAAATGTAACACTCTCTAAAGCTAACAGACGGTTCAGGCCTGGTCATTTAATTTCAAGTCACCGAGACGCTAATGAAATGAATCGATACGGCTGAAAGCATGTGCAGGTTACCAGCCGGCACGGTGAAAGGTATCGCCACGTTTCTTTTTATAAGACCCTGCTCGTCCTTTGTTGAGGTTACTGTAGCAGCGTGTCAGCTTCGTGGCATTACGGATGTTGTGGGGGTGGCTTCTTCCTTGACTCGCCGTCCACCCTAGCCATCCTGTACAAGCTGAAGTTGGGCCAGTCCGTGACCACCATTCCCACGGTGGGCTTCAACGTGGAGACAGTCACCTACAAAAATGTCAAATTCAATGTCTGGGTGAGTGCGGACTTCCTTTCTTGCGTGAGAAGAAAAAAAAAAAAACAGCCACTGCATTCAGGTTGGGGGTCACTGTAACAGGTGGGGGGGGGGCACATAGCTTTGGACGCAGTTGCCTACTTGGGTATGTGTCTCTTGAAGTTATGTAAGAGACCCGCCGTGGCGGCTGCTTTTGTGATGGAGGCCAAAAGCAAAAACGCCCGTGTGCGAGATTTCGGAGCACATTAAAGATCCCCAGGTGGTTAAAATTGATCTGGAGCCCTCCACCACGACACACCTCATCGCCAGTGTAGCGTCGGTGTGTCATAACCTCATAATCATCGACCCCAGCCGCGGTGGCTGCTTTTCAGGTGTAGACGGAAAGCAGAAAGGCCCTTGCATGGGGGCTTTGGTGCATGTTAAACATTTCCAGGTGGTCAAAATTGATCCGCTTCGGCGTGTTAAACTGCCAAAATATGAAATTTTGGAGCTGGGAAATGGGAACATAGTGGTTGCATACAACTGTGGAAAGCACTCCTGGCCCCTGTTCTGGTGCACCTATTCTAGGATGCTGCAGCTGGCCGCTGTTAGTGATTCTGAACTCTTTCGTGACCGCGGGAAAATTGACTGATTTTTAGGGGTCCAAGAAAGCATTTTTTTTCTGCTAAACAAATTGGTAAGGTACTAATTGCAGAAACACAAAATGCAGATTAATGGCCTTTTTGAATGTTTTCATATATCATAGTTGCGAAAAAAAAATCAATCAAAATTTTTGTGAAGTTGTCGAAGAAAATTATAAAAAAAGGAGTTTTGTACAACAAACCACTGGTAGTAGAAAAAAATTAGACTATACTTTTTGTAGGGAAACATTCAAAAAACACGCCCTAGAAAAAATGTCGACTTTCGTGGAACAGTTTGTCAGATATAAAAAATAATATTAGCACGCGTGGTGCTCGTGCCATGCGGTGAAGCCCAACCTCCATTTCTAAATGTGCAATTTCGGGTGGTTCCCTGCAAGAAATCTGGCGATTTAACATTATCATAGGCACCAATTTGCCCCCACATGACGTAACAACATCTTGTCAATGACTGACTTTGCATTTACGGCCAGTAGAGTATTTGGTACAAGCACGCGATGCAGAAAAAACATGCATGAAGTTGAAAACGGAACTCCGTGGTTGACGCTTGAGCATGATAATCAAGCTAATCCTAGACAACCAGGAAAGCTAAGAATAACCAGCGGAACTTTAGTTCACGCTACGTATATCCTGGCATAGCCGAGCTAAGCCCCTGCTAATTTTTTTTTAAATGAAACGGTACAAAACTTATTGGAGACTGTGTCCAAATAGGCAGTTCAACTAATCAGCAACACTAGACCCCCAGAAATACCCTTGTATAAAAACTAAACATGCGGGCAAACAGCTGGCGGTGTGTAAAGCTGATAGGAGCGCTCTCCTCGTCGGAAAAGATATCTGCCGGCTGGGTGTTATCTTTTGACTTGCATCGGAAGTTTGACTCGCATCGCAGAAATCGGGTCAGGGTTGGGCAAAATCAGGAGCGGTATGCTTTTTTCGAGGATCAGTCATGGATGCTCAAGGTGCCGTAGCAGGTAGGCTTGAAGTTGGGTAACTGCGTAGTAGCGCCAAATATGAATTCGCGATGGAGAACTGAAACTGTTGTAAACTGTTCGTGAATGGTCCTGTGATAAATAGAATTACAGCACAACTTAGAACAACATGAGCAAAGGCAATAAAGCTGCCTAAAATCATAATGCAAACAGGCACTGCTTGACATTTGCAGCCAATTTTAGGGATTATTACGGTCGGAGTGCAAACCTGACGATGGAAAATCGTTTGTTGATTCACCATTTGTGCCCTGATAACAAAAACCAAACACTGATGCAGAGTAATTATGAGTGGCAAGCATTCTTTGTTGTTAGCTGTGACGCGCGATGACCACACCCCTTTTCCACACCCGGGTGATGCAAATGCGTGCCAAAAATCATGTTTTTGTTGCAAAAATGAAAACGGAGCTTATTTTGATTGGGCATTTTCTGAGCTAACTCCAAATAGCTTTACTTGTTCTAGCAACTCCTGGAACGCTATGGAAAGGGGGCTCCCTAGGTATCGTTCATATTGAACGATTTTGAATAGGCGCAGTAATGAAAGAGTTAAGAGCGCAGGTTTCAAGTCTGTGGTGTTAGAGAAGGGCCCCCTTTTAGTTGCGGGCTGAAAATTCATCACGTTCCGCAGGTGGGGAAGGCTAATGTTAACACGCACTCGCAGGACGTGGGGGGCCAGGACAAGATCCGGCCGCTGTGGCGGCACTACTACACGGGCACGCAGGGCCTCATCTTCGTGGTGGATTGCGCCGACCGGGACCGCATCGACGAGGCCCGCCAGGAGCTGCACAAGATCATCAACGACCGGGAGATGCGCGACGCCATCATCCTCGTCTTCGCCAACAAGCAGGACCTGCCCGACGGTGAGACATGGAACTAGCCGAGCCATTGCGTTTCAGGTGTTGTTCAAAATCAGCAAGCAGGCTGGTGGGATGTCAAAATTGCCGCGTGCAGCACATTGGGTTGTCGTGCTCAGGCCATGGCTGGTCACCAGAGATACTTGAGGAGGTTTTCCTTAGTACAGATATCATGCTACGTGCGGCGGATCAGAGGGAGGCTCTGAGAGAAAGGGCGATGCGGCGCACGCTGAGGGAGAGAAACAGCTTCGCTAGAGGCACGGGCAGTGCAAGATGCCTTGACAGGTGAAGGTACTGGCGGGGGAAAACAACATGCTTGTAGCAATGGCCAGCGAGAGGAACGAGCCTGGGGGCTGGTCAGCCAATGACGGGTGGGGCTGGGAAGTTCAGCAGAAGGTCCGACGGGCTTTCGTCTCCACATCCTTACAAAGTTGAAAGCATCCCCCAATGATTTTCTTTCGACGTACAGCAGGAGCAGCCGCAAGTTCTTGACTTTCAACTTCCACTGTCTGGTGGATTAATGGCAAGCTAATACACTTGCCCCTGTTTTCCCACAGAGCAGGGGCGCCAACTGTGGACCAGTTTTTCATGCGTGGGGCGTGTGGTGTATTCTGATTAACTCTGAGTATTCCTGCCTTTGTCATCAAGAAGGCATCTTGCAAGCCAAACCAAGGAGGAAAGGAAAGCATCTAGCTGCTATGGCAGCTCCCTGTAGTATATATTGGTGCAAAACTGTGTGTTGTTAAGTGCCCGCGTTGCCCCCTCTGTTATAGGTGATTATAAACCGGAAAATGTGGGAGGCTTCACGAATGAGCCTTTGCGGTGGAACCGGCAGAGGCGGGCTAAGCGTGCCTCCTTCCCCCGCAGCCATGAAGCCGCACGAAATCCAGGAGAAGCTCGGGTTGACTCGGATTCGTGACCGCAACTGGTACGTGCAGCCGGCGTGTGCCACGACGGGCGACGGCCTCTTCGAGGGGCTCACCTGGCTCACCTCGAACCACAAGTCCTGAGGCTGGGCCTGCCGCGTGCCACAGGACGGCTCGCCCTCAAGCACAGGCCTGCTGGCCGCCGGCACGGCAGCCCCCCACCACTGCCCGCAAGGGGAGGCCGCAGGAGGAGGAGGGGGCGGCAGTGCTGCCTGCGCAACCACCGGCGCCCTTCTTCGCCACAGCCTGCCGCCGCCGCAAGCTTTTCTCTCTCTCCTAGTGCTGCTGCTGCTGCCGGTGTGAAATACAGTTGTTAGAGACAAGTCCTGCTCCTCTGTCGGGCAGGGGGTTTGGCTAGAGACCCTAGGCGCAGCCCAGTCGGACCCCCCTCCCTTCCTTTCGTTGTTTCTCTTCTTTTAGCTGTAATATACGTGTACATGGTGTCGAGGCACTGTAGGCAGTGTGTGTCCCCCTGTGGGGGAGCTGGATCGACGAGTGGCTAGCTGGGAAAGCGGAAACGGCACGCGAAACCGCTGGTGGCACAATGAAACTGTGTGGGACGAAGTGCTCTTATGGTGCCGTGGACGTTTCGCAGAATACTAGGATGCAACGCGAAGAAGGCAGGCCTTTTATTTTTTCCTTTCGCCGCAGGGGGAGGGGGGGGTGATCAGCCGTTTTTCTTCCTTTCTTTCCACGCTATCTCCACCACCAGGCAGGGCTGTCCGTGTGTGCCTTTAGGTGCTTCTGTGTGGACGGCCTGCCTGCCTATGAACTTCTTTGCCGGGGAGGCTGGTGCAGACTGCTTCCCCTCACCTCTTAGCGTCACCAGAGCTTGCGTCACACACGCTGTACCAGATTTTAGCAATGGGCTGCCTCCTTTCTTTTTTTTTTTTGTATATTGTTGGGTTGTACATATCAGTTTTGACCAGCGGGCAAATAAAACTTTGTTCCTGAGCGCTTCCTCGATGGTCTGTGCTGGTTGTGCTTGTGCAATCTCCTTGGTCACAGCCATGGGTGTCCACTGTTTTTTGTTATTGTTGTTTTTCTTGCCTTGAACGGCATGACTGTTGGAGAGCTTGGCACAGCATTGCAGTCTTGAGAAGCTCTTGCGGAATAGCACCACCTAAAAGAGACCCTACCCTGAATCTCTCAAGCTAACCAGGTGGGGGGAGGTGCTGTCAGTGGTGCTCAAACACTGATCTCGTGCACGTTAAACAAATACAAGTGCAAGTTTTAGGTAAACCAGAACAGATGGCCGAAAAGAATCTGATCTAACTTCCCTTTGCAGCAAGGGTGTACCTCAAGGTGCTGTCCTGTACCCCTTGCTGTTTAACATAGCCCTCATTGAGTTGTCTGCTCCTGGCTGCCATAGCAGGCATATCATGGATCAGTGGGGGACATGAAAAGAAGCCTACAACAGGTGGCTGACATTGTCAATCGGTATGCACAGCAGTGTGGCTCAGCGAGCTTGCTGCAGAAATTAGAGCTGCTGATAATTCCAGCGTGGAGGAGACTCCCTTCTGGGTCTCTAACCATCTTGCTGCATATGGATAGCCATCTAATTGTTGCGACCTTACAAGTCAACATTTAGGGTCGAAGCCCTTGTACACAAGGCCTACAAACTAGCATGGGGACTACTCGTCACCACTTCGATGCAGGAACTCCTACATTTGGGAGTTCACAGTACCGTAGATGATGGACTCGCTCATCATTTGAGCCAGCTCGGGTCTCAACTCTACCTCTACTGGTAGAGCCTAGAGCCACTATCTTATTTAGTGGCTCTAGTAGAGCCATTTTGCCTCAACTGTGTCTGCGCTCTCTGCTTCAACAATTTCAGGCTGATGTGACTTGGCTTTCCGAATAAGATACACCAGTTCATCGATGTGGCCTCGGAACATGCATTCAACTGTAATAGATTGCTGGTCAACAGGCTAGTTGGTTCACGATTTTCCCAGTGGTACAAGATGCTGCACAAATGCCAGAAGGAATGCACAGACGGCCACTGTACTTGCAAACTAGCACAAGCAAGTATGTAGCCTCACACACTTGCATACACAAAGGCAGTGCGAAGCACAAACTAACCTTGCATGTTGCAGTTTCTGTGTACCCTATTTCTTCATCTATAATTAGCACACGGGATTCACTCATGCATTTTTTTCACTGTATTTTTATTGTAAAGGATTCAATAAGCTCCCACTCCTTGGCCAGCACTTAAAGGAGCCATGAAGAGAAAATACAACTTCGTTTAATTTGAAAGAACTAGGATTCAGTATCTCACTCAGCTCCATTACAGCCACAAAAGATGTTTTTTTAACGAAAAAAAAGCAAGAAGTATTTAAAAACTTTCAAATTTTGCGCCACAGTGACGTGTTATGAGCAAGAATGACGTCATACGGGCCAACAATAAAACACAATTTTCAGTGCGTTAACTGCACGTTAGCATTCAAGTGATGCTGTCAAATGGAACTAGAGGCCCCAGTACAGACGTCCAGTCATGTGTCGTCGCGACAGGTGAGTTAGGCGGCCGCCAATCGCACAAACAAGGTTCCGTGACGTCACAGAAAAGTTGCGGGAAATTGGCTAGGGGGTCGCGACTGCTTCACACGTTTTCTTTCATATCTCCGTTATTTGTTCGAAGATTGCGATGCTATTGGTATCATTGCTATCGGAACTAAGCAGTCTTTCTAATAAACCCAACTTGTATTTTGTCTTCATGGCTCCTTCAAGAAGCTCACTGGACAAGTGGCGCCATCTGGTCAGGTGGCGTGTAAATGCTAATCTGCTACTGTGCTAAAATTATTTAGCGAGACCCCCCCCAGCCTTGAAGAAGTGCTTAAAAAGAGAGTAACCACTAGTCCAACCACTCCACAGGCATCACTGCGAAGGGCAAGAGGATGTTCCGCCAACTGTGATTAGCTGGCAACGGCATCTGATGGAAGTGGAGCACGTTCGGGGCAGTTTTGCTTGTTCATTGGACAATCGTGCGTCTTGCATTCGACACTCGCACAGACTCGGTGTCCCTGAAAGAGACACCATGTGTGTGTTATGTTATTGGCCCATGAAAAGAGGAGATGCTCTAAAATCTTCCACTTGGAGCTCTCAAGCTGGTTGTAACAAAAATCGGCATAGAGGTGATGCTGCTCTTGGAGGATGCATTGTCAGGAGAAATATCAGCATATAGATCCAGAGGTTGAAGCCACGCATGTGGCAGTGGCCGTGGGTGCTCGGATATCAAAACATCCGGTTTATCAAGAATAGTATTTTCTTAAAAAGCACTTCCTGCACCCTACATTTTGAGTCCCAGCCCAGCTCTTTCAAAGGATGTCTGAGTAAAAGAAGGTACAGTTGACTCCTGTTAATACGCAGTCCATGGGGACTGCAAAAACTTCGAATTAACTGAACTCTTAGTTAAAGAGCACAAGAACAGCATTGTTATTAGTCTGCAACACGTCTCCTTTCTTGCTCGTGCTGTCAAGGAATCTCGACTTTTATTGCCACGTTGAGCATACAACACAGCTTGCCTTGATAGTTGAGACTTATCGCTAAAATTTAAGTCTGCAGCAGCGTGCACCACGCGAACGGTTCACGTGGTACTGTGTGCAACAAAGGTTGAGGACCTCGAAAGAGAAATGTGTATGCTGGCGCGAGTCTGCCTGCCACTATCAACTGTACCTTGCCTGACTTGCGATGGCACCTGCATCAGTACAGAACACAGCATTGTTTTTACAATTCAAATTTCTGAATTTTAGTGAGAAATGACGTTCAGTCACCTCAAAGCCTTTTATCCGAAATAACTTCCAATGAACTGATGTAAAGAGTTTTAGCTTTGAATTACCGAACACTTCCTTACCTTGAATTGTATGTAATATTGCCGGAACAGGAGAGAGACAGAGAGAGAATAAACATCTTTAAATAAAGCTCAACGGTGCAGGATGGTGGGAGCTCTGGCCCTGTGGGGCGTGTATGCTAGTCCGGGATGGCCTGGTTCTTGGAAAATCACTTCCAATCAACCAAAAATTCCAAATAAGCGATTTTGAATTATCGACGGAACTGTATATCAACTAGCACTTCTGAAATTTAGAATACATAGGAAACATTTCAAGTTTTCAAATTTTGTTATTTGATCTAACGCAAAACAAAATATTCGCACAACTCTATCTACAGGCATCAATGATAGGTTATGGAACGCTGTTAGTCCGTCCAACCAAAAAATAAAAATTTCCTCAGTGCACTTAGGTCTACTTGCATGGCTTGAATGCAACAGCATCCCGACTTCGTTTCGGATACTCATGAAAGACCTGCGTACTTTCTGCTATGTTGTATTAGCACCTGGGGGTTTATGGAGATGATATCCATGGAGTAGAACAAATTTCATGATGTTTGGCTCTCACTGCCGCATTGTACGCCTCCTGCTTTTGGTGGACCGCGCTAAGTTGACGCCAAAAACGGTGGTACACCTGACATCAAAGCGGATCACTCTAGCGCTCATTCTGATGCACACTTTTGGTCAGCCAGAGAGAACACGTGTCGAAATGCCAGAGAGAATACCTGAGTGGCTGTCAAGAATTGAGCTAATTCAGCTGAGAGAATTTTCAGATGACAGTGGCAACCCTTGAAGTGTTGGCAGCACAACTCTTTTGACTGTTACGTATCCTGTTAGGGTGTACTGATGTCCTGTGATGTCAAGATCAAACAACAAGCACAACAAAAAGGCTGTGATGTGGGGGCCAAGCACTCATCACATTCTGATAGCCTAGATTAGATTTCCACCCGGAGAGAAATGTACACCATTTCCTTTGCAAAGCCATTCATTCACTTTGTTTACAGAGACCTCCATAAGAAGTCTGACACCAATGCAATCTTTTGTGTCGTGTTTTTATTACCCTACTCACGTCAGCCATTTCTGGTACCATCACTCAATCACGCCACCGATGATGTGGGATTCTCGTGCAATGGGGCATACCATATTTACTCACGTAGTGAACGCACTCGCATAATGAACGCACCCCCCAACTTTAGTTGTCAAAATTAGGTTTCTTTTTTTTCCCCGCATAATAAACGCACCCCGGACTTTTTAACCATGCAGTTCCATGGATGGCCGTACTGTAGCTTTCCGTCTTCACTCGCTCCCGCTGGTGATGATGATCGCGCATGTAACCTAGAGCCATCTCTCGGAGTAAAAGCGAACAAACACTCCGGCGCGGCGTCATGGGACAGCCAGTCACAACGACGCGCATCTAGCCCTACTTTTTGGTGATGGTGTTCTTACTAGCTTTTGTGCTCGTCTTGCACCTTTCAGTCGGCGATGGGCCGAAATGGCACTTCCGCTGCCAGTTTTAACTTAGAGGTTCTGGAGTATGCAGTCGAGTATGGGAACCGTCCTGCCGGTTCAGACATTTAGGAATTGAAGAAGTGAAGCCTTGACAAACGAAGACGAGTGTAGTTCCATAAAAACGCTGTTTGTTTACCAACTGCGTATGCATATTATTTACTGCGAAAGGTAAATGATTTAATGCATTTTTTTCGTTGCGGACTTCTTTCGACGCCTCGAAAAAGTATCCTGAAAATTACCCCACATTTTAATAAACGCACCCCCAGCTTTGCTTCTGTTTTACGCGAAAAAATGTGCGTTCATTACGCGAGTAAATTCGGTATAACACTTTTGCACTAAAAATATTTCAGAAGAGTGAGGTGTGCAACAACAGCGGAGGCGTGGCGAGAAAAGTATTGCACAATAAAGCGCAATAAAAAAATTACGCCAAAACTACCAGACTGTCATATGCCGTAATCAGCCGGTTATCCTTGGGTTACAATACCTCCTGTTGTGGTCAATTACTTTGCGTAATTGTTGTCACGGACACAAAAAACGATGGGAATGTGTCATTGGTTCAGTGGAAGCAATTGCTTTTCGCAAGTGACTGGGGACCTCCAGCCAGCCAGCCGGCATTCACTGTGCTTGAGGTTTGTCCGGCAGGAAGGTGATTCTGCCCAGGAGTCCTCGACGGAAGCCCTGGATGAAGTTTTGGGCCGCAGCTTCCTGGTTCGGACGTAGGCTCCAGCCTGCAACAGGCAGACTGCATCGTTTCTCCCCAGTTTACGACATTTCGCTGCCAGCCATTTCACAAAACCCTTACCCTGCAGGCTTCATCCTTCAGACGACAAGCCCATATAGCTTATTCAACCAGATGAATCTTTAGGTACCGTATTTTCACGCGTATAACTCGCATAAAAAATGCGAAAATTTCAGTGGCAAAGTAGGGGTGATAATACGTGGTGCTGATAATACGTGGGGTTTTTCCTTTAGTGCAGCTTCACGGCAATGCGTGTTGTGCCATAAAGCTCCTACACAGTGACACTGACTAAGCCTTCCGTGGCAGCGATTGCGCAAAACATACAAGGACAAGGAAGAAAAAATGGACGAGCGCGCTCTAACAACTGAATTTTATTAGTGAATTGTGACTTTCGCCTTGCAGTCAGTGTGTCCTACTTGCTAAGTATACGCTTTTTTCCGTCTGCATGGTATGTGATGTGTTGCTTGAACAGTAGCTTTGGTGCAGCCTTTCCTGTATCAAATGTGCGGGCAATACGCGCAAATTTTTTTTTCCTTTTCGGTGGGCTGAAAGTGGGGGTGCGGATTACATGCAGGAGCGGGTTATACGCACGAAAATACGGCAGTTCACTAGTGCACACCGCTTTTGTTCTACAGGTTTTTATGTCTTGAAAGATTTCTTCAAACGCTTGGGCTTAACCTGCAGGTAGAACTCGGGTGACGAGCCCATAACGTATTCAACCAGACAGATCTCAGTCAACTACTGCACATCACTTCTTTTCTATAAACCCATATCTATGTTTTGAAAAAGTTCATAGTTCATCCATGGCTAGGGCACGTAGCAACAACACCCAAAAGTATTTGAGGCTTTGAGTACTCGGACAAGGTATATAAAATAAAAACACAGCTGGCACTAACATTAAATCAAAATAATTTTTTTGCTCCTTGACAGTAGGTGGGAGGAATTTACGAAAATTTTATTTTGCAGCAACACATCAGACAGAACTCTGTGACAGAGCTGACTAGTTAGCCGAGCTTTTCGTTTTGGTTTCGTCAAGACGCTAGGTGATTCAGTGTGAACCGTTTCCACATACCTTCAAAAGTTCGGACCTTGTTGATGACCCCCATGTTGATGGCAGTTTTGTAGAGCACCAGGCGAATGTCGTCACAAGGCCCGTCTAATCCCAAGTAATCGACGTAGCTGGAACAAGAAAAACAAAACCCGTTATACCTTTCACACCACTGGGCATGCCTTCCGGGCATTTCCAATTTTGCTTCTTGAAAGCATCACTTGTCTAGCTCAGTGACTGTGTATTAGAAAACTATGTTTGAGTGCTTAATTTGCACCAACATTATTCATTTCTTCCAATACGCAGCTACGCTTTCACTGCTACTCGCAAGCCACTAGAGCGACCTCTCAGCGTTGGTGACCCTAAAGCAGTCCCCAATGCATATATCAGGGCAGGGACCTCTTCTATAGACTTTCAACGGCTCCTATCCTGCACTGTCCGAATCAATTCTCGCGTGTGCATGCGTGCGTGTGTACATTATTGCAAGATCCAGTCTCGCTGTACTTATGAGTTGACCACCCAGGCCATCCACCAGTCGCTTCCCATCCCCTCATCGATGAAAAAAACCTGGCATATTTACAATGGCGACTAAACTGCACCCGTCTGTGCCGTGGTCGGACATACCCGCTTTCTGCGACTTCGGCCACTCAAACCTTGCCGCCCTAATGACCAGAAACGGTTGTGCCATGTAACAAAAGCCTCTCCCTTTGTGGCAGAATGCTGTTTTCTATTTTTCTAAATACGCGGTGCCATCCCTGTTCTCGATGTTAAACAAAATAGACTCCGAAATGTGACCCTTGAATAGGTTGAGTGCAAACAGAGCAGCAGTTTTCTTAGGAAAAATTTTTATACACTATAATTAATCGGTGTAACGCCATACTCAAAGGCCTTTCTGAAACGAAATTCCTGGCTTTGACACTGGTCCACAGCAACACACTCTCGACGGTACCATCCCGTTTCTGCTGCAGTTTTTTCCAGGGGAACACGAACCAACCAGCTCGCATCGAAACAAATCCGCCCCTCCACCCACGCTTCACCACAAACGAAAGAAGGAAGGAGAGGCAGGTGTGGAGGACGGTAGTACCTGTAATTGTGCTGCTGGTTCAGCCAGAAGAGGAGGTAGTCGGCCATGAGGACATTTCCAACAACGTGGTCCTGCATGCAACCTGCGCACGTGATGACACCACCACTGGTTCCACTGGAGCCACAAATTGTGCCTTTACAACACCCCCTAAACTCGACCCTGTCACCAAGTTAGGCTTAGGAAACCAGCCGTTACAGGGCCCCTTTAAGGGGGGACATGGCTCTTAAAACAATTTCTTTGAATTGTTAAGTAAACTTTGTGAAACTTGTCAGCCTTGCTGGTTTTTTCCCCACTGATTTAAAATATTAAATTATTTTTTCTGTCAGTCAATTAGTTACTATGATAACTAGAGATAAGTACCGTATTTTCGCGCGTATAACCCGCACCACAAATGCGAAAATTTCAGTGGCAAAGTAGGGGTGCAGATAACATGCGGGGTTTTTTTCTTTACAGCAGCTTCACGGCAATGCGCGTTGTGCCGTGAAGCTTCTATGCAGTAACATTGACTTAGCCTTCCATGGCAGCGATTGCGCAAAACATACAAGGGAACGAAGAAAAAACAATTGCGGGCGCCCTCTAACAACTGAATTTTACCCTTTTTCTGTCTACATAGTATGTGATGTGTTGCTTGAGCTGTAGCTTTGGTGCAGCCTTTCCTGTATCAAACGTGGGGGAATACACGAGGACTTTTTTATTTTCCGGTGGGCTGAAAGTAGGGGCGCGGATTATATTCAGGGGTGGGTAGTACACGCAAAAATACGGTAGCCATTTTGGGGGGGGGAACAATAGTCAAAACAGTGCTAGCCATAGAACTGTAATCTTTGCATTTTCCAATACTACTATGAACCATGGTGAGTGCAATAAGAGAATGGGTTTTTTGATGCACCACTTGGGACTAATTTTACGGCTCATTAACCTTTCATGTCTGAAATGGGCATTCAAAATGGTTCCTTGTCACTGGTGCCACCAAGGTTTAATGAGGTGTAAAATTATTTTCAAGCGGTGCATCAAAAAACCGATTCTCTTATTGCACTCACCAGGGTTCATAGTATTGGAAAATGTAAAGATTACAGTTCTATGGCTAAAACTGTTTTGTCTATTGTTCCTCCAAAAATGACTAATTATCCCTAATTATCTTGGTAACCAATTGAATTACTCAAAAAATGGCGTATTTGAAATCAGTGGGAAAAAAAAGCAGCTGGACTGACAAGTTTCACAGAGTTCATTTAACAATTAAAGGAAGCTGTTTTAAGAGCAGTGTCCCCCCTTAATGTGAGGCCAACGAAACCAAAGCTGGGTGAAGGAACAACCGGTATTTTTATTGGTGATATGAAAGTGCCAACAAGTTCAGCTTTGTACTGCACGAAAGGCAGGCTAAAATTTGAGAGGGTCCACACTTTGACATGATTCGCACTGAGATGAGATTGTGCACTCTGGTCTTGCCAGGTTCGCTCAGAATTATTCAATACACACCACTTGCGAAACTCCATTTCAGAATCCGTGCCATGTGAGCCCTCCTGCATCATTGAAGCTTTGGGGACAGAAACTGAACTTAGATTAACATTTACTTCATAACATGGGCCAATAAAATAAAGCTTACTTCTCAAATTAGCAAACACTAAATTAGGTACTGCTTACTTTTGTTTCCACGGCTGTTTTTGCTTTATGACGTACGGCAGGAGCTGCAAACGGTTGAGCACCACTTCAACCTTCTGACTTGCCCCACACTTGCCTCTGTTTGCTTACCAGAACAAGAGGCTCACCTGCAGACCGGTTTTTGATACATGGGGCCCATGGGGAATTCCGCAGCTTGTCTATAGTATTGAGCAACTCTAATCATCGGAGTGTTTTTTTTTTTTGGCCACTCACGACACTGACACATCACTTTGTTTTTAATTAGCTGATGGAGTGCTGCAGCCATATGCGTGTACCAAAATTGACAGCACATTATCTGGTGCAGAATCGACACCTGGGCCAGTCAGTTCATAGTCCGTTCAAAGAGCAAAAAATGACAGGGCCCGCATCCCATAAGCCAAATTTTTCCAAACTTCTTCGCACTGTTTGAATTGACGCTTTTACCTGCCTGGCGTGCGGAGGGAATATTTCTCCTGTAAAAAGCTGAATTGACGGAGACACGGCAGAAATGTGCGCTCCCGCAGCCACCCATCAACGCTCGCTGCTGCACATGCAGTGACACCCACTTTCAAAAAAGACACGTCCAAGGAATTCGTAGCAGTGCAAATCTGGGGTGCAGCACCTTGAAGCCACACCTCAGACATGAAGTGTGCCGTAGTAGGCTACGGATTAATTCAAGCCACCTAAGGTCCTCCAAGATTTCTTTGTTTAGTCCACGCAGCTAGGCATTGTATGCATGACATTGTACTCAACAGGCTAGGGCGTCATTGGGCATAAGGAGTCTTCTCCTAGATGAGGAGGCTTGTGAACTCCTTTAAGACAGCGTAAACTCATTCAGTACACAAGTCAGCTACAAACGTTCACTGTTGCACTAAACGGGCCGAACTTTCACAGGGGATAGCTGATCATAAACCAAGGATTAAAATAGGAGCAAGACAACATTTGATTCTTACAGCGCCTATTTAACTTTTTGATTAGCCACAAATTAAACTGTATTCTTCTCAGCAACTTCATGCACGTAGTGCATGGCATAGTGGTGATTTTGAGGACAAGTTCTCCTTCGCCCGAAATTCCGCAAAAAACCGGCCGAGTCTGGGCTAGCTGATACGTCACTCCAGCCAAAGTCAGCCCAGAAAACGCGCAGAAAGCCGACAACATATGGTGTTTAAATGCCAGCGAGGCTGCGTTTAAAGAAGGAAACACTACACCCGTACAGTGCGGCGAAATACACGGCCACTGATGTGGCTTAGCTTTAAAACCATACACTTCGCATTGGCGGCAGCCCAGTTGCCGATGGCTCCGAGAATCACCCATTGTGTAGGAGAAGTCCTACCGTCTGAAGCCCAAGTTCCAGCAGCTACTAACATGTGTATACTAAAAAGTTGCTGCACAACAAAAAGACCCACATGTCAATAGTAGCTTGTGAGGATTGCAATGTTGACAGAATGGTTCGCATTTTAATTCCTTGAGGCTGGCTCCCAGGACCACACAGCTTCATACATAAAATCGTCATGTGCTGTCATGGAGGCACCGTAACAGCCGGAAGCATTCCTCCATTACTTGGCCTGGCTTACAACGTGTCTTCTTGCGGCCCCCGATGATTGAGGCAGCAACAGGGCCAACACTTTTTTTTGTCTATTTGGATGAACGTTATAAAAATTCCAGACAAAAGATTCTTCATTAGCGACACTCGTATATTAATATAAAAAAAACTTTCCGTTGTCTTTTCAAAACCATAATGCCGATTTTCGCGGACACGGGCAACTTTCGAGCCGACTGATGAGCCATGCCATTCAGCGCTGGAACATTGTACATGTGAGCAGACTAGCACCAGATTTCTCTCTAGTACATTAAAAGTGAAAAAGCTTTCTGGCATCAAAACTGCATCAAAAGTGCATCCAACCTTCGCTGAAAGTCAATCGATCGCCAAACCTTCAAGGACCCAAATCGCAAACGGTCCCATGCGACAATTTTTCACGCACTAAGTGAATGCATTTACGAACGATCTAAGTGCATACCGATACGTGGTTTATGAGATAAAGGTACTCTATTGCTATTGTACTCCTTCTCCAGAATTGATGCGCGTATTGTCTTGTCTAGAACCATTCCTTTTTTGCAATTTTCAAGTAGCTGTTTTGACACAGTGGAAGGGGTCTTCTGAAAGTTTTTCAGTCAACCAACCAGTCTATGGGGAGATGCATTCGTTTTTTGACAGGACGCCATCGGTACCACTACGAAAGCTTTCGCTTTAAAGCTCTACGCCCAGGACACGTATTTCCAAATGCTTCGCTGCTCAGAGCACCCACATGACATGTCTGTTTCTGCAATGCAGAACGGTAATTAAGCGTCGTTATTGGCTGCGCCCCAAACCTAAAGCAACCTAAAACATACCAAATCACTATTATTAACAAAAATAACCCATACATTTGAGTTTATAAAAAAAATTACGCCCATCTTCCCACGAGGGAACCCTGGTGTGATGCAACGCATCGGGGGGTTCAATTGGTGTTTCCGTTGGGTTGATTCTCGAAATCGCGTGAAACGTGTTGTGAACGCGTATGATGCATTTCCATCACATGCGGGTGTTCCTATACACGGGACAATGGGCGTAATTGCTGTGTCACACCATTCACTGAAGGGACCGTCGCTTCCATCACGTCTTCATCGGAAGAATCAAGTCAAGCACGAAGTAGTCAAGCAAGGTCACGTCAAGTGCGAGAGAGAGAGAGAGAGAGAAGTGAACTTTATTGAAGTCTCCGGTGGAGGTAGCAGGGTGCCACGCAGGGCCCTCTTGCTACCTGACTATGTGGGGGCAGTCATCAAGTCGTGTCTCGTCGCTTACGTCGGGGAATCCAACGCTCTCCGCGAGGCTCCAGCCTGTGGATCGCGTCGGATGCATCCCTGCGCGTTTGGCGAGCGAGAGTGAGCGCTTGACTGAACCGCCGCAGTGCGATACCCGCTTTATATTCACAGCGCTTGAAGGAGAGGAGACAATAGAGGAGAGTCGCGCATACGCGCACTTGCGCGCGCCGGAGCAGTTGTTAATGCAGCGTTACGCAGCGAAGCGCGCCCAAACTAGCGCGCCAGCTGTGGTATGCTAATGAGCCGGAGTGAGAGTGTTGCACACAGCTGTGGGAGAGAAGAACGGAGGAGGGATGCGGACGGACGCTGCGACGACGACGCAGGAGGGACAAGCCCGAGAGCAAGAGATGCGTCGCATCTAAAAAGTTAGGCAATGAGAAAAAAAACTAAGAGATAGACCTGCTGGGGCTCGAACCCAAGCTTTCAGCGCCAGTACTCAGTACTCTACATCAAGGCCACAGAGCCCGAATGAAGGGCTCGTTTTAGCAGGCGCTCAAAAGAATGGCGCACGCAGTGACATCACACATGTCACGTGGGTGCTCTGTGCAGCGAAGCGTTTGGAATCACGTGCCCAGGACAGGGCACACTGATGGTTGTGCTAAATGCAACAGTGTCGCACTGCACACAGTAACATGGGGAGGGGGAAACTCACCGCAAAGCGCCAGCTGCAGTGCCACATGGGGGTCGTTTGTGGCGGGACTCAAGATGCCCGGCGTGTCCAGCAAGTACATGGAGGGATCCTCACTTATCTGCAGGTCAAACACGCTGACCTGAATTCCTCTTTTCTCAAGGTCAAAGAAAGCTTACCGAAAAGCAAGTTACACGATGCACTTGTGGTGCGCAGAGCAAGAACAAAATGCAACGGTGCAGGTCATTTAGAACTGAAGTGCTTTACGCTCTCACAGACTTCACCAAGCGCTTTGTAAGGTGCGAGAAAGATGTCCAGCTGCTTTGCACAGCTTCGACAGCAATGCGAGAAAACACAGAAGGCATTTTACGCTGTTCTAGAAAGAAGCTCGCGCTAACTAAACACGAGCCAACCCGTTGGGCAATCTACTTTTTCAGGAAGTCCCCAAGTTGCACAACTGCTTTTCCACGGCCTGTTATATGGCCGCTCTAATACAGTGGGTGAAGAATTAAAACAACTACTGGTGGTTGGATGGCATCTTAAAGTGAGGAACGTGGGTATGGCAGGCAAAGCAATGCTAAGGCCTTTTCTTTTTTTTTTCCAGTAAGTAAATCCTTGGTGAAATCTCAACATGTCATTTTATCTCCAAGGGTGTCGCTTTTCAGATATATCATCAGACACACATGCGCGCACACACACACAAAAAAAAAAGACGGTTCTTCCTGCGTGGCATATCGGGCCTATGCAATAACACGAGTGCTAGCAAATTTTCGAAGTGAGAACCAGTGGAATAGACACTGCCTGGCCACTGCGGAGCGTCTGTGCTGGCATAGTGTTAGTGTACTCCATATTCATCTGTTAGGGGTTTGGGGGCACAATTATGACAACCCACGAGGGGCTTCTCAAGATAAGAACAGCGCTAGATAAAAAGAACGGTGAAATCAAGTGTTGGACGGAAGCCCGTCTGGTCGGGGAAACGTGTCTGCTTTTGATTTGTATCATAAAAAGAACGGTGTAAGTAGTAAGCAAGCGTCAGCGCCTGCAGTTACATGTCCCATATTTCCACTTTATTCCACGTCTTCCGTGTTTTTAAGAGTTTGAAATTCTAGTGGATGTTCCTCCCAGCACTTGTAAAGTTGGCTTTCCTGCTGAACCACACTCGCCGTCATGATGGCGCTCAAAAGTGACCACACAGTAAACGTTCCAAGACTTGTCGCCACACACTGCTGCAGCTCACGTTGCTGAGCTCACGTATCTGCTCACTTCGTTGCAAATGTCGGCTGAAGACGATAGTCCATCTGCCGCCCCCGCCTCGAAAATCCTTCCAATTTTACCTCTTTCCACTGATCCACACGAAGGCCCCCCTTCCACACACGTTCCATGCGGCACTTCGCACACAATGTCTACAGTCATTGTACGAATGAGTGCAATTTGAGTACAATACGGGAATGTTCTATTTTTGCTATCGCAAAAATCAAACATCCATGTATTTTTCATAAATTAACACTGCAAATGCCACTTATGTATTGATGTTTTACCTCGGATATTCACAAAGTTTTGTTTTTGCTCGGCAATTTTGATAAGTATGAACACTGCCACCCGATGTAGAAGTTTAGTAATGGCGTTGCATATATATAAACGTCTCATTCACAATCTACGTTAACTTTGGCCGAGTGGTGGACGGACAAACAGACAGACAGACAGACAAAAATCTTCATGTACGAATAGCCAAAGAAAGACTATTGTCTTTAAAAGCACCCACCTTTATGCGTTCTAAGACGCTCATCGTGACGCCCGCTTTGGCACCGACACGCGTGGCTTGACCTGAAGCAGATGAGAAAAAAGCTGTGGTTGGAAGGTAGTGACATTCACAAGTAAAACACAGGTGACACTTTATTGTGACAGAGCGTTGAGGATCAATTACTCAAAGCAGCTAGCCAAAAAAAAAAACATTTTAAATTCTAATTTTGAGGGGTTGAGGGCGCTGGGCTACACTCTGGCTATGAGGTGTGCTGTAGTGGAGAGCTCCAGAATAACTTCGACCACCTGCAGATCTTTAACGCTCGCCAAAACCTCGACACACAGGCGAAGGCGCACTCAGGATAAGAGCTCATACGCTAACCCACTGCAATACTCCAGCACCGCTGTGACTTTGCAGCTTCTGTGTGATGACACTGTAAATTATCACATAAGCAATGCTGCATCTGTTTCCCTCATTTACTCCATACAGCCGGCTTCACCGCTGCACGCACGTAATTGTTGTGAAGCACCCTTTAAAGGTAGTATTTCACGATGACGATACTGGCGTAGACGTGACGGAACAGTCTACTGTATTTATTCGAATACAAGGCAGGGTTTTTTTCCAACATAGTCTCAAAGCTGTGCCCCGCCTTATATTCGAAGCTCAGTATATATATTGTTACGTGGCGGCAGGACACAGATGAGACGAACGATGCGATGGAGTGAAGCGATCTATTCACATTATGTACAGTGCGGCCATGACAGGTTCGCGCGATGCACTTCGTCGTCGTCGTCGTCATCGTCGTTAGTTCAAGGAGCTGTCAGGCATTGTCCACCTTAGTCCCGTAACATCACCCCCCGGTTCGAGGACGACCGACCCGGTCGTGGCCGAGGCAACGCGAGGATTGCGATGAGGATGAGCGATGCGATGACAAGGTACAGTGAACATGTGCCTGCCGCCACCGATGACGATGATGCACGTGATGCCTGGCCCCGCAAAAGCGATGTCTTGAAGACAGAAGCGGACCGTCGGTGGAACTCGAACCACGTCGGACGAGAGGGCTGGGGACGCGGCTTCTGTTCTTTTGGTCTCGGCATGTAGCGGCTCGTCTTCATCGGCTGGTCACGGGCTGGGGTCACGGGGCGGGGGACCTGGTCGAATGCTCGTCGCAGTGGGCTGGGGCTGCCCGACACGGCCGACGTTTCCTCGACGGTTCCGCCCGGGCCGAGACGATGTGGAGGCCAGGATGGGGATGACACCGCACACTCCACCAAAATGTTACGTGGCGGCAAGACACAGATGAGACGAACGATGCGATGGAGTGAAGCGATCTATTCACATTATGTACAGTGCGGCCATGACAGGTTCGCGCGATGCACTTCGTCGTCGTCGTCGTCATCGTCGTTAGTTCAAGGAGCTGTCAGGCATTGTCCACCTTAGTCCCGTAACAATATATATAGGGCATTTTTTTTTTAATCTCAAAACTGCACCCACGCTTTAAATCGAATAAATATGGTATGCCCCACTACAACAGCCAGTGATATGAAAAATACACTGAAGTCTGATTGCCAGTGTATGCTAGTGGGAACACTGTAGTGCACTGTAATGCTAGTGTTTAAAGGGGCCCTGCAACGCTGTGAAGCCCAGCCTGTGCAGCCAGCCAGAGGATGCCACCTAGAGGTTGATTAGCTCACTGCTGGAACAGCATCTGAAAGATTTAGAGGCACTTAAAAGCAACAGTGTGTATGCGTACACTTTGAGCCACACTGAGAAGCCGGTTGAGCTGGTGGAGTTATTGCACAGGCTTCAGCAGCCTTCTCTTTGCGATACACATTGGTCACAGGTTTAATTCAGCAGATCAGCCGCCCTCCCATAGCAGGTGTGTAGAAAATGCTCCTTGCAGCTAACACGCACGCACTGCGTGACTTGTGTTCAATCTATCTACCTCCAACCGAATAAACATACAAAAAACTGACTGCCTCCTTGGTTTCGTTCCCCCTAAGCGGAAGTTCAGTCGGATATAAAATGATCCACCTGTGATTGCTTTGTCATCTTTGTTTACTTGCATGTTCGGTTACTGCACCTACTCAATAACTTGCCATAGCGGGCAGTCGTAAAAATTTTCTGCCTCTTCAAGTCTCCCTTTGCCTGCACGATCTATTAGCTACAACCACAATGCTGTTTCACTGCGCTGCACGGCACTGATGTCGCAGCATCGATGACGCAGCAGCATAAGGTGAGATCGCTTCCAGCTAAAATGTCACTTCCCCTCTATCGAGGCTACACTGGACATTCATCAGGATGGTACTACAAGTCTGCCCCGGCAATGCAAAGCAAAAAAGAAAAGAAGAAATGCTCAAAAGCTGACGATGGCTTGCAGAGGGCATTTTCGTTTTTTCTAGCTGGCAGCATTACACAGCCTTGCACTTTCCTGGTACAGTTATCTGTCCTACAAATGCCAAGCACCATAATAAAAAACTGTGGCTGATTCCTCTGTCATAGAAGTCGGTAAAACACGAAAGTGAAATGTGCAGCGGAATCTGCAGCTGAGCACGATTTGCGGGTTAGCAGCTGTCTTGTGGGTGTGCTTGGCGAGCTACGTCCTGCTGGCAAGGCGCTTCGGCGAAGGTGCACTGGAGTCATTTCCGTGAGAGATGTGACGTCAGTGAAATCTTGGTGTATCCCGGCATAAAACACTTTGGTGTTAAAATATAAAACCTGAAAACGAACAACCCTAAGTATAACGTACTCTTTAGTACTAAAGGTTGCTTCCCCACAAGAAGACCCTGTGTGCAGGGGTGCACCCTTTACAGGCCGCTTGCTTCGTTGTACTGGCGTCATTTCCGTGACGAATATGACGTCAGTGAAATCTTGGTGCATCCAGGAATAAAACACTTTCGTGTTAAAAAACCGGGTCATCTCCACTAACGTGAGACCTGAGGAGGCGCGAAGCATGCAGTGTATAAGTGTTTGATGCGGTTTCGATGATACGGTTTCAATGTATGATGCGGTTTCAAAGTTATGACGAAGTGTATAATGCAATTTCGATGCCGAGCGCTCGGCGTCTTAGGTCTCGGCATTTTTTTCCTATGGAGATGAAACCGTTGGGGGCTAGAGGCATACAGCTTTGCTGTAAAAGCATTTTAGCGCAAGGCATTGGAAAATGAGCGTCCCGGTGCGTTCTTTTACCAAGCATTTTTTTTCCACGGAGATGAACGTTCTAGAGCGAGGCGTTGGAAAACGAGTGTTCCGGTGTTTTAGAAGTGTCACTACATGAGACACTGACAACCCAAGCCCCTGAGATGCTTCGCCCCAAAAAACAAAAAAAGTAACTCAGGACATTTAATTAAGATGGTTTAACCAGACGTGCCATCAGAAAACCGGCAGCCAAGCAGCAGCAACTTCCATTTGCGCACTCTCCACTTTTCCACGAGGCTTTCCGCATACCCAGGCATTGCCTTAAAGGGGCCATGAAGACAAAATACATGCTCACTTCATTAAAAAGGCTGTTTTGTCTCAATAACAACAATACCGATTTCACTGCCAAGTTCAACGCAATAAAGTCCAGAAGGGTCATGGTTTGGGCCTGTTGGTGATGCATAATGGGAACTGAAAGCGCAAATTAGACACAGACAAAAAAAGGAGACAGCAGGACGAGCGCTCGTCCTGGTGTCTCCTTTCTTTGTCTGTGTCTAATTTGTGCTTTCAGTTCCCATTATTCAAAGCAATAATCAAGATATTGAAGAAAGCACATTCAACAGTGGCAGCTCCCTAGACACTTGCCGGCAATTTCTCGGCGACGCCACAGAATCTTGTTTGTGCGATCCAACCTAAGCCTCTAGTTATGCTTGATCATATCACTTGCATGCTAACTTGCAGTTACAAACAGATAAAAATGTTTTTTGTTCTGACACATAACACGTCACTCCAGCCCAATATAGGTTGCATTCACTGGCGAGGCACGCCTGCAGGCAACCATGTGAGTGCACCGTTACTGGTTAAGTCGGGCTCCGCGGGATGGCGGCACTTGTCCGTGCTAAGCACATTATGTGTGTTGGATGTTCCAAACTCTACCCCACCGAACGCAAAGTAATGCCTCGAGTCCAATCTGAGTGCGATTATTAATGACATCTCTGCTGACACCACTGTTGAGAATCAGGTTGAAACGGAGCAGACGATGCACGCCGGTGTTTTTTTTTCTTCTGCGTGCGGGCGCTGTGGCACAAGCCGCGCCATGCCCGTGGCTGTTTCAAGTGTTGCCAAACGAAGAAATTGACAGCTAAACTTTTCAATGAATACCACCTATACGTCACTATGGTGCAAAATTTGAAAGTTTCTCAGTATTTCTCGCAGTTTTTTGGTTCAAAGATTTCTTTCGAGGCTTGAATGGAGCTGAGTGAGCTAGCAAAGCCTGGCTCTTCAAATAGAACAAATAATTGTCTTTTGTGTTTCGTGGCCCCTTTAATAGAGGCATGCGCTGCTTTTTTCTTAGAACGCAGCCTACCTCCTCGCCCAAGGTGCATCCTCCGCAGGGCGTTGATGAGAGACGACTTTCCAACGTTGGGGATGCCAATCACCATGATGTTGAAGTCGTACACCTGGTGCGACACAAACAGGAAAGACTGTTTAAATACCGCCGCGTTCGGGACAGGAGCATTATCTTTTACCCATCTGAATTGATACACGGGATATTCCAACGCTGCTTTACATTTCCCTCCGCCAGACAATTATGAACCAAATGGTTTTTTTTTTAACTTGAAATGAAGCTACTTTCACACGCTAAACTCGAAACTCGAAGTAACCAAGGGTGTGTTTGGAAAACTTGGTTTTACACGTGTTTTGTCAGGAATTCTCAATTTTTTGGAAGAGTAAATATATAGAAGGAACAAACGAAATTTTGAAAGAAACTTTTTTAACAACAAGAGCGAACTTTACGAAAAAGCACTACTGCAACAAGGAAGCCAGTCAGGATGTTTTCACACTTTCAGCTTGCCTGAAAGCAAAGTTATGAGAGTTCAAATTTAATAGTAGCAAGATGCGTTTATGTAATCAAGATTCAACAATACAGTGAGCTACATTCACTAGTTGCATTGATAAAAATGTAATGAGCTGGCAATGACCTCTTGCTTTTCACACAGGACACTCTCTAGCAAGTTAAAAACTAGAAGCAGAAACATTGTGCTACAAGCTTTTTAAAAACATTGTGCTACAAAGCCAAGTTATAAGAGAGAGAGAAAGAGAATAACTTTAATGAAGACCAGCGATGTTAGCCGAGCTGGGCCAAGCTATAAATTACTAGCCACGAAGGCACAGGTGGATTTTGGACTTGGCATTTCATTTCAAAGCACAGACAAGCCGTCTGTTCTGAGACTCAGTTTAGTGATGGGTTGCTCCACACCCATTCACAGACCCACACAGCAAAGAACCAGTCTCACTAACACACTTATCACAGATAATTAACACCACAGCACATGAGCAAAAGAAACTGGTTTTTCACATAGGCCATGGTGTCGACCACGTACTTTGCTGTAACCCTCTAACACTGCTGCTTCAGTGCTTAGCACCGACAGGCCAACTATGGCATTCATTACCTTGAGACATTGTTTGCAAGGTCAGAAAATAAACAGGCAGCACAAGAAAAGGACCCATAAACAAAATGCGCCCACCTCCCCGCAAGGGGAACCCTGTGTAGATGCGACGCATCGTGGGGTTCACTTGGTGTTTCCGTTGGATTGATTCTGAAATCGTGTGAAACGTGTCGGGAACGCGTATGATTATTATGTTTTATGATTATTATTATGTTTTATGGGCCAATCTTGGTCAATCTCTCTAAGTGGTATGCTTGGGGCTTCGCTGTCGCAACGACCTTTACTCCATCATTGTTGCTGTAAGTGGGAGCTTCTTTTCTTTTATTGCAAGTGTTAATCATTGCCCCATCATGCGTTGTATCAGTAGCTTCTTGACGTAGTTTGAATGAGTCAAGGATATAAGGCGCGTTCGTAGCATTTGATTCTGTCTCGGTTTTGTGGCGCAGTGGGAAGAGCACCATGTACCTCGCGTTCCGCCCACAGGGTCGTGGGATCGAAACCAGGCGCCGCTAGCCATTTTTTGTTTTTATAGTGTAGGGGGAGGGGTGTGGATGGACAACGCCGTATGGAGGGACAAGGCGAGTGAATGAGATGCAGTCGCATCTAAAAGTAACTGTTTTCAGTGCTGCACATGTGGCCTGAGTTGCAATCATGAACTTCCACTCTCAAAGAAGCTAGCTTAATAAACCAAGACAGTTACTGTTAGGTGACGCCATGTATTCGGGCAGTCTTTGAAGAACAGGAGCGTGTGTTTGTTGACTTTGAGAACCGCGTTGGGATGCTCTTTTTAGCCACATGTGCCCCAGAATGCACAAAAAAAAAACCTGAATAGCACAGACACTCCAAAAACGCAGAAAAATCAGGGGACCAAACACAGATTAACTTTGCAAGTGCGCAACTTGGCTATGTGGCTCACTTGATTAATTTCCTCTTGCACCAAAGCAGCATACTACCGGTTAGCTGTGAGTGCGGCAGAATCGTTGCAAGTGCTTCCCGCTCTAACCTTCCTTCCGCCTCAGCGCTGGTTTTCGCGTCTATGCTCTCCTGCAAACTTCGGTCAGTGACGGCACCTATTAAGCACTTTGTGAAGTCGTGAAGTTTTCCGAGGCAGGCAAACTTCCAAGAATCCTTACCCTCTGCAATACTGCTTAGATTTTTATGCGGCTTGGAGTAACTTCGTCCAGAGCAGACCGAGTAGAGTGGATGAGTTGTGCAGGCAAGTTATGGAAACTCTTTCCAGTGAGCGACACAGAGGAAAGAATGGTTTGATGATATCTTCACCGTGGGTGTCAGAACTTGTTGGCGATTTAAAAAGATTAGAGACGGGCTAATTGATAAAGATTCAGATTTCCCGCTCTCGAGTTGCCACAAAGCATGCTCAAAGCAACGTTAGACAAAGCAGAGAGAATGCAGGCCTTCTCAGCTGGTACTTCTAGGGGTGGCAGGGAGAGAGGCTCACCTCTTGTCGATTGTAGCGCTCCGAGCGGCGTATCAGATCAGCAGCCAGGGGAACAATCTGCGCATCATTGCAGGAGGTGCGCTCTGATTGGCTCAACGACAAAAATGAACAAAGCGCAAGCAACAAGTTACTTTCACCAGAAGCGTCTACAGTCAACTCTCGATAATTCGAAGTCGCCTAATTGAAATTTCTGGTTCACTGGAAGTGCTATTCTGGCCCCGGCAATTTTACATGCAATTAAATAGAAGACGTTCCTCGATAATTTGAAGCTAGAACCCAATATATTGGTTAACTGGAAGTTATTTCGATTAAAAAGCATCAAGGCGACCGCCACATGTCGATAAAATTCGAAACTTTAAGAGCCAGAACACCGCCTTGCCCTGCACTATGTTGGCGCCATCACAACTGAGGCACCGCACAGTTGTAAAGCGGCAGGCCAGTTGCTCTCTTTTGAGGTCTGCAACCTTCGTTGTTGCACACAGCCCCATTTGAGCAGTTTTCGTGTAAGATTTAACTTCGAATTTAACGATAAATCTCAAGCAACCCATGTCGCGTGCTTGAACTGTTGACGAAAGCCAAGATTCTAAACAAAATCAATAAGAGAGGCATGTTGCAGACGACAAGGTGCTTCCTGTTTAATTAACAGTTCAGTTAATTCAAAGATTTTTGCCGTCCCCGTGGACTTCATATTAAACTGTATTTGCGGCGCTTGTGCATGTCTTTCCGCCTGTTTTTTGTGAGGCTGCCTTTTTAAGGAGCAGTTATTTTGCATAAACACCATAACTTGAAGACACATCCTTCAACCTCTTCCGCACGGCTCTTTCCTGACCTGGATTTCAGCACAAACTTCCCATAATTTCTATTATTTTTTTTACACCACATTTTATAAAGTGCAACATCTTATATATTTACCCATTTAACATTTCATTGAATCAAATATTACATCACGTGTGTTCTGTATGTCATTAAATTTCACCGCACAACAGCATCTTATCACATTTTACCAGATCTGGTCTATTTTGTCTTGCCCAGTTTATTCGATCATGCCAGATCTATTCCATTACATTTCGTGACATCATATCTTATAATCTATTACATTTTGTTACATAAAATTGTATATCTTTCATATGGTAATTGAGCAAATGTGTGGAACTTAGAGAACCCTGTGAATAGTGTTTGTTATTTGATTTGCAGTGCTGTTTTACCATGAGAAGCATTCAAAATATTCAAATATTTGAAATGTACAAATAAAAGAGCAATAAAAGTTGGCACAACGTGCGAACTTTCCACGATTTGCCGCACAGCATGCCCTTTGTGTCAGCTTTTTTTTTTTTGCACAACGCCAATGTTGCGCAAAAACACCCAACTTACAGAACCTCGTGTGAAACAAGCGTATTGTAACTCTGGTGTAGTTAGCTGAAGAGGAACGCTACTTGTACACAATTTATAAGTTGACATGAAGTTTTCTATATATAATGTAGCATGAGCGAGGCGTCAACAGTTGTTACGCATTGGCTTGCAGTAAGATATTGACACCAGCCGCTAGCATGCTTAACCTCTTTTCAATGACTGAAGGAACCAGTCAGATATACTTCCAGTATTCACAGATTTGAGGAACTCGCATTTCTTCGTGGCAAGGTGTAGCAATTTTTATTATTTTGCGCACCATTTTCTTATTGAGCACTACTACACGAACAGAAGTCCTTACTACCGAAGTTATTGTTTTTTTTTTTTTTTTTTTTTGTAGCTACAATTTGGAAGCTGCGTACACTATGAAGAAAAGATACTAGTATTCAATTTGCAATCAGTTTTTACCATCGTATTCAATTCGTAGTACCAATCGCTATTCGCACACCTCAAAAAATTTATGGGATTCAATCCTACACTTTGACTATAAAGCACACCAGAGTGGATGGCTCCGGATTAATTCAGACCACCTGGGCACCTCTAATGCGTGCCAAAATCTCGATACGCAGCCGCTTTTGTTTTTAGCCTCCATCAGCGAAATGACGGAAGCGGCAGGAATTGAACCCTAATCCTTTGGCCCAGCAGCACAACGCCTTAGCCACCAGTTTGCACGCCTCTAAACTCCGTTTCATACATGGCGTGCAATGCAAAGTACGCTACGGAAGTACCGTACTTGCACGATTATAACGCACACCTTTATGAAAACAGGCATTCAAACATGCCCGTGTGTTACAATCAAACTTAAAGCTCCAGAAGGAAAGACATAGGTGCAGCTTGTAGTACTAGTGGTGCATGGCTGGAGAAACAGCAGAGCTGGCGGCCCCTCTCCCTTCGTCGGACACCCGGCTGTTGCAACTTACATGGATTTTCGAACTTTCCACTGAAAAGTTCACCATGACTATCCCGGATCGTTTTGTCCGCAATCTTTCACATCACTCCCAAAGTGGACCGCGTTGGCATGCGCCATAACCCGGGGCAGCCGGCTTCATGAACTTGGCATCTGTAGTGCGATCTTGGCGTCTGTGCTCCCCACTTCAGGCGCAAACGCACGTGAACTGGCAAGGAGAAGAGCACGCAAGAGAGCACGCTACGAATGCTGGGTAGAGGAGTGTTCTCGAAGGTCGAGCTGGCCGATGTTGGGCACGCCACACGAGGTGTGCGCTCACGTGCGCTCGGTATCTTGCTTGTGTATTTTTTTTTTTTGCGAGCTCCTCACGTGGCACAAGCCGACGCACAAGCCTGGCCAAAGCTGGGCGCTCCTCACGAGGCAAATGCTCATGTGCGCTCAGTCTTTTTTCTTGGTATTTTTTTTTCTGGTACTGCTATACAGCGGAACTGCTGTTAAAACCTCAAAACTGAAAACACCAACACCAAACCGAAACGAAGCGGCTCGGTGAATGATGGAGGCTTCATTCAAATGCAAAGTAATCATCTTCGTAGAAACAAAAGGTAACCGGGCAGCGTCCCACGCATAAGGCATCCCGGAGTCGTGTGTTCGCAATTGGCGAAAACAAAGAGACAACATTTTGAAGCACAGAGCTTTACAGAAGCGCTTTAGCTGCCCACACCATGTGCAGATTTATGTTAAATTAAATGTTTCGTGCAATTTTGAGGCGTCTGTTGTCAATGGCATTATTCCGTGAGTGCGGCAGAATTGGCGCCAAGTCGTGGTTTAAAGGTGTGGAACTGTATTGCGCGTTAGAATCAGGGGTGTGGTAGAATTGTGCAAATACGGTAGTCGGCAGTGAGAAATAACCAAATTGTATCACTGAACCTCGCGTCGTGCCTAGAACACGTCTGAAGGACCAAGGTTTAAAACGCAGCCAGGGATGTTTTTTTGGACAGAATTTGTTTGAAACAATAATGTAGCTAAGAAAATAAAATAAGCACAGATGAACTAATGCTGCCTACATGGCTGAAGGGGGCAAACCATTCTCACTGTCTGGTCAAAGTTCGGATGCGCTTGTCTCACAGCATTTAGCGTGGACAAATGGCGCCATCTCCGGGTTCCTTTTGCTACAAACAACAAAAGCAAAATACTACCGAATATTGCAGCAGCAAATGCACGTAAGCTTAGCCTGTTCAGGTAACAAATCCCAATTATGATACTTCAGTTCACTCTATGCCCAGATAAGGAGGAAAAGGGGCGACCTTGTCGACCTGTCGCACAGGCTCAGTGCTGCGGATGTGTAGCACGTGTTGCGTGCCCTGCGCACGCAGCCGATCCAGGACGTCTTCGCGCACTGAGTGGTCAGCCAGGTCGACCTTGTTCAGCAGCAGGATGTGAGGCTTGATGGCCGTCAGCATGGATGTGAAGTGCGGGTTGCGCCCACTCACCGGCACCTGATGGCCTCACGAGAGGGGTCAAGGGTCGACTCGGAGGGCGTGCAGAAGCGTGTGACAACTAGCACCATAGTACACACTGCTGCAGTGCCATGTGTCCAATGTCCAATCACAACGCACCGTGACCACCGCAAGAAGCAGTCACTGCCGATTGTGCTACCATATTTATAGACACGCCCAGGAATGATAAACGCTCACAGGAGAAGGTTAACGTAGCTGAGCACACCTGTTATAGCCACAGCACGAAAAACTGTCACTTTTAGGGTATGTCCTGTTAGCAAGGCATCACTCAACTGCAAGTGCAGCGTGCTCATTTGTGCAGTTATCTGCACATCGCCTTATTTGAAGGGTTTGTTTGCAAACATCAAAAGCAGAATAACGCATGCTCACATGACACTGACAACGCTAGCATGGTGACGGCTATAATTTCTGCTTGTAGAGATAGTAAAAAAGCGTTTTTACTTTCTCGGAACTACCATGCCAAACTGCAGCAGTGTCTCAACTCCTCTTTATTTTTATTTTTAGCTGAATTCTGGCATTGAAAAGTGCCCCCCAAGACAGCTTGCAATCGATAACCCCGCTCTCAATGTCAAGTGGTGCCCGAAACGGCGTTGCAAAAACATGTCTGGGAATCTTTCGTTATGTGGGGCGATAATTCAGATAGGGTTTCTACATGACGAAGCTACAATCGGCCTTGCGTGCCATAGAGGAGGGCTACACGTGAAAGTCTCGTGCACATATGCCATGGCATGGTCAATCCACGTGCGAAACACCATAAAGGATACACGGGCATCATGAAGTTCTAGTATGCAGTCCACCGACTTGAGTTTCCGCTGCATGTCCTTCATGCCTGCACGCAGGAACACAAAGGTTGATTAAGCCCTCAAAAGCATCCTGCTTCATGTGAACTGCGCCAGTTTACTAAGCAGAATCGCCACACACTTGAGCACAAGTCGTGAAAACATCATCATCATCATCACTAGTTTCATAAGAAGCGTGTTGAGTGCAGATAGTCACAGCGTAACGATCAATTACAGAATTTTTTAGCAGCAGTTTGCCGGGGACTTTTGAACGGTTTCGCGAGAGATCCTAAAACAATAGCTTGTGTTCAGTTTAGTCCTAGCGCTCTTTACCACTCTCGAGTTTCATTTGCGCAACTGGAATATGATTTGATGGTTGGTGTGAAGAGTACTCACGTAGCGAATGTGGCAACATTTATGCTTATTTGACGCGGCAAAACCGATTCAGCAGCTGTGATTGTTTGACGGAAGCTAGACCATCTCCGCTCCATCAGGTTGGAACAGCTCCTTGTGTTTCAAAGGAACGATTAAGCAAGAAACACTCGACAGCTGGAGGATTCGCAATCTTTCTCTCGATCGTGATATCGCAAATTGAGAGACATTTTGCCAACACCAGTCGGAGTCTCGGTCACGAACCACAGGTCCGCCAATACGTCAGTCTAAACCACAGAGATCTGAACGCCTAGCTTTAAATTTCATTACGAGAGTTATATTCTAGGCAACTAGCTGGTGCTTTCACGGGTTGGTTCTAATGTGGTACCCCTGACAAATTATCATGGCTTTTGAAAGTACGCTGTAGCGACACGTACGTACCCGTGTACATATGTGTGGGAAACCATTTCGCTACGTTTTTCGGCAACACATTGAACGTCTTGCGAAATGTAGTCGTCAAGGGTTGGACTGGCGCGGCGTTCATCCTTTTCCATCCGCAAAAACACACGGCGATGTAGCAGACCGCAAACAAATGCCGCTCGGATTCGGTTGGCTTAATATCCAACTTGAGTTGGCTCGCAGAAGCCTGTTATCACGCCGCCGAGTGGATAAACAGCGAACATGTCGCTTGCTTCACTTTGGGCGGTTATGTGGCTGCTTTTTCGCCTCTGCCTCTGTTGAGTGTTGTTACCTCCATCACTTTAGGTGACTTGGACTTGGCGGCATAAATCAACCGGTTTCTCGTGTCGAAAGTAACCGAGCGAAGTTGATCACTCAGAAACTACGCTGCATTACGAGTATTTTGCTCACCTTTGCACTGATCGCGTAAGACAGCGAGATAGGAATGTGAACACACTCTGTGCCCATTCGCCTCGGGAAAACGTAGTTACTAGTCCTTAGGAAGAAAGACAAACGAATTTGCAATGCCAGCGTGTGTAGCCTGGAACTGCCGAAACGACAGCGCTAACTACCCAGCTACAGGCTTTCACAAGTAAGCACGACCTTTACCGCACCTCCACATGGCTTCACCTCTCTGATTTCAGCACGTATTTTGCACCGATTTTATTGTATACTTTTTATCCAGCGTTATTAAGTGTCATATCCAGTTTACCGTTTGCCACCTTGTTATATCGTTTATCTATTTTACGTATTATACAGTAGACTCCCGTTAACACTTATTCAAGGGGACCTTTGAAATTCGTTCGTATTATCGGAAATTCGTCTTAAGCGGAGGTTTTTTTGCATTGTGGACGTTACAAGAGAGCAAGTGTTGTTCCTCTGTACCGGAGTCTACTGCATTTCATTCGCTCAGTGAGACAGCGGTACGGTGTGCACGTCTAAACGAACCGCGTTTTTTAGTAAAAATAAATATGCTATAAGGAAAGCTGCTGTTTTAAATATCGTAGCACATGCCTGGCTGTTCCTCGAAAATAATGAAAAAGCAGCAAAAAAGCAAAGCATCAGAAAAAAAAAATGGGTGTCAGCATGGCCCAGTCCTCTGTGTATAAAGTCCCATATCAGCACAAAACCTCCAATTCACCCCCTTTCCTTACCCCTCCACTGTAGCAGCTTTGCGTTCTCAAGCAATGTTGCTACTGGGAATGCACGCATCAACGCTGACACAATGCTGACTTTCATACCCGGGCTGCATGTGTTCAATGGGGACGGTGTAGCTTCCGTGGGCACAAACTTTTTCAAGTTAACATGTTCAGTATTCTGGTCGGGACATTTGCACTTCCCTGGAGGCATCTCCATATCTGCTTCAAATCAAAGGACAAACCACATGTTCGATGCTGCAGGACCCCTCAGCTTGCTAATGAGCACTGTGTCACCTTTTTTTTTTGTCATTCCTGTCGTACTTAATTTATCGCAAATAAACAGTTCCCAACTAGGTGGACCCAAGACCCACAGTGCCAGGAGTAGCCCTACTGAAACATATCTGTGCATACGTAGTTATCGGACCAGACAATTCTCACAGATGCACGTACATTTGTGAAATTCACAAAAATGGAATTCTTTTTTTGTTTGAGCAATTTGGCACAGCTTTCCCAGAACATGTGGTTAGAAGAAGCCAGGAGACACACTTTGTATAAATCCAAATCATGCGGAAATCTTAGGTAGCTTGATTCGGCATTCGTAGTGTTTACAGGAATGTTGAAACTGTGTCAATATGTTCAACCCTAGTAAAGAACACAATTCTCCTGCATTTGACAGAAAAAGATAGAAGCTTTAGTCATTGTAGCTGTGTGTCTGTTCAAACGTAAAAATAAATGCAATTCCAAGGTGTTGTGGAAGAATGGATCGTTTCGTCATTGTGGCTATGTGTCATGCTCCTTAAAACTTGCGCGTTCCCGTAATCGTGTCCGTACGGAACTTTTCCGGGTGGAATAGTCCCTTCCCTACAGTGCGAGTCATTCAAAAAGAGCTTGGCCAACTTGCAAAAGGGTAACAGCCCACTAACGGACAGTGCCTGCCAGTCAGGTCAGTGCCGTTGCAGTTGGGCCCTTTGTTTCACACTCTTGGACTCTTCGCGGACAATCTGGGTAGTCCGAGGATTCTCAACGCCGAAGAAATGGGTGTGAGATACGAACGCCAGTCTGGTTCTCGGGGAGTTTGGGACCGACAATGAAAGAGCCTGGGTGTGTGACCGTGACCGGCTGCGTGCAGGTTTCCGTTGGACCAGCCGCCACTCCTGGAGCTGTGGGTGCATAACGTGAACCGGCCGGACCCCTGGGCGCCCACCGCGGACTCGGTGCTCTGCTCGGACCACTTCCCGGAGCGGTGCTTCGAGCGGTCGGGCCGCAACACGTGGCTGCGCTCGGACGCCCTCCCAACCATCTTTGCCTACCCCGACGACCGGCAGCAGGTTACCCCTAAACCGATTATCCTTATAGGACCCGTTGAATTATTGCTGCATGCGCAATTGCAGGGGTGTATCCCGCAACATTGGCACTTTCACAGACCGTGCACTGCACAATGTTTAGTTTTACACGCACCAAACTCATTCCCTGCACTTCTAATTGCGCTGCGCATGCCCCTGAAAAGTGGCTGGTAGGCGGAGGTGTCTTGTTGCAAGGACAAGCAACAGGATAATTCTTGGTTAGTCCAAAGAACGCCCGTGTGTACGAGATTTCGGCGCACGTTAAAGATCCCCAGGTGGTTAAAATTAATCCGGAGCCCTCCACTACGGCGCGCCTCGTCGCCTGCGTTGCGTCGGCGCGTTAAACCCTACAATCAATCAATCAATTTAACTCTTGGTTAGTCAATCCTGCAGGTTTTTACATCTTGCATACAAGTTGGGTTCCACATTAGGTAATAGGTGGCATGGTTAAGCATGCACTTTTGTGCTATGTCTAAAGAGTTTTGACAACTGAATACGATTTCTAAAAACTTGTAGGGTTTGCGTCTCGACGATGCCAAGACGCCTTCCTGCCTCTATGGGCATCAGCTGTCGCTTGGAACAAGTTTGAAATTAATATTGCTGCTGCAATTTCGGGAGTTCAGAAAATGGAAGCAGCTTAGCCTCTTTGTGATGTCAAATGTGCCTTGGCATAGAAGCTTCCATTCCAACTCAAAGTGGTGCGCATCCCAGTGACATGCTCATTGGCCGAAAGCGAAACCGGTGTGCTTGTGCACGGAAGAAATAACAACGCCAGCTGAACATTGTGGTGGCATCTTATGTCATCTTTTGTCTTCTGGGCAGTTTTACACCTCTTTAAATAAGTTAGTGTGGAAGCTGGTGGTGATAAAAGATGGGCTCTGATGCTTTTGCAACCAACATCAAGGCTGACATCTTCCTTGGTCAAAAAATAGTGACATCGACTAGCCTAGACCACCCTGCACCTGCTCCAGATCTCTCTGCGGCCAAAACAGAACTGACAGTGCCATGAATGGCGCTGTAATCCATAATCAGCAGAATATTGGCCAGTCTACCTCTACTACACAAGTGTACAAATGTCATTTGAACCAAATGCAAAGTTGCGCTGTCCACTGGGTTTTGAAATGCCATTCGACTCCAATGACCTTGGAGCCAAATGAGCACCCAGAGAGGCATTTGGGGCTCTCGAATGCCATTTCCAGCACTCTCACGCACAGCGTTCCAAGTCAGCTTTAACGAATGCATTGCTGGCGTACTTGAAACAAACAAAATATTCTCTCAATTGTGGGACTTTTATTACTTCTCATTCTTTTAAATCATGATGTCAAGATGTAATGATTCCAGTTTCTCAGCACTATTGCGAGCAAGCGACAAACCAGTGTGGCCAGACAGCACAAAAAAACCTCGATTGCAATTCAGAATTAAGTAAAAATCTTGTCAAAGCTTACTGTATTTATAATTTGATATCATTTTAATGCCAAAGACTGCTGCTAAATTTTATTGTTGCATTACTGTGTACAAACAGAACTCGACAGCAGCAGCGCCTCGCAGCATGGCGAGCGATAGCTTTCAAATGCCATCGAAATCGTAGCGGAGGACAACGGATTCTGAAGGGCATTGGAAGCCCCATCATTTGAGTTGAATGACATTTGGTTGAAATGACATTCGGACCCTAGTGTAGCCGGGGTATAATTCATGCAATGTAGTTTACGGAATAACAGCAGGAACTCATAAGAGCAAAAAAAAAAAAAACTGAAAAAAACAGACGATGTCATTACTGTGTTAGCCTTCCCTGCATAGCTGCGACGCTGTGCAGAAAGCTGATTGGAGGAGGTGGGCTGTGCAGTAAAGTTATAAAATATTCAGATGTCTTGCGGTAGAGCCTACTTTCATTTTGTTATTGCTTGTGGCTTTTGAATATTCGAGAAAAAAAAGAAAACATTTCGAATGGTATGGGTGTGCTACAAATTGAATTGAATAGCAAACGCCCTTCGCGTATCATTCAAAGTTTCAAATATTCGCTCACCCCTAATAAAAACCAAATGGATGCTGGTTCGATTCCCGGCTGCAGCAGCTGCTTTTCTGATGGAGGTGAAAAGCGAAAACGCCCGTGTGTTCAAGATTTCGGCACGCGTTAAAGATCCCCAGGTGGTCAAAATTTATCTGGAGTGCCCCTGTTACAGCGTGCCTAATTGCCTGTGAAGCACCGGTGTATTAAACCCTACAATCAATCAATAAAAACCAAAGCATTGTCCATTTCCAAGCAAAGGCTGCTGAAAGGCAACCCAAGCTTCACGAATTTCTGATTCAGTGCCAGGCCTAAGTGGGCCCACATCATTCTGCAGTTGCAACGCCTCGGCCAACAAGTCGGTCACATTTCGACTGCAATGCTGCTTTTGCACTGATCTTGGGCACGTTTCTCAATTCATGCGAGTCTCGTACGTCGAGCCGAATGTAGCCCATTCTGCTTGCAAACCAATGCAGCCAACTTTCCTCCTCGTCGCAACGTTGCAGGCGGTGATCGAGACGCTTCCAGATGACCTGCGGTCCAGGGAAGATGCGAGGGAAGACCACAGCTACGGCTCGACCGTTGCAGGGCCCGTGGTCCACGAGACCAACGTCCGCCGAGTGCGACTTCCAGAGGAAGGGGAATCGCTCCGCAAGAAACTCAAGCTCTCACGGCAACGCGTTCGTCGGCTCGAAGAGCGTGTCGCCATGCTCAACGATATGGTGTACTCTCTGCTGAACCAGACCATCATGGAGATGTAGTGCGAGCGTGGACCGTGCTTCGTGTTTGTGATCGTCTCAACGGCGCCTCCGGTTTCAGCCACGAACGACAACAGCACCTCTCGTGCACCTCGCACAAGACCTGTGAGGCGCAAAACAAAGGGTTGCGAGCTCACGGACATCAGAGCTGAAGAGAAGCGAGCGTGTTGTATATAACAATGCTGGCCTTTAGGAAGCGGACGCTTTCTTGGTTCTGCAAGCAACCTGCAACTTAACGAGAAGCGTATGGCCAATGACAGCGGAGCCCCTATGCAAGCTTGACTCATAATTGCTCTGCGATGAAGATATTCCGTCATGACATCTCAGTCCGCCAGCAGAGGAGGCGCTACAGAATCACCTGCACCGAATAAATGCCCGAGTACGGGCACCTAAAACCCGTTATCGGCAGTGGGCAGTTCAAAGGAACATGATGCGGGCTGCGCTAGAGAGTTGCCCCATTCGTTGCACTGCAGACTCTGCGCTGCATTGCACAGAACCTCATCATTGGACACAACAGTGAGGAGAGAAGTGTCAACATGTCGTCGCTTTCTATGAACATAAAAGTGTCGTCCAAAATGATGCGTGTCTGTGCGAACTAAGCAACATGTAACGATTCCTCTGTGCGAGTGACACTACATTACAGTGAATTAAGTGACGGAGCGCCCGGCAGTTCTCCCTCCAGCCATGAAGTGCATGCCATTCCGGCTTCTTCCCTCGCCATCTCTTGTCAACACTGTATGGAATTGGAAAGAAAATATACTAGGCAGACATTTGGGGATTCGAAGCCATTTTCACCAAAACTGATCCAATCAGAGAGGCTGAATGCAGTGCTGCATCTAAGTGAAGTCTGTTGCAAAGCGAATGGTAGATCTGTAGACAAACAAAAAATTGTGCCACGTAGGTGGTGTGGTGCAAATGACCTGGCTGCTGACAAAAATAAACAAGGACACCTGCTGTAGCACTTCCTATGACCTAGTGGATTCAAAAGAATTACTGTGTAGTGCTCCTGCTTTTTTCCGTTGTGATTAAAGTTTGGCCTGACCCGTGCAAGTGTGCAGAGGCCACGGTTTCGTTGCAGCGTCACGTCTGTCTGCAATACTTAGAAGGCCAACTGATGTGCAAGATACGTACAATCGCGCCCAATTTGACTCGCAATAGGTGAGCGGCCGCCGTAGCTGCTGCCCGGTTGGCGGTGGCGCCTTGCAGCGAAGCACTCGAGAAGTAAAGGGAGAGGGGGTCCGCTCTTCCGATAATCACCAGCAACCCCCGAGTGCTCTGTTGCCTTTCGCGCTCCGAATGCGGTGCGCATGAAGCTGCCCGATGCAGTTCAGCTTGGCGCAGCCTTGCGACTCCAGAATTGTGACGCGTGATGGTTTCGTTGCTATCGCCGCGAAATGTAAGGTGGCCCGGCTATTGTTATGGAACGTATTTTTTAAAAAGCTTTGTTGTTGATCATATTAAAAATTAACACTGTCCTTTATGTTATCCTTAAGACGACTGGAAGGTGAAAGCCCGAGTGGCGCTGCATTAAAGACATACGCATGATTTACTTGGTAGCGCGTTTTTTTTCGCATTCATGTCCACCGTAGACGTATCTTTCTTGCGCGAATATTTTACCGACAACACTTGTATTGAAGTCCGTAAAAATTTGCTTTTTCATCCACATTTCCCATCTTAATTAGTATGCTTAATTAGGCTCGAAAATTAGCTAATTAAATATTAGTCATTATTAGTAGGCCTAATTTGATTATTCATCCACCATATTACGGTTTGCCATCTCCTTTAAAGCATCGAGTCATCTACTTTATTCGCTTTTAGTGATGCATCTTAATTTGCTGACTCATTCACTTCTATCGCATAGTCATCCATCTTCAATAAATTTAACTCCCTTTAATTCCCATTAATTTACCTAGTTGGGCACCTAATACAATTTATATCACTTCGATTCCTCCTATTCTCTTTTATAACCTTCATTCACTTAGCCATCCCATTTCATTCACTTTGATTCCTCTAAATTACCCTCGAATCGTCCTAATTCCCAATAATTTCTCTTTGTTTTGCCGTCCTTCCTAACCCGCTTTGATCGATCATATTTCACTTTCGCTCCTATTAATTTACTTTGATTCACCTTAATTCGCTTTGATTGCTAACAACTCTCAATTCGCTTTGTCATCCACTCATGCGCCATCATTCTCTCGTCCACTTCAACTGCCTTTAACTCGCTGGAGGTGTCCTGAACTTTTATACAATGTGTATTGGCGACCGGTTTTCGCTGAAGGACTTGACGGAACGACGATATAAATAAGGCTTTGGCCTTAATGATATCAACACTTTTGGAAATACACAATCCATATTTACCTATAGATGTTCATTGCAAATTTAAACTCGCCAAAATTAATTCAGAGTTAACACATTGAAACTGAAAGAGTTTATTGACCAGCGCCACTGTAATGCCGTTACATGTCTGTTTGCTATGAGGCAGCAACAAAGCAAAAACATGCAATAACAATAACTTTCGTTTAAAAAAAACCTTATGAAGACGAAGTTGATGGTGCCTCAGTATCGAGTCATGCCTCCTTTAGCAGCGATCACGTTGGATTCCGGATGGAAGCGATGCATAAAGAGCCTCCACGTAGCCTCTGCCCTCCTTAATGACGTTCCATGCGGCTTCAACCACGTGCCACAGATCGTCCGCCGATGCTCTATGCAGTCCTTCCGTTGACAGCGCTACCTTTATCCTTCCCCATACTGGCTCGATAACACTCACGTCGGCACCTTTAGGGATCTATTCAAGTTGGCGCACACCGCGGACAGTTAACAATTTCTTGACACTTGTTGCGGTGTGCACAGGGGCCAGGTCTTGCTGGAAGAGGTAATCGCCGTCAGAGAATGGGCCGTCTAGGGCATATGGGATCATTACATATACAGGATTTCGGAATATTTCTCTGCAGTTAGGGAGCCTTCAATTCAGTGTAGTGCGCCAAGTCCATCTCTGGACATGACGGCCCACACGTTTACGGTGCTCCTTCCACTCGAGGCCATTTCTTGTATGTATTCCAGCTCGTAGCGAGTGTTCACGGGACGCCAGACTCGACGTTTCTGGTCCCATCTTGTGGTAAACGTCAATTCGTCGGAGAACACCACCTGCTTCCAGTTGTCAACGCTTCAGGTGCTGTGCTCAGACGCAAACCTGGGACGTGATGCTTTGTTGTTGTCGGATAGAAGAGGCTTTTGCATGGCGACACGCCTCCTCAGTCCGTCTTCTGCCAACCTTCTTTTCACAGTAGTCAGTGAAGCTGAAACACCTGCAAGTTGAGCATGCTGCTGCGCAGTGCCAAACGGAAAAAAATTAATGTTCCCTACAAAAATAAAAGCAACCTAAATAAAAACAGGTTAGCATAAGCCGCAGCGACCAAAACTTCATTTTCAATGGCGCTGGTAACGCGAGGGCGACGATCTTGAGGGGCGTCACAAATTCTCCCTTCGTTTCTATGAGCCTGAATAATGCGATTCACTGTGTTCGTTGATCGGCCAGTTGAATCAGCGATTTCTCGCTGCGTATAAGACTTCAAGCATAATTCCACAATGCGCACACGTTCACTGTGAGGCACTCTTGACATGGTGCGGCCTGCTGTGGAAAGAACAATGCAGCCGAAAAGGGCATTGAAAAGAACGTATAAAAACTGGCATCAGTGCTTTGTGCTCTCCTCTCGTTTTTCAGCGTGAAACTGACGCTGTAACCAATAGAAAGCAGTAGGTGCTAACAGTTCCTTGGAAGATAGCGTCATGCATATTTTCTTTTATTGTTAGCATATTGTTTTTACGGCACTTATACGTTTTCATTGTGGTAAGGCAAGCATAGCAGCGCAGTAGCCATCAGAGACGTAGCTGAAAGCATAATAGTGCATTGTGTACCGTGAAGCATTGTCAGAATTAGAGGCAGAAGCAGTAAATAAAAAAAATGCGGTCAGCCAGTGTTTGAGATATCTTTATTTGTGTGGAAGATTGAACGCTATCGATATTTCGCGACGCCCTACTATTGCCAAACTGGAAGGCTTGCGCAAATGCGCATAAGAGCATTGCAGCCAATGATAAAACCTGTCGCTGGCGATGCGGTAAGCCACTCCAAAAACTTCCGAGGTAACAATTCATACCAGCCGCAAAGGAAAGAAGCCAGCAATGGTGCACACAGGGGATGCCGATGGGTATCGGAACGGCTGGCCCCTCGCCCTTTACTTCTCGAGTGCTTCGCTGCAAGGCGCCACCGCCTCCCGGGGAGCAGCTGCAGCGGCCGCTCGCCTGTTGCGAGTCAAATTGGGCGCGATAGTACTTAGATATGTTTTACCAAGGTGCCTGTCCCAGTGCTTCGTTGTTGATTTGACGACACGTTTTTTCGTAGCTGCCTTTCTTGGCTTGTTTCGTGACATTTCTTCACTCTCGCTACTCCTGGACGGTGGTCAACAGTGTTTTGACGTGTTGATGTGAAAACACGCCCCCTCATCAACGTCATCATCATCTCCCTTTTTATTCGAGTCTATTCCTTCTACTCTCCATTTATATGTTTAAAAGCCTTGACTAATCACTGTTGTAAAGCCTACATTTAGCTTTGACATTTGATTGTAACATTAAGCTTTTAATGTGCTGTGGGTACCAGTTAACAACATTGTACAGTATAGACTGCATGTAATGTATGTCGTGGGAGCCACACAATACCCACTATAACTGGTACTGCACTATAAAAATGGACTTTTCAAAGCCTGCACATATGCGAAACATGTAGGCTGAACAGCAACACGCATGCAACAATCGAAGAATGCGACCAGAACGTTTGCATTTCATTTATAAGCTTGAAGCGTTGTCAGAGCACGCCCCAAGGGCCAGCCTTTCCAAACAACCTTCATGTGAAGCAGAGAAGAGAATATGTGAATCACGTCATACGAGAGAGAGAGAGAGAGAGAGAGAGAGAGAGAGAGAGAGAGAGAGAGAAAACGTTTATTGAAACAACAGGGACGGGGTAGGGGAGAAAAAGAGTTAGGAGCTGTGGGTGGCCATCCTATTCCGGTAGGCCACGTGCCACAGCTGCCATCCTCGCCCGAGAGATCAGGGCTTCCTGGTCTTCGAGCTGGCAGCTCTGCAACGCGCACTCCCACTGCTCAAGGGTACGGGATCTGGGTGGTGGAGGGTTGGTGGGGCACGTCCATTCGAGATGAGCTGTGGTGTTAGGTTCATCGCATTGGGTGCAGTTAGGTGGGTAGTTAGTAGGAGAGATGTGATGGAGATGGACGTGATTGTAATATGTGTTGTTTTGAAGTCGGCGCCAAATGCTGGCGTCTGCGGTAGAAAGGAGGAGGAGGAATAAACTTTTATTGAATCCCAATCTGACTAAATGTGTGGAGGCAGACCAGTGGGAGGGACTCCTTAGTCCGGGAGTCCCTGGCTCTTGCTGGCTATCCGGGCCCGTCTCACCAGGTTAAGCTGGGAGCCGGGTTCAGAGCTGGACAGCTGCGCCGCCCACTGTGAAGGGGAAGGGTGGGGATTAGGAGGTAGGCCAGGTGTGTGGGAGCATTGCCATACGATGTGGTAGAGGGTACCTCTTTCGGGGCAAAACTTGCACTGCGGTGAGTGAGAGGTGGGGTAGATCAAATGCCATAGTGTATTGTGAGGGAAGGTCAGGGTTTGAAGTTGGTGAAGAGTGATTTCGTCGCCCTTTGTTAGAGAGGGGTGAGGTGTCGGGAAGGTGCGACGAGACAGCTTATAATGTGTGAGAAGGTCGTTGTAGGTGAGTAGGGGGTGGGCATCCAGGGTGGGAGGATGGGGGTTGGGGACAATGGCCCGATGTATCACTTCTCGGGCCGCGTCGTGCGCCGCTTCATTGCCGGCCAACCCACAATGGCCAGGAGTCCATAGAATGTGGCACTCCTTGGAGAGGTAAGTGGAGTGTTCGATGATGTGTAGGGCAGTGCGAGGAAGTAGACCTTTTTGAAGATGCCGGCAGGCTTCCTGCGAGTCCGTGATTACTGTCACGTAGTTGTGACGAGCAGAGGTAAGGGAAGGGCTATCTCTTCAGCTTCAGTTTGTGTTGAGGCCCGCGTGGAGGCAGTGGCGATAATGCGTTTTTGGCTGTCGACAGTGGCCACGGCATAAGTTGATCGGTTTGGATATGGGGATGCGTCCACGTACAGCGTGTCGGGAAGATGCTGGTAGTGGGTGCAGGCGTAGTTGGTGCGGGCGGTGCGACGACCATCGTGGATGCCTGGGTGCATGTTCCGGGGTGCAGGTCAGACCACATTTAGAGAGATATATGGTAGTGATGTCGATGGCTCTTTGAAGTAATTCTTGTTGCTCGCCCATGGTACCCGAGTTGGTCCATATCGTAAGATCGTCGGCATATAAGGCATGGTGGAGGGATGGGATGGTGTCCAGTAGTGGAGGCAGATCTCTGAGAGCTATGTTAAATAGCAAAGGAGAAATTACAGAGCCTTGTGGTGTTCCTCGGGGGAGCGCTGGGAAGGAGGGGCTGCATAAGTGGCATTTTTTTTCTCACTCTGGTTGAAAACATGCCATCACTTTGCTCTGACAGTTTTTTAATGGCCTTGTTGATCATCTAGTCTTCTATGACACTTTTTATTCAATGTGCAAACACTTAGTTTATTCAAACAGTCACGTGCATCCTTCCATGAAATGTCCGGGATGTTGTTTACTGATTAGACATACAGTTGTGCCAATTTTCCACTATTTAAGCAATGTTCGCCTCTGTTTTGAGTAAAATGGCTTGAAGTTTTCTCGCGTTTTTGTGGAACGGACAAAAGACTTCGAAGCACACGGTGGTGGTCAAAAGCAGGAGCAGATGAGAAATTTTTTTACGAGAGTTGGGGATGCTGTCATTGACAGGCACTGACAGTCCACGATGCCATCTTGTGTAAGACAAGGCAACTTGAAGACTGAAGCGCCGATTGGCAGAGACGACTGCGCAGTTTTAAAGGTTCTCTTTCTCCCCTTGCTTGTTTGTTTGCTTTAGGTGCCCTTCTTCTCCACACATTGACTTTGTTGCTCCCTCTTCCACTTGCACCCCATTGAAGGCATAGCTTTCCGAGCCAGTTGACTTTGCCGATGGGCACAATGTGCAGAAACCAAGACATTAACAGCTTCGCTGTGCAAGAAAAGAAACTGGCGAAAGTGTCAGAGTCGCCAGTCAAAAGCTGTGGCACTCGGTGGCGATTGCCATGAAACGTGGTAAAAACAGCACAGCTAAGGACCAGACGCAAAGGAAGGAAAACACAGGACTAGCGGTGTGTCCTGTCCTGCGTCTTCCTTTGCATCCTGTCCTTCGCTGCGCTGTTTTTACCACGTTTCATTGCTCCAACAAACTAGCCCACATTCAAGCATTGACAGGTGATTGCCAGTTTTCTTAGACTGCTTCTATGCTCGTTGTTCGTGATAATGCCTCCCTGAGAGAAGCCTGGGCACTGAAGATTACAGTAGCATAACTACAGAGCACTTTCGTTGGCAGGGTTGGCTGCGATAGTGATTGGCTCTAGGAGACTCTAGGCAATGAGTTGTGTGGCCCCACTTTACAGCAAGAACAGGTACACGACTCGGAAGAAAGAGAATGCCCGATGAATTGAAAAAACGCAAAGCCCGCTCCTTTATTAGGATGTTGCCGCTTTCCAGAAGTTTGGGTTCTGTTCGAGCCGTCTGCGGAAGTTGGAGTACCACTGCTCCAGGGCTCGCAGGGGGAAAAAGTTTTCGTTCGGGTGAGTGGGCACCGTGACCGACCCCGCGTACGAGGCCAGGTGGTTGAACAGGCTCTCGGCCATCTTGGTGCAGAACTCGGTCTGGGAGGTGGCCGCCGTCGCGTCTCCGCTGGCCGGTGCCTGGAACTGGATCTGGGCCAGCGGTTCCACCGAGATGCCCAGCTGGGCCACGCTGCTGAAGCCGTGCGCCGAGAAGGCATGAAGCTGCGTGGACTCTGCAACGACAACCAATCATCATCATCATCATCAATTACACGTCAAAGGACAAAACTACAGAAAGGAGGCAAAAGGTGTTGCAGCACCTGACGGAGGCCAACCCTCCCTCAAAAACAAAGTGATTTTTAGAAACTTCAGTTGAAAAATGCAAAGTGTAAAGACCGTCACAGTATCAACATGAATTGAGCAAAGAATAAAGATTACAGTATACTAGAAAGTGTGATTTTTATAAACGCCAACATTTAAGCGGGAGAAGCATAGCAAGGACAAAAGGAAAAAAAAAACACCCCGGGGAGAAAGTGCAGGGAAGGTAGTGAAAACAAATAATCCTAAAACATAAAACTGCTGCCTTGTTAGAATCGTACTGACACCACTTTCAACGTCAACTTTGCTCAAATAAGCTGCATAACAAGGAAAAAAGGGAATGGCCATGTGACCCATAGCTCATTTCCTGCACTAGAACCTATGACATCATATGCACAGCTGTGCGATTGGCTGAGGCCAGCAAAAGCAAACGCAAGTTAGGCGGGCCTTATAAGCTTACAGAACTAGCTATTTTCGCATGCATATTCGTTTTACAGCAGTAAGAATGGTGGGGTGAACAGTGGAAGTTACAAAAGTAGACGTAAACATAGAAGCACCAATGCGTACTGTTGTTGGTCCTGCGCGCACTATGCTGGGTTTAGCTGCACAGCAGTCCGGCACGTTGGGGTTGTCTCACATGACACATGCCGACTGGCATAAGCGATATTCTCTTTCGTGATCCTGTTTGTCGAGGATACCCCATGTTTCATGAAACAATTACTACCTACCGTAACAAAAACAAGCCAGGTGCAAATACAATCAGAAACACAGCAAAGATGAACAGCGGCCCTGCGCAGTACGATGGCGCCATCTAGGAGGACTGACGGTAAGCAAGTCTCCACAGACCACTGCAGACTATACAGCGCACTAACATTCGTTCTAAGACCTGTCCTTGTTAGCTCACCGCAGACGTCACAAAACACATGATTTGACGGGGAAATCAAAATTTTAACTTAAATTCATTAATTTCTCAGTTAATAAAGCATAATTTGCTGCTGGACAAGCGCTGGGGCACTATAAGACACCAAATCTTGCGAATAAAAACAAACCTGTATTTTGCCTGCATGTCCCCTCCAAGGCCTTGATTCTCAACCACACCCACACACACGGACTGTCTCAGAAAGATGTGTAAAACTGTTGACTCCGATATTTACAGCACTCATGTGGCTGTCCCTTCTCAAATTGCATATAGAAACGGCAAAAAAAATTTTAAAAGAAAAAGGTACCAGGGAACCTAAGCTTTCTCTCATTGCGTATGAATGCAGGAGCATTAACTTCTGCAGAGTTATGAGGCCGAGTTTTGTGCTGCTAATTTTAGAGATGCTGAGTGTACGATGTTGTGATATGCAAGAGCTAAATTTTTTTCATCGTGAGTAGGCTTCATTGCAACACACGCTGTGTAAAAGCCAGCTTTACAGGGACCAAGTTTTGCACCGACCTCCTGTAGAGCCTCAGCTCCACTACTCGACACAAATGCATTGCTGGCAAGACATTATCTCCAACAGCAATGTTCTTAAATAGAAATTCAAAGTACCTAGGAACATTTATTTTAACCCTTTGAGGGTCACGGCCGTACATGTACGGCAGCGGCAAACACTTTCAAAATGGTCAATGACGTACATGTACGGCACTGCTTGTATCTTTAAAAAGCGCGCCTTTTTCGCCAACTTCTCTTGCTTGGCATTTGCTGCCACACTTCGGAAATACGTCAAATTTTTTTCTTGCACCGATGGCTGTTCTTTTTATTTTTTTATGATTTACTTCAGCGGCGCCCTGGCTATCGCTTGCACATCTGCTAACGAGGGGGCGCGCTGGGTATCGCCCACCGGGCGCCCGGGCGCCTCTCGCTTCTTGCGCCTGCCACAGACCAAGGTCGTCTCCGAAACTGATGATGCTCTTTTCTCGTTTTTTTGCATTTTATGAGCGGTGCACTGTCTATAACTCCCACATCTGGCTGCGTGCGCTGGCGGGCGGGCAGCGGCTGGTTTCAGTATCATCCTCCGCGTGCTTCCCACTTTTTGCGCCCGCGAAACTGATGTCTTCTGATTTTGATCAATCAAAAGGTGCCGGCTTGTTACTCTAGTTTTTATTTAGAATTTTTCTTGTGTAACGCCATAATAAACCACATGTATGTAACAACACAAATGATTTTTTTGTCACTTTAGGGTCACCCAAAAAAATTTGATTATTTTTTCTCGATATAGATTCGTCTGTAGACGTCTGTAGATTCGTCTGTAGGACGCAAAAAAAATCGACCTGGGGGGATGCATTTGACGAAAAAATTCGACCCTCAAAGGGTTAAAAGTTTTATTTGAGGAATCATTTGCAGCCTTGCACGAAATATTGCTGAAATTAACGATGCCAATTTGTTTCGCTCTGCATTGTGTATTGTTACTTGAAAAAGTCTCGTTTTGTGCACAACACAATTTCTTACGCGTGGTATGTATTTAAACTAGTGTATTACTCCCAAAATGTACCTATGTGTGTACAAATTTGTACATCTGTAGAAATGTGTAAAGCATTTTCTTCTGCATTGCTCGAGCCAGCTTGGTAATTTTTTTTTAAATGTCTGCCTGTTTTCATGCTTTTTTTCCCCCTTAAACCCACTCCCCTCTGTAATGCATTACCCTGAGGGTACCAATAAATAAATAAATAAAATGGGAATTTTGACCACAGGTTCCTGGCCCTGACTTTGCGGCTTCACAGATGTGAAGACAGCACGTTCTTTTGCCACCTCAGCCAAGTAACACGCAAGTGATCCTCACACATTAGGAACTCTGGGCAGCCCATACTGGCAGACCGACCAACTTGGCTACCCCTACAGGTGGTAAGTACCGTATTTAAATGCATGATTGTGCCACTGTAACACCACCCAAGTCTGTATCCCGAACAACGTGTGCCAAGTGTACTATCGTGATAAATTGAAATACGGACAACGGAGCGCGTAGCTTTCAGTACATGCCGCGCATCCTGGCGACGGACCACGTATGCGCAGCGCAAACAAGTTACCAGAGTTCGTGTCCAACGCTGATATGGAAAAACACCATCGTCTGGTGTGTGGTCGATTTGGTTTGTCTTCCCACCATGTTTGGTGCCCGCTCACGCAAGCTTTATCTAACACTGCAGCAGCGATGAGTGAAAACGGCACATGCAGCTATATTCCTTAATTTTTTATTTTGTGCCGAGTGCCCAACGGACGATGGAAATATGGTCTTTCCATATCGTCTTCCGGTATGGTCTTTCCATATCGAGGTCGGTCACCAACTCTCGTAACTTGTTCGCACTGCGCATGCGCGGTCCGTCGCCAGGATGCACGGCATGTACTGAAAGCTACGCGCTCCGTTGTTCGTATTTCAATTTATCATGATAGCACCCATTCGCACATGGCTAGCGGTGCAACTGCCAAAGGGGCCCACCTGTCTTGTGCTTGGAGATTCGGAAGATGGCGCTGGGCTTGGTGTTGGATATGAAGCCGAGGAGCTGCCAGTTGCCCACTGCATCGGGGCTCGGCCAGCAGAAGTACACTGCAAGGGGGGGAGGAGGGAGGGGGGGAGGAAAGAACCCCCACAGGTTTTCACAAACACTGAAACACTCCATTCCATTCAGCACAGGTCTCAAATTCACGATTACCCCCCTGTCAGTAGATGCCTACTAACACCTACGAGTTTCTCACGATTGAAAATCAGCGCGGAAAAAACACAGCGCGAAAAAGGACGAGAAGTAGACAGGGCAGTGCTGTCCTAAAACTCGTCCAATTCACAGACCTCTTGTACGAGTTTCTCAATGAAACTCATCGCTTACACTGACACCGAGGCAGGCAATATTCCGTACCCAGAGAAGACTGGCACTTGATTGATTGATTGGTAGTGGTATCCCCTTTGAAATGCGGTGATGACATGTCATCTTACCAAAAAAAAAAAAAAGCTAATATATCTATGCTTCATACTCTTCGTTTAATACTACAGCTGCTCTGGTGGCAGGCACAAAATACTTTTTTTTGTCTGTTGCAGGTGGTAGCTGTCCTGGGCATTATTCCCCTCTCTGCTTTTCGCCCTCCAGCATTCAAATCTTCTCTTAGTCGCCTCGACAGACTTGAAGGTAACTCCCTCTGTCTGTCCTTAAGTCCTATGGCGTCTGGAAGCCGAATATTTCCCTCTTAAAGATTTGCGTCCAGCACCGTCTACTGGTTCTTTTCAAACACTCCATCTATTCTTTTCGTCAACTACTGGTAAAAAAAAAAACTCGGCCATTCAGTCTCAGTAGCCTTGGGGTTTAACCGTGAGTTTTGGAGCAAACGGCCTCAGTTCGAGCCCCAGCAGTGCTAAGTTTTCTTTCTTTTTATGACCCGTGATTTTTTTTTGCTGTAAAATGCTCTCTCAGCTCAATTACCCGCATTGTTTTTGTGAACAAAGGTGGGTTTGTTACCTCTGAGGTCGGTTTAGGGGTGGGGTGCGGCACATCAACGAATTTAATTAAGGTTCTGCATCACACCACAAGTTTTCCAGGCGTGTATTTATGTCACAATGCAATATCGCCCGAGGCAGCTGGGTTGAGCGAGGGACAACACGAATCGTCCCTCTTCAGCTAACTTCTCAGGATGAACCACTTGCGCACTCCGCACTCTTAGCAGTGGTCACCAAGACAACCCTTACACAGCAAATTTTACATTTTAGAGAACTCTGCACATGATAGCTTAATTATACTTGAACACCTAAAGGAATGCAGAAACGTTTGTCTATAATCGATACGCTCACTAAAGTGCAATTTACTAAACTGTGGGCTTGGGCGAGTTGCTGAATAATTCTAGTGTACAGCAGAAAAAAAAAAAGACACAGACGCACGCGTGGGATCTAGTAGACTCCTGTAACTTGCGTGCACGAATCTTATGTCCTAACTGCGCGCCGACATGAGCATTAAAATAAAAACAGCGCTGTTGGTGGCTGGACAAAACGCCCCTTGACTCGCCCCAGCACGTGCATACACAACGGGATTAAACTGGGTTCCACAATTGCAAACCAATGCGTACTTCGCACTGGTGCAAACGCGACAGGCTCTCCCCAGTGGAGAACGCGCCGAGTTTTGTAGGTACGACAGAGCGAAGGTTACTCCTACCACCCTACTGTCAGATAGTGAGACAAGGCGCTCTCGAGTGGCAAAGGAACGAACAGCGACCAATTTTTCGCCCACTTCTCAGCGCGACAAGAAACGAGTTATGAGAAATGGCAGTGGGCTAAGCTGCACTTCGCCTTGACAGCCGGGCAAGCTGCCCATTCACCTGAGCCACCGAAGCCGTCAGGGAACGGTTGGGCCCCCGTGAGGAACACCACGATGTGGTTGATGCTGTCCGGATCGGGGATGTTGATCAGGAACTTGGTCTGGTCGACGTTCTGGAAATCCGTCTGCACCTGAACCGGCGTAGTGGCGGAGTGGTTAGCTTTCAGTTCACTACCCGCAAAGACAACGTAGTACTGCAATCGACGTATACGCACCATACGCCCGGTCACGATGGCCCCGAAGATGCTCATGATGCCGGCCGGAACGACGAATTCCCCGGATTTCTCTCGAAGTATCTAGCGGAGGGCGTTCGCCTCGTAAACCATGCTGCTTCTCTCTCTGCCCACGCACTCAAAGCGCAAATTAAAAAAAAAAAAAACTACAGCAATGATGATGATGATGAGATAAAAGGATGTAAACAAGTAATAAAAACAAAACAAAACAGACCACAAAGTTTTATAGCTGGAGTGAAAAAAATAATTAAGCCATTTTTTTTAAACGTAAGTGTCGTCTGTTTGTTTTGTGAAACTACGTGCGCGAGCTTTGTTGTGGCGTTGCGGTCAGCTGATCGCCGCCACATGATCGCGCTCTTCGAAGATCCTTCAAGAATGCCGTTCGTTTGAAAGTGAGAAAATGACAGACCGCGACTGATCGCCGCTGCGATGTCGCGCGCACAAGGTAACTATTCTGCGGTGCATAAAGCCGGGTGCATAATAGAGTCTCCAGTTAAACTGTTAGCATTGGGTGCGAAACGTCCGGATCGCATGTCTTGCTAAAAAGCGATAACAACAAGCTTCAGTTTATGTGGGACGTTGTGGCTTGTCAGATAACCATATCGGGGTTTCACAAGGAATCCCTTCATTCTCCCATAAAAGCCGTTTCGAACGATTGAAGAAAAGCTAGCACAAAATCATGTCATGGGCTGCCACAGATCGCACTTCCAAAAGTGGAAAGGAAAAGGGTCGAAATTTAAGATACATCATGTTGCCGGCGCTTTCTTCTTTAAATCTTGTGGATGCGTCCGAAAGTGGCTGTTGCTTAATCAAGCGCTCCTGTAGACCTTTTGTATTTCTATCTTAGTTGGATTTGCTTTCCCAGCAGAAAAAAACCATTGGATGTCCAATTGGACCTGTCCGAAACAGCACTGGACCATTTGGAACCAGCTGCACTTCCAAATGGTTCAATGGGGTTTTAAACGGGTCCAAGTGGACTTGGAATTTTTTTTTTTTTTTTTGGCTGGGTTCCCTTGTGGGAATCGAAAATCTGAAAAGAATAACCGCGATGGAGCAAGTCGAGCAATGAAGACAGCTATCGTGATTGTGGGCCGACTTGTGCGCCATATAATAACTTCAGGTCGTCGTTCTTCTCGTTAATTTTAGCCTGTCTCCGAGAGCTGCACCTAATTGTAATCAATCTCTTCTTGAGCTCAAATGTGAAGACCGCTGTTTGACAGATATTTGCCAAATTTGGGCATCTAACCGAACCTGTCGTTTTCATATGGACCATCCAGCCGTTATTTTTTCGGAAACATCCAGGCAGCTGTATAGCCACGCTGCTCAAACTTGTTGCAGTGCTGGTTTAGAGCTGCGCGTACCAGCAGTAGGGAAAACAATGCAGCGGCATAAAGGCGGGAATCAGCCAATAAGGGCATCCATTACACCAACAAAACAGGGCTTCCAGTCCTGTACAGTCCTGGGGCTGTCCAAGTGCTCCCCGCAAATAGCAAGTGCCACAAGAATGCGAGTGAAAATCGAACGCCGGACAGTCCCGGAGCAATCTATGTTCCAGTGTTACTTTGAGACATTTGCACCCTGCATTGTATGAAAGAGACAATATGCTTTGGGACTACGTTTTTTATTACATCGTTGTCAACACTGATAGCAGGCAGCGCTGTAGAAGCTAAGGCGTGTTTCTTGCAGTTTGTTTTATTGCATACTGCCAGCCACCTGTTGGCAGCCAAAGCAGGAGTGGTTGCATAGTTATACGTTCGACACTGCAGTGCAGTGGACAACTCGCGCATTACGGCGAAAAACGTCACCAAACAAGGCAGGTACAAAATTTCCTGGGTAAAAGAAAGGAATAGTGTGTAACACAATGGCTAACAAGCACTCTTGGGCCAGTACAAGCCGGCTTCCTAGATAACATACACAGGTTAAATGTTAGACAATGTCTACCAGCAGGATGCAATTACATTGGTTGGCATCCTGCGGAAGGAACTTGGCTCTGTTTATTACAAACGCACATTGACAGCCGATAAGAAGGATTCCCGGGTGACGAATTTGGTGACACTTTTGTAGCAGTGTGTTCCAATTGGATATAGTTCATGGTAAAAAAGAAAACCGGTGCGCATCTGCTTTAATACGGGGCATTTCAATAGTCCAACACGTTCGCTGCGTGTTTGACGCAATGTTTGTTGCTTGTTTCACTTCTCGCTGCTCGCTTCCTTTCGGAAATCATGCGGAAGCTATTTCTTCCGGTGCATCGTGTTTTTGTTGGCTGCAGAGGGCGCAGCAGCTAGCGGAGTAACATGCAGCCGCGAGGCGTCCGGCGTGCTGGCCGTGTACCTGTCCTCATGGGACCACGTGATGGGACCCCAGCTGGTGTTCCGCTGGCGCATGCAGTGCCCCGGGGGGGCGACCGACGGCTGCGGGGGCCCCCACTTCCTCAAGTGCCACCAGTTCCTCGAGAACCCCGAGGGATTCCTCGCCCGAGGGGAGGCGCCACAGCAGGTGACCTCGGCCCGCCCGCTGCATCTCCTTCTTTTTTAAAGCGAAAGCTATTTAAAGGGGCCACGCAGACAAAACACAAGTTTGGTTCGTTCGAAAGAATCATACTGAAAGAATCATACTGTTAGAATCATACTGACACCACTTTTAACGCACCCTTCGCTCAAATAAGCTACATAATTAGGAAAAAAGGGAATGGCCATGCAACCCACTAGCCCATTTCCCACAACAAAACCTATGATGTTATACGCGCCAGCTCTGCGATTGACTGAGGCCGGCAAAAGCAAACTCAAATTAGGCAGGGCTTATAATTAAGCGCCTGCCAAAGGAAGCTGTTTGCACTTAAATGTACAGCATATTCATTTTACAGCCGTAAGAGAGGTGGAGTAAACAATGAAAGTTACGAAAATACAAGTACCGTATAAACCGGATTATAGGTCGACCCGGTATATAGGTCGACCCCCTACCTTGAGGTGGGAAAAGTTGACAAAAAAATAATTTGGCACAGAAGCGCACTCACAATGTCTATATTTATTTTCGACGCCCGTCTGTCACTGCCACTCACTATGCCTGCCGAAGTCACTCGTCCGAGCTCTCAGAGTCGTCCGAGGATGACTGCTTCGCACTGTCATCTTCCATGCCATCAGGCGCGTTGCTGATGGAGCACTTCCTGAACGGTCGTGTAACCATGTCGTCGGACAGCAACTGCCCAGAGAAGGACACCCAGCTTGACACGGTCGCAACCGGCCCGTATAGGTATTTTTGTTGTCGCCGGCTATCCACTCATTGTACAGTTCGCGGAGCCGGTCCGCGCATGGCCTCCGGAGCGATCGTGAGCGAAGTTCCCGGACGAAGTCCGCCACTTTGTTCTCCAACTCGGGGTGCACCGCTTGACGTCCACAGAACGATCGGTTTCGGGGGTTGCACGCGCACAGCTTAGCTTTCTGGCTCCGCCAGTACCGCACACTTTTCTCTGAAACGCCTAACTGGCGTTACGCCGCCATATTCCCATTCTGCTCGGTGGCTCAATCGCCGTCAGCTTAAACGCCGCGGTGAACTGGCGTCGACTGCCGCCACTCATCTCGGAACAGAGACGTACAGAAATGTACGCACGCACGCGTAATAGACGAGTAAAAGACGAAAAACTAGAGAAAAGCGAAATCAAACAAAGGCCTGATAGAGCGAGAGAGCAGTCCGACACGAATGGCGATTGGCGACGGACTACACTTGCAAATTGTTGCCAAACAAGGATTTACATTCTGCCAATGACCGCTATATAAGACGAGGGGTGACTTTTGTGCGGATTTTTTTGGAAAAAAACTCGACCTATATTCCGGTTTATACGGTAAGCATAGAAGTACCGATGCACACTGCTGTTGGTACTGGGTGCACTATGTTTGTTTTAGCTGCACAGCAGCCCGCCGCTTTGGAGTTGTCTTACACGACACTGGCAGATTGGCGTAAGCGACGCTGTCTTACGCGATTCTGTTTGTCGAGCATACCCCATGTTTCATGAAACAATTACTTTTTGTAGTAACAAAAACAAGCCAGGTGCAAATGCAGTCAAAAACAAAGCAACGGCGGACAGCGGTCCGCGGCTGAGTATAGTAGCGCCACCTGGAAGGACTGACAGTAAGCAAGGCTGCAGAGCCTAATGACGCACTGGAAGTTCGTTTGAATACCCACCTTTGTGACTTCGTGGCAGACGTCACAAAAACACACAACTTGGCGGAAGAATCAAAATTTTAACCTAGATTGATTAACCTAGAAAATTTTAACCTAGATTGAAATCTTTCGAATAAAACCAACTTGTGTATTTTCGCTGCATGGGCCTTTGAAACTTGAGTTCCATCCATGCCTAATGCCATTCAAAACTCGGTGTGGCTGAGTGGAGAGGAGGAAAGCGCTAGGCCAAGAAGTGTGAGGGAAGGTGGCAAGGAGGCAAGCGGAATGCCCGCCTCAAGAAAAAAACACTTCCCGTGGTTGTAATCGAACTCGGACCCTTTGCGTTATGAAGCCGGCATCTATCTGATTGCACTGTCATTGAATTTGGAACGCTCAGCGTTTCCTTTATGTTCGTAGCGCGGGCGTTGGCTTTGGATTTTGGCCTTGGACTTCAGCCATGAAGACAAAAGGAGGAGCCATGAAGACAAAATGTTTATTAGAATGACTGCTTAGTCCCGATAACAATGATACCAATATCATTGCAATATTCAAACAAATAATGGAGATATTATAGAAAACGTGTGAAGCAGTCGCGACCCCCTAGCCAATTTCCCGCAACTTTTCATGACGTCACGGAACCTTGTTTGCGCAGTTGGCGGCCGCCTAACTGACCTGTCGCGACGACACATGACTGGGCATCTGTAATGGGGCCTCTAGTTCCATTTGACCGCATCACTTGAATGCTAAGGTACAGTTAACGCCCTGAAAATTATGTTTTATTGTTGGCCCGTATGTCGTCATTCTTGCTCATAACACGTCACTGTGGCGCAAAATTTGAAAGTTTTTAAATACTTCTTGCTTTTTTTTTCGTTAAAAAAACATCTTTTGTGGCTGTAATGGAGCTGAGTGAGATACTGATCCTAGTTCTTTCAAATTAAACAAAGTTGTATTCTCTCTTCGTGGCTCCTTTAAGCTAGTGAAGACACAAGCTCCGCTGTTTCCTCAGTCTGCACATCTCAATTGCAAAATTGGTGGCCGAATTTTTCTTTGGCGCAGTGGCGGCTCCCAAGCTACTATCTGGCAGGTCTCTATGACATCACAGTCTTGCTTGTGCGATTGGTTGGAGGCCCCCGTCCGAAGCTACCACTAAAAAACGTGACGGCAGTGGTAGTGGGGCCTCTAGTTCTGTTCAATCGTATCACCACTTGAGGACTAATGTGTAGCTTAATCACTGATGAGTACGTTTTTAGTGTTGACCCACATGCCATCACTCCTACCCATAACATGTCACTGTAGCGCACAATTTGAAACTGTTTCAATACTTCTTGCGTTTTTAGATGCGACTGCATCTCATTCACTCGCCTTGTCCCTCCATACGGCGTTGTTGTTGTCCGTCCACACCCCTCCCCCATTCTCCTCGCCGCGCGAGCTGCGCTCTCCGCCGCTCACCCCCTCTCCTCTCCGATAGCGAACACTCTCTCGCGGGGGGCATTGGATTGGATTCGATTGGGCTGGGTTGGGTTGGCTTGGATTTGGATTGGATTAAAGCGGATTGTGTTGGATTGTGTTGCGTCATATCCGCGCCACATTGCGTCATAGCCGCGGTCGTTCCAGCACCGGCCAAAGAAATAAAGAATACGTCATACGCGTTCCTCACACGTTTCACGCAATTAGAGAATCAACCCAACGGAAACAACAAGTGAATCCCGAAGATGCGTCGCATCTCCACAGGGTTCCCCTCTCGCGGGAAGGTGGGGTAATTTTTTCCGTTAAAGAAAAGTTTCTCATGGCTGTAATGGAGCTGACTGAGCTACCCAAGGCTGAGTTACTCGTTCAAACTAAACGAGGTTGTATTTTGTCTTTGTGGCGCCTTTCAGGCCTCCCGGCGAGGTGAGGAGGAAGAAGAAGACGTGCACGCTCCCAGTGTGCTGCAGCTGCTGCACGGTGGTTTAGAGCGTCGCGGTACCCGGTCGTGCCTGCTGCTGCTGCCGGACAAGGGTGCCGCCCTGCACGCCGTGACCTTTGCCCTCGCCGCCCCCGTCTGCCTGGCCGCCCTGTTCCCGCTCAGCACGCTCGCTGACCTCTGGCACCTGGTCAGCTTCACCGACCTGGCGCTGGCGCGTGTTGCGCTGGTCTGCCGCACGCCAGGGGTGAGAGCAGCGTTGGTCCGGACTCTGTTTCACTAATTGTGTACAGCACAGTGGAAGCTTGGAGGAGGGAACAGGCATTGCTGATAACATGCAGAAGGAAGCAGTCTGATGGCGTGTCAGCTGCATCTATGTAGACAATAAATAGTTGTCACACCACATAGCCTCATTTGAAAGGCGCTTGTCAGCTGCATCTATGTAGACGGACTTGCGAGTAAGGTGTTGTCACATAAATAGTTGTTACACTACGTAGCCCCATTTGAAAGGCGCTTGTACCTGTGCTGATTTGCCTGAAAGCTGCACAAACTTCGGACATGTTTACGTTGCTGAAGCCTTTGAAGAAAGCATGGGTGCGGTGTGGCGAAATATTTGAAGATCCTTGGGACCGCTTACAGGCAATTTATGACTCATCTTTAAAGGGGCAAGGCCATTTCAAACACTGTCGGAACATGAGGTACTTAATAAACTGGCTCACCACAGAGCCTACTGGCCCTGCACTAGTCTGCGGCGCTCTTTTCGTTTTGAGGGCATTGAAGGTTATATCAAGGTTGCCGAATGATAAACCAAGGCTACAGTGTCTCTTAAGGAGGGGATTGCAGAAAGATTAGCCGACTCTCCCTTCCTCTTTTCTTTTTTTTTCACAGAGTGGCAAACTGCCATTATGGACAGTTGTTGCTATGGCTTGCAGTTTGTGCATTTTCAGTACGCCTGCTCGAGTTACTAGGTGTGTACCAGGTATACAAAGCTTCAGGCTCAGTCACAGGCTTCCGCAGTCCTTGATCCGGATGAGATCTGCGCACACCAAAGGCAAGAGTGACCTAATTATAGTCCAACTGCCTTTTTAATGCATAGCATTGAGGGCCCCGTGTCATTAACTGTGAGCAATATGTGCCGTAGCGCCATCTTGCTGTGTTCACTGAAACCCTGGGGATTTTAAAGTGCTGCCCCAACAGATGGCGTGCAGGCAGGAGCAGAAAGTTTTCACCACTCACGGGCATCGCTGGGAGGTACGCTGACATCAGCGCTAGGGTGTAATGCGCTGTAGCACGTTCTTGTTTTTGATACACGCGTGATGGATGCACTGCCGTTTATCTGTGCTAGGCACGCTACAGTCTCCCTCATTGCCAAGTACAGGGGTGAGACAGCTGCGCATATTGCGCAGATTTGATACAAATTTGTTTTCCTGCACCAGGCTGCTCCGAAAGCTTGAAAATTGCAAAAATTGCGCCAAACTGCTCCAAAACAGTCTGAGAGCCAAGGATTTTAACGCTCCCGTCAGTTTTAGTGAGGAAAAATTCTTACTGACGGCATACTTTCCCAGCACCCCCAAGGTGATGGTGTTTGTGAAGATTTAGTTGATTGATCATTCAATGAGAAACTTGCATGAAATTGTCCCTGAGATAAATTTTCGAAAGTCACAAAGTCGGGTTGCACATGTTATATTCTGTACGTTTTTAAAGTTTTCCCATCGAAAACCATTGCAAAGTCCTGTAGAAAAAATACTTATGTGTACTGAGGCGTCAAACTACTTGTGCAGGTTCATGAAAAAAAACGCCATTTTCGGAGCGCCATATCTCTTGGTGTGGTGGAGATGTGAAAACGTGGCCGCAGGGCGAAGCAGTTGCTTGTGGTTCAGACAAAATGCTCTTCGCCGATTTCTACCTTGTTTTTAGTTATGGGGGTGGCTGGGTTTGCATTTAGTTGTTTGATCTGTTGCAGGAAGTTGCGGGAATCAAAGGACGGGAGTTCAAAAACAGCACGGCGCCCGCGAATTCTCCATGTTGCGGCCTTGAGTGTGAGGCCGGTGTGTGCTTGAAGTGAAATTTCAGATTCATTGTGGTGTTATGAAATGCTGAGTTATTGCTGCCTTTGAGAGCGAGCTTGCGAGCGGCGGCAATTGGACGATCGACGCTGCAGAAGTGGCGGCGCAGGCTTTATCGCCGCAAAATGTTCAAGCAGTGTCCGATAGCGGGGCGGGCTATTATTTCACGCTAGAAATAATGGTTCATTTATCTGAAGTGAAATTTAATGCCAAGAGGGAGGTGGCTAAACATACCAACGTTACTCAAATCACGATCGTAGTGAACATGCACCTTGGTGATTGAAAGCGGCAACTATGGGTGCGATGACTAGCTGTCACCTCACTTAGCGCAACCTTTGCCGTGGCTCTACACTTGTGCGTAAACCCGAGCCTGGGATTACAAAAATAACAATTTCAGCATTCACATGATAATAAAAATGCCTTACGATTGCTTAGTTTTTCAATTCGATATTTTGAACGGCACTCCACGCTATCTATGCATAGAGCCTAAGAATTTAAAAATGGTTTGTAAAAAAGAAGTTAGGTTCGTACCTTGTGATACTCTAGAAAAAACTTTATTGAAAGGCTGTTTCAGTGTTATGTACGTTCAAAACTGATCAAAAAGTGCACTTTCCAAGTTTCCAGAGTTGCCAAAAATTTGGTTTTTTAGGCTCCTAAGGTGAAATAATAAATGTTGTTCTTCTGCTCCAAATCAAGGTTCCTCTGCTCCAAAATCGAGATTTCGCTGCTTCAAAAACTGCTCCCAAATCTGATTCAGCTGTGTGACCCCTGCGAGTATGATAATGCTATCGCGTTGCAATTTAAAGATGAAGTTTGAGCGTCCTGCAATATTCTTTTTCGTCTTTTCAGCGCGAGCTCATGAAGAACCTGAGCAGTGCAACGTCGCTGCTGCACCGTTACTTTCAGCTGGCCTCCTCCCTGCTTGCCACTCGGACGCTGGACCGCAGGGTCAGTCTCAACTCCACTACCCGGGCAGAAACCTTGACTCCCAAGTTGTCAATTTTGCTAATATGTACTAGGCTCACACTGTTGAATAACCTCAGAGGCTTCTCATGCACAACCATGCTTTTATTGTATAGTTAGAGTACAAAATGAGCATTGGGTTCTATGTTTACGATGTTATTTGTGTACAGGTTAAACAGTAATGGCCCAAGGACGCTTCCTTGAGGTACACCGCATCAAACAATTCTTATTGAGTATTGTAGATTATCAGAGTTGTGGAAATGTTTAGAACTTCTGAATATCGAAGCGAATACCACAATATTCGATTAAGCTTCAAAATAAAGAGCGCTGTTCAAGAATGTTGAATAAATTTTTTAAATACGCATTTCAAAATTCAAAAACATGCACCGGTATTCTCTGCTAGCAGCAACAGGCTTTCCTGCACTGCTGCAGTTCCTTGCAGCCAAACAAGCGGCCAAACGACAAGAGAGGGCTGTTTTTTGGGGAGCACCTCTTACTCGTTGGCATTGGGCCAGCTCCGCGTTTTTTTTGCTTCTCTTTCAGCATACTGATGAGATGGTCGCACTCCACCTGCCCTAATTAACACTATTGGCAATCGCTAAATAATCATTCCCATTTGATGATATTATTTGAGAATCACTATTCGCTTAGTATTCACCCTGAAAGCAAGAACCACTATCGCACACCCCTAAAAATTATTTATCTGCATTTTTTTGCACGAGAAAGAAGGATCTAACCAAGAGTAAAGCCAGACCTCCTTTCCTACACTGTTTTGGCTTATAAAACAATACTTTAGGCCATATGATGTGTAACATTTCACTAAAATTTATGAGAATTGAAACTACAATATTTTTCTGTTCAGAACTGTTGAATGTGTATTCTATTTGGTCGAAAGGGCAAAGCTCCATGGAAATGCCCTCCTAAGTACCTATTGAAGCATAGCTTGTGATCAGTCTGTCAAATCAGTTTGATATTATTTCTTGAAAAACGTTTGGGAAGACTGAAAGAATGCTAATGTGTGGGCTTTTCCTGAAGCAGTTTTTGGTTCCTTACTTGTAGAAAACTTTTAACTTTGTTAGTTGTACTATATAAGGCAAGTTACAACCTAAATACATAAACATATAAAAAAAGCCTTGGTTGATGCCTCTGTCATAGGAATCGGTAAAAGACGGAAGTGAAATGTGCAGCAAAATCTGAAGCTGAGCATGATTTGTGGGTCGGCAGCTGTCTTGTGGGTGTGCTTGGCGAACAACGTCCTGCTGGCGGGTCACTTCGGCAAAGGTGTACTGGTGTCATTTCCGTGGCTCAGCGAAATCTTGGTGTATACCGGCATAAAACACTTTCATGTTAAAATATAAAACCCGAAAACGAACAACCCTAAGTATAACGTACTCTTTAGGGCTAAAGATGGTTTCCCCGCGAAAAGACCCTGTGTGCAGGGGTGCACCCTTTACAGGCCGCTTGCTCCGTTGTACCGGCGTCATTTCCGTGACGGATATGACGTCGGTGAAATCTTTGTGTATCCGGGAATAAAACACTTTCGTGTTAAAAAGGTGAGTAGCAATAATGTCAGTGATGATCCCAACTAGCAGACTAAATGTTGTTGGGGGTCTGAAAATATTTAAAATTTTATTTTCACAAACAGGTTCTAAAAACACAACGGAAACACATACCTATTAGAAAAGGTTGAACATGCTGCTTAATGATTGATATCATCAATGTTAAAGGGACACTGAAGTGATTTGTAAACATTGCGGGATTACTAGCGCAAATTGTAGTTCGGAGTCCGTAGGCATTGTTTCGACCACTCTGGCCGTGTTTACGCGAATTTATTTAGTAGAAAAATCAATTCGAAAATGCTGTCCTCCTCTCTTTACGCTCGCCCATTTTCTGTGGCGTTTTCGTGTGACGTCAGCAGGAGATGAGCTGGAAAATGGCTGCGCTACTGCACGGTTCGCCGACCAGCCGACCTACCGATCGAGTCAGTCGGCCCAGCGTTTCGTCCGCCGGCCGCCGACGGGTCGTCGCTATTCGCTCGCTCAATTGAAACTAAGCCACAACACCTTTGTGAATGAAAGAATGTGCCTTTCCTTACTTTGTTAGTTTGTACACTGTGTCAAACTTAGAGTCCGGGTTGCTCCACACAAGCGCTGCACAAGTGCACATGCGACGCTTCGCTGACTTTACGCTAGTAGGAAAATCTAAGGCCAATTGAAGGCGGGAGAAGAGTCAGCGAAGTCAATATAGGTACTAAGAAAATAAAATCAACCGAAACTTTTACCGTACAGCGCAAAACTAGGGAGCAGGAAGCACTTTTTGCGCTGGGTAAACAAGCACAGCGGTCAGCAGCACGACTGCACATCTGCGAACGCTTTTCCGTCAAAGAAATGCAATTGCTAGACGTGAGATATTGTGGAAGTTTGGGGAACACTTACTGCAGGAGTGATATACAACAAATAGTCACATAAAGTACTTAAAATGCCTAAAATAAATAAAAGTGTAAACTGGTCATACATTATAACCCTTATATATCCACACCGGCCAGCGCCGGCTCGTGGTCTAGTGGTTTGAGGCGCTGGAATTTGTATTGAAAGGCGCAAGTTCAAATCCCCGAGGGTACATGTATTTATTATTTTTTTTTTGTAAGTTGATTTTTTCGTATGCGGCCGATGTTTTCTGAACTGAGTTCACCATTTTTGGGCCGTAACGTTCACTGCTCCACGAGCGAGATCGCAGAACGCGCGCATACTGACAATGACGCGCTAGCGAGTTCTCGTTGGCGTGCTGTTGCCACAAGCACCGACTGCTTGCGGGCAGTGGACCCAGGCCTGAATCAGCACACCCTTGGCCTGGTGCGAACTAGCTTTTTACGAACAGACATGAGTGAGGCAAGCTCCGAATATGCGGGAAAAGTGCATGGCATTTGAGAGTCTGCGGTGACGCGGAGGGCGTTCATCCACTGCGTAGGCCTCGTCTAGTGATTTCTACGATTCCAAGCCGCCCTGGGAGGTTTATCTTAGACATCTGACAGCCGACAACATGGCAGAAGCGCGGTACGGCGATAATTGAGAAATCGAGAATGCCCATCCAACAACGCCATCAGATGTCAAGCATGTTGTTTTACAGAACCGAAACCGAAACCGAAACTTTTGATTGCTAACCTTGGGCATCGTCCAATTACGGTGCCCCCCCCTCCTGACGTCACAGCCTTTAGTTGGTGCGGCCGCCGCAAACCACGCATAGTAGTTTTTCTTCTTTCGCGCTTTGTAAAATAATTACCGATTTGTCAACCGGATAAACGATGAATAGTGTGTTAATTTGAGCCAGTCTACACAGTGCAAGCAAAAACGGGAGCTTGACAAATTCACTTCAGTGTCCCTTTAAAATGCGTGATAGTGCAGTTTATTTTATGCTGCATAGGTCACTCCCGGTACCATGTCTTGCGAGCTATGTTTACGCAATTTTACGTTGCCCAGGGTTACCCATTCGTCTAAAAAGCTTTACGAAAATGTACGGAAACTGAGCTTTACTTTACAAGGTGGCGACACAATTTGCCCCGAGATACCAGATTTAGTTTTTGAGAGTTCACTCAGAGTTGCCAACCCCACAAGATGGAGCTCCTTTAATGATTGAGTCTGAGCTAGTTGGTATTCTATGATCCGCCACAGCTAATTAAGTGCAGAAATTTTCATACTAAGGACATGACAGGCAAGTATAGGTGCTACCTTGTAAATTAATTTTATTTACCTAGCGAGACAAATACATTAGGAAAGAAAAAGAGCACACAAGCACAAAGAGGTTATACAACTTATGTTCTGCACTTTTAACCCCCTTTCTTGGCTGATTCTGTCGTCCCACCTTCTGCAGGCATCGGTGAATGCGCTGAGCCGAAGTGACCGACTACCCGAAGAGCTCATTCGCCGAGCACTGCAGTCGCATATCCAGACGCACCGCTGCTCGGTCGTCATTGGCGACAATGTTGCACAGGTTGGTTGACAACATTCTCTCCCCCACAACACTTGCTTTTTTTCACTGAGAGCTTTTTTTTTTTTTTTTTTTTTACTTCGTGCGGTAACTTTTGGGGTGGCAGAAGCCGCATTGCAAAAGTAACTCGTAGATGGCGCCACATGCTGTGCTGGTCTTCAGAGACATTTGTGACCTCTGAAAGGAGACACAGAAGAGCGCTTGGAAGAAGAAACCATCGGCCGGACGTGGTTTCCGACATAAGTCTCTTTCATTCCTCATTTTTAGGGCCCCTCACTTTTTGCGGTGGAACATGTCAAATTCTGCGATTATAGATAGGGGAATCTGCAAAATTCCGCGACAACATTGAAATGGCATAAGGTACATGTAACAGTTCATTTATTAGACACTTCAGACTCCTAACATGCTAGATTTTATTTACAACTGAAGGAAGCTGTTGTGGCTGAGCATCTGGTGATGCTTTGTGCTTTCTCCACCAAGAGAATGGAGCTTGTGAGTCACGATGTCACCATAGCGACTGAATGACTTTTCTGCGTCAACAGAGTTGATTGGCACTGACAGGTATTTTAAGGGCAATGGAAGAAAGTGTTGGAGTCAGGAGTTTCATCCCAGCCCAGAAAGCCAGGACATCAAAATCTTCACCTGGCTTTTCTTGTTTAGAAAGAAATTGTGCCAAGTGCCTGTCACTAGACTTGAGGTCTTGGGCAGACTGCAGGACACTTGCCATTCAGCAGCTAGGGCTATAAATCCAGGAACGACCCCAAACTCTGATCTCTTCTCTGAGAGGCACCCAACTTGCTGGGGGTCCAAGCACCTCACACTCTTGAAGAACTTCCAAGTGTCAGAGTTCTCCAAGTATACTAGTGCCTTGCTAGCCGCTTTACTCATTGCATCCTTCATTTGTTTGCAATCTGACCGGCCTTGTCATGTGCAATGTTCTCTTTCTGTGGCTATGGCTAAGCCCCTTAATTCGGGTGGAGGCTGCACCACCTAGCCTCTTTTATTATTTGATAAGGTAGTAATACGCAGATGCAAATTAAAATTTTCAACAGTAAAAATGTTGCAGACAATTAATAGAAACCATTTTGCTATTGCTAATAAAAAATACCACTTTTCCACCATATTTCACCGAATATATCGTTTTGGGGGCTTCCGCGAAAACACTCCAATTCCGCGATTTTTCGCGGAATTGCGGAAAGCTAGGGGCTCTACTCATTTTAAACTGCTCCGTATTTGTATTGCCCACAGGATTTCTATTGCAAGAGCAGTTTGCTTTGACCATGCTGTTAATTACGTTGGAACAGAGGATGTTCCCTCTACAACATCTGTGGACTGTGTAAGGTTTCTTGCCAAATACTAAGAGAATACCAGTGTTCAGGTGACCAAGAAACCTTTGGTCAGCAAGAGAATGGTGGCCGTCACGTCACGCACAACCACCCTGCAACACTGGCCTCAAGTGAACAAACTTTGTTAAACGTACGGCAGTGGTGGCGAGCTTTCCCTGCAGTTCCTCAGTTTCTTTTTTTTTTTTTTTTTTTTTTTTTTTTTTTCATCTTTCATCAGCTTCAGATTCGGAAACCAGTCATTCCGTGCATGAAACGTTGATGTTGACGAAGGCTGGGCATAGTTAGGCAAACTGGAAAATCACCGTGCCAATAGTGTGCCTACAACATCATTGCGAATGAACGGAAGCGTGCACTTTTACCATATTTGCACGGCTCTAACGCGCACCCTTTTTGGGGGGAAATGTAGCCTTCAAGTTTGTGTGCTTGTTGCAATTGGGTTCAAGACCGAAATAAGCCTTGAAGCGGCCAGCAACATTTCCATGGATGCGACTTTTCCCAAAATCCAACTAAATCCAATCAAAAACAACCCTCCAACATTACGGCAGTAAATTCTAAAAATTTCGGCGCCCCTATTTCTCAGTGGGAATACCTTAGTCGGCTGTTGCACATTTTCTCCGCTGCTGCAATTTGCATGACACGTCTAACACCCATTATGAAGGTCGAGGCATTTGAAATTGCAAACACTTCCGATGTTCCCCGGTCCAGTTTTATATCCAGCAGGAGCTGGATAAGCAAGTTTATGAATCACATGAGTGATTTTTTTCTGCCACAGTTGCATGTGTCAAATAAAACATCTCCTGCCACGTGCATGGTGTCGTATTGTCTAGATGTGTGCCAAATGTGCCAAATTGGTGTCAAATTATTTTATCGAATTTCTCTGCGTAACGTGCCTGCATGTTACAGTCAGGGGCATGCTACAATCGTGCAAATACGGTACTCATCAACTCACTGACTTGACTTTTTTCAAGCTAGTTGCCCACCCTCTACCTTCCAAGTGTCAATGTATACAGCACAGTAGCAGCCCTCATCTCCTGGTGGCTGACAGCCTCAATAACTCTCTTCCCCCCCCCCCCCCCCCCCCCCCCCCCCCTTAAAAAAAACTAACGCTTTCTGCCAAAAGTTAGCTGCTCAAGAACCTCACTTATTATGAGGGCTGCTTGGATTTCCAGTAGATGGCGCTTTTTTTTTCTAAGGCCTTTGGCGTCACCAGGTGTTGCTGATTACTACGTGAGGTGCATATTTCATTGTTAGAAGACACTGATTAGGAGTATTTGAATGACTGCCACTGCAAAGGAGGAGGCAACATCTCGCCTTCTAGAGCAACCATCACAGCAGCAAAGTTGCACAAATGAGGTTTTGGACCATAAATGAGGTTTTGGACCATACTCATGCACCATACTTGGCATTGTCCAACTTTTTCCTCTTTGCAAACTGGACTAGAAAATTTGAATTGGTGGGACAAGGTTTTTTGTTGTTGTTGGTGAATGAAAAAAACTGCCACCTCCAACGAATGTTTTACCACCCTTGACACAGCATGCTTCTGTGATGACATGAAAAAACTTCCAAGCTTACAGGAACAAGTCACCCCTGTAGACACAGCATTTATGAAGACAGTAAGGCCTCGTCATAACAAACTCCCTTGATTGGAATCCTTGCTTTAGTCAAAGTTTTTTTCATGGCCAGTACAGAGAGTGCAAATGAAAGTTTTCTGTCAGTGGAGTGTTTCTAAGGAAATGCTTAATTTGTTTGTTTCTATTTTTTTGGTGCTGTGCTTATGAGAAGGCCCCCCCAAAACATTTCTGGTCAAGAAAGTGATTGCGTGCGAGCCTTCCGAGATGCCTGCTGAGATGCATGTGGCGTGTGCCTACAGGTTGAGCCCGCCCTGCATGCCCTGAGGGGACTGTTGGACCATGAGGAGCTCTTCTGTTCGCTCTGGGGTGATGCCTTGGAGCCTTCCTACCTGCCGGGGCTTCAGCTGCAGGCAAGTACCGACCGCCTCCTGTTCAGCTGCCAACTTTAAAGGGGCCTTGAAGACAGAAGTCAAGTCTGGCTCATTAAAAAGACTGCTTTGTTCTGGTAACAATGACACCAATTCTTATATTGAAACTTTGGAGGAATAGTTGAAATATTAGGGGAGAGAGATAAAGCAGTGGCGACACCCCGCCCATCGTTCTGGCGATTTCTCTACGCCATAGCAGAATCTTGTTTGTGCGATTGGTGGCTGCCGATCTAAGCCACCACCAAGAAACATGATTGGTCAATTGTAGCATAGCCTAAATTTCTCCTTGATCATGTCACTTGGATTCAAACGTCCAATTAGCACGCTGATAACTGTGCCTTTGTTGCTGGTCTATATTGTTATGGGGCCACAGGATGCAGGACATGAACCATGAGAGATGCGAACGATGTATTTACACCATGTACATGGTGACTACTCGAGCACTCGAGTGCGGTTGTGTGGCGGTGTCATTATGCGGCGGAAACGTGCTTTCTGTAACCAGTCGGTGGTGTGCAGGCGATTGTCTAAAGAAAAGCTCTGAGGCATTTGAGGGTAGACATAGTAGCAGGCTATGGCATTCACTGCCTCGAGTACATAAATGCGCAGTTTATTGGAATGGTGGATCCCACTGGTCGTGTTGGAGCGGGTTTTCTTGCCTTGCGAAGGAACATTGTGTGTTTGGCTGATTGACATGGAGTGTGTCTGGATTTTTTACTGGTATAGTTGTATTAAGTCAGTCTTGAGTCAAGAGGACATTTAGGGGCATTCTGAATAAATAAATAAACATAAAAATTAGGGATGGGCGAATATTCGGAATTGTCGAATATTCGATCGAATAGCTCTCTATTCGTTATTCGCTTCGATCCGAATGCAGGTATTCAATATTTTCGAATTATTCGATGCTCCCGAATAGGCAGCTGAAAGCCAAGCTTTTCGGTCAAGCTTTCCGAGAGTTACCCCAGGCTTGGCTCAAGACCCACCGACGCGGACATTTCTATTATCAGTGCCGGCACTGCCGAGTTGCTGCCTTGCCTAGAGGTTCGACGATGCTCTCGGCCGCCAGCACACTTTAGGTTAAAAAAAAAAAGGCGGCACTGAAACGACACCGCTCCGAACATCGCGGCACCAAGCCAGCAGACTTGTACAGGCCGCCATTTTGAATAGGCATGCCGCCATTTTGAATAGGCTCGCACAGCGCGGCAGTGCTAAAGTGAACTAGAAGAGGGTAGTGGGCTTACTGGGCCTGGCCGCCTGACGCAGTTTATGTCGCATCCGCAGGGTGGCGCCACAAATCCATGCAATGTAAGGCCTCGATGCTTTCGGTTGTCCGCCAGCGAGTGCACGATGGCGGGGTGATACTGTTCGCAAGAGTAACATTTAAAAGAAGTGTATTTCTCTGGCGCGTATTTGATGCGAAGGAGCGATGGCTAGTGTCGCGCACATTTGCAAATTCAGTGGTTCGTTTTACAGCCGAGAATTGGCAAGAAATCTGTGCGCAACAGCGGATGTGTTCTGCTCTTGCCAATTTCGTTTTTTTTTTTTGCACAGCCTGCCTCCGCAAAACTTTAGTATTTGCGTGACAAAACTACACATTACGTTGGCCAGCTTGCCTGGTGCTATGTAGCTTTCTTCTCTTTCATGAAATATGCTTTATAAAAAATCAACCGCAAGCGGGACCTCATACTGCGCAACAGGCATCTTGTGATTACGGCCGATATTGAGCAGATCATTAGCGCATAATGGAGGATTTTTAAGGACGTAGCAACAGTTCTCATATTCTCGCAGGTTACGGTACCACGCGCAAAAACCAGCCTGGGTGGTGCTTGCTCATGGAAGTCGTAGTAAAGTCAGCGGCTACGTTATTTGCGCCAGATCTCGACCCCGCTTTTTTCGGCGTGTATTAGTTTAACTATTACAGCTCCCGAAAGACTTGAGTTGACCAAAGCAGGAATATAAATTGATTTCTCTCTATGATTAACTCGTATAGCTATGTAAATAAATATGATGCTGTCGTAGCAACAGAATTTTGGTTTTGATCAATGCTCATATGTCTGAGCATTTTATAGTTCTGATTTTTTATATTTATTATTACAAGCATATTTTTGTTCTATATTTTCCCGCACAGGTCCAGTAAGGAAAGAATCTTTATCTGTGATCCCTTAATGAAAGAATCTTCATCTGTGAACAAAAATTGCACAATATTTATTTACAAGCAACACATATACACAGTAAATTTGGAACGAACACCACGCACTCTTCCTTAGGAGCAACGGCTCAACTTTAGGTGCTTTGCTTTCTGTCGCCTGGCTGACTTCGCCAGGTTTAGCCCCTTCGTGTAGAAGTGCAGTCGTGCAACAACATAGAAATTAATTATTGTTGCAGAAAGTGTGGGAGCGTGAGAGGGGCAGCCAATCTCCCGAAGGAGCCGCTCCTTCACAACTGCTAGAACATCAATAATGCTGTCGGCATGCAGCTGATGATGGGAGAAGCACTCAGTAAAGATATCCTCCAGCTTCCTCACAAAGCCGAACAGCAAGCCAGAGGGGTACAGAAGCCCCCCTTTGTCACAAAAATGTGTTAGTCGAGCAAGCTGGAAGTCTTCTCCGGGGGAAGGCATAGTGAGAAGTTTTATACAGGCTTGGCAACTGGTCTTGATAATGCACTTTCTTGCAACATAACCAGCAATGTGAAATATGAGCCTGTTATCGCTTCTGACAATGTGTTGGTTGTGGTCATGAGACTTGCCAGACACTGAAAGCGATGGCTGAGCTTCTACATTGGCTACCAATGGTGAAGGCTCACTTTCTGCACATGGCGTACCATTCACACAATCGCCCACCTCAAGCAGGGAGCCTAGAGTGCTCTGATCGCAATTGCCTTGGCTGACCGTCTTTACTAAGCCATAAAAAGAAAGGCAATTCACAATAACTAGAAACTGACTAGGGGTTGGGTGGTCATTGCTTCCTGATGCGTGTCTCACAATACCAAAAAGGTTCTCAAGGGGATCTTGACTAAGTTTTGAGGTCATAAGGAACTTGTACCCAACCTTCTCAGTCAGGTATGCAAGAAGTTCTAAAGTGCTTGTGATGGTGACACGTAGCCCAGCTGCGGTTACGTCACTTATAAAGCCTCCTCCAGTGGCTCTAGCGTGCTTCTCCCATTCAGTAAGGTAGCACAAAAAGTCCTCTAAGAACTTAGACCCCGGTGAACCAGGTCGAAGAGCCTCAGCAGGGTACCGAGACGTCATCACAGATATCAGCCGGTGAATCTTGCTGAAAGGTATGTAACAAAAACAGACAAAACAAATTAAGCGATTACTTCTCTTGCTACAACTGTTGTCTTCTACATGTTCCATAACAAATGTACTAGTTAATGAAGAAGGCACACTTGTGAATTAATTTGATTAAAACAGGCTTTGCGAAAAGGTAGGAGATTTTTTTACCTGAAAAACTCCTGTGTTGCACTGATGCTTCCAAGCTTGTCTTTGAAGAGATGAAAAGCTTGAAGTACCTTTGTGCCAAAAAGTTGGAAAGCATAACTAACACGCATCTTCTCGAAGTCGTTAGGCTGTAGGTGACTTAGCGTTATCCCGGGCATGACTTTCAGGGTCACATTGGATGAGTCGATGTCAAAAGCTTTTTTCACCGGCTGCATGTCAATCTGCAGAGAAATTTGAAGAATTTATTAGAACGTTGTACCTGTCATTTCAAGCAGGCACGGAGTTGGATGTTAATTGCTGAAGACACATAATACTGAAACCCATTATCATGAGTACAAAGAATTTTATCAGCCTCTTACAACAGCCCTCGAGAATTTGTTAATGTATTTACTGTATACCCAACAATATGCCTGACAAATGCAATCAACAACCAATTAACTTGGTTCTATGTTATTACCATACAGGTAGCATAAGCGTAATTTGGCTAAGCTACTGATAGCAACCAGTTACCGAAAGAAAATTAGTTGCTGACTCACGTGGCCAGAAGGGGTGTTGAATCCAGAAATGAGGAAGGCGTTGCGCAGGCATTTAATAAGGTGCGGGAAATCTGATACGAAGAACAGATGTCTTGAAGCATCACTAGGGTGCTGGACTTTACAGTTGACAGAATTTGCAGTTCCCCGTACTCCCATGATCTTCCACATTCTCTTGTTCCAGCTAGCACCGTCTGTGGTAACAAAGTCCACGAAAAGTCCACTCTTTTCAGCCAGAATGGTTGCTTCGATTACAACCTTGGCAAGTGTGTCCCCCTTCATGTTCCCCTTCGTGGCAAAATAGCCAATGATTTGGCTCCATTTACCTTGAAATGGGACAAACAAAATCACCATTCCGTGGTCACTAGGTGTGCTTTTGTCTTTTTTTGTGGTAAATGGGCCTAAATCCACAAAACCTTCTACCACACCAGACTTTTTCACCGATAGGTGTTCAGAAAGTTTTAACTCATCAATGAGCAAACCTCCATGCCTCTTGTAGGCGTCCATATCGGCTGCTTTCACTTTCAGCATCCTCAAAACCTTCTCACTGAAGCCAAAAACAGTCCGATACACAGATACGTAGCGTTTCAAGGTTGACTTGCTTGGCAGGGACAGGATGTGGTTTTTTCGAAGGTGTTCGTAGAGACGAGGGCTCTTCATCTTCATCAAGATGCAGTCCAAAATCCAGCTTTTCGTAAAGCGTACACCCTTAGGCTTCACCTTTGATGCTGCAAAGCATTGCTTAACAGCCTCTTGTTGTCTCGGAGGAAGGTTTGAGATTTGCTCCAGCAGAACTTCTTCCTTTTTGGTCGCATTCTTCTCTTGAAGCCGTCCCAGCTCCTCTTTAGCATGGCTAAGGCGAGTGAAAAGGCGCTTGTTTCTTCTCAGCACTGTCCGCAGTTTTAACGAAGCTGACTTGCAGTTCTTGGCAGCTGTTCGCTGTACTCTGGACCGGCGGGTCAGCAATGCTCGTCTCAGGTAACGGCATGACACACACTGTGTACCTGGAAGAAAAAAATGAATGTGTTATTACCAGATTTCTGGCATCATGCGCAAATAGTGAGCTGCTCTGGCGATTTTATCTGAGCCTCTGAAGTTCAAGTACCAGAATGATAAATACCTGTTTTGGCCACTTGGCCCAGGCAGTTGCTGCTGAAGTAGACGTCTTCGCGTGCTACCGCATGGGCTTTCAGCTTCTGGGTAAGGAGTGCCCCATCATATTCTTGGCACTTGATTGCCCCTGTGCAAAGGCACATGGAGTCCGCTGCTTGTAGAATTTCTTCCGCCACCTGTTTTGTCTCAACGGCACTCTCCTTGATCAAGATGCCTCTGGCAAACACCTTGCAGTAGGTCTTTGAAGGCGAGTCAAAAAACATCACCACTTTTTCGGAGTGCACCTCTGATTTCGATGACAAAACAGACGTACAATACACAACTCCGTCATGTTCCGGAAAGTTGTGCTTGCTCCACCGCGCGGACGGCAGCACCAAATAGTCGAAAACGCTGGCATCGTCCGAAGCTTCTGCAGAGTTCTGCACGCCTGTGCTCTCTTGTCGGCCTGCCTCCGATCCTTGCTCGGCAACAGCAGCAGCGGCATCAGTGTCTGTTGCCGGTGCCGACACGTCAACTTCCCTACCAGCATGAAGCATGCGCTTCGCCGGCGTCCTGCTATTTTCCGCCTTCCTTTTTCGAGGGGCCCTTTCATGCACTGTTTTTTTTGTCAAGTACGCGGGCAAATTAGGTAGAATTGTAGGGACTGCGTCACTTCTGAGTGCTGGCTTCCCTCGCTCAATGCGTACCTCTTCGCCGTTGACGGTATGCACATAATGCCGAACTATGCAACCAGGCTCAAAATGAAGCTCGCAAACAGCACTCGTGTCTTCAAGGGGTTTGTCTGCCCGATGGAGATTCTTTTGCCACTTTTTGCGTAACTCTAAATCCTTCGGGGCGATGAAGAGAGACGGCTTCGTAGCACCCTTCACGTGAACATAGCCCGTTTGGCATCCGGGTGCATAGCAATGGTTTTGCCGGCGCGGTGGCATCTCGAACGATGTCCCTTCGCTATAACAAGCACAGTACGTACCACCACCTCTACGGCATCTTATTTCCGGAATTACCCACGCACGTTGGCAAGCGAAGCGACGCAAACTCGCACGAAGTTGGCACGACAAAACACTACCAGCACGGCGTTGCTTCCATTGCATAGATCAGTGGCGCCACCCTGCGGGCTCTAGGAGAAACGAAATTTGTCGACATGAGAACGGCCATTGCAATGCATGGCTTGGGCGGCTGAGTAAGCCCACTACCCTCTTCTAGTTCACTTTAGCAGTACGCCGCACTAAGCGAGCCTATTCAAAATGGCGGCCAGCCACTTGCGCTTTGCTTGGCTACAGCCGAGGATACTAGTGGCTACAATACTTCTTTTTTTAACGGAGCTTCTAGGCGGCGCTTAAGTCTGCGAGTTTCTAGGCGGCGCTTAAACTTGTGAATGAGCAGCCTGCGGAAACTGCTGCACCTAGAGCATGTGGCGCAACAGGCATTTCTTCATGAAAACTTGTGAATACAGCAAAGGAAAGCTGTGTGTAAGATTTTGCAATAAATGTTCAACTGGTAATAGTTTTACACAATGCTGTACCTACGTGAGTTCTAGTTATTAGAAAAAAATGTGTACATTAGTCAGGTCACAAGTTGCTCATTTGTCTTTGTGATTTGCAATGTGCACTATTCGAACTATTCGATTCGAAATTATTCGACCAAATCACTATTCGCTTCGAATTCGCTTCGAACCTCAAAATCTATATTCGCCCATCCCTAATAAAAATCTGTCTTGATCCAGCTGGTAAACTATTGTGTGTGTGAGTGAATGATTCAATTGAAGGTTCGAAGGAATGAATTGATTGCACTGAAGATGTACTGCATTATTGTGTTTACTCAGGAAGTATGCAATGCAGTGCAGCCAAACGGAAAGAAGGAGTAAGAAAGTTTAGAAAAGAACACGTGCAACAAAATGTGTAGTGACTTCTTAATAAGAAACAAACAGTAGTACGGTAGTTGTCATCTGCTAGCACAGTGTTGCCAGATTGTTTTTTTTTTTTTTTTTTTTTTTTTGTTTTTGAGTTCCATCTCTTTTGGAGCAGGATTATGTTTCACTAGTTGATGCAGATTTAGCCGCTCTGTGTGGAATCTTCTCACTCCTGTCAAGGCTTGGTTGCATATTCGAGATCCACGAGTGGAATTCACCATTAGGTTTTCTTGAAGGGACTTTCCCAGTGGTCAAATTTGGTTGTTGGCAACTTGTTATGACATAGCCTGATAGAACCCGCCGCGGCGGCACAGCGGTCAAGGGGTTGTGCTGCTGAGTCCAAAGACGCAGTCTCGATCCCGATCGCAGTGGCTGCTTTTCTGATGGAGGTGAAAAGCGAAAACGTCCGTTCGTCAATATTTCGGCGCACGTTAAAGATCCCCGGGTGGTCAGAATTAATCCAGAGTCCTCCTCCACTACATCGCACCTCATATCCCAGGTGTAGCCTTAGCGCATTAAACGCCTAAAAATTTGACATAGCCTTCGAGCAGGCAGTGGTCACAGTGGTCCCTTCCCCACATTGCAGGGCCTGGTGCGAGGTTCAACTGGGAGCCCCCTGTCAGCACGCGAGCTCATCTGGTCCCGGCACCCGTCCACCGTGGTGGACGTGGCGCAGGGGCGCGTCTGGCAATGCCCCCTACACGTCGGATACCAGGGGCCACTCACCCGCAAGTGAGTGGGGCAACCTCTCTATAACCTGAAGTCTGAGGGCTGGACAAAGGCTTGAGTGCTCCACTCTAACAGTCAAAAGTGCCCTCTGAAGCAGATGCCGACTTCGTGAGGGTCTAATACCCCTGTCACATGGCAAATCTAATGCCATTCAAAGTGAATGACATTAGCTGTTAACGACATTCAGTTTGGCGTGCGGGTCTACATGGCAAAACAAATGTCATTTTATAGGGATAGCGGTGACGATTAGCAAGCTCGCAAAACCACAAAATTATATTTCAAGTGCATCTAGAATGTTTTCATACATAATATTTTTTGAAAACATAACAAAGGATTATTTTCTAAAAGTAAAAGTAAGAAAAATCACCAGTTCAGGTGACATCAGTAGACATCACAAGCTGAGACAAGTCCACAAAAAATTGGTATTATGGTAGCACACGCATCGGGGTTGAGATTTTCTTTTTTGTTAGTACTTGTTTGTGTTTCTTTATTTGAAAAGCAACATGAAGGGGAAAAAATAAGTTTACTAGCAGTTGTTAGAAACAGTATTCTTTGGTTTATTACTGAAATTTCTTCTCTAGTGACACGCCACTGCTGTCGAGGCTACTCATTTTGCTGCTGAATGAGCTCCCAAACCTCTCTTAGCCGCTAAATGCCATTCACCTCGAATGTCATTCGGTATTCTCATGTAGCGCCGAATTAATAACATTTAGAGCGAATGACATTTGCTCTAAATGACATTAGATCTACCGTGTGACAAGGGTATAAATGTCTCGCCCTTTGGGACTCCCCTAATTGCTCTCGGCTGTCTGTAGTTTTCATGCCTCATGTGGGGTTGCGCACCCTTTGGCATCATTCACACAGCCGTTTTTCTTCCCATTCCGCCACCGTCACTGTCTTTCGTTATGGGCGACAGTTTTTTAAGCGATTTCTCCTCGAAAACAATGCGCCGGCGACGGGGGCTCAAGCTCGACGTTTCTGTTCCGTCAACACGATGGAACCGCACCCCATGAAGAACCAGCCAATCAGAAAACTGGAATCTTTCACTTCATTCAGCCCACGGTTGGCAACGTGAAAACCCTTACCACGACCCCCACAACTGGCCTGCATATCCGAACAAAAAACATGATCGTTAGTTTCGTGTTGCTTTCGTGAAGGCCGCCGCTTTGAAGCAGTCGCACATTCACTCACAATTAGGTGCTTCTGAAAGTGTGTGCAGTTTCCCGTGGCATCTGGACGGTGGCTGACTACTTTTCAAATTAGGCACACTCAGTTATGGGCAGAATTGATCATTAGGAAAACGGCATTGTACTAAGATGGGGAGCTTCTTAGGCTCTCCCGTCATTTCCTGCATGATGACTACCGCGTTCCGTCTTCGTCATGGTTTTTCGATGTGACGGTGCCGTGACGGCAACGACTGTGTGAATGATGCCTTGGACGCGCTCACAACAGATTTGCTAAAGCTGCAACTACAGCACACTAGAGCAATATTTGAAGTATATCAAGGTGCTTGTTTCATCCACTGTAAGGAGAAACCCCGGTTTTGAAGCCATATCTGTCATTTTATAATTTATGTGCAGGAAAATTCTCGCATTGTGGGTTTTTCAACAGGATAAGTGGGCCTTTTCGATTAACAGTCTTGGATTCGCTGCGGACTGCCCAAGGAGAAATCTAACACTCCTTTTTACACATACGCATATTCCTATGGCATGGAGCACCTTTGGACTAGCCACGGACTATTCGTGGTAGACAGTCTGTGTAATTCAAAGAGGTGAAGTATTTGTCTGTTGCACATGAGCGTGAACTAAGATTTGTCAAATATGACATGAAAAAAAAAAAAAGAAAGAAAGAAAGAAATTGGCGCAGCTTGTAGTACTATACTCGGTGACAACTTAAGAACGGCACCGGAAGTTGCCGCTGTGCCTTATCACCGTAGCCGGATGTTTCTCCGCGCGGCGCAAGTAGGGCGTTACTGGGAATATTTTGAACATGGCGTGAGCCGCTCCCGTGATTTTTTGGGCTTAATATGCTTATAAACGACTCCAGTGACGTCAAACAAACTGCGTGAGACAAGGCAGACGATATCACGCATTCATAGCAAACCCCTTTCAAAACGCGCGCGCACTGACGTCACGAGTCCGGCGCTTTGGCGGAGTGATAAACTACATGAGGTGGTGCCGTTCTTGAGTTGCAACCGAGTATAGTGGTGCATGGCTGGAGAAACAGCAGAGCTGGCGGCCCCTCTCACTTCGTCGGAGACCTGGCTGTTGCACCTCACACGGATTTTCAAATTTGCCGCTTAAATTTCTCCATGACTGGAAGGCCCGGATCACTTTGTCCGCTACCTTTCACATCTCTCCCAAAGAGGACCGCGTTGGCACGCACCAGAACCAGTGGCTACCGTCTTTGCGAACTCAGCATCTGTAGCCCGAACTGCTCAGTGCTGCCCACTTGAGGTGCGAACACACATGAACTGGCAAGGAGAACAGCACGCGAGGGGTCTTGTCACAAATCCTGGGCAGAGTGTTCTTGAAGGTCAAGCGATGCTGGTGCATGTGATGACATGAGGCTGGGCTCCGCCGACGCAGCTCGGCAAAGGTTGACCATGCCTGGAGGAGTTGTTTTTTCTGGTATTTATTTTGCAAATGCCAACGGGCCAAGCTCAACGTTAAAACAGCTAAAGAAAACATCGCAACAGGTGGATTTGTGAACAAGCACACTTGGTGAATGGTGACCAGAGTTCTTGAGTATGCACCGGTTGGGTGCATATGCACAATCTGGGCGGCACGAGCATCTCTGCTTCGTTGAAGCTGAGGGACAGGTGCATTGGAGCGGCACTTAACTGAACTATGCTTTTCTTAACATTTGCTTAAGACGACCTAATAAACTAAGGCTTGCTTTCCCAATTAGCAGACACTAAACAGGGCAACATTTGCGTATGTTGTCGCGGTTTTTCTTTTGACAGCACTGGAGTAGCACTTCCAACTTTCTGCCGACCGATGGCAGGCTGGTCAACTTGACCCGCCTTTCTTAAAGGAGCCATGAAGACAAAATACAAGTTGGGTTTATTAGAAAGACTGCTTAGTCCAGATAACAATGATACCAATATCATCGCAATCTTCGAACAAATAACGGAGATATTAAAGATAACGTGTGAAGCAGTCGCGACCCCCTAGCCAATTTCCCACAACTTTTCTATGATGTCACGGAACCTTGTTTGTGCGATTGGCGGCCGCCTAACTGACCTGTCGCGACGACAATGACTGGACGTCTGTAATGGGGCCTCTAGTTGCATTTGACCGCATCAATTTAATGCTAATGTGCAGTTAACGCACTAAAAATTATGTTTTATTGTTGGCCCGTGTGACGTCATTCTTGCTCATAACACGTCACTGTGGCGCAAAATTTGAAAGTTTTTAAATACCTCTTACTTTTTTTCCGTTAAAAAAACATTTTTTGGGGTTGTAATGGAGCTGAGTGAGATACTGAATCCTAGTTCTTTCAAATTAAACGTTGTATTTTCTCTTCATGGCTCCTTTAAGCCCATTTGCCTCGAGTGCAGGGGGCCCAACAGCGGACTGGTTTGCAACCGGTGCATATCGAGTACAGCTCTGAATGGAAACAACAAGCTGTGGCTGATAATTTCCGAGCATCGGTAAACTTTCCTGTTGACACGTAAGCTTCCCCCGTCTGTATGTATGCGTGCAGGCTGAAGGCGGCACGGACCCCTTCGGCCGAGTCGCAGGTGTCGCAGTGCGTGCAGCAGCTGGGCCGCACCAGCAGCACGGCCGCGGCCGAGCACCTGCTGGTCGCCTTCCAGCGACACGTGCGCGTCAAGGCGGCCGCCCTCATCCAGTGCGCTGCCCGATCCAGGTGAGAAGCGTGCAGAGGCTCCCACCCACCGCGGTGGCTCAAGGCGTCGTGCTGCTGAACATGAGGTCGCGGGTTCGATTCCCGGCCACGGCGGTCGCTTTTCTGATGGAGGCGAAAAGCAGAAACGCCCGTGTGTGCGAGATTTCAGCGCACGTTAAAGGTCCCCGGGTGGTCAAAATTAATCCGGAGCCTTCCTACACTACACTGCGCCTCGTAGCCCAGGCGTAACTTTGGTGCATGAACCCTGTAACGCCCAACATATCGGATACGCCGTCTTTCGGATTTTTTTACTCGCACCTGGGCCTTCCGACCGTCAAGAAATGCCCACTGTATCATTTCTGATACCTCCTAACCGTTTTTCAAAAAGCTATATCTCGATAACTGGCCGCATGGGGTTCCAAATACAGTTCGAAAGACGTATTCCTCCATCGTAACCTTGCCCGGTGGGTCTACACTTACTTTCAATGGGTGTATGGTGCACTTTCTCACGGGGTATATGATACATTATATACACTCAAACTGCGTTATAACGCAACGGGATATAACGAAATAATGGATGTAACGAAGTAAATGAAATTTCCCTTGCAATCTCCACAGAGAACCAAGCATTTGAAACCTCGTTGTAATGGAGTAAAATTGACCTGTCAATGGATATAACAAACTAATATTAATACCCCTCCAGCAAAAGAAGCCCGACCAGGGTGCATGAAGTATTTTAGGGAATTCGACACTCGTTCGGTGCGGCTGTTTTAAAATTTCTGTGTCGACATCGCGGCCAAGCGACGGCGCTATTGTCGCTGATGTCACCGGACAAAGCGACGTGAGTGAGGATGAAGACGGCGCGGTCTCCCATGCACACACGTTCCACGTGCTAACGTTGTCGGAGGAGGCGCTCGATACGCTTGACTTCCTACGTCATTTCTCCGGCACCCATAGCGACGGCAGAAAGGGCATCAGCGCGGTGGCCACTGCTGAAAAGGAGGTCTTTCACTTGAGATGTCCGAAACAAAGGAGCATCGCATGCTTTTTACCAGCTATGTCTAGCGGACAATAAAATAGGAAGTGTGCGCATTGAGCAAGCAAAATATTTCTGTTCGGTTCGATTTCCGTCGCATGCGTGGTCGTGTAGTGGAACAAAGGGCCGCAATGCGGTTTCCTTCTTTGCATGCTTATCGTTGTGCACCTATTGGGCATACGTTGCACTAAACTGTTATAGTTGATATAACGAAATTAATTATGAGTACTCTTCAACTTCATTATAACGAAGTTTGAGTGTACCTACTTTATGTGTAGGTATACATATACCTACATGTAAATGGGTATATGCTACATTATATACCTAGAATATATATAGGCGTATAGTATATACAGTCTACGCTCGTTACAGCGGATCCGGCAACAACAGACTTTCGGTTACAACAGACCATTTCTGTTGGTTTGTCTGGTACCCATGCATTTTAAATGGAGTCCACTCCGCTCACAACGGACCCGGCTAGAGCAGACTATCGGCTACAACAGACTAAATTTTAGGCAAAAATTGTTTCGACTGAATGTTTATAGCGGACTTCCGCGGGGCCGGCGCCCGGTGTGCTTTTTCGTTTATTTTGGCAAGAAAAATATTATGTCTGGCAACATTGCTGGCAGCCGGGTCGTTGGCGCAGCCAAGCCAAGCCAGTGGCTTTTTTTTTGTGCGACCAGCGGCATGAGCGGCAGGGTAGCTGATTTCACTGTCGGATAAATTAAGCGTAAATAACGCTGTTGAACACGAGGAAAAACAGGCTGACATCGCCAGAAGTACCGGCCTGTCTAAGCACAGTGTCCGCTGTACCGTCAAGAACAAGGCCGCTGCCGATAAACGCGACTCCGGTGAGATTGAAAACAGGGCAATCGAATACTCGAAGTGGTGCACTCGGAGGCGAGACTGCCCTCGTCAGTTTTTTTATGTAATAAAAAACTCGGGTTCAGTGAAGTTCGGCTTTTATTATTCCCACGCATGCATCGTTCCCGTTCCGTTCGGCGAAAAAGGTAAGAAATGCCTCAAGTAGGGGTTGTTCCCCATCCATTGTGTGCAATCTGCCGGTAACCGTGCGCAGTCCAACTGGTCTAACTTTCGATTTTACAGCTGACCGTCATCAGATTATTTCATTACATCTGTTTCAATGACCAGAATAAAATCGCTAAAAATGTGGAATCTGCCTTGAGGGAACGTCAGGCAGCGATCCGATTTGTTTGACGAACGGTTTCGGGAAAACCTGCCTCGTCGTGAGGGGATTTAAAAGAGCCTAGCTAATGCTGATGGGCACGACTGATGTTTTATAGCTGGTTTATAATTGCGCCTAGTTATATTCTTGCGTTATTTGCTCAGCTCATCTTGCGTCTTTACACGCTTGACCACATGCGCTAGGCCTTTTCGAAGTGCCGGTGCTAAGTTTTGGAAACGGTGTTTACGCGATTCTTTGCCCTCGCGCGAACACTGTGCAGAGGTGCTGCAGGCGTGTAGAAAGAACAAAGTGTATGTACTATGCATGCAATATCGGTCAAAGTACCCACTGTAGGGCTCATAGCCCCCCTCCCCCCCCCCCCCCCCCCGTCGGATACTGCATACGTCGGCTACAGCGGACGTTTTTTTCCGGATTCAGAGGGTCCGTTGTAACGGGCGTAGACTGTACTTCCTTTTTATGCATTTATGATGCATTCTGTAATTTTATAATCCTAAGAGAAAAAAAAAATTTTCTGTGTGTTTATTTTTTGACTCACAAACTGTAGTGTAATAAAGCATTTGAATTTTTATTTATTGTTTTCATTGTTTTGGCATTGCATGGTTTAACACCCACAATTGAAGCAATCATGAAAAAGACTCCTTGAGGCTCCCGTTTTCTTTACCAATGGAGATGAGGTATTGAATCTAATGTGTGTACAATGTGGTCCAAGTAGTGGCACACCTCAGGTACAGCTTTGTCACTTCAGTCCCCCCACTGCAAATTCTTTGGGACCTGGGAGAAGAAGTCAGCAATTCCTCGCTCATGCAAGCAGTGGTGTGCGAAGATGGCGGTCGCTTCGCATCTGAGCGCTTCAATCCGATCCATGTGCCACGGACCACATAGGTTGTAACGTGATTCAGTACACAAACGATCCTAGAAGCTCCTCAATTTGGCTGTGGTGATTCGTTGCAGCATTGACAGATGAGGTGAACCTGTTTGCACCCCCCCTTCCCATTTCGCTGCTGAATGGTTGGACATTGAGTGGCAGGGGAATGGCGGAGGCCTCGTGTGGAAGCAGACAAAGTTTGCCGGCCCAACACTGGTTCGGGGAGGTTGTGTCAAAGGGATTTACTTTATGCCTCACGGCTTGAAAGGAATGGACATTTAATGAAATACCTGCAGCTTCTTCAGAGAATTCAAACTGCCTACTTGGATGCAGGAAACAACACTGCAAAGTATTCACGAAAGAAAATATAACGCATACATCACATAAGCCATAAAAAAGTCATCAGGAGAAAAGGCTACTTAATAAGCGGTGGGTATCTAACCAGGTATCGCTCAGTGTCACTTCAAAACATATTCTGAATGGTAGTTCGACTTCATCACTCTTAGTCATCCAGGAAATTAGTACAGTGTATGTGTGTGTAGCATGTACCCACCTGTTTCGCATATGCATCGTCAAAACCAGCATAACAAAAACTTATGAGCTGCTTTACATACAACTGCTAAAACCAGCGTCATCATTCCAAGTGCGTCGCACCAACAAATGCTTTATTTCAAGATTCTTTTACCGAAACCTTCAAACACTGCTTTCCTATGTGCTTAGGGTTGCAGGACAGCCATGATGCAGGTTTGCGTATGTTCATATATGGCTAACGCTGTATGCGCACGCAGGCAATTTTTATACGGGACCCTTGTAAGCCTTATAGCGGTTTTACCTGTATACAATGCATCTAACTCATATACGGGACCCGTAAATTCCTGATACGGTGCAGACAACACGCAACAAGCGAGCAATGGGCCGTGCTTGCTTATAAGCCCAGCACTGCATGAAACACTCTAGGCTGGAGCTGTGATTTGCCGTACTTCAATTGCGGTTAGATATAGCTGCTTCCTGTTTATATTACGTTTCTGTGAGAAAATGTCATGTGAGATTAAGGGAACAAAACACGCGACACTTTTTTCAATAGAGGTATTGCCATGCATAGTGGACGGAGAACTTGTTATCTAGAGACCAGGTAGAATGTATTTCTCATGAAATTTCATCAGTGGCTTCCAAAATTTGGCTCGTACTAGTTGTGGTGCGTTGAGTGGAAACCAAGGGTTTCCCCAGGAATCAGATTAACTCTTTCGTTACGGCGGAAAAACGGCCGATTTTAAGTGCTTCCACAAAACGTTTTTTTTTCTCTTGAGCTACTGGACACACGTAGCCTTGCTATGCATTAAATTGTAGCTTATAGATTGCTCTTCCAAACACAGGGCAGCAGTTTTGTTAAAGGTACAATTACTTGCAGTTTATTCGTCAAGTAATCAGAAAAAAGCCCCCAAGAAAAGTATACGAAAAACACAAATCGGCACTTTTACCGAGACTAAAAATTATTTCAGGTATTTTAAGATATACAAATTGTTCCTACGTTCCTTGGCTATGATTCAATATGTAAATCAACAGTGTACACCAAGTTTTGGATTTTTGAGGGCCCGTCAACCTAGTGTAACTGACGGCTGTGCCACGCCGCGAGGGCACTCAAGGGTGACTGAGTTGCTGTAAAATGTGCATCCAAGTACCGTACTTACCTGATTCTTACGCGCACTTTTTTTCCGGAAAAATAGGTCGAAAAATCGCAGGTGCGTTAGAATCGGATACGAAACCGAAACAGCGGAAATTTCGTCCCACCCATCGCCATCGCCATGTCAAGATGGCGCTAAAGTTTTTAGCAACGATTTTTCAGACGCAGGAAGCATAGGCGCCTAGGCTTTTCTATCGGCGTTCACACAAATTGCAAATCGTTCCACTTGCGCGCTTGATAGCGGCAATGGCAGCAGCGGCTCTCACGCGTTCAAAACGAGCGGTCGGCTGAAGCATCCGCCTCTGGAGAAGCTCGCAGGATGGGCGTGTGAGGCGTGGGCCACGATCCCATCGACCATGGTTGAACGTTAGTTCAGAAGTGTGCATCGCGAATGTGCTTGACGGCACTGAGGACGAGATGTTGTGGTCAGCGGAGAGCGATGAGGAGTGAGATGAGTAAGATTACTTCGGGAAATAAATCACCCGTTTCTCTCGCATTCGTTTTTCTTGCTCACACAGTTCCGTGCGCGTTACAATCGGAGGTGCAAGTTTTTTCGGTTTTTTGTAAGGAAAATCGGGTGCGCGTTAGAATCTGGTAATTACGGTATACTCTTTTGTGTCCTTGCACAAAATCCTTATGAGTTCGGTGGTAAAAAACAAGAAAAAAATCGAGCACTCTCGACAAGCGTCCCACCTGATCCCTGCAGCGCTAATCTGACACGAGCGCTAGGTTATCTTGAAGGTGATAGCGCGATACGGCGCGGTGCATTTGGCAAAATATCCCAGCCGTACGTTCTCGAGATCCTAAACACAAAATCAAAACCGCAGTCGTCAGATAAGAAGCACGTTTTGTTTATAAATACAGCGCCGAGTCAACGAAATTACCTGCCAGCGCTTGTTGAAGTGCGAGGCACCTCAACCGGAGCTTCGTCGTCCTAACTGAAATCTGAAGATCCCACACTGCTGCTGGCATCAGAAAAATCGACAGCAGGAGCTGCCGAAGTGCTTCCTACAGCAGTCCGACTGTGCGGAGCGCGGCGCGAACCCGACGCCATTCCTCTACCGTCGGTTCAAATTTCTCTTGCTCACCGCCACCACATGAGACACATAAACAAACGAAACCGAGATTGAAAGAGAAGTTGCCAATGAACACACCAGATGGCGATAGTTGTCTGTGGAGCGCGGATTTCACATTTTGCGGGAGACTTAAAATCATCGGACGCCGGCTTCCAATTGCCTATGGCGCCGTCGTGAAAGAGTTAAGGGGGGGTGGGGAGGGGTAGTGGTAGGGTAGGTGGGAGACTAGATAAACTACCTATACAAGCTGTTTATATTTTAGTTCACTAGTTAAATAATGGACGTCTATGAACCAAATGCTCATCCCCGTGGCGTATGTTTCCCGTTTTCTCTATACACACCTGGGAAACGGTGTTTTTTATTTAATTTGAAAAAAAACACCTATTTTTTAGAAATTCACTTTTTCCTGAAAAAGATCAGTATTCAGTTTTTTATTTCTGAACATTTTTCAACGTATATGAACATTTTCAAACTTGTTGCCAGGGCCAATGACGAGATTAAAGTTTTCGAAACAATGTTTAGGGAGCACGCGAATAATGCAGCACTTATAAAGCAGGCACCGATTGTCTTTTGACGCTCACAATTTATTAAAACGCCAGGATTAGCTTCCGTAGGCCTTCGCTGCGGAATTTAATTTTTTTATAAAATTTGCTTTAGATTGTATCTTTTGTTTCCAATACCGATTAGCGTTGTTTGTATTAAAAACATTCTCCGTTTATAGTTTTGTGCCTCAAACCACATCCCTCCCTTTTTCTTTCCACCTGACGTCCACTGCAACTAAAGCTTCCTATGAAGCTTCATATTTTCAGAGAAATTTTGTCCCTACGTATTTGGATCTTTGGTCCGTTAAATTAAAGTACACAGGTGCATATTTTTCCCTTCTGTCTCACTTTGGTAACGCGGTATTTCACTCCTTTATTGGGGCTTGACACAAACTGCGCAGACATTTAATACAAGAATTGACATGAGTAAAAATTTACAGATTCAAGGTGGGTGTCCAGAAAAACTAGGGAGGTCTACACACCCCCCTACGGGAGGTGCAGGAAATCACTGGTGGGGGCCTAACCATAATTACGATAAAAAAACAATGCACAAATACAAAAACAGACCCTTTAAAATACAAGACCAGACATGCTGTTCCAGAAGGCCAGAGTTCGAATAAAATTCAGGCACATAAGTAGACAGTAAAGCACAAGGTGTGTGTGTGTGTGTGTGTGTGCGCGAACGTGCATTTTTTTTACTTTTCTGTAGAGAGCTTTAGGGACAATGTAGAACATTTTGTTCTACTATGTACTTGCTTGCCTGAGCTTCACTCAAACATGCTTTTGTACAACATGGTCAGTTTGTCATCCCTGGATTCTTCTTTTCTGTGTGTAGCTCTAATCATTGAACTCAGGGCTGCGAAATTGGACATCAGAAAGGAAAATCTCTACGATAATTCCCAGGGCAGTGCTTTGCTTTTTGAGGCTAGAGCAGGTTGCTTGCGAACTAAGAGCTCTGTGGGAAGTATTCACAAAATGATGGGGCATGGATTGTGGTCTGCGGAAAAGAAACATAAACTATGCGGCACATAGTGCTAGAACGCGAAGGTATCCACCCACATCTACATGAGGCAATTAAGCTTCGCGTGCAACCAAATGCTGCCAGCAGTCTGTTAATTTTTGTTTTCGTGCCAAAGCATAAGGAAAAAAATCGCGTCAGCCGCAAAATGAAAGAAAAATCTCCAGTGGCTGCGAACGCGCGGGTATGCGCCTGCCTTAAACGTTCCCATTGGCTGGGACGATGTAGCAACGACGTCATCGTTAGTGAGGGACCAGACATACTTTTGGTGCTTTTGGCGGCAATGCGCCGGCCTCACATTAGGCAACGACCTCGCGCTGGATTTTGACGAAGAACGCGTTAGCTAAACAATAATAAAACCCGAATCTCAATTTATACAACCAAATATGCGCGGTCAAATCAAATCACAAACGAATCTCGCGAAAACCGCGCAGCACATACGCAGACGTTCTCCGCAGTTTTTGTCATTAAGCGAACGCGGCTGGCGCCTTTTTTCCGCCTTGTCCCGAACAACTTCTATGAGCGCCGCGGGGAAGAAAAGAATGCATGACTTGGCGCCAACTTCCTCGGCGTGTTTCCTCTTTCGCTCTCGGCCGGTGAACGAACGTCGGCGGAAACAAACGCGGTCGGCCCCAATGGTGACGCGTGCCACACACGGGTTCACGCATTCGAGCCATTGACGTCGCCAGAAGGTCGTCTGCGGTTTGCACTGCGATGCACTACCGGCAACGTTGCAGCAAGGACTGCAACATTTGCGCCGGCGTCCGCCTCTTTATTGGCCGAAGGCCAAGTTGGCGAAGGCTAACCTTGAGACTTTCTATCGCGACCTTGCCGTATCTTTTATTTTTCACCCCTCATTACACTTTCGCTTCGGCGCTGTGTTAACCACGTCGCAGGCGGGCCCTGTCTGCTAAGTACCTACAGTCGGTGCTGGCGGTCCCGTACCTCTCGGACTTTTTGGTGATCCTGGCCGAAGCCGAGAAACTCCGGCCCGGCTTGTCCCGCTACGTCCTGCCTCCGGCCTGACCCCTCGACCACGGTTGAATAAAGGAATCTCCGACCACGATCGGTCTCGCCTTCCTCCTTTCCGCGTATCGCCCTCCACGAAAGAAACGCTCCTTCCTCGTCACGTGGAAGAGCGTAGAGGGGGTTCTTGTGGAAAGCCGTCAAACAGGTGCGCTAGCCGCAGCCGCGCACGGGGCAGCAATCAGCTGACAGCCGCAGACGACGGAAACATGGCGGCCGCCTGGAGCAAGCTGCTCAACCAGCGCCGGCCTGCCGTGGTTGCCGGTGCCGTCGCCCTCATCTACGCCTGGTCGTACTTCAGGTTTCTCAGAAAACAGAAAAGGTAGGGCACGTCATGCGGGCGGCGGGCTCATGGGCCCGCCTTCGCGTCATCTGCAGACGGCGCGTTCACAGTGTCGTCTTTTCCTAGTTCCTTCGGTGTTCTCCGTCGCCGATAGCGATAAATTATCGTCTGCTGCGTTTTTATAGAGCGCGGAATGCCGGACTACTATGATATTTCCGTCCGGCGTTTTGTTTGACAGTGCCGTAAACCAACTCGAAGCAGCGCGTGGGTAGTTTAGACGTTTGCAATGCGAATGAACGTGTTTTGACGCGTCCATGTGCGTCTATCCTGTGTCCCGTGCAGGAGTCGTGAATTGGCGGCAGCGGCGCTGGTTTTCGACAAGGTGAGTTTTGCGCGATCGTAGGGGGGGCCGTGGCTCAGTGGAGAAAACTTTTCGGTGCCCGCAGAAAGATGCCAAGAAGGAGAAAGCGCACGTGGATCGGGAGTTCTTCAGGTAAGCCACCGGCCTTTCCTTGATTGAGTGCGCTAGAAACTTCCTCCCCGTTGCTTTTGCAGGCAGCTTGGCAGCTTGCTCAAGGTTGTCATTCCGGGCGTCTTCACGCCAGAGGTGCGTACCAATACGTCGGGGAAAACCAAAAAAAGAAAAAAAAAACTGCGTACGCTGTATGAAAGTGCAAAAATAGAAAACACGTTGGGTGGCGCGTTTCGTTCATTACATGAGCGGCATCGGCCTTTTTAATTCCCGTGTTTACTCGGCTACGTGCGGGTGAAACAAGAAGTGAATGGAGCGCGGGTTGGAGATTTTGAGGGGATTTCTCCGCCCTGTGCCTGGCCAGGAACCTCGGGGTGACTTTCAAGAAAGTTGTTCTAAAATGAAATCCGGCCGCACATACTCTGCTTATGCTGGCAGCGGCGTGAAATCGCAATTATTCTAATTTTAAGAAGCCGTGCTCCGTTTACTGTTTGTTTCACCTGTACGTTGTCTTCGCAACACTTGACTACACTTAACTTCTGCTTCGTTTGAGTGATGAAGTAGAAACAAGCAAAAAATACATCATGCCTGTATTGCACTGTGGGAGACTGTAAGTGACATCTGTCAGTGCCCTAGCTGAGATGCAGCTGCGTGCAGGTACCCTACACTTTTTTGTAGGGTACCCTACATTTTTTTTGCATGCACAGGGCAGTATTAAGTCAGTGCGTGGACTTCACTAACCTTCTAGCTGTCCTTGGTATTGCCACACAGCTGGCAAATTCCTGTCACTAGACGCGGGCAGTTAGTTGTCGGGGCAAGGAGTTGGGACATTTAGAAAACATTTGCAGCGGTTCAAGACGCAGCTACGGGGCCAGTTGGTCGTTAAAGGAATGTGGGTGAACTTCAGGCCATGGAAGACATAAAGTATGAGTCTGTTAAACCAAAAGCCCTAATCTGGGTTTCTTGTCAATGTTTGAAAGGGGTTAAGGTTTTTATTCGGGTGTGGGTCAACTCCTGCATAGTCTATTTGAATGTGCCACTGAACCTATGGTCAGCTTTCGCATGAGCGTTGTGCGAGTAATGTTAGTGGTAAGCAGGCATCATTTATGCTTTATCAGACGGGTGTTTGTGTCCAGCCAACTCCGAGATTGATGGATGCAAGCTTGGAAAAAGGTGGTAATTTAGAAAGTCGGCATTTGTGCTGCCAATGTCTCGTACATTTGCCGCCCGAGTGACCGCAGCAGTGGGCAGGCACAAAACATCCACAGGTTGTGCACATTGGTGTTCGAAAAAAGCCCGTGCAGCGGAAGTTATTCAGTGTACCAACTAGCCCACCCAGTGCACCAATTGTGTAATTACTGTAGCACCAACTAGCCCACCTAGAACACTGACCAGCCCTAATCACTGTAATACCAACTAGCCCACCAACTGGCCCGAATTAGGGTAACACCAACTAGTCAACTTCTGCATCGACTGGCCCAAATTGCCGTGGTATTGACTCGCCGTGAACTGCACCTCGTGCCCTCCCCAGGCGGGCTACATGCTGCTGGTGGCGTCGTCGCTCATTGGCCGCACGTTGTGCGACATCTGGCTCATCCGCAACGGCACCATCATCGAGCGGGCCATCATCTCGCGCAATGTGAACCTCTTCAAGGACACCCTGCAGGCCTTCATCTTCACCATGCCCATGGTGAGTTCCGGCAGAACTGCCGTGGCTGACTACGTGTGCCAGTCCCCTTTGCATCCCCATGTTCCCTGCCTCTTCAAACAGATAAGATGGGGCAGAGATCAGTGCCTTGGGTGAAGGACCAGTCAAAAGGAAGCACCCAACGGATGAGTTAGTCTAGTTAGTTTACAATGAGTATAGGGTAGCAAAAACAAGGCAGTGCGCATGCCAGCAAAGCTGCAAAATTACTCTAATTCCGGCAGGAAGCAGTGAATGCACGTGTTTGTCCTCTTCTCCTATCGTGGATTACCAACTAGCCCGTACTGTCACTCTGTGCAGATTCTTGTTGTACCGTTGGCTTCGTAAAAGTAGCACGGATAATTTCTGGCTTGCACTAAGCTGAGCAAGTTTGTTTGTCTGCTTGGTGCTGTGTACTGTGGGTGATTCCGTGGACGCCGCAGGTTGTTTTGCAGTAGCGTAAGGGACTGTCGAGCGCGGTTGGGTTAGCTTTGAAACTTTGCACATGTTGGTGAGCACAAGGATGTGGGCTCAATCCCGGTCGCTGCAGCCCACATGTTTTTTTTCCTTTCTCAATAGAAGTGAAAGCAAAAGTGCACTTGTGCTGAGATTTTGGCGCATGTTAAAGATCCCCAGGTGGTTAGCAATCAACTGCGGCACACTTGAGAGCCCAGGAGTGGCTTTGGCAATTTGAATTGTTTAGTAATGAAGGGTAGTCCTGCATAGTTATGACCCTAACCTACACCCCTAAAAGCGGAATGGTGTTTAAATGGGGTGCACTGACTAGGGACTGATAAGTGCCAGACCAAACTCCTTTATGAAGCCTTGTGAACAAAACAGAGTTTTATAAGGCAGGCTACACAACTTGAATACATATCGATTTTTTTTTTTTTTTCATCTGGTGCGCATGTACCAGCCAGCCTTGGCGAATGTGGTCTCAAATGTGGCCACTATCGAGGCACTTTCAGTGGACCCGAAAAATAGATCTAATTTTTGGTGCTGAGTTGGAGGGGGATGGCTGTGCAAATAACACAAGTTACGTTCCCACTCTTGTCAAAGGAAGTGGAAAGGAGCTAGTTGGCCCATTTGATTCACAGCCTCCTATTAACTGCCCTTTACTGCATGGCTAGTTGGTAACATTGCAAAATCTCCAAGAAAGTACATACATTTGTTTGTTTTTCTTTGTCCTTTGCTTTGTTTTCTTGACGATGTTATTGCAATGCATAATATTTACGGGGGAAGAACAAAAAAGAAAGACTAATAGATGCTTGAATGAGTATTTACAATTAAATGTGACGTCACGGGGCCGGCCTGAAAGCTATCTTTATGTGGCCAAAAGTCTGACAAATTGGGCTTTTCTTGGGAGGGAAATGGCCCGCGAAAACTGGACAAACAGAAGGATAAAGAGGCGTCTTGGCTGCTCTCTCCTTTGTCTTGTTTTTGCACAACTTTTCCCTCCAGAGCAATTAACTTGGCAGACTTCGCACGTAGCTGCCGTGATTAGTGGGTTTTTCTTTATTTTTTTTCCTCTCTATTGTTCAGCTATAAATGCCTAGACGCCTTGCCGTATAATCGGGCAGCTGATACGGAGCATTGTGTTAATCTGATTAACTGCTTCATCTGAATATTCGGCATCTCTTCTTCTACCCGCCATGTTGGCTCAGTGGCTAAGGCGTTGCACTGCTGAGCCCAAGGTCAGGGGTTCGATCCCGGCCATAGGCGTTGTGCTGCTGAGCACAAAGACGTTGGTTCAACTCCCAACCGCGGCGGCCGCTTTTCTGATGGAGCCGAAAAGTGAAAACGCCTGTGTGTCAAGATTTCGGCTCACGTTAAAGATCCCCAGGTGGTCAAAATTAATCCGGAGCCCTCCACTACGGCGCGCCTATCGCCCAGGTGTAGTTTCGGTGCGTTAAACTACCGAAATTTGAATATTCCGATCTCTTCTAGTCCTTTTGCCGCGCAGCGACCATTAGGCTAGTCATGTCTTGCCATTGCCTCACAGTATTTCTTTCTTGGTTTGCAGCTGTCCATGGTGAACAATGTGCTGAAGGTAAGCCCCTGCTGATGGGAAAGTTCCTCTCACAGCCTCCCACTTCATCTTTTAGCATAGCACAGTTTTCATGCTAAGGGGCGGCTTGTAATTGAGTAGAAACCTTTCTAGGGCCACTAGCCAAGTGAATTGGGGGGGGGGGGGGGGGGCTTGCTCTTCAATTACTGGCAGTTTTTGCCCCCTGCCAGCCTTGGGCTATTAAACGTTAATGATGATTATCATCATCAATTTGCTCTGGCTTCATTCCCCGTATGCTGTTCCAAACATGAATTGATAGCAGTTTCCCACATTCGTGCTGGGATGTGCAGTCCGTTTCAAGCTGAAACCCTTTATCTCTTTGGCAGCACTCCAAGGAAAAGGATCAATTTTGTGACTGTGAAGGCAAAATGCCACGAAAAACAATTTTTTAAGCCAAAAAATTAAGCAAATATTTAAATAACTCAAATTTTGTGCTACATTACATCACCAGTGACACAATAGAGGGAAGGATACGAAGTTGTCAGCATGTTAATGGCACGTTTACGTTCCAGTGATATGGCCAAACAAAACTAGAGGTTCTACTATGATTGCGTTGCCAAGGTTCATGGCGGTGGCTTTGGTTAGGGGCTGCCAATCACCCAAACAATGTTCCGTGATGTTGTAGAGAAACCATAAAGCAGTAAAGCAGCGTTTAAACGAAGACAGTAAAAGAAGACACCGACGCGCTTGTGTCTGTGTCTTCTTTTACTGTCTTCGTTTAAGCGCAGTTTCACTATTTCATGATTAACCAACTAGTCCAAATCCAAGTGTTAGTAATCTGTTTTCTTTAATATATCCGGTATTTGTTTGAACTTTGCAATCAAGTTGGTATCATTGTTATCAGGACAAAGCAATCTGTCAAGAAATGGACTAAACTTGTTCTTTATCTTCATGGCTCCTGTCTGCGTGTCGGCTCATTCGTTCTCGCCCCGCAGTATGGCCTGAGCGAGCTGCGGCTGCGCTTCCGGTCGCGCCTGCACCACGCCCTGTACAAGGAGTACCTGAGCGGCATCACGTACTACCGCATGAGCAACCTGGACAACCGCATCGCCAACCCAGACCAGTTGCTCACTCAGGTGGGCTGCCACTGTGTTGACTCGTTCATTTCGGCAATCGCCTTGGGGCTATGACAACAAGCGACATTTGAATTCGCCAGACTATGTCCCTATCTATGCCCAGGCAGCACAAACAGTGGTTTGTTCCAGAGGAACAAAAGTGCATTGGATACCATATTTTCACACATATAACCCGCCCCTGCATATCCGCACTCCCACTTTTAGCCCGCCGCAAAAAAAATCCTCGCGTATTGCCCACACATTTGATTCAGGTAAGGCTGTACCAAGGCTACTGCTCAAGCAACACATCACATACTATGTAGACAGAAGAAGCGTATATTTAGCAAGCAGAATACACTAACTGCAAGGTGAAAGTCGCAGTTCACTCAGTGTCACTGCTCTTGCTAGAGCTATCACTTGAGCCGCAGTTGTCACTGTTGCACGCAAGGTCATCTTCACGGCACAGCGTGCGTTGCCATGGAGCTGCAGTAAATAAAAAAAACTCGTATTGTGCGCACCCCTACTTTGCCACTGAAATTTTCGCATTTTTGGTGTAGGTTATACGCGCAAAAATGCAGCACGAGTGCTAGATCAAATCATATAAGATGACATCAGGATGACTGTACACGCTTTATGTCAATTTCTGTAGCATGGGCAGTCCTCACAATCAAATTGTGTCTAGTATAAAGGTTGGCAGCATTACACACCTGTAAATAGTGTTGGAAAGTGATTACAATACACAAAACATTTTTTTACGCGGAAAGAAACAGAATCAATAAGGAGACACCCCCCTACCCATTTGCATCCGCCACCCGTCCATGGTGTAACTTCTAGCCATTTCTTGAAATGTGTCCAGCATGTGGTGTAGCCTCAGTTAGAGGGTACCGTTGTACCGGAAGTGATGTCACTGGTGGTGTGACAAGCGCAAGTGACATCGCCTCTGGTGACCTCGTTTTGAGGGTTGTGCACACTGCAGTGAAGCGGCAGGGAGGGTGCAGAGTCACATACCGTATTTTCGTGCGTATAACCCACCCCCGTGTATAACCCGTACCCCCAGTTTCCGTCGACAAATACTAGAAAAAAAAATACATCCTCACATATTGGTCACTTTTTTTTTGTACATAAGAGGATGGACCAAATCTACTGCTCAAGCAACATTACACATTTGTTTATGCAAAAGAACTTTCCTAGCTGACTACGTAACTAGTAGATGACTCGCCACGTACATTTTTTCAGGTGGGTATATTGTTGAGCTGTGTGTGCAAAATAAGCACCGTCAATGGGATAACAGTGGCTTGGTCACTATTACTGCTGTAGGGGCATCACGGCCCAATGCGCATTGCGGTGAAGCTGCACCAAAGGAAATACCTCGCATATAATCCGCACCTCTACTTCACCCCTGAAGTTTTCGCATTTTTGGTGCAGGTTATGCACGCGAAAATACGGTATTCTGTGGCTCAAGAGAGGATGAATGAAACGAGCAGAGGATTGTTACAAAGCACCTGTTAAAGCAACCGGCTTTGGCGCACGTGCATGTTGACGTGGGTTGTGCAGATGTCTGGCCAGTTGCATCTTACAGTTGCGGAAAGTGCAATCTTGAAAAAGATGCACACGGCGTCATCACATTTGTGTGCCATCTCTGGCTTTACTGGCATTCTTTGTTAATTTTAATGTCAAGCATTTTTAGGCTATAGCCTAAATGTGATCACGAAGTATGGAGCCCAGAAAAATGAAACGTGGGGAGGAGGCTGTCTTGTAGGGAGAATCGAGACTCTTCGATTATGAAGGCAATTGCTTTCAGCAGCCCTTGAGCTTCAATTGTGCACTCATTGTGCTGGCTACTTGCGTCAATCTCGAAATGCACCCTCTTTTGCTGCTGTGATAGTGCACTGTGCAGAAGACCTGGTGCAAGGTGTTAAAAAGGTTAAATACACACCCTTGTAGGTTCAGAGGTGTGTATTTACTAATTCGCTACAAATTTCCTTGAGTGACTGCACTGATCTTGCTTTTCTTTGGGAATTGCCTGAAACTCTGTTCACTTGGGAGGCTTTGCTGTCGGTTGCACCATTAGGGTGGCATTGTTTGTTGCAGCGTTTACAAACAAAACACAGCACCCCCGCAAAAACTCGCGTGTTGTACATTTGGGGTATAGTGTGGCTACTCCCTCCGAACAAAGCGAACATCCCTGAGGTTTAGCGGTGCTGTTGTCTTTGGCGCTACGTGTTCTTGTAAAACCCTACTGTCCACAGCGTGAGCCGCTGTAAGCGCACGTGCTGTTTGCCTCCTTCCTTAATAACAAGTTCATCCTTCCTTCCTTCTCACGGGGAAAGTGGCTGGGACCTCTAGTTATGCTCTTCTTTACTCAGGATTCTCCTCCGAGCAGCCGTGGTGTCTAGTGTATGACCCCTGGGCGCCCAGTTGAACTGTACACGTACTTACAATAACAACTATGCCATCCTCAACTCCTTCATTTGATCTTTTGGGAAGAAAGGGATGGTTGGCATGAGTGGTGTTCTTCCCATCGCCACTGTAATCGGCCTGACCTGTCGAAGCAAGGGTGTCCTGTCTCTACCAATGAAAGTGCCTGTCACCCTTGGTCTTGATTTTGAGCGACAGGGCCCTTCAGATTGTTGTCCGTCTCTTCATCTTGACGGAAAGAGCACTCACAAACGGGGACGAGGAGACAAAGAAACGGACAATGCGGCAGCTTTGGTGGTTGGGTCTGTCTCCTCCTGCGTGTGTGCAGGACGTGGAGAAGTTCTGCGGCTGCCTGACGGACCTGTACTCGAACCTGAGCAAGCCGCTGCTGGACATCGTGCTGTACGTGCGCTGGCTGTCGGTGGCCATCGGCCAGGAGGCCCCCGGGGCCATGCTGCTGTACCTGCTGTTTGCGGGTGTCATCCTGACCCGCATGCGGCGCCCCGTCGGCCGCATGACCATCGACGAGCAGAAGCTCGAGGGCGAGCTGCGATACGTCAACTCGCGCCTCATCACCAACAGGTGGGGGCAGAGGAGAGGGGGAGCGCTTCGTACTGTGTAGCATGAAATGGGGCATAAACTTAGTGTCTCACTGAGCGACTTCAGAGGAAATTTGTGCTATGGGAAGAGGAATGCTAGGGGGTCACCCTGAGGCAGGGTTCGCACAGGTCCTTGAAAACCTTGAAAACCCTTGAATTTAGAAGTGTCAATTTCAAGGCCTGGAAAGTCGTGGAATTTTTAAATGGTCCTTGAAAACCCTTGATTGTTCTTGAGAGAACCAATGGCCCTGTCTTTTCACAAGAATTTAAAGTGTTTGTCGTGGATGTTAGGTGTTAAAAATGTAAAGAAACAGTGTAACAATCAAGTTTCAGTGTATTGCGTAAAATTACGAGTTTAGTGGATTGTCATTATTACGAGGCAACATTGGGAGAAGCACCCCTCAATAGACTCCATGTCATGATACAATCCAGTGAAAGCCGGCTTCTCTTCTCTATCTTGCATGTTCCATCTAGTCTGTGGACGGCTGCTCATTGCATGTTTGCTGTGCTTCATATGCTCCATCTGCATTTGCTTTTATGTGCATATGGTGGACGTGTACATAGTTCATCCTGCCTTGCAGCAACACTTGTGAGTTAATTTCAGCTGATACTCTTGCTGACAAAGCAGGAGATACAGGCAACATTAATGAAGTTTTGAAATCAAACAGCCTCAGCAAAGCAGCGAGAAAAAAGAAAAACCTCTAAATACCAACTGTGAAATAAAAAATAATGCTGGGGGAGCATTCCCGAACTCGTTAGCGCTAATCTAAATGTGCGCTAATGTGCTTAGGTATTGGGCAATAACAAAATTTCGCATTGCATTGAAAAAGTTATAAATAATCCCAGATAAAACATAGATGGGGGCCTTGAAAATGTGTTTTCTGGTCCTGTCCTTGAAAACCCTTGAATTTTTGCTTTTGAAGCCCGTATGAACCCTGTGAGGGATAAGAAAGCAGCTGCCTGGATTAGGGAGCAGACTCATGTGGAAGACATTCTAGCTCAGATTAAGCGGCAAAAATGCGCACGGATAAGTCACATCGCCCGCATGAGGAACAACGGGTGGACCGTACATCCAGTTGACGGAGTGGCTGCCAATGAACTACGTAAATTTTGGGGGAAAGGGTGGACTCAGATGGCAGTCGACAGACAGGGCTGGAGATCTTTGGGAGACGCCTTCGTCCCACAGTGGGCACAACCAGGCTGATGATGGTGATGATACATTATAGGGAAATCTCTTGCTGCAACCGCATGCCATCGTGGGCACCCCCGTAGCAGCTAGCAACATTCCTTGCCTGCTTGGCTTGGCTAGCCATGTGTCTTTTTTTTTTTTTTTGCTTTCAAGGCCAAAATCGAACAAAAAGGGGGGGGGGGGGGGGGGGGGGGGGGGGCATCTTCTCGTTTCTCTAGCACGGAGCTTCTAAATAACCCCTAACAAATAAATCTTTTCAGAGCTCCATTTTTATTGTAATTAGACAACTTTAAACAATCTTTTTTAATGTTATTATCGCTTTCAGTAGCCACAGGAAACTTCTTCGGAGTGTTGGCGAGCAATACCGAGTAATGATGGAAGTTCCTCCTACCTCAGCACTGGTGCCGGACTTCCCTCTAGTATATACAGTAGTTATGAAGCCCTGTAAGACGGGGGGATTACCATCCCAAGAGTCTCTAACAGCATGATTGACGCTCGCAGCGAGGAGATCGCCTTCTACCAGGGCAACGACCGAGAGCGCACCACGCTGGACAACTCGTTCCGGCGGCTGGTGCAGCACCTGCGGGACTTCCTCGAGTACCGCTTTACGCTTGGCATTGTCGACGACATCGTCGCCAAGTGTGAGTGGTGCCCAGTGCCCTAAGGGTGTTCTTCTCGCGTGCGGACGAGTAGCTGGGAGAGCTGCGCTTAGTGACAATGCTCACGCACTACGGGGCGCATGCACTGCTTTCCTAAAGGAGTCGTCAAGAGAAAATGCGGGTTTCGTTAATTAAGGGGGCACATGGGTCTTAGGTCGAAAACTTTATTTTTACAGTTATGATGATGAAGATTGGGGACGTATGTACCTAGCTGTTCATTCTGAATGCGGGTATAAAATTTGTTTTTGTGTGAAACGACTGTATTCAGATTTATTTTGATTTTTATGTTTAATTTTTTGACAGCCTCTGTACAAAAACTGCTGGTGGGATGCAGCTGAACGAGGTACCAGTGAACTGTGCACAGAAATCAAAGATTGCAATAAGACTAACATTATCCTTCCATCTGGTCTGTAGCAGAAGTAGCGACCGTTTGAAGTATGAGCTAAAAACCGTCGAGTTAACAGTGGAAATTGAACGAGGCTGAATTTTGTCTTCGTGACTCCTGCTGAGGTGTGCCAGGCTCACCTAGGCGCTACCGGTTGTAGCCTCAACTGCTTGCAATGTGGGCGGGGGAAGCGTGTGGGTGTACCATCAAAAATAATTTTCCTCGGTTTACTATAGCATGCTGCAGCTTTGAAAGCCTAGCTAGTTGGACTGCATTTATAACTCACAAGGCACAAAATGATGAAACCCAGGGGAGCAAACGGCATGAGTGCATTGTTGTCACACAAAGCATGTGTTGTCTACATTTCTTGCGTTTCATCTTCATGCAGCTTTGAGGGTGTTGATGAATGACAGGAGATAAGCAGTTCTTTGGTTCTTTTGTGATTAGATGAACGTTGTGGTGCTTTGAGCAGCGTTACATTTGTTCGGCAATAATGAACCGACTATGTACCGTGAGTGTTGCTCCAGCGACCTCACCTGGGGTTGGCCCTTGTGTTGGCTGTGACCATAGCATACCTGCCAACTCTTCCGAATTTTCCGTAAAATGTACGAATTTTGACCTGTCTTTCCATTTTACGAATCGTGCCTGAAATTATACGAATTTTTGAAAAAATGGAACCATCTATTTAAACGACACTGTGGTACCTGCGCCGCCACGAGAAAGCAATACATAGTGTTGTTATCACCATCTGCGAAGCTGCGATTTCTGTCGTCTTCTCGGGGTGGGCTATGCATGCATATCCAGAACTCACTGCTACCTCGGCAAGCTTGCTTCTAGCATTTTGTTCACAGGCCGGTTACGAATTCCGTGTTCATGGCGCTCTTTGTATGACTGCTGAGTCCTGTACAGTAAGACCCGTGGTACGACCACGGTAGTTGCTTTGCTGTGCAATGGCGGGCTCGAAGCCACGGAAGCATTACCAAGTGTTCTCAAAATCGTACATATCCGAATTTTCTGCCCTTCCCAATGGAGTTGCTGCTCATTGCTCTTCAACACTGAGCGTTTTCACGTGTGGTTCGGAAAACGTGAGAACGCGTGTCAGAAAACGTGAATCCTTTTAGACTTAAAATTAGTGTGCTGTGTGCTGCCCGCCACTTCCCCCAGTCCGCATATATTCCGAATTTCCGTGTCACCAGGTTGGCAGGTATGCCATAGTGTAAGAACAAGAGGAGAAACGTCACTTCCTAGGGCAGAACGGCACAAGCACCTGGCTTACGTTTTAAGCTAGCAGCATTTGTCGCGAGAGAAGAAAAGGTGCAGCCACTGCGATTGGAATTTCACTCCGCACCCCTGGAATGAATTGTGGCCTCTACCATTTCGTCCACCAGAAGCCACCACCCTCCTCTTCGCTGTCACAGTTTTGAAGCTTCATTTTGTACCTTTTTTTTCCACCGTGACATTATCTGGTCGCTTACCCGTGCCTGCTGCAGTGGGTTGCTCTACCTTCTATATATTAGGGCGAAGCGCCTTAGGGGCTGGTGCTGTGGCGTCTCCTGTTGTCGTTGTAATCGTCGTCTCATGTAGTCACGGTACTAAAACACCGGGAAAATCGCTTATGCCTCGCGCTCTAGCGCTTTGTAATGCGTATTAAAAAAACAGCGGGGCACTCGTTTATGCCGTGCACTAGAGATCTTCGTGCTTCAAAAACACGAGACTTTTACCGCAAAGCTGTATACCTCCACTCCCCAAACGGTTTCCTCTCCGTGGGCAAAAACGTCAAGGCGCCAAGAATACGCTTATACACTGCATGCTTTTCCCCTCACCAGTTTTCACGTTATTGGAGATGGACCGTGATTTTTGTTTTCGCGCTCCGTGGCTGTGGGGGGGAAGGAACCAGCTCACCTCGTTATCGTGCCGCCCCCCCCCCCCCCCCCCCCTCCCCCTGGCGCGCAGACCTGGCGACGGTGGTGGGCTACCTGCTGATCAGCCGGCCCTTCATGGCGGGTCAGCGCATGCCGCACGACCACAACCTGCGCCTGGAGGAGTACTACAAGAGCGGCCGCATGCTGGTCAAGCTGGCCGAGTCGGTGGGGCGCGTCGTGCTGGCCGGCCGCGAGATGACCCGCCTGGCCGGATTCACCGCCCGCGTCTCCCAGCTGCGCCACGTGCTGCATGACCTCGCCCGGGGGCACTACGTGCGCGCCATGCTCGCCCCCGACCCCCCGCAGGCCGAGGTGGGTCGCCGCCACTGCAGGACGGCTTCGGGCCGCTCGGGAACGTCGTGAAATGGGAGAGCCTGGCACCGCTGTCCAGCCAGCACACACACTCTGTAGCGTTTCTTCTTGCGGGGCAGTTGGTAGCAAGTTTGCGAAGGCAGACAGCGTGATCACAGCTGAGAGCTGGTGGTGCGGTAATCCAGGTGCTGCAGGGATGGGATTGTGATGCGAGTTCTGAGCACGAGGATGTAACCTCGATTCCCGCCTGCGGCGGCCACTTTTCTGATGGAGGCGAAAAGCACAAATGCTTGTGTGTTCGAGATTTTGGCGCACGTTAAAGATCCCCAGGTGGTCAAAATTAGTCCGGAGCCCTCCACAGCGGTGCACCTCATCGCCTGCGTTGCGTCGGCGCTTTAAACCCTACGATCGATCGATCAATTGATTGTGATGCGAGTTGCAAGTCTGAAAAATGACGTTCCCCTGGCATCACTCTACCTGCTGATCTGCCGACGTTTTTCTTGAAGCTGCCCCGTTAAGCCTGCAGAGGTGATTCTTGCTCTAGCATTATGAGCGAACGGGAAGTCCATATTAGTATTAACAGTGAAATGGATGGGGATAGAACTTGGCAGGCTGGGATAGCGTGAAAGCGCGTTGTAAACCAGCATGATGTCGTTACGATAGTTGGTGGTGCAGGGTTCGCAAATTACGCGTGGTGTTTTCTTTTCCACCAACGCAATTAAAGGTGAGCCACCACTGCAGACTTTCAGCGAATGGGCAAAAAATCAGTTACATGAATTTTACTGACAGCTGCAAGTCAGGGTGGGACAAATTTACTTTCGAGTTTCTTTGAAGCTTTGCGTTTAAGGGACAGTTGGGTCTTTGGGGCCGAAAAACGGTCAAAAAAAGCGTTTTCTCGAAAATGGCATTTTTGGCCTTCACGGCCATTTTTCTATCAGTCTGTAAATTTCCACATCAAAAGGCATCATATTTTGTTGTTATTATATTATAATAGCATCTTAAAGTGCGCTCTACAGCTCAGTTAGCGCAGAATTTGGTGGTGAAGTGGCACTTTTCTTGCAATGCAAAGCTACCATTTCATCCTCAGATATCTTGGCACCCAGAGCAGGTACAACTTCGATTATTTTTGCTTGTGATACCGAAATGTGTGGCGAATACAATGTTGGAAACAAATTTTTCAAATGGAGGCTTTGAAAAATTATTATTGTGTTCAACTGGCACCGTGACCTACGAGCCATTTCTGGCAGAGCATGGGAGGAGCGAAGTTCCCTGTGACACAGGGGAATTCAGCTATTTTTGGTCGTTTTACAACACACTGTGTTGTAAAACGACCAAAAATAGCTGAATCAAAAAAGTTCTGCCTATGTTGTATTCTTTAGTCATTTGTCTGCCTAGCCACGTGGTAATTGCCATTCTGTATGGAGTGGTTATTTTGTAACTGTGACCCAAAATAATGGCAGTTAATCATTAACTCAAATTGTAATCAACTTACAAAAAATATAATGGCAGATTTGAAATCAGCCCAAAAAACTCCATAACGCAGTGCAGTTTCATTGAAATTGGTTGGTAAATAAAAAAAAATAGCTCTAAGGTCAGTCTGCCCCCTTAATTTGTGCGTTGTTTGTGGCATCTACCACGCTCCCGAGACATAATAGGAGGGAGGGTTGGAGGTGGAGAGGGCTGTTTTTAAAGGGATAATTTTTGTCAGAAACCATTTGAACAACTGAAAGACTGAAACCTCGATCCAGCGAAGTTCACAGTGTATTGACATTTCCGTTGGAAAGTACAGCTCTTTCGTAACGAAGGTGATGTATAGATATCCTGGGAGAGTGAGGTGTGCAAGCAATGCAGGCCGCATTGGAGGACTGCTGCTGTCGTCCGTGCACATGTTAGAGGGGTTACTGTGGATCAGGGAATGTTCTCAGCTTTGCCGGTTTTTCCCCCCCATTTCACCCCGCTGTTTATCCCGAACCGCTTGCAGGACTCCAGTGAGGCCAACAAGCCCCGCCGTCGCATGGAGCTGGTGCCTGGAGCCGGCCGCATTGTCACACGGGATAACATCATCCGGTATGTCTTCTCCCCTGGGCTCTGCGGCCACTTGCTTTTCCAGAGGCCCTCCCAGCAAGACCCATGAAGGTCACTTGTGGATGTGGGTGTACAACAGGCGATCGCCCCGCCCCCTCAAGTGCCAAGATGTGTAGTCAGCATGAGGAAGGAATACTCTGAAGAGACCGTAAATTATACCCCATGCATTGCAGCAAGTGTGGTGGAAGTTGCGTAATTTTAAGCCGTGCCCTGCCCCAAAAAATGTCCTTTGGGCGTCAGTGTGGCCTCATTGCTACGGCTGCTTTCCAACAGATCCTGTCCTGTCTGCTGGTTTCTCTAGTGTTCACATACACAATCTGCGGTTATTGGACCGGAAGTTCGGTTATCGGTCGCAGGCTCTAAGAACATCTTAAAATGGTGCTGCAGCTTTGCGAAAAGGGACGTGAGGGAATGTGCTGCACATTTTTCCCTCCATGGTACTATCGATGAGATGTTGGTGGAGAGAAGGGGCTTGACTTTAAGAGGACTCTATGATGTGGGTGCAAGTGGTTGGAGGATCGCGGGAAAAGGCCTTCATCCTGCAATGGACATTGGGAAGCAGATAAAGGGAATGATTATCGTGCAGTGATGGAGTGAGGTGGCAGATCATTTTATGCAATAGCACAGATCACATGGCAAAAGCCATGGGACAGGCCTTGGGGTACATGTCAAATTTCGATACGTATACTCAATCAGGGTATCCTTTCTGTTAGCAAACTCCATTCTTTACAAGTGAGGAAAGTAGTCGGCGCTCGCATTTTTTGTGTCTCTCATGCTGTTCCGAACCCACAAAACCGTGAGTGACAGTGTAAAAGGGGCTGACCCGGGGCCAGTAATGGTTGTGTGTGGGGATTTTGTGGGTTTGTGCTTGTTGATACAATGCATTCTGGGACCAGCCCTTGGTTCTTTTTCACAACAGAGTGCCTACTGTGAACAATAGCTGCCTGTGTTGGGTTTCATAGGACACTCGGTAGCCCTTACCCAGTGGTTGAAACCATGAACGTGGCAAGCAGCAAATCGGGCGACCCCTTAGCGAGGAATATCCGGGAGAGTAAGACGACATCCTTGTAGGAGCCGAAATCTGTCTAGTGGTCACGAGTGAGCAGAAAATTTCGAGCTCAAATCAGATTGCAAGCAAGCGACGACTTTGGTCTTTGGTTTACTAAACGGTGGGGAAGCTGAACGCTTGGAATCCTTTGCATTATTTGTGCTGCATACTACTTGGTGCACGTGTTTCCCTCTCTTGAAGCAGCCCACCTGTTCTTCCTCTGCCCAGCTTCCAGAACGTGCCCCTGGTGACGCCCAACGGTGACGTGCTTGTCGACGACCTCTCCATCGAGGTCAGGTCGGGGGTCAACGTGCTCGTGTGTGGCCCCAACGGCTGCGGCAAGAGCTCCCTCTTCCGAATCCTCGGAGAGGTCAGTCTCTTTCTCGGGTGGAACCCACTGGATAATGGCGTGCCAAGGTGTTCAGTAGGCTGCCATGCAATACGACCAGACTCCACGGCTGCCTGCTTGTTTAACCACATCTCCCCGTTTTCTGAGTGTGCATGGATAAGTGAAGTTCTCATCATTCCCTCCTGTTTTGAATGTGTATTACGATGCAAAGGGGAAAAAAATGTACACTTGTGGACTGAACGTTGCTCGTATTTTCGCACGTATAACCCGCACCAAAAATGCAAAAATTTCAGCGGCAAAGTAAGGGTGCAAATAATACGCTTTTTTTTTTTTTTTTTTTAGTGCAGCTTCACAGCAATGCGCACTGTGCCATGAAGCTTCTACGCAGTAACACTGACTAAGCCTTCCATGGCAGCGATTGCACAAAACATACAAGGACAAGGAAGAAAAAACAAGGACAAGCGCACTCTAACAACTGAATTTTGTTAGTGAATTGTGACTTTCGCCTTGCAGTCAGTGTGTTCTACTTGATAACTATACGATTTTTCTGTCCACATAGTATGTGGTGAGTTGCTTGAGCAGTATCTTTGGTGCAGCCTTTCCCGAACCAAATGTGTAAGCAGTACGCTGGGGATGTTTTTTTTTTTTTTTTTTTTCCTGCTAAAATATGGTAGATGAGGTATGCACCATACCTTGGAAAGGTGGACCAATGGAATACAAGTGAAAATGTCCCGATTCCTTAAAGTTGAGTTAAAATTGTGGCTGCAAAAGCAGAAAGCAAGAAGGAGCACTGTACAGATCTGCATGGCTACGTCGCTTCACAGATTGGCTTCGTGCCTGTGGAGGCATGTCTCATTACGTCACCAAAGCAATCTGAGGGGCCAGTTAGTCTGAGCTGATTAGAAAGAATCGCGGAGCATACAACAGGACAGACAGTCATTTGTGCAATTCTTTCTAATCAAGCCATATCTCGCGTGAAAAAATCTTTGCATTGACTTTGGTTCTGGCTCATTGTCGAAGGTGTGTGTTCAAGTTAAGGTGGCGCTTATACCAACATTGGCATTCGAGCTGCTTGTTGAGCTTGAAAAGTGACCTGGGGGTGCTTCGATGTGGGCGACTTTGTTCAGTTTCGCACCACTGAGAAGCAGTTGCACAGGTGAAAATGCAAAGCGCCCTTAGTGAATATTCGAAGTGAGTGTCCATGTTTGCTTTTGCGTCTGCCTCAACTGCATCCTGTCTGAACTTGGGGCGTAACACACCCTGCAAGAAAACTACAGCCATTGTGGGTTTCCTAAACCAACTGACACCACTTGTCAAATAAGCGGCTAGAGACATTCACCTCCATGATACCGTTTTGAAAGACTCGTGGCATCTTTTGGTGAAGGTATGCAGCTGTGAAGCGTTCTTGCTCACAGTTTCTGACATGCCTGGTCTCTATTTATCCAACTGCTCTAGTGCAGCCCCGTATTCTCTCTTTTTTTTTTTTCCCCTTTAAAGTGTTTCTGGTGGGAGCAGTTCTGGGACTGCCCCAGAACTGCCCTGAATAGGCAAATAAGAGAGACCAAGAAATATTTTCAGCTGAGGTCGTCTCAGTGCCAGCGATTGAAGTGTGTGGCGGTGTTGCATGCAGCTGTGGCCCATGTTTGGGGGCACCCTGGTGAAGCCGGCCAAGGAGAAGCTCTTCTACATTCCCCAGCGGCCTTACATGACGCTGGGAACCCTCAGGGACCAGGTGGGTGGGCTGGGGGGCCACCGTGGTGGCCCCCACTACATTTTCTGACCCTTATGTGACGTGTTTTAGTTGCGATTGCGCTGAGCCGTGAAAATGTAGCCAAAAAAAGAACCTAGTGTTCCTCCACCACCAGGCCTGTGAAGCCTCATTTCAGTGATGCTGCGTCTATTCAAGTGAACTCAATCGAATTGTCGCACAGGTGGATGTTTACATTCACAAGTGTACACGCACACACATCCATCTTGACTCTTGTGGCAAGATGGAGCTGTGTGCTGACATGATTGCAATCTGGTGGTGTTAGCACCTGAGTGATTCTCTTGAGGCCATTGTGAGAATTGTGGGAAGGGTGAAGATGGCGTTGGCTTCGTAATCGGCTTGGCTTAGGACATTTGAGTGGCTGTGAAAAATACAAGTGCAGCAAAGACGTGGGGAAAAGTGTTGTTGTATGTCAGTAGGAAATAAACGCACCCTGTAGCGATAGGACAAAGAAGTGATGAAAATCTCCTCCTTTCTTTTTACTTTTCTTCTGCCTTCGTTTCTACCTTCTTCCTTTTGACATTCAGGGTTAGAAGAGAATTGAATGGTGTGAATACACATTTTGTAACTTGAATATACATGACGTGTTTTCATTTTACATCGACATAAACAGACACTTGTCTCCATGTTTTTGCCGTACTCTACTTACTATTTTCCCAGCTGTTATTCTAATTATGGCACTAACGCAAAGCTTTAGTCTTCCCGTAGTTCCCATGCTGGCATGCAATTGCAACGCCAGTTTCTTCTCTAGTATATTTTAGCTATAAGCTTTATGCTCACAGATATGCGCCTTGTGCTGTATGCCTAGTTGTCATGAAAAATTAGTGGCTGTGTTTATACGGTGGCTGAAGGAAGGACTAAAGCAAGCAAGTTTACAACCACTTCTGCTGGGAATGGCTGATCGCAGCTAACTAGCATGCATTAAGAAGAGCTATTTCCTCTTGCTTGGGGCATCAGAGAGCTCCTGGAAGATGGATGTGGCAAGGGGTTGTGTTTAGCCCATTTGGTTAGACTGTACTCTGTTATGTGATTTTGATGAGATGGTGATCACTGGTTGGGTCACCTGGCCACGTGTTAAAGGTTGCTTAATGAGACTCAAGGGTGGATGGGTGGAGCTTGAGGCCCTAGAGCCACTTCTAAGCTGCTTAGCACACATCAGGCACGCAGATTGAGATGGATGCAATGTCTTCGTCTGTTATTCAAGCTAGTGCAAGGATTGGGCAGTGTAGTTAGCAGTGGCATCTTGTTTTGGGCGTATTGTGTTTGGGCATCTGAAAATTGCCGTTTGTGCTGCGAAAAAAGAAAAGAATAAATAAAACGGAAGGGGTATTGAGGTAAAGGATGTCCGTTCTGAGCAAGGAAGGAGCAAAATGCCATGCTCAGCTCTTGAGAGTCGAGTTGACGTCACCCTGGGGGAGCATTGTTGATTTTTTCTGTCTGTGCAAGGTCCAAGGATATACACACGTGCGAGCCATCGTTGTTCACCGTGCACCAAGACGGTTCGGCTATATAGCCGGGTTGAGACTGTTGTAACACCCTTTTATCTTTCTGGGTGCAATGTGCTCTCATGTCCACTAATGTGGCACACTTGTCCTGTTTTAAGAGGTGCCCTGAGTGAAGTGTTCCTTTTTTCTACTTATATGATGCTGGTTTGCGTAATCATCAATACGCTAGAAGAGAGCACTGTATCACGCTAGTTGATTCCACATTGTAAAAAAGGGTCGGCCAAGGAGAAGAGAGTCGAGAAGCCGCCGATCCTTCCAGGATGCCTGCCGAAGGTGGTTCAAGCGGACAATCTTAGAACACAGTTGGGTCAGATCCCAGGAGAGGATGTAGAAAAGGAGGTCGACGTAATAAAGAAGTAGCAGCTTCTCAGAACAGTCTTGTTTACAGACATTAAAGGGCATGTAGGAGCACGCCGTCCCCTTTCCCTCTCCAGGAAATTGGTGTGTCTACGACGTTGTAGTCATCACATATCAAGATTAACTCATTTCCCTAAAGCAGGGCTATGGTTTTTTTTTTTTCCTCTCCTGCTACTCTTCTTAACTACACCTACTGCCTTTTTTTCCCTCTCCTCCTTTCCCTGCAGAGTAGCATGTCGGCGAACTCATGTCGGCAAACCTCTCTGCATTTTCCTCTTTAATAAAGAGTTTCTACGTTCAATAAAACGAGGAACCTATAAGCTCGCACCAAGTGGAAGACTGCTGTGGCCGCTCTTGAGTTCATCACAGTAGCCTCCTGTAGTGCCCGAGTTCACTCTTCGCCTCCGAATCTCCTTAATTCCGTCCCCCCATCGAGTTGTTGGCCCTCCCCTTCTCCAACGCTCGCGTTGTGAGCGGGTGCCAACGACGTTGGCTGACTGACTGACTGGCTGGGTGCGTGCAGGTGATCTACCCGGACAGCCAGCTGGACATGCTGCGCAAGGGTGTGACGGACGAGCACCTGGCGCGCTTCCTGCACCTGGTGCAGCTGGACTACGTGCTGGAGCGGGAGCGCGGCTGGGACACCATCCAGGACTGGATGGACATCCTCAGCGGAGGGGAGAAGCAGCGCATCGCGGTCCGTCTCATTGTCTGCACTCGTAATCCCGGGGGGGATGGGACTGTAGCACTGTGGGTTCAGGAATGGTCTTTCAGGAACTCAGGAGTGGTGGAGATCAAAATTTACTGTATAGACTCGTGTATTGGCCGCCGGTTCTCTCTCTCTCTCCCCCCCCCCCCCCCTTCTCCCTTTCGTGCAATATTTTGAATGAGAATCAAGGGTGAAGTCGTTATGCAGAAAACATTTTCTCCAAGGAACGCTGTGCACCAAAGGGCCAAATTTTCTGCCCGTTTAAAGTTCCAATGCCCTCAGCCCAAACAAGAAGGCACTTCTAGAAAAGTAGTAATCGGAATTTTATTATGATTATTTTTTTAATTGCATTTATTGTTAAGTCACAGGTGCAGCCATTTCACGCATCTATGTGGGAATTTTCTGACCTCGGAGTTTCGAGTGACAAATATTATTCACATTCCACATTGAAGGCAGTCTCTCTCTCTCTCTCTCTCTCTTTTTTTTTTTTTTTTCCATGGGTTTTTACTGTTGTATATGTTTGTAGTACATGTACGTGTGTTTGATGTCCAGATATGGGAAAGTGTACTGCGGTCTACCCACAGCGTTACAGCTAGCAAGCTTACCTTGTTTCTCACATAGTCAAGGTCTTGTGAATGCCTGCACATGGACTGTCCACATTGGGGGTCAGACACCGTCCAACCAAATCGGCATCTCCGCACAAATTAGACACAACCTCTCTCAAACTCGTTTTCGGTACCTTTTTTTTGTTTGCTTGTTGACAGCACAGCACCTTAGACATGGTCTGCTTGAGAAGAGACGAAGAGTATACTTACAGGTAAAAACGACGCGAGGTGCAGTACCACTTAGTTGTACTGGAGATGTAACCAAAAGGGCAAGTAACTAACTGTAGCAGTATCAGAGAATGCAGTGAAGGCTTTAATGAAGGGTTCATCGGGTCAGGCATTGTATGAAGGAACGGCAATGTAGTCACCGACCAAGTCGGAATGCTGGATGATGTTTGAGAAACCGCATGGGTTCTGGTTTCTAAAACATCCTTTAGCTTTTTGATTTGGCCAGTGAGTGCATTAGTTTCTTCTCAGAAGAGAGAATTTATCACAGATGCTGAAGAAGAGTGCCACAAACTGAGCAGGTAATCTGACGGAGTCTCTTGAAAGGCGAAAGACGTAGACGGGTGCCGTTCTTCTTGCGAGCACGCCTTGCTTCCCCCTTTGCCTTGCAGATGGCCCGGCTGTTCTACCGGCAGCCGCAGTTTGCCATCCTGGACGAGTGCACGAGCGCCGTGAGCGTGGACGTTGAGGGCTCCATGTACCAGTACTGCCGGCAGGCAGGCATCACCCTCTTCACCGTCTCGCACCGAAAGTCCCTCTGGAAGTACCACGAGGTAGCTAACACCACGCTACTGGGACTATCACTAGTCGTGCAAGGCTACGTAGCCTGTCCTTGTGGGGAATCGAAACCTGGGAGTGCCTCACTGGGTCCCATCCTACTTCGCTGCTGTACAGGTGCCCCAATAAGTAAACCGAGCACGGGTTGGAGATTTTGGAAGGATTTCTCCGCATTGTGCCTAGCCAGCAACCTCTAAGTGACTTTTCAAGAAAGTCATTCCAAAATACAATCTGGCCGCACATGTTCTATTTATGCTGGCAGCTGCATAAAATAGAAATTATAATTTCACGGAGCCGTGCTCTGTTTACTTTTGTGGGGCACCTGCACCTGTCAGCCCCCTCACCATGAGGTGGGGGTGCCGACTGGTACAGTACGACGACGGTACCCCATAGTACCTCCTGGTAGAACCATTTTCTGGACAAGCCTGGAGAGTTGTGGTAGCACGCAAACTGTGCAGGTTATGAAAGTAAGAGTGGACAGTGCCTGCATTGCTAACTTTGCCTAGAGCTGTAGTTCAGTGGCAATGCGAGACACTCTAGAAAGATAAGCGCAAAAGCAGACAGATACACTAAAAAAGTAGAGGCCCTGGGGCATGTTCCCGTCTACCGCAGCGCTTGGCTTATACAAACTAGGACATTCCAGTACATAGATCTGGGGCGGTATTCTCGTAACTGACCCTTTTGAAAACGTCCCTTTTATCGTGACGTACTTTCCGGTTAAGCAGTGGGCGTTGACAGTAGGTTTGCCGCGCTTGCGCTACGTCACTTGCGGTTGTTTGCTTTTAGCCAATCAGGGCTCGCCAAAAGGGACACTTTTGAAAGGGACGCAAAAGGAACAACACACGAGAATACCGCCCCTGGAGATGTTCTGTCTGGTGGCTCTGCCCAAGTACTACACAAGTTCAGGCAGACTAAAGCAACCATTCTAGGATGCCAAAATTGGGCAGTTATGTCAAAACCGTAACTGACAGCTGCAGTATAGGCCCCACTGAAAGTAATAGTCTACTAACTCTTGGAGAAACTTACCTTTGGTGTCACTGAAAACTGAGTGATGTTGCTCCACTTTTTCTTTTTCTCCCAGTACTGCCTGTACATGGATGGCCGGGGAAGCTACGAGTTCAAGCCCATCACGCCAGACACGCTGGAGTTTGGCTCCTAGCGGGTGCCAGGCCAGCCCAGAGAGTGCCTTTTGCAACAAGAACAAGCTGTACAGAGAGTGTGTTGTGTGCGCTATTGGACAAATAAACGAGAGGTGGACTCAGTGTCACAGGGGAACCTGCCTCGTTTTATTATTAAATCAACCTGTTCTCGCCGCCGCTGATGCTGCTGAACCACATGGTGGGGGGAAGGGAAAACGCATGAAGGAGAACACTGGATGAGGGTGGAACAAAGGAAACAGAAAACATGAAGAGATGCCTGTACAAAAGAACAGTCCTGCCCAAACCTCCTCTCGCTCACAGCTCTTCGTGCTTGTGGTCGTCGTCTTCCTCGCTGGGCGCGGGCGTGGTCGCCTCCTCGTCCTCTTCCTTCTTGTCCTCGTCGTCGTCGAACTCGTCCTCGTCCTTGGCGTCGTCTTCCTTCTTGTTCTTGGCCTCCTCCTCTTCCTCCTGCTTGTCCTTCATCTTCTTCTCGGCATCCTTGATGGCGCCCCACGTCTCTTCGCCGTGCACGCGCGCGTACTCCTCGTCGTCCGTGATGAGCAGGTTGTCGAAGATGGTGCCCGACTTGACTTGCCACAGGTCGAAGCCCACGGTGCAGATCTCCTTGTACGCGTGCAGCTTGGGGTCCGGCGTGTACTCGGGGTTGTCGATCTCGGGGTGCACCCAGGCGCCCTTGTAGGCCGGGTTGTCGATCTGCTTCGGCTTCCACTCGCCCTTGTACTCGGGGTTGTTGATCTGCGGGGGCTCCCACTCGCCGTCCATGTCGTCGTCCCAGTCCTCGGGCTTCGTGGCGTCGGGGTCGGGGATGTACTCGGGCTTGTCCCAGTCCTCGGGCTTCTTGTCCTCGGGGTCGTCGATCTTGGCCCGGTCGTCCCAGTCCTCGGGCTTCTTGGCCGCGGGGTCCTTGATCTTCTGCGGAGGCAGGAAGGACCAGTCCTTCTCGAGCTCGCCCTTCTCGGCAACCTCGTTGTCGATCTTCACCACGTAGGTGTTGTCCGGCTTCACGATGAGCGTGTACAGGTGGGTGTAGACGTCGTCCTTGCAGCGGATCTCCTTGTTGATCAAGTGGTTCTTGCCCTTGTAGTTGAAGATGACGTGAACCTTCTTGGTGCCGGGGCCGCAGATGTCGGGGCCGAACATGATCAGGTACGGAGATTCGCCGTGCATCTGCGTCTGGTCCAGGCTGCAGTCGAAGAGCTTCACGTAGCCGCCGCCGCAGTCGATGTTCTGCTCGTGCTTAACGGTGAACTGGACAACCAGCGTCTTGCCGTCGTTGCTGAACGGCGTGAACTTGGAAGACAGGCCGTAAAGCGAGCGTCCTCGGAAGTCTTGATACCCTTGCTTTTCTCTTCGTCGCCATAGAATTTGCCCGCGGAGAGGACGAACTTGCCTAAGTTGTCTCCCTTCGTGGACTCGACCCACCGGTCCTTCCAGCCATCTGCAAACGAGGGGTGAATGGGGAGCAGTCAGCCATCTCTAGAGACGCGTCCGTGCCAACAGCTCGCCAAAGGAAAGGAAAAACGCGAAATTAAATGACTCACCTCCGTCGTTGAACTCTTCTTTGAAGTAAACGTTGGGATCAGCCGATGCTACGGCAACCAGGGGAAGCAAAATGCAGAGAAGCCGCATTTTGGAGGAACTGCGAGTCACGGACGACCACGCTCGAAGACCCGCCTGAAGCTATGAACAGCGCTAGTAAATTAAAGCCGGTTGGACACGTGACGCTCCAGATGTACACTTTTCATTGGTGCACGGCCGCCGACCAATCACGCCTTACCACGCTGTGGACGACGCAAGGGGGTCGATGACGCCCGGGTAGTGCAGCTAGGTTCAACGTTTTTCAACACAACAAACAAAACTAACTTACTGTTTTAACACTTAATGCACAATTTTTTGCCAGAATCGTTCATTTTAAATGTTTTTATGTTTTTTAAATTAATGTTATAGCAATAATTAGTCAACAACAAAAATAGTTACAAACAATATTTTAGTTGTACGGCTCAACCGCTAGGGCAACAAGGTCTTGTTATAGTCTTTGCTACCTATGTGTGGGCACACCCAGCCGTTACGTCGCTCGGTGACGTCATCCGCCCCTGCCTGCATGTGCGCTTCGGTTTGGGTAGATCGCGTGCAGTGCTGGATTTCTCTGGCGTTGACACGTGTTTGTGCACTGAAACGCGCAGTGTTCGAAAAGAATGCTTCAGTGTACTTTTTTTATTTTTCGTATTTTTAACACTTACACTGGCTCATCGAAAAGTACGAAGACAGACTAGCCTTTGAATTTGTGCATCAAATCTCTAATACAGTTGCTCGCATTCCTGCTTCAAGCATTCAAGGCGCCCATAGTAGAACCGGTAGTACTGTCATGTCAACCGGCACGTATGTATGGACGCGCGTCTGTGCATAAACGCGCGTCTGTAGTTTCCGCGCGCTTTTGAACTGCCGCGTTCATCTCCGACGCATTTGCCTGCTTGACGAATTATTCTCAAGATTGTCTGCATCGGATGTCTGTGAGCTTGTGTATTTTGTGCATATTTTGATGACATCCGATTTGGGTGTAACCTGCTTCATTCAATACATCATGAAAAAGCTTCCTGGTACGTGGATTGTACAAAAAAAAAATGCTGTTTTCGTTCTGAAGCTATTTCTCGTTGCTCTCAGTTGAGGTATTTTTTCTGGATGCGTTGTTCGAAAATCAATTTTCTCTATCGTACGTCGGCTATCTGGCTGGTTTGCGCATTTTGTCTTTCTTTCGAATAGCACGAATTCGTCGTACGTCAACGGTCAACAAAATTTCAAATGCCGCGTTTAGGTGTAAAGGGCCCTAGGTAACTTCGGCGGATTGGGGTGTAATGTCGGCTTGTGCGCGTTGCAACGTGTCGACGTATCACGCCCCGTTAGCTACCCGCTTGACCAACTATGCAGTTCGTTAAAATATGCGCTGTTTCTTCGCGAAGTTGGGACGATGGTTTATTTTACGGCAGAAAAATGCAGGAAGCGCAACGAACGGAGAAGCCTAGCGTCCACGCCTTGTCGGTGTTTGTGGGTGTGAACTACAAAAATTACAAAAATGACGTGGCCGGAATTCACATTGCCGCTTGCAGGGGCTTCGGGATAGCTGGTAAAGGCGGAACAAGTTAAAATGGTTAGGGAGGCAGAAAAAGATTTAAAGAGATATTGCAGCGACCTCCAAAAAAGGCATTCGGTTGCCGTAATCAGAGGCGTGGGCTGGTTACTTTCCCAACTGATTACCGTCGGAAAAGAGGAAGATACGACGTCGCAGTTTCACTCGTGTTTGTAATCGTGTAATCTCCCCGCAGTCGTGGCTATGGTGAGTCGGGAAGATATGTCTCCTGTATTCGTGCATGTCCGAGGAATTTACTTTAACCAAAGTTCCCTCATGAATACGGACCGAAGTCTACCGCGGAACTGATAATCGAGCAAAACCTTCACCGAGCATATGTTTAGTACGATATTGACTCGGATCATAGATTTTATGAAACTGGTTGAAAACTGAGTGGAAATTTTATGCCACCAGCATGCGGAACGATTACTTAGAGAGCATATTTTACTTAGCATATGAATCTCCACAAGAAGCATCTTCCTTAGCTGGTTTTTCCAGCATATTCAGCGTTTAGCACTCTCCTCGATCATCCAAAGCCAACAAAAAGAGTATGCAGAGTTTGGTCGTGTTCGGGCTGTAGCCCTTTTTTACCAATGAGTATTGGCGCTGAGAAGAAAGTGCATATGTCGCATACAGACAAACTAGTCTTCATTTTGTTGAGTAACTTGAAGAAAAAAAAAAAAAAAGTCACCCAATGGAGCGCAGCTTGAGCCTTTCGTTCAAAGGAAAACATAGCCCTCTAAACGACTAAAACTAGGCTTGTGTCCTCTATAATTCTCAGCATCTTGCAGTGTGCATCGCTTTCACGGAACGTAGAAAATCCATCGAATGAATGGTATGCTAGGCAACCTAATTATCAGTTGTCTGGTTCCACTTATTGAGGTATCTTTCTTTTACAGAGTGCATAAAAAGTTCGCTCGAGACCAGCAAATTCGTTTATTATTGCAGGAGATCTAACATATTTGGAGTTATTCCACTAGTGTGTGCAGTGCTGTGTGCTGTGATGATTGTTGATAATGTTCGCTCCCATTCACTTCGTTAAAATCTTTTATTTTGCCGCGATACTGCCAAGTCATGGGGAAGTTGCTCTTTGCAAGGCATGTTTTGTAAAGCTGCATGCAACTCTTTTTCTGATAACGCTATTTTTTTTTCATTCTCAGTACGCGTCAGTTAGAAGAATGTTCCCAAACAGTTTACTTTTTTTAATGAGCGTGTGCTTTGAGTGTAGGTTCCCAACCCCGCTTCAGGCATCGTAAGGTCGGGGATGTGCGTGGAGTTCAGTGGATGCGGCACTAAGCTACAAACAAATTGTGCCATGCTAGGGCAATTTTACAATAATGCCATCCGTGAATACATCATAATTTACCATTTGGAATACACAGGCTTTTAGGTGGGAGTATAGTCGCAGAAACACTGCGACTTGCATTCTTATATGAATACCCCAAGGCGAATTATTCAGGAGAGCGACATTAAAGCTTGGTCTACAGCTAAAACAACTCTCCGATTCTCCTCGCAGAATTTGAATTGCTCAGTAAGAGTAGTCGGCTCATGGTGGATCTTGACGCATGAAACTCTGCATAGAATTCAGGTGGATGCTGTAGCCCCATGGATTCTCTCATTGGTGCAAGCAAACCTCCGGCATGTGTATTCTTTCCTGTAATAAACTTTTTTGAGAGAAATCTCAGCTGGGCACAATTTACCGGAAAGCAGTCTTGGGGTTCCTCAACTACGTATGTGTGACTGTGGCTGTGATTTTACACAGCCGTGTCAGAGAACCCCTGTTGTATGTAGCAAAAAAAAGGGGAGGGAGGGGTTAAAAGTGTATGATGTGATGCTGCTGACCCTGCGGCTATGCAGGCTAAAGAAAAAAGAAGGTTGTAGAGCGAGCTTTGATGTCACAGTCCTAAAATCAATTACACGGTGTTTCCTTTTACAAAACTTAAGTTGACCCAACAACCCATACTAGCATTTGATCACTGGGTTAGTTGGAAAAAAAGAACGCCATAGACAGTGCATCTGCTTATACAACATAATGGAAATCAAAGCCCCATAGATAATTTCATTTCAAAACCAGCCAGTATGCAAAGCTGCTACTCCAATTCTGTTAGATGCATTTCTTTGTGCCTTTGGTAAAGTGGACGCTATTGTTAACTGTGCCAACCATACTGCTGGATGATTAATAAAGTTGTTGGCATTGTGATGCGAATTTTCCGGATGCAGCAAAATGTATCCCATTGCGGCCTCTAAGAAGTGAATCGTTTCACTTTTAAAACCTACGTCAACAGCTGCGAGGGACTCGGTTGGCTCCGTGACCCATGACATTATCTCGGTGACCTTTGACATTAGCACAGCTGCCACGACATCCTGCGCTTGGGCCTGCCACGTGTGCCCATTGATGTGACGATAGGTTTGCACTTGGATGCACGTATAGTGGTGACGTGTTTGCAGTCTTTACACCACTACATAGGAAGCATATGTCGGCCCTTACCAGCTGTTTGCAAAGGACGGATTTGAACTGGGGTCGGTCAATGACTTTGTACAACCGACGACTAGTTGAGTCGGCGCCTCCATTGAATTTTTATAGTAACAAATTGAATTGGATGCCTGGGATGAACCCATTAAAATGTACAGAGGCCTTAAAAAAGCACCGCTCTGTTTATTAATAATAAATCTTGCCTCACCGACACTTGTGTTCTTGTGTGCGGTCTTTGTGGTTTATTGCATTCACTGTAACAACACACCAAACAGCTGTTGCTTATACCGTCTTGCACGGAACTGAAAGACGATTATTTCTTTGGATGTGAATATTCATTTCTGTACTCATTCATTAATGTTAAAAATTATCTTGTCACCATGTCTCCTCTTTTTATTTTTTTGCTGTGTAATTAATTACCTTGGTATCGGCTACTTGCACCTTTCGTGACGTTTTGTAAATGCTTAACACCGTGACCGTGTCAGTAGAGCATCAAATAAATGCCAGCGGCGAAAAGCAAAAACGCCCGTGTGGACGAGATTTCGGCGCACGTTAAAGATCCCCAGGTGGTCAAATTAATCCGGAGCCCTCCACTACGGCGCGCCTCATCGCCTGCGTTGCGTCGGCGCGTTAAACCCTACAATCAATCAATCAAATAAATGCCAGCAGTGAAATCTTGATTCTCAATATTGAGTGCGAATAAAACCTTTCAGAGCTATTTTATATGAACACACATTCATAACTCGGTTATAAGGTCTTGGTTGTGGAGCAAGGTCTTGCGTTACTCATTTCAACATGACATTCAAAAGCACTTGCCCGCACCTGCTCTCGGTGCATTTGGATCTCCCTCTCACAGGTTTGAGGTTGGAAAGAGGATGTACAAGGCACAGAGGGTAATTAGTGGGTTTTATGCAGTGTTGGTCACAGCTATGGGTCACGGTGTCAGCAACTTGCTTGCCAGATGCCACCGGTGCTTGTTGAACAGCTCAATAGATTAATCACTGCAACACTGTTGGCTTCAGGGGGACTCTTGCTACGTGGACCGATCTTTGCAAAGACCCTATCCTTCACCCGTCGATTCTCCGCAGCCTCACCAAAACGAACCGTGACTCCCAGATGCACTCTTAAAATCGTTCGTTCTTCTCGCCCAAGTGCGTGTCTGCTAGACAAGTGCCATGCTGGATGCATCGAGTCACGGGAGCTCCTGTATATTGCCTTGATTCATTGCTTCTTTTTCCTTCTCTGTGGAGACGCAAGTTCGATTCCCGGCCGCTTTTCTGATGGAGGCGAAAAGCAAAACCGCCCGTGTGTGAGATTTCGGCGCACGTTAAAGATCCCCAGGTGGTCAATGTTAATTCCGAGCCCTCCACTACGGCGTGCCTCATCGCCTGCGTTGCGTCGGCGCGTTAAACCCTACAATCAATCCTTCTCTGTGGACTTCGTATTTACATATAGAACGTTGTAAATCCTTTCCCTTCTGTCTGTATTGTCGACCCTGAGACTACCCAAGATTAACGAAGCTGCCATTGGTGCAAGAAACGCTACGCAACACAAACATGCATGGCCACCATCATGGCCCCATGCTCACAGATGTAGGAGGGTGGGTGGGTGCAATTCCAAAAAATTGTGCAAGTAATTCCCCTTAGTCAAGTAGCAATTCCGAGTAATCCAAAAAAAATTCACAGCATATCCACGGGGTGAATGATGATGAGTGGGCGAAGCTCCTGAGGGGAAATCATCGGTAAAACCGTGACTCTTTAGTGAAAGTTCGCCCACTACATCTGTGTCCGAACGTGACGTCTAGAGAGTCTCGCTTAAACCGCGCGTCGGCACCTTGGGGCTGAGCTCGCCTGATGCGTTTTGCAGACGCCTCACGAGCTCTCACTGCATCGGGGTCTGCCTGCCGATACGCGCGCTTTCTCGCCGCTTCCCGTTCTCTGACGTTTTGGAGATCCTCTTCGCGCCGCAGCCGTGCCGCTTCGCGTACGGCAGGGTCCTCGCGCCGTTGCCGTGACGCTTGGGCCTCTCGTTCTCGAACGCTGGGATCTTGGTGGCGTCGTCGCGCAGCCAGACGACACGCTTCGGCCTCCCGCTCTCGTACGGCAGGATCTTGGCGGCGGCGTCGCGCAGCTTCACGGAGCGCTTCTGCCTCGCGGGCTCGCACATCTGCAGCCTTATCCATCGGGCGACTCCGAGCGCGCGCCAACAGCGAACGGATTTTATTACAACGCTCCCCGCCATCTAGTAAACAATCCAAGAACTAAACTAGAGGTAGCCACGCCATCTAGTAAACAATCCAAGCGCATCTTTTCATCATATACAAGTACCGCCATCTAGTAAACAATCCAAGAACTAAACTAGAGGTAGCCACGCCATCTAGTAAACAATCCAAGAACTAAACTAGAGGTGGCTACATACATACGTCGAGGGTGGACAGACCCACGCCCTAAGGAGCTTCGCCCCTAAAATCCCTGGAAATTTGTCGTAAATTACACGTAACGTATGACTCCTAGCATATTCAATCCCATTTCCAGTAACTTCAAGCAAGCCTATAGTTGAGTTCACGTTATTCTGTAATTTTTTGATGCTTCACATTTAAAAACTATTGTCAGAGAAGAATTCTACCTAATTGTTTCAAATAATGTAAAACAACGACACCTGGAATAGGCCATGGCGAAAATACTTGCGCTGCAGAAATTTCCAAGTACAAGCTTATGTCTTGAACAAGGCTGAATCTTCTATACCGGAAAGCAAGAAAAGACACTTTTCTTTTTTACTGGCTTAAAATATTTTGGTCACAGTTAAAAACATTAGGCTTCCGCTTTGAATTATTTGTAGCCCAGAAGCCTTTCACGTGGCCTAGAAATTTTGACAAAAACTGTACAGGTGCAGTCTTAAGTAATTGGAGCAAGGGTTTGTGAATATCACGAAATATTGGTTTTACTGGCTATATGACAGCCTTACAGGTTTACAGGAAGCTTTTTCTATTAGGGGGGACCCCTTTAAACGCAAGACTAATGCAACCAGAAAATTTCTGGAAGAAATTCCCGTAAATGTACAAGACCGTGTTCCAATTACTTTAGGCAGCACCTGTACACCTATAAACGATGCTTCAAAGTTCTTGGGTACATGCTAGGCAGTTCAATATACAAGTTGAACTGCTATGATAAAAGTAAATGTTCGGTCAGCACAATGCTTGAAACAAGGAGTGCAGTTTCTCTGAATATTTGCTGCATATGAACAAGAAGGCTTTGCGAGAGGCAGTGAAAACGTTTTTGTTGTTCTTTTCATCTGGATGAGTATTGGTGTACTAAAGGCCTCACTGTATGTATGGAGGCATGTCCAAACACTGCTCGCCAGCAGTTAAGGCGTGGAAAGCTACTGTGCTCGTTGAATACCACCGCTACAAAGCGTTCTCCGTACGAAATTACAAAAACCACTCACTGCCCCAAGAAAGCAACACCCCAACTGCAAACACAGCAGCAGCGGCAATTATTCCGACAAAATGCACCGTAGCTGCAACGATGCTGCGGCCTAAGATTTCAGAAAGGAACGGAACTTTGCAAAACGTAACATCAGTTCGACTGCACTGCTAGCACTGCAGGTGGCACACTGGGGGCCTCTCCCTTAGTGAATCCTAAAGCATTTCTTTTGTGTCGCTCGACTGGACTGTAACATCACACCCTATCCTAAGCCTGGAGCATCCTACAACAGCAAGGTAGTGGAAATGATCGTGTCTGCAGTTTAATTCGAGTTTGGTTATGCTGATCAGCTGTCGGAATATTGTTTGTTGTCGTAACCCAGGACGCCAAAACCTTCAAAGTGTTTATGGAAGCACTTTCCCGGATGTCATTTTTAAATGCCAAATAAAAAAATTTAAGCCGTTCCACTCAATGTGAAAGCTGTCGGAAGTGCAGAGCAGTGATTCGCTATAATGGGCTGTAGCGCTGTTGTCCGCTCACTGCTACCACCCAATGCAATTCAAATTTCCCGCCTCTGCAGTGCTCGCGCACCCCCTCCCTGCAACTGTGCCAATGGGAGTTCTGTTCTTTTTGTGCTTGCTTTTCCTCTCACACAAGCCGGCATTCCACTGCCACCTTTTTTCGCTTACTATCGTAAAAACCAACCCAACGTGGGTTCCTAACTAAATGAACGCAGGCGCTGCCGGTTAATTACGTATATTTTGCCTCAAATGTACCTACAGTTTTCTTTGCGCTAAACAACGGGCAGATGTCCGACAAGCGCCAGTAGCTCACAAGTTTCGAACGCTTATGACTATATAAACCGCTTGGCTTTCAAAGCCTCTGCGTTACGGCACAACGACGGAATGCCGCCTGGGTCTACTTGGGTCCAGCGAGCAAGCTATGACAACAAGGTGAGCCCCTAAAGTGCTCTGCACTTAAAAATGTGCAACCCCACCACTTTGAGGGTGCATTTAAGGGCGTAGGCTGCCTGGCACCATGACAAACTAACTTAATGTCAGCACCAAAAAAATTTGAGCGACACACTTCAGAACAGACTTCCAAAGCCTTGCAAGGTACAGCTTAGAGGCACTGTAGTTCAGCAATGTTGCCTATTATGCGGTACTTGTGGTTACGCTCCGGAATTCGTTGGTGCTGCTATATGCAGCAGAAGTCTAGGATGCCCTCGACAACGACTGGCCAGGGTAAGGATGTACTCGTGCCTTTATCGGACAAAGCTGGTGGAGTTGTTTACTGCAGTGTTAAAAGAGCCATGAAGACAAAATACAAGTTGGGTTTATTGGAAAGACTGCTTAGTCCCGATAACAATGATACCAATACCACCGCAATCTTTGAACAAATAATGGAGATATTAAAGAAAAGGTGTGAAGCAGTCGTGACCCCCTAGCCAATTTCCCACAACTTTTCTATGTCGTCACGGAACCTTGTTTGTGGGATTGGCAGCCGCCTAACTGACCTGTCGCGACGACACGACTGGACGCCTGTAATGGGGCCTCCAGTTCCATTTGACCGCATCACTTGAATGCTAACGTGCAGTTAACGCACTGAAAATTATGTTCTATTGTTGGCCCGTATGACGTCATTCTTGCTCATAACACGTCACTGTGGCGCAAAATTTTAAAGTTTTTAAATACTTCTTGCTTTTTTTTTTTTCGTTAAAAAACACCTTTGGGGCTGTAATGGAGCTGAGTGAGATACTGAATCCTAGTTCTTTCAAATTAAACGAAGTTGTATTTTCTCTTCGTGGCTCCTTCAACTTGACATCTATTTTCCGCAAAGGCTGCAGGAATTTTCGGTCACTTGTAAATCAGTGCTGTTAACGACAACGAATCAAGATGCGTACAAGCTTGGCGCTCCTTTGAGAACTTGTGCTGCAAAATTCATGCCCGACAGTTGCCAATCCAGAGCTCTGGCGAAGCACTGATAGGTTCACTAAGAAGTTCTGAAAGCTCAAGCCACAAACAAAAGTAAATTTTTCCTACCAAAGCTCGCTGCATAGTCATGGCGCTTGGAAGAATAGAAGTGCCTGGCATTAATGGAAGTTACTGAGCAGATCGAATGAAAATTATAACCCTTCAATTTACTAACTGCTAAGGTAGGTAATTTTAATAACATTACTGCTGGCTAAGAATGTTCTGTGCCTGCTGTGCTGACATCATGATGAACCAGTTTGTTCAGAATATTCTTCCCGTATTGCATGCCCCCACTGCCAACAATGTAAAGAAGTTCACCACGACTGTCTCAAAGCTTCATCACAATGAGGGAAAGATCTACACATCTGGCAAGAAATGGTGCAAAACGCAGCATAGGCAAGTTAAATGAACCCAGGGATTTTTTTCGTTGTTCTCTTATCAGCTTCATGCAATTTTTATTGCCAGATAAACCACAGGCATCCCTTAACACAAAAGGACTTGGAAAATGTCCCATCGAAAATTTGTCCTAAAAGTATTTATTTTACATTACATAAGACCGATCTGTTCTGAATTTATGGCAGCTGAGTTCGTCTAAATGGAAGATCACACATTTGACTGTAGTATATGCCTAGAATTATGAACACTTGAGATCCCTTGATTAAAAAAAAAAGGGAGAGACAGAGGAGCCAACTGTGACGAGAGGTCTAGATGCTAACCTACAGGGTGCATTGCCACTCCACATAGCATAATACTGGGTTAATCATGATATGCAATGGCTGAAGCTACTTTCTGGCTTTATGACAGACCCGACAGTGTATGGAGAAAAAAAAAAGCATGATTAATTCTTTTCTCACGCTACTGCCTGCACAATCAAAGCTGTTAGTAAAGCAGCGCATACCCAATGGATCACATTTATTTTAGAAGACCAACGAAAGGATTCTGAATGACAGCAAGAACTCGGCAATGACAACAGAATTGTGGGCACTTCTCCAAAGAGCTGGCTTCAAACTGCAGACCTAGATCTGAAACGTCGAGGCATGAGCGTTCTAGATTTTAAAAATGCAGCCCAAACAACAGCTTGTGGTTGCAGAGGGCACATTTTTCGGGCTCTTACATTTTACAAGATAGTCAAGCTTTGGTGATCTTACAGCCGACAAAAAAAAAAAAATTGTTATTTAGGATGCAAACAATAACTTCGTGCAAAAAATTTTAAAAACAAAAAGTTGGTATGCAGCGGGGGCTTTCGCTGAGAATTGAAAATGAGTTGATACCATTCCTTTACAGCTGAACATTTTCAAGCGAGTGTTGCCTCATAAACGGGCAGATTAACTACAGTTCCAGTCTCACAGCACTTTTATGCGAACGCTGGGCCACCGGTAACACTGCTAACGCGAGCCCGGACCGAACAACAGATGGAAACTTGGGAAGAACCCTCCACATCTCAAAACACGCTGTTGTCGAGAGCTCTGAAACCGGCATCGCAGTTCATGGGAAATGTCTTGGTAGCGCGTTCACGCCGACACGACCACTGCCTCACGCGCAAAAACACAGCCGATAGTTGAGCACTACTCCAACCCGTCATGCTTTTCGCGGACGGCCTCCTTGAAGCGCTCCTCGAGAAGGGACAGTTCGCTGATGAGGTCGGTGATGGCGTTGGTGAAGGCCTCCTGCGGGGTGTTTTCCGGCGTGGTCTGGACGCGCAGGATGAATTTGTGCTCGAGCGGGTGAGGCACCTTGTAGCCGGCGAACAGAACGCACGGGTCTTTGAGCAGCTGCGCGCGGATCATGTTGGCCAAGGTGTGGTCTTCCTTGTTCACGGTGAAGATGGCCGCGTTGGGCACCTTCGTGTCCTTCTCGATGATGACCTTCTTCTCACCGTCGAACAGCAGGAATGACTCGAATGCCGGTGGTGCGTTCATCGCGGTCGCTCCGCGCGACCCAAAGGACGCGACAAGTGGCGCAACACAAAGGAAGCGAGCGCAGGGGTTTGTCGCGAATCGAGCACTGACCAAGCGCCGGACTCCGGGCGACGACTTGAAAAAACAGCCGACGTGAAGAGTGTTGTTTTAAGGCCGGTTGAATTAGCTCTAAATTAACAGGAACGTCGCCTCACTGTCACCTACTACGTTTCGGCGCCGATTACTTCATGGATCGCGATGGCCGAACTAAATGCTGGCTACGGCTTGATGCAAAAGTTAACGGCTAACAAATTTTTTAGACCAACTAAACTTAAATTTGCCAAGCGAACGTAACAAACACACAAAAAATTTTTAATCACAAAAAATTACAAACTTTGTAACTTAAAGTATTGTTTTGCTTTCATTTCAAAGCAGCGATGTTCGGGAATTCACGACCACGAGGGGGCGAAGTGAGAACTTTGCGAAAATGTTTTCTTTTTGATTCCTTTTTCCAGGGAGTACGCCGAGAAGGTGTGTTCGTTTGCGATTTCTGTCTTTCATAATCTGATTTAATCCAATTTGCGTTCAACTGTAGTGTCATAAATTCATTAGGGGGTACGTGTTATTACCTGATAGCGTTTCTAATAACATTATTTGCTCAATTTCTTGTTTTGGTCTTCTGTACGGCCCTCGTAAGCGCCGGCTGTGCCGTCCGTCGTGTACGGAGAAAGCACTGCGAATGTTCGCCAACGAACAGAAAGTCTTTTTGCTGACTAAATCGCTTGTGCTGATTTTATGTGCGACACAATGCTGTATTCCTGTTTGTTGATTGACGTTCTCCAAGGCGTAAACCGTGGCCCTAGTGATCGAATTCCCAGGGCCTCGACAGCGTGTGTGAACAGTGCATCGACAATTTTAAGTGCTCTCACGATCAGATTCTTCGGATACCTGCTGTGCTGCGCTTAATTCTCGAGACTAAGACACAAGGATAACGTTTCGTTTCAGTGAAACAGGCGAGATTTGTTGCCGGCTGTTCGATGCGATTCGATTCGATACAGAACTACTCAATAAAAAGCAGCTCTATGAGGGCTCATCAACTCCTTCCACTTAAATCGGTGAAGTGTACTATTGCTGAGTAATCAAGAACAGGTGCAGACCGACCACGAGGTTGTTTCTGTTGACAACTGATTGAAGGCAAACATGCGTACCGTCAGCAGCGTGCAAGTGGTCGACCTGCCAGCGACGGCACCCAGAAGTGTACCGAGTCTGGTGTCAGCCCGCGTGAGGAAAACAAGTGCCGGCTATTTTCTGGGGTTGCCATTCGGGCATGATGCTAGGGGCGCTGTATAAGGTGGTTCAGAGACTGCGATGCCCAGAATTGAGGTCGGAGATAGTGCTCAAAATAAAAGGGTCAATTCATTTTAGCAGTTAGTGCGAGGTCTGATGTTGCGATTAATGTGTGATTCAGTCTCACTTGCGTTATTACTTGACGGAATTTAACGTACACTTTGAATTCCGTCGCAATGCACAATAGTTGGCAGATATATGGTCCTTTTAGTAAATGGTTTGCTGAAATGATTTGCAGTACCCGCCTTTTTAGCCCATTCAAGGATACTTTCGTTTGGCTACGCTGTGTCTTATTGAAGCAATGCCATTGGCCCCCTCGAACACTGCAAGGGTTTATGGACAACATGAACAAAGTGCATTTTGAATTGAGCTGTAAAATTCACGAACACCCGAGTTTGAGCTCGGAGTGAGTTGTGCAGTGTCGAACCGGTGGCGAGCTCAGTTTGCCCTGTGTGGAAACAGCGGGGGAGGGACTCACTGTGCGCCCCTTGCTTGCAGGAGGAGGCCAGCATGGGGGCGTACAAGTACATGCAGGAGCTGTGGCGCAAGAAGCAGTCGGACGTGATGCGGTTCCTTCTGCGCCTGCGCTGCTGGCACTTCCGCCAGCTCAACACGTGCCACCGCGCACCCCGCCCCACCCGGCCGGACAAGGCTCGCCGCCTGGGATACCGCGCCAAGCAGGGTGAGCTTTGCAGACAATCTTCGGTCCTGCTTTTGCACATAATGCATGAGTAGTGACATGTGGAGAAGTTGGCAAACATGGTGAGGGGCTGCCTAGTAGACAAATACACAAGGAAAGGACGACGCTGAACACAAAACTAATGTTAGTGAAAATGCAGTGCACACATAAATACTCAGACCAAACTCGTGCACCATCGAGATCACATATTCGTGATGTTAGGGCATGTGGCTTTGGTATGAGTATTTATGAATGAGCATTTTCGTTAACATTAGTTGCGAGTTAAACATTGACCTTTTCTTTTTTATACCCCTGTCACACGGGCACTTTCAATTGCGATTGAGTCGATCCGGATCAGGCGCATTCTACACAGCAGTTTCAGTCGCGATCCCGCTCGAACTCAATCCTGGTTTCTCAAGTGCAATCGAGGCTTCCAAGCGTGATCGAACGACACCGGCGATACTCTCGTCCCCGCTCAGTAATGACACAGCAGGTGAAAACGTCAAATAATGCCACAAATTGTGTCAAATAACTTGACCCGAACAAGCGTGCGGTAACATTTCCATAGTTACGTATACCTCCAACTGCTCGAAGTTACCAGACGCCAACCACAAGTACATTGTTAGCGCCATATGACGTACACAAGTGCAACTGGTGCAACTTCTCGATCACGGTTGAAACAGGCCATGGAGCAGCTGCAGTACGTCGAGCGTGCTCGAAAACTCGATCGCGATTCGGTTCAATCGCGGTTGAAAGTGCCCATGTGACAGGGGTATTACTTGTCTACTACACTGCCTCTCAAGATCTTAAGCGCATAATGACCATTTCTTATCGCTGTCACACCAGTAGACTTGCAGAAACGCTAGACAAGACACCTGTGTCATCCGTGTATGTGTCACCGAATCGTGGGGACTTCTGCTACCTCATGCAATGTTTGTGTACAATGAAATCCTTTTTCATTACCAGTCACACCTAACTGTCGCCATGACGAACTAAAAAACAGCAGTCAAGCATGGCCCCCAAAAGTCTTGCAGTCAACAGCCGCGTGCACAAAACGTCCTCGTCGCTTAATCCCTCTTTTCACCCACCCATCGTACCTTCCTTTCACATGGAGGCCATAAAAGCAGGTGCACATTTCCGAGACTATAGTGCACTGTCCAGAGACTAACGCGATACTTTTGCACAAGCTGATGTGGCCTGTCATTTTGCTCGTCACAGGCAGGCCAAAGGTCGCTACGATAACTGGCACACAGTCTGCTCCCTTTTTCCTTGCCCTTCACTTTCCATTGGACCCCGAAAAGCTTGTGTCCCACTATGCGGGCCTTTTATTCTGTCGTTTGTTGGGTTACTGACATCATGTGCTGTGGCTCTATACTTGAGCAGATTGCACGTAGAATGGGCACCATGTGAGCTGGTTGGTTCATAATTCACTTGGTTTGCGATTGAGGGAATGTAGCAGAACATTAGAACGGCAAAGCGCAAGTGGAATTGGCAGCTGGAATAGTGAAGACCGAGTGTGCTGTCACTGCGACACTACTACAGAGTTCTTTACTGGTTTGGTACGTATTGCAAATGCATCTCCACAGTATTGTCACAGCACTAAGCTCACCCGGCCAAGCACCGAGGGGATTTATTTTTTATTTTATATTAAAGACTTCCTCTGAGCTGCCTGCTACAATATGAGAAAAGACTAGACTAGCCATTCAGAATGCTGCCAATTCGTCGTGCTTTTGGGCTTGCAGACTCGAGCACCTCTGCGCAGCAGCTGTTTGCGAGTAGACCTAGTTGCTGCCTCGCTTGTTCCGTTTGTGAGCGTGGCGCTCTTGACATGTGGTGCAGGCTACGTGATCTACCGCATCCGGGTGCGCCGCGGTGGCCGCAAGAAGCAGGTGCCCAAGGGCTGCACCTATGGCAAGCCCAAGAACCACGGTGTCAACAGCCTCAAGCCCGTCCGCAACCACCAGTCCATCGCCGAGGTGAGAGGGCGCAGCTTTGGCCTCGCCTGGCACGTGTTAATGGGGCTGATTGCGAGCTGGCCTAGCTCCGTGCGAGGGTTTGGGAGGGCCGTTTGCAGCCGGCGTATTTCGAGCTGAAACAAACGATTGGTTTGCTTCAAGGAATGCTTAAAAGTTCACAAGTGAACTGAGACGGGCTAGTTGGTGCATGATGCCACTAGAAAAAACAGCGCCAAAAAACGATACCACAGGGAGCGCAGTGTTTGTCTTTACTCCCTGTCGTATCGTTTTTTGGCGCTGTTTTTTCTAAGTGGCTTGAAAGTTGTTTGGGTATTGTTACAGCACTCTCTACAAAGCGTGTGGTTCAAACTGCAGGCATTTAGCAATGGCGGGGATTTGAATTGATGCGTCAATGCAAGCTAGTTGGTACTTCATCATGGGAACAGGTTAAGTGCCAGGCACAACTGGAGGACGGAAAACAGACAGGAAAGGGGCGCACTTACTGAGCTTTATTCGCTCCGAAAGCAGTTATAAAGGCACGACGAAAAGAACACCATCTAATACTAGTTGCACCACGTGTGAGAGCAATTACAGCTGCAGCACCCTCCTTACTAATCATCCAGATAAACCACCTCGCTCGAAGGATCAACTGAAGGCTTGCTACGCCATCTTTTTTATGGCGTAGGCCTCGAACACTTCCCATTCTTTTTTGCAGTATGAATGTAGCACTCGGGTCCTGTCGAACGCTGGCACGCAGCCCCTTGGCTTGCATTCAGTCTTACAGTGAAGCGCCAGATTGCTTCCTGTTCCAGTCTTCAGCGTCGCTGCATGCTCACGCAACCGGTCGTTGAGGCAGTGCCCCGTCTGTCCTACGTATACACGTTGAGGCGGGGATTTGGTTGGCACGTTGTGTTGTAATAGTCTGGGCAAGAGTTTTAAGCTTGCTTTTAACTGTGCCTTAGTGTTTTGCCCTAGCTTGTGTTTGTTAGTTTTGTAGAACTTCGCCTCGTGCGTGCGTGCCAGAATTGCTCAAGGCTAAACTGTGGCTATCGTTCTCAACGGATCGCCCCCTCCCTTTAAGTTTTAGTTTGTGTGCCCCTTACCAATCTGTTGTACCAGTTGAATGCCTGAAGCGCCTGTCGCCCAAGGGTGTGAGGTGTGCCCTTGTACCTAGGGATGTTCGGATTTGCCCAAGCCTGTCCACATCACTGTGATGTGGCTGAAACTGACTTGACCCCCTCTTCCTTGCAGGAGCGTGTGGGCCGGAGGTGCAAGGCGCTGCGGGTGCTCAACTCGTACTGGGTGGCCCAGGACTCGACGTTCAAGTACTACGAGGTGATCCTGATCGACCCCTTCCACAAGGCCATCCGGCGCGACCCCAAGGCCAACTGGATCTGCGGGTCGGTGCACAAGCACCGCGAGCTGCGGGGACTCACCTCGGCCGGCCGCAAGTCACGTGGCCTGGGCAAGGGCCACCGCTACACCAAGACGGTGGGCGGATCACGCCGCGCCTGCTGGAAGCGCCGCAACACGCTGCAGCTGCACCGAAAGCGCTGAGGATGATGAGAAGGGGGCGGGCTTTAATAAAGGAGCTGTTGAACCGTCCTCCCTCGGCCGTAGTCTTTCTATCATCCATGTTGACAACCTGGCTCTTAACACTGCTAATCTTTATTGCATTTTGTTTCAGTGCACTTTTAGGGGCAAAGCCCCTAGGGGCTGGGGCTGTTGGCGCTTCCTGTAGTCGTCGTAATCGTCTCGTGTAGTCACTGTACTAAAACACCGGGACGCTCGTTTACTCCTTGTGCTAGAACGTAACTCAATTAAAAACTCCTTGACACTTGTTCACACCTCGTGCTGGAGCGTTTTGCAACGCGTACTAAAAAAACACTGGGAAACTTCTTTAGGTCTTGCGCTAGAATGGAATGTGTACTAAAAAAACACCGGGATGCTCGTTTACGTCTTGCGCTAGAGTGCGTGCTTCAAAGACAAGATACTTGCACCAAAGCTGTAAGCCTCCACCCCCCAGCGGGTTCATCTTCGTTGGCAAAAACGCCAAGGCACCAAGAATACACTTATACACTACATGCTTCGCCCCTTCCCAGATTTCATGTTAGTGGAATGGCCTTGGGCGGGGGGGGGGGGTTTGTTACTGACAGGCTTTAATATGCATTTGCACCACTGTCATTGGTGCTGTTTGCCCCAGCTGTCCTTCCACCATTAAACACAAACCATTAGTTCTTGCATGCCAATTACCGAGTGATGTCTGTGGGGTTGCTTACACAAGGCTGGCCTGTGAAGCGAACTTGCCTGCCAGCAATAATGCTTGGCGGCTCTCGCATAACTCCCAACATGCCGTGCACAGAGTCTCGCGTGGCTCAGGGTTCAGATGAAAAAAGACAACACAGACTCGCAACAAAGAGGTTTATTGCTGTGAATCGTCATGTATGCCACAACAGCGACTCAACAGTGGGATGGATATTCCGGCCCCATCGCGGCATACTCGCAAGAGAAGACAAAGCGGAGACTTGTTGAACGAAGGTTCGTGTTGTGGGCGGGAGGGTGTCTACACTCTTGCAAGGTCGTGTATCCAAAAAGGATCATTTTCCATTTGGGGTCATTGCTGCGGCGGCATTTGCACGTTGTGGTGTGCGTTGGCCAGTGATAACAGCTGCCAGCCAGAGCTGATGATCGTATTGTTACGTGGTGACAAGGTAAAGATAAGACGGTACAGCGATGCATTTAAATGGATGAACTATTTACAAGTGGCCATGACAGTCCGCCATTCGACTTACAGAAATGGCGTTTCCGGCTGCGCTGGGTATGACGTCAGGGCCTACGCGCGGCATGGAACTGCGCAAGTCACGTGGCGGACGGGGCTGCAGGCCGCGTGCCTCGAGCTGTTTTCGATCTGCGCAGCTACAGTAGGTAATCTACTTGAAAGATAACTTTCCGGCACAGCTGGAGGTCACACCCTGGTAATGAGGCGGCCTATGCCTCTGTCCGAACCCTCGGAAGCCGACGACCCGAGTGCTTCTCGGCCCGTTACCCTCTGCTATGCTGACATCTTAGCCTATTTGTTCCGAAAACACCAGCACTTGCTCGAACCGTCCCAATAATTCATTTTATGGCAGCTGCAGACCAAACACCTTCATGTTATCTACCCTAGCCTGTGCTCTCCAAAGTGCAGACTCTGCCCATCCCCATGCGGTGTGAGAGTACCACCTCACCCCAACTCTACTACCCCTGAGCAGTGCGGGAGCCAGCTGGCTAGTGGCAACCTGGGTGACCAGTTAGAGCTGATATCCCGTGCTCAACTGACCACACGGGCCAGGGCCTCCTGGACTGAGCATGCCCCCCCGCAAGAGAGGAACGGCTTGACCGTCCTCGTTTCAGCTCAAATAAAACGTTTATGCCACCACCACCCACGCAAGATGACTGACCAGGGACAGTAACGGCTGCCGTCAACCAATTCTCATTTGGGTGTGACACGTTTTACGATACACAGATATGCTTACGATATACTCTCATATACAATCGACATGACTGGCCAGTAATGATAGCTGTTGTTACAACCTTGCAGTCCTACCGCCGATTCCCATTTGGCTGTGATGTCACCATGCCCACTCGAAGAGCCACTCAGCAGCGTTCACTTTGGCATTATTGCCTTCACGTTCACTACTCGTAGATGAACTTTGCTTTCCAGGGGCAGGAAAGGCGCTCAAGGTAGCACCGACACCTTTGCTTTACTGTCTAGGTCTTGCGGCGTCCTCATGGGCTATCAGACTGGAAGTTGCCGTGAGAAAGGGCCCAGTTTCGAAAAGGGCAGCCTCCTAGGCCGTGGCATGGAAGCTAGGAAGGCTGCTACAGAGAGACAATACAATGCTTATAGAACTCTCGTAAAAAAACTGCTGAAGCGCAGCATGGGAGGATACTTCATATTTGGAAAACTTTCTTCATTCGTGGAAATTCAGTAACCCGGTGCTTCGAAAAATTACCATAGCAATGCATGTGCAACAAATCCTAAAGTAATTGTACCGCAAGGCTTCTGTGAGGAAACCATTGTTCTGATGAGGCCACCTATGCATATAATAGGACTTTCGGAGTGCTTCCGAAAAAATGAAGGAAGCTCACACTTATAGCAGCAATGATGGAGTAAAGGTCGTTGCAGCAGCGAAGAAGAAGCAAATCGGCTGCAATCGTGGACTTAAACCTTCGTGATGGTCATGAAGGGTGCGTACAGTTTCGCTACCTTCAAGTCTTGCACGTTAGTGTGATCTTCCTGAATTTTTTTTTAAACGGAGCTCTTCAGTGATTGTTTCTGGCTTATTATTGTGTGCAACCAACCGGCAAGAGCGAGTAAAGAAATGTTTGCACGTGGCACAAAAGAAGCCTGGCAGGCTGCATGTCACATTTGTCGGATGATTCCATTTCTTACTGCAACCCAACGCAGTTGCTTCGTGGGATACAAGTACGAATTTGTACAACACTTCGAAGGCTGTACAGAGTATTGTAACTAGAGATAATCTTGCTTAAAGCCTGTTTTCGGTTAGTAAACCACCCATTCATCTGTGCCCAAACTTCACATGAAAGTCACATTTTGTACTCTGCAGTGTGGACTGTTTAAACACGTCTCGGGTGCCATGAAAAGCTGCACTACAAGTGGCACCGCAGTGTATAATCAAAATGTTCTCAAAACAAAGCCATCTGCAACTTACCTGCAGTGTGCAACCTATCTTCAGGGTATTTAGTTTACGTTACACAAAATTACACCATACCTAAACAATAGCCAAGATGTTTATTTCAAGTCCGTTTATCAATAATTACTGTTGGGAGAGAGAATTAAGGTATCTTTGCTTAATTTGTACCGCCTCATCCTCAATGCTAACGTGGTTAATTAGGCAATTACTTCCTCAAGCCATTTTGTCCATAGCCGGCCTTCAGTTTGGGCAAATGTAGCCTGGGTGTCACCACCTTACAACTCCTTTTGAATGCACTTCCACTTTTTCTATGTGCATTCTTGTTAACGCCACGATAGCCTCATCAGTGGCCACATGCTCAGAGACGGTGGCTGGTCGTCGTCATTGACGTATTCTTCAAAGGTGAAGTTTTCCAACACGAAGTCGTTTCTCGAAAAGTCAGGGCACACGTCCCAGGTATTATCCACATTGTCCCAGAGCTTGTCAGTGTCTGGAGAGCCTCCACACGACGCACAAAGCCAGCCTTGCAAAGGAAACACCTGCTTGTAACGACAACTTTTGTCTGCCATTGTAAAGCGGTGCTAATGTATACTCTCAGGCGCTCCTTCCATTGCAAAGTGAGCACAGCCTTCCTGCAGACGCACCTTTTTCACTGCGCCTTCATGTTCGCAATGACACCTTGGTCGAAAGGCTGGATTTTGGCAGCGGTGTTTCGTGGCAAAAACTTATGCTGGTCACTGCCAACTTTGCCGAGATGTTATGGACCACCCAAAATCAAAGCTACCTGTTTTTTTATTTTTTTTTCTTTCCGTGACCATTTCCTCGTTGAATTTAGCAGGAAAACGACCTTTGCACCATCCAATCTCTCGAGATGGCCTCGTAAGTTACAGGCAAGCATTAGCTTTCTTAGGCTTATAAGGTTGCACCAACTTGCCACTAAGCAGCAAGCATTGAAGTTGTCCCAGCCAGCCGTGTTCACACGGAAAAAAATTTTTACTTACTCGTTCCATTGGCGCCTTGCAGCCAGTAAAGAGCTCACTTTCAAACAAAAGTGTACAATTTGTAAGTGGGTTATAGAACGAGTATAAACTGGAGAGCATTCAGTGCCGCTAAATAAAATGTACACAGCCCACACATACTCCCGGTGATGACTTGTGGCTCACAAACTTCAAAACTTGGGTCGGCCCACGTGCCATGGATGGATGGATGATAGGAGTATAAGACTTTGACACAGTAAGCAAGCATCTTTGATTAGGAAGCAAAGTCACGTGGGCGACGTCGTAGCTCAAATCAAGGAAAAGTTGAAGTACAATCGGACAACCAGGGTAACGTAGGGGAGACTAAGAGATAAGACCAGAAGTAGGGCAAGACCTAACACTCAACAGAGGACTGAGATAAGAAAGTTTGGTGGCAAAAAATGCATTTGGATTGAGCTGGATATGAGAACTTGGAAGTCCATAGCTCCATCTTGAAGTGAACATAACGTAGAATGATGAGGATATAGGAAACACAGATTGTTTCCCATGCCTTTGTGACCTACAAATGGTGCAATCTACTCCAGTAATCGGTAAGCTTTTAAAAAGACTGCAGTCTACAAGTGGTATTCTGTCTTTCGTGGCCACATTGTAAGCGGTACTATTTACCTTCTATGGGACGGTAACTGGTGATGAGTAAAATCTGCACTATATCCTAATCCCGCCCCGTAAGCGGGTTTGTTAGAAGTGGTCTACGCTGTATTTGGCTTTACATCATTATTGGCGCTGGGCCTTACTTGCCTACCCACAAACTGAATTAACGCGTATAGGAAACTGCGAGGCAGTTGCATCGCACATGTGAAACGCTCCATCATCACAAAACTCGCGCGATACTACGGATAATGGCCTATAAACATTGGTGTCCTAGAATTTTCCTGTATCAAAATGAACCAAATGGGATTGCGTAGTATGTCCCCACTCATCAACACCCTCTCCAGCATGTTCTTCCAGAACCTTTCGTGACCAGAGCTAACCAATCCAAGTACTTCATCCCTCGCTGCCACCATCTATCATCCTTATCCCTATGTTCACAGCCTCCTTCACCTGTCAGCCAATCAGCCGAGAGTCCCCCTTTGCAAATGCCTTTTGTGTCCTTCGCAAATGCCACTTCAGTGGGCTCAAAGTTTCCTTGCCGCAAAGTGCAGCCACAAAGAACTGCACTCAAAATTTCAACTTCTTAAAGATTTTACATTCATACAGTCTGGCTAAAAATACTGCAAGATACAAAATATGACAGCTGAAATATTCGTATCCGTGGAGCAAACGACCATTAAAAATTGCCGACTTTGAAACTGAAATTGAGAAGAGCGTGGCCATTACGGCCAGGCTGAAGGTAGGCTCCAGCCGGCAAGCCAGCAGCCGGCCAGCCGGCACGAACCTGTGCGCAACGCTTTGCCCTCGCCTTCGCCAGTCCTAAGAGAAGCGCGCTCAGCAGAGCTCGACTGGTTCTCCTGAATGGCCGTAGGGAAAAGCGCAGGGCCAGCCCCGTGTCACTTCCGCTTCATGGCTGTTTGCACGATCCGCCGGCAGGTGCAGCATAGCCTGTGACGGAGCTATTTTAAACGCTTCTAATTAATTAACCACGCATTTCATGGGTCTACCTAGTTGGTTTGGTGGCATGTACTGTGCGTTCAAAAAGAATTTGGGCGAGGTGAAATTTGAGTGCAGTTGGCCTTTAAAGGAGCCATGAAGACAAAACACAAGTTTGGTTCATTCAAAAGGCGGACTCGTTAGAATCATACTGACACCACTTCTAACGTAAACTTCGCTGAAATAAGCTACATAATTAGGAAAAAAGGGAATGGACATGCGACCCACTAGCTCATTTCCCGCAACAGAAGCTATGATGTCATACCAGCCAGCTCTGCGATTGGCGGAGGCCGGCAAAAGCAAACGCAAATTAGGCAGGGCTTATAAGCTTGCCAAACGAGCTATTCGCGCTTAAATTCAGGGCACATTTTTTTTATATCAGTAAGAATGGCGGGACAAACAGTGGAAGTTACGAAAGCAGACGTAAACATAGAAGTACCGATGCGTGCTGCTGTTGGTACTGCGTGCACTATGCTTGGTTTAGCTGCACAGGACTGCGGGGCTTTGGGGTTGTTTCAGATGACACTGGCCAAGCAACGGTGTCTTACGTGACCATATTTGTCGAGCGAGCATTATGTTCCACGAAACGATTATTTTCTCCCTGAACAAAAACAAGCCAGGTTTAAATACGATCAAAAACAAACCAGAGGCAGAAAATGGCTTGCCGCGGTGTGGTGGCGCCATCTAGGTTCACTAACGGTAAACAAGGCTTCGCAATCAGCTTCAGAGTGGTCGGTTCCTGTGATGTCATTTCGGACCACGAAAACACACGATTTGGTGGGAAAATCAAAATATTAACTTAAACTGATTAATTTCTGTGAATAAAACATCGTTTGCATCCGGACAAGTGCTGGGGGGGGGGGGGGGGGGGGCACTATAAAACACATAATATTTCGAATAAAACAAACTTGTATTTTGTCTACATGGCCCCTTTAAGCATTGTAGCCTAATCTCAGATATGAAACAAATTTTTGACAGATTGGGTTGTATTGGAGAGCATTTTTATTATTGAACGAGACCGTGGGCGGTGGGTGAACATCCTAGTCCAGTAGTCCATGTTATGTTGCGGTGGCCCGGGCATGTATCACCAGAAACTCCTGACCCATGAGCTAAAGCCAGCTCTCCCACTGCTCAAGGGTGTGCGAGTGTGCGGGTGTTGGCAACATCAAAACCAAATGAGTTGTTGCATTTAGGGTGCCGAGGCAATATGGGCAATTTTGACGAAGTCGACGAAAATTTCATAATTTGTCGGTGAACTAAATGGTGACTGAAGTCGACACAGTTTGGATTGTGCTACTGTAGCCACCGCGATGCAAAAATGACCGCCATGGAATGGCAAGACTGCCAGTCTTTCCCGTTGCATCCAAAAGCACACGCCTTACGTAAAGAAGGCAGACTGCTTCATTTTCGACAACGCAGCTAGCGTTGCCCTTCTACAGCAGTCACACAGCTATTACATTTTAGTCATGGAAGCAGCAGTTCATGCAAAAATAAACGCTGTATTAGGCAGTGTTATTAACGGCAGCCCTGTTTCCACCCACCTTGGCTGCAACCAAGCGCGACGCTCGTGTTTTCATTGAAAAATCACCCAGACATTTCAGCCACGTTTTTTATTATGTACAAGGCGTCCACTTGCAACGCTTGCATCATTTCCACCATGTCAAAAAAAAAAAAAAAAAACGCTTAAAATCCTGTTTTTTTTACTGGGTTTAGTACCTTCTAGGTTGGTTCACCTTACACAGGAGTTAAAACCGGCGGTGTGACCGTTGATAACACGGCATTAGGCCTTGTCTGCGACCAACTGTGCGAAAAAGTCAGTCTGCCATTCCACGTTGTGTAGAGCACGGCGAACTTGTACATAGGGCTCTTGCAGCAGGGCGTGGACATGCTGTGCTTCCTGACGAAGCAGCTCAACGAGCCGGGCTTGCACGCTCGGCGAACAGGTGCACTCCGCGCTCACCCCGCCACCAAGTAGCCGTAGCCGTAGCCAGTGCTCGAAGAACGATAGCTGCTCCTTGTCCCTAGGAGCATGGGGGAGCAAAACAAGAGTGGGCTTGGTAAGAGTGCCACTTCACTGTTCCATCCAGCTGACAAGTCCATCAACTCTGGAACAAAGAGTTCACAGTTCAGCACCATAGTTTGAATGAATTCAGCATTCAGCAACAATTCCATAACACAGAAAAGCCTACAAAGTGTCTATTTCTTTAAAAATTACGTGTATACGAGAAATTGTAGTTTTGATTCCTTCCACCTCCATGAATGGCCTGTGGTCCTTTATTGGGCAGAAAGATGGGACTGTCCAGGCGAAAACGGGACAAGGGGTCACAAACTATGAAACTGTTGTCCACCTTTTCTGAAAAGCGCATCATCGAACGAAGTTGCAAGACAGCTCTCATTTTGTGACAATTTCTTGGATAAGATTTCTTTTTGTGAAAAGGAATGTCAAAATGTCTTGACTGAATGAAACATTGCTCAGCAATAAAAGTTGAAGATTGTTTCAGGGTGGAATATTGCATAAGCGGGGTCACCCTGTCACTCACTGCAACGGTTCTAATGAAAACATTACTTGTCTCCACCAAGTCCAACAACTAAAATTCAATCTGTGTCAGAAATTACTTGTCCAATTGCCTTGCATAAAAGACTTCCTTGGTGAACTGCCTGATGCAAGCAAAAAATATGGGAGAATAGCTAACAAAAATTGTAAAACACTACGACCCCACCAGAACTGCTAAAGCCTAAAACAATGCAATAGAAAAGAAATTAACCAAAATCGAAATACATAGCTTGCAACCCCTAAAAGTACCCGAAAACGTGGTCGACATATTGCTAAATACAACTGAAATAACCTGCACACAATTAACAACAGTCTCCTGGATTCTGAAGGGTTGGTACAAGCCATATCTGCACATGCACGTACGAGCCACGCTGTACTGGAAGGCTCCGGATTAATTTTGACCACCTGGCGTCTTTTAACATGTGCCGACATCTCAACACACGAGCTGTTTTTGTTTTTAAAGTTAAAAAAAAAAGATAATTCCAGCGCAGCGAAGATCAAACCCGTATCTTCAGGCTTGACAGCACAACACCTTGGCCACTAAGGTGCCATTGCGAATATATTGGATACTCCCTTTGTTCCACCCATACAAAACCCTGCATCTGGAATGGCACAGTCCTGTTCATGGTACGCAGTCAATGCTCATACTTTAACTGGCACGAAAGCTTTCCCCTGGGTCCCCACTCTACTGATAACATTATTACTGCAATCTGCAAGTGCACGTAAAAGCTTGCTCGGAAGAGACCTACTGTGCGCGGAGGCAAAGCTGGTTGCTTCCTGGAGCACACTCTACGCTGGCTTGGAAGAGTGGGGACGAGCCGTCGCAGCAGGCGTACAGTCCGTTGGGCAGCCGCGTGAGGCCTTCCAGGGTGGCCAGCTTCCAGGAGGCCGTTGTCGGGGCCACCAGGTGGCAGCGCGGTTGCGTCGCGACCAGGGACCACTGCGCCAATCGTGGTGGAAGCGCCCCTCCGTGGAGCCAGGGCAGCTGGTGCGGATCGACCTCGCACTGGTGCCGCACCAGTGTGCCCCCCACAACGCACAGGGTCAGGGGTCCCTTTCCGCTGCCTCCTGGAAGGCGGCAGCTGGCTTGCACCACCAGTTCCCCGCCCCTGAGCGATGATCGTACGCTCATGGTGACACCCGCACACACCACCAGGATCGCGGGTGGTAGCTCCCTGTGGAACAGAACCGGCAACGTAGTTAGGTATGTATACAGTAAGCACTCATTATAACAAAATCGCTTTATTCAAATTCTCAGTTTATGCGAAGTTTTTATCACAGACTGATCAATTGTGGGGTTTATTGCGCTGAAGCGACAGCTGCGATATGAGGTGCGCCCTAGTGGATGGCTCCTCAAGATTAATTGCCACCATCTGGGGATCTTTAACATGTGCCGAAAAAATTGACACACACGTGTTCTCGCTTTTCGCCTCCTCCATCAACAAAGCAGCCACCATGGGCGCGACAAAGCCGCATCCTCGGACTCAGCAGCACAATCGAAGTTTTTTTACAGTGAGCAAATCATTCGTGAAGGGCTGCTTACAATAAAACTGCATTTCCTGTGTTGAAGGCTTTGTTATCGAGGGTTTACTGTTTATGTAAAGTGTCCCCCCCCCCCCCACCTTGCATATGCACGTACATTTCACAAGCAATTCACCAAATTCCTCACTTCAGACTGCCTAACCATTTGGCATTTTTTGAGCAGAAGGTATGGTAACACAGCAGTGATTTTTGCAGACAGGAGTATCCAGACTGCATGGTTGTCACAAATGCTTCCCAATTTCAAATCATAGGGCACGAAATAAATGCATCCATACAGGATGTACAAGTTAACCCTTTGAGGGTCGAATTTTTTTGCTAAATGCGACCCCCCAGGGTCGATTTTTTTTATTGCCGATGTAAATTCTTCGGATGAATCTATTTTGACAAAAAATTATCGTAATTTTTTCAGGGTGACCATAAAGTGACAAAAAAATCGTTTGTGTTGTAACATACGTGTGGTTTATTCATGAGTAACAAAAAAAACTCTAAATAAAAACGAGAGAGTAACAAGCCGGCACCTTTTGAGTGAATCGAAATCAGACTCAGATAGACATCAGTTTCGCGGGTGGAAAAAGCGGGAAGCGCCCGGAGGACAATGCCAAAACCAGCCGCTGCTCGCGGCCAGATGCGGGAGTGATAGGCGGCGCACCGCTCGTAAAATGCAAAAAGAAAACGAGAAAAGAGCCTCATTAGTTTCGCAGGCGACCTTGGTCTGTGGCAGGCGCAAGAAGCGAGAGGTGCCCAGGCGCCAGGTGGACGATACCCAGCGCACTGCACCCCCTTGTTAGCGGAAGCTCGAACGATAGCCGGCGCGCCGCTGAAGCAAATGATAAAAAATAAAAAGAAGAGCCATCAGCGGAAGAAAATAATTTGACGTATTTCCGAAGTGTGGCAGCACATGCCAAGCAAGAGAAGTTGGCGAAAAAGGCACGCTTTTTAAAGATACAAGCAATGCCATACATGTACGTCATTGACCATTTTAAAAGTGTTTGCCGATGCCGTACATGTACGGCCGTGACCCTCAAAGGGTTAAGAATTAACAGAGCCCTAGACAAATGAGAGGTTAAGCAAATGCCATGTGTTATGTAGTGTGGGGTGAAGACCACTATCACAAAAGTAACCAATTAATGAGCTTTGCAATTTATGTTAATTGTTTGCCTCAATCAACTATTGTTTTAAACCATACTAAGGAAGTTGTAGATGACATGTGAGGACATCTGATTCATTGATTGATTGATTTTGTAGGGTTTAATGCGCCGATGCAGCGCAGGCGACGAGGCGCACCCTAGTCCAGGGCTCTGGATTAATTTTGACCACCTGGGGATCTTCAACGTGCGCTGAAATCTCGCACACACGGGTGTTTTTTTTTCTTTTTGCCTCCATCAGAAACACGGCCGCCGAGGCCGGGAATCCAATCTGCAACCTCGTGCTCAGCAGCACACCTAATTCAGCTGTTTCCAACATATGCCACCTGCCGCATAGCTATATTTGTAGCATTTGCAAAGGTGACTGCACAACCGCATAACCCACCCCGCAAACCTACGGCTGAATTGCCACAACAGCTACTAGTATTGGCAAAGTTCAATACCGAGTGTACATTCAAAACTCATGAACACACTGAATGCCAGCGAGTCCACTCTTATACTTGCAAACAAAATTTTAAAAAATTTCTTTGGCAAAAGTTCAAAGGTGTTGCCTTAATTAACAAGCTGCTGACAGCAGCAGCGCAGAAAAGTACAAGAAGAGCATGAAAGAGGCAACTCAGAGGTGCAATGCTATGACGAGGGACAACTACCCCTGACGCTCTTGGATGGGCACCCTTTTCTAGGCCAATTCCCCTAGGCATTTCTTTCTCGCTCATTTGCCATTCAAGGGATTGGCCACCAATGCAGGGTGTGCAGTTACGTGTGCTGCGCACAGCATCACGCTCCGATTCTTCTCTCAGTGCCACAACAGGCATGCAGCGACTGGAGCACTCACAGCGACGTTGGCCAGCCGAATCGCCAGCCCAGCAGGAGGTAGCGGCCCCAGACATGAGCCCACGAGCTCCGCAGCTTGGCGCTCCCCTCCACCTCCTCCACTCTGGATGACGGCTCCTCCACCGCCTTGATGGCCAATCGCTCCGGAGGAAGAACTCCCGCGAGGTCCATGCTGTCTCCGGCCGGCATTCGGCCCGTGGCTTCGTGCAAGAGCATTTCTGCACGCTCTCGGGCTCTCCGGAACTTCTGCAGCGCAGCCCGACTTGCCTGCGCGACCGCGATTCGAATCACACCTAAACCCCACATTTCTTTGCTGTTAGGCACACTGTACCCAGAGGTATATAATTACACACTCCAACCAAAGGTACAGAACATACAAGGAAAACCTGACGTTTCGCTCGGTTACGAAACGTTAGGTTCTCCATTCTCTGTGCCATTGGCTCGAATGTGTAATTACATTTCTCATTCATAATTACCCAGCGAGGCAGACCTCTGTCAAATGTTTACCTTCAACTGTACGAGAGATTTTTGGCACTCGGGAATCACTACGTTGTTTTCTGTCACCCTTGAAGAAATCACAACTGGGAAACACTTAGAGGTACAACAAATGAAAAAAGAGAGCTCCAAGAAATGAGGGAAGACATCCTTGTTCTTTACTTAAAATTTGACATCAAGGCACGTTTACAAGTGAACCAAGCAATGCTGGGCAGACCTCCATGAGTCTCCCATGGCAAAGCCACAAACAAAGCAGCATAAGGAGATTTGATAGACCAGAACAGATTTTGAGGAGAAACTGAGAACCGTAAGTACAAGTATATTCCTAGACGGAAAGTATGGGCGTGTTGGGGAGGTGACAACAGGCTGGACACTGACAATAAACGAATTTCAAGCATGGGAAGCAAAAAAGGCAAGGTGGTCATAAAGTAGTTAAAACTGATTTAAGCAAGCACCTGGAAAAAAAAAAATTGAAAGTCGTTTCGCTAAGGTGAATGCCAGCGGCAGTGCTTGGGTGGGGCGAGCAATAGCGTCATACGGCTTTTGAGAAACAACTGCGATACAACAAAGGCGATACACCCCAAAAATCCCAGGAGATAAGGCCACATAAGCTGCAACTTGGCTATACAGCCACCAACCTTTTCTGCATACTGTCACACTCTGCGCAGCTACTGCGCTCTCCATTGCAAATAAAGAATGCCTGATACCCCGGGACATCGCTTAGCAACATCTTTTGCAGTCTCATTGATGGCGGCGTTGTCACCTAAAACACACTGCAGGAAAGCCAACTTTACACAATGGGCGGGCACATGACGATGATGACACAAGAATTATGAGGCCGACATCTATCCGATTGCACCACCATCACATTCAAGTTGGTCAGCATTTCCTCTGGGTTCACTGCATGGCCATTGGCTTTGGACTTTGGGAGTGCGGATTTTGGACTTTGATTAGACTCAGGTTGCATAGGAGGAAGCTTTGCATTCTAACATCTTTCTCCTAAGAAAGGGGCTCTGAGTTTTCTTGCTCACGTGGCATTCTTTCACTGTGTGACCTTGGCTGGATCGCCGCTGTTTTTAGCATGCCTGATAACCCCAGGGCAACGCCTAGTAAAGCTTTCTTGCTTGTGAAACATTCTTTCTCTCTGTGACCCTGACTGAGAAGCTTCACACTCCGACGGATGCGATTTCACACAACTGCGGCAAGCTTTGCAACGTAACTCTCAGCCTAGTGCTGTTTGTAAAAAGGTGATACTACTCTTTTTAAATGCCCTTAGCCCCCAACCTCACGACCGCACAAGCTTACTACTGACCATACTAAGAACGTGTTTCAGGGCTGCTTTAATTGCTTTGACGTACTAGTTTCTCTAGACTTCCACGGTGAGGTGACATCATCCTGATACAAAAGCTCAGGAAAATAACCATCGATCATCACCGCTCTTTGGATGCGTCATTCCGTTTCATATACGATACAGAAGTGAAGGCACCTAGTGCCATCTTCTGGTTTGTGCTTTCAACACTAGCGACATCCTTTTGACCAACTGCTAAAGTGGACCCAGCATTCGAACTTTGCGGCTTTGAGGTAGAGTCTCTGGTTCCTATTTTAAGGGCCTGGTTTGAAGCCGCTGCAATCATGTTTTTTTTTTCTTTAAGTAAACTGATTTTTGTGTAAGAACGTTCTCAATCAATACATGTAGCCTGTCACCTTGTTTAATTGATGCTATGCATCATGCAGGATGGGCTGCTTCTGTACAGTCGATGAAATAGAAAGTCCCGTTCGAGTACATATATTCAGCCAGGGCACTGAGAGGGTTAAGGGGGAAATTCAGGGTGTGATCCCTAGGGACATCCAAGATTCTTTCGGCACTTACACCAGAGTGGTGCTGCAGGAGGTCAATGAGGCCTTGCAGGGTAGATTGTCCAGCTGTTGCAACTTCTTCCTGTGCAACGGATTGTCCCGGCTGCAAGCAGTGGATCTGGCCACTAGCCGGCTCCCAGGTCAAGACCTGCTCGCTGCCCAAGCCCAGGGCGTCTCCGCACGAAACGTCTAGGCCGGCTTCTATGCAGTCACCAACCTGCAAGAGGCAATGGCCAGGCAACACGTCGTAAAACAGCGCAAATACACACGAACTGAGGAAGGGAGGGACGCACAAACGCTGATCATCAACCACAGTCTTAGTCCAGAAGCAAATATTCTGGAAAAAAAAAAGAAAACGCGTGAAACACTGACTGCTGAACAGGGAAATGAAGCAATGTCATGACTAAGTTCCATCAAGGAACCTAAACTCTTTTTCTAACAAGGTGATCGACACGTTGTTCACACATCTACTTCCCTTCTTCGCAAACTGTACGGTCCTCGTGTCTAAAACAAACAGGAAGGGTAGCACTGACGCTCGATGCAGTGCGCTGCCAAGTGAGCATGCCCACTTTGCTTTGGTGTGGCTCTGTGCGGCCTTAGCCTCGTGTTTGCACACCATGTTTACAGTGCAGACGGTGGCAGGACTCTGGCTTTTGCATCAAACATGAATGTTCGAAAGGAAACAGAAAGAGAAAAAAAAAAGAGAAACCAGTCAAGTGTTTACTAGACCTTCCTTCTTTTTTTCTTCTCTTTCTCCCCTTGTTCATATGTGTGTTTTAATACCCGCTCTCTCTCTCCCCTCTATCCATCTGCCATCCCCCCCCACTACAGTTAAACCTGGATGTAACAAACCTCTATGCAACGAACTCCTGGATTTAACGAAGTTTTTCAAATCCCAATTTCCACCTTCATTGAAGCCCATATGTTTGTGACCTCTATGAAACGAAGGCATCGCGACGATTAACCTGGATGTAACGAATTCGCTACGCTGATGAGTCAAGGTACGCACCACAATCTCTGGTGCGTTTCCTCGTGCGAGTGCAGCGTCGGTTAGGTGCAAGGCCTGCTTGTCGGCGTGTAGTTGCACGTGTCCCCCCAATATCTGTGGTATGGGTTCATGGATAATTCTGCTACCTGAATACGAAAAGCTTTGTCTTCTTCAAGACAAGTTCGCAAATTTTAAATGCCGTCTCCGCCAGCAAAAACAAAGAACGTCACCGCCCGGTACAGTGTCCCAGCTAGCATCCCTTCAACAATTTTGACTGCAGAAAAAAGAATGAAGTTTGCAAAAAGGCACCCTTTCAGCGTAAGTTTGGTTCTTGAAACTCGTTAAGGCACCGAAAAGTGTCAAAACGCAAAAGTGATACTTTGTTACGTTTGTGAATTCGGGGGCCGTGTAGTAGCAGCAAGCGCAAATGACGCAGTTTTTCAGTGTGAAATATATCCTTGAACAAGGGTGAGTTCAGCATCACTGATGCCTGGCATATTGGTTTCGTTTATGCTTCACTCCTGCGAGCTTCAACTCTAAACCTGCATGTAGCGAAAACCTGGATGTAACAAAAAAATGCAGATTTTTGTGAACTTCGTTACATCCAGGTTTAACTGTAGCAGGCGTTCTGGTGTCCACACCTAGGTGAGACAAACTACGCCTTCTGGTGAGCTTTCCTCTCAATTTTTCCTATCAATAAATTCCTTCATTCATTCTAGTGAGCTCAGTGCCATCCCATCCGTCCCCTCCACTCTTTTGCGCTCTTCTTATAAGTCTTAAAGGTACTGAATGGAAGCCATTTCAGGCTACACACCTCAAGCCGGCAGCCTGACTCCCGTCGAACAACCAGTGCGCCACCAGAGGAAGGCCACACTACCACGAAATCCAGACTTCCCCAGCAGAAGCTCCCCTGGAGCCGCACCACGTTCGAGCAGGGCAGCTGGCACCTGCATTGGGGCTGTCCAGAGCACGTCACCAGAACGGATCCGGACGCAGTGCACACAACAGTGAGGTTCTCGCGAAACGCCGCCTGAAGGTGGTCCAGGGAGGACACTGACGCAGTCGCCGGCAGTCTCACACAACACGCGGTCACGCAGAGTTTCTCGTAGAGGGAGCCCAGGAAGACGCTCGCCGCAACTCGTGTCACTTGACCCCCAGAGGCTGCGAAGAAGCCAACACCTTCCTCTAAGGCCAGGACACACAGGAGAACCCAGTGGGGCTCCTGGGGAGAATCCTCCTTGGTGACCGAAACCTGGAGGCTTGCACCGGTCAGGACCGCTCGGGCAGACTCTTGTTCGGTCAGGGAGATCGCAGCTCGGGGCATGTCCACTGGAAATGTGCAACCGTAACTTGCTTCGAGAAAGACTCCAATTGCAAGGATGCTGCAGAAGTGCTTGCTCGAATAAACATTGCCAGAAGATTTGACCAAAGGTGCCTGACTGCACGGAATACAAAATGTGACCAAGAGCTATCACTGTACTACGTCCCAGCATGCAGTCAAGGAAGACAGCTTGCCTATACAGCAAAGCTTCATTACAAAAAACACTCAAGGCACCTGGGAAACATGTCTCTTATAACCAAGGTCTCTTGTATGCAATGTTGCTAGCATTGCGAGCATAGGAGAACCATCCTAACCATTTCCACCACTCACATGTCTCTTATAACCAAGTGTCTCTTTCAACGAGGCTTTACTGTACTTTTGTTTTTACTACAGCACTTGTATTTGACAGCACAGGTGCTGTCTACAAAAGCATGGCCATCATTTTCAAAGGTTTCTCCCTCCTCGTAAGTCATGGCTAGGTTTCAATTGATATTACTCGTGGTTGCCATAAATTATAGACAACTAATATGTAAGACAGCCGATAAGAGCAGACGGAACTGTTGAGACAGGCAATCGAGAATTGAAATAAGGTGCAGAAAAAATGTTTAAAAAAATTGGTACTATTAAATTAGTTTCAGATGTGCTTCTGGAGGAATAAGCTTTTTTGTGAAATGCTTTTAATACAAAAAGCATTAGTCAATTCGGTGGGTAAAAGATTCAAAGTCCCTGTCACCCAAAATGGCCAACGGCTCAAAGAATAAAAAAAAAATATTCTTTTTTATATCAATTAAATATAGTTGCGTGTGCAGTGACCGATGATGTTTCTTTACCTCTGCATTTTATCTGTTAAGCTGCATGAATACTATGAGTCTACGCCAATCTTCCCTGTTTTCTGTTCTAAAAGAGTTCAGCAGAAGACATGAATGAAGGGCAATCACATTCATTGCTGCTAGCATCTGAAGCACGGGTAAGCTAATGCAATGATACAGGTGGCGACTCGCTTTTCAGTTGGTTCAAAGCACAGCAATTCTCTACAAGTTTTGCACATGAATATGCAAGCAGAGCATTTCCAGTAGCATAAATGTTTCAAGTATGGTAGCAGGATAGAAGTGGTCAATGTTTCAACATTAAACTGTGCCACGGTCATTCTATTGCTTCTAACAATGACCTTTCGTACAGAAGACTCTGCTTTGAACCACCTTGTAAAGCCACACTACTAGCAGCGGTACTTGTATCATTTTCACATCCAGATGCACACTTTGCAAAGGGCATCAATGTTAACATTTAGGAAAGCCTTCCTACAGCCTGTTCTGAGCACGTGCCTTAAAGGTTACGGTAGCGTAGCAAGCAGGTTTTAGAGGTGCTTTGTTGAAACCTAGATATGCTGCTCACATCATTGCAAATTACGCCACTCCACGATGACACCAGTTTTAACTTCGGAGACAACTTTCCTACTCGGCATCACATATACCCTTGCGGGAAAGCTTGAAAGTTGAAGCTGTGCAAATATACGCAGCGCCCAAGTTGATGTTAGAACGTTTTGGTGTTACACTACAATGGTCGTGAACTATAAGACACAAGAAACAGATAGGAAACAAGTCTTGCGTACCTGTTGCATCACAGTTCGGAGTCAAGTACAGGTCCGCGCAGAAGTAAACGGAGCACGGGAGCGGTGGCCGAACTGCATCGTCGCGCCGCGTATGGGCGCCGACGGGAACCATGGAGCGCCGGTCGAAGAGTGTGTTCGCACTGCCCCCACCGCCCTATCTGATATGTTTAATCGCCGCTCTGCTGGCGTGTCATGCTCGGCGAGACGGTCTTCAAAAGGCAGCGCTGGGCTATAGAGGGGCGCTGGTTGCATTTCCGCTCGCTGGCATCAGCGGTGACTGAATCCGCTGCTCATGAGCTGGGCGAAGCTGCGCCCGCCCTCAAACAAGCCTTGTTGCGCGCTGTAAAGGGCGGCATAAAATTCTAGGCCGCTCCGGTTTGGCATAGCACGTCATTGCGATATAATTAATTGTAAGCCGGCAACAAAATTGCCATGTACAATATAGAAAGCACATTCACAGACATTTTCCAAATTCGGAAAAAAAAACCTCGCTTACGAGATTTCTTTTTTAATTTTGGCTTTGTCCAAAGGTATTGCTGCCGGTCAGTCCTGGTATGTTTTGAAGAAAGGAAAATAGAAAATGTCCATGCGGTGGAAATTCTGTATTAGAGAACACCGTAAACAATAGGTACAATCGTTGCCTGCTATTCCAGCGGGCCTCGTACGGCGCATATTTGATTGTCGCATTAACCCTTTCGCTCCCATTGACGATGATACCCATCATAACATTTTGTACCAAATTAACCGATTAACAGTATGGTCGCCATCGGCCATGACGACTAAACTCGTCATCGGTCATTTTGAGGCCTTGACGGCGCGTTTTTGCAAGACATTGAGGCCATGCGCTGAAGCAGTCTTTCAATTCAATGCGGAGTTTTATTTAAATCTGCAGCACTTTCTTAAATAATTTAAGGTGCTCGTTAAAAATAACAACCTCGGTTTTAATGCGACAACAAAATATGAGCCGTATGAGGCCCGCTGTAATAGCGGGCAACGATTGTACCTATTCTTTACGGTGTTCTCCAATACAAAATTTCCACCGCATGGACATTTATTTTCCTTTCTTTAGAACCCACCGGGACTGACCAGCTGCAATAACTTGGGACAAAATCAAAATTAAAGAAGAAATCTCGAAAGCGAGATTTTTTTTTTTCCAAACAAGGAAAATGTCTGTTAATGTGCTTTCTATATTGTACATGGCAATTTTGTTGCCGGCTTACAATTAATTATATCGCAATGACATGCTATGCCAAACCGCAGTGGCCTCCAATTTTATGCCGCCCTTTAGGGTGCGCAACAAGGCACGTTTGCGGGCGCGCGCAGCTTCGTCCAGCTCATGAGCAGCGGATTCGGTCGCCGCTGATACCTGCGAGCGCCAATGCAACCAGCGCCCCTCTATAGCCCAACGCTGCCTTTTGAAGACCGTCTCGCCGAGCATTACACGCCAGCAGAGCGGCGATTAAACATATCAGATAGGGTGGCGGGGGCAGTGCGAACACACTCTTTGACCGGCGCTCCATGTTTCCCGTCAACGCCCATACGCGGCGCAGCGATGCAGTTCGGCCACCGCTCCCATGCTCCGTTTACTTCTGCGCGGACCTGTACATTAAACCAACCCTCCTGTAGAAACCAGTTTGTGATAGCAGCGCCGGCTGTCAAAATGACAAGTTACACAACTGGACCAAGGACGCAAATGTAATTAAACAATCGTGCCAGCATCTACAGGTGCTGTCCAAGAATTTAAATGATAGAGACGGGTTTATTTTGCTATCTACCGCAAATCTCACAGTCCCTAAGCAATGCTCCCTTCTGCCATAAATTTTTCTAAAAAACAAACAAACACAACCGTTGAGACCACGCACATGGGTGTAGCGGCTCCAAAAGCAATCGACTCGACGACAGCGAGGCCAGTGTTGGGCCGTCCAGCACGGCACAACCAGGGGCCGCATTTTTGGACAGAGTCTTGAAAGAGTCGCTCTCCGGGTCCCAAACGTGCACGGTTCGTCCAGCGCGCAGCACAAGCACTTCTAAGCTACTGGACCAGTCGCACAGCCGCACAAGTTCGCAGTCACCGCAGCCAGGCGTCAGGACTGTTTGCTTTCTTGCGGGCACTGCGCTGCAACTGTCCGCGCTCCCGTCAAGCCGGTAGGTGTTCACTTCGCATCGGCCACCTTTAACCACGCGGGATTCCCACAAATGTCCGTTAAACAAGGCCGTTGACCTGCCAGCCACTTCTTGAAGTTTGGCCGGGCATTCGGCGGCGTCCGCTTGGTCTGATTCAGCGGGCCGTTTTCGCCGTGCCATCTGATGGTTTGTACTGGGCGCCAAGAATCGTCTGCACGGCGCGGAAAACGAACGCGCGCGATTCCACCTTCAGACAGTGACTCTGGAGTCACCTGTCTCGGCCGGAGACTGAAACGACCACTGATAAAGATACTTGGAGGTCCGAGGTTCTCGCGGATGAAACCACGGCTGGTTCACTGCACCACCAAAGAACGGGAAGGATTTTCCTTCCGTGTGCTTTCGTCCATGCATCCTTCGAAAACATGCCCGTTCCCGAAAAAGTAAAAAGTCACGTGACGATGTGACCAATGTGACACCACCAACACCACGCCTAAAAACGCAAAAAATGAAAAAAATTAAGAAGGTCGCCTTTGAATAACAAATGACAGCCAATAAAACTTTTATTGCTGTTGTATTGTCCGTCTTATCACAGTTCATTATTAGAACATACAGTTTCAGACTTCCCGGTAAGAGGGCCGACATCAGCCGAAGTGGCCGAAGCCGAAAGCGATGCAAGCCGCCAAAAGCCGGTCGAGCCGTTGGTAACCAAAATTGTATCATAACGGTGCTGTGCGAGGCCTGTCAGTTTCAGTTGACTGCGTGAGTATTTTTCGGTGCTGATGAATAATTCCGCACACATTTCGTTTTTGTACGTAAAATGAGCAGTATGCAGTCAAGCCGCCTGCTCTAGATGGACGTCCTTTTGTTTTTGTGAGCGAAATTGTGGCCCGCTCTCGACACGGCCGCTCAACCCTGACGAATGTCTCCATGCACCGCCTTTAAAAGCATTGTTGGTTGCAGGGCTGCTAGTGCGACATTGGGGCTCGGAAGACAACCTAGAGCATCGCCTGGAATGTTCGGGACAAGTGGCACACCCGGAACACAGCATCCCAGTGAGTCTCGCCCACCGCTCAGTATGCCGTTCAACCACACCGCCCTAGTAACTTGGGTGGAGCATGCAGTCGGTGCAAACGGCGTCAGCCAGCGCTTTTGTAGGAGAGCATCGATTGCCTTGCGTGGACAGCAGCAGCGAGTTGTATGCGCCCCGTGTCAGGTCACTTTGCCTGTTGAAGCGGTTTATAGTTGGTCGTGCTACGTTTTGCGTGTGCGGCCTTTATTGGACGTGGTTAACGTTCCGCGCAGACCGAACGGTAGCTGTCATCAAAGTTCGTTCCAAAATTGCTGCGCAGTAACGACTCGGCATCTCAATTCAACCCTAGGTCTGTTCGGTAAATTCCAACCCAGCTTAGCCGGGCGCATTGTAATGATATAGTGTATCCTGCCACGTTGTCCTAAACTATAGGCCAATAGAAGAAAAACGGGTCAAAAACGGTGCAGACAAAGAAACAAGTGGGGGGGGGGGGGGGGAGGGGGAGGATAAAGGGAGGATCAAGCAGGCAGAGGCCTTCGAGCATGTTACATACAATACACATCATGTTGTTGATTGGTAGAGCAATGATGCAACAAGTAGTTGCTTGGCTGCGAAAAATTCCCGCGTCACGCACTGAGATGGGTGATCTGCACTTTATTTTCCAGCAGCACAGCAGACGATGCTTCTCACAGAGACAGATGTGCTGAAACCAAGACGAGGGGTGATATGCGCAAAGGGATTGTAATTGCATTGACGGTGCCTTGCATGCTCACTTGCCACGGGCCTTGAGCCAGGCGCCATTACAAAATGTTTCTCATGCAGCCTGCAACGTCTTGCTCGAGCGTTATAAAAAAGCGTCTTTTCTGAATTTTTGTTTTTTGTTTTTTTTCCTGTGCTTACATAGTTTTACCGCATAGAGGGCTATGCTCTCTAGCTTTGGCGCTTGCAGTGTGACCAAATTGTGCTGTTAAGCGTCCTGTGTGACCGAATCACTTGACACAAGACTCGTAGATGCGCAACTAGGTCAAAAGATGCTTCACCAACGGCGTCTCTGATGCTAGGCAAGTGGAGGATTTAGGATGCATCTCACTGAAGTGGGATGGAGGCGTATCACATTGGCAGCGCATATGATGTGTGTGTGCGTTGGGCATCAGCGGTTATGTTGCTGTATTAAACAAATCAGTGACGGCCTCCTGCTCTTGCTTAACCACCACCACAGTCTAATCTTCGGACATAGGTCTTTTGAAATGGTTTTTAGTGGTGTAAGCACGACTCGGCTCGCATTTTTAGGTGGGATAAAGTGCCACTGCCCCTTATTACATTGCTCAAGGGATGCAGGAAAGAAAGCTTAGGAGTGGCCCCACTAGCCATCGGCGCATTGGGCAAGTGTGGAAACCCTGCGGCTTTTTCATGCCCTCAAAAGGCCACTGCCATTGGCAGCAAAAGGCCAACTCGCATCTAATGGTTGACAGGCGTAGGTGGAGGGTGCGCAAAATACAACTGAAAAAAATTGACCACATCTTTCCGCGGGGGAAAACCATGGGGTGATGCGACGCATCTGGGCGGTGCTTGTTACGGTTGCGCCGACCATCGCGGTAGCAGACCTGTTAGTCTCCATTCAAATCATCGGATGTCATCGGAGCGACGGCGGTGGAGCGACTGAGCAGAGCGGCGCAGTTATCGCGTTTATATGTACCGCGCGTTAACGGTGAGGGGAATGAGAGAGAGTAGTGCATGCGCATGTGTTAACCGAGCGCTAACGCACGCTGATGCACAGCTGGCATGGCGAGGGGAGCGAGCGCTATTGCAAGATGGCGCTGCGGTGAGAGTGGCGTTACCGTGCAGCTGGAGTGGCGAGGAGAATGGGGGGAGAGGCGTGCGGATGGACGCCGGATGCATGCATGGAGGGACAAGGCGAGTTAAAGAGATGCGTCGCATCTAAAAAATACAGGGAGGCCTTTTAAAATGACGTTTTTGGCTTCAGCAGACTTAACTTGCTCTTGTGAGCTTTCCTTTCCTCCATGGATAAAAGGGACCATGAAGACAAAATACCACCATGTTTAGTTTAAATGCAGCATCTTGCCATTTTCGTTCGATTTCTGAATAAGTGGGTAGGTACTGCTGTCATTCCAAATGTTAGACACAGTAGGCACAAAATGCGACCGTCGTGTGAAGTTTGAGCGTGAACAAAAGGGAGGTTTGCCCCCCGAAAAGTTTCGAGAGACGCTAGTTTATTCTTGTAATACCCTGTGTAAAAGCATTTCAGATTGTGAGCGCTGTGTCGCAGGTTAGCTCGTGTGATAAAGCTTCGAAATGGACTGAAGTTTCCTTTCTCAAACAACCAAGTAAACGCGCACAATGCACCTCTATAGTGGTGTACACGCACACCTAAGCTCTACTAATATAAGCCGCTAGCGGGACTCTCTGCACAAGCATTCAAAAATGTTTGCTCAGGTTTAACTACATTCTACCCATACATATGAAGTACAGAGTTGTAATAACTTCTAGTACCGTGCATTCTACGAGTGCCGTTTTTCATGGGTCGGAAATTAGTCACATATGCAGGTTTGACCCTGGGAAAGGTAATTGTTTTCAGCATATTTTCTTGTTCTTCTCATTTTTGCTTAGTTATTATTTATTTTTAAGTTGTGGGTGTCTATTCAAAAACTGGCAGGTGCAACCTTTTTATTTTATTTTATTTAAAAAATACTGCAGGCCTTTTTGAGGCCCAAGCAGGAGTGGGGTACAGATACAATATTCTGATACACATTAACATTGCAAGCAAAAAAGTAAAGAATGACTAATAAAAGCAGCGCAAGGGTATAGTAAAGCCGAGGTTTGGCATACAAGGCATGCATGAAAAACATGAGGAACTGGAAAAAAAGAAGACCATTTATAACGCCATACAACAAGCAACTGAAATGGGGAGAACACAAGACCGCTGAAATTTTACATGTTAAGGAAATTTTCAATGATTGGGGTACATCATTTGAAAGAAATATGTTGCTGGGGAGGGCATTCCAATCTATTATGGTTCTTGGAAAGAAGGAATGTTTAAACTTCTCTGTACGTGCAAAAATGGGAGTTAATCTACAGGAATGGTGATGTCATGTGGGTCTAGTGGTTGAAGGCTGAAGGTAGGTAGAGGAGTCGAGCTTTAAAGGGACACTGAAGTGAATTTGTCAAGCTCCCGTTTTTGCTTGCACTGCGTAGACTGGCTCAAATTAGCACACTTTTCATCGTTTATCCGGTTGACAAATCGGTAATTATTTTACAAAGCGCGAAAGAAGAAAAACTACCATGCGCGGTTTGCGGCGGCCGCACCAACTAAGGCTGTGACGTTGGGAGGAGGGGCGCCGTGATTGGACGATGCCCAAGGTTAGCAATCACACAAGTTTCGGTTTCGGTTTCGGTTCTGTAAAACATAACCAATGGCTTTGTTGGATGGGCATTCTCAATATCTCAGTAATCATCGTACCGCGCTTCTGCCATGTTGTCGGCTGTAAAATGCACAAGATAAGCCTCCCAGGACGGCTTGTAGTCGTAGCATTCACTAGCCGAGACCTACGCAGTGCATGAACGCCCTCCGCGTACCCGCAGACGCCCAAATGTCATGCGCTTTCCCCCCATATTTGGAGCTTGCCTCCCTTATGCCTGTATCGTAAAAAGCGTGTTCGCACCAGGCCAAGGGTCTGTTCATTCTGGCCTGTGCCCACTGCCTGCAAGCAGTCGGTGCTTATGGCAACAGCACGCCAACGAGAACTCGCTAGCGCGCCAGTGCCAGCCTGCGCGCGTTTTGTGAACTAGTTCGTGTAGCCATGAACGTTGCGGCCCCAAAAAAGGTGAACTCAATATAGAAAACATCGGCGGAAAACAAAAAAGTTAACTTACAAAAAAAAAAAAGCACGTACCCGCGGGGATTCGAACTCGTGACTCGCAAAACATTTGCGGTGAATTCCTAACGCCCCAGACTGCTAGGCCACGGAGCGGGACGCGAATGTGTCGCTAATATAGGGTATATATTGTACAACCGGTTTACACTTTTATTTAGTTTTGGCATTTCAAGCCGCTTAGGTGACTATTTGTTGTACTGCGATCGTGCAGTAAGCGTCGCCCGAGTTTCCACAGTAGCTCACGTCTAGCAATTGCATTTCGTAGACGGAAAAGCGTTCGCAGATGCGTAGTCGTGCTGCTGACCGCTGTGCTTGTTCGCCCAGCGCAAAAAAGTGCTTCCCGCGCCCTAGTTTTACGCTGTACGGTAAAAATATCAGTTGATTTTATTTGCTTAGTACCTATATTGACTTCGCTGACTCCTCTTCCGCCTTCAAGAGGCCTTATATTTTCCTACTGGCGTATTAGTCAGCGAAGCGTCGCATGTGCAGCGCTTGTGTGAAGCGACCTTGACTTGGAGCTAGATACAGTGTACAAACAAACCAAGTAAAGAAAGGCCCATTCTTCCATTCACAAACGTGTCCTGGCTTCGTTTCAACTAAGCGAACGAATTGCGACCAAGCAATTTTTTTTTAACCTCCTTGATTGCGACGACCCGCCGGCGGCCGGCGGACGAGACGCTGGGCCGACTGACTTTGTCGGCCGGGGAGCCGTGCAGTAGCGCAGCCGTGGCGCAGCCAATTGCCAGCTCATCCCCTCCTGACGTCACACGAAAACGCCACAGAAAATGGGCGAGCGTAAAGAGAGGAGGACAGCGTTTTCGAATTAGTTTTTCTACTAAATAAAATCGCGTAAACGCGCCTAGAGTGGTCGAAACATGGCCTGGGGACTCCGGACTACAATTTGCGCTAGTAATCCCGCAATGTTTACATATCACTTCAGTGTCCCTTTAAGTCCTGATGCCAGAGATGAAAAATAAATTTTAGCCTAGCAACCTTAGGATCGCCGCCACAAAAAACTGGTGTGAATTGAGGCACCACCGTCTAAAACAGCAAATAACAGAGGCTTCAGGGGGCGGGTAACCATGAAATGCTCACTTTCTAACAAACAAAAACGTCACAGGGACAAGAAATAGTCCAGCATCTTTGATGAATAATGTTTGTTTGCATGGGTTAAGATGTTCCCTTTTCTTCCAAATTTACCTATCATAAGCATATCAGCGAAGAACTGATTTCTGATACAAACAAAACTACAGTAGACTCGCGATAAATCAACTCTGATAATTCATACTTTTGGATAATTCAAACAAAATTCAAATTTTTGGTTGGCCCACTATCCTTTCGATGTATTTAAAAGCCGCTTAATTCAAACCCCGTCATTCAGTTTATTCGTACTTTTTGCGTGTCCACACCTGAAAATATCTACTGCCTTCCCGTAACTATTTGAAAATCTGCATGCTTATATATTCATAACAATTTAATAAAAAATAAGCATCTCAAGCCTTCAAGGAAAAGGGTGTTGCTAGTAAACACGTTCGAAACGAAGCACAAGCAAGGTAGACCGTGATGCTTCTCACCTTTCTAGCCTTATTTACCGTTCCAAAGATGCAAATTAGAAACCAAAACAGCGAACAGGCCTCAGAACAGGTCTAAACATGATTGACTTCCTACGCTTGTCAAAGTGGTCAAAATCACGTGGGCCACTGTCGCAAAAACAAAAGGAAAAACGCACAATCAGGCATTTGCGTGTCTGCAAAAAAAAAGAAAGAAAAAAAAACTGCACGGCGGTTACGAAAAAGGCGCGCACGACATTCGGCTTGTGGACCTTACCCCTCCACTTTCTGTTTGTTTTGTGCAGTGAGGGTTTAAAAACGCTTAGAAATTATAAAAATGTGGTGACAATCAATGCCTAATCATAATGTGTGCTGTGACCGTGCCCAGGGTCATATGAGAACCTCTACCCGCCGCGGTGGCTCAGTGGCTAAGGCGTTGCGCTGCTGAGCACGAGGTCGCGGGTTCGATTCCCGGCCGCGGCGGCCGCTTTTCTGATGGAGGCGAAAAGCAAAAACGCCCGTGTGTACGAGATTTCGGCGCACGATAAAGATCCCCAGGTGGTCAAAATTAATCCGGAGCCCTCCACTACAGCGCGCCTCATCGCCTGCGTTGCGTCGGCGCGTTAAACCCCACAATCAATCAAATCAATCATATGAGAACCTCTGATAATTCAAATAAAATCCTTGGGTCCCTTTGAGCTTGGATCACTGCGAGTCGACTGTACTTCGAAAACCATCTTTGGTGCCAATGAAGTCGGTAAGAAGTTGGAGGGAGCCCTTTGTGACTTGTGGGATCATGGTTTCGTTCCGTACATTAGGGTGAAGGGGGTTAGTAACGATGCTTCCAGATCAGGTTGATGCATTGACCTGTTTGGGAGGGGGAGTCCATGAAACTTAACCGCGAGCAACAATTTCCACTAGTTGCATTGTGGGCGGGATGAAATTCCCCTGCCCCTGGTGTTGAGTGGGAACTGTTTCCCACTCCTCAATGTTGGGGGGGGGCACAAAAGGGTGATGCCGTTCACCCCCTTCTGAGTCCTCCCTGTGTGATGCTTTCAGCATTGTATACCATACTGTCCTAGAACGATGCTTGGGCATGCACTCTCTTGGCGCTCTGCATGCGAAACCCATCGGAGCCACGTTCTTTGAAATAAAGTGCTAGCTGGTCTTTTGTGTGTGTCTTGTGTTCTTCTTTTCTTTTTTGTTTTTTCAAGTCAACTGCTGCTCTCAAAATGAACTTGCGTGATCGTTCAAGGCATGCAAATGTGTTCTTCATGGTACATGTGGAGGCGATTCCTCCGCATGTCTTTTGAAACAGTATGTCCTTGGGCAAAACTGGTACCCGTTGTGTGCAGACACAATGTACAAGACAAAAACACGGAGACTGACACGAACAGCGTGACCTGCAACTTGTGTGTTGGAAACTAGGACACAGTAGAAAGGTGCACCGTAGAGCAAAGTCAGCTTGAAGGTAATCGGGAAGGAGAGGGGTTTCACTGATGTAATACATTTAATGGACAGCACGTCAAGTGCTTTTACTCAATGCTGTTTCTGACCTTCGTCTTTGCGTCAATGCACATTCGGGGGGCAAAGAATGGACTCGTCCGGCGCAGGTGAGGGGTGGTTGGAGGTGAACAGGGGAGGCCTTCATCCTGCAATGGGATGATGAAGATGGTGATGAGATGATGATTTCTGCAGTCTTCGGTAGTGCTTCATTTTTCCCAAGGTGAAACATCGACAAACCTCTTTTGCAGTGGCGTAATTAACACATAGGTGCCACGAATGACGGCGGGGCTACCAAGAGGTTGGAAAAGAACGTATTAAACGGGAGAATGAAGCCGAGTCTCTAATGCCTTCATGTGCAAAGGGAAAGTCCACCTGATTTGCAACCATATGGCTTTGAAAGCGAGTAATGCGGCGTTAGAAAAATTCACTGTTGAAGGAGAAAACCGTTCTGGTTTGGGGGCTCAAATCAAGGAATTGCCACCTTCTGAAGTTTGGAACACACACCTTGTGTTGGTGTTTTGTTTGGTTGTTAGGAATGACTCTTCCATTTCATACATCCGCTTGACTTGCGGGAGCCTGCGGGGTCTGCATGCCAGTTTTTGTTCGGAGCTGTGGTGCAGTTTTCTTCTTGTACATGTTGAAAGAACCTTGGAGGTCTAGTGGCCTTTGCTATGGCTTTGGCATGCTGTGCCCTATGGATTTGGAGCCTGTATTCCACGCATGTCAAGCAAAGGTTCACAAATCACTGAGGTCATTCAGCACTGATAGCTGAGCTTGTCTTTGTCACCACGGCCCAGTCTGTCACTGATTTAAAGTGGGCAAGAGAGTGCCAACACTGGCAGTGTGTTTGTGTGTCCGCTGACAGTTTGGAGGCAAGTTTTGGCCACGGCTTTCCGCTGAACATTATTATGTGGTGAGGTTGTTGTGGGCGCAATTTTTGTTTGAGTAGTCTGGTAATGGCACACTTTCGGTAAAATCAGAGTTGCCTCATCTGCCACCCAAGAAAGTTCGCTCTTGCTTGAGCCGTTGCCAAGCCAGTGCAGGTGTTAGCTTGTCCAAGGCGTGCATCCGCCATCTCGTTTTGCAGTAATGGCAGAAGTGCCTCAAAAAACGGGAGGGAGACAGAAGACAGAAATAACTGCCAGTGCTGTGCTCGTTAGTCTCCAGGTTGGCACTGTGTGCTACTACGGGCTGCATCGGGATATCCCACTTGCAAGGAGCATGATGGCTCAGTCTCTTGCGCAAATGCAGAGAAACGGGGCTCTGCCCTCTTTCCGCCAGTGCCAGCAGCGTGTCGTGTGAGGCTTGCGTCCCATTCCCTGACAAGATGGAAAGACAGGCTCGGTTCGTGATCTTCCATGCTCGTATAAAGGGAAAGGGGAGTGCTGGATCCCAGCCACGGGGGCTGCTTTTCAGGTGGAGGCGATATCATGCGAAAACGCCCTCCGGGTGGTGATGCTTGGGCACCGTTAAGAGATCCCCAGGTGGTTGAAATTAATCTGGAGTCCTCAGAGCCCAGGGGTAGCTTCTGCACGTGAAACCCCACTATCAGTCGGAGGAGAGAGAGTGTTTTTAAAGGCGAGTCGTGCGCGACGCTGCGCAGGCTCACTCACCCGGCGGTAGCGGCGGCAGCGGCGGCGGAGGCGGTCGGCAGCAGCGGTGGGGGTCGGCGGGATGAGCGTGAGCGTGCAGCAGGTCCTCGGGGAGGCCCGTCGGCTGGTGGGGCGGCTGCGGGAGGAGGACGCCAGCGCGGACCGGCTGCTGGCACAGGCGCACGCCCTGGGCCAGGGGGTGGAGGCCCAGCGGCAGTACCACGAGGAGACGGCCCAGCTGAGCTGCTCGGCCACTACGGCCACCACGGCCCGCCCCCGGGCCGCCCTGGTGCTGTCCATCCAGCAGGAGAACCGGCACATGCGCCAGCTGCAGCACGAGAACCGCGAGCTGGTGGCTGCCCTCAAGGAGCACCAGTCGGCCCTCGAGCTCATCATGGCCAAGTACCGCGAGCAGGCAAGGGGGGGTGATGACGCAGTGAGAGGGTTTCCGCCGCCACTGCCGCTGCCGCTGCTGCTGCTGGTTTCTTGCGCGATGCGGACATTGGCACACTCGGTCGTGAGGGCACTGGCTCTTCGTACTCGCCTTGGTGGATACTCAAGACTACTGCTGCTGCTGCCGCTGGTTTCTTGCATGGTGCACAGATTGGTGTGCTCGGCTGGCAGTGCACTAGCTTGTCGTACTCGCTTCAGGGGACTTTCAAGACCACTGGAGTCCTGAATAATACAGTCCTAACCGCAGTCTCAGGGAGTACGGGTCGCTTTCGAAAAGTGTTGCGAGTGTACTGGCTCGTACTCGGTCGTGTGGATGTGTCGCTGAGTGAGTGTAAGCTTGATCACTGGCGAGTACACAACAAGCAGTCTCGGGGGGTACGTCGTCACGAGGGTAGATGTACTTTCAATCACACGCATCACCTTGAGGGCGTGGCAGCTGGATATGTTAGAGTTCCGGTCTGACGTAGGTGAAAAACAACATTACTGTCCATGTGAGTTTGGGATTGCAGAAGAGGACCTTGGGTGTTTCAAACCTACCCGGAGTGCATGAGTGTGGTGTCGAACTTGACAGAATGTTTGGACGTTGCTCGGTCGAATTTTTAATTCCATGCGCTCCGTGTTTTTCCCTGGTTGCCTCAAATATCGGCAGCCTTAGTCCAGGTCTCCACACTAGTTCCACTTGCGCGATTTTTCCTTCTCAATTTGGCACTTGTTGTTTTCAGTGCCGCACTGATTGGTGACTTTCCGTGGAGGTGACACGCTTGTCTCTGGTGCACTTGTTGGTTCAATAGGTGTTCTCCAACCTCGTGCAGAGTCATCGTCATTCTTGCGGGCTTTTCCTCTGGAATGTGACCCCGTGGTGACGACCTGTTAGGATGGGTCGCCGAAATTTATCTTGCTATCCACATGCAGATGAACTTTTTGCGAAAGCAGCGTGTTTTAATGTCCCTGTTGGTGGTATTGTTGCAGTCCCCTTCAGTGCTTTGTCATTCACATAACACTGATGTCTGCCTATGTCATTCCTCAGGGTCTTTGTGCGTAGTCTCTGCATTCCACAAGTGTCTTTTGTGGACCCTGTGAGGTGGGGTCTAAAAAGGAGGAAGGGTTTTTCCAGCCACCCTGTGCCTTCCTTGCCAACTGTCTTCCTTGCCAAGGTCCAGCATAACTTGGGACAAGATTGCACCGTTCAGTGCCACTGTTGTTGCTGGTGCTAATGGGTGTCGCATTTAGCAGTATTACTTCCACATGGCCCCAAGCCGTAAGTGCATTGCCTTGGCCATTGGCAAGGCTGGTCGTATTCAAAGAGTCACTCATCGTGACACTTGTTAGTTAGGTTTGACACTCTTTGCACGCAGAGTCCCGCTGTTCTGCTGCTCACCAGGAACTTCCAAAAAGTGTTGTTTTACACGCTTATCATCATGAGTTTGTTCTAAATAACTCATGTGCTCTTTGTAATATCCAAATCTTTTTTTGGCTTGCCCGTGAACTGGTCGCTCGTAATCCCATTGGTTTGTGAACAGCAGCAGCATGCAGCAGCACGCAAGCCATCGATGCTGTACAAATCAATGTGTTTGGAATGCTCAACCGTTCTTATGGCTTTTGTGGTTCTGCCATATGGCGCATACACAATTTTCTCACATTTAATGACAAAGTGATACATAGCCAGTGTTACAGTGTTAGAGGATGCAGCTTTCTTTCACGTGCACGTGAGCGTAGGGAAATTTATTTAAAAAAGCATGTTCTGAACTGAGGGACTCGTAGCATACCGGTGATATTCTAATGTACTGCTCCTGAGCAGGCTTACACTATGCATTCCATCTTTAGGCCAGTCAGTGCCTCTACCATGGCGATGCCCACAGAGGAGAAGAAACTAGTTTGGCAGAATTGAGCATCCAGATAAGAGTGGGCTTTTATACAGTTATGGACTATTGGACATAAGCAGTATATCAATCAGCCTTATTTATTTGTCATTTTGGTTGGCTCAGAGCTGCTCCAGGAGAGCTCCGTACTTTATTTGCTCGTAGAATGTCTATGGAGGGAGCAGTTTCGGGCTGCCCTGGAACTGCTCTGGGCGGTCAAATGAAAGATGCCAATTATAGAGCTAGAGAAAGGCACCCAGAAAAGCGGTTGTGTCTGTGATAGAGCCCAATAGTAAATGAAATCCCATGAACGCTCCCTGAAGTTGGCCCCTGGCAATCAAGTGCTCGACTATCAGGCATGCTCGGAAACCCCGGGTGGGCTTTACGGCTGACCGTGGAGTGTGAGTGGGGAGGGAAGGGAAGCGTCTGGTGCAACAAGGCGTGTTCCCCTCGGTGCACCGTAGGTGGCGCGGCTGGGATCTGTGCGCCAGGCTGAGCAGAAGCTGGGCAACGACGACAACGCCTGCCACCACCTGGCGGACAAAGTGTGCGAGATGGCTGCCGTGATGCGACGGGCGGCCGAGATCGACGAAGGTGTCGGTGCGAGGCAGACGGAGACCCTTGTGCGCCTCTCCACCGAGAACGCCGTGTTGAGGCAGCTGCTGGACATTGGTCGGCGGGCGGGCTCCGCGGGGCTCGCCGACGGCGAGGCTCAGACCGAGCCGTCTCCTCTCCCCCCTGTTGATGAGGGGGCTCCTCAATAAAGTGACTCTCTCTTTGTGCTTTGGGAAACTGTGTGGTTCGTTTGGTATGTGAGGCTTGGCAGTGCTGCCTCCCACGTTTGCACTGGTTTGAATGGCTCTTTTGGGCAGCCCGTCACCTTTTCGTTGATGTGCACGCCTCCTGAGCCACTGGCTGTGCCCAGTCAGATTCTAGAGCGGGACTTGCCAATTTTCAGCTTGGAATGCTTACCCTTGGGGATAGGTACTGCTTGGTGTCGGGATGGTTGGTGTAACATCTTTTGAATGGATTGTGCTGGGTACTGTTCACTAAAAGGGTCACAAAAAAATTCCCTCGCACTTCCCCGAGGGGGAGAGTGTGTAAGTGCGAATGCATGGTTGTTGATTGCGCGATTACGGTGGATATCGTGATCTTAATGAGTAGTCGAGAGATCACACACACGCACACAACTACAAAGAAAGATATTTCACTCGTTATTGCTGGTACCGTTGCCCGGTCCGCCATCATCGTTATCGAGATGCAGGACCAGCGACCGCTCTCGACAACGGCGCGCGCTCGACTAATACCCTCCCGCGCCACGCGGCCGCTACACGAGCGCCCTCACGCGTCGGAATGCGGAGTGCCCTCTACACGAGCGAGAGCTCTCCCGCCCGAAGTGGAGAGGAGGCGCCCAACACCCGCAGTCACTGAGCGGAGAGAGGAGGAGGAGAGTAGCGCCCGCCGTTACGGCGAGGGCTACACGAGCGCCCTCACGCGTCGGAATGCGGAGCGCCCGCTACGCGAGAGCTCTTTCGCACGAAGTGGAGAGGAGGTGCCCAACACCCGCAGTCACTGAGTGGAGAGAGGAGGAGGAGTAGCGCGCGCCCATCTCCCCCTGTTGCTAGGGAAGACGAGGAGCGCGCGCAACCGCAGCTGTTGCTATGTGGACGACAGCGGCGGACGATTCAGGCTCGCTTAAGAAGTGCATTCGCACTTAAAAATTGGTCGCCATACTGCCCTGCGAAAGTGGATGTCCAGCAAAGCTGTTGTAAACCACTACAAATGATGATGGAGGAGGGTATGAAATGTTTCTCATCGTCTCGGCGGGCCTGTCGCTTGCGCTCGGCTAGTGTCACTTGATAAGGATTGGCGCTCTTTGCTCCCATTGTTCCGTGCCGCTGCCATGATCATTGGTCAGTTCACATTACGTGACATTTGTTGACACTGCAACAGTTCACGGGTGCCGCCATTTTGTTGTTTGCGTGTTTCAGTCGGTCAACCCTGGTAGGCTTAGCTTGCCCTCCCAGCTCTGCGGCTGTGTGCGACTGATGTCGTTCCGAATGCGAATCAAAGATAACGCGTGTAACAGCATTTCAGCAGCACAAGTGTGTCCAAAGATGTGGCAAATGCTGGGTCCTGCATAACCTGATGCTTGCGCTCGGTGCCTTGGACAAGAACTGCTCTATCTAGTGACACCAGTCCTGCCTAGCCTTCAAAGATAATCGTCAGACGTAATCTTTACGAGGAATACATGGTGGGGTGGGGTCATTGTTCACAGGCACCTTATCCACGAGGCGGTTTCGATGCTTGTTTTGTGGTTTCCTTAAAGGAGCCATGAAGACAAAATACAACTTCGTTTAATTTGAAAGAACTAGGATTCAGTATCTCACTGAGCTTCATTAGAGCCACAAAATATGTTTTTTAACGAAAAAAAAGCAAGAAGTATTTAAAAACTCAAATTTTGCGCCACACTGACGTTTTATGAGCAAGAATGAAGTCATACGGTCCAACAATAAAACATAATTTTCAGTGCGTTAACTGCACGTTAGCATTCAAGTGATGCGGTCAAATGGAACTAGAGGCCCCATTACAGACGTCCAGTTATGTGTCGTCGCGACAGGTCAGTTAGGCGGCCGCCAATCACACAATCAAGGTTCCGTGACGTCATAGAAATGTTGCGGGAAATTGGCTAGGGGGTCGCGACTGCTTCACACGTTTTCATTAATATCTCCGTTATTTGTTCGAAGATTGCGATGATATTGGTATCATTGTTATCGGGACTGAGCAGTCTTCCTAATAAACCCAACTTGTATTTTGTCTTCATGGCTCCTTTAATTAAACGAATGCTGAGCCCTATGCTGTATGCCTGATTAACCTGACACATGTGCTTAGCGTCTGAGGCCTTGGCGTCTTTGCCGACGGAGATTGTTTTTTGCCCACGGCGATGAAACCATTGGGGGGTAGAGGTGCACAGCTTGGCTGTAAAAATTGTACACATTGATGTGAGGACAGGAGGCGTCACTTGCTAAAGCCTGCACTGGTGCCAATAGACACTGACTGCAAAGAAGCAACACGAGTTTATTCCTTGTATGGATGAATTTTTATTTTTAATTTTATTTCTAATTTTAATTTTTGTATGGATCACGATTGGTTTGGACATATGCAAATGGCACTGACGAATACATATGCAAACCTCGGTCATCGAGGTCAAGGGAGCGAAATGTGTCTGCTGTAAAGGTAGCTTTTTTACTGTACTCAATATCGTGGAAAATGTTCCAACCTAAAAATAACGGTAATCAACCTGATGTCACATGAAACACATTTCCAGTTGCATGCCTTGTTTACCAGTAAAAAGTGTGCTGACACAACTGTCTGGATTGAAGCAGTGTCTGGTTGTGAAGGCCACCTGAATCATGCAGTGGTTGTGGTGACAGCTAGCACTGTTGGGGGCAGCGCAGCGCCGTTTTTTCACCTTACACCTCCAGCTTGGGGCCGCATGGGATATCTCAATGATGGTGAATGCCTACGTAGCAAACTCTGAGCACCCAAACTTGATTTGTAACCTCTGCAGTGACAGGTGTAAAGGTGGAAGGCCAAACCGCCAAATCTCAGGTCATGCCCCGACTGATGGGTTTGTTGCCTCCGCTACACAGCTGACCTGTACGCCTGTAGGGATAAGGCCACGCTGATGTCCTCTATTCCTGGTCCGCTACACAGCTGACCTGTACGCCTGTAGACATGAGACCACGCTGATGTCCTTTATTCCTGTATTCCTTAGCCAGTTTTCAAGGTGTGAAGTAAAGGGATAAGATGATGTCTTCTATTTCTTAGCCAGTTCTAGGTGTACGGCTTCCAGCTTTACTCCCAACAAACCTGATCAGCTCGTAAAGAGGCCCATTCTTTTTGTTTAATTTTTGTACATCATTCCCCAAAGAGGGTAAAGTAACAGCCAAGGAGTAAATTTTTCAAGTGGCAAATTCTCAAGACTTGTTTGCAAAAGGGGCTTTTGTTTGCAAAAACGTCTCCAGCCAGAGTGCCTTTTTGTAGGGGGATTCCTGCAGTTAAGGTTTAGGAGAAGGTCCAGTCTAACAACCACACCAATGTTTGGAAGCGTTGTAGTGGCACTGCATTGCAGGCTAAATTCATGCCGAAGTGGGATATAGAAGCATGGGTGTACCTGCTGAGACTCTCCTAAAGGGCTGAAGCATGGGCTGGGTGCAAAAGAACCGTTAGATTTGTGTCGCGAATGACATTAAGAAAAAGCGCATAGTTTCACATTTAACTATGGTGTACTACTGGAGACCAACGTTGAATTGATCTTTCGGCACATGCACCATTACCATGGAGGAAAGAAAAGGTTAGGAGAGGTCCTGACGTCGTATTTGTGAAGCCGCGCCCGCCATGTCGATGAACCCACTGAGCCCAGCATTCTTCCCCATTCTCCTCTACTGTTTCCGGTTTGATAACAGCTTCGCGGTACGGGCGGCTCGCGAAATCGAACGCAGACAACGGGAGCAGCGTTTGGGTTGGTACTGCACGGTGTTCTTTGTGTGCTACGTCTCAGCTGCGAAGAATTTCGCTTCGCTTCACAACGAAGAAACGCACAGCAAACAAAGCACCGACTGTGGCTCTCGCCAACGGTGAGCGGGGAGGCTTTTGCCTGCAGCAGCCGGCGGCGGCGGCTGCTAGCTCCGCCGATCTTGAGGTGACGCCAGTGCTGCTGCGGCCGGGATACGGGTTGGGGCCGCCTCCAACGGCGGAGTTTTCAAACTGACCTAATCTAAAAACGTTTGCCGTAGCGACTGCGCTGTGTTGCAAGCGCAGCGAGGCAGCCAGAGTCAAAACGCCGTAAAAAATTCTCCGTGGCATTTGGCCAGATTTAGCCGCCGCAGCCGTAAAAAACTAGGCAACGCTGTCTATGGGCCCAACAAAAATGACGTCACTTCCTCCACACTTTTAGCAATGCATTGAGGTGCTAGGGGCCTCTCCTGAGTATTCTTTCCTCCATGGCCATTACAAACCCAATCATCAGAGATGCTCATAAACGGTCATGACAGCAACATCATGTCAAGGTAACCTAACCTGTGTTAAATATGTTTCAGTCAGACCACGCAATTTATAACTATGGTTTTTGAATAACCTTCATTGGAGCTGACAAAAGTAAAATATGGGTGGCATCTTCCTAGGCCAGAAAGCCACTGCTCTAGCCCGGGAGATCAGGTTGACCTGATGCTCAAGGCGAGCGTTGGTCAGTGCACATTCCCACTGCTACGGGTGATAGGTGGTATTGGGTGTGTGGCATTTTGGGGAAATCGTATGGATATGTCTTGGGGTATATGTGATGCACGATGGTCGAGCTCAATTAGGCCTGTGTTTGAAGCCAGCACCATAGGTAGGCATCGCTCTAGGGGAAAATAATTCATGTACGTGAACTGTGTGGACACACATTGGCCGTACTCGCGCTTTTGTGCACATTTTGAAAACAAAACGGAAATCATTCAGTTCAAAGCGGCACGAGAGATCTTATGCAATGAAGCTGGAAAAGAAATGTGTATTCTTCCCCGCAACAGGATACGCAGACACAGCTCGCCAGGGGGCAGAGGTACATCTGGTATCGACGGGAACCCAGTACATTATTGCCGACTTCCTTCCGCCCTTTAATGAGTGGCGCACTGCCGCCCCAAAAGTCTTGGCTCGCCAGAGGGCAGGAGTACATCTGGTATCAGCAGCAACCCAGTACTGCCTTGCTGACTTGGTTCTATCCTGCAATTGGGAGCCTGTGGCCACCCCAGAAATCCCCGTTTACCAAGGGTCTGGTAAACGCAGACGTTTGGTATCAGCAGCAACCCAGTACAGCCTTGCTGACTTGGTTCCACCCTGCAACTGGGAGCCCATGGCCACCCCAGAAGTTCCCGCTCTCCAAGGATCAAGGGTACATGTAGTATCGGCAGCAACCCAGTACAGCCTTGCTGACTTTGCTCCACCCCACATCTGGGAGCCCATGGCCACATCAGAAGTCCCGGTCTTTCAAACAAGCTTCTCAACAGCTGCACTGACAACCAGCACTGCAAGGCAGGAAGTCAACCCTAGGACACATGTATGGAGCGAAGACAACCTACAGAGAGACGGGCCTTCAGTGGCCGTGGCAACCACCTCATCACACTTTAAACCTGTAGCAGGTGCGAAACCCTCTAAAGCACTTGTAAAACATGTAGATCGCGATGGATCCATACAGTTGACTGCCAAAGCATCCAGTGACGAAAGGGGGATCACGCCCCCTTTCTTGGAGGCCTCCTCAGATTGCAAGGATCTTCGGGCCTCTATTGATCGTATGAAAATGAAGAGCTACACGATAAGTGCACGAGACGCTTTTCATTTTATTTTCATGGTTGCACACATCACTGTGCCACGAAACCTCTAGTTGTGTTTTAATGAATCTGAGTGATGCCTGTGAAATTATTTGTGAATATCAGTCGGACATTTTGTGCTTGAAGGGGTGCACATATGGTTTAGACGTGGCAACTTTCTCAAATAGTGCACCTCTTTCAGAGAAGGCGAAACCAACATCGTTGACTCGTTTTGGGGCGCCACTATGGTTGCTTAAAAAACTGTCCCTTGTCGTAGCAAAAGTTTAAGAACAGGTCTTGAGGTAGTGAAATTGAGAGCCACGATCTTTCAAAGACTAGCGACAATATGCTCCCCATGTATCTTCCACTGTCTATGACGTTTATCTTCCACTGGCTACTGTAAATAATTTGGAGCCCTGATTGATGGGTGTCAATTCTCTGTGGAGGTCAATGGGGACTTCACATTCTACAACTCAACACGCAGCTCTTATAACTGTTATTGTATCAAAATTAACAGCATTGGTGGTAGTGACAATTTTCGGTAGCTTTGCAAAGTCACTTATTGCTCTGAAAAGTTTCAGGAATGAGCTTACAAATTTCCAGTTCAAAGCGTCTTCAATATTGCATTTCGATATTGATGAAGCCAGTAAATGATGTAAGCACGCATCATATTCTGGAAGCTGTCTATTCATTTGTACTTGTTTTTGGGGAACACAAAAGCCATCCCCCATCACGGCAGACTATAGAATGAGCAGAAATGCACAGAGAACAGCGCAGGTCATAGTGAACTCTTCAGAGATGTCACACCGCTACAAACTTTACCCTATTTGAACGAGCTGGAGCAAATGTACCTGCTGTATCGCTAAAAAAAAAAAGCAGCTGGGCAGAAATTGTCAATAGACTTTTATACAGACGCACAGAGGGTGTGGGAAAAACTGGAAAACAAAATGCTTTAATCTGAAAAACAGTGATTGTGCCAGTTCCCAAAGTTCTAGTGACCAAGCACAAGCCCCCCCTGCTTCTGAAGCTGGGAATTTCCTACCTAGCCAACGCACTCGTACAGCTCCTCGACCCATGCACAACTAACTACACATCGCTGGGCAAAAATCTGTAGCATTCCATAGGAATTTGTTTCATTAAAAGTGGCATCGTTTGAGCACTGTAATAGGAATCAACAATGACCCCTTATCTCCTCTACAACCCACTATCCCCACCTTTATACACTGCTCTTAAAGTAGCTTCCTTTAATTTTTAGGTAAACTTTGTGGAACTTGTCAGTCTTGCTGCTTTTCCCCCACTGATTTCAAATGTGCCATTATTTTTTGAGTCAGTCAATTAGTTCCTAAAATAATTAGAGATAACTAGTCATATTTGGAGGAACAATAGACAAAACAGTGTTGGTCATAAAACTGTAATCTTTATATTTTCCAATACTACAAACCCTGCTGAATGCAATAAGAGAATCGGCTTTTTGATGCAGCACTTGGAACTAATTTTACAGCTCATTAAAATTTGGTGGAACCAGTGGCAAAAAACCATTTTGAGTGCCCATTTCAAACACCAAGTTTAATGAGCTTTTGAAGTGGTGCATCAAAAACCCGATCTGTGAAATACGCGGAAAAACCAACCGCATTCTCTTCAATTTTCGCCATTATGCACCCCTGGCATGGCCTAAACGACGTCATTGCGGCCATGGCTGTCCTATTGGCTGACGCTGGTTAACTTCGCGGCTTATTTCTCGCATTTCCTGTGACGATCCGCTGTTGTCGGCGCTGTGTACTAACCTCCTCTATGCCTGAACCTGTACACACTGTTTTGGCATTCTTTTGTGTTTTGAGTGGGTGCGGAGTTTGAGTGATCAACTCAATACTCCCCTTTCAACGAGACCACTCTACAACAAGCATTTATTGCTTCAAAAACGCCCTACCAGCCTGAGCGATTGCTTGCGAGCGGCCAGCCATGCCTATTTTTTTGTGGCACCACACGGGAATAGACCCCTCCACGTTGCGGAGAAAAGGAGAAAACTCACCCGGCCTGTGATATATCAAAGGCCGCCGAAGAGAACACCGCGAGCCCACCCCCCCTCTCGGGGAGAGAGCGCACAGCTTTTGTCGCGTTGTCCGCGGTCGAGTTGAGAGGAAACAGTCATGCATTATTCCTCATTGCGCGTAGTTTCGGTGATAGGGAACGGATTTTTATAATTCTTGCGGGAGGAGATATCTAGGACAATAGACTTTACCCCAAAATACATTCCGACTAGTGAATGGTAAGTGCTGCAGTGTCCCTTTAAGTATCGGCAAGGCAGGGTGATGCCAAAACCATCGTGGAAGACACGCTGAGAGTATTATGAGGTGCATTCCAAGCTGTGACAGTTGCTTTTTTGGTAGTTCAAATTTTTCTAATTTTCACTTTTGAGATGTGAATTCTTTGGAGAAGAGCAGCTTTGTATAGACGTACGTAAAACATATGCAGTTGAGTAGGGGGCACAATCTTGGGTTAGAAGCAGTCGTCACTGAGAGTGGTACAAAGAGAGTGGCTTTGGGATGTTTAACATGTTCGCTGCGTCAAGCTTTCTTAAGGTCTTATTTTATGTGCGGCGTGACCCACTGATGGGTCACGCACATATGCCTGTTTCATTTGCTCCAAACGAGATGGCGCTGGTACCTTTCTTGCTGGTGTTCGGTGCGTTTGTTTGAAAGCTACAAAGCTACAAAGAGCTATAGTATAAGATACAGAGCTACAAAGCTGAAAGACACATGATACAAACACAACAGAGAAATAGGTCGCCACTCCGCTCCTTGAAAACAATAGCACCGCCCCACATCCAGTGCAATAAATAAATATATGTTTATTGGTTGCATTTTCAAACCTCAGATGGCAGCACATCACAGAGCGTTTTCGAGCGTGGGTGACCAGTGAGTCACACTGCACGCAGCTTGAAAATGTTCTCATTGAGTGCTCTGTGGGTCACCGGTGAGTCATGGCATTTAACACCAGAGAAGTATTCTTCGGGCTCTGTATAACCTCATGCAACAAGAATCGTATCTCTGCGTTCAAGTATGATGAAGATGCAAGCCCGTAACTTCGCTGCTGCATAGGAGAAGCACAGGCTGTGATCCATTGGTGACCCACGAGGCAGTGCTTGTGTTAAGCACCATAGCAAAGAATGAGAGACACGACGTCAACAGCGTTTTTGCTGCTTTTAAATTCTGCCGTGATCCTTTTACGAAAATGATTACGCATACTTGCTCAAAAAATGTGCCCACTGTGCAAGCAGCGAAGAAAGAGGAAATGCATTTAATAAAAATACCAGCTGAATACGTGAAGCAGTGAAGTTTAACCTGATGCTAAACGCTGCGTCCATAACTGACACGATCACTCTACTCAACCCTACGTGACTTGTGCTGACAAGGCACGGACCTTCTGATCCAAGTGGCCTTGTCCTCAGCAGGTACTCCGGGTGGTACCAGTGGCTTCCTGCCCGGCTTCCTGCTGGGCACACCAGACACCAAGCGCAGTCCCAGGCCATCGGAGCGGCCACCGGCCGCGGGAAGTGTCTCGTGGGCTGATGGGACGCCCACAACCCCGGGCCCGCCCACCCGGAGCCTCTACTCGGAGCCCCTCTCCTCGTCCGGGGTACGTCTGGCTGCCGGACTTGTCAATCCAGTGTTACCCAGTATTCCACACTATTATCTAGTATTACCCAGTATGTGCCACTATTACCCTGTGCTTCCTGTGTTACTGGGATTTTTTTTAGCACGAAAGTGTTTTATGCCGGGGTACAACACAAACCTCACCGACGTCATATCCGTCGCGGAAACGACATCACCAGAAAAAGTTCCATTGGCGGGGCGGGGCTAGGTTTCGAGCCCACGTTCACTCGGGCCGCAACGAGAGGTGACCTCATCGCTCTACCGACTGAGCGATGAGGTCATGGCCTGCTAGCTGTATGAACGCGCCTTACGTCCTTCCCTCTAACGTATCCGTTCAGATGGTGCTGCCATCTAGGAGAGGGGAAGCGAAGTAGTGTGTCATCACACTAATGAGCGCCGATAGTTGGCGCCTCGATAGCGCAGCGAAATCCATTCGGTTTCGTTTGCACGATATGCAAGTGCCTGGGGTTTCAATCGAATTTTCGCAATGCTCGTGTAATCCAGTTTCCAATGTTGATGCGTCTAACGGTGCCATACCGACGAAATATAAAATGGCGATATGCAAGTTCATATCGATGCACAATAAAAATTTAAATTCTCCTGTGAAGGCACATTTCACTTTCGTGTTTTACCGATTCCTATGAAAGAAGGATCAACCACATTCCTTTTATATTCCAGTGTTACACAGTGCATTCTAGCGAGGAAGCAATTGGTTGCAACAGAATGTTCGTAATTGCATCAGTGTTCACAATGGCATGGGTAAAACAAGAAAACAAAACTTAGGCTATAAAACCAAGGTGAACAGGTCTTTTGAATGGATTTGAAAGGGCACAGAATGTGGTGGTGAATTTTTGGCAGGGTGGAAATTCCCGCTGGGAGCTAGGTGTGTTAGCACGCTTTGAATAGCACAAAACATCTTGCCGCCCCTTTTGTAGTTCTCATTTTAACAAAACAGTAACGCTCTTCTGATCTTTTCCTTTTGTGTGTGTGTCTACAGTCTGTTCCTCCCTTTGCCGGTGAAGACAGTGTGTTGCCAGTGTATTTTGGCTTGACATCCAAATGCAGACTAATGCTTGACATCCTAATGCAAAAAGAAAGAAAGTGTGGTTAACTCGAATAAGTGTGGTAGTTATAACTGATGCCACTTATCATGAAAATCGGCAGCTCTTAACGTGCCTGCTGTGAAGTGCGGTCTGCATTGCAAAGCTGTGCAATTGAGAAACAGCATAAGGGAAGCAGGAATAAACTTTATTAATATGAAAGTGTTTTATTTTTATTCCCGGATGCACGAAGATTTCGCTGACGTCATATCCGTCACAGAATTGATGCCAGTACAACGAAGCAAGCGACCTGTAAAGGGTGCATCCCTGCACACAGGGTCCTCTTGCGGGGAAGCAACCTTTAGTACTAAAGAGTACGTTGTACTTAGGCTTGTTCGTTTTCGGGTTTTGTATTTTAACCGAAAGGGCTTTATGCCGAGTTACTCCAAGATTTCACTGACGTCATATCCGTCACGAAAATGACGCCAGTACACCCTTGCCGAAGTGACGCGCCAGCAGGACTTCGTTTGCCAAGCACACCCACAAGACAGCCGCCGACCCGCAAATCATGCGCAGCTGCAGATTTCACTGCGCATTTCACTTTCGTGTTTGACTGATTCCTATGACAGAGGAATGACCCACAATTTTTTGCACCAAAGATCAGTTCATTTCTGGATCCACTGTGATGGGAGGTCTTTCTTCTTAGTCCAGATGTCCCTTCACTGCGTAGTCACTGCCTGGCGGGCTCTTTTGACCAGCTTAAGCTGATTGCCGGTGTCAGGGCTGGCTAGCATGCCTTCCCACTGCTCATGGCTGGAATGGGGGCTGAGGGTTATTAAGGAAAGAGTGTGGAGAAGCAGCATAAATTTTAATTTTCCTCTTTTCTAGGTGCAGGACAGCTGGTGCCTGAGCCCAAGTAAGTCATTCGTTCTGAGCTTTCTCTTTTGCATGGCAAGTGGTGCTCGCTGAGAAGTGGTCCCTTGCAGTGTGCGAATTCTGTGCGAGTCGCATTGCGACTTCCACTGGAAAACATCACGACAATGGCAGGCAGTCAAATATGGAGGAGCCTGAATGTGCAGACAAGGGAGAAACAAGCCCGATAAGGGCTGGAGTGTGAGACCCTTGACTGAGGGGATCCCTTTCCGGGAAGTGAATAGGGAAGCAACAAGAAGTTCCTGGTTTTTCTCATTTCTAGATGTAACTCCCTAGTCTGAACAAACTGCCAGTCGTTTGCATTTGGGTGAGATTTAGGCACGGAGTGCCAACAGCATTGTAGACAGCAGCGAAGCCCCACTGATATGCAGCGTATCGATTTCAAAAAATATAATTAAGAAAGGTATTGCCAGTTAATGCTTAAACCATTTCTGGTTTTTAAGCATGAAGAGGTGAGTGCTGTCAACTTCCATGCAGCAGTAACAAAGTGTTTCTTATGCTTATGAGGGTGGAAAACAATCAAGAAAATTTCTTCTTAAATTGCCACGTTTTCTCAAAGCTGTGTTTCTCCTTCCCCTCCATCTGTGTAGCGTATGCTATATATGTGTGTGTGTGTTCCTTTTCAGAACCTACTTACTCCACCCTAGCAACGTCCCCTAAGTATACGAGTAAGTACCCTCTCTGTGCTTGTTGTGACTCAACTTGTTGTGATTCAACTTCAAGCGGCAGTGTTGTGCAGAGTGTCTCAACTGCCTCTGGTCTAAGCCATTCTTGCTTATTTCTGTTGAGCATCGCGTTGATCCTTTGAAGGTGTCCTTTCAGTTCTCCTCTCAAGGTGTCCTTTGTGTCTGTGCCCCCCCCCCAGGTATCCTGCAAGAGTCTAACAGCCTCAACGTCTCCGGTCGACAGGATTCTACCTTGTTCAGCCCAGAGTGAGTACTATATCCCCGTTAGTAATCGCGGTCCTAAGCCAGCGGGCAATTCGGAGGCAGTGCTTTTTTCAATTCTTAAAGCTTAGTATTAGCATTCCTGCAAAACTGCAGCAGATGGAATAGGAGTGGTCCCTAGCTGCAAGATGACAAATGGTTCCTAGGCTTGGTGACTCAAGTGTTTATCCGTGTATTTTCAGTTGCAAGTGAAAAACATTGGGCAGGCCAGTAGTGCATAGTGAAGGTCAGACCACATTGCAACGGCACCTTCTATTTTAAACTGTTCATGATGCTGACACTAAACATATAGAGTGAAAGTTCGTTAATTCAAACTTCAATAATTAGAATTTATTGATAATTAGGCTCCTAAACTGTGGGTCAGGGCCCCAATGACTTGTCATATTTTTTTTTCCCCTCCTGACTCTCTTCGTGTGAGCGTGTGTGTTGTGATTTTTTTTTCTTCATTAATAACAGTTAGGCCCACCCCACTGCAAACATACGGCAAAATACTCGCTCACTATAGGAACGAGCGTCGCAAATACCCATTCATCCACGCGAACCCCTCTCTTGATGAAACTACTACCTTCCGGCGACTACAGACTAACTCCTACCTGCATAACACCCTGCTACATGCCATGTATCCCACCCTATACCCTGCCACATGCAAATCCTGCCCCCAACCAGGCACCCTGTACCACATGGTATGGGAGTGCCAGCGAAGACTGCTGACAGATCATTTCTTAGGCGAGAAACGCAAAACCTGTCGTTGCCTGGGACGACTGAGAGTAAAAGGACGCAGCACCAGTGCGGCCGTACACTCGAATGTCGTGATCAGATGAAATACCCCTAGTTTCAAAAAAGTCGAAAGGGAGGGGCAAAAAGTGCTCACGTTGCCGTATAGGGCAAAAAGCAGGCGGCAATCGCTGAGTTTTTCAAGAAGTCAATTATTGACACGTCTTACTGCTTCGCAGTCTCCGTGTATGGTTGTTATTCGTTAGTTCGAACTTTCATTATTTCTAAATGAGACTGTGGTTCCTTGCAGTTCAAATTAATGAGCTTTTTACTGTATTTCTTTATGGGTTGCTAGGAGAAAGCATTGTAATTGTAGTTTATGGAAGTGTGTATGCTTTTGGTGCACAATACTGAAGTACTTGCAGTTTATTTAGACATGGGCGTTGCCTTCACAGAAAACTGTTAATAAAGTTGAAAGCTACAAGTTGGCTTTCATGTTTGTTGCTGTGTTTGGCCTGTGCCATGGAGAAGTTTCTGCAACTTTTATCTGAGTGTTTGTGTTACTGGTTGCTGAAGTGCGTCCAAGAAATGGAAATTTCCAACCTTCGTATTGACGATTGTTAAAGGAGCACTGCCACAAAATTCCCTTGTTACTTTTTTTTTTTTTTTTTTTTGCCTCCCCGCTGCTATGGGTGCCTACCAGCCCCCTAATTGCAGAGTGGCACATTTGATGGTCGATCGCAGCATCAATACTTGTTTACAGCCTCGGTTATTCGTGTCAGTTTCGGTTTCAATGAAACTAACACCGAGGTGGGTGCCATGACAGGAGGGTGCACTTGACGTCACGGTTCCCATCGCACAATGGCCACTCTGAACACGTGTGCATCCATATGGTTGCGGTTGCACGCGCCCGGGAAGTGTGACGTCTGTCCTAAAACTGTGACGTGACGCACAAAGCCAAGCAGCGTGCGTCAACAGCAGCCAGCGCTTTGTCTACATCATGGGAGCCCTGTCATTGGCAGTTTGGGGCGAGGAGCAGATGAGGGTATCCGTTTTGAGCTTTATCGGGTGTGCAAGGATTAAAATTGATTTAAAATATGTTACTTTGAACGGTTACAATTGAAACTTGCTGGGAGTTATCTCCATGTACAAAGGAATCTTTTTACATAGTTATCTCAGGTTTGAAGTTTCGTGTCAGTACTCCTTTTAGAAAGCTTGCCTCAGGTCGGAAATACTATTCACCTTTGGAACCATATGACCAAAGGTTATGGTTCTTACAGTTAGCAGTTTAGCCAATGGGTCATATAAAAAATTATCCAAAAGCTGCAACTTTAGTTTAAGTTGCCTTAAAAAAGCGTCATTCACACTTCCTTATAGGCAGTAGACATTTCAGGTAATTTTGTAACAGGACAACATCTGATCCTGTCACCTTTCTTCATGCATCATCCCCTATTGTTGCGGTGCTAAAAAAATGGTGCTCTTTCTTAGCAGAGTTTAAATTGTCTCCTAACGTTCCTTTCCTGATATTTTTAACACTACTTGTCCCAGGACGGGAATAGTTCTATTTCCCGGAGCCAGCACATCGAAATGCACAAGCAGGCCAACTTTCGCCTGTCTGCCTGTAAATAGCAATATTACTGTTCAGAGCCCGTCGTCTGTAGATGGGTTTACTGACATTTGTCGCCCCGGTTACTAACGGGCAAAACTGTTCCCTTTGCAGAGAGAAGTCGTCAGCGGAATCAGGCGAGACTTGGGTCACCGTTTTTGGGTGCGTATCCCGAGTTGACACACATGGCTTCTTGTTCGTCCAAGACACAAATTCTTGTGTTGCATGAGTCGTAGGCGGAATGTTTAAGGATGACAGCTATGAATTTTTGAAGTCTTGAACTTTTAGGTCTTCAACTCTAGGCAGGAGAACAACTTGTCCTTTGACTGTTTCTACTGGTGGTAAATAAAACACAGCTTAGATAAAAAAATTCTGCAGATCAGTGGGCAAATGCTGATGTGAATGAAGCCATGCCGTGACAAAGAATTAATGCGGAGGTCCCAAATGAATCCAATCCAAGCCATCTTGGGCAACTGTGTACAGAGCACCACCCTCTGTACTGTGCATTCCCTTGTGTTACAGAAAACGCGTACCGAACTGTATGGAGTGGCACAATATAGAGGTAGAGCGTGGTCAACTGTTTCAACACGTGGTATCTGTCACATTGCACAGTTGTTGACGTTGTTGTCCTCACAGATTGTGCCGATATTGTGGGACGTGGGCGCTCTAGCCACATTTTGGACCACCTTGACTTCCCCTTTACTTTCGTGCAGTGCTTCCCCCCCCAGAAAACAAATTAATCGGCATGTTCCCTCTCCACTGCAGGTTTCCGCCCTCTTCCAGTTCGTACATGCTGCAGCAATTCTCCCAATACGGCACCATTGTCAAGTACAAGGTGGGTACCGGATTGTCTCAGTGCTACAAGAGTTGCGAGCTAGTTGGGAGCGAAGATTTGTGCTCCGTTCTAATATCGGCAGGTTATAAACTTGGACTCATTAGTATGACATTGGACGCGTATGAAAAAAAAAATATAGAAAAAATCCAGGGCCATCTCCACTAACGTGAAATCTGGGGAAGGGCGAAGCATGCAGTGTAGAAGTGTATTCGTGGCCTTGGCGTTTTTGCCCACGGAGATGAAACCGTTGGGGGGTAGAGGTATACAGCTTTGCTGTAAAAGTCTAGTGTCTTTGAAGCAAAAGTTGTTCTAGCGTGAGGCATTGAAAAACGAGTGTCCCGGCATTTTTTGAGTGCGTGTTACGTTCTAGCGCGAGGCATAATTGAGTGTCCTGGTGTTTTAGTACCGTGACTACATGAGACGACAATTACAACGCCGACAGGAGACGGCGACAGCCCGAACCCCTAAGGAGCTTCACCCCTAAAAGGAGTGGTCAAAATTAAATGGAAGGAACAGAATAACCCATTTCTTTCTTAGCCCTGCCTTTGGCCCCCATTTGCCGCGTAGATTCAGTGTCTTAAGGCATTTTGCTGCTGAGTAGAGGATGCAGGTTTCAAAACAAAAATGCAATTGCGTGTGTGATTCAAGGGCACAATTACATAGAGACCAGGGTCATTTAAATGGACCCGGTGTCTGTTTCTATGTTGCCCCTTTTAACAGTGAAGCTGTTGTAAGTCAAGCCTTTTTGTAAGTCTGGTGTAAGTCGCGCGTCATACAGGAAGCCTTGCAGAAGCTGGTTCCCAGACCCTCGGATAGAGGGCACAGTGGTCTCGAAGAGGGGTAGGTTCCTCTTCCCACTCCTAGGGAAGGAAGCCTCCCGCCGCTGGTGCTTAGTGGGTGATTCTTTTGCTAGAGCCATGAAACTTACGCCAAAACAGTGCTGCCGTTTTCAGGCAAGCATCTATTGATATTCAAGCTGAGGCAAGAGAACCACAGCTTTCACACTGGGAGGCACGCGGTTTTTTTTTGTTCCCCTACGCTCCTGAAGCTACTTATTGAAGATTCATGGCTTGTGGCTTTGTCCCAGTGGATTTGCACTGGGTTCATAAGGAAACAAAAACAAAACGTGCAGTGCAAAATTTCGGTCGTGCTAGAGTATATGGTGTGTGCTGTAAAGCTTTTATGTTTCTGTAATGCTGTATTAATGGAAAGGCAGCTTCAGCAGGCACTAGAAGCAGACAAATGAACGTCGTGGTCTGATGTCAGGTACTGAACAGCAAGTCTGGTGAACGCTAGGCGTACTTCGGCAGGGCCTTTCCCGCTGTCCCCAGCCTCGTTGTTGCTTCCCCATAAGCTTCTTCCTGCGTTATTGTGTGCACACTTTTGCTAGTTAGAAGGTATGCCAGCCCGACCCTTAGCAAGTGGAGCATTCTGGGGGTTGAGACTTGGGGGGAGTGGTGAAGTCAAGTTAATCTCGACGTGGATCAGGAAGGAGTCTCCTCTAGCTAGGGAAGGAAGCTCCCTTCACTCGTTTGTTTCGGCGGAAAAACGGCCGATTTTGAGTGCTTCCACAAAACTATTTTTTTCTCTTGAGCTAGTGGACACATTTAGCATTGCTATGCGTGTAATTGTAGCCTATAGATTGCTCTTACAAACACATACCAGCAGTTTTGTGAAACGTACAATTACTTACAGTGTATTAGTCAGATAATCAGAAAAAAATGCACAAAAAAGTATACACGCAACGTATATAGGCGATTGTAATGAGCCTAAAAATTTTTAGGAATTCCAAGATATACAAATTGTTCCTACATTTCTTTGCTATCATTCAATATATATATGAACACTGTACACCAAGTTTTGTATTTTTGTGGGCCCGTCAACCTAGCGGAACTGACGGCTGTGCCCCTCCTCGAAGCCACTCGAGTGTAAGTCGGTCATGCATCCAAGCACACTTTTTTGTGTTCTGACACAAAATCCTTTTCACTTTAGTGGTAAAAAACTAGAAAAAAAAATCCAGCGCTCTTGAGAAGTGTCGCGCATCGCTCCGTAGCGGTAATCTGACACGAGTGCTAGGCTATCATGAAGGTGATAATGCGATATGACGCGGCGCATTTGGCAAAATATCCCCACCGTACGTTGTCCAGACCCTACACATCAATGTGGAAGCCACAGTCGTCAGATAGGAAACCCGTTTTGTTTATAAATACAGCCCAAATATAGCGGACGCCGTTTTCACACAACTCGCCACTACTGCGGGTTCAAATTTCACTCTTGGCGCGGTCTCTGCACGCGAAATATCAACAAAACATAATAAAATCGAAAAACGAGTTGTCAATAAATACGCCAGATGGCATTAGTTGTTCACCAGGCACCATTTTTAGCTTTCGCGGGACGTTTGAAATCATCGGACCTCCGTGTCCGATGGCCTATGGCGCCGTACGGAAAGAATTAAGGGAAACTTAGGGAAGACAGCTCCCTAAAACTCTCTGCTGTCATTTTTTACATAGCCTTTCAAAACATGACTATACCAGTTGCGAAACCCCCCATAGGCTTCGTGTATCAAAAGGCAGTCTGCAGTTGGCCCCTTGTGGGGGGGGCAATCGTGGCGGTGATGATGATGGTGATGAATGGCCTCCTCTTTGAATAGCAGTGACGGCATGCATCATACCGCCTATGTTAGTCATTTAATTATCCTCTGACTTATTTTCCTTTAGTTCTGCCCTGCCACTGTCACTGGCTGTCATTGGCTCCTTCCCTGCTTTCTTCCCAACAATACTCTAGCCGCTGTGTAGTAACACCCACTGCTGACCAGTTAACATCGACGATGAAACCCAGCACCTCAGGAAGTGGGACTTTCCCCCCCCCCCAATTCTAGCTGGCTGGATCTTTTGGCATTCTATTACCACGTGATTGATTGTTTCTTTATCCCTGCCACAGCCGACGCGTCTTATCATGGGTCGAATATTTGTTTATGTACATTCCAGTTCTCAAGCAGCCAGCCAAAGCCTCAAAGAGCAATGCACTGCCTCTATTGTTGTCATAAAAGTTATCTTTCCTGATTTCTTGCTTGCCTGCTTTATATATTCCCAATGATTCCTTTTTTCCATCCTCTCTGCCCACATAAGCATCTGTTTGCTCCAGAATGGTTCCGTATTTTCGCGCGTATTACCCGCCCATGCATATAGTCCACACCCGTACTTTCAGGCCGCCGGAAAAGAAAAAAATCCTCGCGTATTGCTCGCACATTCCATACAGGAAAACCTGCACCAAAGCTACTGCTCAAGCAGCACATCACATACCATTTAGACAGAAAAAAGCGTATATTTAGCAAGTAGAATACATCTACTGCAAGGTGAAAGTCACAATTCACTAATGAAATTCAGTTGTTAGAGTGCGCTCGCCCTTGTTTTTTCTTCCTTGTCCTCATATGCTTTGCGCAATCGCTGCCACGGAAGGCTTAGTCAGTGTTACTGTGTAGGAGCTTCACGGCGCATTGCCGTGAAGCTGCACTTAAGGAAACACCCCACGTAAATCAACACCCATACTTTGCCACTGAAATTTTCGTATTTTCTGGTGTGGGTTATACGTGCGAAAATACGGTATTTGTTTGCCAGCTTTCTTGTCGATTGTTCTAACAGCGCTAAAATGACGGGGACAAAGAAAGAAAGACAAACACAGCCGCTGTTTTCTTTTTTTGTCCCCGTAATTTTAGCGCTGTAAGAAGAATGCAACTGTACCAACTAGCTTGACTTTCGTTGCTGCTACATTTCTTAATTCCGCATTGGGTGCCAACACTTTTAAGGTACCGGTGCCTGCGCACTCTAGCTGCCCACTTCTCATCTAAATTTCTAAGCCTCTCCTCAAAACATACCGTATTTACTCGATTCTAAGCATCCCCCTTTTTTTTTCCACGATCGCAATGACCAAAGTGAGGGGGTGCTTAGATTAAAAAAAAACTAAACTCGCCCCCCCATAACTTTTTTTCGTGGCCATATCTTGATGAGACGGGCGCAAGAATTAGTGTTTTATTTGGTAAAAAAAAAAAGGCGCAAGACAGTGAACCCACCGCTTACTTCTTGTATTCAGTCACCTTCTCTACCATTCGAGTTCATTGTGCTGCTTGGGCCACACTCTCAGTATTTCCCAACTGGCCGTCTTCTGTTCTGTTGAAGTGGTTTGTAATTGAAAACTTAGTAAATTTCTTGGCCACAATGTCAACTCAGGCCTGATTCCACGCGTCTGATGGCTGCTTAGATTTTCAGGCAAACATTTTTTTTGAAATTTTTTCCCCAGAAGTAGAGGAGGGTGCTTAGAATTGCGAAAAATACGGTACTTTAGTTTGTGCTCCTGCGGCTTTTTGAAGCCCGGCCCATATTGCCCTGTACAGCCTCATCCATTCTTACTGAGAGCTCCCAGTGCTAATTGGCCATCTGCCTTCTGGTTAACTTCCAGTCCCGACAAGATATGTGACATTAAGCGGAGTACAGCATTAAAAAAATGTGAGCACCGGCACCATTGCTCCTTTCCAACTGCCTCATACTTATTGTATCGCCAAACTGCTCGATGTCACATTATTACTGCCTTTCGTCTTCCTTTCATGTTGAGGTGTTCTTCATGGGCATTTAGGTAGTGTTTTCCTTTGTTTAGCTAGATACCCATACTGATCTTAGGTATTTACTGATTTTACTAATGGTATGGCTTTCTGTTGAATCCTTACTGGCACTGTATTAGCTTTTTTGTTAAACACCGTGAGTCCTGATTTCCGTTACTTAAAATTTAGGCCCAGGTACGTTGCTTCCTGGTCACAAATCTTGTCCACTTTCTGTACGCTTTTGGCATAATCTGGTAGCAACACTGGGGCAGGTCGACTCGCCTGCCATCTGTCGACAGAAAACTGAAGTAGTACTCAAGCGCTTGCAGCTGCTGCCGTAAGTCATAAAAGGAAAACCCATGGATAAACATGTGTAAACATTACCGCATTTAGTGTTTTGTAATTTGAAAAGTAAGCTTTGTTTTATTAAGTTGTATTATTAAGCAAACGTTTTGCACAGTTCAGGCGTTGCCTCCAAGGTGCCCCACCAGTCCACTTGCGCCTAACTTACAACAAAGCGGGGGTGCATGCAAAGACTGGGTCCTGAAGTTGAGTTTCGCAGCTGGTGTGTATTGAAGAACTCAGTGTTCCAAAGACCAGGCCCAAAAAAATTTACCATCCCTTGTTAGAGAAAGTGTAGAGAGAAGCGCGAAAGCTTTCTAACAGCAAAACTGTGCCGAAACCGTCGCTAAGAGTGCGTCCAGTCTTCGCTGAAAGTGTGCCCAATCGATTGGCAAACCTTCAAAGACCCAAATCGCAAACACAGAGCGAACCCATGCGACGATTCTTTGCACACCAAGTAAACGCATCTACGAATAATCTAAATGTATACAATGCACGTGCGTTATGATAGATAAAGGTGTACTATTGTACTCCTTTGTGATCGGTGCTTGTATTGTCTTATCTGGACACCCGCCGCGGTGGCTCAGTGGCTAAGGCGTTGCGCTGCTGAGCACAAGGTCGCGGGTTCGATTCCCGGCCGCGGCGGCCGCTTTTCTGATGGAGGCGAAAAGCAAAAACACCCGTGTGTACGAGATTTCGGCGCACGATAAAGATCCCCAGGTGGTCAAAATTAATCCGGAGCCCTCCACTACGGCGCGCCTCATCGCCTGCGTTGCGTCGGCGCGTTAAACCCTACAATCAATCAAATCATCAATCTTATCTGGACCATTCCTTTTCTTGCGATTTTCAGGTAAGTATTTTGACACAGTAAAAGCCCGGTGGTTTTACACACGCGCCGCGTGTCCAGAGATCTCATCAGAGCTCGACCAACCGGCCTATGGGGAAATGCGTTAGTTTTTTTGACAGATTGTCATCAGTCCAACCAACAAAGCTGTCGCTTTAAAAGGGTTATTTCTTGTGGAAAACATCGTGACGAGCCTAGCGTGGTGCACCCACCCCCCCTGCAGGTGAGCTCTGAGGGCAACTGGATGGACCTGTGCTACCAGTCGCGGCTGCAGGCGCAGAAGGCCCTGAGCAAGAACGGCAAGATCTTCGGCCAGAACACCATGGTGGGCGTCAAGCCCTGCGACCGGGCACCCCACCACCACCAGGCCACCCCCGGGGCGAGCGAGCTGGCCAAGGAGAATACCACAGTGGCCGGGGCACGTCCCCTGGTGCAGGCGTACCGGGCTTCGGCCAGTGGCCGCCAGGTCACCCTGCCGGAGACGCCCACCCCCCAGCGGGACGACTCCGTCGTCTCCCGGGCCCTGGAGTACGTCTTCGGGTGGTAGAGCACTGGAGAGTGGACGCCTGCTTTTACCCATTGTACGATTAGATTTTTGCCAACAACATGCACGCATTTTAATAAAAAACGGACAAGACAGTATCATTGTCTGGGTTACTCTGACAAACGGGGATGGACCTGAAAAATTGCAGGGATATAGATACTAAGGACATTGCATTGGTGCTGAAAGGCAGGAAGGAAACGGGACGAACGCCAGAGAGCAGCCACCTCTCTCGCTCGCTTTCTTTTACCCACATTGCACACACGTTCGTCCAGTGTATTTTTTTCGCGCTGATACAATGTCCTCGGCATCAAATAACCCACTAGCCCAACTTTCCACCCTTAGTTATGGGGGATGTGCGGAAATTTTTGAGAATGCGATGGCCAAAGCCTAGTTGGACCTTCTGTTGAACTTTGTGGTCATGCTCGTCGTAGCTTGACCAGCCCCCTAAGGGAACAGCATGCTACGAGGCTCGTTCCACTCGCCATCACCAGGAACCACGTCGGTACCTTCACATCCCAAGGAAACTCGTACCACATGTGAGGCGGCGGCCTACCTTCCTCCAGCTGTTCCCCTTTCCCGGCGCACAATGATTTTCCCTGCCTCGCGATGCACGTGCTTGAACCATAGAGACCTAAGGCTTGCGCCTTTTAAAGCATGTTGAGTGTGGTACATGCAGAGCTTGCGCAAACCTGAAGTTTGGACAAAAGTTGTATTTCGTGATTAGTTGTGCTCAACACTGAGATCAGCGACAGCACTTCCTGCCTGTTTCGCCATCCAATAAAAACCAGTTTGCGCCTGTGTCGACAGCATCGGCGCATACTGCGGGAAACCGTCGTTGGAAAGACTGTGCGTGTATGCGGCACGTATGAACTATCTATTAAAGAGGGAAAGGTGTATTGCATATGTGCCAATTGGTAAGTAGTTTTGAGAACTATCTTCCCTAGTGCTGCAATTCCCTGAGTGTAGCATTCAAACCCCTTCTTTTCGTAGCCTCAAAAGGCTCATGTCGAGCACATGAAGACCCTATGCCGTGCTTGGACACGTTAGCCTTCATCTTACTAGCACGCCACTGGAGTCCACTGCAAGTTCAGAGGCAGCGTTTTGTGCAGGCTAATCAGCATGAAGCATGGAAATGCAGTTAGCACAGCTGCCTGTTGAGTGCCCTCTAGGATAAGACCCACGGAATCACCATGAATTAGCAGAAGGCACTGATGTCCGCAGATGATCATAATATGAAAGCTCACTGTCCTGCTTTGTTGAGCTCTAAGGATATGTCCCCATTCGTACCCATCCTTTTTTTTGCCATTTTTCGCACTTGATGGATTTCATGATGCCAGAAGGATAAAAGGCCCCCTTGATACACCCAAGCTGATGAAGGAGACACTGAAGCCAAAAAGTGACAAATCTGATAAACATAATGTAGAATGCATACTGGAGCATTAGAATTTGTGCGCACAAACAGTGGGCATCCTCGATTTACCGGTCCTGGACGATCCGCGGACTGTGTTCTGACTGGAAGTCCCATAGGAATACATGGGAAAATCAAGCGCCGGATCGCATCTCGGGCAGTCCGCCGACGATCCGGGACTGATAATCGAGGAGGCCCAGTGCTGGCACCAAGCTGACACAGACACAGAATGACAAAGTGGCTCATAGTGTTGTAATTATCCGTCTGTTGCCGAGGGTAAAAGTCAAAGCCAACACAGTTCTCACACGAAGATTTAGAGCAGCTGCCAAAGGTCTAACTTAAGCCTTTCACACGAAGTTCTGCACTGGCAGCGAGCTTGCGCCCGGAACCAGTGTTTATGCAGGTTACCAGCGAAACACTTTGCTTATTGGGCGCTGGCCAACAAGAACCATTTTTTTTCTGCTAACCACATTGAGAAGGGCATCTTTAAGCTTCATACGGGCAACCACAAGTGTCAGTTCCCAGTGAAGGACCAAGGATGATTTCGTAGCTGCTTTGCCGACATGCCTGAATTCATTGGCTAAAGGCAGATGCACTGTTTCCAGCTTGGAGCATAAAACGTGAACCTTGCCTCTCACTTTGCTGCATTATCAAGGCAAATAAGGTTACAAAATAAATCGCTCTCTCGCCAATGAAAGCTATCCCTGGATCATTGCTTCGCTTGAACATGGAGTGTCAAACTTATAGTTCAGCCTACTACCACGAAACTGAACACAAGAAGCAGCCCTTGCAGTTCAACACATCCGCAGAATCTGTGAGATGGAGCCTTGCACCAAAATCTGCAGTACCTGGGCAGTATGAATTCTGTTCCAAGGTGCACTTTGTAGCACAAGACTATGTGTAGGAGACGGATCAACGACAGAGGTGAATGAATGGAATTTGAGCGAGTTCCGCCGTGTCTGGAACAATCTTCAGGGGGAAAAGGAAACGGCAACGGAACCACCAGGCTCACAAAGCAACGCCCTGGCTTTGCCGATTGCCCACAATCGTCGTAGTGGGTATTGCAAATCTGCCACGACAGATCCCGTCGCCGAACAAGTTTGCAGAGATGATTCCATCGTGACTGTCACCACGTCGCAGTTAGTATAACTTCAGGAACTGCACGCTGAATGCCATGAAGTACTAACCCAGCAGGACACAAAAGCACTGACCAAAAATGCGCAGATGTGCAACAAACGTGTATTACACTGATGGCACGTAATGTACATTTCTTTTTTCTGATAAATTACATTCTTCCCTCACTTTTCCTCCCTTCCCCACAGTAGCACAGGGCACGCGATCGCCGTCCAAAAACGTGTCCAAAAGCTTCGTGCGACAGAACTTGATGCCACCGACGGCAAGCATACATACACATCTTTTTCCCCCGATAAATTACATTCCCCTCCCCAGAGCAGCAGCACAGGACAGGGGGCCATCACAGGGCGTCCACAATTCCGCACATGATGCGATCCTGACTGAGACAATGTCCCTGCACGTTGGCCGGGCCGCCCTGTCCCGACGCGCCGGCGCTACCCGGCTGGCTCGGCTGCTGCCAGGCGCCGCTGGGCTCGGGCAGGACGCTCAGGGTGTTCTGCAGGATCTCGCGCACTTTGTCCAGGTGCTTGTGGAAGCGGTGCGCCGTGTCGAGCCGCTGTCGGCGCTGGACGTCGAGCAGAACGCGCAGCGTCTCACGCGCCTGGTGCGGCCGGAACTCGTTGATGAGGTGGTGCATGTGCACGAACAGCAGGCTCATGTCCTCCTTCTTCTCGAGCCGCTTGGAAGTGTCCGGGCAGCGGATGAGCACGTCCACCATGTCGAGGAAGTTGACCAGCAGCGAGTGGTTCAGCTTCTTCAGCTCCTTCTTGTGCTCGTAGTTCTGCGGGTACAGGCGCCGGATGCCCTGGCTCTCCAGCGGCCGGATCACGGGCTCGTCGCCGTGGAACGGCGCGCCGAACATGGAGTAGCCCTCGTGCAGGGGCCGCGGCGGCGACGGCGCGCGCCCGCGCTGCACGTTGTCGTCGGTGTAGAGGCCGACGTACTGCATCGGCGGCAGGGGCAGCGAGCTCACCTGCGTGGCCTCCCCCATGGTTGCGCTGGCGGGCTGGGAACGGGCCTCCAGTCACTGCAAGGAAGTCTCGCCAACAACGCTAGAATCGGCGATGAACGTATCTAGCTGAGGACACCACGATTTTGCATGAAACAGCTACCAACACACCGCAAGTCTGCGACACAGAACAGGTTCTGCGAGTTGGCAGGTCGGACAAGCAGGACAAGAAGCGGACAAGCACAAGAAGTGGGCTTGCGTCATCATCATCATGATTGTAATTTTTCTTGAAATAACCTCAACATACTTTTGTCGCAACGTTTTCTTATTTACTTCTACAGTTTTAGTAGAGTTTATATTTGTTTTTTAGAGAAATATGTTATTCTAAAATTTACAAAAAATGATAATTTTTTAAACGGCTCCAACTTTGTAGGGCAAAACAAAGTCTAGCCAAGCCAAGAACACCATAGCTGCGCGTTTTTCGCCGTAGAAGTTGGCGTTTTATCGTTAGTTCCGTTGAATTTTGTCGGTGTAGTAAGGTGTGGGTTCTCCTCGCTCTACTTGGAGGTTGGCCTTCGACTATTTCATAGTAAGTGCCGTTGCCTTCTCAGCTACATCATCTTCACACGAGCCTAGCACGCACGCTTTGGTGTGTGTGGTTCACGTGAGAGGAGATACATAGCGGTGAACTCGAGCATCTTCGTGTTTAATTTCCGTTCCCGCAACGTTTTTCCTGTCCTTTCCCCTTTTACCCCATGTTTGCGTTGTTTATTTTCAAGGGGTAAACTTATCAGTTTGTTTATAAATGAAATACTTATTCGCATAGCCTGACTGCTTCCCAAACGTCAGCTACCTGAAAAGCATCTGCACAAGGGGGCTTTTGGGGCTTTAAACAATCCGGCGTTTGTTGTTTACACGTCGGTAATTTCTCGGATTACCTGCGGGCTGTCCATGACGGGTCCGTGATTGTTCATAGAAGAGGCCCGAGGAAAGCAGTCTGCGCCGTATTGCGATCGTTGTGCGAACATTAAGCAGTAATCTCCGTCGCTTCCAGGCCCGAAGGCTAGGCTACGTTATACCAGGTTAAACTGGGTAACCCTCTGTTTTTTTTTTTACTATGTTCCCCCGTATTTAGCCATAGCTTCCTTTGTACCTGCGAGTGCCTGCCCGTGATGCGACCACAAACATCGGGGACTCCATAATCCCAGGTAGTCCCTTCATGGGGCGATGAAAGGTCTTCAGTTACAAAGGGGCTATCGGCAGTCGTCTTCCCTTTCGCCGTTTTCAACAGCCTGTGGCTGCAACATGATTGCAGCCAAGACTTGTCTGCTCTCTCAAGTGGTGGTAAATGCAAAGATTGCTGGCTGGTTAGTTTGTGAACATCTAAAACTTACTTCGCAATTAAACGAGGATGCAGATGGCGGTGACAGGGCGAGCGCAGAAATCCAACTTTATTCTTCTAAAAAGCGGCAGCACCCGTAAATACTTCCTACTATCATCCTATACATCCAATACCTCCTACTACCATTCAACAGTCAGAACACCTCTTTTGGCATAACTACAATCAAGTCTAAGCATTACAAATAAAACATTGTATAACGGTAGGTAGCAGATAACAAATTCATGGTATGAATCAGATCGGTGCTAATATATTCTCAACCAAAAATTGGAACTAATGCCAGCAAAGGCATGAATCCACCCTACTAAAACGGTAAGTGTGGGAAATAGATGCGGAGGGTATACAGTTATGTGCACACAAAAATGGGTCATGGCTAAAAGCAGTGAGGGAAACACGTGCTTTAGAAGGAAAAAAAAAGCAAAATTAGCCTATTGCGGGAGTCTCCTTCGTCTAAACATGGCCATGTAAAAATGCTATCTGCACGGGTAGACTGACTGAAGGTGCACTGAAGCAGTCCTTACTAAATTGTTTAGGTCTTGTAAACATAGATTATTTCGTGCTATGGTTTGTCTTAGCATGTGTCGGGAATTTCGGGGCCTTGCATTTCACTAAATTAGGAGGCTCAAGGAGGATAAGCCTAGAAATACGTACACTGAATGTGTCTCCATGGACAAGCTCCATGAGGCAAGATTCCATTCCTTTGAAGGTTCAAGACCAGCATTTCCTATGCGCGCCCAGCGCCATGTACTGCATACCTTGGAACATTCCTTCTAATCTTTTTACCAGCTGCTACAACAAACTCATCTGTTCGAGCACATTAGCCAAGGAATAGAATCGTGGGTTTTGACATGAACGACCGGAGTTCGAACCCTAGGAGGGCTAAATTTTTATTCCCAATGCAGGTAATCTTTTTACTGTAAATGTTCTCTTAGCCCAATCCTATGCGTTCTTTTCATAAATAATGATGGTTTGGTGACTTTTAGGTCAGTTTAGAGGTGGGGCACGACAAACTAACACGTTCAACTGACACTTTGTGCCTCACAGCAGGTGCTGGTCTTGTACCTATCTCAGAACAGAATGTGAGCCGTCTATTAAAGTGACCCCTTGACCTTTCTGTACAGGAAAAATGACAACCACCCCGTTCAACTTCAGCTTCACCGGTCCAACGACCACGGGTGAGTTCGTTTTGGCATGCCTGAAAGGATGCTCGCTGGTTTATAAGCAGCTGGGGTCGCCCACACAGTAAAGCCCTGGCAGGTGGAGGGCTGCGGTCACCTAAAGAATCCTGCGGTCATGTTAATCGCTGTTGCTGCATATGTTCACTGAGCAAGAGTGGTCCACCGGGAGTAAGCTTGCTTGGTCAGCAACAGAACTGCAGTGAGGCCAGCGTGCAACTGAGTGCGACCTTCATTGTGTTCTTTCGTAGTTTGATTTGCCTTGTTGTGAGCACCATTCTAATGACGTGGTACTTAAGTAAATATATAAGTAAACACGGGGTTTGGCTGGTCCAGCGATGCCTAATCTGATCTGCTCCACCAGAATTGCGCAACTGTACCTCCAGTAGCACCTGACATAAGAAGGAAATGAAAAAAATCCCGGGCCATCTCTAGTAATGGGAAACCTAGGGAGGAGCAAATCATGCAGTGTATCTGTGTATTCAAAGATTGTAAGTCTCTCTTGCCACACGGCATGCGCTGATTAGGCACCAGTGGGAGGAGCAATCGCGCGCTTGCTGAGGAGGTGGTGCCCTCTCTTGCGCTGAACCGGATGTAAGCAACTAAATGAGACACACTGGCTGTAAGTTGTCTTCACGTCACAGCATGCTAAGAAGTAAGCTTTACAGGAGGAAACCTGGCGTTTGAAACCAATTTCGAGACGGGATTTAACAAATTTCTGTTATTATTGCAATTAAATCCTGATTATTCCTGTATTGTAAATTATTTTAAATCGTGTTTGTTTATTTCGAACTGGTTTTATCCATTATGCACTTGTTTTCTGACCATTGTTTGACAACTTGATTAACCGTGACAACAGGGGACACGCCTTTTAGGGGCTTCGCCCCTAAGAAGATGGGCACGGGAAAGTAGTGAAAGAGGACAAATATTTCCTGTATGATGCCTGTCCAATTGAATCCGAAGAGCATTTCTTTCTTTTTTGCCGCCGATTTTCTAACCATCGGAGAAGGCTGCTGGAGATTCCCCTGCTGCGTCTTGGACTGCCTTTGACTGTACCCGTGCTTTTGTCGTTTGGGGGGACTAGGCTGGGCCGATGCCATAGGGACGTGTGCAACACCATCCACTCCTTCATTTCGGAGACAGCTCGTCTGCAGTGTTAAAAGCATTCCAATTAGGCTGACTTTTACTATAGTTTTCCTACTCTTCTCTCTGTTGTTGTTTTCTCTATCTCGCTCTCATTACCCTAGACCAAATTCTTTCTTCTGCTCCATTATTTTGCCTCGCATGATTGATTGTAATGAAAACATTTCTTCTTGGCCAATCCCCCTAAGTGGGTATGCGTCATTTTTCGGGCCATCACCCCTACCGCCTGTCCACCCCGCAGTTCATCTATTGGCTAGATTAGCGGAAATGATGCAGCAGAGAAGGAGGAGGAAGAGCTTGACCGTTCGGCCAATCCCCTAGTTGGGTATATGCCTGCTCGTGAGGCTTTGCTTAGGGGGGCAGCCACCTGCACTGTGCGGCTGCTGTTCGTTCTCAGCGCTGTCCATCCGGAAATCAGCGCCTGCTTCTGTTCGTACCCCAGCCAATGCGGAGAAATGAGGGACTAGGCCTAGCAAAGTTGTGAGGCCTGTGGCGACTGTGTGCGTGGAACTCGCAAAGTGCTTGTAGAGTGAAGGCATTCAACATGTGGGGTTGTAGAGGGAGGGGGCGGAAAGGTACTAATTTCTTTCACCCCACTGTTTTTACAGAAAGAGCCACGCGCTTCTGTAGCCAGTCACACTCGAAAGACTATCGCTTCTATTTGGTGCAAATGGAACGCTTTAATGTAGGCAGGTTATTGTGGCTGTTGTCTGTGTGTCTGCTTGTGTGATACTCAGGCCCTAAGACATTGGGCTGCTGAGCCCAAGGAAATGGGTTCAATCCTGGTCACACTGGCTGCTTTTGTGGGATTGTGGCGCACGAAAAAAGTTCCCCAGTGGTGGAAATTAATCCAGAGCCTGCACAGCGTGCCTCGTAACCCAGGTGTAGCATTGGCACTTTAAAACCCCCCGAGTATGAAATTTTTAGGGGGGTAGTGGGCAGTTGTGGCTCTTGAGAAGGCCAGCCACTGCAGCAAAGGAAGTGGCTGTGATCGTGCCACCTTGGGCAGCCTGCCATGGTGTGTGTGTGTGTGTGTGTGCAGCGTTTTCGTTTGGGACGCCTGCTGCCAAGCCAACGACCACCACGTTCTCCCTTCTGGGCCAGCAGCAGCCGCAGACGGTGTCGGTGGTGCCGGGCACCCAGCCGTCCACCATGTCCACCCCGGCCGCCTCGGCAGCCGCTGCCACCACAGGTAAGCCCGGGTCTCCGGCTGAGGGGGTGGAGGGCAATGTTCGAACGCTCTGTCCTGGTGACAATGAGGCCAGTTTTTTTCGCAGACTTGAAGTAAATAATGGCGATATTGAGGAGGGCAGATGGTGCCGAAACTGTAGCCAACAGACATTACTGGACAATCATAGTGGGGCCTCTAGATTCATTTGGTCACATCACTTGAATGCTAGGGGGAAGACGCTGATATTGATGTTTTCAGTGCTGCCATCACTGCAGTGTGATATCTGAAGTTTCTTCGATACTTGTTGCGTTATTTTTGTCACCTTCCTTGGTCGCAATGGAGCTGAGGGAGGTACTGAAGGTTGTATTTCAAATTCAGGTTGTATTTAGTCTTCGTGGCCCCTTTAAGGGGGACTGGCCTTGTCACACTACTGTAGGACTTGCTGATTCACGGTCTGCAAGCTTAGAAACTGCTGTGCACCAATATGAAAACTTGAAAATGTTGCTAATGGCCAAGTTTGCTTGTTCTATTAATGTGTCCTTTCTGTACTGAAATGAAAAATAAACAAGAAGCACGTTTTAGTTACGCTAGTTTCCACTAGGTAGCGCTAGCTGTCCCTCCGACGAGAATTTCAGTTTTCATTTCAGTACATAAGTGATGTACTTCCAAAATAGGCAAGGTAGACCATGAGGAACATTTTCATGGGTCTGCAAAGCTTTTTGTATTGATGCACGATGGTTTCTTAGTCCGATGGGTCAAGGTGAGTGCCCCTTAAGAGGCATGCCTCAGTGGGCAGGTGTTTGGGATGTATAAATTAAACAGCGCTAAGACAGGACAGAGTATTATCACTGGCACTGCTCACTCTTCACCCTGTCCTGTGTTAGCGCTGTTCGTTGAATTTACGCAATGCGCCAACTCACCCAACTACAACCAAAGGTTCGTTACCCTTTGGTCAGCGACCACAAGTCTTTTTATAACTATGGTGCAGAGTCTGTAGTCATGTTCAGAGCAGCACAGATTGCAATTGCCTTTCAGCCTTTGTCTTTTTGGTTGCAGCAACCTCGCGCTTTGCTGGTCTGATAGTGAATTTGTGTTGAAATAAATTGAAGCAGAGTAGCTGTAGTGCTCTTGGACATGTGGGCATTCGTGGTAATGCCCCTGAGTACATGAACACATTTTTTTTTCTTTGCTTAGGCTGGTTTGAACACGGGATCATAATGGAATTAAGGAAAAACGGATCAGGCTCGTTGTTTTACCGCACATGGTGAAAAAATTCGACAGACTAAGTGCCAAGCTTGTGAACTTTATAAGTGTAGCAGATGTTGCAGTTGACTCAATGTGGTTGCTCTTTCGTGCAGCGTCCACTACACAGGCCCCTGCGGCAACTTCAACGACGACCACGCCATCGTCAACGTAAGTGGCTGAGTTGCGGAAAGGCTTTGGAACGGCCTTTGAAACCCAGTAACACAAGAAAATTTCGATTTCTGACAATAACGGCAGACTCATCCCGATTTGGCGACGCACCCAATTCGACAAAGTGACTTAAAGGGGCCATGCAGACAAAACACAAGTTTGGTTCATTCCAAAAATTGTTTAGTTAGAATACTGACACCACTTTTAATGCACACTTCGCTCAAATAAGCTACATATTTAGGAAAAAAAGGAATGGCCATGTGACCCACTAGCCAATTCCCACAACAGAACCTATGATGTCATATATGCCCGGCGGTGCGATTGGCTGAGGTCGGCAAAAGCAAATGCAAATTAGGCACGACGTGTAAGCTTGCCGAATGAGCTATTTGCACTTGAATGTAATGCATATTCATTTTACAGCAGTAAGGATGGTGGGGTAAACAATGAAGTTATGAAAATACATGTAGACATTAGAAGTGCGGATGCACACTGCTGTTGGTACTGGGTGCACTATGCTTTCTTTAGCTCCACAGCAGTCCGCCACTTTGGAGTTGTCTTACACGACACTGGCTGATTGGCGTAAGCGACGCTGTCTTACGTGACCCTGTTGGTCGAGGATACCCCATGTTTCACGAAACAGTTTTTTTTTTGTGGTAACTAAAACAAGCCAGGTGCAAATAAGGTCAAAAACAAAGCAACGGCGGACAACGGTCTGTGGCTGACTATGGTAGCGCCGGCGCCACCTGGAAGGACTGAAGGCAAGCAAGGCTGCAGATCCGAATTACGCAGTGGAAGTTCGTTTGAATACGCGCACTTATGACTTCATTGCTGACGTCCTGAAAACACGCAATTTGGCGGGAGAATGAAAATTTTAATTCAAATTGATTTATTTCTCAGGGAATACGGCCGGCCTCGTTTGCTCCCGGACAAGCACTGGGGGCACTATAACACACGAAATCTTTCGAATAAAGCAAACTTGTATTTTGTCTGCATGGCCCCTTTAAGGACCACGTCAGCTCTGTCTCAAAGTGGGAGCTTGTATTTTGGGAGCAGAACACACAAGCAGTGCAAGGGACAACTGATGTATTGTGCTGTTCAACATGACAAAGGCAGTCAAGGGTCTCAGGCATGCGGAAAGTGTTTAAATTGTTCTGTTTATCGTACTGTAAGCAGCAATACATTGTGAGTTCAGGACTTAATGTTGTACGTGTTGACTGATTGAATGATATAGCCACGATTGGTTGAAAATCTTGGTGGCTCACATTGTAGTGGCATAGCTGCTGTGTTAATACACACAGTGTTCAATTTCTGGCTGCAGAAGCAATGTTTTTGATCTTGGCAAAGTGTGAAAACGCTTGTATGCATCGGACATCTAAGAGCCTCGAAGGGCTCGAGTGGTCGGAGTACCATATTTTTGTGCGTATAACACGCACCAAAAATGCAAAAATTTCAGTGGCAAAGTAGGGGTGTGGATAATACGTGAGGTTTTTTTCCTTTGGTGCAGCTTCACGGCAGTGTGCATTGTGCTGTGAAGCTCCTACGCAGTAACACTGACTAAGCCTTCCATGGCAGCGATTGCGCAAAATATACACGGACAAGGAAGGAAAAACAAGGACGAGCGCACTCGAACAACTGAATTTCATTAGTGAATTATGACTTTCGCCTTGTGGTTAGTGTATTCTACTTACTAACTATACGCTTTTTCTGTCTACATAGTATGTGATGTGTTGCTTTTATCTGTTGCTTTGGTATGTGATGTGCTGCTTTGGTGCAGCCTTTCCTGTATCAATCAAATGTGCGGGCAGTGACGCAAGGGTTTTTTTTTTTTTTTTTTTTAATCCGGCGGGCTGAAAGTGGGGGTGCGGATTATGTGCAGGGGCGGGTTATGCGCGTGAAAATACGGTAGCACTTGACAGCTCTGCACTCTGAGCTCCAGTTTTAACTGAAACTGTGAGTGAATGAAGCAGTGTGGTGAGCGATGTCGTGTTCTGGTTATTTCTTCAACACTTACTTGTAGCGCCACCTGGTGGTGAGGACGCTGTTTTGCGTTGTGGGCATGTAATGCGGTAACGTCCTTACATCAGATTGGTGGCAGAGGGCATGATTTCGGAGGCGGATTAGGTAGTAGGGCTGAAAGCCGGATCGGATTGGGTGTTTCCAGGATGCACTACCGGCTGCTGGAGGAGTCCGTGAACCAGTGGAAGCTGGAGCTTGAGGAGCTCGAGGCGAGCTTTGTCAACCAGGCCACCCAGGTGAGTGAGACACCCGGTGGAGGCAAGGTGTATGCGCCAGCCACATGTGCCGCGAGGCTCCCATGCCGTTGAGGTTTTCCGAACAGTGGGTAATTTAAAACGGCGTGCGGGAATCATTGTTTCTTGGGTCTCTGACATTGAAATCATTAAAACCAAGCATCTGGTGGCTCTCTCAAAAGAAGAAAGCTTCAGCAACTTTCCTTTGATTGGCTGCTTTAAATATACGTATTGTGTTAGCCTCGTAATCACTGAAATGAGAGGAGAGGAGAGGGTACTCTAGAACATGAATGAGAGTAAGAAGGTGCTGTTTTGCTGGGCTTAAAAAAATAAATAAAAAACGCACATGGGCACAAAATGTGAGTGTAGCGAAAGTGCAACTGTGAGTGTAGCGAAAGTGCAACCACTTATTGTAGTTTGACCACATCGGGAGGCTAAATATATCGCAATGCCTATAGGCTCATCCGCAGGGGGCCTTCAAAGAACAGGTCGCTGAGACAGAATCCATAGAGTGAAAGGCTGTGCTTTGGGCACTTGCAGCGTGTCTTTCCCAAAGCTCTTTCTTGGCAGTTGTAATTTCTGGTTGTGCCACAGGATGGGGGTTTGTAGGCTAAACCCTTTGAGGGTCACGGCCGTACAAGTACGGCATCGGCAAACACTTTAAAAATGGTCAATGACGTACACGTACGGCACTGCTTGTATCTTTAAAAAGCGCACCTTTTTCGCCAGCTTCTCTTGCTTGGCATGTGCCACACTTCGGAAATATGTTAAATTTTTTCTTGTGCCGATGGCTCTTCTTTTTATTTTTTTATGATTTACATCAGCGGCGCGCCGGCTATCATTTGCACATCCGCTAACAAGGGGCGCCCTGGGTATCGCCCACTGGGTACCCGGGCGCTTCTCGCTTGCACCTGCCACAGACCAAGGGCACCTGCGAAACTGATGAGGCTCTTTTCCCCCTTTTTTTTTGTATTTTATGAACGGTGGGCCGTCTATCACTCCCGCATCCGGCCGCGCGTGCCCGCGCGCGCAGCGGCTGGTTTTTGTATCCTCCTCCGTGTGCTTCCCGCTTTTTGCGCCCGCGAAACTGATGTCTATGATTTTGATTCACTCAAAAGGTGGCGGCTTGTTACTCTCTCGTTTTTATTTAGAATTTTTCTTGTGTTACTCATGAATAAACCACATATATGTAACAACATAAACGATTTTTTTGTCACTTTATGGTCACCCTAAAAAAATACTATAATTTTTTCTCAAAATAGATTCAGCCGAAGAATTTAAATCAGCAATAAAAAAAATCGCCCCTGGGAGGTCGCATTTGGCGAAAAAATTCGACCCTCAAAGGGTTAAAGGGTCAAGAGGTGGGGTAGAAAAAAATTGATGGGGGTGAGGAAAAATGAAGCCCCCAAAAAAGGCTTAGCTGCACCTGTGTGCTTGTGGGAAGCCCACAAGTGCTCCTGTCAGCTGAGGATAGTGTGCACTCAGACAGTCGCAAATGGGGTCTACTGCAATACTGACAGCCTGAGGAGCCACAGGTTTCAATTCGAGCACATTGGAATGACGAGGAAGCACTTTCCTCGGGTCTGACTTCCCACAGGACGTGCGAGCCCCTATCGTGGTAATTTGCTCGCTCTGCTCGTGCAGGTGAACGCGTGGGACCGGCTGCTGCTGGGCAGTGCCGAGCGCGTGTGCCAGCTGAGCGCGCTGGTGGAGCGGGCGGAGCTGGACCAGCGGCGGCTGGAGCACGAGCTGGACTTTGTGGGTGCCCAGCAGGGGGAGCTGGAGCGGCTGCTGGCGCCCCTGGAGGAGGCCCTGCGCTCGGCCCCGCCCCTGTCCGTGCAGCAGCACGCCGACCTCGAGCGCGAGCACACGTGCGTACACTCGACTGGGGAAGGGAGGGGCCTTTCTAGGAAAGATAGATGGTTTATTTCGGACATGAATACAGTGCCCTAAATTGCTTATGAATTGCGGCTTAAGGGGGGACGCGGGTCTTTGGGACGAAAAAAATCGCAAAAAAGTCGATTTTTTGAAAATAAGATTTTCGAATTCCGCAACTATTATTCTCTCTATCTGCGAAGTTTTGTGTCTCGTGAACCAGTATTTAAAACGTTATATTAATTTACAAAGTGCATGGGAGCTGAATTTTTGCTGAAGCCGATGCAAAAATGGCCCTACTTTCGCGTTGCACGGCGGTCGTACCGCATGCCTGATCGCGGCAACCTCGGTATCGTTTGAAAAAGCGGCTTTTCTTCTTTTTTTTCGCGCCACAACTGCCCCCGTGCAGACATTGGCCGAATAGCAAAACGGCGCCAAAAACCCCCGCAACTAGCGATCCCATTCGCCGAGAGAAGGCAGGTGACCAAATCTCGTCTCCTGATTGGCAGAGCCTGGTTTGCATCGTCTGCTCTGGCAGTGCGAGCGCATCCGAGGCGGCTCCATTTTGCTTATCGTGTTCGCATGACAAGCAAAGAGCCATGCCGAAGGCCCAGCTAAAGTTTGCTACGAGGCACAAGTTTGGGAAAAAAGCGAAGCGGTTGTTGTACAACTTCCACAAGAGTCCTGCAGTTGCGGAGGAAAGCGCCGGGCCTGACGCGCTACCTGCGCCGAGCTGCGCGGAAGCCACCGCCGCCGACGTAGGCCTAACGGCCCCACCAGTCAGCGGAAATGCGTCGGAAAGTGGCCGTATGAGACGCGACACAGTGATGCTGCAACCTGAAGATTTGCTGCAGAGAGAGGTGGTTGCACGAGAACAGTTGAAAGCGCTTTCTTCAACTTCTGCAACTGAGCGGAAATCCAACTTGTTCACGAGCGCCGACGACACTCCTCCCGGCCCACCTGACGAGAGCAGCTTCGTGATTGCGAGTTTGGACTGCGTCAACGTGTTGCTGTAGGCTGTAAAGTGGAGCGTTTGCTGTGACAGCGTGACATTTAGAACCGGCGAGCGGGCGTACGGCCTTTCCGTAAAGATGGTTATCGCGTGTGCGACCTGCGGTGATGTTGCCTCGGAGTGGAGCTCTCCCCGCGTGAACAGCGATAAGAAAGTTAATCCGTTTATCATGAACGTTCTCGCCGCGCGAGCGATGCAGGCTACGGGAAATCGCCAAACCGCGCTGAACGATGTGTTTGCTACAATGAACATTTCTCACCGCGGGCTGCACACCAAAACGGGGCAAGGCTACGTGAAGGAGAAACTTGCACCCGCTGCGACTTGCGCTGCCGACAACGTGATGGCCGAAAGTGCGCATTCAGTGAGAAAGCTCTACGACGATCTGCAACTGGACAACCCCGGTAATATTTGTGTTACGTACGACGGGTCGTGGATGACGCGAGGCCACTCGTCTCACATCGGCGTCGGCGTGGTTATCGAACTCTTTACGGGATTAGTTCTAGACTTGCTGAGCAACTTTTGTGCTGGGTGCGAGCGCGGGCCAAAGGTAGGCGACCCAGCTTACCAAGCTTGGAAAGACAATCACGTCTGTCAAAAAAACACTGAAAAGAAGGCTGGTGAGATGGAGGTGGAGGCCGGTCTCATCCTCTTTGAGAGGTCACTGCAGCGGCACAAACTGAGGTACACCACAATTCTGTCAGACGGCGACAGCCGCACCTACTTGGCGTTGGTGGGTGCCAAGGTGTACGGTTATATTCCAATCAAGAAGGAAGACTGTGTCAATCATGTGAAGAAGAGGATGGGCACCACCCTGCGTAACCTGCTTGCAAAAGGTACGGGTTCGGCATCTGAGAGGCTCGGTGGCAAGGGTCAGCTAACTGGCGACCTTGTCACTAAGCTCAGTTCTTATTATGGCTGGGCATTGAAATCGCACAGTGGCGACGTCAGGGCCATGCACAAAGCGGTGATGGCCATCTACCACTACATCACTTCAAACGACACCGTGTCCAACCACAGCCTCTGCCCACCAGGCCCGGACTCGTGGTGCTGGCAGAATGCTGCCAAGGCGAAGGGGGTGCCCACACCAAAACACAGATACAACCTGCCACCTCACGTGTGCGAGGCTCTTCTACCTGTGTACGAGCGTCTTTCGGACGAAAAGGTCCTGCAGCGCTGCCTGCAAGGCAAAACGCAGAACTCCAATGAGTCCCTCCACTCCATGATATGGGCCCTGGCACCCAAGGAAAAGCACGCGTCGCTGTTCACTGTGCAAGCTGCTGTGGCTGAGGCGGTGCTGAAGTTTAACGCAGGCAACGAAAGAGCCTCGGCTTCCATTCTAAAGCAACTTGACCTGAACCCTGGGCTTGCCAGCACGAAGCGTATGGCAGAAAAAGACCGCCGTCGAGGATCCGCCTCTTTTCAAGAAGCGCCACTCCGGTGCCTCCAGTCAAACAGATTATGTGCCTGGTAGCTACTGACTCCGTACCAGTGTAAATACACTACAATTTTGTTGTTGTTCTCACTGAAAATGAGTCTACTGTTTCTTTCTTCATTTTCTCAAAACACTAATTTTGGCCTGTTTGCAAACTTGCGGAAGAGCTTTCTCAGCTCTCAGGGCACACAAAACTATAATTTTTGTTGTGCCATGGAGCAGAATGTGCAAAGCACACAATGGTAGGAACAAAATTTTTATTATATGCGTCAAAAAATTTTTATTTCACTCTGAACCAGACCTCATGGTGCCAAGTTTTGAACAACAAACTTTAAACTGCCATAAAATCACTACTTGTGGCCTTATCAAAAAAGTACTCCTAGCATTGTGTTCCTTGTGCTTTCTAGTACATTTTGGTGTGAAGAAAACAACTTTCAGTTAGTTAGGCTTTTTTCTACTAATTACGCAAAAAATCACTAATTAATGTTAATTATACTAAAAACTAATTGGCACAGGAACAAAATAAGTGCAGATTTGAGATCAGGACAGCAAACTACACCAGGGAGTCAAGTTTCATTGCAGTTGGTGAAAAAACAAGGAAGATAGGTTTAAGACCAGTGTCCCCCCTTAAAGGAGCCATGAAGAGAAAACACAAGTTTGGTTCATTCAAAAGATTGTGTCGTTAGAATCATACTGACACCACTTTTAACGTAAACTTCGCTCAAATAAGCTACATAATTAGGAAAAACAGGAATGGTCATGCGACCCACCAGCTCATTTCCCGCAACAGAACCTATGATGTCACATGAGCTAAGCTCTGCGATTGGCGGAGGCTGGCAGAAGCAGACGCAAATTAGGTAGAGCTTACAAACTAGACGAACGAGCGATTTGCGCTTAAATTTAGGGCACATTCTTTACAAAGCAATAAGAATGATGGGACAAACAGTGGAAGCTACGAAAGCACATGTAAACATAGAAGTACTGATGCGTTCTGCTGTTTGTACTGCGCACAGCATGCTTGGTTTAGCTGCACAGCACTACGGGGCTTGGGGTTGTCTCAGACGACACTGGCCGATTGGCGCAAGCAACGGTGTCTTACGTGACCCCATTTGTCAAGCGAGCACTGTTTCAAGGAACGAATATTTTCTCCCAGAACAAAAACAAGCCAGGTTTAAATGCGGGCAAAAACAAACCAAACGCTTGCCACGGTATGGTGGCGCCATCTAGGTTACGGAACGTAAAGAAACGCGGGAACAAACCAACACCGCTGTACAGGGTGGAGACAACCTTTGAACGGTCCCGTGGCGCCGCAATTGGGCCAACGGGCTCAACGCGTTATTCTTTTCGTTTCCCACGAGACCTAGCAACGCGAAACAGACAATATGATTCAAACTTCTTCAGTAAACCGCGTTGCGGCGATAATTTTAGCGCGGTTTTGACACAATGACTTGGTTCGGCGGCGAGCGAGCAACCGAAAATGGCGGCGCCAGCGTATACGTGTCTCTACCCTGTACGGCGGATGCGTGAATGAAGGTACTCTAGGCTGCAGAGCGGTCGGTTCCTGTGATGTCATTTGGGACCACGAAAACGCACGATTGAGCGGGAAAATCAAAATTTTAACCTAAATTGTTTAATTTCTCAGTGAATAAAGCACCGTTTGTATCCGGACAAGCGCTGGGGGCACTATAAAACACGAAATCTTTCGAATAAAACCAACTTGCATTTTCTCTTCATGACTCCTTTAAAGAGAGCTTTTTTGTCCCTTGATGAGGCCATTATCCTGGGTGTATTCGCCCCGAGATCGAACATAGCCGGCCCCTGGTGGTGGAAGAACGAATCACTCCTAGTGTGGACGCTGCTGTCAGATTGCACACGGTGTAAGACGCGTGCTTTACACACACAAAAAAAAACAAAAAAACAATATGGGCCTTTGTCTTGCAGTAAGCAATGCCATAGTTATCTCTGCTTGCGGATTTCATCTGGGAATGCAATAATCAGCAGCCGTTGCCTAGTTCCACCGAACATCGTTGCCATGACCATGGCTTGAGCGTGAGACGTGGTAAAAACATTGTTCTAACAGTTTGCACTTTTCTGACCTATGAGTGCAGTTGCCTGCCGTTTTGCGAATGTCGGAGGACAGACGTTAACTACATGAAACGGGAAAGAGTCGACGAGACCCTTGCGTACCCGTAAATTTGCCCCCACCATTGCAAAATGGCGCTGTGTCCTTTTGGAAAGGAGGAACAAACAAACACAATTACTCTGAGGACGACACAGGCGCTATCACCCATACATTAATTGACTTATTTTACGCTCGCAAAGCGCCTATATCAGGGAATTCTATCCGTTTCTTTTCAAAAATAAATACCATTTTGGGCAGTTATGGCTCGATAGAATTGGCAGTTAGTTCGGTCTAGTTGAGGTTATGGCTCATTTGCAGGGGTCTAGTTTGAAACATTAGAGTTCATTGTCAAGTCCCTCGTCGCTTTTGCCGTTGCAGCTACCACATGGCGGAGAACATCAACACCCAGCTGGACTGCGTGTCCCGAGACATCCGCGACATCGTGGAGCAGATGAACGCTGCCAACGCGGGGGTCGCACAGGCCAAGCCGGTCAGTGATGTTCCCCCCTCCGCTGTTACTGTCGTCGTTACTGGATTTCATGTTGTCTTCTTTTTATCTTTTAAAGCGAAAGCTTTCTTTGTAGGACCGATGTCATTCTGTCAAGAAACTAATGCATTTCCCCTTAGATTGGTTGGTCGACCAAAAAGCTCTGATAAGATCTCTGGACACATGGCGCGTCATGTGGGAAACAAGGTTTCCATTGTGCCAAAAGAGTTACTTGAACATCGCCAAAAAGGAACGCTTGTAGATAAGACAATACATGCATGGACCACAAAGAAGGAGTTCAGCAGTAACCTTTATCTCATAAACCATGTATTGGTATACATTTAGATCATTTGTAGACACGTTCACTTAGTGTGCGAAAAATCTTCGCATGTGTTCGTTCTTCATTTTCGATTTGGGCTATTGAAGGCTTGATGATCGATTAGATGCACTTTAGCTTTCACACTTTTCTCAACTTTTTTTAGGAAGGGATAATAATTTTTTGGTCCTGCCTAGTACACTGGCAAGTTTTGGTGGAATAATGTGCAGAAATCTTTCGTAGTGGTGCTGAAAAATCACACCTCCGATTTGGTGGCGCTAGTGTGATTAATGGGCCGGTGATTCGGCTGTGTGCATAGTGGTCATCATCGCGAAAAGACTTGGTGGAAAGGGTGGGGGAAAGTACAAATCTGGCCTCCACAGCTTCGCCTTTTGACTTTGCAGCTGCAGCAAATCGCCAAGGTACTGAACGCGCACATGGATGCCCTTGGCTGGATCTCCCACAATTCAGGTGAGCCGCTTTCTGAACAGTGCCTTACCAGTGCAGATGGGCTGGGCACTGCTTTTGCAGTGCAGATGTCGGTCTGGGTGCAGGCATAGCATCCACACATTCACTATGCTAACTTTTGAGCACCTATAGAGATTCGCTTTTCCACAAGCACCGCCTGGAATGTGTACTGTTTTAAAAGCATGTAAAGCGGTGAAGCAAGAATGGCTTATGGGGGGACACTGCACTTAAAACAGCTTCCTTTAATTGTTAAGTAAACTCTGAGGAACTTGTCAGTCTTGCTGCTTTTCCCCCACTGATTTCAAATATGGCATTATTTTTTGAGTCAGTAAGTTAGTTACAAAGATAATTAGTGGTAATTAGCCATTTTTGGAGGAACAATAGACAAAACAGTGTTCGTCATAAAACTGTAATCTTTATATTGTCCAATACCACAAACGCTGGTGAGTGCAATGAGAGAATCAGTTTTTTCGATGCACTGCTTGGAACTAATCTTGCAGCTCATTAAACCTTGGTGACACCAGTGGCAAGGAACCATTTCGAATGCCCATTTCAAACACCAAAGTTTAATGAGCTGTAAAATTAGTTCCAAGGGGTGCATAGAAAAAACTGTTTCTCTCGTTGCACTCACCAGCATTTGTGGTATTCGAAAATATAAAGATTACAGTTTTATGACGAACACTGGTTTGTCTATTGTTCCTCCAAAAATGGCTAATTACCTCTAATTATCTTTGTAACTAACTTACTGACTCAAAAAATAATCAGTGGGGGAAAAGCAGCAAGACTGACAAGTTCCTCAGAGTTTACTTAACAATTAAAGGAAGCTGTTTTAATTAAGAGCAGTGTCCCCCCTTAAGTTCTTTATGCTTTTGGCACTGCACTTTTTTGTCATGAAGTCTGTACCACTCTGAAGAGAGGTTTTGTTCCATCATAATCTCCGACAAGTGACTGCAAGGTTGAGTGGAACAGGCTATGAAAGAAAAAGAGGGTAAAATAGCTTCATTTTGATTTAAAAAGTAAAAGCAAGAAGTCAACACAAACTTGGCCAGCAGCGCTGGAAAGTAGTGACGCTTGTTACACATAACTCTACGTTTGGTTCACGTTTTTGTGGTTTACTGCTACTTCATATCAGTTCATAAGAGGTTGGTGTGAAATATCTGCTTTTACGCTACACACCTCCTTTTACTTCTGGAATAAGTTGTAGCAGTAAGGCCGTAGTGTCGTGCTCTAAAGTATGTCTGTTTGCCGGAAAATGGAGAGTGAACTGACAATCGCTGGCCTTGATTTGTTGCACATCATGTGCTCTCGCTTGAATTTGTAAATCATAACAGTTTTAAGAAGTGCTGCACATCGTTAGTCATTTGTTTTTCCGAGGAGATTGAAGTGCTCAAGGAAGGAAAACTGGTGCACCGGAGCGCTCGGGTGTTGGTGCCTCAAAGATGTCTTTTAAGACAAAATACCGTATTTTCACGCATATAACCTGCGCCAAAAATGTGAACATTTCAGTGGCAAAGTAGGGGTGTGGATTTTTCCTTTAGTGCAGCTTCACGGCAGTGCGCATTGTGCCGTTACGCTCCCACGCAGTAACACTGACTAAGCCTTCCATGGCAGTGATTGTGCAAAACATACACGGACATTGAAGAAAAAAAAAAACAAGGAAAAGCACACTCTGACATCTGAACAGCTTTGGTGCTGCCTTTCCTGTATCAAATCTGGGGGGAATATGCCAGGATTTTTTTGTTCTTTTCTGGTGGGCTGAAAGGGGAGGTGCGGGTTATATGCAGGGGCGGGTTATACGCGCGAAAATGTGGTACATGGGGTTCGCTAAGAAAACTGCCTTGTCCCGATAACAGTGACACCAATTTTATTGCGAACTTCAGACAAATAGTTGAGGTATGAAAGAAAACGAATTTAACAGGGGCGAGTCTCCAGCCACTTTCCAGTGATACTATCTCTATAACGTCACAGTATCTTGTTTGTGCAATCGGTGGCTGCGGACCTAAGCCACCGCCAAGAAGCATGACTTGTAGATGGTAGTGGGGTCTCTGGTTCTGTTTGGTTGTATTCACTTGACTGTCATTGTGCTGTTAACACACTGATAACTGCATTTTTATAAATCACTGTTGCCTGAAATTCGAAAGTTTTTTAGTATTTGTTGCGTCTTCTTATTTTTTGGTTAAAAAAATGTCTTTGGTGGCTAGAACGGAGCTGAGTTAGTTACCAAAGGCACTTCTTTCAGATTGAACAAGGTTGTATTTTTTCCTTGTATCCCCTTTGAAACCACAAGCCTGACTTTGTGAAGCTCTCAGAAGCAGGAACACACATTACTTTTTGGAGAACCAAGACAATCAAGCCTTTCTGTGATTCTGATGGTGCGCTTTTCTGCATTGCCACCCGTTTCTCAAACAGATGCCCTGCAGCGAAAACTGCAGGAGCTGGAAGCGACCTGTGAACAGCAAAGGAACGACCCGTTGCTCAAACGCTGACACGGAAAAAGCGTGCGCATGTTGGAATGTTTTTTTAATAAATCCTCACAATTTGTTCTGCCTGCCAGCAAGGTCTGTCTTGCATCACTTGGTCTGTCTTGCTTTTTTCTTGTTGTGTTGCAACAGACCCTCGCATCACCTTCTTTCACCTACAGCTCTTGAATCAGCAGGCCGACCCGAAAACTCCCTCTAGGGAATGCTTCTCTGCGAACGCTTGTGTAATGTAAGGAAGCCAACTTCGGAATGTGAATGTGATGAGATTAATCAAAACCACAACATTTTATGAGTTCAAACAATGGGGCACACAAGCCGTTCACCGAAAAGCTTGTGCACCGATACGTCCTAGACCAAAATGTCCCAGACCCCAGCGCAAGAGCGAGTACCAGATTAAAGAAAAGACGTGCAAGTTTCACTAACAGAATTTAACTGCTTGCACCAACCTGCATTCCAGGACACAATCAGCTGATGCAGGTCCTTGGGACAAAGAAATTGAGTTTGGCAGCAAGCTTCTGACTGCACTAACTTTTTGTCTGCAGGCTTACCCAACGACATATTCACTTAATCGGTATTGATCAATATAGTTTGTTGTTAATAATAGATCCTAGCTGAGTTATCATCATGCTCAAGATGTTTTGCCGTCTGCAGGATTGGGACGTACATATCGTCATGTGGGACAGCCTTAACGATAATTTCTTTTGCCGCATGGATCAGCATTTTGTTCTTGTTGCTTTGCGGCCCTGCACTGAAGCTTGACATTCGAAAGCCCACTAATATCCACGACGACTGCATTTTTTGCAAGTGGTGCACAAATTGACAATGGCTTTGTTGTAACTTGTTTTTGAAGCGAAAGCTTTCTTAGTTGGACTGATGGTGTTCTGTCCAAACACCAAGTGCATTTCCCCACAGACCAGTTGGTCGATCAAAAAGCTCCAATAAGATCTCTGGACACAACGCGTGTGCATGAAACCAGACTCTCATTCCGTCCAAGACGGTTACTGAAAAATTGCCAAAAAGGAACAAATCTAGACAAGACCGTACACACATTCATCATGGAGTACAATAGTGTAGCTTCATCTAATAAACCGCGTATCAGTATACAAGAAGTAGTAGCAGTAGTATGTATTGTTGGATGAGGTGGACTTAGCCTTACATGACTACCGGCAATTGCTCCGCCTAATCATCCCTGGCAATGTCGCCACACCTCACTTCGTCCAATTATAAGAGACACACAATGTCACCACACTTGACTTAGTCCTGTGGATTGCAAGAATTCCAGCAGGAGATGAGACACTTCACGCACAATCCAGTGGTTCCTAGAAAAAATAATGTCCTCTGATGTAGCATGGGGCACTCCGAGCTTCTGGAGATCACGGAAGAAGTTTGTTTGCTCAAGGTTGGTTTTGGAGCAGTTCATAATGTAGTGAGTAGGTAATGTCGCCAGTCACACTGCATGAAGGGGATGAAGCAATGTTGATTTTATGTAGCCAAGCTGGTGTACGGGCTGAGTCTGTTCTTACTCGGTGGAGCAGGCAGGCTTCGGCTCTGTTCAGGCCTTTCGTCAAGACTGGTTGATGTGCTGGTCACCACAGCTGCCTGAAGTGCTCGCGAACAGTCTGTTTCTGTATGTGTCGGAAATTGCAGCACGCCTGCATCGTCCCTGTAGATGATAAGGCGTCCTTGGCCAGGCCGTCAACATGTATGTTTCCCACTACACCGACGTGCGACAGCATCCACTGGAATTTCACGGTGAAGCCTTTATGCGTGAGCCACTTTAGTAGAACTAGGGATCGCTGACGGGTTGGACGCACTTTTATCGAAAGTTTCGACACAGTTTTGATGCCATTTCGATGTCGGAAAGCTTTCGCTCTTCCCTCAACTTTCTTTAGAAAGGAATAAAGATTTCTTTCCCTTTTGTTTCTCAAAAAAACTGCTGATTATTACTGCTTACTTAAAAATTTGCTAGCCTTTTTGAAAAATACAGCAAGCCCTCGTAAAAGAGTAATCTGAGTTGAGGAACAAAACCAAAATCAAGAAAGTAAGAAATAGGGCATAATTTTCCAAGAACAGGTGTGATTTGCCTTTTTGCGTCATTCAGAATGCTTCCTCAAAGCGGTGCGTCTTACGAAGAATTCACGAATGAAGGCAACATGTGGCAGTACTGAAACTAAAAAAAGCCCTTCTCTCCTTTTTTTTTTTCCCACATCATTTTGGTTTATATGGCAGTTAAAAAGCATCGTGCTTTAATTAGTAATGTTTTGGAAACGTGCAGTCTCTTTTTCTTACGCATAATGAAAACTACTAAGTTTTACGGTTTTCAAAATTTGAAGATAATTGTATCCCTTTGTTGCCATCATTCAGACATTTACTTAGTGATCCTCATTTGTACACAACCTGCTGAGAAATTATTCGGATTCAAGAAGGAAAAATCTAGGGGAGTTAAAAATAAAAGGAAGAAACATACTTTGTACTGTAGGCAAGCTGTTATCTATTGTGTATGAACATGCATGAAGTAAAACTATTAGGCGGAATGCATATTATGGAGGTACTTTGTAGAACTTGTAAGGTTTAATGAAGGTCGCCCTGGATTACCGCTTCCCTGCATGTGCCTCTGACATGGAAGACCTGCATGGTTGGCCGTTTTCTGCCTGATGAAGGTGTTTGAAGCATTCAAAGTTTCCAAACAAGCTTGTCGTAGTTATTCCAGGACCAAAAATTCTTGCACTACTAAGTCACAACAATGGGAGACCTTCAAATGTCAGTACAGCCTTGATGTTGTGCTCTGGGCAACCACAAATGGCAGCAAAGAATTCCACCAACACATCTGTGCCATCGTTTAGTGATAAAAGGTTCGACAAACAGGTCCAGCATGGCACATTTATTAACCCAATAGAAACATTGAACAGTGCTTCAAATAATATGAGTGTGATTTATCTGAGAAGCCTCTATGATCATCAAGTGTGCTTCACCTTTATTCACCACAGGCTTATCTTTTAAGCCACTTGTCCACAAGTTGTTTACCCTTGGTTCCTAGTTGGCAAAAAACGATGCTAATCAACTTTGAACTGAAATATTATTTGCCTGCTTAGTGTCAAGAATCGTTGCATTCTGGGACGGAGTTCGTCGTTCAAGTACACACCCTTGGTTACCCAGTTGCGCAATCAAGCCACTAGGGTACTCAGCAAAGAACACTTGTTACGTATACCCATTAAAATCAACGCAAGTCATGGAGAGCAGTTCCATGATTTCATCCCCACCCCGCAAGTGTGTGGCCAGTTCTTTCAGAGGCGCAGACTCGCAGAAGGCTGAAATCTGCGTTTCCAATAGAGAGTTTCTCATGCTCGCACTGAAAAGGTCAGCACTCTCACTTCTCCACCTCCCACTGCCTTAGCTCTGACATGCTCGCTCTGAGCTCGTAGACCAACTACCTGGCTATGGTCACCTCCACACGACGGACGCTGCCAGTGAAGCCCTTTTTAATCGACAAACACAACATAAACACTCCGCCTGCTCCCTTCTCGAAATAACCAACACATCTCCAGCTAAGAAAGTCGAATCACAAACCTGCAACAGTACAGCCCCAACAGCCACCCCATACACTACCACCCTGACCACACTATAGCTCCTATCCCTCTCACAATTCACCTGTGGAACTGCCGCTCCATCAATTACAGGAAATGTCAACTCGGCCTCTACATGTGTCCTACCTACCCTGACATTACCGCTCTCCCAGTTTTCAACTTCACGACTCCTTCGCTCAGTTGATATGCGGCATTCACTGTGCCCCCAGCAGAGCACACTCCTTCCAAAAAGAAACTGCGAATACCTCCGTGGACCTCCTCCCTCACCACCGATTGGCAGGCTGTATCTACAGCCCCAACGTCTGTAATCATCCACTGGATGGCCCCCTCCAAACCCTTCACGCCCTCCTATTCACGTACTGCATCTGACATCACTGACAGGCATCCCGTGCTGCTACTTGACGATTTAAACACTTCTCACCTTGCCTCAGTTGACTGAAAAAATTGCCCCCAAGCCCACAACTACGACCTACTCAACACAATGGTTCCCTTAATTGACACAAGAAACTGCCCTGATATCAGCGTAAATGTTTATTCTCTCCGTCTCTCTCCCAATGTGACTTTAAATTCTCTCGACACACCACACCTGGTTTCTACTTTGCCTCAACTGCCCTCGGGCCACTTGGCATCTGCGACAATGAAACCGGTTTATGAGTGCGGCAAGAGGTCTACAAGCCCCAGCAATGCGAGATGTGACGACAGGATAAAACCGCATGCAAGTTCCGAACGGGCTCTGGGCAGAAGGACCACTTGTCTGAGCTCGATCAAGGGCGCAATAAAAAAAAAGCGCGCAAGATACAGGTACAGTTGATGCATGAGCCATGGATGGAACAGGTGCCCTTGAAAGCTTCTCAAAGGCTGGAGGATTGTTCAAGGGCCCTATCCTGAAGCCAGCACTAAAACAAAATGGACTGTCATGCAGGTTTATCCAGAATTTTGATGATGGGGGGCGTCAAAATCCTCCTGGGGGGTGTTGGAAGGGTGTGTAAAAATGCCCGCTCTCATTGCTTCCCGCTGTTTGAGTGGACACCGGCACTGGTGACCTTTGCGGCTCGACCCGAAGCCCACCAAGAAAACCCAGGCACTGCAGACCACTGTCGAGGGTGCAGGAGCCAATGTTCGAGGTCCACCAACAAACTGCTGCCATCACCGCTCTTGGGAAGTCACTGACATCACTGGCTGTGCACCATCAAAGGAGCCATGTTGGACTTCTCACTCTTGCCTTCACCAACTATTCTGGTGCTTCCACATACTTTGGTTTTGCGCTCTGTTAGCTTTTCACCTTTAGCCCATTTGCTGTTATCTCGCGGCTACTATCAAACATTGCCATCATCTTTCTGTCTCGCAAACTTGCTGCCATCACTTATGTTCACCACATTTTATTCGTAGATGATGTCACCCTATGGACCACCGACAATTCAAGCTGCAAACAACAGGACGCCTTCCAAACGGCCGTTAACACCACTGCACACTGTCACCAAACACAGCCTCACCTGTGTACCCTTAAAGGAGCCATGAAGAGAAAATACAACTTCGTTTAATTTGAAAGAACTAGGATTCAGTATCTCACTCAGTTCCATTACAGCCACAAAAGATGTTTTTTTTAACGAAAAAAAGCAAGAAGTGTTTAAAAACTTTCAAATTGCGCGCCACAGTGACGTGTTATGAGCAAGAATGACGTCATACGGGCCAACAATAAAACGTGATTTTCAGTGCGTTAACGGCACGTTAGCATTCAAGTGATGCATTCAAATGGAACTAGAGGCCCCATTACAGACGTCCATACATGTGTCGTCGTGACAGGTCAGTTAGGCGGCCGCCAATCGCACAAACAAGGTTCCGTGACGTCATAAAAAAGTTGCGGGAAATTGGCTAGGGGTCGCGACTGCTTCACACGTTTTCTTTAATATATCCGTTATTTGTTCAAAGATTGCGATGATATTGGTATCATTGTTATCGGGACTAAGCAGTCTTTCTAATAAACACAACTTGTATTTTGTCTTCATGGCTCCTTTAAATCAGCACTGCTGTCTCTCAGGGCACAAACTCAGAGCCGACCCCTCTTTTCCTCCTGCCCTTCAGTACCACCTCATTATCCCAGAGGTATCAACTCTGCTTGTTTGGCGCACCCTTCCACCCCGGTGGGTCAGGTGTCAGATGGATCAGCTGTTTCTCCATGTCCGTTTGGCCATTATGACGCTCGTCCATCTTGCGCGCCACATCTGCTCGCACTGGCATGAATTCCAATATGATACTTGAAAACTTGTGCAAGCCCTCCTGATCAGTTGCCTTACCTATGCTGCTCCCTATGTCTCTCATCAGCCAATTGAGCACTCGAAGTTGGATACCCTCATCCGAAAAACTTACACAGTCACCCTTGATCTGCCACTGTTAAAATCTACCAAACGCTTTCTCCACCTGTGTATCCACAATACCCTCTTGGAGCTCATGGAGGTGCAATGTGCAGCCCAACTAGAAAACTTTACGCTCATTCCAGCTGAGCGCATTGTACCCTAGCTACGGCCAGGGATACCCTTCCCCCACCGAAGAATGACCTCCTCAATCTCTTACTGACATTTCTTCACCAACAAATCCAGGCCTCTCCAATTCCCAAACATGCGCGCCCCACTCACAACCACATCAACACACTCTGTGGAGCCGATTCTCACTCTCGCCAGACAGGTGTGGCTCACCGGCCCTCCTCCCCACCCCATGGCAGTTGCCTATTCCTTGGGCTCTCTACTTGCGGCCACATCCTACCAGCAAGTCTCCACCTCCATGAAAGCAGCTCTTGCCACATCCTGTGCTGCAACCACAGCCGGCACTCTTGCTATTCATACCGACTGCCAACATGCCTGGCATCTATACCGACCCGGTATCGCTCCTGCACCTGCCTTTTGGATTCTGCAAGCCCTTACCATCTTCACTCCTCACCCGTCCGCGTACCGGCCATTCGGGACTGGTAGGGAACAAGATAGCCTACGCTACCGCCTGAAACCACACTAGACTCTTCCCTAGGACTCCAACCCCGCTCCCACCCCCCCACTTTTCACATAACCACCACCCCAATTTCGCAATAAGCCGCTCTTGCCAACATTTCCTCCACCCGTCTTTAACCAATCACGAAACTTCCACCTGGGGTGCCTTTACATTTCCTATATGAATGCCATCCCCACACACCTCTACCCGACCTTTTATTCTCAGATGCGTACACTGCGACATCTCGCCAATGACATACCACCTAGTATACAGCTGTACATGCCGACTTTTCGGAGGAAAAACTCAGCAAACCAAAAGAAAAGTGACACCTAAAAATGCATTTTTGGGCAATTTTTCGGTCCCAAAGACCCATGTGCCCCTGTTAAGCCACCCCTGTGAAGAACACTTCACTGCAAGTGTACGTGCAACAAGGCAGGGCCAACTTTACGGAGGAGGACACGCTGCAGCTGAATACAAACTGAACCGCACCCTGACCAGGGAGCAACAGACAATACTCAGGCGCATCCAGGCGGGGTCACTAGCCCACCCCGTCCTGTTGCATACATTTTACCCTGAACACGAGGGGGACCGCTGCCCATTCTGTAAAACAAACAGCGGCACGCTCGCGCACATACTGGCGGAGTGCACTAAACTAAAGGCCCCTATACCCCCCCACCCTCCCTCCACCCCCCCTACCCCACTCCACGAGCGATGGGAGACCTTGCGGTCCAGCCCCGCCCTGCCGACCCAGCTCGCGCTGACGGCCAGGGGCCAGGAGCTGCTGGCCCAATACGGTTCCCGCGACCTGGGAACCGCTCCGTCTGGCGTCTGAACACGCCTAGAGCTCAAATAAAGTTACTACTACTACTACTACTACTGAAGGCAAGTACTGTAACAGCAGTTGAACCCGAACACTTGGCACAGCCCTGCAAATGGAACATTGTGCTATTTCACCGCTTCTTTCCAGCCGATCCTTTCAAGAGAATGGTTCTGCCTTTCCTCCACACCAGAATATTGGCTTCGGCAGCTGTTCCCACAGAAACCTTGATTGTAGGGTTTAACGCGCCGATGCAATGCAGGCGATGAGGCGTGCCGTAGTGGAGGGCTCCGGATTAATTTTGACCACCTGGGGATCTTTAACGTGCGTCAAAATCTCGTACACACGGGCGTTTTTGCTTTTCGCCTCCATCAGAAAAGCGGCCGCCGCGGCCGGGAATCGAACCCGCGACCTCGTGCTCAGCAGCGCAACGCCTTAGCCACTGAGCCACCGCGGCGGGTGTTCCCACAGAAACCAATCTTGTGCAAGAACACACATCACCACACCTCACCCCAGCTGCACTTCCCTTTGTAAAAGGAGTACGGCACTAAACAGGCCAAGACGAAGGTAGACACAAACGATATACTGTATGGGAACCTGTATATGTAGTTTGTGTCCACCTTTGCCCTCGTCTGTTCAGTGCCTTGTTTTTTTTACTGCAGAAATGAACCAACTGGCTCAGCAACTTCTGTCAACTTGCATTTTTAAAATTTTCGTGAAAACTGCAAGCGATTAGATCTTCATCATTGCTGCCTGCCTGGGAAGTGGCCCACTCATGACAGCGTGCAGCCTTCTTCGAAGAAGAGACGCGAGACGGTGCATCGAAAACGTTTATTAGCGCGAACAATCAGTCGGTGCCACCCCCGTACCTACTGGGGGAATGGGTTGGCCAGCTGGGTGACCCTCGGGTACCGGATCACTCCCCCTCCCCCTCCCCCTCCCCCCCTGTTGTTGTTCCCACTGCCACTGCCCTGCGCCTGGTCCAGCTGGTCCTGCGCCCACAGCAGCAGGCGCAGCAGGCCCGCCAGCTGAGGGCGGCTCGAGGGTGGGGTCGAGGAGGAGAGGGGCCCCCCTCCCCCCCGGTGGTCGTCCTGGAGCAGGGCGGCGTTGACCTCGGAGGCGACCTTCTGCCGCTGCGAGGGGTGCAGCAGGTCCCCGAAGGGGCTCGTCTGGGGCTCCTCAAAGGCCAGCAGCGCGAGGGTGCGCTCCAGCTCGCCCAGCACCTGCGGCAAAGTTCATTCGGTTAAAGCGCAGCTTGCTACGCCGCACAGATGGCATCGCTTGTCCGAGTAAAATGCACTGCAGGAAAGCCAACTTCACACACCGAGTTTCACAGAACGATGATGATGATGATAAGCAAACGCGCATCAAGCGCCTCGGGAGAAAAACGCTTCCTGTGGTCAAAATCGAACCTGGCTACCTCGCATTATGAAGCGAACATCTACCCAAGCAGTTCAAATTTTGGACTTTGACTTTGACTCGGGTTGCCTGAGAGAAAGTTTCACGTTTTAACTATCGTCCTTTAAAAAACGGGCTTTGATTTTTATTTGCATTGATGTACAGCGCCCTCACGGGCATTACTGTAGGAGGGAGAATGAACAATGGAGCACAATACACATGAGAAAAATAATTCTTGTGGAGAGAACGCTGCAAACGGAACAACAAATTGTCAGTTCACATTATCAGAAACAAGCTATTGCATCGCGAATGGAAAATGAAAACAACAACAGAAAGGGAAAAGTGCTGCTGATTAAACAAGGCAGGAAAAAAAAAACAATAAGAAATACGATATGCATCCAGAACGTACGGTAAGGATTATTTCAACAAAATATTGTGAAATTTCTAACAAATGATGAGGAAGGCACATAGAAGGTTTCTTTTGTGAATCCATTCCTCTTATGTGTGCAGCAGCAAAATGGGAAGGCCATCTTCAGCGTTTATTTGCACCCTTCAAGAGAGACGAGAAGCCATGCACGGTGTTCCAACAGCGCCACCCTACTGAAGCATTCCGTATATATGGAATTAGTGGAGTATAGATTCATACCCTACAGAGAAAATATTTCCAGAAACACGGAAATCAGATGATCTCTTATACAATAAAAACGTTTCGCACATCATCCTTTGTTTCCTTCCCCCCCCCAAGGGAGAAATCAGATTTCATATCCTTTCCATATACAGGAATTCGTATGGCTGATGATGTGGTGTTTCCGACACCATTACACAGAAAAAAACGTTTCTAAAAAAATTCCCTCGGTTTTTTGTCAGTTCAGGCAAGAACTTGTATTCCCATATTTCCGTATATACGGAACGTCTCGGTGCGCTGCAGCGTTCCAAACTCGAGCGTGCAACTGCCCCGATCGCCTTCGTTATCGGCACTTCTGTCATCGTCATCATCGGTGAATGACCAGTGTGCGCCCCAGCAGCCACCTGTGGGTTCTCCTCGCCGCACTCGCTGAGGTGGTCCTGGGCGTAGGCCAGGGCCTCCTCGGTGCGCCCCTCCCGGATCAGCTCGATGAGGTGCTGCTGCCGCAGGTGGAACAGCAGGCACCGGTCATTGTCCAGCAGCTCGGGGCGGAGGCTGTTCAGCAGGGCCACCGCCTCCAGCACCCGGCCCTGGCATGCGAGGAAGGGAAGGAGGGAGGGCTCTCAGTCTCTCTCTCTCTCTCTCAACACAATGGGATTATCTGGGCTCTCCTCTGTGGCAGCGTACACCACGGTAAATTTCTTGTTGAAGTGAAAGCTTTCTTAGTCGGACCAATGGCATCCTGTAAAAAACCATAGACTGGTTGGTTGACTGAAAAGCTCCGATAGGATCTCTGGACACACATACACAGTGTGTGCGTGAAACCGGGCTTCCACTGTGTCAAAACGGGCACCCAAAAATGGAGAAAAAGGAACGCTTGTAGATGAGACGACAGTACACGCATCTATCATGAGAAACTGGAGTACAATAGTATACCTCCGTCTCGGAGAACGCAAATCGGTATACATTTAGATCAATTGGGGATGCGTTCACTAAGTGCGCGAACAATCGTCGCATGCGTGCATTCTTCTTTTATGATTTGGGTCTTTGAAGGCTTGATGATCGATCGGACGCACTTTCCTTGGACTGGACGAAGCTTTCGCACTTCTCTCAACTTTCTGTAGGGAAACAACGGTAAAGTTTATATCCAGCGGTTTTTTTACGCGTCGAAGCTACACCTGTGCCATGAGGCACATCATAGTGGAACACTTTGGAACACTTTTTACCACCTTGGAACCTTCAAAGGGACACTTAGGTAATTTGTAAACATTGTGAGATTACTAGTGCAGATTGACGACTGGAGTTCCTAGGCCGCGTTTCGATCACTCTGGGTGTGTGCAGGTGGATTTATTTAGCAGCAAAATCAATTCTGAAGTGCTTTCCTCCTTTCTGCACCCTCCTGGCCGATTTCCTATGACGTTTCCTGCGATGCGTACTCGCTCAGATTGGCTCGACTGCGTTCACTGCACGGCTCCCCAACCACAGCACCCACAAAATCAGTCGGCGAGCCACCGGCAGGTCACAGTAATTTGATCACACAGTGAAATCTGAGCCCTGGCAATACTTGTGCAGCGGAAGAACGTGGTGTTACTTTGTTAGTTTGTAGACTGAATTTAAGCTTAGTAAAGTCAAAGTCAAAATAACTCCACATTAGCACATATGCGATATGTGTAAAGGCATCACGATGCTTCCCTGACCTCACTGGAGTTGTAAGCTGCATATGGCTGTGCGACTGGTAGGCTAGTAGAAAATCAAAGGCCAATTAATTCTTTAATTACGGTGCAATTGGCCATTGGACATGGAGTTCCGATGACTTCACACCTCCCGTGAAAACTCAAAACAGTGCCTTGCAGACAACTATCGCAATCTGGCGTATGTACTATTGGCAACCATTTCTTCAGTTTTTGTTTCGTTTGTTTACATTTCGAAAGCGGAGGCCGAGTTGAGAGCGCAATTTGTACCGAAGGTAGCTAGGTCCGAGTTGGGTGGAAGTGGTGTACACTTCAGGCCGCACTCTGCAAAGGCCGTCTACAGTAACTGAGACTTCGGCAGTTGCTGGCGCTGATTTTCCTGACCCAAGCAGTAGTGATGACTCCAGCAACGATGTGGGATCATCAGATATTAGTTCCGATCAAGTGTCGCAAGGACACGCCTCCTTTCCGCCCCTGCATCCTGTACAACACCAGCCGGAAAGGATGGAGAAGAGAAGGTATTGCAAGATGTGCTACAAAAAACAAAGGCGCAAAGCAAAACGAACGTCTTCTGCTCCACTCGCAATATTTACCTTTGCTTTCTGCTGGCGTGTTACGGCTTCGCTAAGTAGCACAGCCATGCTAGATTGACGGGCCTTCGAAAATACTGAACATGGCGTACAGGATTGATGTATATATTGAATGATAGCTAAGCAACATAGGAACAACTTGTGTATCTCACATTTCCTCAAATAATTTTCTGGCTTAGTACACTCACCTATTTCTATTGTGTTTATTTATACCTTCGTGTGCAATTTTTTTGTTTATTTGACAACTAAGCTCTGGATAATTGTACCTCTCACAAAACTGCTACTCTGCATTTGAAAGGGCAAACTATAAGCTACAATTTCTTGTTTAACAATGCTCAATGTGTCCACTTGCTCAAGAGAAATTTTTTTTGTGTAAACATTTTTCCGCCATAACGAAAGAGTTAAGGCAGGAGAAGAGTCAGCAAAGTAATATAAGGAATTAAGATAAACCAAAGCCGTCACCGTACAGCATAAAACTAAGGTACGTGTAGCACCTTTTTGCAGGGTAAACAAGCAGCAGACCGGTCCGCGGCCCGACCACGCATTTGCGATCACTTCTGCTGCCTGAAGGAATGCATTCCCCGGTGATCAGACATTTGTGGGGACTAGGGGGAAGCTACTGCGCAAACGTTATTCAAAAAAATTCTCAGCTTAGCAGCTCGGAGTGCTGCAATCCAGCAGATAAACTGCAATGCACTTGACGGGGCAGGCATATCGAACGCGTACGTGTTATTTGTGTGCGGTTCTGCGTGTTCCAGTAGCTTAGTTAGGTATAAAGTAGGACGCGAGGAGCACCTCACTGCGCGTCTTCGAATTCGGGTGGACGGGGTTCCTTATCCCAAAATTCGGCCAGCCGGACAGTGCCACTCACCTCCTGAAGGCAGTCGCGGATGCGGATGCGCTCGTCGAGGGAGTCCAGCGGCACGGGTGGCACAACGTTGGCCTCCAGCCGGAACTTGTCAGCGGCCTCTTTGAATCCCTCCGTGACCAAGTAGTCCATGACCAGGCGGTTCAGGTCACCCCGCTGGAGGTGCGTCGCATCCAGGCGCTCCAGCCACTCGGCACGGCTTGGCTCCTCCGCGCCGCCACCGGACGACGCCTTGTCACTCGACCCTGCGTACGCACCACCAATGAGAGCGCCGAAGTGGATTCTGGTTTGTGCATGGCACGCTAAGCAGACATCCACAAGACATCCACAAGACATCTACAAGACATCTTTGGTACGTAGCGCACACAACAGGGACAAGAAAGGAAGACACGGGCTGAAAGAAACAAAGTGTATGCTAAGTGCCAAACATGAATCAATTCCACATAGGCCGGCTCACTGTGATCTATAAGACGTGTAAATAGATCACCAAACATCGACACAATTCCAACAGCGCACCCATTTTGCAAGCAGCAGGACTAATGGTCTACTGAGGCGTCGACCAAGACAGCAGCCCAACCGTATAAATTTGGATACACCCGTCATGAACCAAAAAGACACACACTGTCTCAAGAAATGACAGTGAAAGTTTTGCAAAAACATAAATCGCAACAAAATTTTGTGCAAGCCCACGGATTAAACAGGAACGATTACAATAGCGGTGTTCTTACCATTTAGGGGACAATCTTATGTGGAAAAGTGGCACTTGCATTCCTTTTTTTTTTTTTGCAGTAAGCTTTTGCCCTGCTTCAATTTTACCGACGACAGTTCCCAAAACCAAATGCATTTATTTTTTAAAGGGTAACACCTGCAGTCGCTGCCACAGTTAAAAAAAACAAAAAAAATCAATCACGAGCCACAGTTATCTTCCCTGGAACAAAAGCATGACACGTTTACTGCATCCATAATTTGTTTTACAGAGTCTACTTTAGCACAAAGGGTACAATTATTTTTCTTGAGCTGAATTAACATTAAAAACTGGCTGACAACCTATGCAAAAAACGCGTACCGAGACTTCCAGTGCCACTTACTTTTATGTGTACGTAGGCATGCATGCATGTGTGCACGCACACACATTTTTATTTATATGTATGGTCAATACACAACTCTCAAAAGTTGCCATGGAGCGAGGTTATGATTGGTGTGTCACTGACTTGTCACTTGAAAAAGTTGGGCGTCACTGCAACGTTGTCGCTTTCTGTAACCATTTAAAGCGGCCATGCAGAGAAAATACAAGTTTGTTTTATTTGAAAGATTGGTGCTTTATTGTGCCCCCAGCACTTGTCCGACAGCAATAGATGCTTTATTCACCGGGAAATTGATTAAATTTAAGTTAAAATTCTGATTCTCAAGCCAAATCACATGGTTCGTGATGTCTGCAATGATGTAACAAGAACCAGTCTTCAAGCGAACATTAGAGCGCTGTTTACTCTGCAGTGGACTGTGGAACACCGTTTTTACTGTTAGTCCTTCTAGATGGCGCCACCATACCGCTCAGGGCCGCTGTCCACCCTTGCCTTGTTTCTGACCATATTTGCACCTGGCTTGTTTCTGTTATGGTAGGTAGTAACTGTTTCGTGAAACATGGGGTGTGCTCGAGAAACAGGGTCACGTAAGACTATGTCACTTGCGCCAATTGGTGAGTTTCGTCCGAGACAACTCCAAAGCGCCAGACTGCTGTACAGCTATAACATGCATAGTGTGCACAGTACCAACAACAGTAACGCACTGGTACTTCAATGTTTACGTAGGCTGTAGGTTTGGGCGAGTTGGTAATCCATGCTGCACTTCACTTGCGCAAAAAGAAAGACAGACTGAAGTGAGACGACAAAATATGTCTGGCTTCAGTCTTTGTCCTTTTTTTTTTGCACAAGTGAGGTACAATGCGTTTACGTGTCCTTTTGTAACTTTCATTGTTTACCGCACCATTCTCACTGCTGTAAAATGAATATGCATTACATTTAAGAGGAAATAGCTTGTTCAGCAAGCTTATAAGCCCTGCCTAACTTGCGCATGCTTTTGCTGGCCTCAGCCGTGCATATTGCATCATAGATTGTAGTGCGGGAAATGAGCTAGTGATCTGCATGGCCATTTCCTTTTTTTTTTCTCATAATGTAGCTTATCTGAGCAAAGTGCACGTTAAAAGTTGCGTCAGTATGATTCTAACGAAGCAATCTTTCGCATCAACCAAACTTGTGTTTTGTCTGCTTGGCCCCTTTAACCCTTTTAGCCCTGATTTTTTCTACTTCAAGGAAAACATTCTTTTCCGTGTGTTTCCTTCAATTTCCGGGTCCCGTAAGCCAACAAACAAAAAAATAGAGGGGATAGTGCAAGTATTAACCAAATTTTTGTTGAGACAATTAATTAGTACATCTGGCAATTAACAATTTTATGTTGAGCAGAAACATATTTTCTGCATGTTTTCCTAAACTTTGTGACCACGTGAGTTTACAAACAAGAAACACGCTTCATAGTGCTTGTATTTGTAGATTTACAAACTTCGGAACAAAACTAAGACCTCTGGTCTTTTTAGACAGAATATTGTAATTCTGTCTTCACCAGAGTTTTTCTGCTTTGTAGTGTCCAGCTCCAGTAAAATGCAACAGTGATGTCGATTGCAACAGGCATCATTAAAAAACATTCCCCTGAAAACTAGCAGTTTTGGTTTCGTTATGTATGCGCTAGAGGAACTTGATGGCGTCAATTGATACCACCAGGGCCTAAAGGGCTAAAGGAGGTTACACCAAGGACAAGGGGCAGCCGTTGCCCCTTGCTTCCATTCAAAGTTGGCCTGACACGGCAAAAGGCTGAGGAAAGGACGCTGACAACACACGTCCTCCTCTCCCCCTCTTCAGCCAAGTGCTTCCCTCTCCTCCTATTGTGCAAAGTGGGTACACAGCAGGCAAAGTCACGCAACTGAATCACGTGTTCCAGAGCTCTGCACCCAGAGAGTCTGAGAACACAGGTATATCCGCAGTGCTCAAAGTTGCACAGTAAAAACCGAAATTCCAGGAAGGTGACGCCATAAAAAGGGAAGGGCAGAACACCAGCAGGGTTTCGCTAAAATACACGTAACACACAAAAAGTGTTGTAGAGACCCCTGAGCGGAAATCACTATTTAGTGTGTGAGCCTTCTTTCCATGTGATTGTGTCTGCACACACAGACCTCTACGTATGTTCACCTTGCAGGCCCTAGTAAAGTCTGTTATTGTTTAAATACCCCGTATTGTGCAAGTACACCTATCGAGTGCATCACATAAGACCAATTCTAGTAACGTTGCATCAGACGTGGACAAATGGGTAGACAGACAGGTTCCTGGGAGAGAGCTTCCTACGAATGCATACGCATTAAAAGATTGTCAGGAACTAATCCTGCACATCCCAGTGCTTCTTGTAGAAGTAGGCTTACCGTGTCACATTGTAAGAACCAACATCCCCGTTCTTCTGAAAGCCCTTCTACCTGCTTGATGAGATCAACACAAGAGTCCCACCCAATTTCCTAAAACCCGTTAGTCGCAGCCAGAACACTTAAGCTACCTTTGGCCATTTGTTGCTGTAGTATCAGGGTTTTTGGATCCCAGCATTTCAGTGGTCTACCACCAGGGGGATGTGACCAGGCTACAAATGGCGACACTATCTTGAATAAAATTTCCCCTTTAACGAGCGTACGTCATCTCTCTGCCGCACCCTTCGGGTCCGTCGCCGTCGCGACACTATAGTTGCACGACACTCCACACCGTGGATTGCAGAATAATGATGGAATTGTGCTGAGTCCACGCCAGTCGTCACAGGCGAAGCAACGGACAATGTCACTGTGGCTGCCGCTGGTCACCAAGTTGGTGTGACAGCAATGAGAGAAGTGATGCTGTGCTTCTCAAAAACAAGCCATGCCCTCCTGGACAACTATTTCTTCATTTGTGATTTTTTTTCCTGACTATTCTGTTATATTCAGATTTCTTTTTTCTTGTCTCAATCTCTTTCTCTTATTATTTTTTTCGCCCGCAAACAAACCAGGTCACAGCCTAATCATTACAGGCAGCTCCTTGGCCAATCCCCCGTGTGGGTATGCGCCACGATTCAAGGGTCCAACCAACCAACCAACCCTGCCACCAGAGCTGAAAAGCTGACATTTCACAGCCCTTACGCAGCTTTAGAATGTTGTGTTTAGGTTATTACTCAATTTTTCACCTAAAAATCTGCAACCGCATACATTTTCTGAAGACTCCTAAAAGCGTCCAACCATAGCCTCCTCTGTACTTGAGAGTATATGCTCGACACCCAGGATTTGACGGTTATTCGGTGGCACCACAATCGCAGGCTCTACTGTATTCCCAGATGGAGCACTCAAAGTTCGTCTTCCAACCTCGCTGCTTCTGGCAACTGATGACACAAACTAACATGGTGGCAGCCTAAAGTTGTTCGTGCTCTTCTAAGCAAAGGGCAGCAGCAACAGCACAACAGCAATCACAACAGCGGTTGCTAACAAAATACGCTTTTCATGTAAGCGAAAAAAATCTGCCATTTTTCCACAGAACGTTTCGACAGCGTGCCTCAACAACGATCAACCCACACTTGTGTGGGTGGTCCCAACTATGATACGAAAGAGAATCGCAGGCTAAGGAAAACAAGTGTTTCTTGATAAGCCGCTAATAGCCAAGATTTAGTTAAATATGGCTTGGTTGTGTTCTCAAACCAAATCGTAAACGTCGATTGTGAAGAATAGCCACAGCTGTCCTTTTCACCGTACTCACATTTATCTTCACAGGATAGGCCCCAATGTTTGTTTTCGTTGAACAATACCAACCAAAAGGCCGCTCGTTCCCTGCCATTCCTTGCTTGGCCATTGCTGGCTATCGTTTGACTCGGGCGCGTATTTATCGTCAAACTTCGGCTCGCGCGGACAAATCTGTGTCAAGCGTCAAAAGAATATGATGATAAACACGCAGCCTGCTGCGGCCAGCGCGCCTTGATAATTCATTGGCGGCGCAAGATTGTGAGATACGTACCAAAATGACGTTTTTTGACAGCAGAAATAAACGCAATGGACTTTTTTGACCGAGCTGCTCAACTTGGCGGAGCAAGATGCGACCAACGAACGCGGTCAACTGGAACACGCAAAAGCTATCGACCCCTTATCAATTGATACGAATACCTATCCATGTGCGGGAGGCTTCCGCACTCGATTTTTCAGCCTCCAAGACGACAAACGAGTGCTTTTATCAGCTAGACGCTCAGCAGACGCTTGGGAGACGTTTCGTAAACGCCTGCTAGCTTGCGAACGCATCGTTGCTTCAATTGCTTTCACAGTTCTCAGTGGAATGGGCTGTGGTGCGCAGTGCAACGTCCGGAACCACGAATCGCAAGCTCATCGCGCCACAAACGAAGCGAGTACCAGCCGCGTTTTTCGAGACGCAACACACAAAATTCAGTTTGTCGAAAAATGTTTCGGACTCACTCGATTTGCTCACTGACGTCGCACTTTGACTCATGGTCGCGGCTGGCTCGACAGCTGCGGGGCGTCGAAAGCAAGCACTCGGTCGGTGCGGCGACTCAACCAACACGTAGTCGTTCTGCCATGAACTACAGCTTGCGGGAGGCACAAAGCTACAACACGGCGACGGTCAGAGGCACAAGCGTCCGAAAAGACACACCAACATCGTAACCGCACAAACTACTCAGAGGAGTTCCCGTAGCCCGTAGCGCCCGTCCCACAATTCCGCGCTTCTCGGCCGTCGCGAAAGCAAGATGGCGGTTTCGGTGTGGAACCCCGACGTGTTTCGAGAAAGTTTTGTCGAAGCTTGATGGTCACCAAGCTCCCTAGCCTCGTTTCGACCATGGCCAACGAAAAGTAAGCCGGCAGATCTGTCCGCATCCTCCTTTAGCAGCCACCTGCCCGCAGCATTCGTGATAGTCGCAGCGTTTGATCAGGGCGCTTCAGCAACAGCGAAGAGCGGAATAGATGGAAAGATCTACGATCATCCGTCGCTCATCTCTTATGCAATGCCGGCGTCACTTGTAGGCAGCACCAAAGCCGACGCGCCTTTCGCTGCGTTCGCGGTGCCAACGGGCGCCTCGTGGGATGACCGAAAGCGTGCTCTCGTTTCGCGGCTACCGCAGCTGGGCGCGGTGCCGTTAGGCGCTACGCAATGGAAAAGCCTCTCAAGCTGCGGTGGTCGCGACTCGAAGCACTCCGACCTCGGAGCAAGCGAGCAGCAAACCGATTGTGCCAATCTGCAGGCCGCGGCGGCCGCCACACACAATTTATTCGTTCCGCCGAGTCCCATGTTGCGTTTGTTGTTTACTTTATGCTCGCAACGTGCCGCGGCTTACTCGGAAGGATAGGGTCGCTAGTGCGCTGACAAGCGGCTTGTCTTGTGAGATGTCGCCGCGTGATGGTGAAGATAGCGTGCTGAAGTCATGTCAAAACATGTAGCGGCTCCTTGCCGAGGATCCGAGAGGTCGCGAAACTGGGTGGTCGCGTTCTCGACGCGTTGAGCTCTTGGGAACAGTTCTGTTTTGGTGGCATCCCAGTGTACATGGCACGCACGATCCCGCTGTCGAAATACTGATGAACGTAATTGGTGTAGAGTGACAAAAAACTCGCACAGAGCGCAGCAGCTAAACACTGGCCACTGGACCAAAGCTTAAGCCGTGAGAAACCGATCCTTGCACGGGCCTTGCATTTGGTACAAAAACTAAGAATGAATTTAGCCATTGCAGTTCTGTGAAATAAGTTACTGTGTTATGGAAACTTCTCCACCATTATTGGAACCCGCTAAAATAATAACGTTGGGTGCAGACTCTGTCACGAAGGTGTGTGTTCCAAATTCTCTCCACAGAAGCAACATAACAAAAGCAGAAGAAATAATGAACACGTAGTAAATGTGTGATTAGCGAATGCAAAAGCACACTATGCACTACAATCCAGGCAGCATCAGTTCATTCGTAGCATCGACTGCATGAGTAAAGGAGACAAGCCCCAACACTAGAAATACAGAAACACTGCTCAAATCTTACTGGCATATGGAAAGAACTTAAAATAACTAAAGGAATGGTAACAGATCAACCAAAAGATGCCTTGAGTAGTGGTAACCTTTAAACTACTCTTAGCAGTTGCCAAAATGCTTACGATACGATACAAAGCTTTACTCTATTCATGTTGCAGAAATAAAAGGTGTTATGTAAGTGTCTGTCAGCAGTGAGGTTTTCGTGACAAGCAGTGTGACAAGCAGTCCCACAGAACAATCAATGTTATTGCATATTTGTAGGGTCTGAGTTGTGCAAGCACTGCACACATTAACTGACTAACTTTTCATGAAGGGTTAAGGTTAATGCCCCTGAGTGAGGTGGAGCTAATGTTGATACTAATAGGGCTGAAAGAAAGGAGTTGGTCCACGTTGGACAACAACTGCAAGGGACCAAGGGATGATACCAGGATGGGCAAAGAATGTGGCTTATGGAGGTTGGAAACGGTCATTGCTACAAGCCATTCTATGTCGATTGGAGGTTCAAGTTCCCTCCCAAAGACCTCCCACTGCTTCTATTAAAACTGTGGTGCGCTGTTTCTTCCCCCTCCTCGCCCCGCAACCCCTCCTCCTTTTGTGCTTCTTTGGATTCCCAAGTCTGTGCCTGTCTGAACACACTGCCTGTGGGGCAGACAAAATCGGAGGAGAAAGTCGAATCCGCCCGCGGCGAGTGGTGTCTCACCATATCCATATCCAAGTTATTTTTTTCTTTTTAAATGCTAAGACTGCATCCCAGCTGGCTTCTCCATCTCAGCTGTTTTGTCCAACCGGCAGGTCATGCCATTTCTTCCTGCTGTAACGTCTGCCACTGGGTTGTAACTGTGCAAAGGGACATCTTTGAATGCTGTCAGCCATGCCACACTTTGCCTTGCAGCATGTACTACCTGTTTAGACTGGATTTTATCCGAGGGAAATTTTAGTGCGGGTACGTGTTTTTTTTTTTTTTTCTGCTCTCCAGATGTCTGGTGATACCATTCGGTCCCTTGCTATGCGTCAATGTCTTCTATTTTAGGGGATTTCTACCAGAACACACGAAATGAGAGCTAGATTATTGGGTGACGCATTGCTGAGGGTTGTGCAGTGTACTACAATTGGGCACCGCTAAAGAGAGATTGAGAGAGGACAAGGTGAAGCTGACAGCACAGGTGTTTGCGGCAGGTGTGGGATCATGCAGACGGCACTGTTATTGCTGTCAAGGCTAAAATCTGACTGCTGTTGCTGGGTGTGGACAGTCCTTACTCACATGGACAAAAATAGCGTGACTAGACTCCCCTTTTTTGGTCTCTGTGGTGTAAGCACTGTTGGTCTTGCAATGGCCCCAAATGTGTTTTGTACGGTAAGGCTGCTCCCACACACAGTACCTTGCAAATGCGCAGGAGAGTATCTGCATAGGGCAGATGAAAATGTTTTATGCAGCTAAAAAACAGAAAAGTGTCTCTGCTACCAGTGTACGCCACGTGCATCGCCTTTGAATAAAAGTACAAGCCGGCAACCGCCAACAGGCTTGTTTCATGATTGCAAAAGCGCTACTTGGAAACGACGACAAAGGAAGAAACACAACACGAAGCGCTACTATCAACTGAAATGTTTCTGGGGCCTCTAATGTGGGAGACTGCTGTCTGGTGCTATCACTTCTCGTCTGAAACGTCCGTTCGATTTCGTCACGAGACACTACAGCATCCTGCCTGTAAAAAATTTGTTCATTCATTTGCACAATAAAAGAACCCTTTGTAGAGCATTGCAACCTGGTGGCAAATGTGGCCATGCATTGCTGGAGCCACTGCAAGTGGCCTTGGTGTAGGAGGGGTGCTTTTGGTGTGATGGACAGTGTCCACTAATCCTACTCAGGACCAGCACCAGAAGTTAAATAAGGAAGGAGCAGGGTTCTCATCTTGCTTTTTATGAGGCTATTCTTTTTGCCCACAGTCGTTACACTGAGTGAAGGTCCAGTGCACCAAACTGGCTGCACTGGTGTAGCCCCAGTGTAGGTAAAAGCCTCGTGCAGTCTGCACCTCCTCCTTGTGGGATGAGCGGGAGCACGTGTGATCGCGTGTCCCTGTGTGTTATTCAGGTGTGAGCCGCAAACGTTTGATAGGTAATGCTTCTAGCGTGAAAACGTGTTCTGGCGATATATTCATTTCGCTTTGCTTGGAAGCAGTGCATGTCGTAGTCCGTTCAGTGTGCTTTAATTGATGCATTTCCCATCCACCTTTATGACTGGGAAACGGCGGTCATAGTGGATGTGGCACGCTTTCCAACTTGCTTCGAATGCAGTTTTGCCCCGAAGTTGCCCTTGGTGTTTCAATGCCCAGTGTTTGAAGGGGAAACTGCGTGCGTCAACACTGCTTTCCCTCCCCCTCCTCCTTTGTTGCAGGGCGGAGTGGGTGGAGATCATTGAGCCGCGGACCAAGGAGCACATGTACGCCAACCTCACCACGGGCGAGTGCGTCTGGGACCCCCCCATGGGCGTCAAGATGTGAGTACGACGGGCTTTCAACTGGAGGCAACAACTGACCGGGTTCACTAATTTAACTTCTTTTTTTTTTTTTTTACATCACCTTCAGGACATGGGTCGGGTGTTATGGAAGGGGGTTGGTACATGAAAGTTTGCTACAAAGCTACGAAAGAAAATAATAAGCAGAAAAAAAGAATGACACAATACACAAGGAGGAATGAAGAACAAGATCGAGACGAAATGCACTAGTATTAATCTCTACTCTTTGTGTAGCATAACGACAGGCATGATTTGGAAGGCAAGAACTACTGTAAATAAAAAGACAAAGGCGCTACAAAGTGCGCACATTGTGGTTTATATTCGGAGCACACTTTCGGTCACCAGAAAGAGATGGGGAACTTGCTGGAGGGATGTGAGACCAGGTTTGTCTTGTTAGTGCGAAACTATGTCGGCCAGCTCCGTGCAGTATTTGCGATGGCACTGACTATCCCAAACGACATTGTCTTGCTCAAACTAGTACATCATAGTGTCAGCCTGTTCTCAGGTGTGAGGGTGGGTGCAGTTGATAGAGATGACTTTTCTTGGCCAAAAAGCATTACCGCTCTTGAAGGACCATTTAAGTAAGTATACTTTTTGCTGCAAAATGTTGCAATGCTGCTCAAAAGGCTCGCCCTTACAGGGTGACAGATATTTTACTTAGAAATTCACGCTGCCCAGCAAAAGATGACGGTGAACTTCATTCAAGCGTTTTTAAACCTCCTTGACTAAGGAGCTCGGTCGCATGACAGCGCCTTTCTTTTTTTGAGGTAGGAGCAGTTTTACTTTCCAAAGTGCCTAGGGGTTGCGTTAAGCTCACTGAATATGCCGCTCAACGCATATCCGGAGGAGAGCAGCACCTCTATATTATCCACCTCTTCCTGCGAGGCACCTTTAGTGACTTGAATATTGAGAAAAGAGTTTGCTGCACTGCTAGTTAACAAAGTCAAGGCACTTCTTCGGACACGTAATGTGAAGCAGTGCAGCAACCGAATTGCTTGTGTAACACCAAGGTGATGTTGATGAGCTCCTGCAGAAAAGCACGGTCCACTGATTCGGTAAAGCCAGACTCACAAATGGGCTACAGGGTCTTTGTCAAGGGGGGGGTGACCGGGCAGTGCCTCACTGTCCTTCTCGTCCCCGTGTTCCCCCCCTGGTTTTCGTGCAGCAAGCTGACGGACGACAACCAGTGGTGGGAGCTGTTTGACCAGAACACGTCGCGCTTCTACTACTACAACGCCAGCAGCCAGCTGACCGTGTGGCACAGGCCCAAGAACTGTGACATCATCCCCCTCGCAAAGCTGCAGGTGCGTCCGGCCTCCGGTCACTACAACGGTCCGGTCGAGAGTCACCGTCCAAGCTAGCCGAAAGCGCTTTTCTTTCATATTGGCGAAAGGTCGATGCGGATGAAGGGAAAGCGTCAAGTTGGTCGCTGTCTTGCTGCACTCACTTCGCCCATGTCTGTTTTTTTGTTGTTGTTGTTGTTGTTGTCGTCGTCGGTATGTCACTAAACTAAGTTGCCCTGCTGACCACCCTGTTGCAGTTTGACTCAAGGCGCAGTGTGGGTTAAGAGGCCGCACCTCCTCGGCTCAGCACCCGGAGTTGAGAAGAGAATTCAGCCAGAGGTTGTTAGAGGATGGCAGCCCTGTTGCGGTGAAAAAAGGCGGCAGCTACTGCACTACGTGCCTGCTGGCTTTACTTGCTCAGAAGCCATAAAACCCTGGCAGGTAGCAGGAGGAAATGAGCTGACTGGGGACAGCTAACCACCCTGTAATAGCTGACTTCCTTCTAGGCTAGAAAATTGTCACGTCATCTTTATTTATCTCAACTTTCAGTTGAGGCAGGTGTGGACGTGATAGGGATGAGTTGATGACGGCTGAAGTGTAAGCGTGAACGTGTTCGCATGAGGTGGCAGCAGTCGTACATGTGCAGGGGCAATGAAATACAGCTTCCCCAAAAGTAAACACAGTTCCACCCAGTGTTCAATCCGCTGAAGCAGCAGAGCTGTGGTTCTCTTGTGTCGAAGCGAACGCCAACAGGCACCCGCCCGAAAATGGCAGCGCCGTCGCTGCGTACATGGTGCAATTCGTGCAAAGGAATTGGCTGCCTCCCCTAGCGGAAGGGAGAGGAACCTCCCCTGCGAGACCACTGCACCCTCTATTGGTATGCCTCGGAACCTGCTCCTACCCTTGTGTGACGCACGACCTACAGCAGACTTGCGAAAGGCCCGACCTAAAAGAGCTTCGCTGTTAAAAATTGGCCACACAGGGTTACCTGTCTGCGTTGCCCTGTTTACTTCCATTTAAGTGCTGCACACCATCTAAACTCCAGGGTGTTTGTGGGGGAAAAAAAAGGGCAGCTCTTACATGAGTGCAATATACGGTGCGACAACAGATGTGCAATGTAGTAGGCAGGTAATAGAGTAGTTTTGCTTCAGCGCAGACTTCTTGAAAGAAGGTAATGCAGTGGAAGTGACACTTAGTGGACCTCGTTGCTTCCTTGCTGGACCATTGCTTCTTCTAATGGCTGGACTGTTGCACTTTGGCAAGCAGCCCGTTGGTCAAGAGGAACAGGATGCTCCCGTGGCATTGTTCATACCCTTTCTCTCCCGTAGGGGCAGTTGTTATGGGAGAAGCGTGGGGAAGCTAACTGCCTGTGGTAGCAGTTGTACATGTCATAGCAGGTGTGTCATTGTAAAAGGGCGGCTAGATTATATTACAATGCAGACCACACTGAGAACTTGCCGTCTCAGCTGCCGTGCTGATTTTTTCAGCAGCCTGCCAACGGAGTTCAAGATTTGTTGTGTCTGTGGTAGTCAAGTGGTGAGAGTATTGGGTTTGAATGATTTCTTCCCACGTGCCCCGTTGTGTAGCCCCCGTATGCGAGCATTTATGTGGATTCTCGTTCGGAGCTTTGCAGTGGGAACCAGTGGACTTCGCAAAACACTGTAGAGTAAGTACGTGTCAAAAGTGCTTTGAAAAGGATGGAGAAGACGCTGAAAGGAAAGAAGTCTGCACGGTTTACAAAGCTTACGACGGAGCCCGAAATTTGGAGGGCAACTCGAATTGCAGGCCGGTCGGAGCCGAGACTTTGAGGACAGTTCAAAGGGATTCAAGGTGTGTGCTACATTGACGGCCATGGACAAGCGAAGGCACAAACGTCCCGGATTGTATATTGCGGCCTGTCGAGGTCAGATAACGGAGTGGATGGCCTCACCTCCCGTCTGTGCCTGGCTCCCTGTTGTGCATTATCGTTTTGTGCTTCTGTTTGGTTGTGTTTGGTTGTTGCGTTCTGTTCACACACCTCCCCGTTCCGCTGCGCATGCCTCCACTGCACGTGGCATGCGCGTTTGTGCGTCTGTAAACCCACTGTCGCGGTCTTTGCCCCTCACACCCCCTCCCCCGGCCGGTGACCTGCCGGGCTTGTGCGAGGACTGCTGTATAAATTGCTCGTGTGACCAGGCAAGACACACCCTCCGGTAAAGGACAGTCACTTCGGGAATGCATCAGGCACCCTTTGTCAAATATGGTAATGATGGGTATGCTGGGATGTACAAACATGCTTCAAGTGGACTAATTTCTTTCATCGGGACCCATGTTCGCGTCATATTGTATGATAAAAAAATTACTAATTGGTGCCTCTTCACCAAATGGCATTCAGCTGACCACCTGTTCTCAGCTGTGACTAACTGCAGATGTTGAGGAAACGAAATTTCAAGCATCCCCGTTTTCTGTGATAGACAGATTCATCTGACAGCTTCGGCACACCGAGTTGAACGCTGGCTTACTAGGTAGCTGTGTAGCGCAAGCTGACCGTGACTGTCGTCGACCGGAGATGTGAGGGGGGAACTGAGGGTGAGGGCTTTGGGGCTTCTTGCGGTCGCACGCTCCCTGCCGGTCACCGCGTCGTTCCCGAAAGGCGGGGCCCGTCAGTGAGCCTGGCGTGCGCGTGCGTTTTGCAGACGTTGAAGGAAAGCACAGAGCTGGAAGAGCAGGTGTTGAGGGCGCCCGTTAGGAAAGAGTCCGTCGGCACGCAGACGAGAGTAAGTGGCCCTCCTCCTCCCTCTTATCGCACGCTTGTCACCAGGGTGCCTCGATGGAGGCTTCGAGGGGGCCGTAGTCCGTGCGGGGTTCGGATCGAGGGAAATTTTTTATTCCAATAGCAAGGAATCAAATGTTGCGCACTGTATTGGAAGTGAGTTGCACTCGCTGCTTGAGGGTTCACTTTCAGGTTCATGAAGCGCGTGCAATGTACGTGAACTGGGTTCCTTGCATCCAGTTATATGGGGTTTGTTCATTTGGTGGTAAATGTCGGCACGGTTCGTGAAACCCGAAGCCCAGAATCCGTCGAGGCACCCTGCCAAACAATGCACAGAAATTGCTGGCCTGCGCAAACAGTGTGCTTTATCTTTGTTTTTTTTCTCCTCTTTTGTTGTTTCTTCTTGGTTACCCTTGCATGCAGTATGGGACTGAGTTTTTTGTGTTGCCTGCTGCTGTGGATTTTTTTTTTTTTTTGTTTTTGCGGGACAACCAGCTGCTCTGAGAGTCTGGTATTCCGGGTCATAGCTTAACCATTGCAGGGTGCGGACACCAGTGGTCCCAGCTGATTTTAATGTGCCGGCGGAATAGGACACCTGGTTCTTAAAAGGCATTGCCTCTGGCAAGGGAGGTATGCTCAACATTCTACGTACTGTGGGCGGTGACTGGTGGGCAGATGCACTGGTAGGCAAAGGCACTGGTAGGCGGGTGCAGCCTACCGAGCTCTGCTGCGTTTCGCAAGTGCGCAACTCAATTTTTCCAGGGAGCGATACGTGTGGCATCGAATTGTAGAGCCTTGAGAAGTTTGCCCTCGGAATTTAACTCTTCAGAGGATAATGTGGGCTAGTTAGTGCACCAGCACTACATGTTGCAATTACAGCTTTGTCCAGTGGTTTATGCTTTGCAGTCCCCGCTTTTTTAACTGCCCTGTTTTATTGTACCTTGTAGCGTTGATGTGAACATTTCCTAAAAGGACTTCTTCCAGCAGGCTAAAAGGGATATTGTTAGCGCATAGAATATTCGGTTTCGATGTATGTTGAGCAGATGAAAATCGTGATCTTGACACTTGCGACAGGTGCAATGTTGGAAACGTGTCCTGGCAATTGGAGCAATAGTGATATCCTTGCCTGAGACAGTAGGTGTAAGTGATTGTACCAAACTAGCAAAATATGGAACATGTTAAACTGCAGTGGATGTTTGTGTACAGTATTTTTAAAGTTCTTTTCGCTGAACGTTTGGGCATTGTTGAGGAAACACTGGTGCCTGCTTTTCCCCTCGAGCAAAGTCAGCTGCCGCGCCCACGTGGTTTATCTTGTGAGGAGCTTTAAAAGCTTTATAATGCTTGAGCACCTGTCATCACAGTTTAAATTTATGTTGAACTTTTTTAGTTGATAGCTGGATTATCAACTAGAAAATTAGCTGGTTCCTCCCCCCCTCACCTCGAAGAAAAAAGAAGGGAGGGGGTTTGAAGTTTAGCTTATGCATGCCTTTAGCATGCAAGTTTAGCTTATGCACATTTAAGTAAGTGGTTGTGCTTTTGTAACTAGCTCACTAAAGAAAACAGTTAAAGTTGGCCTTGTTGTCAGCTGTGCAGGAGATAGGCGGCTGAACTGAATACGCTCATAATTTTTTTTTTCTTTTTACTGTCGCATCTAAAAGTAGTTCCGTGTGCTTAAAATCTGTAATCTTTGTACAAAAGCAAAGATATTTACATCCACGCAACTACAAATGTTAGAGTATTGTCAAATTCCAAAAGGCATTGGGTAGCGAAAAACAATGGGCAGGTAAAGAAAATAAGCAACATAGCTCACCAGTGTGCAAGGATTGCAGAGACTGTAATGAGCCATGTGGTGGTCATACCCACAGAAGGGGGGCAGGATTGGCTAAGAACATTGTATTATTTCGTGCCGCAAAAGTGGGTCGGAAATGTGGAACCGAACGGAATGGTGAGTGAGGAAACGATTTCAGGAAATAGAATTTTCAGGTCGCAGCTTTGTTCTGCAGACTTGCGCACCGTCATCTTTTGATGTGCCCAGTGGGGGGGATTGGCTGACTGCGGTGCCAATTCTCCTCGCAGCTGGGCTCCTCTCTCTGACAGTTGTTTGTGCAATGATGGTGGGGGGTACAGGTACGGGAGGAACCGACGACATGCACCGTCTCCACCCAGACCAGCCCTGCGCCATCGCCACGGCAACACCGCAAGGTGCGTACTGCTCTTATTGGCCGCTTCGTTGCATAGAGGAGTGTCTGGCAGCTTTATTGGAAAACCCGCTTGCTAGAAGCTCTTGGTGTGCTTTTGGCCGTGACAGCTCTTGGCTGTCACTTTTTCTTGTCAGCTGCACGTACCGTTTTTGCAATCCCGTATGAAGCATTTGTCGCTAGTTTTTTCGTTGCACTGAAATGTGAAATCTCGCTAGGGCGAGTGTTCGTCTACAACGGCACACATTCACCTCGGTTTAGTGTTTCGTAGCTTGTGTTGAGTGTTACTTACCTCGAACGCCTGCCAAGAACATGTTGAAACGACTACAACAAGCACTGCGGCAAGCGCAAATGTTTGGCCGACTCCATTGGCGGAGTCGGCCAAGCTGTGGCAAGCAGCCGAGCGGTTACGATAGCCACACTGTGACGAGGGGCTGAAAAGATCCGAACACTTTTCTCTCGCAGTGGAGGTTACTGTCGTAAACGGTCTCATGGCTGCTGTTTTCAGATGGTTTCGCGACTTTATTTGAATTATTAAAAAAAAAAGTTGTTTTGAAATGTGTGTCCACACTCAAGAGTATATCTTACGCCATGCCTCTCACAGACTTGCAGTAATTATGTGAATGAATAAATTATCTCGTACTCTGCAAGTCATCACTTCACCTGCTTGTGTCTTTGTTATCTACCGTAGTCCACTTAATGCTTGCCAACTTACCTCCATAAAAGCTTTTGTCAAACACGTGGCCCTCCTTTTGTACCTGATTATTTGTGCGTTGCGAAGTTCATGTCACCGAAGGAATTTTTCACACCGTTGCTAAATTTGTGAGAGGGTTCTTTACTGCTTGCCTATTTGTGTGCATATACAATAGGTTGTACGATACGATAGGCCTTATAAGTTACGGGTGACGTAATATGAAGACCGGGGGACCCTTTTGAGTTATCCCGCCGTGTATATTCCATGGGTAGTCTGACGATTTCCTGTGCCATAGAAGTACATGAAAAAAGCTAATGCCGGATTGTCCGTAGGGAGTATGGGACTGATAATCAAAGATCTCCGATATGACATGCCTGTTTGCAGCTGGCCGAGTGTTCCCCTCGGTTCTTGCGTCTCTGAGCTTATTTTTCGAGGTGTCCGCACTGATCAGAGTGACTCCGTGTGTACCAGTTGCAGAACTACCCATAGGCCCACTGTATCAAGAACCGGTCCGCAATTGGCCCCCCTGTGCTGGGGGATAACAGGGGCGAACAAGCGCAGGGCAAGTTGACTAGCCTGCCATCTGTCGGCAGAAAGTTGAAGTGGTGCTCGAGCGCTTGCGGCTGCTGCCGTAAGTAATAAAGGAAACACCGTGGAAACATAGTAAATATTGTGTAACTTTGAAAAGGAACTTTTGTTTTATCAAGTTGCGTTATTAAGTAAATGTTTTGCGCTGTTCAGTTTTTGACCCCTGGGTTCCATGCCAATCAATAGCTTCTGAAGCAAGTCTCGCAACTGGTGTGCTATGCCGGAGAACCCTGCCCGCTGACGATGTCGTCGTGTGTGGACGCAGAAGGCCCCCTCGTCGTCATCCTCGGCGCTGGGCTGTGGGGCGCAGCTGCCCCTGCACCATTACATCCTGGAGCAGGCCAAGCTGCTGGGCTACCGGCTGGACCTGTTCGAGGACGGCTCGTCGTCGTCCGCCTCGTCGGCCGCCGGCGACTGGGGCCACGACAACGACGACGAGGAGGACTTTGCCGACGACGAGGCCATGAGTGCCCCTTCCTCCCCCTCCTCCTCCCAGGAGGATGAGGGGGAGGGCGAGGAGGAGGAGGAAGTGGACGGGCGGAGGGGAGGCCCCCACCACCACCACCGCCATCACGGAGGGGGCACCACAGGTCGCTTCTCGGGTGAGCCTGAGCGAGGGGACGTGAATGGCAAGTGAAGGGGGGGGGGGGGGGGGAGTTGGGCGAGCTGACTGACAGGCGTTTGTGGCAGCTACCGGTACAAAACGTACACAGGCAGATTTGCCATTCAAAACTCCTGGTTGTGCCTGTACATCACATGGGGTACGGACGATACTTGCACCTGATGAAGGTGAAGTGGAAGCTGTGTTTGTGAAATGCCGCTGTGACAGGAGGAACACTCAGTAAGGGGTGCGCGGTTGTTAAAGGAAGCAGGCACAAAGACAAGTATAGTTACAATATTGTGACGGGGCAACCCCTGTTAGCGATATGCATACAGTCAGTGCTATGCCGCTTGTAGAAGACAATGAGAAGGAAATCCGGCTTTGAATTTTAACTGCTGGTTAGCTCAATCCCTCCAAACTTGTCCTGCCGTGTGAATGTGAGCCCTCTCAGTCACAGCACGTATCTGCTGCGTCACAGGAAGGTATCGCGTGATCAGCGAATGCACAGTGGCGTGCACTGCTCTGCCGTTATATCGCGTGCTTTGCTGCCACCGAGCATGTTGTTGCAGATGGTGTTTGAACCTCCTGCAGAAATGTCGCGTGGTTTGGATGAGCCACAAACAGCGGGAGTGAGATGAGGCTCTAGCAGCACATCGCCCCCATCCTCACACTTTTGCCAGACTCCACTTCTCCATTTTTCTTTCTGCTGGAGTGGCTCGTTCACTCGCTTGGTTACGTGCACACCGCTGCCTTCGCCGCTGCGAAACCCCTGTACTGGGCGCCAAAGTGCTGCAAATTAAAAACACAGGAGCACAAGACTAGAGCGCACAAGCAGAGTTGTTTGTGCACTCTCGTCTTGCATTGCCGTCTTTTTTCGTCCACATCTGTTTTTGAACGTTTAGGCGCTTTCCCACCCCACTTCCTCCACATTTGCGACCAGTCAACAAACCAGCCCTCCCGCAGTGGCAGCAGTCACCATGATCACGCCAGCGTTGGGTGATTGTCCTGTGTCATTATAAAAGCAACCATAGACAAATTGTATGAGGACCATTAAACAGTCGGCAAGAACTGTAGAGGACAGGATTGAAATTGGAACCATCATGGTGACACAGAGTGTCGAAGCACGGTTCGCCGTGTCAAGATTTCAGCTCACGTTCAAAGATCCTGATGTGGTCTATACGTATTTACTGTAGTCCTCTACTTGAGCACACTGTGTAGCCAAGGCGCAGCTTTGGCATGTAAAGCCTGAAAAGGTTAATTTAGCATGGTCCATCTACTGGTCATGTATAATATTTTTTGAAGACTTTCTTTTGCTTGCCCAACGTCAAACATAGGGCCATGAAAAGCCACCGGAGGTGTTTTTATATGTGCTTGCAGGTGGCTATTGTTTTGGCATTTGCCACACAACTGTGGACTACTACCGTCGAAATTGCGAAAGATGGCTCATGGTAGTGGAGGCGTATCTGTTGCATTTAGTCATCTGTTTATCGCCTTCTTCAGCGTATTTTACAAGTTGAAGTTTGAAATCACAGTGTAAAATGGTCTTGCGCTTGTTTGCATCCAAAAGCTGGCAATACAACAGACTCCACTAGTAGCACAGGTACTTTGAAACCACTTACCAAATGGTAGACGAAATGGCACTGACAGGTCGCTGTGGAAAATGGAAGACAGGTGCAGTGGAATTGTGTTGTGCAGCAATAATGGTAATAATGTGCAGTGAATAGCTTAAATTAGCTGGTGCCATCTTGTAGCCCTTTGTGGAACTCTGCCCTTGGCGACGGGCGAGAGTTTATACCTAGTTTAGGGGCGTTTGTAATTGTAACTTCAAACTTTGCTTCTCAAAGCTAGGGGCGTGTGTTATACAGAAGGGCAGCTTATACAGAAGCAAATATGGTGTAATGTTTGTACACAGGTGTGCTTACGCAGATGTATTGTAAGGTGAAATTAGACTAGGGGAATGGTATCTCCAAGGGATGCTTCTTTACTAAGCCTGTGGGGAACTCGGCAACGGGGGAACGGACTGAACCGCCCGCAATGATGATAATGTGCAAATGATCATTATGATGGGTATGTATGGGTGAGAGCTCAGTCCCACTATGGCAGATGACAGTCTGTAAGAATCCTGTGATGCAACACACCAATAAACGCTGACACTTTCTCTCTACTTTCGTGTTAAAGTATATACTCTTGTATCTGCAGAGATGTAGGAGCCATCTTTTTAAAGAATCACAGCTTTGGCAGGAACAACTAGTGTTTCTGGTTTCTTTCTTTTTTTATTTTCTCCTTCTGTAAACGCACATGCAGCGAGCTGCCTAGTGACGGTTCAGAGTTGGATGAAAGTGAGGGGCAAAATCTCGGACTTGGTTTAACGTTAAAGATGTGCATTTACACGTTGGAGCAGGTGACTGTAGATGTGCAAGTGTTGGTCCGCGTCTCACGCCTCGCCCCCCTTTCGCCACAGTTCTCCGTTGTAGGTGCATGTGCCCTAAGTGCCGCGTGCTGTGTGTGCAGCCGAGAGCGACAACGGCAGCTGGACATCGGGCTCCCCGATCGGCCACCCTGGGGGCACGCAGCACGCTTCGCTGCGTCGCGTCGGCCACATGCGGCCGGAGGGCGGAGGGAGCCTTCTCGAGAAGTCGCAGGTACGGGGGGACAGTCTAGCCGCCTTTGGGAGTCGCTTGACAGCGAAAGCTTTACTACGCCATGTGTCGCAAGGTCGTTCATTGCGTCGTAATGACCTTGAGTAATGGTTAACTCCTTCAGGGGTGAGACAGCTGCGCATATTGCGCACTTTTGATACAAATCTGCTTTCCTGCGCCAGGCTGCTCCAAAAGCTTGAAAATTGCAAAAATTGCGCCAAACTGCTCCAAAACAGTCTGAGAGCCAAGGATTTTAACACTCCCGCCAGTTTCAGTGGGGAAAAATGCTTACTGACGGCATAATTTTCCAGCACCCCCAAGGTGATCCTGATTGTAAAGATAAAAAACCCGCATAAAATTGTCCCCAAGATAGTTTTTTCGAAGGTCACCATGTCGGGTTGCACATGTTATATTCTGTGTCTTTTTTTTACGTTTTCCCGTGGAAAACAATTGTAAAGTTCTTTAGAAAAAATACGTATGTGTACTCGGGCAACAAACTACTTGTGAAAATTGATGAAAAGACGGCAATTTTCGGAGCGCCGTATCTCCAGAACGGCAATACTGGGCGCCGCCATCTTGATGTGGTGAATATTGGAAAACATGGCCGTCGGGCGAAGCAGTTGCTCGTGGTTCAGGCAGAGTGCTCTTCACCGATTTCTACTGTGGTTTTGGTAATGGGGGTGGCGGGGTTTTCATTTAGTCGTTTGATCTGGTGAGGAAAGTTGCGTGACTCGCAGAACGGGAGTTCATCAAAAACAACGTGGGGCCCGTGATTTCACCGTGTTTCGGCCTCGAGTGAGAGGCGCGGTGCGTGAAGTGAAATTTCGGACTCATTGCGGTGTTATAATAAAACGCTAAGTTATTGCTGCCCTTGACAGCAAGCTTGCGAATGGCGGAAATGAGACGATCGACACTGCAGAATTGGCGGCGCAGGCTACATCGCCGCAAAATGTTCAAGCAGTGGCCGATAGCGGGACGGGCTATTATTGCACGCTAGTAATAATTGTTTATCTATCTGAAGTGAAATTTAATGCCAAGAGGGAGGTGGCTAAACATACCAACGTTATTCAAATTGTGATCGTAGTCAATGCGCACCTTGGGGATTCAAATGGGAGGGCTGGTGGGGTGCGAAGATTGTCACCTTGCTTTGCGCAACTTTTGCCATGCCTCTACAATTGTGTGTAAAGCCGAGTCTGGGATAACAAAAATAATAATTTCAGCATTCACATGATAATGAAAATGCCTTACGATTGCTTAGTTTTTCGATTCAATGTTTTCAACGGCACTCCATGCTATCTATGCATAGAGCCTAAGAATTTATAAATGGCTTGTAAAAAGGTAGCGCAGTTCGTGCCTTGTGATACTGTAGTAGAAAATACTTCATTGAAAGGCTGTTTCAGTGTTATGTACGTTCAAAACCCCATTAAAAAGTGCACCACCCCCCCTTCCCCCACCCCCCGAGTTGCCAAAAATTTGATTTTAAGGGGGCAGACTGGTCTTAGAGCTATTTTTTTTATTTACCAACCAATTTTAATGAAACTGCACTGAGTTATAGAGTTTTTTGTGCTCATTTCAAATCTGCCATTACATCTTTTGTAAGTTGATTATATTTTGAGTTAAATAATGATTAATTGCCATTATTTTGGGTCACAGTTACAAAATAACCACTCCATACAGAATCGCAATTACCACGTGGCTAGGCAGACAAATGACTAATGAATACAACATAGGAAGTACTTTTTTGATTCAGCTATTTTTGGTCGTTTTTCAACACAGGGAACTTCACTTCTCCCGTGCTCTGCCAGAAATCGCTCACAGGTGGTGCCAATTGAACACAATATTAATTTTCCAAAGCCTCTATTTGAAAAATTTGTTTCCAACATTGTATTCTCCACACATTTCGGTATCAGAAGAAAAAGGAATTAAAGTTGTACCTGCTCTGGGTGCCAAGATATCTGAGGATGAAATGCTAGGTTTGCATTGCAAGAAAAGTGCCGTTTCACCCTCGAATTCTGCAATTACTGAGCTGTAGAGTGCACTTTAAAATGCGATTATAATATAATAACAACAAAATATGGTGCCCTTTGATGAGGAAATTTACAGACTGATAGAAAAATGGCTGTGGAGGCTGAAAATGCCATTTTCCCGAAAACGCTTTTTTTGACCATTTTTCGGCCCCAAAGACCCAACTGCCCCCTTAAGGCTCCTAAGGTGACGTAATAAATGTCGTCATTCTGCTCCAAATCAAGGTTCTTCTGCTCCAAAATCGAGATTTCGCTGCTCCAAAAACTGCTCCCAAATCTGAATCAGCTGTCTCACCCCTGCTCCTTTGTTACGGCGGGAAAATGGCCAATTTTAAGCACTTCCACAAAAACTTTTTTCCTCTTGAACTGCTGGATAAATTTAGCATTGCTTTGCATGAAATTGTAGCTTATAGATTGCTCTTTCAAACACATAACAGTGGTTTTGTGAAAGGTACAATTGTTTACAGTTTATTGGCGAATGAAACAGAAACAAATGCACAATGAAGTATACACACAATGTATATAGGCAATTGTACTAAGCCTAATAATCATTATAGGAGTTCTAAGACATACAAGTTCTACATTCCTAAGCTATGATTCAATACAGTTAAACCTCGATGTAACGAACTTCAATGAAACGAAACCTTTGGTGTAACAAACCACGGAATTTTCATAACTTCAAGTGTATGCACACCATGTGTTTTCACCAAAGTGTAACAAAGTTCCGTTTGCTGAAATTTCGATGTAACGAAGTTTCATGGAGAATTAGGTATGAAATTTTAGTTGTAGAAGTAGATTCTGGGAGATGCAAGCACCGAAACGGGATGTCAATAAAACACAAACAGCAACGTGGGCTGGGCTGCCCAATGCCGCAGATGAAGCTAGCCACGGAGTCCGTGAGCGAGCTCCTCGCCTACAAACTGCGTATGGCGCCACCGCCGCCGCATGCGGCTGCTTTGCCCTTCATTCGAGTTCGCTTATGCTTGTTGGGTTGCATCGTTCCAGCAAGCGCTTGTGGGTCTTTGTGAGCCTTGCGCGTGCGTTTTTTCACGCCCGTGTCTGCGATTGCGCGCCAGCGGCGGCTTCTGCCTCAGCCTGAAAGCGACTCGCGCTGTGCATGTCAGTGGGAGTAGCCTGACCAGTTTTGCCAATGGGGAGGTGCCCACCCTATGGCGGGAGCTTCGAAGCGCTCGGGGATGCCGGCTGGCCCCACCTGAGACGATTAGGCTTAGCACCGGGGAGGATATTTAATAGGCGTTTTCGTAAGCGGCGCATATGACGTTGTGCAGTGAAAATTCCGCCCACGTTATTAGCTTTTTTTCTCGAATGCCCCTCTCATTTGCTCCTCGAGTTGAGTTTCAGCGAGCGGTTAGAAGCTGTCGCTGGAGCTACCCGCATATTGTGCAAGTGGTCTCTGCGGCTGCATCAGCGCACCTGTGGCTTGCGGGGCGTGTTGATGCAGGTGCTGGAGATAGAACGGGTTCTCTTGTGCATGGCAAATCTTAATACAGAGTTGTGGCTCTAAATACATGGCAGTGACCCCAGAAAGGGCTAACCTGAAGTGCGCCTTTACCACTCGTTCTAAAGGATCTGTAGGTGCGGCAGCTGGTGGCAGAACCGGCGTGGCAGCGTTGCCTCAATATTTGGGGAGGAAAATGTGTTTCGCAGCGATCTAGGTAACAAAAGGGGCTTTTTCGGGGGGAACTAGCAAACGGGTTGTCCCTTGCTACTAACCTCTCCAAAGAGTTGTGTTTGTGTGAGTGGTATATGTTGCCTCGGTGTGTCTGGTGTCCCAGCTGCTTTCATCTTTGTGCCATCCTCACCACCAGTAGGAGACTGGAGACCCGCTGTCCTTTTGTGGGCGTGGAAATGTAAGTGTCATCCCCCCTCTCTCCCTGTGCAGTCTTTCCAGGTGGGCAGTGGTGGTGGGGGCTCGCGGGAGGCCTCTCCAGGCGGTGGGGGTAGCGGCGGAGGCGTGACCGGCCTGCGGCCGCTGTCGGCGGACCGCAACAAGCCGCCCTCGGAGAGCGACATCGTGCAGTACGCGCAAGACAACCTGAATCGGCACAAGCGGGGCCTGTTCCGGCGCAAGTTCTCCCTCCGGGACATGCTCTCCTGGTCCAAGGACCCCATCCGGCAGCCCATGATCATGACCACCGACAAGTCGCTCAAGCACGACGCCTGCCACCTCTTCAAGCTCATTCAGGTGTCTGCGCTGGCCGCCTCCCTTCTTAGAAGTGCACGCTTGTGACGTTGCTACTACTGCTACACCCCCTGGCAGACATAGTGTTTCTCCTCTTCTTACACGGCTGTTCTGGAGTATTGAACGATAAAGTTTAAATTATGGTAGAGGCAGCAGATCTCCCTTCAAAATTTTGATGTGTGCAGCTTACCTCGTGTCGTTTGCAGCCACGAAGTAGCAGGGTAAGGCCAGAGAAGTAAAAGAGGTTCCTTATTTTTAACGGGAGGGTGTAATGCAATCTAAAAAACCTCAGTCAGAAAGCTTGCTTGTTCCGGTATGGTCACTCTAACACTGTGTTTCCTGTAAGATCTGTTCATAGCTAGGCTGCGGCATTTATGCGGCAGCGTCAGTCAGTGTGAAGATTGAATTCCTAGTTTGCAAAAGGGCAGACCCGAAGTGGGCATGGGAAAAGGAAGCCGTTTGTTGTGTGCGTAATTGTGAAAGAGCGCTGACACCTTGCTTGTGGGTCGCTTGCTCTTTCACCCCCACGATCAGGCCTACATGGGGGACCGCAAGTGGAAGGCCTCGCCCGAGCAGGTGTCGGTGGAGATTGCCACCCGTGGCTGGAGCCAGGCGGCCCTGCGGGACGAGCTGTACATGCAGATCTGCCGCCAGACGACGGACAATCCCCGCGCCGAGAGCCTGCTGCGCGGATGGGAGCTCATGGCCGTCTGCCTGGGCATCTTCCCCCCGTCGGCCACCTTCCGGCCGTACCTCGAGAGCTACGTGCAGCGGCACCGGTGAGAAGAGGGCCGATCCAGAAACTCCCTGTAAAGGGCGCTCTGCCGCAGTAAGATGTGTGGTGAGGGAAAGCCAACATCAAAAAGGAGGCCACTTCTTTAAAACACAATGTTGGGCAAGTTGGTGCGTAATGGTTGCGAAATTACACCGTGGCTGAGGCAACAACAAGAAAAGGACGATAAGACAAGCACTCACTCGCAACTGGTTTTATTTGAAGCATTGTCTTGTGTAAATACATGTCTAATCTCTGGGAGCATGCACAATGGGGGAGAGACAGTAAGAAAGCTGCCATCAAAGTGAAGCTTCCAAAAAACCGAATTCACTGGCCCGCAGAAGCAGAGATGTGTTGCTGACACACTGGTCCCCTTTTTAAAGGGACACTGAAGTGAATTTGTCAAGCTCCCGTTTTTGCTTGCACTGCGTAGACTGGCTCAAATTAGCACACTTTTCATCGCTTATCCGGTTGACAAATCGGTAATTATTTTACAAAGCGCGAAAGAAGAAAAACTACTATGCGCGGTTTGCGGCGGCCGCACCAACTAAGGCTGTGACGTTGGGAGGAGGGGCGCCGTGATTGGACGATGCCCAAGGTTAGCAATCAAACAAGTTTCGGTTTCAGTTTCGGTTCTGTAAAACATAACCAATGGCGTTGTTGGATGGGCATTCTCAATATCTCAGTAATCGTCGTACCGCGCTTCTGCCATGTTGTCGGCTGTAAAATGCACAAGATAAGCCTCCCAGGACGGCTTGTAGTCGTAGCATTCACTAGCCGAGACCTACGCAGTGCATGAACGCCCTCCGCGTACCCGCAGACGCCCAAATGTCATGCGCTTTTCCCCCATATTTGGAGCTTGCCTCCCTCATGCCTGTATCGTAAAAAGCGTGTTCGCACCAGGCCAAGGGTCTGTTCATTCTGGCCTGTGCCCACTGCCTGCAAGCAGTCGGTGCTTATGGCAACAGCACGCCAACGAGAACTCGCTAGCGCGCCAGTGCCAGCCTGCGCGCGTTTTGTGAACTAGTTCGTGTAGCCATGAACGTTGCGGCCCAAAAAAAGGTGAACTCAATATAGAAAACATCGGCGGAAAACAAAAAAGTTAAGTTACAAAAAAAAAGCACGTACCCGCGGGGATTCGAACTCGTGACTTGCAAAACACTTGCGGGGACATACCCAGCACCCCAGACCACAGAGCCACGAAGCGGGGTGCGAAGGCCGTGCTAATATAGGGTATATATTGTACAACCGGTTTACACTTTTATTTAGTTTTGGCATTTCAAGCAGATTAGGTGACTATTTGTTGTACTGCGCTCGTGCAGTAAGCGTCGCCCGAGTTTCCACAGTAGCTCACGTCTAGCAATTGCATTTCGTAGACGGAAAAAGCGTTCGCAGATGCGTAGTTGTTCGCCCAGCGCAAAAAAGTGCTTCCCGCACCCTAGTTTTACGCTGTACGGTAAAAATATCAGTTGATTTTATTTCCTTAGTACCTATATTGACTTCGCTGACTCTTCTCCCGCCTTCAAGAGGCCTTATATTTTCCTACTGGCGTACCAGTCAGCGAAGCGTCGCATGTGCGCTTGTGCAGCGCTTATGTGAAGTGGCCTTGACTTGGAGCTAGATACAGTGTACAAACAAACCAAGTAAAGAAAGGCACATTCTTCCATTCACAAACGTGTCCTGGCTTCGTTTCAACTAAGCGAACGAATTGTGACCAAGCAATTTTTTTTAACCTCCTTGATTGCGACGACCCGCCGGCGGCCGGCGGACGAAACGCTGGGCCGACTGACTCTGTCTGAAGGCCGGGGAGCCGTGCAGTTGCGCAGCCAATTGCCGCCTCATCCCCTCCTGACGTCACACGAAAACGCCACAGAAAATGGGCGAGCGTAAAGAGAGGAGGACAGCATTTTCGAATTAGTTTTTCTACTAAATAAAATCGCGTAAACGCGCCTAGAGTGGTCGAAACATGGCCTGGGGACTCCGGACTACAATTTGCGCTAGTAATCCTGCAATGTTTACATATCACTTCAGTGTCCCTTTAATACAAAAAGCTTCTAATAGCTCTGTGGTTCTGTAGTCGAGGAACACAGTGGCCAACCCCTGAACTTCCTTGAAAGGGTGCTTTACCTCATTGAGGTGCGCCGCGAGGGAAAGCCAACTGAGAGGTGATGACAATTGCGCTGTGATGGGCGCACGCAGGGAGGACGTGTCGGTGGGGGCGTATGCGGGTGCGTGCGCCCAGCGGCTGGAGCGGGGCGCCCAGAGCGGGGCCAAGCGGGGCCTGCGGCGGCCCACGGCGGAGGAGGTGGCGCAGTCGCGGGCGCACCTCTTCCGGCCCTCCATGTTCGGCAGCCGCCTGGAGGAGGTGATGGCGCTGCAGCGCGACCGCTTCCCCGACCGCTGCCTGCCCTGGGTGCAGACCACCCTGTCCGAGGCCGTGCTGCGGCTGCACGGGGCGCAGACCGAGGGCATCTTCCGCGTGCCGGGAGACATTGACGAGGTGGGTGCTGCACTTCCGACGCTGCAAAGCCCTGGGCCTACTCCATTATCAGTCCCGGACCGTCCGACAGAGAGTTTCGTGCTAATGTGCGCACCGTAGTGGGCATCCTCACGGGCACCATAATGGGCATTGCCATGGCAGCAAGTGGTATTCCTTGCCTACTTGACTTGGCCAGCCACATCGTTTCTTTTCTCTCTTGAAGCTGCAATTGGCAAAAGGTTAAAATTTTTTCTTGGTTCATCTGTATTGGAGCTTCTAAATCACCCCCGACGAATAAATCCTTTTGGAGCTCCATGTTTATTATAATTAATTGAATGATTGATTGATTGTAGGGCTTAACGCGCCGGCGCAGCGCAGGCGATGAGGCACGCTGTAGTGGAGTGCTCTGGATTGATTTTGACCACCTGGGGATCTTTATCGTGCGCCGAAATCTCGTACACACGGGCGTTTTCGCTTTTCGCCTCCATCAGAAAAGCGGCCGCCGTGGCCGGGAATCGAACTCGCATCCTCATGCTCAGTAGCACAACGCCTTAGCCACTGAGTTACCGCAGTGGGTATTTTTGTTATGATTAAGCCGGAGTTCTTAAATATGCACCAGTTGTGAAACTCAGTACGAACCCACCTCCCCCCCCCCCCCCCCCCCCTGTTTCGTTGAAACTGAGGCGACAAAAACTGAAGGAGACAAAAACTGAACTTTTGCCAAACATTTGCTTTCGTACCAACAAAACTTGATAAAATACAGCTTGCTTTTCAAATTAGGGAACGCCAAATTTGGTACTGTTTGCCTATGTTTCCACAAATTTTCCTCTTATGACCGCGCAAGCACTTGAGCACTGCTACAGCTTCCTGTTGACATGTGGCGGGCTAGTCAACTTGCCCTGTTGCTTGCCCTTGTTGTCTACCCTAGCACAGCGTAAAACTCTATGCCGTGCGTGGACTTCCGTTAAATGAGGCATTCTGTTGTGTGAGCCTAAACTCAGCAGGCAGGAGTGGTTTCCTTGTCCTGCTTTTTCTGTGTCATGTTTATCGCACTCTAATTTTTAGGACGAGTACCGTATTTTCCGCTGTATAAGTCGCAGTTTTTTTCTGAAATTTTCGTAGGTGTGCCTTATGCACAAGTGCAACTTACGTATGGAATAAATCCGGTGCATGGCAGCGGCGCGTGGTCCGCGCTCAAAAAGGTGCCTGTGTGCTGCGTGATGTCAGCGCTCGTTAAGAGACACAGCTCTTTGGTCCAAATGAAGGAATTATTTGTCAGCGAGTCGGAGAAAAAAGGCTTCGATGGCTTTGCCTAAACGCCGTCTGGAAGTACATGCCGTCCGTGTGTATCAATAAACCATTTTTGAGAAGTCAGTTCTGTCTATACTTTGGACGGTAGATGCACTAGACTTTGGACAGTAGATGCACGTGTCTAGCACTGCTTACTGGGGGATGTGTACAGGGGCAGCGGCCGCTGCAACCATGTAATTTCGCCGCACTTTCTGACTGATCCGCTAGGAGTTTACCCGATTACCAAATGCATTTTTTCCGCTGGTGCGTCTTGCACACTGGTACGACTTGTATACGTTTTGTTTTAGAAAAACTGTCGTTTTGAAGGGTTGCGAATTATAGACCGGAAAATACGGTATTATTACGGGCATGCCTGTAAGGCCACTGGCCCGAGTGGTGGGTGAGAACCCCCGACCTTCCTCCGCCTGCTCCTCCCCCCACGGTGCAGGTGAATGCGCTGAAGGTGCGCCTGGACGAGTGGCAGGGGGTGGAGTGCCCCTCGTCGCCCCCCGGCGTGGCGGGGGACCCGCACGTGCCGGCCTCGCTGCTGAAGCTGTGGTACCGGGAGCTGCACGAGCCCCTGATCCCGGCTGCCCTGTACCAGGAGTGCGTCGACTGCTGCGGGGACCCCCAGGCCGCCCTGGCCCTGGTGCGCCGCATGCCCGAGCTGCACCAGCGCGTGCTCGCCTACCTCGTGCGCTTCCTGCAGGTATGGGGATGCCTCCTTTTCCCTTTCCTCCTCCTTTTGACAGAGCGGAGGCTTTTTTTTCTCGGTGGGGCCAATGGCGCCCCGTCAAAAACATTCATGCATTTCCCCATAGACCGGTTGGTTGACCGAAAAGGTCTCTGGACAGACGGTGCATGCGTGAAACCATTGGGCTTCCATTGTGTTAGAACGGTTACTTGAACATCGCACAAAAAGGAACGGTTCTAGGTAAGACAATAAATACACGCAACGATCATAAAGAAGGATTTATAACCACGTTTCAGAATACAATCAAGTTGTTCATAGATACATTTACTTATTGTGCGAAAAATCATTGCCTGGGTTCGTTTTTCGCTTGCGATTTGGGTCTTTGAAGCTATGGCGATCGATTGGGCACACTTTCAGCGAAGGTTTTGACACACTTTTGATGTGAGAAGGCTTTCGCATTACTCTTGCACCTGGAGCGTGGCAAAAATTGGCTGCCTTGAAGCCACTACAATGAATTCCCTATACCCTCATACATTTTGTTCGTACATTAGTAAATACATTTTGTAAATACATTTTGAGCATCTTATTTCGACACTGAAATACAGATGCTCAAAAGTGTGTCTGAGATACTATCGCGATATCCTAGCATCACGATACTGCCCAGCTGTGGTATGTGTCATGCTTTTTCTGCGCATTGGCCTATTTCAAATTCTGCGATGAAATGCACGCATGTAGACGGTGCTAAATAGTGAACACTTGCATGAATCCTCACTGCTGCTTTGCACTTATGCAGGCACGCATGCTATGTCAGAATAATGTTCCTGGCCTTGAAAACAGCAATTCGAGAGGTCGAAACAAATACCATATAATGCGGAATATACCGTATAATGCAGAATATAGGTCGAGGCGGAATATAGGTCGGACCCCCCTTACCTTGTGGCCAAAAAATGCAAAAACAAAATAATTAAGTACCAACCATTGCTTTATTGACACTGTAACTTGTTTCGTCTCAGATTACTCATTTAAAACTGTCTGAATTATCATCGGATGACTGCTTCTGGCTCGCTGTCGCCCACACAGCAGGTCGTCCTCGGTGCAGTTAAGAGAATTGCCTATGGAGCACTTCTTAAACACTCGCAAGACCATGTCATCGTGAAGCGAGCGCAAAGCATGGGAGAGAGAGAGAGAGAGAATAACTTTATTTCTGACGAGGCTCAGTCCTAGCGAGTGTCCCTCAGGTGAGGGAGGCGCGCCAGGTAATCCTGAGCCCTAGTGGCGGTCAGGAGCTGTAGCTCAGGCGAGGAGCTCCCGGTCACCTCCAGCCAGGTACAGTCTACGCCCGTTACAACGGACCCTCTGAATCCGGAAAAAAACGTCCGCTGTAGCCGAAGTATGCAGTATCCGACGGGGGGGGGGCTAGGAGCTCTACAGTGAGTACTTTGACCGATATTGCATGCATAGTATATACACTTTGTTCTTTCTACACGCCTGCAGCACCTCTGCACAGTGTTCGCGCGAGGGCAAAGAATCGCGTAAACACCGTTTCCAAAACTTAGCACCGGCACTTCGAAAAGGCCTAGCGCATGTGGTCAAGCCTGTAAAGACGCAAGATAAGCTGAGCAAATAACGCAAGAATATAACTAGGCGCAATTATAAACCAGCTATAAAACATCAGTCGTGCCCATCAGCATTAGCTAGGCTCTTTTAAGGGGGGACGCGGCTTTCAACTTCGGAAAAATGACCAAAACATCGTTTTTTTGAAACCCACATATTCGGCTTCTATGTTTCCTATTCTGTGCGTCTGCAAAGTTTTTACGCTGAAAAGCGTCGCAAAGTGGCATAAAAAAATACTTTTGTCAGGCGCGGTGACAAACTATCAGCGCAAAAGGGCGAAAAAACGGCAATTTTCGGAGCGCTCTATCTCCGCAACGGTGCCACCGGGCGCGGCCATTTTGATATGGTTAGATCGGCCGAGCGATCGTCGTTCCCGTTCCGCTCGTCTCTTTTATCTTCGTTCATTCACAAACGCACAAACAGCAGAAAAGAAACGACGCACAAACGAAGCTAGATATAGATGCTGAAGCGCTATTGGTCCTCCGGTCGGGGCGCAGAACACCGACCCTCCTGATTGGATGTCGCGGGCGCAACGCAAGATGGCGGCCGCCTGAGCTGCGTAGCGAGCGGATTGAGTTCATTTTCGCCGCTTCGCTCAGCCGAGTTTCTGTTCAATCTGTGGTATTCAACACGGACGTTATCGCGATGGGAATGCCAGAGATAACGAGCCAGATTACGGGAAGTTGTGTGGCTCGAAAGGCGGAGGTCATCGAACGCTTCGTGGTGCGCGTGACTCTACCGTCGCCAGACCGCGGAGGGTGACGCGGTGTGCGCGCTTGCGATAGCGGTTCGTGAAGTGAACTTTTAGTCGGATTTGCGATGTTTACATGATTAGTTATTGCTGTGTTTTGACTGTGGGCTCGCTAGCCTTGAGAAAGAAACGGTCGACGCGTTAAACGCTGCGGCGCGCACGGCATAGCCGACGCGCATTGGAGCATCACATGACTGGGCAACCGGTTACGATTGAACGCCAGTAGTTGTAATTAATGCCTGCGACGTTAGTTTTAATCTTAAAAGCGACCTGACCAGCTATATCAGGTATAATCAAAGCTCGATATGTCGCGGTAAGCGTGCGCTACGATGCGCGCGAGCCATATCGCCTTTCTTGCGCAACGTTTCCCGTGCACTTGTAATTTTCATGCAAACAGGTTTGAGTTAGTAATATAGGAATAAAAATATGCTCTCTGCGTTAAAAATGTACGTTACTGTGGCAGCATTTAACAGTGATTTTTTTAGGGAAATTATTGATACCATCGCTCAGGGCATACTAGCTGTGCTGCGAGAAATATTGGATGCCTTGAATGTCAAAAGTAGTAAAAAAAAAATATGCTCTTGCATTGAAGTTGGGAGTTATGCAGAATACTCTACCAAGCTTCAAAGTAGCTCATTTTCAACCTTGTGGTATGCAAACTTTTGGCAATGAACACCTGCACTATGAGTACTAAGTTGCTGTGCCAGGCAAGATAAAACATGAAAAAAAAAGCCAAAAATGTTCAAATTTAAGTTAAAAAAATGCTTAACTTGTTGCCATGGTGATAACACTGCAAAAGGAGGTTGTCCAGTGCGATACAGCCAACCAACTAACCTACTTTGTATTGAAAGCCCATTGAAACCCATCTCCCCTCCGTTTGGTTTGCAAAGGGGGGGGGGTATGTACTCTTCACGGAGGAGCTGAAAATGATGTTTTCTGGAAAGAGAAAGGCTGAAAAGGCACTCCAATTTCAAGGCAAGGCCTTCCAGAAGCCCCATGTTCAAAAGGACATGAAAGGCTACAACCGTGACGACTTTTGATATGTGAAACCTATGTTGCAACTTCGGAAGCCGTTTTCTCAAAACAGTTTTTTTTGCCACCTGTGTCGCTTGTCCCAGGGATTTCTTCGTGACCGCTGGGTCTATTTTGATTCCGTTTCTTGCATTACATTCCTTGATGAACTGTTCAGGTCGTGACACTTTTAGTTTTCCAGATTTGTTTTTTGTGATTTTTTTATTCAAATAATCGTTCACAGTTGACATGCCTGTTGCACATTAACCTATAAAAAAATGAAAACTAAAAAACATTGTGTTGTAAAAAAAAAATTCTAAAACTGTCACGACCTCGTCCATTCATTTGGGAATGCAAAGCACTTCGAACAAGTTTTCTATCGTGTTTTATAAGCCGCTCAAGCTCGGTACAAGCGGAACAGAAAGAAAATTTCATACATAAAAAAGTTATCAAAATATTAACTTCAAATTTTTATGGTGTTATCACAGAAGCATTTCCAGTTGCTGTGCCAATTTTCATCAAAATCCACAAAGAAATAAAAAAGTTGATTTTGAAAGCCACGTCCCCCCTTAAATCCCCTCACGACGAGGCAGGTTTTCCCGAAACCGTTCGTCAAACAAATCGGATCGCTGCCTGATGTTCCCTCAAGGCAGATTCCACATTTTTAGCGATTTTATTCTGGTCATTGAAACAGATGTAATGAAATAATCTGATGACGGTCAGCTGTAAAATCGAAAGTTAGACCAGTTGGACTGCGCACGGTTACCGGCAGATTGCACACAATGGATGGGGAACAACCCCTACTTGAGGCATTTCTTACCTTTTTCACCGAACGGAACGGGAACGATGCATGCCTGGGAATAATAAAAGCCTAACTTCACTGAACCCGAGTTTTTTATTACATAAAAAAACTGACGAGGGCAGACTCGCCTCCGAGTGCACCACTTCGAGTATTCGATTGCCCTGTTTTCAATCTCAGCGGAGTCGCGTTTATCGGCAGCGGCCTTGTTCTTGATGGTACAGCGGACACTGTGCTTAGAAAGGCCTGTACTTCTGGCGATGTCAGCCTGTTTTTCGTCGTGTTCAACAGCGTTAATTACGCTTAATTTATCCGACAGTGAAATCAGCTACCCTGCCGCTCATGCCGCTGGTCGCACAAAAAAAAAAGCCACTGGCTTGGCTTGGCTGCGCCAACGACCCGGCTGCCAGCAATGTTGCCAGACATAATAGTTTTCTTGCCAAAATAAACGAAAAAGCACACCGGGCGCCGGCCCCGCGGAAGTCCGCTATAAACGTTCAGTCGAAACAATTTTCGCCTAAAATGTAGTCTGTTGTAGCCGATAGTCTGCTCTAGCCGGGTCCGTTGTGAGCGGAGTGGACTCCATTTAAAATGCATGGGTACCAGACAAACCAACAGAAATGGTCTGTTGTAACCGAAAGTCCGTTGTTGCCGGATCCGCAGTAACGAGCGTAGACTGTAGTGGGAGAGTTGGGTAAACGGAGCGGGGGTAAAGAGGGGCATTCCCAAATGGCGTGTGGCGTGGTATCTCGAGCGCCACATGCCGGGCAGTTTGGGCGGGGATATAATGTGGGATAGATGTGGTGGAGGACGTGTCTGGTGGGGAGGGAATGGGTCTGTAATTGTCGCCATAATCTGTCCAAGGGTGAAGGAAGAGACGTGTGAGGGGGCGGTAGTTCTAGCCGCTCTAGGCGGTAATGTGTGGTAATGTCGCTAAAAGTAAGCAGGGGTTCGCGAGCGTTTCGTGCGCCGTGCTGTGAGACGTCCACGTCTGGTGCTCGGTAAATGAGTCCTCGAGCGGCCAGGTGGGCCGTTTCCGCACCGCCAAAGCCCACGTGACCGGGGGTCCAGTGCAGGATTATGATTTTGTTGGGAGGAGGGCGGGATAGGAGAATTTGGCGAGCAGGGAAGGAGATGTGTCCCCGCGCGAAATTTCGTACGGCCGTCTTAGAATCGGAGAATATGTGAGATGGGGGTGGTTGGTGTGTTATGGCCAGAGCTATTGCCGCTTCCTCGGCCTCGTGGGGGTGGGCTGTGCGGATGGTGGCTGCCGCTGCTGGGATCGGTCTGTCTTCTGTGATAATAGCAGCCGCAAAAGCAGGTCGGTGTCTATATTCCGCGGCGTCTACGTAAATGGAGTCAGGAGATGGGGGGAATAGGCGTAAGTGTGCCAAGGCGCGGGCCCTTCGTCGGGCTGCGTGGTGGTTAGGATGCATGTGACGGGGAAGGGGGAGGATTTCGAGGTTTTCGCAGTGAGATAGGGGTGGGGGTGAAGGTGGGCGGGGGGGCCTGGAGCAGTGAGGTTGAGTTGTTGCAGGACGATCGAACCTGTGGGAGTTGCGGATAGACGAGCAAGTTGGCTAAGGCGGTGGGCTTCGAGGAGCTCGGGGATTGTGTTAAATGTCCCAGTTGAAAGGAGGCGGCAAAGCATGGGACACTCGTGTGCAGACCGTAGCGACAGCCAGTCTGTGCAGGCGGTCAGCAAACATCTTGGGGTATCCATTCGTAGAGACATCGCACGACGCTAGCGGACAAAATTTGCCCCTTTGTACAGCAGCACAGGTGCACAGAGCAGCGCCCATGAAGCGAGGTCTTCCGAGCGTTGCATACCGAGAGCTGCCCCTTCAGCTAACGCCGCTAGCAACACTTCTTTTGGTGATACCGAACTGGCGCAAGGCGGACACGTCATTGGTCTTGGAAAACCCCCAACTTTTCTTTTAAATGCTGCTGTGAACTGGCACCAAGTGTCTAAACTCATTTTGAGCGAGAAGAAAATAGCACGCACACATTCGCCGACAGCAAGAGAAGCAACAAAACAAAGATGGCGATGCGTCCGATTGATGGTGGTGGCGATGGTGCCTTTGGGGTTTGGATGGGCTCGATGGGCTGCCCGGTCGCCAGATGACAACTGCCAGTGACTGCAATATAGGTCGAGGGGTGACTTTTCGGCAAATTTTTCTGTAAAAAATCTCGACCTATATTCCGCATTATACGGTAATCAAAATGGAGAGATACGGTAAACTGTTCGTAATGAAGTTGTTGGGACAGAAAAGTGGCTTCGTAATAGGCAATACTTTGTTGTAAGTGGCGATGGTTTCCCCCAATACATTGCAGTTGGGACAGTAAGACACTTCGAATAAGGCAAGATTTCAAATGAACCGACTTTGTTGTAATAGGGGGTTTACTGAATGCTGGAGCTTGTTCAACGTGTCCGAAGAAATTTCATATCACGTCACCCCTTCTACAGTTTAACAGAACTCTCTCCAAGCAAACAACCAGAGTTTTTTTGTTTTTTTTTTTCTTGTTTTACTCAGAAGTGTGGTTTGGTGACGTGACCAGTGGTTTTCCTAAGACCTTACGACAACGAGCTTGTCAGGTCTGTGAAAACGCGACTCCCTTCCCTCGGCACAGGTGTTTGCGGCGCCGGAGAACGCGGCGCTGACCAAGATGGACGCCAGCAACCTTGCCATGGTGATGGCGCCAAACTGCCTGCGCTGCACGTCGGACGACCCGCGGGTCATCTTCGACAACACGCGCAAGGAGATGGCCTTCGTTCGCACCCTCATCCAGACACTGGACACGAGCTTCATGGAGGGCGTCCTATGACCCCCGACCCCCGGCCGCCCTCCCTTCTCCAAGGTGCGGCGACGTCTTGGCTAGCCGCTGGATACACACACGTAGATAGATACGCACGCAATGGTGCGGTGAAGACGAGCGGTTGGAGCGGCAAGCTCAAACCCCTGTTGTTGCTCGCTGGTGACTTTCGTTCGTTTGAAAGGTGATTCCTCGTAGGAGATGTTACGCGAGTCGGATAGGTTGGCTGAGGTCTTAATGAGCAAGTTACTACTGGTTACATTCTCTCAAACTTAGTCTTTTTGTGGCGCCTTGGAGCACCTTCAGCACCCGTGACTGCTAGTGCCACCTGCCGGTGGCCATTTGCAAAAGCTGCAGGATTGGGTGAGCTGGTGTGGATGCTCTTCTAATCCTGAACTTGTTCACCATTGAAGGTGTGAAGACATCGCCGACCTATCGGAGCAGTGGCAGCTGGTGTGTTCTCTCTCGCACATCTCCTACTGCTATATAGCAGTAGCAGTGCATTTCTGAGGTGGGGGGTCTGATAATAAGTAAGCACTCCACGTTTGAAAAACGGTAGTGCAGTCTTCGAAGTGGACCCAACCCTCACGTCTACTTAGCATCACTCGTCCCCTTTCACAAGTCTGGGCCGTACCACCTTCTTAGAACAGCAGCAGGTTGATGGTGTCAGAAAAGCTAACACTGGCTCTCTAAAAGACAGCATTACGTATGCAGGCCTGAGAGCGAGGGTTTTGCTGCATGAAGAAGCAAACAGTCATGCGGCAAGCATGCAAGGGATCTGATTTATAAGAATTCAGAAACGAGGGGTTCTTGCCCGGCCCTCTCGGATTCCGTGCTTGAAATAATTTGGCCCAGCACACTTTCCACAGTTGTTTGAAGGTTTTAAATCGCAACTCCAGTGCACTCTTCACCCCTCTATGCTCTCATCGGTGATGCAGTGTTGCTTTTCTTCCTCCACTTCAGTTTGTGGCCGCAGCAAGAGAACAAGTCGGCACGCGCTAGATTTAATCAACGACCACACGTGTTCTACTCACCTGAGCCTTCCAAATGCACACTTTCATTGCCCAGGTGTTGCTTTATTTTTGGCGACCCGCCTACTTTAACAGCCCACAACTGCCCCCGTTTTGCTACCCTTGCTGAATGCTCTCCTCTGCACCCCTCGCTGCACCAGCGTGCAACGTGACGGAGAGGGGAAGTCGCTGTTCAGCTGTGGCATCGGAGATTGATTTTGAAACTCTTACCTTTTGTGCTCAGCCCAGGTATATGTGTTCACTCTTTTCTGCCCCGCCATGTGGCTTCTCTGCGGTGCGTAGCATTGTCTCGTCTTGGCTTGGCTTGTTGCCTTTATTTCAGTTGGGAGGCTGGTGCTTGGGAACGGCTTTTCTTGTGCGGTTTATTCAAGCTGAGCGTGTGCTGTAAGCGGCAAGGTGCTACGTTGGGCTAGTTGGTACACGTTCATTTTGGTGACAAAATGCGTGAAAGACGCACGGTAGAGCGAAGTTGATGACACGATGCGAGGATGGAATGGTGTGAAGCGTGCTTTTCTATCTTTGGATGCCACTTTAGCCTCAAAAAAAGATGACATCGCCTTTTTTTTTTTTTCTCAGTTTGTTTCTTTACGTCTGACCCTTTCCAAAAGCAGTCCGCTTTTAACAGATTCCAAAAAGCGTGCATGCTGCATTTTAAGACAGTTTGGTGAATCTGGTGCGTTTATGTGGTTTGAGCTTAGCCGGTGCAAACAGGTGTGCAATAGCCTGACACTAGGCCTAAATTCATGCTTTGACGGCTAAGATCGTTGTCTGGTATCCGCAGCTAAACGTACAATAAGTGTGACGTTGCTTGACAGTGCTAGGCCTAACATTAGGCCTAAGCATGGAATGTTAAACCGAATTCTATGCTTCCTGTTTTCCATTATACACATGTTACTCCAAGCGGTGAGTACCGGTTGAGGTCGTAATGACCTCAAGACCCAAGCTCAAGTTAGGCCTAAGCTTTAGGGCTAAGCTCGAGTTCCTGAGTTAGGCCTAAGCTTGAGTGAACGCCTGACAGCAGCTGCTCTTATTCTAGCAGGGGGCAGCACGTTCCCGCAATGTTGGGGGAATGTAAAGAGGAATGTAACCACTTTTGCACAGTATTCTGTTTGGCACGGCAAAGCCCTCTGTCAAATCTTCCTCTTTTTGTAGGAAGCAGTGGTAAACACCAAGTCAAGACTGGGCAGAGGAATTTTCCTGGAGGAGATAAGAATGTTATTGGTGACGAAAAGCACGCAGCACTGAAAGATCTCTTTTTAAACAGGGGGTCGGTCCGTTGGCGTCCCTTGATAAAAACTAAAAGACCCTCAGTCCACTAAAGAAGCGTAGCTTGTTATTGGTGATGAAAAGCACGCAGCACTGAAAGATCTTCTTAACAGGGGGTCGGTCCATTGGCGTCCCTAGATAAAAACTAAAAGATCCTCAAGCCACTAAAGAAGCGTAGCTTAGGGCCCGTCGTACACGGCACTCAACGCACGTTAGATAAGAATGTTAGGTGTAGCCGACAGCTACTAGCAGGACTAATAGAGCACGCCTGTCTTGTCACTGTCGCAGATAGTACATGTCGTATGAATGCTTTTGGCCGCTTAATATCTCATAGGCGAGCGCTCCAGAGGTCTTTATAGAAACCCACGTCTATCGGGATTGTGAACAATAAACGATGAACTTTATTGGCATCATGTGCAGAGTACACAATGCCGGAGGCCAGCAGAAAAAAGCTATCTCAAAGACAGCTTGACGGAGCTGCGGGCAGGTTTGAGTCAGTCGGGACATGACTTTAAAACATGGTGAAGAAAGTACAGTGTACAGATAGAAACTGATCAGCGAAGCAACAGCATGAAGCAGCAGTGCTTGGTCGTTGTCATTTCTAAGGGCTTTGCTTTGTCGTTTTCTTGCTTCAGTGTAGTTGTTTCCCAACACCTCCAAGGTGGCCCTCTTCAGTTCTTTGCAGTATATGGGCAGCAGTAGAATTTTTTTTCATGTGGCTGATGGGGCATGTGCAATCTCCAAAGCTTGTTCGCTGTTTGATAGCTTGGCCTTGTTTCATTCTTTTGTGCCGGAGCTTGTGGCAAACAGTTTGCACTAATATGAATATGCTATGCAAAAAGAACGTACTTAGTGTGGCCTGTTCTTTGTGTCAGGACGCTCACTTTAATGATAGAATAGCTTCAGCCATTTTTTTCCACCTACCTAGTGTAGTTTTGCGGCAGTTTTATCGGCTCTGGCTGAAATCCCGTGGTTTGACTATAGTTATTTATAGTTTAGCGCTAACCGGCACCCTGTTCTATAGCACTCAATGAGCAGTTATGGAAGTGCGCTTTTTTTGTGCAGTGCACTTGCCTTTTAAGTGAATGCCAGCACCTTTCTTTCCACCCGAGTGAGTGAGTTGATCGTGTGTAGTTTGGTTGCCATGTTAGGCCGGGTGCGCTTTGTTAAGCACCCATTGGTGCAAAGTAATTATTATTATTGTGGCTAATGCTGCAAAACTTTTTTTTCATTTGTGCATCTTTAATTTTCTTGAGCTCTTCTGAGGCAGGCGTCGCGAAGTTTGGCAGCCGTGAACATGCTAGAAGTCCCAAAGCGTCAAATAGTTGCGGCTGCGGAGTTGTACGGTTTGACAGTATTGCCGTTTGCGGGCCTAGGTGGCATTGAAAAGGGCTTGAAAGAGAAGCAATAAATGCACAGAGCAGAGCAGAGCAGGTCAGGCGCGAGTTTTATGAGCTTACTTAGCCTCGGCGAAGCTTGAGGGATCCTGAAAATACGCTGTGGGTGAAGCTGTGTTGCTCATCCACCCATCCCCCCCCCCCTGTGTTCATGGCATGGCTGCTTAATTTTTACATTTTCAGTGAATGTCGGCAAATGCTCTCTCGGCACAGTCTGATGCGAAACTCCTAGCGCAGGAAATGTGATCTCTATCAGTTGGCCACTAGGCTTCCCTATGCTGCTGGTGCATATGTTTATGCGGTGCATTGACCATTGCGTGTAGTTTTTCTTTTGTGGATTACTTAACCCTCTTTTCTACGTCTTCTGTGATTTCAGTCCTATGGGCTTTCTCAGCATTAAACCTGTCTCCAAGGTTGCAAAACTTTATGAAACAGGCTTGATTGTAGGGTTTAACGCGCCGACGCAACGCAGGCGATGAGGCGCGCCGTAGTGGAGGGCTCCGGATTAATTTTGACCACCTGGGGATCTTTAACGTGCGCCGAAATCTCGTACACACGGGCGTTTTTGCTTTTCGCCTCCATCAGCAAAGCGGCCGTCGCGGCCGGGAATCGAACCCGCGACCTCGTGCTCAGCAGCGCAACGCCTTAGCCACTGAGCCACCGCGGCGGGTATGAAACAGGCTTCAGGTTTAGGAAGTCAAGTGACAAAATGTTTCAAGCTTCATTTTGAGCACACCAATGTTGCGCTTGTACAGACTGCCCTCATGTTGAGGTTCAGGCACTTGTTAATGGAGCCGTGAAGACAAAATACAAGATTGGTTCACTAAAAAGGCCCCTCTATCCCGATAATGTTGTTTGGTTATAATTTGCTGTTTTTATATTTTTCTACTGTAACCCCCCTACAACAATGCCCAGTGGGCAGTGTAGGTATTTGTAGTAAATAAATAAATAAATGACAACACCAATTTCATCACAAACTTCAAACAAATAACGAAGATATTAAGCAGAGCAAATGCAGGAGTGGTGTCTCCCCAACCACTTCCCAGCGGTTTCTCTAGGACATCACAGAATCTTGTTTGTGCGATTGGCGGCTGCCGACCTACGCCAATGCCAGGAAACACGACTGGGCGATGGTAGGGGGGCCTCCTGACGTATTTGATCGTATCACTTTTAATGCCAGCCCATTCAACATCCCTCCTGGCCATAACATGTCACTGCAGTGTGAAGCTTGAACATTTCAAGTGCAGAGCATTTTAAGGGCTCGCCTTGTTGTAGCTTGTTCGCTCGCTGTAACACTTCAATGCTGAGCGAATGCCTGAATCAGGCGGCGCAGCGAGATAACGGACACAAGTAGAGCCCGACAGCGTACCGTAAGAGCGTCCCACAGAGGCTTCGAAGACCAAGCTGTTTATATTGTCATAACCTTCGAAACTCCTGAACCGCTGGCGCTTGTCATACATCTCCCCGTTGTTTAGTGCAAAGAAAACTGTAGGCACACATGAGGGATGATGAACGCTATTAAGAGGCAGCTCCCGCATCCATTTAGTTAGCAACGCCCATTGGGTTGGTTTTTACATAAGCGACAAAGTAGCCGCCAAGAACGCCCCGTTTCAAACTGCACAGTAAGGTGTGCCGACACATGCGGGATAAAAGCAAGCACAAACAGAACAGAACTCCCTCTCGCGCCCTCCTAGGCAGGGGGCGCGCGAGCACTGTGAAGGCGGGAAATTTGAATTGCATTGGACAAACCTCCGTTCTATTTATCAAGAGAGGAGCGAGACAGGGCGGCGAAGAGAGTGATTGGTGGTAGCAGTGAGTGGATAACGGTGCCACAACCCATTATGGCAAATCACTGCTCTGCACTTCCGACAGGTTTCATGTGGAGTGGGGCGGCTTTTATTTTTCACTATATCTTGCACTTTCTCGGTTAAAAGTGTTATTTGCGGGTGGTACTTTAGAGCTGAGTGAGCTGTGAAAGGCTCTAGTTCTTTGAAACTGAGCGGAGTTGTATTTTGTCTTCATGGCCCCTCTAAGTCAAAATCAATTCGTAGCTCTCCACTACGACATTTCTGTCACAGCCGAGGTGTAGCTACAGCGCGGAGAACCCCCGATTCGAATGAAGAGCTATCACCACTAACCTCTGTTTTCTTGTGCAAGGGAGCAAGGATAACCTCGTGGAGTAGACAAACAGGGCGTGTTGTTATCTCTTCCTTGTGTCTGATAACACAAAGCGCACCGCAGGTGGCTGGTTTCCCTTCAAAACTGGACTGTTGTGGGACCTTTTTTAAACATTGGTGAACAACAAGCCTCGCTGTGGCGTCAGGCATTTCAAATGTTGGTGGTGCCAACGGGGGTGCTTTAGGAACACCATGGGCTGTGCGTATCATATTCAGTGTACCGAAATGCTAAAATGAAAAAGTGGGTGAGTTGGTACAAATGTACCTATATGAATTTTGGTAGAAACTGCACCAAAGACTAGAGAAAGTACTGTGCACAGGGCACTGACTCTCAACTGATGGCTTTAGTGGATTAGCGTCTCGACTGGGGCCAGTCTCCTCCACTTTAGTGGAGGAGAGAAAATAAGAGGTAAATACTAACGGCGGTAAATAATGTACGATACCAAAAATTGAAGGCAGAACATAAACACTAAGCGAAGCAGAGCAGGGGCCTGAAGGCAAGTTTTGCTTCACTGCCTGTTGCCGTGCACAGAACACTCTCCTGTGCTGGCAGATGTGGAAGCTCTTTTCTTAACGGCGTCACTATGTAATGTGGGACATCACGGAGGCTTTTCACATTTATAGGGCCTCCGATAACTGTCATCCCAGCGTTGTCTCAACGTGCGCAAAACGAATTGAATTCTTAATTTTCAGGAGCCAGTGACTTGTCAAGTTCGCCTTTGAGTTCTTTTCTCTCACATTGGGGTCTTCAGGACATTTTTGCCGCATCAGTACACTTCCTGCCTACCAAAATGTAGTCGTACCAACTGGCCCAACAATCCCTGCTTCTCCACGTTAATATATTTTAAGCTGTTTTAGTGGCTTTCCCGGTCGGGTAGGTTTCGTTTCGTCTGCGTTGAGAAACCCGGTAACTTTTTTTGTCCGTGCTTGTCATTGCTGTTGGTTGCTTCGCCCGATGTCCCCTGTGAACTTGTGTTGTGCGCTCTTCGGCAGAGTTGTGCTGGCGGAGACCAGCCTCTCACTGTGTTTATCCTTTTTCACTGCCTTCAAGTTGAGTTCGCCCGCAAATGGGTTTGTTCAAAGTCCCAGCCTAAGCTTTTGTCTTCTGTGAGGGTCAGGAGACGTTAGATCGCCGGTGCTCTTGTGTTTTTGTCTCTCCCGCAAGACTTTCTTCAGCTGTGTTTATGCTGTCATTCAAATTGTTCGGAACTTCACCTGCTACACAGCGTACTCAGAAAACTGCACTTTAGGAGTGCGCTCATGGCTTGCCAAGGTGGCAATGCCGAGTGGTTTTTGCTGTTGCCCGTGCTTCTCTTGGCGTTGGAAAAAAAAAAAATTACGCGTCGGTCTGAGCCGGAGACTGGGTCCTCAACGTGCAATAGAAATGTGTGTGCATTGTGTGTAATGAGAGCGAGTCTGCAGCGATGTTTGACGCTGCGTGACTCGATCTTGATATGCTGTGCAAAGATGGAAGTGCTACTGAGTGTTGCATAGAGACTGTTGCTTCGAACTGGTGAGAGCGTGGCACGAACGTTCAAAACAGTGCAAGTAGTAGGTAGATACTGCCAATACTGACGAACCTTTCTGGATGCGCGCATATGTACAATACGCATTAAGACTGCGTTGTGTTCATGTTGCCAAGAGACACTGGCGAACCCTCGGAGGCTCGAGAGTCGCCGTCTAGGTTCTGCCGCCACGGTTTTGGTGAAATCGGAGGACATGTTTTGCCTTAGCGTGCCGCATCGAACAACCAACTTCACACTGGAGGTGTCCTATCGGGTGCGGCGATCACTTTTCTTCGAAGTCAGTGCATTTAGGTCTTGTTGCTATCTTGAAAGTGAACGTCTGTGAGTAGGAGTGTTTGTTTTTGCTAGAGGCCTGCCGGGAGGAGTTGACGCGCATCTCATTTGTTGTAGTTGGTGTCACGACGCAAACATCACGTTGACCACGTACTGTCCCAGACAGTCCAAATCTGGATGTGCTGCTGTGTTCTGGCTGCAGAAAGTGTCATTTCATTAAACGACTCTACTCGGTGCTTTGAAGTATCAATGTGAAACTACACTTTGTTCCGCTAATTCCGTGCAGCACGGTGGTAGCTGCATTGTGTAATGAGGCACGACAACACTCCGTTGCAAAGAGTATTCTCATTGTGCTTCCTTGTAATATGCTGCTCTCATTGGCTGACGCCGTTCCCGTGGCAGCTTTAGCGGTGCTGCATGAAAGTTTGTGAAACAGAGTATAGTTGGGGCCCCCCAAGGTACATTATTCTTTCCTGTTACTTTCGCTTGCTTAGCCATCTCGACATCTTTGTAGAAATTTGAATTTAGCGTGTCTGTGGTGAAAAAAATCTCGCTGTGTGTCGGGAGACTGTGGACCGGGACCTGTTACCAAGCTGGCCCTTCCGGAAAGGGCATCGTGCGTTGCAAAAACTGGGGCGGTTGTTTTCGCATACTTGCGTGCCTGCCTGCGGCACGGTCGTTTACGCACACCTCATCCAGACCAGTGGTGAGGAATCGCTGAACCGTTGCTCACAGAACCCGCCAGTGTTTACTGTGCCAAGCTGGGTCGGCATAACGTGTAGTTAGGTTCTGTTGACTTATAGCGAAGAAAAGAAGTGCTGCCTTTTTCTGCTCCCTCGAGTAAAGTTCTAGTCATGTTGTGTCTTAATGTTTGCATCTTTAGCTTGTCCCTCCGGTTTATTTTTTGCCATTAAGAGGGAACAAGGGCTTTTGTGTCTCGCGCTGTTAGGAGAGAGAGAGCCTGCTTACAATACTCTATAGCAATGGCAATTCATCGCTGTATTTATTCCACTATGACAATACGATGTACAGTCTGTTTTAGTAAAAAATAAAGAGTCTTCAAACTATCGTGACGCCTGTGTGTACCGCTCATTCGCGACTAGTGTGCCACGGTTGGGAAGCTTCAGCAGTTGCTAACGGCGTACTGAAAGTGAAAGAAAAATCGCACTTCCTGTTAACGGGAAGAGATCATTAGTTTCACTCCTTCCCTGCTAATCGGTACCAGCTCTTCAAAAATAAACTATAAACTGCCAGCTTGTGGTGGTTTGTACTCGCAACTAAATTCCTGTCGCGCGCAAATGCGCCAAGTAGCGCGTGATGTGTGGCTGACCTGAGATCACCAGTGAAAAGGTGGGAAAAGTAGCGCGCGCGATGGTGTAGGCTGTGGTGCCGAGGATGCGAAGCAAGTGACGGCCTCGAGAGCTAAATGATGCGAGCAAACAAACTTTGCGTATCGTAGCACGTATCCGATAACAGCGGCGTTGGCGACGCCCGCCTGCCTGGTCGATTCCATTGCCGCCGATAGGAGGGGGAAGGGAGTGTTGTCGCCTACGGACTCCCCTCCGTCTGGGAGGCGCTGGTGAGCACGCTCCAAGCAGTGAGGAATGCCGGGAAGTCGTCTGGCTGTAGCAGCGAGTGATTTGTGCTTTGCGCCCGCGATCGCCACCGACTCTACGAGTGCAACCTTTTTTCTCACCATCTCGGCTGAACCAGTCGACAATGTAATGATCGTTCCTCGCCAGCACGCACCCGACGAGCATGGAAGGAGACGTGAACGGTAGGTTGAGCCGGAGCTAGCCTCGGAGGAGGCGCGCCTCCATTCGCCGAGTGGCTCGGCGACGGGCACTTTCCACTGGTGTCCCCGCCGCTGGAGCCGCTGTTTTTCACCAGTCCCCGGCTCGCACGGTGCCGGCATCGGGCCTCGGGGGTCCCTGACGGCGCCGACAGCGTGCCAGGCCCGGCAAAGTCTCCGGGGACCTCTGGGCCGCTGTCATGATGACCCCGATTTCCCCTGTCTCGCAGGAACCAAGACGCTGGTCTTCAGGAGCGAGCGCTTCACTTCGACGACGGTGAGTGCAGCGGGCCGACGTCCCCTCTTCGAGCGGACCTTCCGGGGCCCGAACGCGCCGGTGACGTTCCCCGCGACGCCATGCACGAGCGGGCGACGCGACGGTGCGCCCCTCGTCGGTCGGCCGCGCTGTGAGGAGGGTCGCCGTTCTGTTGCGCAGGCCGACGACGAGCCCCCGCGAAAGCGGCAGCGGACCTCCGAGGACTTCATCTCCTTCTGCAAGTTCATCCTCGAGTACGAGAACTACGAGAGCGTCAAGCAGGAAGAGCTGCGAGACAAGGCGGCCAGCCCGTCGGACAGCTCGGCCGACAGCGTCGACAGCGTCAAGCAGGACCCCGAGCAAGGTGAGGCCGCCGTCGTGTTCGCGATCGAATGACGTCCCGGCGCCAAGCGATAGTGATTTCCCACGAGCCGGGGTTTGGTTCGGCACCCGCCGAGGGTAGTACGGTAGCGATGTTCGCGGGGCGTCGTCGATTTGCCTCGAGTGGTGTGGAACAGGCACCCGGTCGTGTGTAGCGCGACTTTCCTGCAGTCGTACTCGAAGGATGGCGGCTCTCGCAGTTGTGGCGCCGATTTGCAATTAGTGGACGAGCGGAGCTCGTGAGAAGCGTGTTGGGACGTATGTGTTCGAGACGCAGTGCTTGCGAGGCCAATCGAAGCAGCTTGTACCCCTCGTATGCTTCAGAGAGCTAAGCCTGCGCTGTTAAGCTGTTAAATTGAGCATTGTGGCGTTGGGAGAGATTTGGTGCACTTAGTTCCGAGTGAAAGACATCGCTTTAGGCACCCGCGGACACAAGCGGTCAATTGGAAGTTGCAGTCGTATCGATAAGATGCTGTGGACTAGTATTTGCAAGTTGCTGCTACCGTGCCAGCGGTTGCACTGACTTCTCAGCGCGTTGTCGCGAAGTGTTTTAAATGAGCAGAGCCTGTGATTCTCAACGTATTGAGTAGTTGCTGCGTTCTCTATCCGTAGGAGCTATGGAAAGTTGTGCGCTTACTGTCACTGTGAGGTTTAGGAGGCAGACGGTGCGGATTGTTGAACAGACTCCCCTGGACGACAGTGCAGCACAAAACGAAGGCAATCGAGCGGCGGAGGTGGCGATAGGGCTGATAAACAGGCCTGGGAAGCGAAAGACTGCGTCTGTGGGTCTAGACTGAGAATGTTTGGGCAAGGGATGGGGGTGAACAATGAATGGGTTGGTGGCAGTTGTTCTTTAAGCTGTTACATCCAAATTGCAGCACGTACGTGCCACTTGAGAAATGTAATGGCAAGGTAGTTGATATCTGGACACTACAGCACTATGCTGCATGGAGCACGGATTCCTGGCATTGCTTGCAGTGTTGCAGTGATTGGGGTAGCGTCAAAACATTTGCCTAAAGTGGATACGTTTGAATTGACATCCACAGCAGCCACTGTCTTTAGCAAAAGCTCTGGAACGACTTGTGTGGAGTTGACTGTGTTTTGGTCCTGGATGATGATGATGCTAATCGGTTGCGAGAGTGTTGTGTGTGTGCCTGCTCGCGCAAGCAAGCAGTGGAGTGCAGTGTGACTGAAACGGTGCCGTCTACTGCGTTGCCCTTGAAGGTGGCGGCTGTTTTGGCGTGGCGAAGAGCGTCCGCGACGTGGAAAAGTCGGAGCCCCGAAAAGCCCCGCCGGCCGAAGCGCGGCATCGAACGCTGGCGTGTTTCATTGAAACGAAAGGTGCGCACGGGGGCTCTGTTTTTTTGGAGCACGAATGTCAATGCGTGAGGGGTCGTATAAAATGTCTCCTCATCACATTTCCCAACATCCTCTCATTGGACATTCCCTTTGATTGGTCCGACTTTTTATGCCTCCAGTATCAAAAAAGCTCAAGTTTCGAAGTTCGCTTTTTGTGGTTTTGGTTGCGGCCACTCGCTGGAATCGGTGTCTGTCTTGAGAGTACCTGCCGCACTCTGCACGGTTTCTTCGTTTCCTTTTGCCTATACCTTTCTGAAAAGGCCACCTGAACGAACATTCATGAGCTTCTAAACAAGTAGCTCTTCATCACCACCTTTAGCAAACGTTCGCTTCAGTTTCTGCTTTCGTCTTGTTTCCAAAACGCCTTGTAAGGAGTTACCAGCATGCCCAACACGCTTCCTGGGTAACCTGTAATGCACCACAGGCAGTTAAATCAGTATTGCTTCGTTCGACCAAGCAATTTCGGTCACCTTTCATTCAGAGCTATGCTAAACTTTTCAGTAATGTCTCGCTCATTGACCTATGTTTGGCATTTGGCTGCCACATGATGCCCTTGAGACTCGCGGGAACAAAGTTCCAGTGACAATCAACCTCCCTCATCAAACAACCACAGTATAACAAAGGAATAGCTTCTAGTTCTCCAGTAAGCGCCGAAACCAATTTCGAGGAAAAACAGTTGCCGTGGGCTTGCGCTAACCTTCCAAAGTTATTCTTGCAAACGGATGCATCGCTAATGTCCTTTGCTAGCATGTTGCTCAGTGATGAAGACACAAATGATTTCGCTGCAAAAGTTGCCAGTTCCTAATGATGAGTTCACATTGTGCGGGCAAGTGCATTAGTTAAGATAGCAATTCGGACATACGAAAGATAAAACCAGCTTAGCTTGAGCAGAGATCTAAGGGGACACAGGGCACGTGTGTGTGTGGACCTCGTTTAACAAGTTTAGCTGGTTTTTGTCTTCACTAAGTGCATTAGGATTATCAAGGCACTGCTTGACAAACAAAGATTTTAGCGGCTTGAAGGGCAGTAGCACCTCATCCAGGGAGAGTAGTAGGTTGTACCTCAGTGATCAGACAACACTCTGTCGATTCAGTCAGCGCTTGGTTCATTTGAACAAAGCAGCTGTATGGAGTACCAGCTGCACACGATCGGAGGGGAAATGTTAGCAATAAAAAATGCCTTAACGACTCAACAGACAACTAGAGCAGCAAAAACAAATGTTCCCCTTTGTTGCAACAGGAGTTAGCTGCTTTTTGTTTGGCCTTTGTGTTTTTAAATACTAATACACTGAGTGAGGTTTTCTTGAAGATGCATTCGTCGCGAGCTTTGGAGTTGCCACTGTTACGAGAAGTTGAAAGATGTGAGATTTCGTGCATTGCTTCTTTTTGTCGGAAAGTGTCTGGACCACTTTGATTCTAGTGCGTGCGCCTCGTAGTTTTGGCGAACCCAGGACTTGAATTTTCTCGTAAGCAGGCTAAAGGGTGAAATCAGACTAGCTTCGAGTGTCCAGAAAAGCTTGTACCTTATAAAGCTGCATGTTGTTGCCTGCTGCCAATACTTTTTGCCTCAAGCAGGGGCTATTCTCGACTTCAGAATTTTCCCTGGATTCACCGTCTTGACTGCAAACGTTTCCTAATTGTTTCTGAACTGTGTGAACTGGTCGCATTCAGCAGCGGAATCACGTGACAAATCTTGCAACCAATGATGATAAAAAAGAAATCTTTCGGTCAAGAGGATGAATTCACTGAAAATTTCCAAAGTCGAGAGTAGCTCCCATCAATGAGCCTTTGTCAGTCAGCTGTTACTTGGTGAGCACTGCCTGCTCTGCAAGTCGACTTGGCAGGTATGCTAGATCACTTAGGACATAAAGAAAAAAGGCTACGCGTGATTGGTGCTGAGGAGAGTGTGACGTCTGCCGCTCACTGCGCTGCAACAGCACCACTGGCTGATTTGGCATATTTCTGAACGCTCAGCAAAATCGTTGCACCATACCATTTGTTTATGCTGGATGCACAACATTTCTGTGCCCTGGGGAGGAAATTTGAGTATTTCACATAAAATAAAACGTGCTAATTTTTTCTGGTTGCTGCTGAAGCACTGCTATTGAGGGTTGCTTATTGTGCGGAAGTTTGTAGAACCATGCAGTGTGGGCACAGCTTGTGGTTTTGCTGGAGATTTTTCTGCCCCTGGTGTTGTAGAAGGAAAATGTGCTGAGGTGAACACTTTTCTGTGTTTGCGGACTGGCTTTGCGCACCCATCGGTGATGTTCTGTTAACACGTTGCACAAGCATTGAGCTTTTGTGTAACCCGCTGGCCAAGAACCGGGGGGAATTCGGGCCTCCGCTTAATGTAACGGTGCGAGGAGGTCGGAGGAAATGAGCAGTAAAAAAGGTTTTGGCCACTGCGTCCAGGAAGCAACGCTCAACAGGACTGGCCCGTGGCTGGCCGATTGGAGATTGCCATCAGAGCGGGCGGTATCTGGCGAGTAAGGGCTCGGCAAGCCTTGCACAGCCGATCATCACCTGGGGAAGTGACCGTGTGTCACGAGTTTCAGTTCTTCGCAGCGACTGTAAAACTTTGTGAAAGACTCTGCTGGGTGAGGAGTGTGGGTAGCTTGAGGCGAAACAGCTGCGTTGCAACGCAGTTACGACGGCGCTTTCATAGGGCACCCAGTAATGGCACGAGCACGCATTTTGCAGTTTTGTGTTGTGGTATGCTCTCAGTTGTGCGAGCATCTGCGGGGAGCGCAGTGAATGTTTAGAATTGTGGTAGCAAGAAGCACGGAATGGCTCCATAGTTGAACAAGTGGCCATCACACGGCAACTCGATGGTAGTGAAACGGTCACTGGGCGGTGCCTCTTGACCACACGTGATGCTGTTGGGACCAGCAGAGTGGTGCAGTGTTTCTGCTAGGGGGTGGTGTGGCTGAGAGATTCCAGCACAATTGGGTAGTAGGATTGGGGAATGCACACTTCCTTGGCTACTGTTTGATTATCAGCGGGGCTAAATACGAGGAATAAAGTGAACAAAGGGATACGTACTACACAGCAAGTACACCAATGATCATAAGATCAGCTGGCCCAATTGGTCAGTTTCTAAAGGTTGGGCTGTGTAGGCAAATTGTTTGTGGGCTTTTCTGTCACCAGTTAAGGTAGTAGTGGGCGGAGCCAGTCGGTGTAATGTTGTGAGACCAGTCAGTGCACAGTGTCTCTTTCTCGTCCCATTTCTGCACTGTCGTTCCCATCCGGAAAGTGACTTGTAGGGTTACTTGGACATACTTGGTTGCTATTGGAACACCTGTAATGACGAGGCAGCAGTGCCTTGTTTGCTTCTTTTGCCACAATCTTTTTCACTTCCGCCATTCTTTGTGGATCTGCCCGACACAGTGCAGTGGAGTTGTCAGCCGAGAAGTGTGGTTTCTGAAACAAAGCACAGCTAATCGAGGTACGCTGCAGAACGATTCCGCGGTGCAGCAACTGGTGTTTCGTAATGGGGTAATTGTTTTGTGTAATTTGCACTGAGGCCTCTTAATTTGAGCTGGGTGTCGTCCTCTACAGGTGCTTGTTCTTGGATTCGTGACGCATGATTTCAACTAAAGTGTTGCACATCCTTCCTGCCAGAAGTACAGCGTCCGTGTGCTCGTTAAGCTGCCCAGTGGTGAGAGAAGCTCTGCCTGTGGGACTCATCGATGACCCCTGGGTGCCGTTGCAGGTGGCGGCTCGCTGGCCGAGGAGGAAGAAGAGGAGGGCGGGGCGCTGGGGCGGCCCCTGGCGGAGGACGACTCGCACGACCTCATCACGTGCTTCTGCCTGAAGCCCTTTGCGGGGCGGCCCATGATCGAGTGCTCCGAGTGCCTCACCTGGATCCACCTGTCGTGCGCCAAGATCCGCCGGAACAACATTCCCGACGAGTTCACCTGCCAGCGCTGCCGCGAGGCCAAGCACACGACGCGCCGCTCGCAGCGAATACGCGCCGGGGGAAACACGCCCCCGCAGAGGCGGAGGCCCTCGACGTGATGGCAGCGGGACTGTGTCGGGCGGCGTGGTGACGCTTGTTGTTGTGCCGCGCAGCGGGGCCACATGTTGTTGTTTACGACGACCCTCTAGTCTCTCCTCCCTGGGCCCCGCGGCGACCGGTGTACAGACTGCGGTGCTTCGCGGGGCGCCTCCTCTCCACCCCCCGGGGGCGAGGGGCTGGCCTCTCTCCAGTGGGGGAAGTGTGGGGCGATGAAGGCTCGGCTCTGTCTTCGTCTTTGGCTACTACTGCTGCTGCCATCTCGTGGCCCTCGGAAGCCGTCAACTCGGTGTGTGCGCGGTAACTCGCGTGCCGGTCTCCGTGCAGCAGCGGCGGCTTCCCGTTTCTCAAACCAATTGTAAAGAAGCTTTTCTAGACAAACTCCAGCATCCTCGTCCAAAGGACGCCACCTCCCGGTTCTTCAGCTACTCATTCATTGGCCTGTGGTTGGGCGCCGTGGAGTTCTCTGGGCAGTTCCTGCCCCGCCTGACATGCTGGCAGTTGGCTTGCGAATAGTGCATTAAAAGAGTGCTTTTGGTGACCGGCGTGTATTTGGCATATCAAAATGCTCACTACGTTTGTGTGTTGTTCCCCTCCCTGTGTGTATGTTTGACAAGATTATGTGCAACAAGGCTTGCTTTAGCAGCACCAATTGGTATGAGCATCTCCGAGGGCATTAGGGAGGTTAGGCAATCACGGCGAATGTTGAGTATCTGTGTATGCAACACTTGTGGTGTCACTTCAATACACCATCACTCATCTTAATGAAGTGCCATCAGTGTTTGCAGTGGAAGGTCTGGGCAGGATGGGAGTGTGAATTACATGGGTTGCTGTGGAAACGAATGACTCCATATGGATTATATAAGTTGGACCTCGCTAGTGGCAGTGGTTGAGATGTGTTGCTGCTATTGTGGTCCAAAACGTCATGTGGCGATGTTTGGTACAACAAACTGGTTAACAAATAACGGTGAAAGCTGCAGTATGGGCTGTAACTGCGACAAAGTCTGTGCACTTGCCACTAGCTGGTGAGAACGAGAATAAATTTCGTACAACGAGATGATGCAAACCTTGCAGTTCTGGACGCTTATTGTGGAATTGTGTGAAGGCAAAAATAATTGTCAAAGCCAGTGGTGAGTCGGCTCGCAGTAAATGTGCTCAAGCACGAATCACTCGAGTAATTTCAGAAACGGACCTTGTTTCTTTTTTGTATGATCTTCTGGTTGTGACGGGGGTGATTTATTGCCGAAGCCGGTGTGTTTTCAGTGAAGGTGCACTTATTGCTTTATTGGTATTGAAGAGCTGCGGGTGACCGAATAAAACAGCGTGCAAAGTCAGTAGTCAAAGGACATTCGAAATGACTCTCTGTGGGCCAAAGTAGCAGTGAAACTGGGTGTGTTAAGCCTGTGCCTCGACAGTGCTGGCAGGGACTGGTAAGTTTTGACCGTGAATCTCCCGTAGGTATTCATAATTCCAAAACAGGCCTCTCATTCCATCTGGCAATTATGTGCTGTACTCGTGCCCAATTCACTAGGTGGTACATCACAAACTTGTAACTGCATGGCACAGAAATTATTTATTCTAAGCTGAACAACACATGCAAGGAAGCTTGGGAGAAGCACCACCAATTACGAAGGGGTTCAATACGGAACAGCAGCACTGTCAGTTGAGTAACAAGTGGTGTTTTCTCCATTACCCTGAACTATTAAATTCCATTTGACGAGAGGCCAGATTATAACTCGTCCCATAACGTTCCTTCTAACGCAACCAAGTTCTCAAAGCATTGCGAAGGTGGCTGCACGAGTTCAAAACGCAGGCCACACAGCATACACAAACGTGCTGTATGGAGTAAATGCTGTAGACGTACTGGCCGTTACTGTCCAATGACTGGCAAGCTTCACTTCGCCCTAGTTACGTTTGGTGCCATTATACCTGGCTCTTAAGCCGTTAGTAATAACATCTAAAAACTACACTCAAGCTGCATTCCCACAAACATTTCGTTGCGAAATAAAGTTCTCTACTACTACTACTGCACCCATATCGCGCTGTACACGCTTTTCAGCGTTATTTCATAGTGCAGGCGATTCGGTAGACATGCCACAGATAATACTCCGCGCGTTTCTTCTTTAGTTGCGTTCAAAACGCGCGCCAGCTGAGGTCACGTGGGAAAACGTCACCATGCACTAATCGCATGATAACGGCAAAAGAAGCGTTGCGAAAACAACATTTTTCTTCCTCCATGGCGAAAACACTGATGCGAATGAACAGAAGAAAGCTGACAAGGTGGTCGTGCTCTGTAGATAAGTCGTTTTGAGGCTTGTTTTGTTTACTGTTTTGTTTCCTGAGCTGTGAGCACACTAATCAAAATATTCAACAATTGTTTGAATAGACGAGGCACTTACCTTCCTCCATGCGCTTACCACTCGTAGATTCGTTGATGCATGAGCTCATACACCACCACCTGCGCAAAGAATGCAGGTCAAATTATTGTTTCCCAGCACTGATACGGGCATACCCAGCGGGCAAACCAACCTGCTTGCGATGTCGTCTGCTTGCCGTAGACAGGGCAACCATGGAGACCGTTGGTTGAAACAACTGTGCCGTAAAGGAGCACAAGGGACACCCTGAATTCATACGTGAGCGCGTGGGTAAAAGAAAAGCGGTGTGTGACCTGCAACTAAGATATATTGACTTATTGTGTAATATCCGACATCACCCGCGGACCGTTGGTTTGTAACAGTACCGTCATCATCAACCAACAAAGTGCTCATGGTGCAACACCGGACCTGCACTAGTTCGCCTAGTGCAGCTTTGTTGAACAAATCTAGGGCAGGCGCATCCCATCCAGTGAACCAAAGCAAAGCAAATAGAACGCACCCACCAGCACGCGCGAATCGCGAATGTGTGTAGTTGTGTTGTAGATTGAAAAATTAGGGCTTTGTGCGGCAATTTTCGGACACCTTAACATGTAAACGGATTGTTGCAACACGTTCACAGGATAAGTACCAAAGCAACCTCTGTAAACTTCATCTACAATGCTGCGTAACGTGCGCCTCGCGAAAGAACTGGAGATGCTAAGCTCGCAGCTTCCGCCCGGCATCGTGTGCAACCTGGCAGCCGATACGACGGACACTTTTGAAGCTGGCAAGTATTTCGAACCGAAGTTACAACACCGCGAAAACAGGAGGGTGGTTCGGGGTGGCTCGCGTCATCTGACGCTCGAGATTCGTTCTTTCTTTCCTTGATTGCAGCTATCACGGGAGCTAGCGGAACGCCCTATGAAGGCGGGACGTTCAAACTTAGCATCCGCATCCCAGAAAGGTGAGCTTGTTTATAGTAATTTTATATCGGTGAGCTACCGACCGCGCGTGGTCATGCAGTCGAGACTTCTATATTGGGCGTGCGCGATGTTAATAAGTGATACGGGCGTCAACCCGAGCCTGATTTTAAAAAGCACTGCTACCTGTAGTCGACGTCACATGCCAGTTAGCCATATTTTTGAAAGGCTGTCAAAGGTTTGAGTTTCCAGCGTCCCCCATCATCGTCAAGTTCCTGTCTGTCATAGGAAGTAGCATTTTTTTTTTGTGCGAATTCACTGGACTATTGAATTCTCGTGAAAATGTCGAAGCCTCTTTCATTAAAAGCCTCCCGCAGTTTTCAGTTGATAACTCGCTTGCTGATCGAAAGTTTGATTCACAGCTGAGGGAGGGGGCGGCGGCCCCGCGTTAGACGTCTTCGACCGCAGCTAGACCCGCCGCGGTGGCTCAGTGGCTAAGGCGTTGCGCTGCTGAGCACGAGGTCGCGGGTTCGATTCCCGGCCGCGGCGGCCGCTCTTCTGATGGAGGCGAAAAGCAAAAACGCCCGTGTGTACGAGATTTCGGCGCACGATAAAGATCCCCAGGTGGTCAAAATTAATCCGGAGCCCTCCACTACGGCGCGCCTCATCGCCTGCGTTGCGTCGGCGCGTTAAACCCCACAATCAATCAATCAATCAATCTTCGACCGCAGCTCGATGTTAGGCTTAACTAAAAGGTGGCGTAATGCTTAAGGGCCATGAAGGAATGCAAAATACAAGTTTGTTTTGCTCGAAAGATTTGGTGTTGCCCCCAGCACTTGTCCGGCAGCAAACAATGCTTTTAATGGAACAATTTAAGGCAAAATTTTAATTATCCTGCTGAATCGTGTGTGTGACGTCTGAAGTGACATATATCTAGGGCAGATAACTATAAGCAAACGTTAGTATGCTAACTAGGGTTTCAGCGAGTGGCAAAACGCCTGTTTTACCACCAGTCCTCCTAGATGGCGGCACGGTACCACTCAGGACCGCTGTCCGCAGTTGCTTTGTTTTTTACTGGATTTGTACCTGGTTAATTTTTGTTACTGTTGATGGTAATTGTTTCGTGAAACATCGGGTATGCTCGACAAATAGTCACAAAAGGTTATGTTGCTTATGCCATTTGGCCAGTGTAAGCTCAACATGCTAAATGGCTGTGCAGCGATAACTAGCATAGTGCACGCAGTACACACTGGTGCTTCTATGTTTACGTGTGCGTTCATAACTTCCATTGTTGCACGAGGTTGCGGGTTCGATTCCCGGCCGCGGCGGCTGCTTTTCTGATGGAGGCGAAAAGCAAAAACGCCCGTGTGTACGAGATTTCGGCGCACGTTAAAGATCCCCAGGTGGTCAAAATTAATCCTGAGCCCTCCACTATGGCGTGCCTCATCGCCTGCGTTGCGTCGGCACGTTAAACCCTACAATCAATCAATCAAAAATTCCATTTTTTACCCCACCGTTCTTACTGATATAAAAAGAATATGCAATAAATAAAGCGAATATGCAATAAATAAAGCGCAAAAAGCTCGTTCGGCAAGCTTATAAGCTCTGCCTAACTTTGCTTTTTGCCGGCCTCAGCCAATTGCACGGCTGCCCATAGTATGTCATAGGTTCTAGTGCAGGAAATGAGCTAGTGGGTCGCCTGGTAATTTGCTTTTTCCTTCATTGTAGGGCTTATTTCAGTGAAGTTTGCATTAAAAGTGGTGCCAGTGTTGTTCTAACGAGGCAATCTTTCGAATGAATCAAACTTTTAAGCCTGAACATTAGGTGCCACGCCTGCTTAGAGGCCCAACATCGTCAGCTGATACCCACGGGAAAAAGCCAAACTGCAGGCACCCGTTGACTCCGTAAGACCTCAAAGCAAATCGTTAGGCCTAATATCCGGTGGATACTGGACAGTTCGTGCTGTTATTTTAGCGGAAACATACCTACATTGCTTTAAAATGTATGCCACTTTCGCACAACTTTCCGCAGTTGCCATAATCAAACCGTCTGTCAATGTTTCATTTTTTTTTTTCTTACTGACAAATGCTCTGCATATGTAAACTGCCTCTTTACTGAGCCGAGCATTTTTTACCCCCTCCCAAGGCCTTCCTCCTCTCCGAGTGCTACTGATGCACCCTAAAAACCTGCTACAGCTTGCACTAATGTCCACAAGGTTTAGTGCAGCTACAGAAGAACCTGGCGCGAAATCACAGCTAACTGCTGCGGCAATTTCGTTTCGCTTGTACTGTTTGCACTTAGTTTGTTCTTCATTCGAAGGAGGCAAAAAGGGATAATGTCTCAGTGTCAAAACTTCAATACACGTTAAAGATCTCCAGGCAATCAAAATTAATTTGGGGCCCACCATCACGACACACCCAGGCATCGCTTCGGCGGCACGTCAAACCCCGGAAATTTGAAATTTTTTTTATTGTTGTTAATTTTACTGGGAAGGGAAGGTTGTTTTTACACAGCATGCACCCTGTCAGAGGAAAAAATTGTGAGTGGAAACAACGGTGCAATTAGACGAACAAGGTCCACAGTCTCCAGTCTCTTTCTTAACCATTGTTTGTTTATTTATTTATTTATTTATTCACAATACCCCTAAAGGCCCCCGTGAGGGGGTATTACATAGGAGGGTTACATAGCACACGTGTTGTATTAGCGCAGTAAAGCGGAAAAAATAAACAAAAAGAAGCAGGAACGTTCACACTGAAAACGCAAATAAATACACATTGTTAACTTGAAAAAAGTGATAACGCAGTAATCAAATCATTATAGCAAACAAAAAAGACAGGAATATAATACAGATGGTTCAAATTCAAGCACGACACGATGTACAATCTATCAGAACAACAAGAACAAAAATAAAATACAGAGCAAAAATAAAAATGTTCAGTACACAATTTCAAGGGCGGGAAAAAAAAATCCAAAAAGAAGAGGAAAGTGCTAGGTTAGCTGTTGAATTAGTTCCTGGAATTTCGTGTTGTCTTTTTGAGAAGCGATATGAGATGGTAGATTATTCCATTCGACTATGGTACGTGGAATGAAAGACCGGGCAAAGGCAGATGAGTGGCAATTTGTGCGTTTAACTTTGTAGGAGTGGTCTCGGCGAGGGAAAATGACTGGAGGTGGCTCGAACAAATCATCGTGAAGTGACGCGTGGTGATCAAACCGTCTGTTCGCACAATTGTTCGTAATTGCACTGCACTGCATTGCAGGTACCCATTTGAGGCGCCCGTGGCTGTGTTCCAGACTCCCGTGTACCACCCCAACGTGGACAACACGGGGCGTATTTGCCTCGACGTGCTGCAGATGCCTCCTAAGGTGGGCTCTCACAATCGCTCGCTTTTCTTGGGGATAAAAAGATATTCGATGCCTGCACATGTGTAGTGCTGTAACGTAGGCCCCTTGGAATAGACTGCTCTACTGAACGACATAGAGTTTTGTTTAATGCATACTAGAGGGACGACATAGAGTTTTGTTTAATGCATACTAGAGGGAAATTTGGCAGTGGAGTGCCGTCATGTACGGGGTGTGAACATTCTATCGTTACTTAGCATGGTTCGCCAACAGGCTGGAAAGCTAGCTGGAAAAAAAAAAAGCTATGTTATTGTAAAAGATTAGCCAAAATTGATTTATCTATGAAAAAGTGGAGCTCCAAGAGATTCATTTGTTAGGGATTTCTTTAGAAGCTTCATGCAAGACCAACATTTAAAAAATTTCATCCTTTGTCGACTGTGGCTTTGAGAGAAAATAAAAAAGCTATGTGGCTAGCCAAGCTAGCTGGGTTAGGTAGAGGGACGTTTCTAGCTGCCGTGGCAACATGCGATAGCTTCCCTCTAGTATACATTAGCATGAAACTATTTGCAATACATCCAAGTGAAAAGTGAACCCACCGAAAGCTCTGACGGTGCACTTAAATCTACTGCGGCATTTTATGCCGCTGGCCTTGCGGAAACAGTTGTTGCACCTACGGTGTCGCGCAGGGTCGCTGGAAGCCTTCCCTGAACATCAAGGTGGTCCTCCTATCCCTTCACTCCCTGCTCGCCGAGCCAAATCCCGACGATCCGCTGGTGCCCGAACTGGTGAGTGGCCGCACAATATTGTCGAGCGGCGAAAAGAAATGAAGGACTACCACACTAATGCGTAAGACTTGGAGGTAGCGGAGCTGCAGGCAACCTTCACAACCATCCTGACGGTTTCAGTCCATGATTATAGCTGATTTGCTTCTTCTTTGCTGCCGCAACGACCTTTACTCTATCATTGTTGGTATAAGTGTGAGCCTCTGTCATTTTTTTGGAAGTGACAATCATTGGACATCAACTTGGAGGGGGTGTACGCTATGACGTGTCTTTCTCGTTCCGAGCAAGTGTTGTCACGATTACGGCGAACGCTGGAGTTCTTTTTGGCCAGTCTTGGCCAATCGGCTTGACAAACCTGCGCATGGGACACTGGGCAGCCGTCGCGAGGTACACACACCTGAGTGCTAGGCATTTTCTTGGTTTTGTTAATTGCCGGGCGGTCGCCGCGAGGCCTGCGCTCACGTGCGCGAGCTCGGAAAATTTTGCAGTATTTTTAACTGCGGACACGAAAAATTATGGTTTGCTGAAGAGCTTCACTCTTAAAAGTGTACTGCTTGCATTTCTTCACTTCCCAGTTTATCGGCAGAGAGCAATGCGGCCCTGTCGGTGCAAGCTTCTTGTGCTCAGTTCGAAGGTCTTAATGTTGGCCTTTACAATGTAAAAATGTAACAGTGGAAAACGAAAATAGAAAGACGCGGCATGTGATGTGGTTGCACCTAAAGTTTATTGCACAATAGCCAATCCATATGTAGGAATGGTAGTTCCTTTTGTAAAAGCGTGACAGAGAGGCAACTGACGCTCTGGTTACTGTCGTGTTATATAGAGAGCAGCTATTTTTTTTATCTTCTTCTTTTTGGTTTTTGTGCCAGTGAACTTATGTGATCCCATGGCCACAGATGACCATCTGAACAGCTACCAGCCGACCTTCCCAATATTAATGCAACCATGATCGAAAAAGTGGATGCACTTGCCTCGCTCATCAGCTACACAGACTTCAGCTGTAGCAAAGGCTAGTTCAATTACTTCGAGTGGGGCCATGTGGCACTGTTTACGAGAACACTGCAGAGAACCGGCGTAATGACCAACTCGCCGAGTTGCCGACTCTTTTATTGTGACAAGGACATTCTCGACTTGGATGACGCAATCAAAGAAGCCGGGCTTCGCAAGGATTAAGTTCAAATTCTTTTCAGAGCGAACGCCGCTGTCAATGAAAAGTTGCCTTTCCTCATTTTTGAGAAATCGCGGAGCGTCTAGTGCTCCTCAAATGCTCATCTGCTAAGGCGGATCATTTGATGCACTGCGACGCAAAAATCGGGCGGGTCGACTGAGGGGTGATGTTTCCAAAAATGGCTGATAGCTCAAAGAGTAGAAACACGTAAGTGAAGCTCAGACTGGTGTCAGACTTAAGTCTTAAGTCAGCCTTAAGGCGATTCCTATAAGCAAACTAAATTAAAAGTAAAAGTAAATTAACACCGGCCTCCGGAGTGCGAGATGACCATGCTGCCTCGTCACCACGGCTGCTCCACTGTTCTGGCTGAGTAAAGGTGTGCCCAGTGCCCAGTGCATGCGTCATTGTGCACGTGACAGCACCTGAAAATAACACGAGCGCCCAGCCAAGGAGAAGGGCGGTAGCTTGAAATGCCGTCAATTTGCCCGTCAAAGTGATTCCCGCTGTGTATCATGACAGAGGGTGCTTTTACGTAGGGTGTACCGCCAGGTCTGTTCCAGCTAAGTGCAGTGGAACACACAAACATGCCAACAACACTGAAGCACTGGAGGTGGAGAGTGCGGCAAGGAGAGCCAAAAATGGCCGCGTATCTGCTCCTTTCGTTGCAAATGTCGTCAAACGACGATAGTCTTTGTAGACATTTGCCAAGGAAATGCCCCCCTTTGCTTTTCTGCTCACCTCTCATGCTGTTCCTGTACCGTTGCGCTCATTTCAAGGTAAATACACTAAAGGTTTGCGCTAAATGATTTGAATTTACCGCGTTCCACTGCTACAGGCCAGGTTCCTCGATGCCAGTGCTGCAGTACGGAGGAGACGCGCGGGAATGGAGGCGGCCGACTAAAAGGTTTATAGAGCCGCGTGGCCGTGCTCCACGTGCGTTCCAAGCAGAACGTGGAACCTAGCTAGTAGAACCTTTCGTTGCTGTTGCCGCGTGATTTTTCATGTGCCGCCAGGAGGTGGCGCTTTTCTGCAGTAGATGTAGAATATCATTTGCTATCGAAAAACCAAGCATCCATTAATTTTTTAATAAAGAAACACTGTAAATATCCCTTGTGTACTAATTTCCTGTCTTATATTTGCGTAATGTCGTGTTCTTTTTCAACAAAGTTGAAAAGTATGAACACATAAACCGGGCTTAGACGTTTACTTGTGGCTGTGAGTATAATAAGACTATTGCGCAATATCAAGTCTACTTTGGCCGGGTGGCTGAATTGAGTCACGGACAGACAGACAGACAGACCAAAATTTCTGGGTTTAAGTAGCCCAAGAAAGACTATCGTCTTTAAAAGACAAAGGAAAAGACTTGAACGATGTAGCAGTGCGGTAAAAAAAAGTCTTCCGATAAGTATTGCCTGGGGAAGTTATGACTGTGGGCGGACTTTGGTGCCCTGAGGAATTTTTTTTATTGATGTAACGAAACTGCCTCAATGACAGGGACTTTATTTTTAAAGTATGTTCATGTAAAAGAACACAAACTGACGAAGTACCAATTTGTTTTCATCGTACCCAGGACATGGCCAAGTTGGCCACCCTGAAACCATTACAATTTGATTTCGCTTCCCTAGTGAGGTCTGCGCTTGAACCAATACGCCAAGGCGTTTTTAAAACTGCTTCTCAACACTGTGTAATACCTTTGTCACACGGGCACTTTCAATCGCGATTGAGTCGATCCGGATTGAGCTCAATCCGAATCGGGCGCATGCTACACGGCAGTTTCAATCGCGATCGAGCTCGATCCTGCTCGAACTCAATCCTGGTTTCTCAAGCGCGATCGAACGAAAGCGGCGATACTCTCGTCCCCGCTCAGTAGTGACACAGAAGGTGACACAGTTTGCTGCAACGCCACAAACTGTGTCAAATAACTTCACCCAAATAAGCGTGAGGTAATATTTACATAGTTACTCATACCTAAGACCGCGAGAAGTTACTAGACGCCGGCTGATGATGATGATGATGATTAAAGGCCTCCCCTTTGAATCGGGGTGACGGCGTGCGCCATCTAGCCTATCTTAGTAGTTTGAATTTAAATTTAGTCCCTCAATTCTGCCCTGCCGCTACCCCTGGCTGGGATGTTATTTTATCGACTTCCCTGCTTTTTTTCCACCAATACTCTAGCCGCTGCTTAGTAATACCTACTGTTGACCAGTTAATGCTTCCATCAATTGCGAAGCCCAGTGCCTCAGGAAGTAGGACTTTGCCCCCAATTCTATCCGGCTGAATCTTTTGGCATCCTATTACTATGTGGTCGATTGTTTCTTTATCCCTGCCACATACAACACATGTCTCATCCTGGGACGAATATTTGCTCATGTAGGTTCGAGTTCTCAAGCAGCCAGCCCGCCCCTCAAAGAGCAACGCACTACCTTTATTGTTGTCATAAAAGTTCTCTTTCCGGATCTCTTTTTTGCTTGCTTTGTAGATTCCCAGCGATCCCTTCTTTTCCATCCTCTCTTTCCACATGAGCGTCTCTGTTTCCTTCACTTGCTTTTTAACTGACCCCCCTTGTTTATTTGCCGCGGTCAAGGTATATTTAGTCGCCAGCTTTCGCGTCCTCTTTCGCCATTGGGTGTCCACACTTTTAAGGTACATGTACCTGTGCACTCTGGCTGCCCAGTTCTTCTCATCTAAATGTCTAAGCCGCTCCTCAAAACATATCTTACTTTGCGCTTCCCTCGCCTCAAATGAAGCCCAACCCATATCGCCTTGTACCGCCTCATTTGTAGTCTTACTGTGAGCTCCCAGTGCTAATCTGCCGACTGCCTTTTGGTTAACCTCCAGTCCCCACAGGATATCGGACTTTAGGCATAATACGGCATTAGAGAACGTGAGCGCCGGCACCATTACCCCTTTCCAGATGCCTCGCACTACCTCGTACTTATTGTATCCCCAAAGTGCTCTGTTTCATTACTGCTGCATTTCGTCTCCCTTTCAGTTTGAGGTGTTCTTCATGGGCATTGAGGTAGCCTTTTCCTTCATTAAGCCAGATCCCCAAGTATCTTATTTACTAATGGTATGGCTTCCTGTTGAATTCTTATTGGTGCTGTATGAGCTTCCTCGTTGAACACCATGACTCCAGATTTCTGTGGGTTAAAATGTAGGCCTAGGTACGTTGCCTCATCCCCACAAATGTCGGCCAGTTTTTGAAGGTCTTCCGCATTATCTGCCAGCAACACTATATCGTCCGCGTACATCAATCCCGGAATCCGTTGCTCCACCAACTCTCCATTGCTTCGGTACGACAAGTCAAAGCCTAATCCACTCTCCTCCAATCGTCTTTCCATTCCTCTAATGTACAGTGTGAACAGCAATGGCGAAAGGGGGCACCCCTGTTTTAAACCTCTTCGAATGTACACGGGCTCTGTGCCTGTACGTCCTTCCCATGTAATATGCGCCTTGTTATCCTCATATATTGCCCTTAGCAGCCCCACAAATTCTGACCCAATCCCCTCTTCTTCCAGTATATGCCACAGCAATCCCCTATCTACGTTGTCATAGGGTCCCTTTATGTCCAGAAACAGTAGCCATGTTGGTCTGCCCTGTGCTGCCGAAATTTCGATGGTCTGGGTTATTACGAAAATATTGTCTTCTAAGCGTCGACCCGGCCTAAATCCATTTTGCAGTTCCCCTAAAATACCGTTACTTTCCACCCACTTCAACAACTCGACTTTTATGGCTTGTATAGCTAATCTATAGAGCACTGACTATAGAGCTCGACTTGTCCTTCTCTCCCTTGCCTTTATAAATCAAACTCATTCTGCTTTCGCGCCATTGCGTGGGAATCCTCTTTGATTTTATAGCGCGCTCGATGGCTCTATACAAGTGCGTCTTTCCCGCTGGTCCCAAATGGTTGATAATCTCTATTGGGATACCATCCAGTCCTGTTGCCGTACTTTTAGGAACACTGTGTTCTGCCTTTTTCCAATCCAAAAATTCGATATTGAATTTTTTATCTGTCGCTCTTCTATTGGCCACCTGTGTCCGGGTAGCCAATATCTCGCGTGTTTGGCCGAAAGTATTTGCTATGACTCCATGTAGGTATTTTAATGCGCTGTCCCCCAGGAGAACGTTACCGTCCCCGTCCTGTATCTGAGTCTGCGCCTCTTTAGTCGTCGTTCCTAATGCTTTTAAATGATTCCAGAATTTTTTGGGGGCACTCTTATCCTTCTTACGTATACCTGATACCCATTTCTCACTCGCAGTTTTAATCTTTGCTTGTACTAGTTTTTGCACCTCAAATTTCTTTTCTCGGTACCGGCTCCACCGTAACTGCACCTCTTCCTCCTGATATCCCATTTGTTTTGCCTTTCTGTGCAATCTAGAAGCCCGTTGTCGCTCTTCAATAGCCAGTTTAATTTCCTTGTCCCACCAGCTTCGTGGTTTCCTTTTACCCCTCCAGCGGTTTTGTTTCCTTACTTTGTATATTTCCTTCTGTATACAACTCACAACCTCGTCATATTCCCACACCTTCGTGGGCTGGGCCTCTAATTCTCTTTCGATGCTATTGACGATGTGTGCTATCTGCTTTTCGCTCAATTTCGGGAGCCCAACCTCCGGTGTTTCCTGCCTAGCCCCTCCACTGTCAAATTTTAGGATTATACGCCTGTGGTCGCTACCCAGGCTGTTTTCTCCTTCTTCATCTATCGTCATTTGGTTCAACCGCTCGTACGTGTGCTCTGAGACCAGGCCGTAGTCTATGCAAGACTGTCTATTGCCGCTTTGCCACGTTATCTGCCCGTCGCATTTATGCTCCCGGTTAACTATTACCAGTTGTACCAAGTACTACGTTGACGCCATCTGGCGTACACGAGTGCAACTGGTGCAGCTTTTCAATCGCGATTGAAACGGGCCGTGTAGCAGCGGCAGTGTGTCGAGCGCGCTCGAGAACTCGATCGCGATTCACTTCAATCGCGATTGAAAGTGCCCGTGTGACAGGGGTATAAGAAATGCCTTCTGCTGCAAATTTTTTTGCCGTACGAGGATGGAAGTGAAATCAAAGTGGATTTTTGGGGGGCGATGCATTGTCTCCCTTTTTTCTGGTGTGCAGCCAGTTTTATACAGGGCTTGTCTGGCTCCTGTTTCGTGTCAGTTTTTTCCCTGCACTAGCAATAGAAGGGCCCACATGTGTTTTTTCGAGTGACATCAAACAGTTCTCATTGTGCTTTGAAAGTACAGACATGATTAGGCTTGCAGAAGATGTACCAATTATCTCCTGCATGATGTAAGTGAATCTGTTTCAGCTAAGTAGATTTCTCCTCCTGTCTGTATTTTTGTAGCTAAAAAAAGCTACAAAAGTTTATCAGCAGATACGCTGAGCGCAGATTGGCTGCCTATCGTTGAGAACTTTATCAGTTGCACATGTCCAAATATATTGTCGCAAATGACACTTGGGGCTTTGAAAGAGGAAGGCTAAAGAGCCGGTTTAATGGCTGCAAACTTGAAGCTACAACCAAGAGTTTGTGATGCCAAGCGCTGGCTCGAGCGTTCTAGTCTCCTTCACTTGCTTGCGGCTGATGATGGTAGTGGAAATATGGCAATATTCCATGGAGGAAAGAAAAAGCATAGGAGAGGCCCTGAAGTCACTTCCACTGAAGCCGGAAACGCCCTTTTTTGTAGGCAGCCATTTTTTGCCTGTATTTTGCACTCACGCGTCACCTCCCCCGCATTCACTCACACCACTGTCATCTGCTTCGTCTCTGTCTGCCGGCCATTGGTTGGCCTTCAATGCCGTTGCTAGGACACGGTTGCCAGCGGCCTGCAGTGGACGTTAAGAAGCCACATCACTTCTCCCAATGTGCCGGTGGCCAGCGCGGCCCCTCCTAAGCTTTCTTTCCTCCATGCAATATGCACGCATATATGCTCCCATAGTGTACAACTTCCTTAGCAAAGAGGCTATAGCACTGCTTGGGCTCGGGTTCGACGCCATGGGCCCGAGCCGGGCTCGGGCTTGAATTCACAGGCCCGGCCCCTAATAGTTCCGACGCGAAGTGTAGAAAAGAGCATTAAAATGAATATTCTGAGTTTATTTTTGTGCGGTTCTTGATGTTAGTTGTACGAAATGTTTTAAAAACGTGTTTTGGTAGGTCTGATAGTCACTATACTGTAATTTTAATGACATTTTATGTACTGCATCACGATTTTATATTTTGGTGTATAACATACCAAAGACACGATTACAATGAATGCCCCAGCGGGGATAGAATTAATTCAGGCAACCTGGAGCTGCGTACCTATGTCTGTGTACATGTCTTTTATATGTCGCACCAATGGGAATGCGGCTGCCGTGGCCGCGAATCAAACTCACGTGCTAGAGAAGCACTACCGCTTAGCAACCCCTGCAGGTAAAATATTTCAACGCATGTACACATTCGCGGATTCAAATGCGGAGCGAAAAATTTTAGCAATACCAACTTGTGCCACCAAGTGAAGTTGCCAAGAGTCTGGTCATCAGTGTTGATGGTGCCTCTCATTAAGAATACGATCTATTATTACGCCGTTGTGGCGTGAACTGTAGACGACATAAGCTAAACTACGTGCACTTTTAAACCCTTATTTTTTGCATTTCAGTTGATGATGTGCTTGTACACTAGATGCTCCGTCTAACTGCCTGCTACGAAGACACTGAAAAAATATAATAAACAAATTTTCTTCAGTGTCTAAAACTGGGCCTGGTCACACACACGGGGGCCCTCCCTAGGCGCAAAAATAAATGACCGGGCCGATCCGGGCCAGGCTCACTTAAAAATGCCCGGGCCCGGGCTGGGCCCGGGTCGGGCTCGGGCTGGGCTCGGGCCTTAAAATCAGGCCCGTGCAGTGCTCTAAAAGAGGCATTCATTATTACACTGTGCTCAATCCAGTGCCTTTGTCCAGGTTTGAGAACAAAAAGGGATTTTTGAAATTTCTCTTCCCTTCCCTTGCCTGGCAGGCGGACCAGTTCAAGTACCAGAGGGAGCTGTTCAACAGGCTGGCTGCCGAACACACCAGACGCCACGCGTGTGGCTAAGCCCCAAGCAGCTCTGCCGTGGTCCTTTCTCGAAAGCCAAGAACCCGTCACAAGCTTCGATCTGAAACACCTGACCCCCTCTTCCTGCTCTCTACGTTTCAAAGTGTTTGAACATTGTCGGTCACTTTGTGTGTTCCTGTAGCCTCGTGTTCAGATGTTGCATTTATCTTGCTAGTGGAGTTTTGTTTTTCTTTTTCTCTCGTGTTTATCATCTATCCTGTGCACTGTGCACTGTTGACGCACTGGGTGCAGCGAAGCTAACCGCTTGCAGTGCCGTAAGGTGCACTCTCGACCAGTGGGTGTGTTACACTGGGGTAAGCCAGTGTCAGCGAAGGTGTAAAGCAAACCCAAGCCAGGTTAAAGGGGACCTGCAACCAAGACCAAGCATGCAAGTGCTCACTTGTACCGCGGACTCAGACGCAACTGACTCACCTCTTGTCTTTGATGCCCAGTATTAAAATACCCGTCTCTGGTCGCTTGCTGGTGCTGTCAGCGTGCTTATTGATTGATTGTTTATTGAGGACAGTGAATGAGAGAAGCCATAATGTCAATAAAAAGCACCTACCTCTTGTCGTTGTACTAGCAGAGAATGTAGGTGCATTTTTGTGGCTGTTAATCATACGCACTCAAGGCGAGATGCATCCATGTGCCCAACCAGTTCTCATTCATTGCAACGAATAAAGCTTGCCCGCATTTTGATGGGGCGTGTCTTGCTTTCAACAAAACCCTATATCTGCATTCGTCAAAACTGCCCATTTGTGTTTTCGAAATTCAACATACTTTGAAAGCTTTTTCAAAACTATTTGATTCATAGTCGAATCGAATATTGCGTTGTTCACTTTGTCATAAAGTTTCTAATATTCACACCCCTTTACTTTACAGCAATCCCAGAAGTGTGGGAAATGTGCTTCGTCAGTGGGATGTCTTCCGTTAGAGTTATTTCAGTAGTGTGTTTCTGGGCTGTTTCAATCAATTTGGAGGTTCAAGCTTTGAAGCCATCTATCAGGCGGTCGGTATTGTGCGGCAAAGATTGTTCCAATTAGTGACACGGGCAGTACCAATCTTCTGGTGAGGGATTTGGAGTAGAATGATACAATGGTCAGTCCCTAGTGTTTCATAAAGACGCATCCACTCATCCAGGGGAGAAAAAAATAGTGTTGAACTGCCAGACGAGGCTTGCATGCTAAGCAAAATAGTTGCGTATACGGTTTAGTACAATGCCAGCAATGATTTGGCTGGCAGAGGGACTTTGGCCAAGAATTCATTGGTGTTTGTGGAAAGAACGTTCAGATGCCACACATACTCTTGGGAAATGTTGCCCATACAGGCAGGTGTGAACGAAAAGCACACCTCGGCGCCATTTTTCTTCGCGCAAAGACATCTCATGGCTTTTCTACAAAGTATTTTATTGCACGCAAATCTTCCAACAAATCACAAGCTACTATACTGCTGCTGTCACTCACAAAACAGTGTGTGTTCAATTATTTTTTTTTCAGTGATTTTTATCTTCATAGGATCAAACAAAGAAATATACCCACAGCTCTAAAATAAATACGCATCAATCAAAAACTATTTCCACACCATCGCAGGCAATTAGCATCAGTAGTAACAATTGTGACCAACCCCATACACTTATCAAAACCGAGGGATTAATAATAATTATTGTCCTTGCATCCCTGCCATCAAAATGTCGGTGCAAAATGACCAGTATCAACACCAAAAACACTGCGTGCTTGGCACAGTTCAGGAAGGTGGAAAAGATCCCAGCCCGACATAGGTTAGCAGCGCGCACGAGCAGGTCCCTCGAACGAAGGGAGGTGGCTAGGAGGCGGGAGAGTCGAGCCTCAGGAAGGCATCCCGTTGGCTGCACAGCACTTCGGCCAGCTTCGGGGGCAGCTGGCCGATCTGGGCGTCCAGGTCGCGCAGGGCTCCCTCGCGGTACTTGGCGTAGTGGGCCGGCAGGTCGAGTTCCTGGTACACGGCCTTCACCACCGCCTCGTCCGCTCCGCCTGGCACGCCACGCCCCACGTGGGCCTGCGGGGAGAAACGCCGTTTTAGATGCGACTGCATCTCATTCACCCGCCTTGTCCCTCCATACGGCGTTGTTGTTGTCCGTCCACACCCCTCCCCCATTCTCCTCGCCGCGCGAGCTGCGCTCTCCGCCGCTCACCCCCTCTCCTCTCCGATAGTGAACACTCTCTCGCGAGGGGCATTGGATCGGATTCGATTGGATTTGGCTTGGATTGGATTAAAGTGGATTGTGTTGCGTCATAGGCGCGCCACATTGTGTCATAGCCGCGGCGGGGGTTGACGGCACGTTTCACGCGATGGGAGAATCAACCTAACAGAAACAACAACGGAACCCCCTATGCGTCGCACCTACAAACGGGTTCCCGCGAGGGGAGGTGGGAGTAATTTTTTTGAAAGCGAAGCGAAAGCGAAAATGCGCTGTAGAAAAGCCAACTTCCTCTGATGATTACGATGATGATGATTGTGGATGAAGTGAAAGATGGTTGAAACGCTTCCCGTGGTCAGAATCGAACCTGGGTCCCTTGCGTTATGAAGACGTCTATCCCATTGCACAATTCTGCGACAGAGAGGTGCATGGACGTGCAAAATTAGACGGGAAAATCATGCACCCCTTCGTCTGACAAAAACAGTGGTTGAGCGCAAAGATTTCTTAGCGCAAAATCAACTGGCGAAACGTCAAAGTCAAAGCCACTGCGATCAAAAGTCCAAACTGCGTGCGAGTCGAAGTCAAAGCTCAACGAGACAAAGTCTGAACTCGGACGACAACCAGGGACTCCCTCGCGACAAAAATTTGCGTTCGACGACGATCGTCGTCGTTAGATGGAAGGGCACTTGATTTTGTATTCTCGGTGGCTGCACAAAGGTCTTTCAACGGACCTCCAACACATTGAGGCAGTTCTTGGGGGCGACTGGTAACAGCAGCTCCTTCCCCCAGCAATGCAGAAGCCTTTATAGAAGGGCAAATAAAGATGTTTTTCTCTCTCTCTCTCTCTCTTTCAGTCGGAGTGGTGTAGACAACCGTGCTCTGTGAAGAAAAAAAAAAAAGCTCTTTCTGTGTTTTGTTTGAAGTGGAAGAAACACGTACGCCTAGCCAAACAAAAGAGTCCATGACAACTAGAGACATTTTTCTAGCAGCAGGCAGTGTGATAATCAGCATTTTAGCGTCCTCATTATTTTTTTAATTCGATAATAACGTGCGCTGCATAACTGGACGGGGAACACAGACAGTGAAAAAGACAAACCATACGATGATGCGCACCATCGTATGGTTTGTCTTTTTCACTGTCCGTGTTCCCCGTCCAATTACGCAGCGCACGTTATTATTGAATTCAAGACTGTACCAACTAGCCCCTAAACATGCCTTTATTAACCTCATTATTCGCTTGTCCAATGTAGGATGTTTGTACAGACTTCCGCCATCCGGATCAATTCTTTGCCCCCTCATTTTGTCCCATCATGATGTTCTCCACCTTCTCTTAATCTGCTGCTCGGGTGATTGTTCGTCCTCTTGTTCATCTGTACACCTGTTGTCCATCCTCTGCATCAAATGGCCAACCCAATCCCGCTTTGTTCCTTTTGTAATTTAAGCTGGGCTCTCTACTACACCACCATGGTGCCTATTTCCTATTCGTTAGCGTCGATTCCCAGGGATCTTCAGACAGGCCAATATATTCTTTGAAAGGTGCTCATGAAGATTAGCTGGCACCTCAAGAGGGCACTGGCTGCACGCCTCTGTTTTTCAGTGACAGAGGCAGCTTGGCCGTGTCCACATGTTGGTCCAGGAGCATTTTCATTTAGCAAATAAAACAAGGACGAATATGAAGATGGGAAAACAGGAAAGCAGCCCGCACTACAGTGTCCTTTTATTTCCTAAATAACGCACCAGCTTTCCCAAAAAGTCTTGCTGAGTGGTAAATTTTCTACTTCAGATGATTCAATATTTTGTGTCAGGTTGGGCATACTATTGTAAACGATGTATGCACACACTTGAACGTATGACTGGATGGAGACACAGCTATCAAACAGCACAGCAACCAGTTTGCATTGTTGAAGTGACCTTGAAGACAACGTACAACTTCGCTTCATTCAGGGGTGAGACAGCTGCGCATATTGCGCCTTTCTGATACAATTCCATTTTCCTGCGCCAAGCTGCTCCAAAAGCACGAAAATGGCGAAAATTGCGACAAACTGCTCCAGAAGAGCCTCAACGGCACGGATTTTGATGCTCATGTCAGTTTCGGCGGGGACAAAAGCCTCCCGCATCCCGGTCACCGCTTTTATCGTCGGTCAATCGCAAACACAGAAATGGCACAAATAGAAAGACTGAAACGAAGCAAGCGATAGCTTCTAAAACTCGATTCGCTATCCGTCCGGGTTCGCAGAAACGGCCTTGTCGATTAGGCATCGCTGTGGCAACAAACATGGCCGCCGCCTGATCTGGCTGCTACCAACGCGCTCAGTGCGTATCGTCGATATTTTCCCTTGTTTATTTTACGCTATCAGCTGAGTTCCAGTCTATTCATTCTATCTGTTGTGGCTCTGAACAGTGACGTTAACGCAAGGATATGGTTTGAGATTGGTGCCAGATTACGGGAAGTTGGGCGGCTCGAAAAAAAGTTCATTGGAATGTGGGGCCTACGATACGACTTCGGCGTAGTTTGTCCTTGAGTGCGAAACGCAATGCGCGCGTCTATAATAGGGTTCGTGAAGTGAATTTTTTGGCTTGTTGTGCTGTTGTAAAATGTTGAGGTGTTGCTGTGCTTCGAAGCGCGATCGCAAGCCTCGGGGATGGAACGGTCGACACGAAAGTTGCGGGCTGTGCTGCGGCGCCGCGACCTGTTCAGGCAGCGCCCAATAGCTGCAGGACTACATGGTTGCCATAGAACGCGACTATAACACTTGATGTATGCAAAGTGAAATTTAGTGCCAAAATCTAGGTGGATAAACATTAACGCTATTCAAATGACCATAGGGTGAACCTGCGCCCCGGGGACTGAAACGGGTAAGCTGGTTGGGCTATGCGACCGTTAGCTCGAAGCTGCTCAACTGTTGCCGTGACTACACTCGTTCGTACAACACAGCCTGGGATTACAAAAATAATAATTTTAGCATTAAAACAGCAAAAAAAAAAAAAAAACGCCACAATTGTGGAGGCCTTAAATTTGATAAGAGTTTTAGCAGTCCGTCTGTTCCGTCGTGTACGTAGTTACCGTGCTCACCGGGACTCGTCTGGGCACTTGGGCATTCGTAGCCGTAGAAGGATTAGTTGCCCGCGCATCCTCGCCCTTCCGCGTGCGCAGGCGCAGACCGGTCCGGTAAACCCGGTAACAAAGTAACCGATAGAACAGACGGACTGCTAAAACTCTCTAATGTTAATGGCAGTTCTATTGTCAGTGTTGCGTGCAGGCGCAACACAATAACACCAGTTAGGAAAAAGGTAGTGCAGTTAGTACTTTGTGATACTCTTAAAAACTCTTTCAGGTAAGGCTGTTTGAGTGTTCTGTGTATTCAAAACTGATTGAAATGTGCACTTGACCCTGCCAATTGCTGAAATAATGATTTTTTAAGCTCACAAGACGATGTATTAAATGTCCATAACTGCTCCAAATCAAGATTCTTCTGCTCCAAAATCGAAATTTTGCTGCTCCGAAAACTGCTCCCAAATCTGTTTGGGCTGTCTCACCCCTGTTCATTCGATACATTGCCTCGTTGAAATAATGCTCGTGCTGAATTTTACACAAACTTCAGTCAAACACGCTACGATCTAAACAAAGAGTTGATGACTCATTAGCTACTTTCTTGCCAAGGCAAAAATAAAAAACATGCTCGCAGGTCTGCCATAAAGATGCGCACTGTACAATAAGTCATCCTACGTAACGTGTTCATGTATTTCCTCACTGTCCATTGACAGACTTCAGGGAAAGCACGAATGAGGCAGCAACAATCTTTTTCTTTTCTGCAAAGTAATGTGCAAGCACAGGGCTCCCATCTGCCTCTGCTTGCCTCACTCATATGAAGTTATTCATGCAGAACAAAAGTTCATTTGCATTACTGCCCATAACACTTGTGCCAGGCAAACTAAAGTTAAACCTGGATGTAACGAACCTCTGTGTAACGAATTCCTGGATTTAATGTAGTTTTTTCAATTCCCCATTGCCAGCCCCATTGAAACCAATGAGTTTACAACCTCTATGCAACGAAGGCGTTGCGACGGTTAACTTTGATGTAACGAATTCGCTATGCTGACGAGCCATTGTTTTTTTTGTCCTTTTTCTGAAAAGCCGGCGGGAGAAATGCACTAACTTAGCAAACTTCGCCTCTACTGCGAACTGATGATTTATTGATTCTGGGGTTTAACGCGCCGACGCAACGCAGGCGATGAGGCGCGCCGTAGTGGAGGGCTCCGGATTAATTTTGACCACCTGGGGATCTTTATCGTGCACCGAAATCTCGTACACACGGGCGTTTTTGCTTTTCGCCTCCATCAGAAAAGCGGCCGCCGCGCCGTACGGCAAACTACCGTGCGTTTCCAGCGTGAGTGCGGTGTCGGTTAGGTGCTACGCCTGCCGGTCGGTGTGTAGTCGCGGGTCTCCACTGCCTTCTGTGGTGTAGGATCATCGGTGATGAGTTCTGCTGCCAGGAAGCGATAAGTTTAGTCATTTCAAGACAAGCTCGCAATTTTAAATGCCGTCTCTGCCGGCGAGATAAAACGACGGAGCCTCCCAGTAGGATATCCTATCCAGCACCCCCTCAACAATTTTGAGTGCGGCAAATTGCATCAAGTCCGCGAAAAAGCGCCCTTTCAGCATAAGTTTGGTTCTTGAAACGGGTTAAGGCACCGAAAAGTTTCAACAGGCAAGAGTGGTACTTTAGTTACGTTTGGGAATAAGTGACCTTGCGTCTTTGGCTTCTCATGGGAAAGCAGCAGGCACAAATCACACAGCCCTTCACTGTGAATTAAATCCTTGAATTAAGGCTGAGTACCACCACTGATGTCCAGCATTTTGGTTTCATTTCTGCTCCATTCACTCGAGCCTTAACTTAAAACCTGCATGTAACGAAAACCTGGATGTAACGAACAATTGCGAATTTTTATCAAGTTATATCCAGGTTTCTGTATTCCCCACATGTTCATTGGCCGTTTCATGGCTGCTGCCTACATTCCAAAGAAACAGATGGAGCAGCTCCCAAGCACCACTTGCGTTCAGGTCTACCCCCTCAAGCTCTGGATCGCCAATCTTCGAAAACAGACCCGCAAGGGCAGCCCCATACCTTTTTTTGTCACAGGGTATCCAAAAAAGTGGCACAGAAACACCAGTTAAGTGCTGTGAGAAAGAAATCTGTCCGTGTAGCGTCGAAAGCTCGCACAAGGAGGCAGACACTTGACTGCGTTTCAGTCAGTGAGAAAGAAGTAAAGTATGTGGCGGTGATGATTGTGGGATTCTTAAACCCCTGAGGTTGACAGAGACTTGGTAAAGAAAGCCCAAGAAGCTGGACGATCTCAAAGGGTCCTGGAAGTTTAGAGTCTTTCTAAAAAGGAGCAATGAAGACAAAACACAAGTTTGTGGTATTCGAAATATTTCGTGTTTTATAGTGCCCCCAGCGCTTGTCCAAATGCAAACGATGCTTTATTCACTGAGAAATTAATAATTTAAGTAAAAATTTTGATTTTCCTGCTAAATTGTGCATTTTCATGGTCTGCAATGACATCACAGGAACCGACCGTTCTGCAGCAGATTGGAAGCCTTGTTTTACCGTTAGTGAACCTAGATGGCGCCACCATACGTGGCAAGCCGTTTTTTTGCCTTTGACAGTATTTAAACCTGGCTTGTTTTTGTTCAGGGAGAAAATAATCGTTTCGTGAAACATAGTGCTCGCTCGACACATATGGCCATGTAAGATACCATTGCTTGCGTCAATCACCCAGTGTCATCTGAGACAACCCCAAAGCCCCGCAGTGCTGTGCAGCTAAACCAAGCATAGTGCGTGCAGTACCAACAGCAGTACGCATCGGTACTTCTATGTTTACGTGTGCTTTCGTAACTTCCACTGTTTGTCCCACTGTTCTTACTTATATAAAAAGAATGTGCCCTAAATTTAAGCACAAATATTTAATTTGGCAAGCTTATAAATGCTGCCTAATTTGAGTTTGCTTTTGCCGCCCTCCGCCAATTGCAGAGCTGGCTAGTATGACATGATAGGTTCTGTTGCGGGAAATGAGCGAGTGGGTCGCATGGCCATTCCCTTTTTTCCTAATTACGTAGCTTATTTGAGCAAAATTTACATTAAAATGTGTTTCAGTATGATTCTAATGAGGCAATCTTTCGAATGAACCAAAATGTGCTTTGTCTGCATGGCCCCTTTAAGGCTAACTTCTTCTTAGAGACGTCTATTCCTCCTCCTCCTCCTTCAGATAAGGGAGATAATTATCAAGCGGTTGGAAGGTTCCATTGCGGCTGTGCCGATCGCAAAAACATGATTAAGCATCAATGATGGTGACGTCCCTGGTGGGTGATGCCAGATTCTACCATGACGTCAACGTTGACAAGCCAACGGAAGCGGGCCACTCCTCTCACTGACCTGTATGCGCTCGGCCTGGCCGGGGGAGGCGAGGCCCAGGGCGGTGACCAGGAGCCAGCCGCACTTGCGGTCCACGATGTCGGTGCCCACCTTGCCGATGGCCTCCGGGCGGCCGTAGCAGTCGATGTAGTCGTCACGCACCTGGAACAGCCGCCCAAGGGACAGCGCCGCCGCCTGGGCCTGCCCGTGCAGCAACACGTCCTCCACACCCGCCTGCAACAGTGGAAGGGGGGGGGGGGGGGGGGGGGCCACACCTTCAGGGAGACTGCCCCTCCAACTATTACATGTAGGACGCTTTTTTAATGGGCTCTAACACCGCTATTTTTCTAAATAAACACTAGCGCCACCCTACACTGAATTAAACAAGCATCTGCCTTGATGCGTGCAAGCCTACACAGTGCTCGTTCTTCGTTTTGCCGCGTGCGGGACTGCACCCTCCGGGCGAACGCACACTCTGTATGAAAGACGCCATGAAGCCGAAGAAAAAGTTAGTAATGACACTTTATTTGCTGTCGAATAATTTCAATAATGTGTCGACCGGCTCATAAGAGCTGGGAAATTAACAAGGCTTAGTTGTGTTTGTCAAAATGCAGGAGGTGATAAGTTATGATGCGCTAAACCAAGCCGTCCTATATTTAGGACACTGGGCAAATAAGGCGCCAGTTGGCGATGTGGTTGACCAGAAGCAACCGCTATGTAATTTTACCATGTGCATAAGCACAATACTGCTTCTTTCACGCGCCGCTTGTGGACACGGTACGCCACCTGGTGTATGATAGACGAATTGTAGAGTTTGGGTCGTTTTTTTCGGTGGGTATTTTTAAAAGGCTTTGATAATGCACACGTGTCAGTTCGCCGTTTTTTTTTCTCTCCGCCTTCCTGCATGGCTCCCGTCTCTAACTCTATAATAATACCCCCAAAAGACATGCACTGGCGAACATTTACGCTAAGTAGATAATATGAATTCGAGCTGATCCCGTTTTATGCTTTTTTTTCAGGGAGGGAATACCATGTCTGATGTTTTATGCGGAAACACCACCACCGAGAATTTTGAACGATGTCTTAGACCTTGTTGATGCTGGTGGCAGCGGGCCCTCCACACTGGCAATATTGCCACCTGACAATTTCGCTGCCACAGTGACTGACGAAGAACGCGGGGATGAAAATGACACTGACATGGCTCGCTTGCCTGGAAGCGTCTTTCGAGCGGAAATTGTTGGCCTGGACAATAAATCAAGAGAATCCGCCAACGAGGGTGAGCAAGCCAAAGGGGTAAAAAAAAATCCAGTGCAAACTGGAAAAAGAGCGACTTGAAGACAAAGCTATCGCAAAGTGAGTGGTTGGCCAACGAACAGGATGAAAGTTTCCTCACTCTGGTCGATGCATTCAAGAAATTCTTTGATGACGATGTCATCGCACTTCTTGTGAAGGAAACTAACCGCTATGCAGACCAAAAAAATCGGAGCCTAGGAGTGACAGAAGAAGAAATGAAGTGTGTCATAGGCGCGCTTCTTCTGAGCGTGCCTGTGCCTCGCCAGAGAATGTTGAGGGAAATTTCGGAAGACTGCCACAACGAACTTGTTGCGAACTCTATGAGGCGTAACCGTTTTGAAGCAGTCTTTTCAAATCTGCATGTTGCGGACAACGACAGCCTGCCTCAGGACGACAGATCAGCCAAGATGCGGCCGTTATCCGAGTTTTTGAATCAGAAGTTTCTTTTGTACGCACCACTTTCGGAATGCTACCGCATCGACAAAAGCATGTGCGAATATTTTGGAAAGCACGGGTGTAAACCTTTCACGAAAGGAAAACCAATCAGATTTTGATACAAGCTGTGGTGCCTGTGCACACGTCTCGGCTATTTGTTGCCAACTGAGCCCTACCAAGGAAAATGTGGCGTGGTCACTGAAAGCAAACATTACCTTGGTCTCGGAGGTTCCGTTGTGGTGGACATGGTTGGCAGGCTCGAGGCTAAAACTGATCTCTGTTTTCGCGTGTTTTCTGACAATTTCTTTGCGAGCTTGAAGCTTGTTCGAAAATTGCCCACTTTGGGCGTGAAGTGCAATATAACTGTCCATGAAAACAGGATCGAAAACTGTCAACCACTGGCACAAAGGAGTACGAAAGGTAAAGAACGAGGCACATTCGATTTATGGACAGTGATAGCGAAATAATTGTGTGCCGGTGGGTGGACAATAATGTTGTTACTGTTGTTTCAAATGCGCATGGTGTGGAGCCAAGGCAGCAGGTGAAACGATATTCAAGAGAAAAAAAGGCAAAAGTTGCGGTAAACCAGCCGTTACTGATTGCTAAGTACAATGCCAACATGGGAAGGTGTAGACACAATGGACCAAAACATCTCCAAATACCGGACAACCATGAGAGGAAAAAAGTGGTACTCATCTCTGTTTACATACCTTCTCGATGCATCTGTGAACAATGCTTTGCAGCTGTATAAGCTGAAGAATGGGAACATCGAGCATCTTTCCTTTCGGAGGTCTGTTGCAATGGCCTACCTCAAGAAATATGGATCCAAGCCCTCCCGTGAAAAAGCCGGCCAGTCTGCCATTCAGGCAGAAAGTCGTTGTGACCGCACTGATCATATTGTCATTCCTCAAGTCAAGCAGACAAGGTGCGCTCATTGCCACGAGAAGACAACAACTCGTTGCGAGAAGTGCAACGTGGGTGTGCACGTGAAGTGCTTCAAGGTATACCACACCCGCACATAGCACCCCTAAAGCCCAGTGTCCTACATGTAGGGCGGCTTTGAAAATAGTGTTGCCTTGAAGTGAGTGTAAATAAAAAACGGTACGCTTCGTTAAGAGTGCAAGTGCCCTTTTTGTAACCAAAAATATTGGTTTTGCCATGTTTCCTGAGTTTGGGCATATATGGGTTAAGATCACTCAGCATACAAGAGAGAGAGAAACACACCAAAACCACTGTACTGATTTTCGGTGTCGCCGCATAACCGATCAGCTCGACTTGCATCACGACCAGTGGTGACAACCGTATTAAAAATAACCAGGAGTGGCGACATCTGTGTTCACATTTTCACCATCGCACATCCCATTAAAGCAAAGCTTTAGTACAAATTTAGTACACTTAGTACCATTGTACGCCAATACGCTTTGCAGGAAAGCCAGCTTCCTCTGATGATGCTGATAAATGATTGTGGGTGAAGTCAAAGAAAAAAAAAAGCACTCTCTGTTGCCAAAATCGAACCTGGGTCCCTCGCTTTATAAAGCTGGCGTCAATCCAAGTGCTCCATTTCGACATTGTCGAAACGAACGCCAAGCAGCAGGTACCGATTCATGCCGTACACCCCAAACCCAAACATTAGGCCTTGAGTGCACTCCCGAGAGTGGCTGTGGGTATTCTACAAAAGCAGTGTGTACCTCCAGGGTATCACATACTCACAGTGTGGGATTGGCCTACCAAATAGTCAATCCCGAGAGTGTTTCGCGTTCAACCATCGTCGTCGTTAGACGGGGGTGTGCATGATTTTTTTTTTTAGAATGCAGCATGTAAGAGTGGTCTATTTGTGTTCTTACTGAGGTTCTTTAATTTGAGGCCTCAAACTCACCGCGGACAATCCGCGGGTAGTGCAGCAATTCTCCGCGCCGTAGGAATAAATGTCAAAAACGAATGCCGGATTGCTTCTCAGGGAGTCCACGGGCGAGTCCGAAACTGCAAATCGGTGAGCCCCAGCAAGCCAATCTATGGACCTAGAACCTGCATTTTGTCTTTAGAGAGTCACAGTGAAAGGGCCTCCTCACCAGCAGCATTCCGGCGCGCATGGGCAGCACAAAGGAGTAGAAGCCCGTCTTGAAGTCCACGGTGGCCCAGTAGCGGTCGATGGACGGCCTCTCCAGCGCCTCCGCCGCCATGGAGGACACCATGTCTAGCTCCTGGCCGAGCACGGTGCGGAGGTCGGCCTCGTGGAACAGCTCAAACAGGGCCAGGTAGCAGGGCATGGACCTCAGCCGCTGCCTCAGCACCCAGCCCACGGCCTTGTCCATGAACAGGGCGTCGTTGATGGCGCGCATGCCCACGTCCGGCCGCTTGTGCCAGCACGGCTGGCCTCGGCGCAACAGCGAGTTGTCCATGATGTCGTCCAGGACCAGGAAGTAGCACTGCAGCTGCGCACGCACGGCCATCATCATCATCATCACCAGCGTATCTACGCCCACTGCAGGGCAAAGGCATCTTCCATTAATCTCCAATTATCCCCGTCCTGTGCTAACTGCGACAAATTTGTCCCCGCAAACTTCTTGATCTCATCTGCCCATCTAACCTTCTGCCGCCCCCTGCCACAATTGCCTTCTCTAGGGATCCACTCTGTTACCCTTGATGACCAATGGTTGTTATCTTGCCTTCGCATTACATGCCCTGCCCACGTCCATTTCTTCTTCATTTCTACTAGCATGTCTGTAACACGCATTTGTTCCCTGACCCACTCCGCTCTCTTCTTGTCCCTTAACGTTACACCTATGATCTTCCGCTCCATTGCTCGCTGAGCCGTCCTCAATTCAAGTTGAACCCTCTTAGTGAGCCCCCAAGTTTCTGCCCCGTAGGTGAGTACTGGTAAGATGCAGCTGTCATGCACGTTCTTCTTCAGGGACAATGGTAGGCTGCCATTCATCATCTGAGAATGCCTGCCCAATGCACTCCGCCCCATTCTTATCCTTCTGATTATCTCTGCTTCATGGTTGGGATGAAAGGTCACGGCTGAACTCCGGTTAAACGTCAGCACAGCATAGTTTTACAAGTATAAGTGTGTACACCGTTTAACCTTTGCCTACTCGGCAAACTCCCTCCTTCCCTCCTTACCCACAGCTGGAGGCCAGATCACACCATACAGCCAGCCAATCACAGGCAAAGGGAAGGGAACGGGAAGTTAGCTCGCTGCGTATACCGTCAGCCCAGTATGGTTTTAAAAGTATAAGTGCGTGGACATCAACACCGCGAGCTCAATTCCTGCCCTCCAACACGTTTCCTATACAGGAGGATGCAATGATTACAGGCTCAAAACCACAAGGTCAGCGAAGGCTAAAGAGCGCAAAACAAAACAAAAGTCAAAGCCGCTTTCTTAAGAAAAAGATGGTTGAAACGCAAAGCTGCCCGAAGCGTGTCGGAATGGTGCAATCGTATAGACATCAGCTTCATAACGCAAGAAACCCAGGTTCGATTCTGACCACGGGAAGTGTTTGTTTTTCTTGAGGCGCTTGATGTGCCTCTGCTTATCATCATCATCATCGCCGTTTTCTGAAACCCACTGTGTAAAGGTGGCCTTCCTGCAGTGCATTTCAGTTTTAAAATCTATGGTGTAAGTGAGGCGTAGAAAGCGTCGCTTTAAAAATGAGATAAAAGTGGTGTGAAGTATATGTACTAAAATTAAGGAGGTAAGAGTTAAATGGTTTAAGTGTTAGGATGACTGGTGAATAGGGCCAGGTTGTGACTATGCGTGATATGAAATGTGTAAAAAGCTGAGCTCTACTAAACACTTAAAAATTCACTTAGACAATTAACACACGGGGTGGTGCTTTACTCTCAATCCACAAGGAGGCAGTGTCCTCTGCTTCATCAATGTTCCTGTTCTGGGAGCATTTCATGAAATTTTTTTTTTTTTCTGAACATATTGTCAGAGAAAAGATGTGCCTCAAAGTTTAGTTTGCAACAATGAAATAGTACCTTTGCAAAATCACAGAATCACAAAAACCGAGAATATCACTTTCAAGAGTAGAAAAATGGCGTGTCAAAGACAAGACAGGATGGGACAGTAAGACAAAAGAGCATGCTTTTCGAGCGAAGAGAACTAAGCATGCCAAGCAGGATTTTTCGAGCACAGATCAATCTGTCCACAAAACAGTGTTTGTTACAGTGGCATAACCACTTGTCTGTTGCACCTCAGACAGCAAAGTTGCTCATGTCTTTTGGGGCATGATAATCACAAACAAAACAAGAACCCATGAGTCACATTTGGGCAAAAGTAAATTCAGACGACTTTCATTGTTGTTAAAATTGTCTCATTTTGCCTTGTTTTATATTTGGAAATCCCGCAGCTGTTGAGCGATTTCAAACAGTACAACAGTAATCCTTCACCTTTTTCTTCCTCGATTGTGAACCTCTACACCCACCAGACGCAAAAACTGCACTGTACCATAAGTTATAACATAAACAAAGCCTGGCCAAAACCATGAAAAAAGGTATACTTAGGTCATTTATAGCCACATACCTAACAAACACGTGTGCTAAAAGCATTCAAAGGTCAAACACAACAGCCTTGAATGAGATGAGTTAACAGGCGATCCGCTAGCGGAAACTGCGGATGGGGTGGTTAGGACGTAGCAGCTGTCTTTTTCAAAGCACATGGCATGTGATTGCATTTTTATGAACTACGACGAAAACACTCACCCTCTTTTTCAGTTCCAAATTTTTTTTTTTTTAGCTAGCTTTCCGTTTTCAAACATGCCTTGTTTCCTGTATTCCCATATACGTGTTGCACGTGCATATACGCTGTGCATATATTCACAGTTGTATACATATGCACATGCATATTTAGGAGGACGTCTCCCTTGATTGCAAAGCACTGTGAGCTTCGGCTATTACCATCTGTACAAATCACAAAAAGCAAGATGTGGGCCGGGTACTGCATGCCTAAAATGTAGAAAGATTAAGCGGGACTTGCAGTTTGGTGCAACTGGTGCAGCACTGTAGTTAAAAGATACCAGTTTCATAAGCTATTCTGTCATCCCCTCCATTATGCACTTAGAACTGCCACATCTAGCCAAAGTATTATGTTCTCAAAAAAAGAAAAAAAAAGCTTGAAATTGCCCTTTTTTAAACTTGCTATCTGTCTTTAATCTAATATTTCGTTCAAAAGTGGCACAGCACGATTATATTCATTAGAGCTCCAACACCGAAACACCTGTAATCAATATGAAAATTGCTGACACAGTTCTAGCCAGCATTTGTTTCACAGCCAAAGAAAAGTTCCCCGGCCAGCGGGTTCAGCCCAGGAATACTACTTGTCTAGGGGCAGGCTACCTACTAATTTAGCAGGCCAGTGCTAATTTAGAGGCACTGTGAGTGAATGATTCTTAAGCCTTTTGAGCTGTCAAATAACTGGCTCTTTCATAGCTAACGAAATAAGAAGTGAGTACCTAAGGTTAATAATATAGGGTTGTGTGAACAATGATTTTTGCTTTTGAAGCAAATACCAAATGATTAAGTTCAAATAGTTGTGAATCGAAGCAAATGTTCAGCGATATACCGCACAAACACTGAAACTTACAATTTCTCAGGCATGCTTCAGTGACTAGCCCGCTGCACAAAAGAAAATGCTAATTTCAAAGAGTTTCCAACATTTATCTGCCGCACAAAACACGTACAGAAGCCATCCTGACGCTGTAAATTTTATTGATGATATATTTTACCATACATTATGCTGCAACCAGCCTGTGACATGGATTATTGCATCAACACCTTCTTGGCATGAACGCTCTATCTCAATGTCTAGGGGTGCAAAGCTAGAAAAGTTAATTAGTTTTCCTATGTACTGTGTAAAAAACAAAGAACATTACAGGTTAAAAGAAGGTCTACTTGGTGTGTAGTCTGACCAGAAAACAAGAGACTGTGTCAGTATGCCGATGGGTTTTCTTATCTCGAGTGTTGTCTGGTGGAGCTCGAGTCTGACCACGTTATTGGGATGCAAAAATAGAAGCACCAGGACGGAGTTATTCCAATGCCAAGGAGATAAGAGATAACAACAATAACGTTCCCCTTATCCTATAGGTCTGTATTGGCTATGCGTAGCAGGAGAGCCTGTTGCTGCAACCAGATGCACTCAAATTGCAGACCCTCAAGCTGTGATACATCTGGTGCCCACCTAGCTCTAACCCATTGCAAGGACTATAATTTGCATGCTGTTTTGGCGGGCATTTCTCGTTTTAAACGAGGCATAACTTCATACCTCCGAATTACACAGCAGCAGGCAATTTGTCTTTTTGAACTTCGAAGTAATTCAGATCTTTGAAGTACTAATCCGGGGTACTTTGAAAATATCCAGAGCTTTAGGACAGTGGTAGTTGAGTCAAATACAAATAGAATATTGTGTTATCCACTTTGACATTCGAAAGTTTTGAATATTCGCACATTCCTATTAACATTAAGTCGCATTGCCAAGGGCTAGCTAGCCCTACAAGTTAGCTCAGTTAGTAGAGCGACTATCTTGAATGAGCAATGGTATTGTCCTAAAACCACAGGCCAGAACAAATTGTTCATTGGTAAAACGTACGAGGCACTGAAGCACACATGGACACTGGATGCATTTAGGTTGACCAAGTTTCTATTGCTTGCGTTCTCACTCTCTCTCGGAAAATTCCCTACAAGTCATTAGTACAGCTTTGGCGTCGTCGGTAATTTTACTGCGTGCAATTTCTCAAACGCAGCAGCAAATCCTAAACGAATCTGACCAGCACGTCCAGAGATACTGAGGGCGACAGTTGACCTTGGGGTAAAAAGGAAGTCGCGCGTTTTGGAGACAAGGAAAAAAAAAAAAAGGGCAACTAGAAATAGGCACAAAAAAGGTCACGCAGAGTGGGACAGCTGTCGGGGTGCTACTTGAGACACAAATAACACAATGCCTTCTAAATAAGTGTCCCTAACTGCTTTTACCACTGCCATTGTGCTGTTCACCCTTTGCCTGCGCATACAAAAAGCAACTCCCACTTGCACGTAAAGACCGAGAGCCGCTCCCTTCCACCCTGCACTTTGCAATGGTGACAAGATAAAAGTTATCATGCAAGAAACAGCACTTGGAAGATGAGTGCTAGGGAATGCAGTGTATGCTTTGTGCGAATGAAGTACAAGTGTATGCAGCGTATACTTTGTGCAATGCGTACAAGTTCTGCTGTCAGTTTCACACTGGTGGAGCCCTCTGGATGATAGCATCATTGTAGTGATCTTTATCAGCCTGTTGATGGCACCTCTGAGTGAGGAGCTTAGAAAGGCTAGCCTACTGGTCACCACTCTTCCTCACTGTGCAAAAATGAGAGTCAGAAGAAAGACTGATTGGGTAGACACATATACTATCGCACCCTGACCTGCCAGAAATGTCTATGCCCGGGGTAATTTTTTATCTCAGCTCCCTTTGTCTCCTGTGTATGCACAGTACACATATCCAGTTGTGGCAGTCAACAGATATCGCTGGCAGTGTGGAATGGCAGCTCCAAGGAAGCAGAAATATCAGGAAAAGAAGACAATGCAGGCAATACAGGAGGAAAAAAAAAAAAAGACAGACGGTTCTTCCACAAAGTGAACCCATATGTTGCGTGAGCAGGTTTCTCTCATTTCTATCGTAACTGTTTGTCTGATGACTGTTTACGTGATTATTTATTTAGATATTCATCTTACCTTAGAGCTCACTTTAAGACAGCACAACAGTGGCATAGCCAAAAATATTTTTTGGGGGGGGGGTGTTACACACCAATAGTAAAAAAAAAAAGCAAGAACCTGTGCCTCCAAAAAATTTTAATAATTTTTGGCTTTAATCCACCGACACCCTTCTAATTTTTATTTTGACATTATAGTATATCAATTCGGTGGGTAAACAGCACAGGCAAAAAAATAGGGTGAAAAAAAGGGGAGGGAGGGGTGGGGTGCTCAGAAAAAATCTGAGCGTGTTCTGACACCGAAACACGCCCCGCTGGCTACACCCCTGGAGCACAATACAGTACATTATTGAATGACTATTTGATTTCACATCGCATTCACTGGGATCGCTACTGTTGCAGTGTGCATATCTAATTACTATCTAATTGCTTATGCTTTTATTTATTATTATCTATTTACTTATTTATCTTATCTTTTAGCCCACTTCAATGGCACACAATTGCAAACTTTATTAAAAAAAATGCACATAATACATGGGATGATGCAAGTAAACACCAACGATTAATTATCAACTGAAGCGGTGAGCAAAATATATACTTTAGCCAAGATGCACTGATTACCCAATACACACATAGGGAGAAAATGATTTGCAAAAGGTCAGGGAAAAAAAAAAAAAGAACAAAGATTTTGTAAAAACAGGCTTCCTTCGACGAAGTAGAGAGATGAAAAACAAATTTCAAGGACACTTTTGACGGTTTCCTAGATTTGCGCAAAAAGAATTTGAACTCCCCTCTCAATCCTTCTTTTCTCTTTTCTTTCGGTCAGAGTGACGTGCCACATACCATCTGATACAGCGGCAAATCGCAGCCGCAGTCACAAAAGCTAGCCACTAGAAGTTGCCAGATGCAATACACATCTGCGTGCACATGCGTGCATGTTTACGACGTTGACCATTTATTTACAGTCTGTCTAACAAGAAATCAGTTTTCTTTGAGATTTACGACATCACTAGTAATTGGTGTATTTTGTTCCACAGATTTCTTAAAATTTCCAATTTAAAAATGAGCTACTTCCAGAGCATGCACTGTATTTTTAAACTAGATGCATTCATACACACACAAAAGAAAAGACCAACTTGAGCCTTGCCTTCAGCATGTTTTTAAACCTGACTGTTAAAGCTTTTCAAGAAATAAACAAAAAGTCTTCTCAACGAGAGGGCGCAAATTAACAGTACAGTTACTTATGTTGATGCATTACCCCAACGGCCAAGTCAGATTATTTTTTTTAAATTTTGGGTGTTTAACGCGCTGACGCTACACCGGACCTGTGAAGCGTGCTGTAACGGAGGGCTCCGGATTAATTTTGACCACCTGGAGATCTTGAACGTGTGGCAAAATATCAACACACGGGCATTTTCACTTTTTGCCTTCATCTGAACCCATGACCATGTCAACATGGGGTTAATTAATCACTCACACACCAACAAGGCTACGAAATTGCATCACTGTGAAGGGATACAAATTAATTTAGACCACCCTGGAAACTTTGAAGTCCACCGAAACGTCAACACAGCCAAAAGAGCAGGCCTGCCATGACGTCAACTCAGCAGCAATGTCTTTTGACCATTCACGCCATTTGAACTCATAACGTTGAATGTGAGTCGCCTCTAGGCACCGCACAGTTAAAGCGCAGCCAAGGATGACTGATTTCCACACTTTCGACCCACTCTACAGCCTATAGTTGTGCTTGTATCAGGAGAAAGCACCCAAGCCAACTACTTTATGCAATGTGGAGGGACTGGATGCTGCCTTCGTAGTCAAGTTCCTGGATAGTTCAATAAAACGCGTTGTTGGGCTAGTTGGTATATACTGAAAGAGAGGCTTAGTGCAAAAAAGACGAGGACGGTGGCGCCTGTCTCGTCTGCCACTGTCCTCATAATTTTTCCGCCAAGCCTCCCATTCATCCTGGACAGTTGTTCGCTGTGGCAGTCTGAGCTCCCTCTGATGCGATACACCCCAGAAGAGTTGAAACTTGGACCACCCGGTACATAACTCCGAAAGAAAGCGGCAGCAGAACAGGACCGGACGAGAAGTAGACAAACACTTGCGCTTTCCTCAAGCGCAAGTATTTGTCTGTTGTGCTGCCGCTGTCTTTCGAGGCGATACACCCTTAAACACGTTTGCCCTTGTGCCTGGTTGCTGGCATATGAACGTCACCGTTCCTGCACCAATCACCAGCTACGTTAGGAGCGGGTGCTTGCTCACCAGCTCGACGCACCAGCCGACCAGGCACGCCTGGTGTAAGTAGGGTGCATCATCGTCCGCCAGGAGCTCGTACGTTTGGACCACGGCAAGCAGTCGACCGCGCTTGCCTCCGGGTAGGTTGTACTCCAGGGCCTCGCGGAAGGCGGCCATGGCCTGGGCCAGCCCCGGCTCGCCGAAGTCCGTCCCCAGCACAGTCCTCAGCAGGTCCTCCCTCGCCTCGCACACTGGCAGGTCGCTCGCCGAGGAGACCCTCGGCAGACGACGTCGATCGCTGGCCATACTTTGCGCCGTACTGTGTAGCAAGAGACACGAACGCACAACGGCACCGGAAAGTTTTTTTTTACGCGCTCTTTCAGGAAGGGGGAAGTTTTGGTCGAGAGTACGGTCACCACGCATATAGATCTGCTAGACAAATAGCGCGCCAACAAGGCCACCGGCACGTGTACTAAATCGAGCCGAGGTTTACAAACCACCGAGGAAGGCTTCAACCAGAGGCGATAAATAAGTGCTTAACCCGTGACTGTCGATTGCCTCAACATCTATACTTTGTATACAACGAATACGACTAGTGAATTATATAGCAGTCGCCACGACGTCGACAACAGCGCATGCAGCGATGCGCGTAGCTCGCGATATGCGCATATAAAGTGAGGAAAAAAGGAGCTCCTCTGGCGCGTGTTCTTACCTGCTGCCTGCAGCAAGCACCGACGTGTGTAGGGAGTATCCTGCGGCGACGGATTGCCCATTCTGACTCAATGCCACCGGCAACAGCAGCTGCTGGTGTCGCCGGCGAGCCGAAAGTAACTTGCACGTAGATGCTGAGCCGTAGCGCGGCGTACACCTTCGCACTGCGGTCGCCGTTAGATTCCACATGTCTAGACAAACACTCCACGCCTCGGCGTGGCCCGCCTGGACTCCGAAAAGTTGCACGGAGGTGGTTGGCCTCTCTTGACCTAGACCTCAAAAAGCCCCTTCCACGCTGATCAGCTGCTGGAGCTACGGGTTTGGAAAACCCGCTTTCCGGGGGCGGTGGGACCTTGACGAGTCGACGCGGTATCGGCAATATCGGTGAAAAGCGGTGTCAGACAAAGCAGACATCTCCAACAACGAGCAAATCTCTCGACAACCACTCGCTTTCGCGTTCCGTTTTTTCACCATCATCATCATGGTCGTTGCCATGGCAACGTCTTCACGTGTTGCTGACTTATGTTGGCTACTGGATCGGCCGAAGTGCCGTGTGTTGGCCGGTCCGGTCGGCGTCGCAACTCGCAACATCTGCGCGGGCTATCCGAGGAAGGGAGGTTTTTGGATGCGGTTCGGGTCCTCGTGCGAGACCCTGAAAAGTGCGATTTGTTTCGGCCCACCTTGATCCAGCTTCCCCGTTCTGTTCAGCTACATCGGCTCACAGCTTCGTTCGCGCCACTAGCGTTCAGCGAAACCGACGCGTCCGCGCACGTGGTCTTGCCTTTTCGACTCGCAGCGTTACCATGGGCGAAAGCTTGGCGTGCGAACTGGTCGAGGCCGGGGCCCTCAAATTTGGAACGTACACCCTGAAGAGCGGCATCAGTTCGCCCTTCTACGTGGATCTTCGGGTCTCCGTGAGCTACCCGAAGCTTCTCGTAAGTGTCTTCACCGAACAGCGGTCGTCGATTCGCGTAACCGCGACACTGAGTGAACGAAATCCCTCGCCTTTCAGCACGACATCGCCACTGCCGTTGCGGCGAAGATCGAGGAAGACGGAATTCAAGGCGATCTGCTGTGCGGCGTTCCTTACACAGCACTGCCCATAGCCACGGTGAGAGTTTGCGCGCGATGAAAGCTTGTTTGCTGGCGTGTGCTGTCTTGTAACGTAAAAACTTTTTTTTGTTGTTGGTTAACGCTACAAAAAAGAAACAGGGGTTCGGAAAAAGAAATAATACATTTTGTTTTGGTTTTTGTAAAGGAAAAGGAACCACAAAAACACACGAAATGGTTTCGAATCGCTGAGGGAAATAAATCAGCAAATGTAGACCCTTGTTCAATGTGCGGTTCTGACTACAGACCGCGCTTGCCCGTAATTGCTATGCTTCATTAAAAAGCTCCTTGTCCTCAGACAACCTGCTGCAGCTTTAAAAAGCAAGACACGACCCTTACGCAATGCTGTGGAGAGATTCCATTCGGATATAGCATTTTACACTGTACAGAGAAAAGCTTTATGACAGCAAACACGAGGATACATGCTGCTCAGTAGACGCAGCGCACTCTAGTGACGGGCTGGTGCGCACTCATAGTTTGCACGTTTGGGGAATCCACTCTCTGAAGTAGTTTGTTAGGCGCCTAGAAACAATTGCAGAAGAGGCACATGCAGATGAAGCGGTGTGTCACAAACCCCTCCCCCCGATAGTTGCGTCCGCTAGCAAAAACCAAAGAAGAAGGGCGCGAGACAACAGTTATTTATATTTTAGTAGGGTGGCCGGCCCGTGAGTTTTCACGTGTGCCGAGATTGCTGGGGTGAATAAATTCACAACGGAGATGCTCAACTACGTTTTGAATTATATAGGTTTACTGCACAAACAAAAAGATTACAGGGCACCGCCCAACACAAGAAAAAGGAACCTTCACACTGCCATCGGCCTGTGCGCGCAGGCACTAATCCGCCGTACACTAGGCGCACGCGCGCGCGGGGAGATTAGCGCACAGTGCTAACTAAGTAGTAACACAACAAAGGAAACCCAAATACACAGGGGGGCCACTATGGCGACACTCGATTCACCGTGGCCTATGCCTTAACCTTCGACCTCAGACTCGACACGCGAAACACTCTAGAGGCAAACACTTGTTTAAGCCTCGACAATGCAACTACAAAAAAATACTAACAAGTATGCAACAGGCAAAACACTCTAGGGGACAAACATCGTTAACCCTGACACAGCATTCACTATATGACCCTAGCAGCTCTGCAAGCTGTACACGATACGTGAAATGCCCTCAAACATCCTTACCCTCGACACCGACAATTCCTGCACACAACACACGAGAACCAACTCTCAACTCGTTAGTTACAAGTGACGCTAGAAAAAAAAAAAACCCGAAGGAGGCGGATATCTTAATCCGATGCAACAAACAATTACGAGGGGGAGGCACGGCAAAAGAAAGTCTCTACGAGGCAAGGAGAACCCGCCGGTTCACCGACGGAAAGTCGCGACGAGGTGGAGCCGACCTCACCGGGCAGCCGCTTACGTGTTTCGGGGCTCCGGGGTGCAGTAGCTGGTCGGCCATGGGACTCGCGGCGACGGGCGAACTCGAGCGTTAGGCCGTGGTCGTTCTTTCGCGAGCCTACCGACGTACATCCGCTAAAGCGCGTCAACCCCGGACCCTTCCCCGCGTAGCGCGTTCACGAATCTCCAGCTGACTGCCCCCAGCGACCGCTTGCGCTTGCTTAAATAACCTCCGCCGGCCGTCGCGTAGACCTGCTCCAACGTCTTCCCCATTGTTCCTCTGGTACCCCCCTCCCAGAGCCCCCGGCCACGATCGCGCGCGCGCGTCCGAGCTAGCGAGCATGACGTCACCCCTCGCACCTGCACGTCCTCTGGAATGTCGCAGCCCGCTTTTGTCCTCTTAGCAGGCAGGGCGAAACAAAGGGCGTGAGCACCAAGCTGAGGGGACCCCCCGGGTTCCTCAGCGAGGCGCAAAATGGCCGAACCCTGTCCGGGAGGCCGTCATGTCGGCCGCCCGAATGTAAAAAATGGAGGGCCTGGCCTGCAGTTTGTGACACGGTGTAAGGACGTCGACACGTTCAAACAATTGTTCTTCGTTTCCAGAGTAAGTTGTAAAAAAAGACCTTTATCCTCACGCCCTCACATTTCCAGATACCGTTATGTAGCTACTGCAGCAGACAATAACACAATCATGTGGTCTCGGGGAGTGTGTCCACGGAAGGCATGAACTGTGAGTTTGCACGTATGGAGTGGCATGCGTTCCTGTGTTTACTGTCACAAAGGTTTTGATTGTACGTCTACGGTGATGTCTGTCATGTTTCAGTTCCTTTTTTTTTTTCTCCCTCGATTCTTTTGAAAGTGCCTAACGTTACGCCCAGATGTAACTCGCTGAAGTCATATCCAGACGTAGCCACGAAAGAGTTGCATCCGATTATCCGCAATAATGATAGTAATTAATAATTACCATTGACTCTGAGTAGTCAGTGGAAAGAATGCAGTCGGCTCGTTGGATAAAAATTGAGACAAACTGCTCTTACCGATAGTTGTGAAGCGGACATGAAGTTTGGACATAATGATAGCTGCAAGTGTCCATTAGTGCTTCCAGATGTAAATTCAATAAAATCAGAGAGACTTCTTGTGAAGCGGACGGGATCTGCGCTGTATTGTCTGGATGTAACTATAGCAGTGACATAACGCTAGCCATGGCCTGTTCTTTTTTGTCTGCTTCGTCTTTCTTTTGGTACTCTCAGCTGCCTCTGAAAAGCGCCAAGCCAGTGCAGCCTAGAAAAGATGCCACTTCTTGTAGCACTGTCAAAACAGCACTAATGACAAAAATCATGTTTTTTCTTCTCTTTCCCTTTTGTTTTTCCAAGTGACAAAAAACAAAGTACTCAACAGTCATTTTGAGGACACGAAAACAAGAAGCGAAAATTGAATGGTGCACCCTGTGGTGTGGGTCATACTCCGACGATCCTCCGCATGCGGCTGCCGTGTAGACGGCGCCGGCGTGAGAGGCAGGCAAGAGACAAAGGCAACCGACGCCAACCTCCAAGGGGGGTTTATTCCCAAAAACCTCCCCTAGCTGGCTCCGTCTTCTTGGTCATCAACGAGTCCCGTGTTGCTCGAGCGGCCGGAGTCGTTCGACTCTGCCGCTACCGGTGGACGATGGTCGGTCCAGGCTGGCGGGGAAGACGCCGGGTCGCTCAGCCGCCGCACGCCATCTCGTCCTCGCTCGGAGCGGCCGCCCGGCGCCGCCGAGCGCTGCAGCCGAAGTCGTCGCTCTCCGCGGCCGCCGCACGCCGAAGTTACTCTGAGCTCCCCGCTCCCACGTGCGCCGGTGGCGCCATCTCGCGACGTGCAAGCGAACCCCACTATTCTTGCAGTCTTGTTGTGCAATCCCGCGCAAGCCACGCGGCCCCTTTGAGCGCTGCCGCGTACAGGTCGGGATCACGGGCAGCCACAATTCCCACAACTCATAGCAGCTGCTGACCGTACGATGCGGTATTGACACTGTATTTACCCCTTGCGCCCGCCTTGTGTGCAGATAGTGTCCATGACGACCCACAAGCCGATGGTGATGGTTCGCAAGGAGGCCAAAGTGTACGGCACCAAGCGCCCCATCGAGGGAGACTTCCAGCCGGGCCAGACGTGTCTCATCATCGAGGACATCGTGAGCAGTGGCTCCAGCGTCATCGAGATTGCCAAGGTGGGGATCCCGTACTCAACTCAGTGAGCACACTCTTCTCAGAAAAAAAGAATTAATTTATTTGTTGTTGATGATGATGATTGTTGGCATTACAGTGTGAGGGAGGGGTGAGAAATCACACTAGAAAACACTGAGTGCAGGTTGTGTAAAACAAAAAAACAACTGAAGTGACGCAAAAAGTTAGCCAACCGATTTTTCATACCTGGAAGAGCAATCCGAAAAATTTGCGAGTCATTACTCCTATAGGAAAGCCGGGAAAGTCCGAAGTATCCAGCAAGTCCGAATTTTCAGAGTCCGAAAAAAACGGTCGGCTACTGTACAGCGGCACGCAACGGCAGCAAACAAAATTGAAGTATGAGCAGCGGAGAACTTTATCACGCAGAGAAATGGGTACGGTTCCTCAGTTCAGGAGCCCAGGTGACAATTTAGCGATCTCTGCCCTGGAGACCAGTAGTTGCTGGGTGTCCAGTCCACCCACTTACAACTCGGGAAGGGGAAGAGGAGGGGAAAGAGGGCTGGGTTGTGAGCATGCCCGATGATGGTGGGGGTTAGGGTGCCTGGTCGAGAACAAAGTTTACATTCTCCGGGGTATTGGGCCAGGTAGAGGCGGTGTGGCCAGGTGGGGTTGAGGAAAAGGGTTTGTGTGAATTCGACGGAGAGTACTTTTTCTTCATGTTTGGGTAGGTTGCGACTATCTCGTCTGCAGGCAAAAAGCTTCACTCGACTTACGAGCTCTGTTGTCACTCATTTGCATGCATGTAGTGCATGTAACAATACCTGGACATCGGTAGTGCTGCCCATTCAGTGATCTGTAAAAAGTTTTGCTGGTAGTTGGATTGAATTATGCGTAATATATAAAACATATTCAAAAGGTCATATTTATGCTTGATTCCATCCATAAGGAGCGCAGCCACCGTATGCAGAAATTGCGCCACTGATGGTCACACCATCAGTGGTGCGCCATGGTGGCTGTCACCATGGTGGCTGTTGCTTCATACTATACAATGGTCCACCTCTACTGTAATTTTCTCTTCTCAACATGTCGTGATAAGCAGTGTGGAGCTAAAGAATTTGGCCTCCACGCTTGACTCATTATCAATTGCCCTAGCAGTATGGTTTATATGTATACGACAGCAACCTGAATGTGTAAAGCTATCCATATTTTTGTTTATTTATTTAATAAACACTTTACAGAAGCTGACATGGTTGCCTGATGTATTACTGCGTCTTGTGACCGGTGTGCGTGCCTCAGTGGATGCGCGTCGTTTTACACTTGCCATTGAAGTTACCTTTGCTCGATCTTAAGCCACCATGAAAAAAGATTTAATATTTTAGTTGTTTTGTTGAAGTAAGTGAATGAAGGCACCGTGCATAAATGATGAATTTGTCTGGGTGGTCCACCCAATTCACCCAAGCCACTTCGAGCAGCTTACACCAGGACTTCATTGGCGGCAAAAAAATGTAAGGGAGGTCGGGCTCGAGAAGCATTTACTCAAGAGCAAAAAAATGTTAATCAGAAGGCTCCGGAATGAAAACTCGCCATGTTTGTTACCTAGAGCCTCAATTTCATGATTCTTTATCAGATCAACAGTGCACACATTACTCACACACAAATGTTCACCAGTTATAGCCCTGCTGGGCGTAGAGTTTACCTTTGATGGGCATGGGCTGAATCAGTCGGAACCATTTAAACGGCTATCGAGAAATGTCAGGACCTGGGTCAGAAACAAGGCAGCGAGGCGCAAATTACAGCGGTGCCTCCTCATGATTCAGCTGCATTGAATACCCCTTATATGATTTTGTTTTACAAGCGCTAGCAATAGTGTATTTTAATATTTCTGCGGTCAGCAGTAGATTGTTCGGAATTGCAGTTTCATTGATTGATTGATTGATTGTAGGGTTTTAACGCGCCGACGCAACGCAGGCGATGAGGCACGCCGTAGTGGAGGGCTCCGGATTAATTTTGACCACCTGGGGATCTTTAACGTGCGCCGAAATCTCGTACACACGGGCGTTTTTGCTTTTCGCCTCCATCAGAAAAGCGGCCGCGGCGGCCGGGAATCGAACCCGCGACCTCGTGCTCAGTAGCGCAACGCCTTAGCCACTGAGCCACCGCGGCGGGTAAATTGCAGTTTCAGGGCATGATTTATGCGAACTTTCATACAATGTACTCCAAGCATTCAAAGGTTGCGCGTGCTGATATCATAAGCTTGTCATATGTCTCAATTACTAGCATCGACAGATTTGTACAGAATTGCCGTGTTTAACCTCTAAGCGGACTGTGACCATTGCCTCACTGCGGGGGGATGTGATTGAGTTGCTTCGTGCTGGCTCAAGAATCATGCCCTTTGCACTCACATAATGTCTACCATATTTATTCGAATATAAGGTGAGGTTTTTTTCCAAAATCCGTTGTCTCAAAGTCATACCCCACTTTATATCCAAAGCTCAGAGTGTATATATGGCGATTTTTTTTTTAATGCCAAACTGCACCCTCGCTTTATAGTCGTCACCGCCTTATAATTGAATAAATACGGTACCTGAACTGCCTCCTACATAACTGAGTCAGCTAACAGAATGGGGTTGTCGTCTTGTGTTGGCTTTCTGTATGCATACATAAAGATGGGCTTTTGTAAGTCAGACGCATTCAAGTTTATTTGCTCGTTTGTCGGTGTTTTCCAAAGTTTGTTTCCCACTCGAGCTTACAGCGCTGCAGCGGAATAAAAAAGACCTCACCGTAAGCCCACTACTTTTGAACATGTTCCCGAAAAAGTGAACTTTTGTGTGCATGTTGTGCAGGCGCTATCCACAGCCGGTCTGGTGGTGACTGACGCACTGGTGTTCATGGATCGGGAACAGGGTGGTCGCGACAACCTGCTCAACTGGAACATCAAGCTGCACAGGCAAGGGCACTCTCCCTCGAGTGTTCCTTAACCTGAACACTGACTTTGTGGAACACATATTGAACTAGGGAACTTGTGTCAGACCCACGGAGGGATAGTATATAAGAGGTGAAGTGGCCCGTTGTGGTGGGCACAGGCAAGCGACCAGGTAACGTCACAACGAATACCAAAGCAGACTACAAAGCTTCGTTGCTGCAACGGCGAAGGAGAGGGTAGCGGCACCTGATGGGCGAAATGATCGTGGCCACAATTCATTCCGAATTTGCACAGTGAAATGCTGATCACTGCGGCTGCGTAGTTTCATCTCCTGCGACAGATGCTGCCAAATGCTTGTGTCGTTATCTGGCTGCCCTAAAAAGCGACGTTTCCCCATCATTCTTGTTCTTACTTCATGGCTGGAACTGAGCGTTTACCTTTGAAAAAGAAAAAGCGCAAAAAATAGACTTGCGACACGTGGAGAATACACAGCACAAGCGCTTGTCCTTGTCGTTTCTTCATCTGTCATGTGTCTATTGTTTGCACTCTTTTTTTTTTTTTTTTGAAAAATTATGAACCAACTCGCCCAGCAGCAGATTTTTTAAGCTTTCACCGCTTGGGTGCTGGGAAAACCCATTTTTCAGAAACTTACATTATGCACTTTCGAAAGCACTGCAAAGACGGACTGCAAGAAAACGTTCGTTTTCTTTGAGGGTATGTGTGATCCCTTTTTTGACTCCTTTTTCCTGTACCCATAAAGCCCACATCACATTTCCTGAACGCACGGCATGAATTTTCGAATGTCCAACCTGGTGTTGCTTCAACATTAGAAGAAAAATAATTTTGAAACCGCAAAGTAGCTGGCATTTGCGACAGCGTTGACGGGCATTGAGCAGCTGGAGGCAATGTGAGAGGAAATTCTCCTCCTGTTAAACATTGCCATTTGTGTGGTTGGAAAAGGAAGAGGAAACGTGCCTCGTCAATTTCCCCTGGGTGGCTACACGCAGCATCTTCCGCATCACGAATATCCTGGACATCCTGGTGTCGAAGAACCGGCTGAGTCCCGAAGCGGCGAAAGACGTTGTGGCCTTTGTGCAGTCGGTCAAGGCACCCCTTGTGCCTTCCCTCACGCCCCCGTCACCCAAGAAGGTGAGTTTGTGGGTGGAAGCTCATCACATTGAAGCACACGTGTCCCAGTTTCTTCTAAGATACATGCATCGCATTCACCGGGCCCCCAGTGCTTAGCTCATTTGCACAAAGAGCTTCACTATAAATTATACCGGCTAGAGAGAAATCAAGTGGTGCAATTGCGTGCCTTCGTGGGCGCCGCCCGAATACCCAGCAACGTTTTCCCCGCACTTGGCTTGGCTTGGCTAGTCGCATGGCTCCTTTTCGCTCCTGAAGCCAAACTCATAAAAAGAGTAACATTTTTTTGTTGTTGTTGTTCAATTGGAATTAAGCTTCTGAATATTTCCCAACGAATTAATCTTTTGGAGCTCAAATTTTTTACTCCTAAAACAACATTAACTTTTAAAAAATAAAAAAAAAATTGTTTTTTCTGGCGACACAACTCTTCTGAGCTTGTGCACGGGCCATGCCGGGTGTAAAGAATAGGCCGGATCACGCGAAACGAAGGGAATGCTCTTGGTACGAACGAGAAGACATTATATTCACAGACTTCACAGGACAGAGGTTTGGATCAACTACGAAAGGTTACACACTAAATGTTAGACGAGTATTGTTAAACGGGAAAACACCGGGTGGTCCGCTCCAGCGCTCGCAACTACAAGGTCCGCGACCATCCCCGCGTAAATGTCCCAAGACCAGAACACGCTCACAGTCGGTTGTATAAGGATGCGGGTGCCGACGTCGCCCTCGTAGCGGTGCTTGCGTCGTCGAGGTTGACTCAGCAGGTTGCGAAGCCAGAAGAATCTCAGCCGGGTCAGCTGAAGGGCTTGCTCCCGCCTCGCGCCTGGTCACGCGCCGTTCGGCACGCCGGAGCCCGGTAGACGGTAGTCCGTGCTGGCGACGATGCCCGGGCCTTGGTGGCGACACCCGGAACCGTGGCGGAGACTGGCGACGGTCTTGCCTCGCTGTGGCACGTAGACCGGACGTCTTATGCGAGTTCTCACAGTGCCGTGCCCCGTTCCATCCGCCTTGTCTCCTAGCTCGGTCTCGCTCGCTCTCTGCCCGTGCCTCGTTCGCCTTTTCTTCCTCTAACTCAGCAGCAACTGCTTGGTCTTGAGCTTCGTCTTTCTAGCGTAGAATACGGTGTCATTCCCCTTCCCGGGTATGTTCCATCACACCGGGTAACGATGGAACGCTTCTCAATACATGATGGCATGCTCGCTGAAGCTGAAGCACGGCTCGCCTGGACGTGGGCACCATATTTCTCTCTGGTATCTATCAGTACAAAACTCTGTGCTTTTGCGATTGGAGGTGTGTGTTGGATCCTCGATTGGGAGAAAGTAAGTTCATCGGTGCCAGGCTCCACAGTGAAGCCACAAAGGGCGCATTATTGGTGACACCTTTAGCCCAGGAGAGACGGAAACGAGTGCGGAGTGTTTGTAGACACTGCATCGAAAGGTGTGGTGACTCGACAGCCATGTAGAGGGCCACATCTGGCCACCTGTCAGTTTCGAATAATCCACAGTGGGAGCAAATGTTCCACTGTATGCCAGGGACAGATGCCTAGCTTTCGCTGCAAAGAAAAAGGCTTAGCTTCGAGTTCAACAAGACCGTTTTTAGGAACAACTGCGAAAAAAATGGTGGGGGATGCTTGGAAGTTTCTAAGAATGTCAAGGAGGAAGTGTGATTGGACCTTCCATTGATGTGCTCTTTAACTACGTATCTATTGAACTTTGGTTGCGCCCCCCCTGGATGGCACCCACCAAAGCTCGTTCCACTCACTAACCATCACCAGAGGCCTTTTGTACCTCTTCAAGGCGGCTTATATTGCACGTGTTGCAGCAGCCTACCCTCCTCTGGTGTTAGTTTTCTTTTCCCAGCGCACGCTTCCAAGTGCCGCTCTTATTTTTTGTACCTTGCGATTTTCTGTACCTCATGACATGCATGCTTGAAACACAAACATCTAACACCTAGTGGCAAGTGCAGTTAACGACGGAATGTAGAATGCAGATAATTAAAAAGCTGCACGTTCGGCTAGGTTTAACTCTCAGCCACTGAAACGAAAAAAAGAAGTCCTCATTTAGCAATTACTACATTGAACACAACTAGTGTGGCTTAACAAGAAACTAAAACTACACATGAACACAAGCTCTGAAGAGTACTTAAGTGCAATCTCCTGGTGCTGATAATTATCCGTATAAAACTGGTGGGGCCTCTTCTGAGCAGCCATATAAGTGGTTTTTTCGTAGATCTTTGACCCGGCATTCTTGCTGTTGTGCCAAGGCGATACTTGCGCGCGCCACCCCTTTCTGTTCTTGTCCGTTTTTTTTTTTTTTGTGTTGCACGAAGTTATAGACTTTTGTGGACTTTATTTATTTTGTACTATTGTTCTCAGTAATATCTTGGAAGAGGTCAAATAAGTTGTGCGCATTCTTGCGAGTTGCGGCACAACAAAATTTCACCATTTTTCAGGCTGACAAACCAGACTGGCGAACCTTCGCAGCATAGCTAATTCTGTACTGGAGCAGGCACACTACTTGAAAGTGCCAGTGTTTTCTCAGTGCGAGTCGGAGAGAGTTCTTTGGGGCTACCCCACTAGCGGTTTTACTTGGGCTAACGTTCGGTTTTTCATCACGTCCGTCTTTTAATTGGCAGTTTTTTCCACTGCTTACGTGCTGTCTCGGTTGTGCAATGCCGTCATGCTGTACTCACATTGGTCTGACCCAGTCTTGCTGTACAGTAATGAGCAAAAGTTTATGGGAAGCAGCAAAAGTTTACAGGAAGCATGATATCAAGATTTTTCTTTGCAGTTGCAGACCACAAAGGGTTGTGTACCTGGGAGTGGCTGTTATCTGGAAGAGAAGTAGAGATTTGCCAAAAATGGTCCTAAACAAATTTACAAAAACTTTCGCTACAGTGTTTGGGAACCCTTGCTCAAGACGTCCATGGCTGCGTTGTTTGCCTATGTATGAGCGGTTGTCCTAAAACACACGCCGCCTAGCGAGATAAAATTTACAAAATGGTTCGCCACAGTGTTTGTGAACTCTCGCTCACGATGACATCTGTGGTGGAACGCAGGAGACGTACGGTCAGCGCAGCCAGCTGGCGCGGTGCGTACTGTCCAAGCGGCTTCTGGGCATCATGGACGAGAAGAAGACCAACCTGGCCGTGGCCGTGGACGTCACCAGCACCAGCAAGCTGCTGGAGGCAAGGGGCCCCTCTCGTTCACTCCCTCTTGGCACCCGATAGGGCCCAGGAAGGCAATGTAAAAGTTCGTTCAGTTTGAAACAAATAGCCCTTGGTAACTCATTCAGCCCCATTGCAGCCTTGGAGGGTCTTTTTTAAGAAGGACACTGCTCCTAATACCACTTCTTTTAATTTTCAAGCAAACTTTATGAAACTTGTCAATCGTGCTGCTTTCTCCCCACTGATTTTAAATATGCCATTATTTTTTCAGCTGGTCAATTAGTTCCCAAGATAATTGGAGATAGTTAGCCATTTTTGGTCAAACAATAAACAAAACAGTGTTGGTCATAAAACTGTAACCTTTGTGTTTTCTAATACTATGAACCCTGGTGAATGCAATAATCGAAGCAGTTTTTTGGTGCATCGCTTGGAACTAATTTTACAGCTCATTAAACTTCTGTACACCAAAGTGCACCAAAACACCAAAGTTTAATGAGTTGTAAAATTAGTTCCAAGCAGTGCATAAAAAAATTCCCCGCATTTCCCCGAGAGGAAGAATGTGAAAGTGCGAATGCACGAGTTGAATTTGCGCGGTTCGGTAATGTTCGCGAAAGAGAGATCACACACACACACACAACTACAAAGAAAGAAAGATGCATTTATTCACAGACACCTATTTGTGTTGTCGTTGTACTTGATTGCTAGAGCGGATCTCAGCTTTGAAATTTCGTGTCTACTCCTTTAAGCGGGTGCATTAGCCCTTCTCACGCCCGATTCCTGGCCAATCCCCCACGTGGGTATGTGCCATGTCAGCGGCCAGGCAGCGCGCGCCCATCTCCCCCCGTTGCTAAGGAAGACGAGGAGCGCGCGCACTCGCAGCTGTTGCTATGCGGACGGCGGCGGATGCTTCAGGCTCGCTTAAGAAGTGCATTCGCACTTAAAAAAACTGCTTCGATTATTGCACTCACCAGGGTTCACAGTATTGGAAAATATAAAGATTACAATTTTATGACCAACACTGTTTTGTCTATTGTTTGACCAAAAATGGTGAATTATCTCCAATTATCTTGGGATCTAATTAAACAGCTGAAAAAATACTGGCATATTCGAAATCAGCGGAGAGAAAGCAGCAAGTCTGACGAGTTTCACAGAGGTTACTTGAAAATTAAAAGAAGTTGTTTTAAGACCGGTGTCCCTCCTTAACTGAAATCATGCAAGAAATATTGAAAAATTGAAAAGCTCAAAGGCTCAAAAAGGCCTCACTGCAACCGCCCAGTCATCTCTCTTAGCGGTGGCTTCGGTTGGCAGTGGCCAGTTGCACAAACAATATTTCTATGATGCCACAGAGTAGTCGCCGGAAAGTGGCTGGAAAGTTATCATTTCCTGATATGTTTTGCTTAATATCCCCCTTACTTTCTTGAAGTTTGCAATTAAATTGGTATTTTATTGGGACAAACGGGCCTGTTTGGTGAAGCAAACTTGTATTTTGTCTTCAGGCCCCTTTAGCACTTGTGGAGGCGTGCGTGGACGTGAATCCTGGGAGACTTGTCGATGACGTCTACCACATTGATGGCATTGTAGTGGCCGTTATTGACATTGACAGCCACGCAGATGTCAGTGTCAGCAGTGAACCCTGGCTCTTCTGGGATTGAAGGCCGCTTTTAAGTAAGGACAGCTCAACGAGGAGCCTGCCTTTGGTTTAGGTTTCTGCGATGATCTGGAAGATGCCAACACTGTTCTGATGCGTTGTGTACCTTCACTTGTGCATTGGGTCCTTGCTCTTACTAGTCTTTTGGGATCTCATATTCCTGCTTGACAATAAACTTTAACATGGCCAAACGGGCTTGCATTACACGTCCGCCATAAGGAGCTGGAACATTTGAGAGCTAACTATGTCTGGGAATTTTAAAGAGATGAAGTGGGGGGAAGCTTTCTTCTGGATCTGTGTCCAGTTCTTTAGGGGACATAGTAAATCAAGTATGTTTGTCACGGGGATGACAAAAATTGGCATTGTATTGTTTTTTCTGGCTGGATGCACAACCTGCCTTTCCAGCATCCACTATTTTGTACACAACAAAACCTGCACTGGTGTTCGGAAGCTTGCTTTACTATTTCCTGAGGTGCACTGCTCTAAACAAAGTGATGCCACTGTTCTCATCTGATGCTGCCCATTTTAGAGCCACCGAAATGATACTTGTGAAAGTGTGCATGATAATACAAACCTGTGTAGATTTTAGGTTCGGGAAGGGGAAAAAAAAAAATATGTGCAGCTTGCGCTAGTGGTGCAAGGCTGGAGAAACAGCAGAGCTGGCGGCCCCTCTCCCTTCGTCGGAGATTTGATTATTGCACCTCACGTGGATTTCCGAACTTTGCGCTGACAGTTCTTCATGACTGACAAGCCCGGCTCACTTTGTCCCCAGCCTTTCACGTCTCTCCCAAAGTGGACCCGTTTGCACGCACTAGAACCCGTGGCAACTGGCTTCGTGAACTCGCCATCTGTAGCATGAACTCAGCGTCTGTGCTCCCCACTTCAGGCGTTCAGGTTGGACGTGAACTGGCGAGGAGAACAGCACGCGAGAGGTCGCTTAATAAATGCTGGGCAGTCTCGAAGGTCGAGGTGGCCGACACTGGGCGCTCCTCACAAGGCACACGATCGTGCGCTTTTTTTTTTAGCTCCTCACCTGGCGCAAGCCTACGCGCAGGCCTGGGCAACACCGGGTGCTCCTCACGGGATGCACACTCACGTGCACTCAGTATTTTTTCTTGGTATTTTTTTAGATGAATCAGATGGACCAAGTTTGAGCTTAAACACCTCTGCTGTTAAAAATTATATTACACTCAAACCACACTATAGTGAATATTTCACTTCATCTACTTACACTTTCAGCGGGATGCCTGCTTGTTGATGTGTATGGTAAGCAAACCGGTGCTCAGACAAAAAGAAACACTTGTTATGTCAGTCCCTCATTCTGAGTGGTTACGTATTACTAAAAGCGGTGACTAAACGGTTATTGATTCATTTTCTTTGTCAGCTAATCATGTGGCCTATGTGCACTTTCTTGTCTTCATTGCCCTTGTGGCCGCACAAATTGGTGGAAAAAGCGGCGGTCACTTTGCTGTCGTAGTTTCTCTGCTAATGTAATGCCTGGCATGACGAGAAACACCCTCTGTACACACAAAAGGCGCACTTTTGCTGTCCGTTCTTGTGGTCTCGTTCGGGCATATTTGGGTGTGCCGTCACTTAGCCCTCATAGTTGGTGTAAAAACTTGAACCCCAGCATGACAAGGTATACCATGAGCGTGCAAAAGGCTTTTTTTTTTTTTTCGTGCGTAGTAGTGCTCTTGCTGAGGCTTAGTGGGGTGTGTGCGTTGTCTGTCCTTCCTTGCTGACCGCTTGCGCAGCTGGCCGATGCCCTGGGCCCGCACATCTGCATCCTCAAGACACACATCGATCTGTTGAACGACTTCAGCGTGGAGAGCATGATGAAGCTACGGGACATGGCCAACAGCCACAACTTCCTCATCCTCCAAGACAGGTGAGAGGGTCTCCGCTTACTCTTTCCCACCGTTCCGAAATTCTGTTGTTGAGCACACTGAATGGAGACCTGGGCTACGAGACGTTCCATAGGGGAAGGCACTGCATTAAAGGGACACTGAAGTGATATGTAAACATTGCGGGATTACTGGCACAAATTGTAGTCCGGAGTCCCCAGGCCATGTTTCGACCACTCTGGGCGCGTTTACGCGATTTTATTTAGTAGAAAAACTAATTCGAAAATGCTGTCCTCCTCTCTTTACGCTCGCCCATTTTCTGTGGCGTTTTTGTGTGACGTCGGGAGGAGCCGAGCTCGCAATTGGCTGCGCTACTGCACGGCTCCCCGTCCTTCAGGCCTTCAGGCAGAGTCAGTCGGCCCAGCGTTTCGTCCGCCGGCCGCCGACGGGTCGTCGCAATTCGTTAGCTCAGTTGAAACGAGGCCAGGACACGTTTGTGAATGGAAGAATGTGCCTTTCTTTACTTGGTTAGTTTGTACACTGTATCTAGCTCCAAGTCAAGGTCGCTTCACACAAGCGCTGCACAAGCGCACATGCGACGCTTCGCTGACTGGTACGCCAGTAGGAAAATATAAGGCCTCTTGAAGGCGGGAGAAGAGTCAGTGAAGTCAATATGGGTCCCAGGGAAATAAAATCAACTGATATTTTTACCGTACAGCGTAAAACGGGTGCGGGAAGCACTTTTTTGCGCTGGGCGAACAAGCACAGCGGTCAGCAGCACGACTACGCATCTGCGAACGCTTTTCCGTCTACGAAATGCAATTGCTAGACGTGAGCTATTGTGGAAACTCGGGCGACGCTTACTGCACGAGGGCAATACAAGAAATAGTCACCTAAGCTGCTTAAAATGCCAAAACTAAATAAAAGTGTAAACTGGTTATACAATATATACTTTACCTTACCAAGGTCAGCAGATCCCGCCCCGTGGCCGAGTGGTCTAGAGCGCTGGGTGTATCATTGCAAGTGTTTTGCAAGTCGCGAGTTCGAATCCTCGCGGGTGCGTGCTTTTTTTTATATATAAGTTAACTTTTTCGTTTTCCGCCGATGTTTTCTATACTGAGTTCGCCTTTTTTTGGGCCGCAATGTTCATTGCTCCACGAACTAGTTCACAGAACGCGCGCAGGCTTGCACTGGCGCGCTAGCGAGTTCTCGTTGGCGTGCTGTTGCCATAAGCACCGACTGCTTGCAGGCAGTGGGCACAGGCCAGAATCAACAGACCCTTGGCCTGGTGCGAGCACGCTTTTTACGATACAGGCATGAGTGAGGCAAGCTCCAAATATGGGGGGAAAGCGCATGGCATTTGAGCGCCTGCGGGGACGTGGAGGGCGTTCATGCACTGCGTAGGCCTCGGCTAGTGAATGCTACGATTCCAAGCCGTCCTGGGAGGCTTATCTTGCGCATTTTACAGCTGACAACATGGCAGAAGCGCGGTACGATGATTACTGAGATATTGAAAATTCCCATCCAACAACGCCATCGGTTGTGTTTTACAGAACCGAAACCGAAACCGAAACTTGTTTGATTGCTAACCTTGGGCATCGTCCAATCACGGTGCTCCCTCCTCCCAACGTCACAGCCTTTAGTTGGTGCGGCCGCCGCAAACCGCGCATAGTAGTTTTTCTTCTTTCGCGCTGTGTAAAATAATTACCGATTTGTCAACCGGATAAACGATGAAAAGTGGGCTAATTTGAGCCAGCCTACGCAGTGCAAGCAAAAACGGGAGCTTAACAAATTCACTTCAGTGTCCCTTTAATTTTGGCCACCCGGGGATCTTTAACGTGCGCCAAAATCTTGGACACCCAGGCATTGTTGCTTTCCGCCTCCATCAGAAAAGCAGCAACCACGGCCGGGATCGAACCGCATCTTTGAACTCAGCAACACAACGCCTTAGCCACTGAGCCACTGCAGCAGGTATAGAGACAAACTGCTTTCCCTATGCCCTTAGTGGCATTCTTGACTGGTGACTTGACATCGCCAAGACGAAAGCCTCTTTTTTTTTTTTTTTTTTGCAGAGAGCAAAAAACCATAAATCCAGAACGATTTTATCACAATCAACATTTGCTGAAACTGTACCTATATTTAAAAGAATGAGATTAATCTTCCAGCAAGATTTGCCGTCGGATAGTTGCGTTGACCTTTTGACAACAGACCTATCCCATGTAGCACTCTGTGGGAACTTTGATTTCAGGCACTCTATCTCCGTGAACCATGCATTGCGATCTGTTTAATTATGTTTTGTTACCAGCACCTGGTTGGACATGGCTATCTTATCCTGTGCGTCAAGCGAAACGCAGATTTTTCCCCCTCCTTTTGTACGTCGCATGGGCAAGTCTTGTTTGATAGGGAAAGGGTGTAGCTCTGTGGTCACTGTCCTAGACTGTTCTTGTTTGATCGACAATTTTCGCGATCTAATTCAGTGTTTACAGTAACGAAAGCACTCGAGATAAATATGGGGACAGTGGCATTCGATTCGCCGACGCTCGACTGCGCTTATTTGTTTGTTCGCTGCTTCTTTGATGTTTGTTCGCTCCAATAAACATTTGTACAAAAAGTTTGCGGCGTCCTTCACTGTGTGACGCTATGGGAATCAGTCACCGAGCCCCTTATTCTATATTATCACAGTTGCCATGAACCACCATGGTGGGGGAGTTTCGGGGATTTTTGGCTGTGCCCCACTACCGCAACAACTATGAGCATTCCAACGTGCCTTGCGTGTTAGTGTGTTTGATTATTCGCGAATTGCACAAACATGCAAGAGGTCGGGTTTTTTTTTTTTTTTTTTATGTTTTGCCTTCCTAAGCACTCTTTTGGTGCTGCGTGGCGTGCAGGAAGTTTGCAGACATTGGCCAGACTGTGCAGCTGCAGTTCTCGGGGGGCCCCTTTGCCATGCGGGTCTGGACGGACATGGTCACGGTACACCCACTCCCGGGGCCAGGCATACTTTCTGCCTTGAAGCAGGTGGGTAGGTGGCACCGCCACCACTGTGTTCTCGGTGTGCTCTAGTGGTTGTCATATAATATGTAGTGTGGAATCCCATTGGGAAGGAGATGCACCCACAACATTCCCTAGCAATGTTCTCTGTGAAACATTGCTAGCGAATGTTCCATAGCGGCAACCACACCTGCACTGTCTGCTGAGATGAGGCAGAGACAGACGCTGAGTTTTAAGCCTATACCGTATTTACTCGAATCTAACACACCCTCGATTGTAACGGCCACCCGTTTTTCGCGGCCCGAAGAAGAAAAAAAAACGCTATGTCCTCGATTGTAACGCGCACTAAATTTTGATTATTTAATACAAAAATTCAACTTTTTCTCACTTGGAGCAAGCAAGGTTTATTCCAAATGTGGCACGAAATGAAATGTGCCGGTTATCGCCGGAAAGACGGTCACCACAACGATGGTGCGAGGCAGTGTCGTTGGGTGGCACCGGTGGCACGTTATCACTCGTCGTCGCTGTCGGACGACTCCTCGCATTGACGGCCCAAAGCATGTCGTGTTTATTGCCGTCCATAGCATTGGAAATTCCGCACTTCTTAAACGCCTTGCTCACCATGGTAGGTGGGATCGTGCACCATACATCCTTTGCCCATCCGGCGAAGTCTTGCAGAGAAGTGCGCTTGATGCGGTTGCTTGGCGTCAGCTCATGGCCATCACCAACAAGCTACTCGGTGTAGAGCACCCGAATGCAGTCTTTGACGGGCTTGTTTAGCGAAACGTCCAGTGGCTGCAATTGCGGGGTCATGCCACCGGGAATCACAACAAGGTCAGTGTTGCAAGCAGCTAGCTTGTCCTTGATGCGCTCGTCGAGGTGATACCTGAACGCGTCCAGAACAAGCCTCGCGTGCAGGCTCAAGCTTGTGCGGGGTCGCTTCCACTCGGCCACCAAGTTTGTTGTCATCCACCCCTTCTCGTTTGCGCGCACGATCCACGCCACTGGGGAACACAATTCCTTTCGGGAGTGTCTTGTGTTTAAATATGAGGTAGGGGGGGAGTTTGTGCCTGTCTGCAGTGCAGCAAAGCATTGCCGTCACTCGTTTTTCATGGCCAGAGGACACCACACCACAACTTGCTTGGCGCCCTTCTTCTGCATCGTGGTGGCGGGCATATCGAAGTATAGTGGCGTTTGATCCGCGTGGCCGATTTGCCCGAGCACGTAGTTCTGGTGGCGCTAATACAAGACGTACCGCTGAAATGCGTCCAGTTTTTCCTCAAACTCCGCGGGCAACTTCTGGCATATGCCTGTCCGTCAGTGAAGTGAGAAGCGTTTTTTCTTCATGAAATTTGTTATCCAGCACCTGCTGGCCTTGAACTCCCTCTGCGTTAGTCTTTGCTGCAATGCCAACTGCATCCTCGAATCTTCAGCAGCTCTGTCGTTAGGGGTCTCCCAGCTGCACGCTGCTGCTGCGCGTACTCCGCCAGCGGGTCTTCTATTTGGTAATATCATCCCCTCTTTAGTCTACTAAATCCTTTCCAAGTCACCTTGCTTGCGAAAATTTTCTCTTTCTGCTTGCGCCAGTCCTGCACGCAAGTCTCCGGAGCACTGAACGCACGTGACGTGGCTTGATTTTCATCACTTTCCGCGCACAAGATTACTTTCTTCTTGAACGCAGCATTGTGGTGAACCCGCCGTGTCTTCCCAATGGGAAATTCTATGGTGGAAAGAACAAAGAAACGCAAAAAAAAAAGACTACGCAGACAACAAAGGTAAAGATGCGCCGACTACGAAGTGCTGGCTACCCGTTCAGTAGTCAAGCGGCCATCTTGAAACGTCGATGGCGATACGGCCATACAGCGCTGCAGTTTTGAGTCCTACTCTATTGCAACCTGCATGCGATTTTGGGACCTATTTTGCCGGAAAAAAGGTGCACGTTAGATTCGAGTAAATACGGTACCGTATTTATTTGATTATAAGGCGGTCATGATTACAGGGCTAGGGGGCAGTTTGGAGAGTCGAAGAAATTGAAATATAACATATACTGAGCCTCGGATATAAGGCGGGGTAGGAGTTAGAGAGTACGGATTTTGGGGAAAAACGTCGCCTTATATTCGAATAAATACGGTTCTTTCTTTTTGCGTGGTTGTCAGTGCGTCTTCCCAACCTGGCAGCAAACGTCAAAACATGGCGTTATGGAGATAGACCGGAGCAGTGACTACCAGGGTGTAAGCAGATCAGGGATTGGGGAATTTTCTAATCTCTTATTTTAACAGAAGGATCGGCATTCGGGCAAGTTGGTACTGGTTAAACATCTTCGAACAACGGCGTAAATACACAGACACTAGGGGAAGAAAATAGGAATATGACTTTGAGTTCTGGAAGTCTAATTGCGTAATGCGACTACAAATGTTTCAAACTATCTCTTTTTTCTCACTTACTTTTTACTTTTTCACCATAATTGGTCTTCATTAAAAGCTTTGCGTACTAAGGTGCATGCTGCTTGCTTCTGTTTTGATCCCGTCGTCTTGAAGAGCGGCGCATGGAATGGTGCAGCCTTTCCGCTTGCAGCACCGTACAAATCCACAGTTATTAACAGTTCATACTGATTCTCAGATTGTGCTTGTTACCTCGTTTCCACATCCACATCTCTAATACCTTGAGAGTAAATTAAACTGAATGAATGACAAGTGTACAAGGGGCACTCGTTATATTTGCAGAAATTGCATTTGCAGTGGGCCATGTCTTGTTAATCGCCGCTCCACCCCTTTGGGGCGTCGGGAACATTCATGGTTGACAACCATCGATCTAGATTGACAAGCGACTGTTGTAATCATCTTGTGAACATAACTGACAACATCCTTGGCACTCGGTGTAACGCTGATGCCGTCTTGAATCTGAGAGGATTTTTTCTGACCTAACGATCCTTGTTTGGTTTCTGTCCGCACAGGCCTGTTCGGCGGCGCAAGCGTGTGTGCTTGTAGCAGAGATGAGTTCCACCGGTGCACTCACAACTAAGAGCTACACAGATGGTGAGGGTTCACAGTCACTTCTGCCCTAATTGCGATGTTCGGGACGTAGAGTTTGATGCTGCTATACACTGGAGGGGAATCTGGCGCCAGTGTTTAGGGGAGCAGCGCTTCAGCAGGCATGCTGTCGTGTACTGCATAGGGACGTTTCAGTTGTCCTTGGCTTGGCCCAGAAGTTGTCTCTGAAGTTTCCTGTGACTGCAAAAAAAACAAAAAAAAAAACAATACTGTTGTTATGAAATTATTGGAGGCTGTTTTATCAACAGAAAAGTGAAGCTCCAGAAGATTTTTTACTAGCTTCATGCAAGGTGAACAATAAAAGGAATGTTATCCTTTTCTGTTGATTTTGGCTTTGAGAGCGAAAGAAGCCAAGTCAAGCCAAGTAGGAGAAAACGTTTCCAGGTGCTATGGTGGCGCCCAGGACGACACACAATTGCAGTGACAGATTTCCCTCTAATATATACTAGTATGAAACTCTATGGTTCAGGCATCCAAGGCCTAGAAAAAAAATGCTCGGGCTTTGCAAGTTGAAGGGCCCATTGCAGAGAAGTCTGTTCAAGGAGTCTTGAAGGTGCAGTCAGTTCCAGCCAGTAGTTTTGCCTGTCCGCAGTGACGATTGCTGCATTTTTTGTGGCAGGAGTAGCTTGTTTCGGGTTTGTGTGATGGCAATGCAAAGACTGAAAACTTGTCAGTGCTTCTTGCTCCCTTCTTAATGAAGTCGCCTGAGAAAAATGTTTGGCAGGTTTTTTTCATGCCTCAAGTGGAAAGTCGAAAAAGCCGAGTGGTTAAAGGGACCCTGCAACACTTACCATCGACTACTCAGAATGTATTTTGTGGTAAAGTTTATTGTCCCAGCAATCTCCTCCCTCAAGAATTATGAAAATCCGTTCACTCTCACCGAAACTACGTGCGATGAAAAATCGCACGTAAATATTCCCTCTCAACTCAACCGCAGACAACGCGACGAAAGCTGCGCGCTGTCTCCCGGAGAGGGGGGCGGCGCGCGGCGTTCTGGTCGGCGGCCTTCGATATGTCACAGGCCGGGGAGTTTCGTCCTTTTCCCTGCAACGTGGACGTGGGTCTATTTCCGGTCTGGTGCCACAAAAAAGCAGGCATGGTGGCCTGCTCGCAAGCAAGCACTCAAACTGGTAGGACATTTTTGGAGCAATAAACGTTTGTTATCGAGTGGGCTCGTTGAAAGTGGAATATTTAGTTGGTTACTCAAACTCCACGCACACTCAAAACAAAAGAAACGCCAAAAGCATGCGGACAGGTTCAGACATAAAAGAGGTTCATACACAGCGCCGACGACGGCTGGTCGTCACAGGAAATGCCAGAATTTAGCCACGAAGTTGACCAGCGACAGCCAATAGGACAGCCAGGACAGCCATGGCCCGATTGACGTCGCAGAGGCCATGCCAGGGGTGCATAATGAGGAGAATTGAAGAGAGGGCGGTTGGTTTTTCTGCGTCTTTCACGGCGATTTGCGCGCTTACCGCTTCACGTGCACGTGCAATATTTGGCTCGGGTGTTCCTGGAAGTCTAATCTAAACGTCGCGCAGGTTTACTTGCACTGCACGAAGAGTGTTGCAGGGTCCCTTTAACTGCGTGCCACCACTACAATCCTGCATCTGTGCTTATTGGTGTTAGCCTTTGTTGGTAACCGCCAGTTGCACTAACTACTCCCCTCACAGTCGCAAATTGCCATCCTTTCACCTTTTTTATCTTACTGTCCAGCCTAACTTCCTGAAGCTTGCTTTAAAACCAGCACGATTGGTTGTTCTGGAGTGGAAATTTCCTCGCAAACCAAACTTCTTTGTCCTAATGGTCCCTTCCGTTAAGTTTGTGGTGCCCAATCGTGGTTGGGTAGTTCTTGACAGCGGTTGTTCTGACGCAGCCGCAGTGAAGATGGCCGAAGAGTTCCCGGAGTTTGTGCTGGGCTTTGTGTGCCAGTCGCGCCTATGCCACAACCCGGGATATGTCCACATGACACCTGGTGAGCACACGCTCGGTGGAGTTGCCTCTCTCTTTGTGCTGAGGACTGAGCTTTGATGGCTGAGACCAGACCGCGGTGTAAGTGGTATTTTGTGCCAGAGGGCGGCAACACTGGCACCATGAAGTTCTCGTTTGGGCGTACAGTAATGGATGTTGAGGCGAACAGCATGCTTTCTTTGCTGAGCCATTAGCAGTCCCGGTGTAATGAGTGGGAAAGGAAGTTTTTCTGCCTTGAGGGACCGTTGCTATTTTAAATGTGAATTGTGTGAACATTTCATCTTATCAATGCCAATGGTGCGATGTCCTAGTGTCCGAGTTACCTACCAACCCAGCTCTCAAGCAGTGTGATCAGCACACGATGTGGATTCACTAGCTGCAATGTAGCCTGGAAACAGCTGTTGTTTCTTCTTTTTGATTGTGTAAGCTAAAACAAAACTGCTGGATGTTGAGTTTTGGAAATGGTGCCAGCAAAACGTTAGAGAATAATCAAAGCTTGCAGTTCGCACCGGTGGTATTTTGTAGTGACTGAGGCTGACCAAAACGCGATGGTTGTGAAGTTCCACTCAGTAGGGCCTGTTATCACATGTCATGTCCTTTGTCTGAAATTTTTCGTGCTTAGCGGTGACTGACCATGGAGTCCCAACCCGTATGTTCCATTAAGTCGTGGTTAAGTGTTGGCCAGACTGGCTTATATGTTGATCATAATGGCTTGAGAGCATCGTGCCTCTCTTACCACAATTTTCCTCAACGTTGATGCCAGCGTGGCTCCCAGCCATGCTTGTCTCGTATTGATTCTTGAGGCTTGGCACTATTAAGTAGGAAAATAAATTACTGGAAGCTTACTTTTATCGGAGAGAGGGAGCTTGAAGGTGCGTCAGCCTGGCACCCGTGCACGCTTACTGACAAATTTACTTTTCTCAGTGTGTAGCGACTTAATATGTAACAGATGGGGTGAGCAGCATAGCACTTTAAGCTGCCTCGCTTGCATGCAAGCAGTCAGCGCAATCATGGTTGCTTTCTTCAAGGTGTGTGTGTGTGTGTGTGGTTGTCCTGTTCAGTTCTCTCTATTCGTTGTCTCCCAAACGTGATGTAATTGTCTCCCACCACGATGTTCTCCGCTGATCACCGGGCAATGCCGCACTGTGCGCAGGCGTGCGGTTAGACGCCACCGGGGACAGCCTAGGTCAGCAGTACTGCGACCCGGCATCGGCGGTGATGGAGCGTGGCGCTGACGTCATCATTGTGGGCCGTGGAATCACAGCCAGCTCGAACCCTGTTGAAGCCGCCTTGCGCTACAAGAAAGCCGGCTACGACGCCTACCTGAGCACGCTGGCAGGGCAGTAGTGTCTCATCGGGGCCAGGATCACGCAATTGAAGTCGGTACGTCGTGTTCCCATCACTCTGTCCCTTATGCAGTAGTCATGTATGATTGATTGATTGATTGATTTATTACACCTGGGCTATGAGGCATGCCATAGTGGAGGGCTCCGGATTAATTTAGACCACCTGGGGATCTTTAACGTGTGCCAAAATCTCAAAACGAAGTCATTTTTGCTTTTCACCTCCATTGGAAAGGCAGCCACCATGGCCGGGATTGAACCCGCATCCTTAGGCTTAGCAGTAGCGGTTTATGCCTGATCTGGCCTCTTGATCAATGGTGTTACAAACGAGTCGGTGTCACTTGCTGTTCTGTAAGCGGACGTTCCTTTCACGTAGAGAGTAGCTCTTTTTCTATCATAGGAAATTGATCATTTGAGAGGGGGGAGTCTCAGTAAATTTTTGTCACGTCTTTGCGAATGACGGTTCAGGATCTATTACAGCATACAAAAATTTAGTTAATTATATTTTCTTTCTTTCAGCGCGATTTTAATTAAATAATTCCTGGGGATTAGTGCGAGTCACTGACTTGAATCTAGCGCGTTATGGCCACAGGCGTGCAGAAGCGGATAAAAATACCAGCATTTTAAGCTATAAATTACATATGGGTAAAATCAAACAGTACCACATTCCAAGAACTCATCTTTTCTTTGCAGTGTCTGGGATTTCCTTACCGCAGCAGCGATTGAAGCATTGCCAGAGGCACTGGGCTACCAGCCAGCCTGAGGCTTCATCAGCCGATCTCAAAATTTTCTGCCATCGTTATTGACATACAGGATGCCCTGATAAACTTGTTTTCAGTATGTGACTGCAGCTGTTGTCACCGTACAATAAACTGTGTCTGTTGTGAAAATGATTCTCTGTCAAATACCCCTGTCACACGGCAAATGCAATGTCATTCAAAGTGAATGACATTAGCTGTTAAAGGGACACTGAAGTGATATGTAAACATTGCGGGATTACTTGCGCAAATTGTAGTCCGGAGTCCCCAGACCATGTTTCGACCACTCTGGGCGCGTTTACGCGATTTTATTTAGTAGAAAAATTAATTCGAAAATGCTGTCCTCCTCTCTTTACGCTCGCCCATTTTCTGTGGCGTTTTCGTGTGACGTCGAGAGGAGCCGAGCTCGCAATTGGCTGCGCTACTGCACGGCTCCCCTGCCTTCAGACAGTCAGTCGGCCCAGCGTTTCGTCTGCCGGCCGCCGACGGGTCGTCGCAATTCGTTCGCTCAGTTGAAACGAAGCCAGGACACGTTTGTGAATGGTAGAATCTGCCTTTCTTTACTTGGTTAGTTTGTACACTGTATCTAACTCCAAGTCAAGGTCGCTTCACACAAGCGCTGCACAAGCGCACATGCGACGCTCGCTGACTGGTACGCCAGTAGGAAAATATAAGGCCTCTTGAAGGCGGGAGAAGAGTCAGCGAAGTCAATATAGGTACTAAGGAAATAAAATCAACTGATATTTTTACCGTACAGCGTAAAAATTTTGCGCTGGGTGAACAAGCACAGCGGTCAGCAGCACGACTACGCATCTGCGAACGCTTTTCCGTCTACGAAATGCAATTGCTAGACGTGAGCTATTGTGGAAACTCTGGCGACGCTTACTGCACGAGCGCAATACAACAAATAGTCACCTAAGCTGCATGAAATGCCAAAACTAAATAAAAGTGTAAATTGGTTGTACAATATATACCCTATATTACCAAGGCCAGCAGAGCCCGCTCCGTGGCCGAGTTTGGGGCGCTAGATATGCCACCGCAAGTATTTTGCAAGTCAGGAGTTCGAATCCCCGCGGGTACGTGCTTTTTTTTTTTTCTGTAAGTTAACTTTTTCGTTTTCCGCCGATGTTTTCTATATTGAGTTCACCTTTTTTTTTGGGCCGCAACATTCATGGCTCCACGAACTAGTTCACAAAACGCGCGCAGGCTGGCACTGGCGCGCTAGCGAGTTCTCGTTGGCGTGCTGTTGCCGTAAGCACCGACTGCTTGCAGGCAGTGGGCACAGGCCAGAATGAACAGACCCTTGGCCTGGTGCGAACACGCTTTTTACGATACAGGCATGAGGGAGGCAAGCTTTAAATATGGGGGAAAAGCGCATGACATTTGGGCGTCTGCGGGTACGCGGAGGGCGTTCATGCACTGTGTAGGTTTCGGCTAGTGAATGCTACGATTCCAAGTTGTCTTAGGAGGCTTATCTTTATGCATTTTTACAGCCGACAACATGGCAGAAGCGCGGTACGATGATTACTGAGTTATTGAGAATGCCCATCCAACAACGCCACCGGTTGTGTTTTACAGAACCGAAACTTGTTTGGTTGCTCACCTTGGGCATCGTCCAATCACGGTGCCCGCTCCTCCTTACGTCACTGCTTTAGTTGGTGCGGCCGCCGCAAACCGCGCATGGTAGTTTTTCTTCTTTCGCGCTTTGTAAAATAATTACCAATTTGTCAATCGTAAAAACGATGAAAAGTGTGCTAATTTGAGCCAGTCTACACAGTGCAAGCAAAAACGGGAGCTTGACAAATTCACTTCAGTGTCCCTTTAATGACATTCGCTTTGGCCGTGCGGGTCTACACAGCGAAACAAATGTCATTTGATAGTAATAGCGGTGACAATTGGAAAGCTCACAAAACCGCGAAATTATATTTAAAGGGCACCTAGAATATTTTCATAAATTTTTTTAAACATAATAAAGGAATATTTTTTTTAATAAAGAAAATCAACAGTTTAGGTGACATCAGTAGATATCACAAGCCGAGGCAAGTCCGCAAAAAATCCGTATTAGGGTGTGTCGTGCATTGGGAGTGAGGTTTTCTTTTTTGTTAGTTTTTTTATTTATTTGAAAACAACATGAAAGGGAAAAATATGTTAACAGTTTTTAGAAACAGTATTCTTTGGTTTATTACTCAACTGTCGGGGCTACTCATTTGGCTGCTTAATGAGCTCCCGAACCACAGTTAGGTGATAAATGTTATTGCCTCAAATGTCATTTGGTATTCTCGTGTAGCACCGAATTAATGACATTTAGAGCGAATGACATTTGCTCTAAATGTCATTAGATCCTGCCGTGTGATGGGTATTAGTTGCAAGAAAGGTTGAAGTGTGAAGTGCGCCTCTTCGTGGCAATTAGATTGGGTGGCAGTGAAAAAAAAATACATTGGTGGCTTCTAGTTTGTGCCGAAGGCAGTGTGGTGGAAACACCATGGCACAGCAAAAAATGGGCAGGTTCGGGGTTACTACGGTGTCTGGTGTCAAAACTGCCGAAAAAGACGCGTCTCCTGATGTGTGCAAGCGAAGAATATTTAGTTGAGTGCACGGTGGCCGCAGTTTTACTGCACTTCTTGTACACCATCTACCTTGCTCAAGCAAACATAGCAAGCTAAATTTAAATTACATTGATGTAGTTATTTTAATTCAGTATTACATTGCTGTCTCCAGTGTTACCAGTTCATTCTGAGTACAGCATACAGTAAATTCTCGTTACAAAGCTGCTTCATTGTTATCTGAACCCTAAGTTACAACTACACTTGTATCAAAATAGCAATTATACAACAAATTTTGTTCTCTGTTGCAATACTTTTGTTTTAAATAGGATTTGCTGTACAGTCTCCCTGTCACCCTGGGTGTCCTGGAAATGAAGGCATGTAATAGAGACATATTTCCTGGTTGTAAAAGGGGTTCCGTTTTGGAATGATTGTCAGCCTTGCAATGTGATCAGCAGATTTAATTTTTCTTAAATGGAGTAAAGGTAAGTGTAAAAGTCTCAGCGACTTGACGTTACAGCAAAGAATGTGTACAGTACAGTCCCCACTAGCTGTACACACTTGAGACTTTGGTCCACCCAGTTCGATCATGCTTGAGTCGCAAGCCTCAAGCATGATTACTGCCCCCTTTGGAAAGCTGGGTTGGCCAGAGCCGGAATATTATGGTGATTTGCAAGAGAACAATGATTAATTGAGTGTTTCGGGCAATGATCCTTTATTAGTTTGTGACTGCAACTGAAGATCAAAGAATCGCAAGCTACATCGCACCTGTGAGTTATGTTATCTTTCCATCCAAGCCAATTGTGTACCGGTTGCTTGCTTACCAACTAGCCAAACCTTCAATTTTTTAACCACAGTTCCAATTCCGCTGCTATTCAGAGTACTTTGTACACGCTTTTCTTCACTTCTTGTGCTAGAAGATACTTCAGAAGGTTCACCAGGCAGCCTTGCGTGAGGTGGGACCGCGATTGATGTTCTGAAGAAATTAACAGGGTTCGCACAGGTCCTTGAAAACCTTGAAAACCCTTGAATTTAGACGTGTAAATTTCAAGGCCTGGAAAATCCTGGAATTTTTAAAGGGTCCTTGAAAACCCTTGATTTTTCTGGAGAGAACCAATGGCCCTATCTTTTCACAAGAATTTAAAGTGTTTGTCGCAAATTTTAGGTGTGAAAAATGTAAAGAAACATTGTAACAATCAAGTTTCAGTGTATTGCATGAAATTACGAGTTGTGGATTCTCATTATGACGAGGCAACATTGGGAGCAGCACTCCTCAATAGAATTCATGTCACGATACAATCCCATGAAAGCCGGCTTCTTTTCTCTATCTTGCATGTTCCATCTAGTCTGTGGACGGCCTTTCATTGCATGTTTGCTGTGCCTCATACGCTCCATCTGCGTTTGCTTTTACGTGCAAATGGTGGACGTGTACATAGTTCATCCTGCCTTGCAGCAACACTTGCTGAGTTAATCTCAGCTGATAAAAGCAGGAGATGCAGGCAACATTAACTAAGTTTTGAAATCAAACAGCCTAAGCAAAGCACCAAGAAAAAAATCTAAATACAAACTATGAAATAAAAAATAAAGCTGGGGCAGCGTTCATGAACCCATAGTGCCTATCTGAATGTGCAGTAATGTTCTTAGGTATTGGACAATAACAGAATTTTGCATTGTGTTGAAAAAGTTATAAATAATCCCAGATAAAACATAAGATGGGGACCTCGAAAATGTTTTTTCTGGTCCTTGAAAGTCCTTGAAAACCCTGGAATTCTTGCTTTTGAAGCCCGTACGAACCCTCAATTAAGCAATAGTGGCCATAGTGCAAATGGCCCCAAAACTTAATTTAAATTAATGACTACATACAAACTTTGTATAGGGTTTGTCATTTGAGCCTTCACTAATTGGATCCATTAGGGATATATGTACCTGTGCTAGGGACATCAAACTACTGTAGAAGTTTGTGAAAGAAGCATAAAGCAAAATTCAAAAACTAGTACAGCAAAATTGTATTGATGTCATTTTAAGCATGCTTTATGGCTTTAGGACCATTACACTTATTGGGTGTGTCTTAGTTATTGAGGTTCCACTACGTTTTCATGCACCTATTTGTTATTCTGTGCCTTCATTATGCACGGTTCAGCTGTACTTTCTGTTTTTGGCAAACTAGCAAGGACTGGTGGTTGGCCATATACAGATGCCTGCTAGATTATGGTGTTTGTGCTACCTCACTGTACAGAATAGCTGATGAAACCAAACTCAAAAGTGTGCAAGGTCAGCGTTTTGATGTGGTAAGACACTACGAGAAAGAGGAAGAAGACAGTGTGTATCAGCAGAAAACTGTACATAGTTTATTTGGAGAGTACGGTTGCCTAGTTGACAAGCAAACAATAAAAACGTAGGAACAGGTGGGGCCAGTGTCATCACAAAAATTAGATGTAGACTTCCACAGCTTGTTAGAGATCAATCTATGGCAGTTGATAACGGGCAAATGAGAAAAATTCCTATTTCATTAATTTTAGTTTTGTTAGCTCAAATGTTTCTACAACAACAACGGTAATGTCAAAGCATAGGCAGTTGAAACCAGAGTTTGTTGGACAGAGCGCTTTAAACAAACACACAGAAGGCTACTGAAGATCTCGTTTCAAGAACACTGCCAGTCAATTCGTATTCTCCTCGTGGTGTGCCTTACAGTCCAGCTGGTAGTAGTGCACATGATCATTTAGAGAGAGGGGTACAAAGATGCCATGTTTCACTTAGTAAAAGTGTGGTGTCCAATTTTTTCGTTTTGCTATTGCAAATATCTCGCCACATACTAGTAAAAATTTTAGTTGGCTGTAGTTCTCGGTTAGCATTCATTTACTCAAATCATTGGTTGGTTAAACTTTCAAGGCTTTTCCCATCCCCCTCTTTGTATGTGCTCCGTACACACGTGCACACACAGGGGCATGCCCAAGGTTGACATAGTCACAGATCAAGAACAATTCAAGTTCATCACTTCACAGCTAATGCAATTAAATGGCTTGCCTCATGCTCTTAATCAAGGAGGGGAGTGCACAGGGCTGACAAATAGACAGGCACAGGCTGCCACTATGCAAGCCCCTTTTGGGGGCATTGACTGGGAAGGGTGCAATGCATGGCTGCTGAATCACCTTATCTTGTCAGCGTAGCTAACAGCTAATAGCTAGCACCTTAGACGCCACACTTAGCACACGCACAGGTGTTTGCAAAGCACACTTGTTTCTATTGACAAAGAGGAGAGAGAGCAATTTATTGAATGGAAGAAAAACACAGGTCGGCCTGATTGTGAAGTCTCTGACCTGGTACTCTGTGTGGGGGTGGTGGAAGAGGGAAAAGCGCATAGAGAGGGTGACAGGTATGATGACTGACATAGAGGTGATAGTATAAGTATATACAAAATTCCTGTGCTATGTACAGAACATGTTCAATAGTTCGCCACAACGGGATTCGGCTATAACCTAGCTGCCAAAGTGCTGCTGTTTAAAAATGCCAGCACTGCCTTGAAGGCCTTTGTTTGAAGATTAGGTCGGGCCAGGGTCCCAGCAGGACGTCCTCAGATAATGCCCGATTGTCTGACCGATCCAACAACATGGCTAACTTTCCACGGTAATGTTCAATATGTTCAATTTTCTTTTTGTTTTTTTTCTCTCATCTAGCCTAGCAAGTCAGCCCGGCGGCTCGGCTAACATTGCTGGTTTTCCTTAAAGTTATTCTCTTTCTCTCTAGTCTCCGGTATGTGACACGATTCACAGTTGGGGTCACTCGAACCATTGATGGGGATGGAAAAGAGTCGGGCATGTCTCTGACACCAAATTCTGTGGTAGAGCCAATGGCCAATCTGAGAAAAAACCCTGAGCCGCTTATGCAGACTGGTGACAGCACCGATGAAGTATGCACACAGGCGTTAGCAAAGCATGTTTCCTGTTTTATTTGGGAAGGAGAACAAAACGGGGGCGTCGTCTACGTCAGGAGTGCTGCCCAGCACTGGCGGCAGCCCCTGCGTCACCGCCAGTGCTGCCTTTGGCTGGTGCACTGTAGGTGTGTACACAGTGGTGACAGCACCATGTAAAAATGTGCATGGGTGTCGGCAAAGCACGTTGTTTTATTAGGGAAGCAGAAAAACACTACTTCAGCAGTGCTGTGTGGTACCCTGACACCCCTCAGCTGTGTACACGTACTGGCGACAGCAACAAGAAAGGATGCACACAGGCATTTGCAAAGCACGCTTCCTGTTTTATCTGCAGAGTACGCAGCGCCAGAGGAGGCCCCTGTGCCACCGCCCTTGGCTAGTGCCCTGTAGGTGTGTACACTTATACAGTACCATGTAAGGATGCACACGGGTATTAGCAAAGCACGTTAGCGGTGTTGTTAGGGAAGATTAAAAACAGTACTTCAGCAGTGCTGTGCAGTACAACTGGAGGAGGCCCCTGACACCCCTCAGCTGTGACACAGTGTACACACACTGGCGACAGCAACAAGAAAGGACACACACAGGCGTTAGCACAGCATGTTTCCTGCTTTATCTGGAGAGTACGCAGCACCGGAGGAGGCACTTGCGCCACCGACAGTGCCACCCTTGGCTGGTGCCCTGTAGGTGTGTACACTTATAGATACAGTACCATGTAAGGACGCACATGGGTATTAGCAAAGCACGTTAGCTGTGATGTTAGGAAAGAATAAAAACAGACTACTTCAGCAGTGCTGTGCAGTACAACTGGAGGAGGCTCCTGACACCCCTTAATTAGCTGTGTACACACACTGGCGGCAGCAACAAGTACGCACACAGGTGTAAGCAGCACACGTTTCCTGCTTTATCTGGGGAGTAAAATAAAAAAAGGCTGTGGCTCAACTCAGTTATGCCTGGGTGTGTGTAGCCAACGCCGCCTGTATAAACAGTGCCTAACGCGTGAGCGAAAAATGGCCAAACAGCCACTCTCCTGTTGCTCTCTCCTACCCTTCCCCGCTCCGTAGCCTTCCAGCGTGCTTTCGTGTCCGCCAGCCAGCGCCGCTTCTCGGAAACTATGCAAAATAGTGGAAAGTTTGTTTAGCGTTCCCGAGGTGGCGCTCGTACGCCTTCTTATTTTTCACCATGCCTGTCTGTCTTGGTCTGTCACTGATAAAACTTCCTTTGTCACGAAGCAAAATCCCTTGCGCTGCCGCAGGCTGATGCCGGCTTTGCGCGCTTATCTACTCGGATCACAGGCCCTGAAATTTTCTGAGTGGGGCATCCCACCTCTATCCCCTCCGCATTTAGGCATTGTTTTGACCCCGCTGTTCGCACTCCGCATCGGTACGCACTTCTAAAATTGAGGACTGTATTGTAGAAGCGCCCGGACAGCGTGGCGGGATCCCAGCTGCTTATCCTTTTGTTTCCTATAATTTTCTGAAGTTTACAAGCACGTGATAATATTGGAAAGTAATCGTAGAAGTGAGCGCCTGAACAAAAAACGTGCACGCAATTTTCCTTCTCTAAATACTCCAGAAAGAAAAATATCAGTAAAATAATGGCTGCCCCATCCGAAAATATCGTTTTTCTGTTAGCTATATGTCTACCCGGCAATCAGTATGTTCTTACACTATTTCAGTCCGCCTCCGTCTTTATCTTTGGAAAAATGCAGCAAGTATGAAGCGAGCGACAGGTTGAACGAGATCCCCAGTGCGCCACAGAACTAGCGCCCCGTCGCGGCTAAGATGTAAGCGAAACGGCCCTTGAAGCCCAACAGGCAAGTTGACAGACACACGTGGTAGAAGTGGGTGCAGCGTTCGCGACTCGCGAGCAGTGACGTCAGGCGAGATGTCCGCCGGCACGCGCCACATAGCGGATCAGTACCTGAACTAAGCGTACCTACCCTTCCCATTGAAAAGCGCGCGACGCGTCAGGCAATGTTAATACAGGCGGCGTTGGTGTAGCAAGAGGTGCGGTTAATGTTATTGTTTAGCTTGGTTCTCTTTACGGTTACGACACTTCTCGAGGCATGCGGCTCGTTGTTCCTCCGTCTCCTCAGCTTGCTGCATCCTCTGTTTCGTTCCGACGATGAAGCCTGGCTTCTTTCAGTCTCTCCGACTGACTTTCCATTTCTGACGATGAATCCCACCCAGCTGCCCCTTCTATATATACGATGCAATGCCAGCTCCTCTGTTGTTGCAATGCGGTTGCACTGGCTCCTCCTCTGAAGTCATTCCAGACGGCGCGGCAAACGACGCTGCCAGCTGTGGCGATTGCTAGGCAACTGCTCAGCTCGCAGTGCAGCCATTGGCCACAGCAAAACGGCGATAATACGGCCATTGTCGCTCTCGTTACCGAAAGGAGGTGGCTTTTAAGTCTGGAGTGTTATGCAGCACTGCAGGAGGCCCATTGCACCGCCAGTGCTGCCCTTTAATTGGCTGGTGCACAGTATGCGCGTACACACTGGATACAGCACCATGTAAGAACGCACACAGGTGTTAGCAAAGCATGTCAACTGTTCTGTTAAGGAAGAATAAAAACAGGCTACTTAGCAGTTCTGTGCGGTACAACTAAAGGAGTCCCCTGACACCTGTCAGCTGTGTACACACACTGGCGACAGCAACAAGAAACGATGCGCACAGGCATTAGCAAAGCACGTTTTATTTGTTTATTTACTGCTTTATTTACTAAAAGAATGCCGAACAAATTGCTGCTGAAGCTCGAACCCAGGTCGTGAGAGTAAGAACTTGCAATTACAACCAAGCGTGAAAAAGGTGTAACCAAGTTATAACCAAGCGTAAAAAAAGGCATTTACAAGCAATGAGCAGCAAGCATACAAGCAGTGCGACCAGTTTTGTGTGCTGGGAACATCACTGTAGGGCTCAGAACGACGGGAACACCAGACGGATGTTTTAAATAATTGTGAGTGTTGCAAAAAAATCATACTGATAGGCAATTGTAAGCTTGACGAAACAAGAGAATGCCACAAGAAATTGGACGAAGAAAAGACGTCGGTGGGTGGGACTTTATTACTTTACCATGCTTGCAAGCTAGCTTTGCCACGCTGAGCTGACACTTTGACCCTCCACAAAACAGAAGACCTGACAATTTGCCCCCCTATTGAAGACCGAACTCGACGAGGTCTTCTCTAGCCCTGCAGACAACCACCGTGAGCCGCGGCTGCACTGTTTGGTCGTGCCTTGCTTACCGGCACTGGTCATTGCTGGAACCAGAGGAGCTAGACGGCTCGGGTGGAAACCCTGCAGCCAGCAGGTCCCTTCACTCATGATGTTCTTGTGCTTGATCGCTGCTTCGACACTCTTGGAAGCTTGGCATGCCGCACAGTGTGCATCTCTCTGTGTCTACGGAAGAAGGAAGGGGTGCCAGTTTGGCACGCAGAACTTCCGTCAGAGAGATCTCTCTGACGGAAGTTTAGCGTCGACGCTAAAGATGAAAGCAAGTTTGCCCACAATATTGTTACAGAGCTGCAGTGAAACCAAATAGTTACCAAATGCGGCAGTTGTTTGGTAAATGAGCAAATGACAAAGGCACGAAGTAATGTACCATGATCATATGTCAATACGTTCACAGCAGAAATTGCCATGCCCAAGCATGGCAAATCATCCGGGGCAATGTGTGCTTGGCAACCTCGGCCGCCATTATTGGCTGGTGCTTGGGAAAGGTGACAAGCCAACAATTGGCCACGTTCTGGAAGGCAGGGACCAGCAGCACCCAGCTGGAAATCTGGCCATAAACCAATAAACCAACAGGGACCAGCTGCATTTTCTCTAGGCCAATATTGGACAACGTTCAGCAAAGTATGTACCTATGGGTGGATATTTTCATGCACATTTTTGGCTTTGTAGCCACTCCTTATGGCCAATGCCTAATTTATGAGTTGTCTCGCGGCCCGATTTCTGCTTTATACGGCTCGAGCGCTGACTGTCGCCGAGGTATTGCCAAGCTCGGACATTGGCCATTGATAATTTACGATGCTGGCGTTGGAAATTTCTGCTGCTTGGATTAGTCCTTTTCGGTAAGACGACACGTCATCACCCCGCTACAAAGGGGTAATCAATGGCAATCAATCAAAGCTACCAAAAGCTAGTTCATTCAAATTGAATCAGTTGTATTTTGTCTTCATGGTCTTTTTAAATCTAGTGTGCTTGACGGCAGTGTGTGCTTTCACTTTTTTTTCTTTTCAAGATGTTCAAGATGCAGCAGAAATTCTCTTGTTCAATATATGGAAAGTGACGCTTTCTCCTCTGTTTTCTCCTGGTGCCTAGATTTGCCTTCCATCTGACGACTCCCGGGTGCGCTGGAGTTCACTTCAACTATCTCCCCGTGAAAAATTACTGCGTTTAATTATTTTTATAGCTCGAAGATATAAGAACGGTTTTGTTTGTACACGTGCCTCAGGTGTTGCTACTACGTATGTTTTTAATGATTAAATAGATCTCTTACAGGTCCTGTCGTGGCGTTTGCTTTTCTTGCCATTTTATGTCGATTAGTTTCATGGATGTTCGAGAACTCAACGTGTTATATATCCTGAATGAAAAATGGCTGAAATTATATTTCCATTGGAATGGATATGTTTCGGGTCATGAAAGTGGGGCGAGGCCATTCAAATTTCCTCTGCATGGTACCCAATTTCCCATTTTAATCATACTTAAATTATCGTGCAATTGAAATAAAGAATCCCGAACTGCGAGAAGTTAATGTTAAGCATTTAGGGAACTTCTTGAGGGTTCTTCAACGTTCCCTCTGAAGGTAAAGGTGCAGTGTAACATCTTAGGTTTGGGTAGTCTGAATAAAAATCAAAATTTTAACCTGAATTAAAGTGTTTTTCCGGTATTCACGAAGATTTGAGTTACGTCAAATCCGTCACGGAAGTGACCACAATACAACGAAGCAAGCGGCCTGTGAAGGGTGCACCCCCGCACACAGGGTCTTCTTGCGGGGAAGCAACCTTTAGTATTAAAGAGTATGTTATACTTCGGGTTGTTCGTTTTCGGGTTTTATATTTTAACACGAAAGTGTTTTAAGCTGGGATACACTAAGATTTACCTGACGTCATATCCGCCACGGAAATGACGTCAGTACACCTTTGCCGAAGCGACCCGCCAGCAGGACGTTATAGCACGGCACAGCCAATCCGACGCTTGATGCACCGTACACAGAGTCTGACACCCGCAGAGCCATGGCCCAACTACGTACGCAATCGGCACCTGGATCCGACGGGATCACCAATAAGACATTTCGGAACTTGGACGACGCCTCTGTCACGGCACTCACAGCCTACTTCAACAAATGCTGGACAGACGGGGTGGTCCCGGATGACTGGAAAAGTGCGATCACCGTATTCATCCCAAAACCAGGAAAGCCCCTGAAAATCGAGAACCTTCGTCCCATCTCGCTAACATCATGCTTAGGGAAGTTGTTCGAGTACATGGTTCTCCACCGTCTTACTGCATATGTGGAAACACACCAATTACTCCCCGAAACCATGTACGGCTTCCGCCAGGGACGCTCCACGCAGGACGTATCGATACAGCTACACCATGACATCATACTGGGCACCGGAACCTCGCCACGGGACACGCGGGCCGTCCTTAGTTTGGATCTCAAGAGTGCCTTTGATAATGTAGCCCATGACGCCATCCTACGCGGCCTCACGGACATGAACGTCGGCCCAAGAGCCTACAACTACGTACAGGATTTTCTATCTCACCGTACGGCACGCCTTGCAATCGGGGACCTCAAAACCGATTCCATCCTGCTGGGCGATGTGGGGACTCCCCAAGGATCAGTGCTCTCGCCCTTCCTATTTAACGTGGCGATGCGGGATCTCCCGCCAGCCCTAGCCCAGATACCTAATCTCCGACACAGCTTATACGCGGACGATATTACTCTATGGATAGCCGGGGGCAGAGACGGCGACATCCAGGACGCCCTTCAAGCCGGCATCCGGACAGTGAAATGCTACGCCAACAGCAAGGGTCTACAGTGCTCTCCACAAAAATCTGAATTGTTAGTTATCTACCCAGGCCGTCACACCCCTCCACCCCACCAGAGCATTCAGTTATACTCTAGCAGGGGAACGCCCATACCTCAGGTTCCCGTTATTCGGATATTGGGGATGCACATTCAAGCAAACGGTCTCAACTCAGAAATCATCCGCCGCCTCGATGTTCATGCCACCCAGGTCGGGCGCATGCTCACTCGGGTAGCTAATCGGCGGCAGGGAATTTCCGAACACACTCTATTTCGCCTCGTGCAAGCCTTCATGCTCTCCAAGATAACTTATGCCACCCCCTATCTCCTGCTGACTCGACTTGAAACAGAAAAGCTCAATATAATTCTACGCCGTACCTACAAGCAGGTGCTAGGAATTCCCGGAACGGCCCCTATCCACCGCCTTCTGGAGCTTGGCATCCATAATACAGCTGATGAGCTCATCGAGGCTCAGCGCACTTCTCACATGCACCGCCTCGCACTCACGCCTACGGGCAGAAAAATCCTACAACGGCTAGGCCGCACGGTCCCATTTGAACACCCTTCTGCGCAACCCGTGCCTGCCTTTTTACAAGAAGCGCCCCTCTTCCCAAGAACATGCAAGCGGGCTCGCAGGACGGTCGGCGCCGGGCACGAACGAGGTACCCCGCCCTTTGCGCTGCCACATCTAACTTTCCCAATAACCAGGAAGTCGCATGCACCTTGCCCCATGGCGACATCACAGATCCAGCCATCGCCCTTGCGGTTGTACAAATCGCTCGCAGTGCCTCTCCTGGAATCATCGTAACTGACTCTCAGACCGCCCTGCGAAACATTACGAACGGCAAGTGCAGTCCCCCAGCTGCTCGCATACTACGCACCATCCCCGAGACCCCGCACTTACCTCCCATACGTCTCCTTTGGACCCCCGCCCACTCGGACCTGGAGGGGAATGAGGTGGCTCATGAGCTGGCCTGCGAGCTCACCAACCAGGCGTCAGATCATCCGGCCACTACTCTGCTCTCAGCACCCCTCCTTAGCTTTCAAGATGTCCTAGCTTACTACAAGGATGCTAGACGCATTTACCCACACCCGCAAGCCATATCGATACGAAGCGACCACACTACGTCAAATCCAGACGAACACCCTTCCTTCCCCAGCACTGTACAGCAGAATACACCCTAGCTTATACAGCCCGTTCTGTCCATCCTGCGGAGTCTGGGCCAACATGCAACATATATTATGGCAGTGCCCCACTATGCAGACCGACAATTTTATTCACAACGAGTCAGACTGGGAGGCCGCGCTGCTCAGCCCCAATAAGGACATCCAGAAGGCGCTTGTGGCTCTAGCGATCCGTGCGGGACCTCCAGTGCTTCAGCGAGATCCGCCACAGCAACCACCTCCATGAACGGCCCGGCCACAGGGGGCCACCGTCGGGTCCAAGCTGGGCTCAACCGCTGACCCTCGGAACATTATCGGGCCACTAAATAAAGTTTTCTCTCTCTCTCTCTCTCTCTCTCTCTCTCTCTCTCTCTCTCTCTCTCTCTCTCTCTCTCTCTCTCTCTCTCTCTCTCTCTCTCTCTCTCTCTCTCTCTCTCTCTCTCCAAACACACCCACAAGACAACCGCCGACCCGCAAATCATGCTCAGCTGCAGATTTCGCTGCATATTTCACTTTCGTGTTTTACCGATTCCTATGACTGAGGAATCAACCACAGTTTTTGAAATAAGAAGAAAATCACTCTAACACGCTTCAGAAACCCGCATAAGACTTCAACACCTAACGGGTATTTTGTGTTGCATTCCGGTCATTGTAAAGAGGGTTCATGCGTACGATTGCCGTTATTACCTACCGTGGAAAGCATGGGTCTGCATTTCGACCAGCGCATGTCCTTTGAAAAGGGTTTGAAATGCAATTCGTAATCAAACGCCTCAAAACAGTGTCCGCCGAGTTGTATACACTAAAATGCAATTCCACTCTAAATTTGCGCCGGCTGCTGTTAAGGCCTTAGGTCAGTCTATTCTGCGATATAAAATTTCAGTTTATGGTTCCTGCACACCAAGCAAAGTACAATCAACAAAGTTATTAGATGGAATATCTAATAACGCATACTATACGCTATACTGGCCTCGACACCTCGAACAAAAGGGGTAAAAACATATACTGCCGGTTTGGACTCTTTTACGAATATGTGCGTTCAAGTTGTACTATTGTCGTGTGTTAAGGGCACCCCCGGACGGGGGATGCATCAAAACTCCCCAAAAAGGAAAAAAATAAAAGCAAAGAAACGACCATTTGAAGTGCGCGCCAGGAGCGCACCAATGAACGAACGCCGCGCCGAAACACCGAGGCATCATGGTCAAATATGGCAGTGCACTAGTGAGCCAATCAGAGAACGCCGCGCAGAAGGCAAGTGGCGTGATGACCAAATATGGGCACGAAAAGGCAAGGAGAAAATCTGAGTGTGCCGCGATCAAGCCCTGGGGGTTTAAAAGCCTTGCGCACGAGGAGAATGGAGGAGGCCAGAAACCAGGAGGCGGTAGGAGCATGTGAGCTTCAAGGAACGAGCCGGGGGGACGCGGCCAGGACACCGACTATGCCTACCAAGCCTGGGCGGGAGCGGGCCGACTTCGCATCGGCTGCGGCATCCTAGGCGCGCCACGAACCTGTGTCTTCGTGGCCCCAGCGGCGGCAGTCGGGCACCTGCCGCCAACGTCCACGCTCCGCCGACCTTCGCTTCGATGGCCCCGAAAGACTACGTTCATGCCGAGTCCTACCTGGGACCTCCAGCGGCAGCAGGCTACAAGGGGGTAGCCACCGAGGAAACTTCAGGATGCGCGGAGCCCACGCCGTCTAAGGAACGGCCGCGCGCATCGAGCGCCGGCATCAAGGACCGCCAGCGGCAGCGGCTACCAGGGGGTAGCCACATAGGAATTCGTCAGGACGTGCGGAGCCCCGCGCCGCCCAAGGAACGACCGAGCGCATCGAACGCCGGGATCGAAGAGAGACAAGTACGGTTATTATCGAGTCCCGGCAGCGCAACGGGTGCGACACGTCAGCGCCGACGACAGCGGTGTAGGGCAGTCCATTAGGGACACGGTCTTAGGGCACAACTAGGGAGTTGTGGTAGGAAAGACAATAACTAGGACTAGATGTAAGGAGTGTATATTAACTAATTGTGTAGAACATGATTGTAGACTTTTCGGTTTTGCTTGGAATTGTATTTTGGGATATTTAGCTTGAGGTTTGATTGTTTATCGGGTGTGTGCAATTCATTTCTGGAGTGCTTGGTGTAACGGTTTTTTGAGTGTGTATTAAATGTGGGTTTTGTTAAACCCGTCAACGACTTTCCTGCGTTCATCTCTCTGAGCTGGTCAAGACAACCTCACCATCCGTTCACGTGACAACTATTGCAGAACTTGTTCGAAAGTATGTATGTATGTATGTATGTATGTATGTATGTATGTATGTATGTATGTATGTATGCATGCATGTATTTATGTCCAATAAGTTGCAAAAAGGCAAGCCATGTGGTATTTTTTTCCACTTTAACCTAAAGTTTTGGCACCGACCTTCGCTCTAGCCCTCGAGTAAAGGTTATTTGTATCAGTCAGTATTTGAGGTAAAAGCTTGGTGTATCCGACCGGTGTCTGTTATAGAACTGATCTACTATAGGTTGCCGAGAGGGCGGTTTGATATTACTGTTCTCAATCGGACCGCGAAATGCACCACACTCAATGAACGGACCATCAGGCTAGTTCCAGAGAAAGCTCTAAAAGTGCAGCAACGCAACTATAGCATTGTTATACAGCATTGTTTTATTGGCGTTGCGCACCATGTCGGGAATGCTAGTTCCATCGTTCCAGTTATGCGGAGTAGTGGCAGACCTCTTTATAAGGTAGGGAAAAGTGTTTGTTAGCAAGGCACGGTAGTGGTACGTGCTGGCTCGATAGATAGGTGACGGAGGGAGGGGGGGTGGCATCGGGCCAGACGTATATGTTGGGTGATATATCCGTATGTGAAGAGGGGAGTAATTCTGTCCGAGACGGCGTTTTCTTGGCTCATAATGCGGCCCACAAATTAACTCCCCGAGCTGTCCCTTCTGTGGAGCGGACGGCAGTTCTGTTACACATGGTTGGTGGATGCCTCTCCCACCCTCTCCCACACGGAATCCTCTCAACTCTCCCGAGCTCTGGAGGGGCGCCCTGTCCAGCTCACGTCGGTCAGCGCCTGTCAAGGCGTATGGGGCTTGGACTGAGGACTACACCTCCTGACGATTCCGTTCAAAATTTTCCAACAATAAGGATGTTTACCAACCTCATCCAATTCTGTACGCTTCCAGTACACAGCCAATAAAACGTTATCCCACATCTTCCCACCTACATCGTACAGTTGCACCATCTTGTTATACGTGGCGTTGGAAAAAACAGTAAACAATCAATGCTGGCTTAATCTCTGGGAGTTTTTCAACCCCAGCTCCCAGCGGGGATAATTAGCATGTCTAAGAAGGGCTTATCCCCGCTTGTGGACACATACCACTTCATTAATAGGGCCATTAGAATCGTCAACTTCATCGTCATTGTCATAGTCATCGTCACTGTAGTCAGTGCCCGATTCTAAACCATTCTGTGTCCTACACCGTCAGCACCAATTTAGGCACCAACGGATAGGCACGACCGAAAAAGCGTATCGACAATGCAAGGTCACCCGTCACCCAAGAAAGCCAATCACCCGTCACCCAAGAAAGCCAATCACCACCAATCCAAGGCAAGTGGGAACAAGCGCTTATGTTTGAATATGTGGTGCTGGAAAACTAGGCTTAGAACCTCGGGAGCGTTTGCTGCCAGCCACCAGATGCGTATTCCTTTTCGCTTTGTGGGACGCAGAGATGGGCACCAGGTCCAAGGTTTCTTTGAAACAAACGTTTGCGTTGACGTGGAGTGTGTGGTGTGCCAGATGGGCCCCTGGAACAGAAAATGTTTTAGCCCTCACGAGTAGCGTAGTGGCTATTGCTGACGTTCGTAATAGATACTATGCAATAAACGTTTCATTCGTTATGAAGTATACGAAAAAATGTGGTTGATCCTTCTTTCATAGGAATCGGTAAAACATGAAAGTGAAATGTGCCTTCACAGGAGCATTTGAATGTTTAACTTGCAAATCGCTCTTTATATTTCGTCGGTATGGCACCCTTAGGCTTCATTCCCACAGCCGTTTTTCACCCCGTCACGTCACCGTCACGTCACTGTCTTCCGTCATGGGCGCCGTTTCTCGGCCGATTTCTCGCCGAAAACGGTGCGACGGTGACGGGAGGCCGAGCTCTATAGTATACGTTTCCGTCACGTCAACCTGACGGGACCATGCCCCGCGCTAAACCAGCTTATCAGAAAACAAATTTTTACTGCTAAATTTAGCGAAAAGTTAGCACAAACCATTTTCTTTACTTTTCATATTAAAAATGCTCAATTCTAGGCTAAACTGATCACTAGGCAGACGACACTGTAATCTGACGGAAAGCTCCCGTGTAGATCCAGTCTGAACACTTTTCCGTTCCGTCAACGTCGCTTTTTGTTGACGTGACGGTGCCGTGACGGATAAGGTGACGGCTGTGCGAATGAGGGCTTAGACGCATCAACATTAGACACTGGATACACGCGCCGGAGCATTGCGTAAATCCTATTGAAACCCCAGGAGCTCGCAAACCGTGCGAACGAAACCGAACGGGTTAATGTCAGCGAATCGTATGGTGGAGTCACGGCCCGCTACAGCAAAAGGAGCTTGACCTGCGGGTCGGCAGAATTCTTGTGGGTGTGCTGGGCGAGCGACGACCTGCTGGCGGGTCGCTTCAAATCTGCGACCACATTGGTCCTGGTTCGTGGCGTGCACGCCAGACGCTTGCGTTGCGACGAGCTCCGCTTGTGGAACGCGAGAGGCAGAGTTCGTCGCTCGGTCAGCTCGGTTCGCTGAGTTCGGCGGACGGATGGCGCCAACTATCGGCGCTCATTACCGTCATGACGCACTATTTCGCGTCAGCTCTCCTTGAAGGCAGCACCATCGGAATGGAGAACTTATAGGTAGTATTCGTTGATAAGTTTAGCTGTCAATTTCTTCGCTTGGCAACATTGGAAACGGCCACAGACATAGCCGATGCGCCACGAACTGGCGCGGCTTGGGCCACTGCGCCCTCACGCTGGATCGAAGAGAAAAAAACACCGGAGTGCGTCGTCTGCTCCGTTTCAACCCGATTCTAAACGGTGGTGTCAACAGAGATGTTCTTAATCGCACTCACATTGGACTCGAGGCAATACTTTGCGTTCGGTGAAGTAGAGTTTGTTAACGTGCAACACAGTCATGCGCTTAGCACGAACAAGTACCACCATCCCGCGGAGCCTGACGTAACCATTGACGGCGCACTCACATGGCTGCCTGCATGCGGGCCTCGCCAGTGAATACAAAAAATTACACCACCTTCCCGTAGGGGAACCCTGAGTAGTATGCGAAGCAGCCATGGGGTCGACTGAAGTTCCCATTAATTTTCAGTTCGTCGTTTCCGTTGACGTTCAGCTTCGCGTGCCTTCGTTGTATCAGTAGCTTCTTTGCGTAGTTTGAATGAGCGAAGGACATAAGGCGCATTCGTAGCAGATGCTCCCGTCTCGGTTTGTAGCGCAGCGGGAAGAGCGCCACGTACCTCCCGTTGCGTCCAGAGAGTCGTGAGATTGAAACTGGGTGCCGCCTAACTATTTCTTTTTATAGTGGACTGCGCTGACGTCAGCCCAAACGCTGACGGGGCTGAAGAGACGCGCATGCGCAGTAGAGTGCGGACAACGACAACGAGGGAGGGAGGGACACAGCCCCGAGCATGAGATGCTTCGCATCTAAAAGGACATAAGGCGCGTTCGTGCAACCATTCGGGCTTGATTTCATTGCCGAGTAGGCAGAGCGCTTTACACCTTCCGTTACGGCCAGAGTGATCGCGGGGTCGAATCCTGGCGCCGCCACTTCAATGCAACTTTTTCTGGTGATGTGAATTCCGTGACGGATATGAAGTCGGTAGTGTACCCCGGCATAAAACACTTTCGCACTTTCGTGTTAAAAAAATTCAGTGTCATTCCACTCTGTGGAAATGGATGACCAGCAGAGCTGCTTCTCGGTTATTGGTCGACCCCAAACTCTCGCTCAAACAGCGCTCGGTCCGGGTAATCGTTCCGTAGAATTGTAGCAACGCCGACGACTTGCCTTTTCCGCCTCGCAATATTCGGTGTCCGTACGGGCATCGCGCTTTCTCTTTGCGTCGCGGACCGATCATCGTCGGTGGTTGCCTTCCGCGCCGTTCGCGGAGAGATAGCCTTTTTTTTCTTTTTTGAGTAGGCTTCACTGCGCAACAAATAATGTGGGAAAGCTGCTTACAAAGACCAAACCTACACACTTCACCTCTAAGCACATGCGTTGCTGGGAAGACGTTTTCAGGGGCAAAATATGTATTCCATCGTCTATAAACATATGCGCCGGAGGCGGACAGGTGGCCGACGGGAGAGAGTGCCTACAACGCGAGAAGAGAACACGACCGGTCAGCCACCGGCCGGGAAGCTCAGAGGGCGAGCAGCTTTTCCCGTCTTACGGGCGCAAAAAAAAAAAAAAAAAAAAAGTCGGGGAGTTGGCTTCTAACAGCTCCGTGGTAAAAAAATGCGACTATTCTTTTAACGTAGAAGGCATGCGTTTCTTCAAATCGTAATTTACATTAGGATAAGTGAAAAATTAGGGGGTTAACTAATCGGTAAGGCAACATCGAAGCAGTTTTGAACTGTTTTGATACTGAGAATGGGCCTGTGTCTTATCAATGACACGGTATCGTAGATGACACATTTCACAACTCTGCCAACCTTACTGATTAGTTCACGCTTTAGCGCGAGGGTGTTGATACCCCCTCTTCGTGAAATGGCGTCCGTCGTGTGCGAAGCCTGTCAATAAAAGTCACAAAGCGAAGAATGCCGGGAGACCAAGAGCGTTGCTAGGCAACATTGTTCTGTCAAAGTGTGAAGCCGCGTAACCACGGTTGTAGGGTGAAGGAATGCCGCGCTAACAAGAAAACTTGTTGCTAAGCAACACCCAGGAGCGTCGCTGTGTGGCGCCTCAGGAGAGAGCGTTCGAAGCGCGTCGTCTGCTGTCGTGCATAGCCAAGCAGATCTAGCACGCTACCACTTGCGTTGTTCACCTTACTAAAATGATTGAATGGATTAAGAAACACTTATTGAACTCAAAAGTGTGGCTTTCTTAGTTCAGGGCCCTGCAAGTCAGCGCAGCAGCCTGTGCGCGAGTGATGAGACATTCCTCGCCTTTAAATCGTGAACGGGCCAGAATGGCCCTGTCGAATATCCCGGGAGCTGGTGGAAATGAAGTTACTTTCTTCATCGTGCTTCCACTGCTCAGGAGAACGGCGGAGTTTGGCGCGTTCCCAGGCATTCCCAGAGCAGGGGATAGGTGGTATTCTGGACGTAGCAAGAGGGGCAGATAAAGGCGCGCAAGTGGAAGGGGAGATGCAGGGGAGTATCTACGCGTTGTAATATGTATGGATGTGTAGTCGATGCCAAATTCAAGCCGCCTGCGTGCGGAGCGATGGGTAAGGAGAGGGACATTGAAGTCTGAGTTGGCGGCAATGCTATAAAATTTCAGTGGATTGGGATAGGTGCGCAAAGGTCCACTTCCGTCGATGGAAAGGCCGGAATGTAAGACGGCATGCAAGAATTAGTGAAATGACCGGTTTTTATCACTGTCAAAGATAGAGTAAACCTATACCGTGCCAAAAAAAGTGGTATGTGGGCAGATTCTTCATTCCAGGATTACATTGGGGCTTGCAGCTTTCTCTGCTCGTGCGGGCCAAACGTCAGTACCGCTGATGGAACTGGCCAGTGATATATCTCTCACTGATGGAAAGGACTGGGGATATCGTGAAGTCCCTGGTTTTGTTTTGAGGCCCTTGCCACGTGGTAGATGGTACAATCCTCATTGCAGTTTGGGAGGGTGGGGATATACAGGTCGGTACTGACGTCATGAAGTTCAGTTTGTTGGGGAATAGTGTATTTGCAGAAGTCTCAGTGCATCTTCCCGTTGGGAAGAGGTGGATAGGCAGGAGGACAGTAAAGGGCTAACTCCTCCGAAGCCAGTTGCCTCATGGTGTCCCGTCAGTTACTTCTCTGGCTGTCGTGGGGGCCATGGATGATGTTGCCGCATAGGGAATAGTGAACAGGGCGCAAGCCAGATAGACCTTGCGTTGAAGGGGTCGTCGTTGAAGGATTTTTATACCTGGGGCCCTATTCTCAACTGCACAAATACCCGGGAAATTCGCCATTTTTTTTTTTTTTGCGTAAGCACGACGTAAGCAATCAATGACGTGCTGCACCTACAGCTATGGCGACATGCAGTGTACACGCTTCACTCATAAAGATCACAACCAAGGTATCAAATATTGCGCAAGAAAGGTATAAAAACACTTTGCATGTACTATAAAAATTAAGACGGTAGCAGGCTGGCAAGAAAAACACATTTCTGGAGGTCAAAATTGGTGTCAACACCACAAGGCGATCGAGTAACGTTGATCCAAAAGCGAGCGAAAGGCGGATGTCGAGCTAAAGAACACCCCACAATCTTTTTTAGAGTATCTATTTATTTATTTCAATCCCTTTTAGTAACGTAGTTTGGCTCTCTGCTTCAATGGAAGCTTTGTTGCGTTATCACCTTCCCGGCCGCCACCGTCGCCACGCTATCGTCTGCTGCTATGTTACAAGTTTATGGCGCGATCACATAAAAAGACGGTCGCGACCATCGCTTGTATGACACATAAGAGCAGCGAAGCGCTACGCCTGATAACCGCGGAGCGTACCGATGTAACCGATTCACTCATTCCAATTTCGTCAAGCTCAACTTCAATCAGCGCTGTAATGACCAAAAGAGTCACTTTTCTTCGTTATTTTTCTCTTGAGTTCGCTCATCTGACCCAGCAGCTTACTAGGAGGTGCGTGGACAAATACCATGCGTTGGGTTCTCTTCGTCATGGAGAGACTTGTACTGCCCTCTTATGTTGCGGTTACGCCAAACAAATAATTTTTATTTTATTGCCAAACATAAAAGCAAACTACGGCACGGTATTTGTATGCTCCCTGATCGTTGACTTGGAAACAGTCGAAACTATTAGTTCTTTCGGTAGAAAACATGCTTTACACCGCGTGTCATGCGAAACTGCGCCTGCTGCAAATTCGAGGACATTTCGCGGCACCAAAAGCCGGGGCAATTTTTTGCCCTATTTTGCGACAAAAGCAGCCTCCATTTTCAAGCTGTTACGTAACATTACGTCACTTTTACGCGGGCTGAAGTTGCCAATGCATGACGTGTCGTTCCTGCCAACTGTTTAAATTACGTCATGCCTTCTCAGCCAATCACAGAGAGGGCACGTATTACAGGCATCATTGTTGTTGAATAGCAAAGACAGGCCTACGTTGTCATATCTAGTACTTTTAGTATGGTTTTTCATTTCCGGCGAAGAATTATGCGCTTTCAGTAAAGAGAAATAAGGCAAACTGCAGAACTGGTGCCCGTAAACGTCATAAAGCGTCAAAATGACGACAGCGCACGCAACCGCTTTGTCAACCGGAAGCACGTGACCAAAATTGAAAGCCAATCAGAAAACAACTTCTGGCAAATTGCCCAATTTCCCGGGAATTTTCGCCCGCTGAGGGCATGCTGCTTTTGCGTCCCTATGGATTGTAACTTCTGAGGGGTTGGCAATATGGCAAGAGCTTCGGCTGCTTCATCTGCTTTGAGTGTGTTGGGTCGATGTGACCAGTTATCGGGTTGACAACAGCTGTCATGGTACTCGCGCGACCGTTGTCTTTGCACTGTCTGTGTACACTAGTGGGGACGACTCCGTGCGCACAGATCTAGTCCCTGTGCTTGTGCCATACGCCTTCCCTTATGAAAGTGCGGGCACATGTTGTGGGGAATAGGAATCACAATTGGTAATTTTGCCTGGTAGTTGTGCGCATGTCCGTGCCACAATTGCTTTGTTCTCCTGGGTCATTGCATCCTAGGCGAGCAATTAGGATCTTCCAGTCAACTGTCGGACGTTCCAACTTGCATTATCCGATACTGCACGCATATTCCCGCCTCAACTGTGTGCCAAGGGAAGAAAAGAAGTGGGGCTCCCCTAGTCGAGTGTCTGAAGTAGCTATTGCTTTATAATGGAAGCTGGATTTGAACCGCGCACGAGTTAACGTTCTAGGCACCGTTTTTTAATGTAGCAGTGCAAGGATCACTGTTCTGCATGGTTAATCTGCACCTGATCTAATTTAAGAAGAGCAGCGCAATACCCGCTTCCGGTTAATCTGCACTTACCTGGCCTCAGTTTGTAAACCACATTATCTTTTCCAGGGCAGTGGAAAGACAGAAGAAGGCAGGACACACCCTAAGAAGGTGAGGGCTAGAGGTCCGTGCAGCTAATTAGCAGAGACCGGATTTTTCGGCATCAAAAAAGCGCGTTTTAGGCGCCTAAAAGAGGCAAGGAAAACAACGTTTTAGGTCTTCGACGTCGTACTACACCTTAAATTTTTAAATAAATGTAAGTAATGTCAAACGACGTGTGCGACCTTATTTACGCGCTAAACCAAAAATGTTATTCTTTATGACGGCACAAAGATGCCAACAGTTGAACATAGCCGTTCAACTGTACCATAATGCAGCAGGACTAATGACGGTCCATTGGCCGATTTTAGCAAGAGCACTGCTCACATATCCGTTCACTAGCGCGTGTCGCTTGCTATAGCATATAGTGAAAAAAGGCATGAAAAAGAGCTGGAAATAACGATTAAAAAAGCCGGATTGTTTTTCTTCCTGGCGCAATTTAGTTACGGCATCATAAAACAGACGCAAATAATAAATCGGATCGACGACGATTTATCAAAAACTTAACATGCTCTTCCATGAGGGATATTAGGTAGAACTCTGGCAATTTTCTCATATACTTTGATATTATCCCAATTGTTCAAGCAAGGTGTCTCAACATGACCAAACACACTTCGACGCATTTGAAGAGCATTTTGAAAAGATGCTTAGCAGCCGAACCAAATTTAAACGGAAAACGTTTTTTAGAGCCCATCAGCAGTGTTGTTATTCGAGGACGTAAAGAAATGCAGAAGCGCAGTAATGTTTCGCCGTTGGCGTTTTAATATGAGAGTTATCTACCAAGGGGTGTTGGATGCTCAAAACGTTGAGTTGAAAATAGTTTGATTTGATTATACTTCTAGAAACGAGGACGCGACTGCAAGCTTGAAGAAATGTGTCTGGAGAGAGCATACGGAACGTCATGTAAGAATCACTGTGAAAATTGAGGAAACAATACCATGCAACTACCACGATCACCAGATTCTTTTATTTAAAATTGCGCGTCTTGTCACTGCGTCCCATCCCGCTACTGATACCGGTTGTTTCCCAGGAGTTGATTGGACTATAGGGCTAGACTGAACCCAATAGAGCTCCGAACTGTTAGTGCTAGCTGCTCGGTTATAACATAAATAACGACCTCAAACTTCACTCGAAATCAAAATTTGAGGCTATATAGCGTTCATAAAGGCTGCGTTATTTAAAATAGGCATTAAAAATAGACATTTATAGACACTTATAGCCATTTACGCACAAACGCCAAAACAGGCAATTATAGACATTATAAAAACACCACAAAAGACCTCCCTAACCTCTAACGCAAGGAGCAATCTTACTAAAATCTGCCAATTAGCAAAGCTTGTTCTCATTAGATTTAAATAAAGGACTAGCGGATTTCTTCAGCAGGCACACAGGGGATACGAAGGATGTAGTTAATAAATCGCGTAAACCCACATGCTGTGAGTGGTCGTTGCCGCTCTGACATGACAAACTTTTTGTTTGATATGACCGGATATATGATGTGATATGTACAATGGGACTGGAAAGAGGAGGGGTGAGAGAGAAGAGGGGGTGTGGGGAAGGTAAGATTGAGTCACGGGGATACTCGGGTTTAAGAACGGCAATAGCTCACGCAGTGTGTCACACCGCCGAAGCGATGGTCCCTCGGATGTCAGCGGGGGCGCGCGTTTTGAAGGATTGCCTTCTTTTTCTCACGCAGTTTGTTCGTCGTCGCTTCGGTAATTCATAAGCAGATTAAGTCCGAAAAATCTCTGAAACTATTCACGTCATGTTCACAATGCTCGCGGTGAGGCGCGCTTTGCGCCGCGCGGAGACGGATGCGGTTGTAGAGGCGCGGTGGCAACTTTTGAAATAAGTGAATGGGAGAATAGAGAGGAAGAGGGTGACGCATGGAAGGGCATAATGGGTATAAAAGAGAGAGGGAAAGCAGCACTACTTGGCTGGGGTTGCCGAAACTACGCCGAAAGACAATAGCGTACGCTATTGTCTTTCGGTGTAGTTTGCAGGAAAGCAAGCACATACGCATCCATTTATTATTTTTTCGCAACACACTCCTAGGCTCTTGGAGGATGGGCTGTGGCATGACTTCAACATGTTACGCGCCAAATTTAATTTGAGTGGCACTGCTAGCACACAAAAAAGAATTGCAGGGTGTATGCCATCCGAACAATAAAAAGACAGGGCCATTGATGCCTGCCCATGGGCGTGTGCGTGCGTGCGTGTGTTTCTGCGTGTACTCGTGTGTGCGTGTGTGTTTGTATGCGCGAACGTGCGTGCGTTAGTGCATGCTGTGTGTGTTTGTGTGTTTGTTTGCGCGTGTGTGTGTTGAGGTAGAGGATCAGAGTGAGTGTTCCGACATTTCTGATTGCACGGGTTCCTTCTCGTAGTCTGCGGTATTGTGCAGCCTCTGGGCTGAAAGCGCTGTTACCCTTCCTTATAGTTGTGGCAATATCCATGTCCGTCTGTACAGCCTGGCTGAGATGCGGCGGGGCTGGGGAAATTCTTAGCGCCTCTACGAAAGGGAGCTCACCGAGAGGAGAAAGAAAGGAAGAACCTTTATCAGGAAAGGTAGAAGGAAGGAAGTCCAGAATTCCCCGCCATGGAGACCGAAAGCTCCAGGACGAGCCTAATAAGTCTTCCACGCGGCAAGTGTGGCGAACGCACTCGCCGTAAGAGTGAACACGCCTTGCGCGGTAGCAACGTTACTAGAATACACGGTAGGACGTGCAGTTAGATCCGGACCAGACGATGTTGGGAATATTTGGTAAAGTATACATTTCAGCTATTTTTAACGCAAAGGTTTCCATTTCTGCCAGCCAACGGTTCTTTCGTGGCGTGCGGGACAATAAACTCCCACCGCGGCGTAGGCGGCGGCGGTGGGAGGGAGGGAGGGGGGGGGGGCGGAGAGTTTCACTTACGGAGCCCACTGTGGATGGAGCGGCGAATTTACCCAGCGTTCCCTGCGCGGAGGTGCCTGCTCGCCGGCGGGCGCTTCGGCGGTACGGCTTTGTCGTCTGCTTTAGCGGAGGTCGTTTTGGGCCTGTTTTGGCGCAGCTGCGCGTCCATTGCGCGCTTCCTTCGCACGGCTTGATTAACTTGTTCGACAGCGCCTCCTGGGTGACCCGCACCCGACAGAATTAAGTGGTCGTGCGGCGAAGATACGTTAAGGATTGGTTTGAAGAAGGGCGGGAAGACAAAATGTAGACACCACATACAGTCATCTGGCCGCTCGAGAAACGCCACCTTTTGTGCACATCTTGCCACGACTGGGACTCCGTTTTCTAAATTGGTGAATGCCAACCAATTAGGTTGTTTTAAGGGGTATTACAAATGGCGGAAGGAGCAAGTGGTCCTGATAAATAGAGATTATAAAGGTTCCCTCAGCTTTCTCACAATTCTCAGACTTACTGCACTAACTAGTTTAAGCTCACATTCCGAATTGTTACGGCGTACGCGCTTGTGTCGCGCGGTGATGTAGCCCCGAGCTAACACATCGGGATGGCTAGGTTCCGCTGTGTCTCACCCTTCGAATGACGCTCCTCGCCGTTTTCTTTCGGACGACGCACGTCCGGGCTACAGCGGCGGCGTCCGCCGCTGTAGCCCGGCCGTGGCCGACACTGCTGCTGCGTTCGGGATGCCGCCCCCGTGAATTCCAAGTAACGGCTGGCCGAATCTCTGGTTTCGCTCTTTGTAGAGCCACGTGTGTGAATTCGAGTGAGGTCGCATGGGCAATTGTTGTGGGTTTCGTTTAAAGCTTTGCTTTCCAACCATCTCGACAGCGTGGACTGGAGCCAATTTTTTTTTAGGAAGCGGTTTGTCTCGGTGACTTAAATGGCTTATCGCCGCACGATGTTGAAGGTGACAAGAAGCTCCAGCGAACACCGCGGAGTTGCGGCAGCAGATACAGACAACGCGGCGAGCATCGTGCATGAACAGCGAAAATACAGGCACCTGGCAGGCACGCGTTACCAGCGGAATGAACAGCACGGCCAAGCGGTATCGTGGGTGGTAAAAGTTCCCGCATCGCTTTATTGAGCATTTAAAATGAAGTGTATAGTGTGATTAATTTTTACGCCAACTTGATTATTATGTTCTTTTCCTTCTCGGATTTCTCTTGCGCACTTCGAAATCGGCCGGAGTGCGCCGAAACAGAGGCAACGCATCAAGGCAAGCATCGGGACGCGTCTTTCTAAACGAGTCGCTGCACAGCGCCCCACGGGGCATGTGTGACGTCACAGCGCGTGCTATTCTATTTGAGCACGCTGAAACGATCCCACCGTTCTGACTCTACATGTGGCCTCGATGCAGAGTTCTGGGTTCTTGCTCTGCGAGAGTGATAGAAAACATTTTATAATGAGCTCAAAAGTGACAGTGGAACCTATTCCGGGCATCCATGCGTTGCCCTAGCCGTCTTGACCCGTGTCACCAGGAGAGACAGAGAGATATATATAAAGATTGAGAATAAACTTTACTAAATGAAAAGAGCCAAGTGGTCGGTTTCTTCCGTTCTGGACCCCGTTGGAGCCTCCAGCCGCCTCAGCCCGGTGGATCAGCCGAAGCTGACCTTCGACGCACGAGCTGGCCAGTTCTCCCGCCCATCTCTCAACCGCGAGGGGTCAGAAATCGCAGAAAGTGAGGGGTTGAGCTGGCACTCCCACACCATGTGCTACAGAGTGCAGGTGCAGAGCGCTTTGCAGAATCGACACTGCGAGTCAGTCGTATAGGCACGTTGCGCTGATGTTTGCCTCGCGAGCAGCAGCGCCGTCTTCTATATCCTGGTGGTTCGGGGGGTCATTTCTTGTAGGAAAGATGCCACGCATATCACGGGCTCGGTTCGTAGCATTCATATTACGTACGTTTCGGCGTCCTGTCCTAGACAGCAACAGCCGGGATTATCACGAGTCACGCACGAGCGCCCACACAAAGAAGGCATATAAGGTAACGTCATGATAACAAGGCCGAAAAGAACGAACAGTTTAACTGGCGTCAGTTGCTGCTATTGTAGCCGACCAGTCAGATTGCAGATAAGACAAGTGGCAGGGAGGAAACCGTGCATTCATCACGGCCGTCTTTCTTTACACCGTGTCTCGGTGTCAACCCCACATACCGTTGGCACGGCATGCTGCAGGCAGTGGGTGATAACTGCTCGAGAAATCACCACACTTTATCGATGCCCTAGCGTGCTCTGAAGTGCAGCTTGGTCGGATGGGGAAAAGTGTTCGTTTGCGGGAGACGCCTGTAGCTATCCTCTTTCTTGCTGAGAGAGGGTTGTCCCGAGGGGAGCGGAAGCCGGGCTAGCCTATAGTATTGCGTCACCTCCTGGAATGATGTTAAAAGGATCGTCGTCTCTAGCCAACTCTCTCGCGGCGCTTGGCTGGTTAGTCCTCGAGCAGTCTCGTGGGCAAAGACATCAGGAGAGTCTGGTCCTCCAATTGGGTTTGAGCACCAGCGAATCTAATTTGATTTTTTTATTGCGGAAGAACTCAATTCTTCGTGTTGTTTCTGTAATGAATGGGGATTTGTTTTCGGTCGCTTTATGTTAGGACCACCTTATGTATCACGCCAAGACGCGTGTGACGGGGGGCGCTGTGCAGCGAAGCATTTGGAAGTACGCCGTCGGGGCATGTGTCTAAAATTTACACCGGCGGTATAGTCGCTGCAGCCATATTTCCGACTAATCGTGCATCGCATCGGACCGCTACGTCGGGCATGTGTCTCGCGCTTAACACCTCACAGACTTGAATCGGCGGACTGCGCACAGAAGGGCCAGAATGTTGAATACCTACGGCAGTGGTCCTCAAATTGGGGTTCGCGGAGTCCAGGGGGCCCGCGAAGCCATTTCTCAGGTCCGCGGATCCCTCGCCTATTTTTTTAGAACTGTCCACCATTTCAAGCCCTGTCCGGTCATGACATATTCACAGTACCGCAGCAATCCGCACAAGATCGTTACGTAAAATCCCCCACCCCCTTCCCCCCTAGACGGTCAAGGGGCTTTTGTAAAAAGCTTCAGTGTTGGCTGAGCTGGGTGAGCAGGTACAGCCATTTTCCTTTTAGGCTGCTCAGTGATCTCGTAGACTCCGGTGCAGTATCTACGAGTGCCACATGCCACAATCACGGCTCATCTAAATACACCACGTTGAGTCCTACTTTTCCCAAACTGCCCCAGACACGTGGCTTTCATGGCATCTTTTTAGGCTCAGATAAATTCCAACGCACATGAAATTGTCGAAGATGCAAATGAGCTGATAAAGTTTCTTGAAAACACAGCGATAAAGGCAAAGTTTGCCTCTGTACTGAGCCTCGAGGCTCCTTGGTTGGAACTGCAGGAATGTTCCCTCTTTACCATATGTGATGGCTGTGAAACTTGTGTTCCAGTTTTCTCAATGTAAATGGACCACACGCACACGTGCACGCGCATCTTGCGCAGGGAAGCTCCAGATCGCCCGGCAAGGAGCGAAAGGAGCCAGCAGTTGTATCTCATCTTGAACTGGACGACGTAGAACATGCAAGGAAGGCGTCTCTTGTTCCCCGACGGAGCGTCGCCGACGTGAAGGACTCACCGAAGTCGAGGTCGTCTCCTGGTCCCAGAGAGAGCACCGCGAACATAGAGGAACGGCCGAAGTCAAAGTCCCCCCTTGGTCCCAGACGGAGCGTCAACAACGTAGAGGACCTGCCGAAGCCGAAGTCCTCACTTGGTCCCCGACGGAGCGTCGCGAACATAGAGGGCGTAGCGAAGTCAAAGTCGTCTCTTGTTCCCCGACGGAGCGTTGAAAACGTGGGAGAGGCGCCGGAGTCTAAGTCGTTCCTTGGACCCAGACGGAGCGCCGCCGACTTGGAGGATGCACGGAAGGCGTCTCCTGGTTCCCGACGGAACGTCTCCACCGCAAAAAATGTTAACCCTTGGCCGGAAGTGAAGGAGTCTATGGAGGAGTTTGCAAACGAGAGAAGTCCGTCAGCGACGAGTGGTTTCGACAGGATGAGCAACATTAGTAAGCCGAATTCTCCAGAAGAGAATGCCTTCGGTAAGCACCTAGCTTCGTGTCAGAAAAAACGCCTTAACGAGGCCATGAAAGCAAAACACAAGTTCGGTTAGCTAAAAAGACTGCTTTGTTCCGATGGCAATGATACTATCTTTATCGCAAACGCGAAAAATAGTTAAAGAAAATAGATGCAGTAGTGGCGACTCCCAGCCATTTTCTCTAGGACGTCACGTAAACTTGTTCGTGCGATCGGGGCCCGCTGACTAAAACCGCCGCCAAGAAACACGACTGGGCGATTATGGAGGGCTGTCCTGTTAGATTGTACCAGTCGAATGCTAACGTGATGACTTCGTTTTTAGTGCTGACCCATATTACGTCACTCCTACACATTTTATGTCACTGTAGCGCGAAATTCAAAAGTTTTTCTATGTTTCTTAGCAGCGAGTTAAAAAAAATTCTGCAGGAATTCAGAGAATTATCTATTAATGCGTAGCCTTCTTCGGCCGCTTGTCTTGAGTGTGAGTATTGTCCAGGCAAATTTTTGGTTTTTCTAAATCCTGTCCGATCAGAAGTGGAACTTTCGCGAAATCTGTATTATTGTGGAATTGCAGGGCGTTACTTGGTTCGCAATTTTTCGTATTTTTCTATATTTTTTTATTTTTTAGTGTTTCAAAATTTCTTTCTCCCAATTATCTCATTTACGCTCATATAACGATTATAGGCGGAACTTCCGCAAACGATGCAATATTGTGGAAATGCCATGGGTTAATATTTTGCCTATTTCCATATTTTTTTAATATTTTCCTTATTTTTTTAGTTTCTCAAAACTTCGTTTCACCAGTTATCTTCATTTACATTATCATAAGATTACATTTCGAACTTTCGCGAAATCTGCATTATTGTGGAAATGCAGGGCGTTACACGGTTCGCCATTTTTCGCAATTATTTTGTATTTTTGATATTTCTTAGTTTTACAAAATTTCGTTAGACCAATACTCTCCATTTACGCTATTGTAAAGATTACAGGTGAAACTTTTGTGAAATCTGCGTTATTGTGTAAATGCCATGCGGTATACGTTTTTTTCCATTTCCGTAATTGTTTGATATTTTTCTTAATTTCTGGTTTTTCGAAATTTCGTCGGACCAATTATCTCTATTTACGTTATCATAAGAATTACATCCGGAACTTTCGCGAAATCTGCATTGTTGTGGAAATACAGGGTGTTACACAGTTCGCCATTTTCCGTAATTATTTTATGTTTATTTTTTTTTTCTCAAAATTTTGTTCGACCAATGATCTCCATTTACGCTATAACGGTTACGTGTGGAACTTTCGCGAAATCTGCATTATTGTGGAAATATTCGGTACACGTTTTGCCTATTTCCGTAATTTTTTCTTATTTTTCTTATTTTTTATTTTCTCTAAATTTCGTCCGGCCAATCATCTCCATTTCCGTTATTGTAAGGATTACATTTGGAACTTTCGCGAAATCTGCATTGTTGTGAAAATGCAGGGCGTCACACAGTTCGCCTTTTCCGTAATTATTTTATATTTCTGTTATTTCTTTTGTTTCTCAAAATTTCGTTCGATCAAGTATCTCCATCTACGCTATTACAAGGATTAAATTTGGAACTTTCGTGAAATCCGCCTTATTGTGGAAATGCAGACTGTTCTACAGAGAAAGCGATATGCCTCGAAAAGCCTGCCAAAGCACGAAGAGACGGCCTAAGGGTGCCACCGCCCAGACGTCACGATTCACGTTGAAGGGACATAAAGCTGTGTTCCTTTGTCTGAGGCATTTGATCGTGAACAGCCGGCGGTCCACGGCATAGACAGACTTCACCCCAGACACTTACAGCTCCGTGATGCATCAGCAACTGCTACTGCAACCTGCGAAGCTAAAGTAATTTGTTTTGAAACCACACGTGAAGCTAACAAGGTGTCTAAATATTTCATCGCAGGTCAATTAGTGTAGGTACAGTGACTTCACGCTTTTTTTTAGTTACCGAAGTGGAATAATATAAACGGGCTGTTGCTCAATGTGGGCATGGCGAAGATAGGTAAATAACGAGAACTCAGTGAATCTGACGCAACGAATCAGTTTCATGCAGTATGCACTTCAGATGAGGGTTCATGCTCTGACAGCGTTGTACAAAAATGCTGAAGGCAGCCAGAAGAATCAAACAACAATAATGAAAGAACTGGGGCTCCAGAAACCACAATTTCGAGCATATTTTTTTCTGGTCGAGCTTTAACACGTCTTTCGAAACCCGTTTCTTTTCGCGTCTTCTTAACTGCATGCGTGGGAGCCACTGTGAGCAATATTGTACCGCACAGAGTGCTAACAAGGATGGGAAAAAGGGTGTATTGGGGTTGGACAAAACCCTGATATGCACTGTTCAGAATTCGGAGTACGAACGAGCTTCTAAAATGCACCCTTAGACTGCTCAAGTAGCCGGAAGGCGCCAGCGAAGGCAACACCGTCGTCTAAAAATCACCATTCCATTCCCATTACATTTCGTGCAAAAGGCGCTTAATTCTATTCCCATTCCATTCCTGCAAGCGTTGTACTCTTTACATTCCCATTCTATTCCGCCATCTCGAAAAGGTGGGATGAATCCGGAGTCATTTCAAATCCCGAGTAGTAACTCCGCAACACTGGTCGAGAAAACCAACGAATGTAAAGTGGAAGTAATTCATCCATTTTTTTTCGGATTGACGCGCGTTTGTTTTTTTAAACGAAAGAAAGCGGGGGGAAACGTACTCCTCGCGTGGGGCCAGCTGAACTGACGACCTTTCGGTACAGCAGTCCAGTGCAATACCATCTATAGGCTACCACCCGCCGCGGTGGCTCGGTGGCTGAGGCGTTCTATAGTGCTGAGGCAAAGGACGCAGGTTTCACAGCGGCCAGCGTGGCTGCTTTTAAGATGGACGCGGAAAGCCAAAATGCCTGTGCGTTGACATTTTGGCGCACGTGAAAGACGATTGGCCAACCCCCAGGTGGTCGAAATTAATCAGGAGTCCACCACTACAGCGCGCCTCGTAGCCCGGGTGTAGCTTCAGTGGATCAATCAATCAATCAATCAATCAATCAATCAATCAATCAATCAATCAATCAATCAATCAATCAATCAATCAATCAATCAATCAATCAATCAATCAACTAGGCTACCAAGAAGGCTCTGCTTCCCTCCATTTTTCCTGGGCCTTTATGTGAATGTTTACTGATGTGCATTTTGTAAGAGCCCGGCCAATGTCAATTTCCCCATTTTTAACGCGAAAGTGTTTTATTTCCGGATACACGAAGATTTCGCTGACGTTAGATGCGTCACGGAAGTGGCGCCAGTGCAACGAAGCAAGCGGCCTGTAAAGGGTGCACCCCTGCACACAGGGTCTTCTTGCGGGGAAGCAACCTTTAGTACTAAAAGAGGTCTAACGTGGGAAAAAACTAGAAGTGCAGAAAATGGTGCAAACAAAGATCAAGCAGAAAAGCGAACAATGGATGGCAGAAATACGGAAGAAGGACAAAAGCGCATCCAAGAAGTTTTGGAACCATGTAAAATCACTAAGCTCAAAAAACGATACCATCAAAAATTCCTGATTGATGAAGAGGGGGAACATTTAGAAGGAGAGCACGCGTTGGCGCATATTCATCGAGTGATTAGTGAGAAGTTTAGGACAATAGTGGTAGGGAAACCTGCACCGATAACATCAGCGCCACAAAAGACTGCGGAAGGGAAATAAGTTTGAGCAACCTTGATTGGAAAAAAGCAGAGCAAAAGGTTTCCCCCCAGACAGCAGTGGGCCCGGACGGAATACCAATGCAACTGATAAACCTACTTGGACCTAAAAGTAAGGAATCGTTTATGAGGGCAATAGATAAGGTGATAGAAACCAAACAAATACCAGAGGACTGGTTAGAAAGTAGGATGAATTTAATATATAAAGGCAGAGGAGACAAAGCCAGTATTGATTCATACAGACCACTCACAGTAACGTCAGTGGTGTATAGATTCGTAATGCAGGTGATAAAATCAGAAATTCAAGCATGGATGGAAGAAAATGAAATACTTGGGGAACTGCAGAATGGATTTAGACAGGACAGGCGACTGGATGACAATCTGTTCGTGATAACGCAATGCATTGAAATTGCGAAAGCACAGAAGAGACCACTATGGATTACGTTCTTGGACATTAAAGGGGCATATGACAACGTAAACAGAGAGCGGCTGTGGAGAATGCTGAAACTCCAGGGATTAGATGAAGAGCTAGTACAGTTCCTTATAGCAATCTATAAAGACAATAGAGTGCACCTTACTTGGGAAGGACAGAAATGCGCCCAGCAGGTCAACATCCATCGGGGACTGAAACAGGGATGCCCTTTGAGCCCAATACTGTTCATGCTTTACATGGCAGGGTTAGAAAAGAAAATGGAAGAAAGTCAAGTAGGGTTTAGCCTAACCCATATGCTGCAAGGCGAAGTGGTACAACAGCACATTCCGGGAATGTTATACGCAGACGACATTGTTCTTTTAGCTGATAACCAAACCGATATGCAGCGGCTAATAAATATTTGCGGCCAGGAAGCCACTGACCTCGGATTAAATTTCAGTGCAGAAAAATCAGGAATAATGGTTTTCAATGACGCTACCACCGACGTAGTGTCTATCCAGCAAGACGAATTACCTAGAGTGAAGGAATATAAATATTTGGGAGTGTGAATAAACGAAGGGGATAACTACTTAAGTACTCACGAGGAGCAACTTAAGGTTAAGGGAAAGCGAAACGCAGCTATAATGAAGCATAGAGCTCTGTGGGGGTATAATAAATATGAAGTAGTAAGAGGAATGTGGAAAGGAGTAATGGTTCCGGGTCTCACATTTGCGAATGCTGTACTCTGCTTAAAATCAGACGTTCTATCAGACCTTGAAGTAAACCAGAGAACGGTAGGACGTTTGGCCTTAGGCGCGCGTGGAAAAACAACTAACGAAGCAGTTCAGGGAGATATGGGCTGGGCGTCGTTTGAAGTTAGAGAAGCTCAGAGTAAAATATGCTTTGAGATGAGGTTGAGGGCAATGGATCAACGAAGGTGGGCAACTAAGGTTTTTAGGTTCCTATACTTGAAAAGCGTGGACACGCAGTGGTTAAGAAAGACTAGAAGGCTAACGATGAAATACGGAAAGAACAGTGGGGAATCCAAAACAGCCAAGGTAACCAAAAAAGAGGCAAGGCAGATTGAAACGAATAAATGGAGGGAAAAAATGGAAGCTAAAACGTCGTTAGAGATGTACAGGGCTGAGAAGATGAACATCAGAAAGGAAAATTTCTACGATAATTCCCAGGGCAGTGCTTTGCTTTTTGAGGCTAGAGCAGGTTGCCTGCGAACTAAGAGTTTTGTGGGGAAGTATTCACAAAATGATGGGGTATGCGTGGTCTGCGGAAAAGAAACAGAAACTATGCGGCACATCGTGTTAGAATGTGAGGGTATCCATCCAAATCTACATGAAGGGAATATTGGGCTTTCAGAAGCCCTAGTATTTAAGGGTATCACAGAGGAAGTTACCTCCAAGGCTGTCGAGGGGACGAAAAGAAGATTAGAATGCTGGTGGACGAAAAGCAGAGAGGGGAATATTGCCTAGGACAGTTACCACCTGTAACAGAAAAAAAAAGTATTTTGTGCCTAATAAGCTTTTTGTGCCTGCAGTAAGCAGCGCAAGTATTGAACCAAAAGTGTAAAACATATGTATATTAATCCTTTTTGGTAAGATGACATGTCATCACCCCGATACAAAGGGGAAACCAATAGAAATCATCACCATCATCAGAGTACGTTATACTTAGGGTAGTTCGTTTTCAGGTTTTATATTTTAACGCGAAAGGGTTTTAGGCCGCGATATCCCCAGATTTCACTGACGTCATATCCATCACGGAAATGACGCTAGTGCACCTTTGCCGAAGCGACCCTCCAGCAGGACGTCGCTCGCCAAGCAGACCCACAAGACAGAAGCCGACCCGCAAATCATGCTCAGCTGCAGACTTCGCTGCACATTTAACTTTCGTGTTTTAGGAGAATCAACCACAGTTTTTTAATCACTCCACCCCCCATCGCGCCACGCTCATCAATACGCGAGCGGAAAGAGCTCATGCTGCGGTCAGCCAAAAGTGCGAAGCTGTGTGAGACCTTAATGTCTGCAGACCTGATAAAAGCATACAGCGGTGTCTCCATCAAAGCTCGCTTGGGAGCGCTTGAGTAGCGACGCACGAAACGGGTTTACGTGTTTTATGTTTCGCGGGTCCTTGTTTTTTCATGAAGGAAAAAAAAACCGCGCAAATCGTGTCTCTAAGAAAATGCCTGATTCTGGGTCTGAGTTATTGGTCGAAGTCTTCTGTTACACTCTGTATATGGACAAGGGGTCCAAGTTATCGCAATGAGCGTTCTTTGTCCGCGCATGCGAAGAAACCGACATTTCAATTACTGACGTACTTCTCTGTTTCTACGTTATTTCTTAGGCGAGTGAATGCTAGAAGCTTCTTTTTATCACGTTCCGGAAAGTGCCTCGCACTTTCGTTCCATTTCCAGGGACGCTCCACATGGAGGTGCAGTCTTCTCCGGTCTCCATCGCGTCCCCGGTAGTTGACCCCGACCCACCGCACATAGACCCGCACGGTGCCAGCAAGAAAGCGTTCAGCGACCGGTACACCCCACAAACCCGTCTCCTGGTGGCCCTGGGCATCGCCCTGGGCACGCTTGCCGTTTCCGCCTTTCTCGCCTACAGCATGACCGAGTTCCGGCGACGGCGCCCCGTCGACGCCAAGCAGCTGATTGCTGGCGTCATGCGTGCCTGCCTCTCGCCCCAATGCCGGCAGGCGCTGAGCTTCATCAACCTGTCGCTGGACACGAGGGCGGACCCTTGTCAGGACGCGTACGCCATGGCTTGCGGCCGCTGGAGCCAGGTCAACGACGTGGCCGTGCCGCTGAGCTATACGCAGCGGCTGTTCAGCAACTACATGACCATGGTGCACAGGCAACTGACCGCCACGGGTTCCACGCGGCTGAACAACCTGCCGCACATAGCGGTCCCCGCGCGCATCTACGCGTCGTGCATCGCCTTCTTCCACGACGCCAGAACCCGCATCGCCGACGTCTGGGAGGCCACAGGAATTAACGTGACCAGGTGAGCGAGCGCTCCCTGATTCCAGAAGAACATTTGCCGGATGACCGCTGTGAAGGTGTTGTACACTCGGGGGGAGCCATCTTCCACTTCTTTAGGGGGCCCGCGCACCGCTGGACGAGAGGATCTATCGCTCTTTTGACAGTTCCGCCTCCAAGATTACCGTTTCGTTAAGCCGGTAAAGAAAAATTGCTTCTATTAAAATGACGTTAAAACACAACAGCGTCCACACACGCGAGCTAATATGCCTTTATTAGATGCGACGCGTCTCTTGCTCTCGGGCTTGTCCCTCCTGTGTCGTCGTCGCGGCGTCCGTCCGCATCCCTCCTTCGTTCTTCTCTCCCACAGCTGTGTGCAGCACTCTCACTCCGGCTCATTAGCATACCACAGCTGGCGCGCTTGTTTGGCGCGCGCTTCGCTGCGTTAACAACTGCTCCCGTGCGCGCAAGTGCGCGCATGCGCCACTCTCCTCCGTTGTCTCCTCTCCTTCAATCGCTGTGAATATAAAGCGGGTATCGCGCCGCGGCGGTTCAGTCAAGCGCTCGCCCTGGCACTGACGCGACCTTGCTTTGACTACTTCGTTGACCCCACCGATGCGTCGCATCACACCAGGGTTCCCTCGCGGGAAGATGGGCGTAATTTTCCTTAATCCAGTTGTCTTTTTTCGTATTTTGCTGACTAGCCAAGAAGTCAGATTTAGTTCTTTCTCCACTGTGTACAACAGTGAGGCAGCATCACAACGCCCACAAGGAACTCGGCATTGCATGGGTGCTGCGGGCTAGGTGACCGATGGTTGTACTTCTGTACGACACTCTAGTATTTTTTGAGTCACTGATGGGCCATCACTGATAACACAAGCGACACATAGGTAGCCCGCGATTGGTTTACTACTGAGAGACCCGCCATGTCACTACTGGGTCATCACCAATTACACGACATTGGGGCGGGACGGGTGAATAACCATGCGGGCCATGGTAGAAAGAAAAACTCAGGAGAGGCCCCAGCGGTCACCAGCCATTGGGGCGAGTGTGGGGGAAGTCACGTGGTTTTTTCACGCTCATTGGGAGGCATGCTCATCGGGTGTCCTGTCCTAGCAACGGCGCCGAAGGCTCGCCCACCGAGACCCGACGTCACTCCGCGGTCCAGCCGGTAACCAATGGTCGGTAGGCGGACACAAAGCCGACGACAGTGCAGCGAGCAATGGCGGAGAATGTAGCGCGTGCGCGCAAAACACAGGCAAAAAGGGGCGACCCCCAAAAATGACTTTTCCGGCTTCAGAATAGGTGACGTCAGGACTCCATGATGTGGGCAGATCGATGTCGCGTCCCTATGGGTTCCCCGGATGTTTCCCATAGTTGCTCGGTCCCTCGGTAATCGCAGGTGGCTGGCCGTGAGGAACTTCGCCGAGCTCTTCTCGCTGATGGTGCACGCAGTGGTGGCGAGCAGGTTCGACTCCTCGTTCGCCATCGGACACCGCATCGACGGCAACTTCTCTTCCGCCCTCCTCTCCGTGCGCACCGGACGATCGCTGAACACAGCGGTTGTAGCGACTCGCGCACGCGAAGAACTTATCAGGTACCAGGCAAGCTCGCAAACTGATAACTTGCGGAGTATGAGAAGAATTTGAAGTTTGAAGGTTATAAGCGCGATAAGACCAGCGCCACCGGTTTGACTTGCGATCACGCTAACAGCTTGGCGAGTAGAAAAGAATAGAAGAGTGCCCTCAGGCGCCTGCTTTCCTAGCTACACCTTTATTTATCTCTCCCACGCCATTCGCCAGTCCACAACGACTGCGAATGCTCAAAGGGGCCCTTGTGCGCTGTCACATTTAAAGGGACCCTGTGGCACTTTTTTCAACTTTCTTTCGAGATCTTAAATGCTTGCAGAACGTAGTGCTATGCCCACCGGATAACTTAGAAGTTTGCTCAATAGATGTCTCTCTCTTTCTAGGTCAATTGTCGTTCTTCGACCGCTGAAATTACGTCATTACAGCGGTCGGCTTTTCTTCAGTTGGAGCAATGAACGCATTCGATAGCCACGTTAAAAGGAAAGCTCCAAAAGCAAAGCCCTGACGGAAGGCTTCTCTGCTGCGACGAGGAAATCGTGCTGTGCCGCTCCGTGCTCTTTTGAAGTGCTCCCAGACGCGAAGGAAAGAGTGAAAGCGTTTATCGGAAGTGTTGCAGAGTCTTCTTAAAACCTTACGCTTTGGCATTGCTGTTCCATACACACTATGGTCAGGATTCTCGCGGTGTTTCTATCCTAATCTTCCTCAATAGCCACAATAAAATATCTGCGTAATTGGCCGTACTATGCATGCATTAGGCGCAGTGTATCCGATCAAACTTTAGTGAAGAATCACCACAGTTTTTTTCTTTAATATCTCGATTATTTCCCCGGAGTTTGCGATGAACTCAGCATGATTGTTATCGGGACAAACTCGGGACGTACTCTTGTTTTGTTTTCATGGTTGCTTAAGCCAACGAACAAGTGTTCGCAAGAGCTATGCGTATTTGCGATGAAACCAAACCGGCACAGCTCAGACATTTCGGTGTTGTTGATGTCGTCCAGGGAATCAGGCCGTGCGCTGCTCAGCCTGGAAGCAGCCAAGGATGAGGTGAAAGCTGAGGACATAATATGCCTGGACGATGCCTTGGAACACCTGACCAAAGCTTTCGCCGAGACCGAGGCCGAGACGCTGGTGGTCTCGGCGGAGCTGGATGACCCCGCGCACGGCGTCAACTGGGCGCCCGTACTCCAGAGTGCCGTGGTACGCTCCGCTACCTCGCTGTACTGAGCCATATCGCCGCTCAACTTATGGGATTAAGATGGCATTCCACGATTGGCTTGTTTTCAATGAGTCGTGCACCCTCGTTATTTCTCAAAAAATTTGGTCGCCATTCCGCCCTGCAAAAGTGGATGTCCAGCAAAGCTATTGTAAACCACTACAAATGGTAATGGAGGGGGGTATGAAATGTTTTTCGTCGTCTCGGTGGGCTTGTCGCTTGCGCTCGGCTAGTGTCACTAGATAAGGCTACAGCAGAGTATCGGCACTCTTTTCTCCCATTGTTTCGTGCCGCCGCCATGATCATTGATAAGATGGCATCACGTGACATTTGTTTACACTGCGACGGTTCATGGGCGGCGCCATTTTGTTGTTTTTGCGTTTTAGTCTCTGGTAGGCTTAGCCTGTCCTCCCAGCTCTGCGGCTGCGCGCGACTGACGTCGTTCCGAATGCGAATCAAAGATAACGCATGTATCAGCATTTCAACAGCAGAAGTGTGTCCAAAGATGCGGCAAATTCGGTGGCCTGCCTAGCCTGACGTATACGCACTCGGCGTCTTGGGCAAGAACTCTATTTAGCGACACTAGTCCTGCCTAGCCTTCAAAGATAATCTGCAAACATAATCTTTACCAGGAACACATGTTGGGGGGGGGGGGTCTCATTGTTCACAGGTGCCTTATCATCCATGCATAATGCGGTTTCAATGCTTGTTTGGTGGGTTTTTTTTAACGAATTCTGAGCTCTATGCTGTGTGCCTGATTATCCTGACGCATGCGCTCGGCGTCTTAGGCCTTGGCGTTTTTGTCCACGGACATCGCTTTTGCGCACGGCAATGAAACCGTTGAGGGGTAGAGGTATACAGCTTTGCTGTAAAAAAGTTCGCTGCCCTTTCACTCTGCGAAGGGGGGGGGGATATGATAACCGGAGCTATTTGTGGGTTGTTGGTTGGTCATGAACTCATCCTCAAACCGCGCCGTCGCGCCTGGACAGCGTTCAGTGGGATTATGGCCGCGCCTACAACTTGCGTTTTCTGCCTCTCGGCATTCGGGGCACGGACGGGCATCGCGCTTACCGCTTGTTTTCAGTGGCCTGATCGTCGTCGGTGGTCTCGTTACGCCGCCTTCGCACCCACTGCCACCCACTTTTTTCCCTACAAGTAGGCGTCACTGTGCAAATGATAATGTGGCAAAGCCAGCTTACCGAGCTCACACCGATCTTTTTAAATTCGTCCTCAGCTAAACACAAATGTATTCGTAGGTAGACATTTGTTATAGGCAATATACACCGCCTATATTATTACATGAAGCGCCGGGGGTGAACAAGTGGCCGTGGGGAGAGTGGTTGCCGAAGTGAGGAAACGGGGAGCGGCTTTTTTACGTCTACAGACTAAAAAAAAAAAAAACTTTGGGGGGGGGGGGGGGGGTGCTATGGAGCTCCACTGTAATACACTATAAGGAAGTTCCGTGGTTCAGCTTCGCCACAGTGTACTTGAGTGACCAATACCTGTCGCCATTGACTGATTGTGCAAATGACATCAACGTGCATACCATTTAACCAAATGATGTGATCAATGTCGGGACACTGCGCGGTGCAAAGTGCCAAGATATGCCAATGCGCAGCCCGAACTTTTGAGCCAAATCGTAGACTGGACATCGTCATTCACCGAAATGTCGCCGTTAACTGCGCCAATCAGCTAATCGAGTGCATTGTAGTGAAACTGAACATAGACTCTTCACTGAGTAGGGTTGGAACAGGGGCCTTGGGTCAATGCCGGGCAGGACCCGTGAGGCTTAACCACTAGCAACTCGGGCATCTCGATGTTCGGCCTGTAGCTCCGGAGCCAGGTTTCTTTAACGGGTCCGTCGTTTGCGGGTGCGTAACATATATTGTGCACGGCTCTATATATGGCCGCATGCTACCTGCGTGCACAGCCATCGTTGATACAAGTCTGTCGAAATTCGCGGGACCTGGGAAATAGTCCATGATGCGCACTGCTCTGCACCTCGAGAAACGCACCGAACGGAATTTTCTCCGTGGCACTTACAATGGGCGTCGCGTGGCAAATCGTCACGCTCGTTATTTTTTCTCGAAACGCGAAAGGCAGGCACTACAGGCAGGCAGCCAACGTTCGCGCCACTATACAAAGGCTGCTAATAATTCGTAAAAACATCGGCACATTGTAAATAACATGTTTGCATAACGAGATTGGCTTGTTTACGGCGCTTGTTGATATATATTGAGTGACTCAGTTCACCCTGGGTCACAAGAGATAATTGATAAAACCGAGCCACCCGCGGATACAGCAGGACGCGAGTAAAGCGATTGCAGTTACAGGCCCCCTTCCTCCACCTTTTACACCCCGGACTTGCGTGCACAGATATTCTTGGCAGCGTCTCGGGCCCCACGCGGGGCACATGACAGATCCCCCCGCAGTGGCTCCTGCCTCGTGTGACGTCATAGCGACGTCATAATGACGTCATATTAACGTCATAATAATAAGAGTAATTATTTTGTTCAGTATAATGCGAAATGCACGTTTTTAAAATTTCTATTAAAGATTAGGAAGTCATTCTAATGATGAACGTTTTCTTAAACAGACCTTTTTTGTTGTTGCGGAAGTCGTTGGCGCTGCGGCCATTTCGCGTATCCGAAAGTGAGAGTTTGTCGTATCGACAATGCTTTCGGGATTTTCAGAGACTGTAATGCCTTCGTTAAAACTGGGTTGAGAACTTCGAGAGGCATGTACACTCGAAATAAGTGCGCCTTACCGGCTCCGAAAGGAAGATTAGCGTGGAAGACTGTCAAAGATCGGACTGTTGTCCGCACCCGTTTTTTTTTTTTTTTTTTTCGAGTGAGGTAAATTGTAGCTTGAAATTTGTTTTACACCCAGGATACGTTGCGTGCGCAGAAACGCCTTGTGAGAATGAACCTCTAGCGTCATAAATGCATGGTATACAGCGCATAAGTATATTTCCCAGAAGAAATCATTGCAGTGAGTGCCGAGCCATGTCACTACAATAAAATGCGGTAAAAATACATCTGCGACCAAAAATGACGCCGAAAGGGTGGGGCCGTTGCCAGTCTCTTATATTTCATGGCTTAAAACGTGGCTGGGTAGTGTCCGTCATGCATTTAACTCCTCACATTGGCACATACCTGATTCTACCATAAATTAGGACCTGGGTGCTTAAAAAGGTACCCTAGGCGCTTAACGCATAAAAGCTTCTATGCCGAGTCCATGCAAGCGTGACATACTTCAATAATGTTATGTGCGGAACGTGAACCTCCGTACTAAATGTATATTAGGGCAAGTAAAGTTTCCCATATTATTTCAGAGTATCCAAGATATTTATTATTAATTTTTGTAACTATACTAACTGTCTACCAGTATCTTGGTGGTAGCTCAAATAAATTCGCCTGGTGATCTCCTTCGTGTCCTTTTACTATTGATGTACTCTCGAAACATACATGCCTAGCTGGGGCATACTTGCTGAATTTTGTGCCCGAACCATTCTTTGCTGTTTCACACGATTGCAGCTATATGAAATGTAGCTTTCGTTTAGCGTGTGCCAGTGATTTCCAACAGTCCCCTCAAATAGTGTCAAAGCCACTGCTACTGATGGCAAATGGCATCCTATCAATTAAATAAAACATTTCCTTGTAACCTCACTCAAGGTTTTTGTTACCCAGCCAGCTTGGTTCATATATGTTCGCGTGAACATCTACAAAACAAGTGTCTTATTGCAGCACGTTCACATGCCCGTTTCACGGCAAATCTGGGCTTCTCAGCAGAGCTTTGGTGTTATGCAAAAAGGTATCTTTTTTTTGGCTTCTCTGCAGAGCATGCAGAGCTTTGCAGCAAAGCTAAAGAGATCACTTGGTGGTTCGGCTTTTTTGCAGAACTTAAGGTAGTGCAAGAAGGTATCACTTGCTTATTCGGCTTTTTCGCAATGCTGTGTGTCGCATGCAAGCGCGGTCGCTATGGCATCCCGCGTGCTCCGGAACAAGATGTGCCCGGATGAGCACGACAGCTCCTGCCCATTCTGCGAGGAGACAAGAGGCACTCTCGTGCACATGATGGGGAAGAGCACGAAACTCAAGACCCCCCTACCTTCCCTTCCCCCCACCCCTATCCCCAACCCCCTCGAGCGATGGGAGACCTCACTGTCCAGCCCCGACCTCGCCACTCAGTACGGACTGGTGGCCAGGAGCGAGAGGCTGCAGGACACACATGGGCCCCGTGACTAGGGAACCACCCCATCAGGTGCCTGCGCGCACACACCTTCTTTAAGGGCTCAGTAAAAGTTGCCTCTCTCTCTCTCTCTCTCGTACAAAAAAAATCTACTACAAGCCTTGGCATTTTAATGGAGATAGTCTTTCTTGGGCTACTTAAACGCGGAAATTTTGGTCTGTCTGTCTGTCTGTCTGTCTGTCTGTCTGTCTGTCTGTCTGTCTGTCTGTCTGTGACTCGATTCAACCACCCAGCCAAAGTGAAGCAGAAACTGCGCAATAGTCTTATATACCCACAGCCAAAGCTAAACGTCTATCCGGTATTAATGTTCATACTTGTCAACATTGTTTAACAAGAACAAGACATTATGCACACATAAGGCAGAAAATCAATACATGACCTTTATTACAAAAATCACGAATGCTTGGTTTTTGCCATAGCCAATTAAATACTACATCAACTGCAGAAAACCGTCGCCTGCTGTTGCCCGCGCTACTTGGGGAATTCGAAAAATCAAACGGCAACAGCAACGAAAGGTTCCACTAGACGTTAGCGTTCCGCTTGGAACGCTCGTGGATCCGGGCAACACGGTTCTATACACATTGTAGTCGGGTGCCTCGATTCACGCGCGTCTTCGCCGTACGGCAGCGCTCGCATCAAGACACCCGACTTCGAGCAGTGGAACGCGGTAAATTTAAATTTACTTGGCCAAACTTCTAGCGTGTTATCTTGAGAGGAACGAGACCGGAGAGCAACAGCATGAGAGGTGAGCGGGAAAGAGAAGGGAGGCGTTTACTTGCCAGGGGCACCAGTCGACTATCGTCTTTCGTCGACATTTGCACCGAAAGGAGCAGATATACGCGGCCATTTTTAAAGGGAACTTCACAGCACAGACTGTGCAAAGAAAGCAGAGCTACTCACTGACTTTTTGCATCGGAAGTGAAGTATGGCATAATCACTTGTCATTGACAAAAAAATTACGCCCACCTCCCCTCGCGGGAACCCTGGTGTGATGCGACGCAGAGGGGGGTTCAAGCGCAAGCGGAGAGCAACCGTCGACTGAAAGGAGTGTGTGGTTATATATATATATAAGTGAAGTGGGAGGAAGCCACCCGGTAGCTGTCTATCTTAGGATGACACCTCAACCGGGAGGAGAATAATGAGAGGATGGGGAGGGAAGGAGGTGAGAGAGAAGTAAAGGATAGTGTATTTATAGAGGAATGAGGAGGGGGGTTGGGAGGGGGAGGGGATTAGAGGAAGGTATGAAGGGGCGCTTCGGTCAGGAAGGTGATGAGGGACCGGAGTGCTTTCTCTTGTACTGAGGGGTGGGCCTTGGGAAATAGGAGATCCGTGGGCGTGGTGTGAGTCAGGCGTAATGAGACGAACGTTGCCAAGAGTTTGGAGCGTGGACCAGAGTATTGTGGGCATTCTAGTAGGAGATGTTGGAGCGTCTCTTCAGCTGTGCAATTGCGACAGCTAGCCTTGTCTGCGATGCCCAGCCTGTGGAGACGGGATCGAGGCGGCCCGATGGGAGCCAACTTGGAGACGGGGGAGGAGGCCGATTTCACGGCGGGATAGGCCCTTGTATGTAAGGGGATGGAAATAGAGGCCTGATGCGATGCGAGGGTCGGGGTGTAGGGAGCAGAGTTCTCTACGAATGATGAGACGGGCCTCGTCTATCCGGGCTACGTCAGTGCATGGGGTCGTGGGGGTATTGTGTCCTTCTTTGGCCAGAGTATCGGCCGCCTCGTTGCCAGGGATGCCGACGTGGGAAGGAACCCACTGGAAGGCGATGAGTTCCCCATGGTGTTTACTGAGGAGGAGGGCCTTATTGAGCAGACTTTTGATGGCTGGAGTAGCTTTCCTTGGGAAGGCAAGTCTGGATAAGGCCGCCCTGGAGTCGGTGAGTATGACTGCCTTCTTGATGTCGGGGTCGTTGGAGATTAGGTCGCAGGCAAGGTGGAGTCCTGCAATTTCCGCCGTAGTGGAACATGCGTTAAATTGTAAGTGGCAGAGGCTTCCTGCTCCAGTTGAGGGGATGATGCAGGCAGCTGTGGCTGAGCATCTCCCGTCAAGAACCGAGCCGTCGGTGAAAATTTGGGTGAAACCGTTAAAGTGGTCATGAAGGCGTTCTTCGGTGTCCTGGCGCAAAGCGCAGTGTGGAGCGTTGCGCTTGGAGCGACCACCTGGGAGTGACGTGTTGACCTGGATGGGTGCGGTTGAGTTGGGGGGGTCGTAGTGAACAATTGGACTGGTCTCACCGATGAGGATTTCGAATTGTGCGACCATTTTCCCCATGCGGGAGTGTGGGCGACTCCTAAGACGTGTTAGGAGGAGTGAGCCATCTGAAGTTCTGTGGAGTCTGTCAATGTGGTTCAGAGCCGTTTTAGTTGCCAGAAGCGAGAGGGGCCACGATACTGCTTCGGCGTAAGTTGGGCCAATTTGTGAGCAACGGGGGAGGGCAAGACAGCGCCGGAGGGCATTACGTTGAAGAACGTCGATACTGTTTCGGTGTATGCTTGAGAGGTTGACGAGGGGGAGGGCGTAGAGGAAGGCAGAGCCTGCTAGGGCTTGAAAAATTCGAACAACCCAGGGTGGAGGGCACCCTCCCGCTATGAGTTGGGAGGTTCTTCTGGGTTCTTCGTAATGTGCTGAGGACAGCAGAGACGGCAGGGCGCCAGGAGAGGTCTTGATCGATGAGGAGACCAAGGTGCTTCACCTCTCTTGCCCAGGGGACCTTTTGGCCCGAGACACAGAGGGGAGGAGGACGGAGAGAGGACTCCGTAGGAATAAGGCTTGGGATTTAGTGGGGGACACGGAAAGGCCAAGATCCATGAGGCGGTTGGTTACCGCATTTATAGCTCTCTGTACGGAGTGCCTGAGTTCGTAGAGGTTGTCGCAGGCTCCATGGGTCCAGAGCGCGACATCATCTGCGTATATGGAGATGCTAACCGCGCAGGGGAGTTCTTTAGGTATGCAGGAAGGAATTTGAGATAAGACAAGGTTAAATAAGAAGGGACTGAGTTTGCTCCCTTGAGGGACTCCTGTGATGACCTTTCTGGGGCTGCTGAGCTGGCCGCAGGCCTTGACTCGGAATTCCCTGTTGTTGAGAAAGTTCCGAATGTAATGATTAAGGTGACCGGTGATGCCAAGGAGTTCTAGGGTCTTGATTATGGTATCATGTGGGAGAGAATCGAAGGCGGCCTCTACGTCCATGAGGAAGACGATGCTTGACTCTGAGTTATGTTTTGCTTCCTCGAGAGTAGACACCAGGTCAGCGATGGAGTCAGCAGTACTTTTGTTTTCCCGGAAGCCAGTTTGTTGCTCCCGTAGTGTCCCGGCTATGGTGGCTATCCATTCCAGGCGCTTTAATATAATGGCCTCGAGAATTTTCCCAACGGCTGATGTGAGGGCTATGGGTCTATAGGAGGAAATTTTGTGGGGTGGCTTTCCTTTCTTCAGGATGGGGACAATGATTGTGAGAAGCCAGTCAGGGGGTAAGGTGTCAGAGAGCCAGATTTTGTTGAGGGCATCTCTTAGGAGGGATACTTGAGGGGTGTCAAGGTTTTTAAGTGCCTGATAAGAAATCCCGTCATGGCCAGGTGCACTACGCCTCTTGGAGGAGTTCAGTGCAGTTTGGAGTTCGGATAGGGTGATCGGTGCGTTACAGAGCTCCGCAATACGTTCTGTGTCACGCTTGGGGAGGAGGCGAAAGGCTGGGCAGGAGAAGTATTTGTTGAGGGATGCTGCGGCTGGTGTGATGCGAAGGCCATAGTGGTTAGTTAAGTTGTCATCTTGGTTGGTGATGACGGTTGTGGGACGTTTGGCGAAGTGATCAGCAAGGTTTTCAAGCAGCTCGTTTGTTGTGATTTTAAGATGGATAGCTGCTGCAGCTACCGGGTTGGATTGGGTGCGAGGTTGAAGGAGACTGTTTACGATGCGCCAGCTTCGTCGGGGTTTCTTTTCATTTTCGATAGAGGAGCATATGGAAAGCCAGCCTTGTTTACGTCTGGCTCTAGCGTGTCTCCGGCAGGCAGCGTCGAGTCGATTGTACATATTCCAATCTGTTGGGTTGTTTGTTCGGATAGCACGTCGTTGGGCTTGTCGACGAGCAGCTCTGAGATTTAAGAGCTTGATGTCTGGAGTGGGTTGTCCTGGAGTGACATCGTAACGCTTGGTGGCAGCTTTGACACAGTCAGACAGTCCTGTGAAAAAGTCAGAATCCGGGGAGATGTCCGCCGTGCGAGCTCTAAAGATGGCCCAATTGGTGACGTTATAGGAGCGCTTTTTCGGGGGGATGTTGCTCCATGGAGTTAAGAAAATAGGAAAATGGTCTGAGCCCCAAGAGTCTGGAGATCTTGACCATATGTAATGGCAGCTTGAGGAAGTGAAAGTTAGATCTATGGATGTGCGTGCACCATCCCTCCGGGCAAAGGTGAATTGCCCATCATTCTTGGGAAATAAGTGTGGGAGGGCGTCCATGAGCTCTTGCCCCTCTTTGAGGTTTCCCGACTGCCCCATTCTTTGTGGTGGGCATTGAAGTCACCACATATGACTGCATCGTTGCCCAGGCGTGCAGATAGGGCGTGAATGGACTGGGGATCCCAGCGGGTGTTTGGCCGTACGTAGACAGAGGCAATGGTTGTGACCACACCTTGAATTTTCACTGCCGCTGCCGCGCAATGGAAGGTTTCAGAGCAGAGATCGGTTGTATCGATGGAGGTATGTGGTGTAGCTGCTTTGACATAGAGGGCAGCTCGGGATTTGCCGCAAATTTTTGAGGAGCAGCTCTGTTGTATGCACTGCCTTGAGCAGAGAGTGGGGGGGCTATTGTAGCAGACATAGTTAGGTAGGGGAATTCCGGAGGGGCCTATGTTTGGTTCTTGAAGTGCCAGTACATCGAAAAGGTGTGTTTCCAGTTGCCCTAGGAGTTCTGGTTTCCTTGTGCTCAGGCCATTGACATTCCATTGCAGGATACTAGGCCTAGCGAGTGGTTTTTTAGGTGGCCCGAACATGTTGCTTGAAGATTTCTATGGCAGATGCCAGGGTTTCGATAGCGGTACTCAACATGCTCGAAATGGCTGGGTCAACTGGGACAACCTCGGTGACGATGGGGGAAGCCTGCTGGATTAGGGCAGGATGGGCCGGGTTGGGTGTCTTGGCTAAAGCTTGGGCGTAGGTGCAGCCGTTGTTTGCTGTTCGCTTGTTGTCTTCCTTGGTTGCAGATAATTCGAAACGGGCTTGTTTTTTAGGGATCTTTTTTGCCGCTGCCTCCATGAGAACTTTCTTCTCCTCCTGCCAGCGGGGGCAATAGGGGAAGGAGAACTTGTGATCCTGTTGGCAGTTGGCACACTTGAGTTGGGTTTCGTTGCAATCGGCTTCATCGTGATCGCCTGCGCAACGTTCGCAGCGGGTGGCGTGACGACAGGTAACGCGGATGTGGTTGAATCTGCCGCACTTGTAGCATTGTAGAGGCCGGGGCGTTGTGGGGTGGACAGGAGAGCGAACGTTGGCGAGGTAAATATGCTCAGGAAGTGTGCCCCCAACAAAGGTGAGGAATAAAGAGTTCCCACTCCTGTTGGCCTCAACGATCTCCTTCGGGGACCTGATGTGGGGGACTAATTCAGCTGCAGTGCCTGGGATATCAATGCCTCTGACGACGCCAGTGACTTTGATTGGCTCCTTAGAAGCAAGTTGGGGGGCGACAGTTATGTCACAAAGGGAGTTCATTTGTAGGAGGGCGTTTTTTTTTTTTTTTTGTCGCTCGTGGTGTCGATGGCCACAATGTTTCTGGCTTTGTTGACTCTAATGTCCTTGATGTCCCAGAGGTGTTCTGTAGCAGTGCCCACGGAGTAGACGCTCACCGTGCGAAAGGTGGACTTGGGGTCTGCGGGTTTGAATAAGATGTAAGGTGTCTCTTGGGGGACTTTGGCGGCTTGCTGTGGGTGGGCGGGCTGGGACCGTTCGTGGAACAGGGTTTGTTCTAGGTGGGAGAGGCGGGAAGGGGTCTTCGTTTGTTTGCGCAACTGCTTGCTTTTGTTGACCTTCGGGGCTTGTCTGGGGGCAGCTTTGTGGCGTTGGAGATGGGACACGGGTGGTGTCTGTCTGCCTCTTCTGTAGTGAGCCAGCAGGGGCAATCCCGATCTGTGTAGGTGTTTCGTTGAACCAAGGGATGTTGCAGTTCTCACTGTTACTATTAGCCAGGGGGGTTGCTTCTTGAGGATTTTTATCGCCGGGTTCAGCGGGTTCTGAGAGATATTGGGGGTCCTGAGTGCAAGCCTTTCCGAGCCGTTCTGCACCTTGCGTGGACTTGTCCCGCCTGTGTGTGGGCTCGTGGTTCGTGCTGGGGTCCTGTGCAGTGGTAGAGGCCATAGAAGTAGGGGAGTCTCCCGTGACGAAGGCTGCTCGTTGCGTGCCCTTAAGCCGGCGACGGCGAGCTGCTGAGCGGGCTGGCCAGGATTTGGTGGCTGGACGGGATTGTCGTGGTGAATGCCTGATGTCCTGCTTTTTCTTGCTTTCTTTGGGTGAAAGGTGCCTTCAAAACGTCGCCTGGATTTCTGCTGGGTACATTTCCAGGCCCGCCTAGTAGCTGCGAACTTGTGAAGAAAGCTGTCGCAGCTCCGACTTCGTCTTGGCCATTCTAGTTTCGGGGGGCGTTTCGTCTCAAGGGATTCTATCAGGGGCGAGGGACTGTCATTCCTGCTCCTTCCGGATGAACTGAATGATGAGGTCGAGCTTGGAGAGCCATCGGGGGGAGGTGACTCTTCCTCCGAGTCGGGCGGGCCCATTTTAAAAGGAATAGATTCGGCCCATGTGGCGAGGGCAGCGTGGTACGGGAGAAACGTGTTAGCCCTCTGTTTGAAGCCTCCGCTTTGTATAAACAAAGGGACAGGGGTGGGGGAGGAGGGGCGAGAAAGTAGAGAGCGATCCGGTGACAATTACTCACCAGGGGAGGGGCTGGGTGAAGGCAGAAATAGATCCTCAGGGTTGGAAGTAATCCAAGAGGCGAGAATAATCTATGGACAGTGTAGAGTTGGACAGTGAACACGAAAGACACACTCGCGACACTCGTAGCGAGTCTTGGGTAGCGAGCCGAAAGAGCAGCAGCACGCGAGAGGCCACAGATGCACCGCACACGAAGCAAATCCGCTCGCGACACTCGCAGTTAGCCTCGGGGAGCCGGCCGAAGCAACGACAGCCCGCAAGAGGCCACAGATGCGCCGCACACGGAGGAAATCCGCTCGAGACACTCGTAGGTAGCCTCGGGGAGCCGGCCGAAGCAGCGACAGCCCGCGAGAGGCCACAGATGCGCCGCACACGGAGGAAATCCGCTCGAGACACTCGTAGGTAGCCTCGGGTAAGGTGGCCATTCTAGCCACCTTACCTCGGGGAGCCGGCCGGCCGGAGAGCGGCACGAGCAGCGCGCCCGAAGGAGAGGAGACCGCGGAGAAAGAGAGAGTACTGCACATGCTCAGCACCGCGCGCAGCGCCGCCCACCGGCGGAGTGAGAGCGCGCTGGGCCGCACACCCGCAGATGTTGAGAGAGAGTGTTCGCTCTCACCTGGGCACGCGCCGGCGCCAGTGCGTCTGCCGCGGCTAAGACGGAACACAATCCAACACAATACACTTTAATTCAATCCAATCCAAATCCAATCCAAGCCAAGCCAAGCCAATCGAATCCAATCCAATGCCCCTCGCGAGAGAGTGTTCGCTATCGGAGAGGAGAGGGGGTGAGCAGAGGAGAGTGCGGACGCCGACGACGACGATGGACGCACGCAGGAAGGACAGGGCCGCCGACAAGAGATGCTCTCAGCGTCGCATCTAATACAGTATTATATTTTCTGGCTTAAGGAGTGAACCTGGGCTAGTTGGTTAATACTTAGGGAAAAAAGCGCAACGAAACGGGACTGAAGTACAACAAAACGTGCTCTGATGAACGCAGTGTCCATGGGTTGTCAGCGTTTACAGCAAAGCTGTATACATCTACCTACCCCCCCCCCCCCCCGAAAGGGTTCCATTACGGTGGGCAAAAACGTCACGGCACCAATGCCTAAGACGCCGAGCGCATGCGTCAGGCTACTCAGTCATACAGCATAGAGCTAAAAAATTTGTTTAAGGAGACCACAAACAAGCATCGGAACCCCCTTACGGATGATAAGGCGCCTGTGAATAATGGACCCCCGCCTCCCACCATGTGTTCGTAATAAAGATTATGTTTGCAGATTACCTTCGAAGGCTAGACAAGTCTAGTGTCACTAAATAGAGTAAATAGAGCAGTTATTTCCCACGACGCCGAGAGCATGCATCAGACTAGGCAGGACCCAGCGTTTGCCCATCTTTGGACACACTTCTGCTGCTGAAATGCTGTTACTAGCGTTATCTTTGATTCGCATTCGGAACGACGTCAGTCGCGCGCAGCCGCATAGCTGGGAGTACAGGCTAAGCCTACCAGATACTAAAACGCATAAACAACAAAATGGCCACGCCCATTAATCGTCGCAGTGTAAACAAATGTCATGTAATGCGGAATGACCAATTACGATGGCGGCGGCACGGAACAGTGGGAGAAAAGAGTGCCGATACTGTGTACCCTTATCTAGTGACACTAGCCGAGCGCAAGCGACAAGCCCGCCGAGACGACGAGAAACCTTTCATGCCCTCTTCCTACACCATTTGCAGTGGTTTATTTACAACGGCTTTGCTCGACATCCACTTTCGCAGGGCGGAATGGCGACCAAGTTTCTGTCCAGTTTCCTTCAAGTGTTTTCACATGATGATTTTCTGGAGTGCCTGAACATAGCCTGCTTTTGTGTGACGAGAATGTCAACAGCGAAGCACTTATCATGCTCACATGATGCTCATTGATAGCGAGGGTGGTGCAACGATAATTGGAACACTTAAAAGATTTTTCTTGAACGAACCGGCGCTCTGTTCGCGCTCAAACTTTACACGAAGCTCGCATTTTGTGGCTTATTTTGTTTGACACCGGGAGCAACGACGGTACTTAACTGTTTTTTCTGGAAATAAATAAAAACGATTTTCGCCTATGGGAAAATGGCGGCTGATTTGGACGTGCGAGCCAGCGCAAGTTGATCTTGGAATGACGGCGCCACCTGGGGTATGCAGAGCGAAACGCACGTTTGGGATTCACGCTAGGAAGGAGCCGAATTCTATCAACGCACCCAGAGCTTGTAACTAGTCTTTCATACCTGCCCGGGTTGAGCGATCACTACCTGTTGCAATTTTTTCTTGACATCGCCATCCCGCTTTGTGTTGACGCCATAAAAAAATCCGCGATTACAGTAAGGCAGATTTCTAGAAAATAAACCAAAAGATGTGTAGTTATTTTAATGCATATTTAATAGAAATTGAACAGCGCAGTGTACAGGAGAATTGGGACCTCTTTCAGAACAAGGTGAACGAATTAACCGATGCGCATGTCCCATTAAAATTTATTCGCTCGAACCCGGGAGCCCCTTGGTTTAACAACACGTTAAAGCGCCTATGCAATAAAAAGTTTCACTCCAGAAAGCTATGTAACATGACCTATCGCTGGGAGATATACCGCAAGGCGGAACTGGAATATAACAAGGCCGTTTGTGTAGCTAAAAAGCATTTTATAACTGCTACTTTACCAAACTTGTTGTCAAATGACCCCAAAAAGTTCTGGAATGCTGTTTCCAGATTCCTTGCTGAACGATGCTGGTGAGCCTGTTCTGCCCGCACAGGTCGCTTTGTTGTTAAATGAAGTTTTCTTGCGTGCATTTTGCCTGCCATTGAATGTCCCTGTAGTTTGCGACGTTTTTGAGTATGAATTTCCTCTTATGTTTCCTGTTGTTGTTGAGTCCTGTGGTACACTCTAAACTTTTTTTCCACCCATATACTCCCTAGAGGTTCTTTTTCGCCTGTCCTCTAGTGATCCTCCTTGTAGGAGTTTTTTTACTACATGGAACAGGGAGGTTTTGTTTACCTCCTCAAAACAGGGTGTTTTTAGGTGATAGAAAGGAGGTAGTTAGGGAGTGTTAAGAAATGTCAGGGAGAATTTAAGGAGATCAAAATGGAGTATTCTTTACTTCCTCAAGGCGTTTTTAAGTGATGTTTATGGACTTTTTAGGCGGTTGAATAGGAGCCTATTATGGCTCCCTTGGGAAGTACTTATGTTATTTTAGGGGCGTTTTGAGGAGGTTCAAGGGAAGCATTTACTTCTTTTGCATGGAGTTTTACGTTTTGTAGGCCTCGCGAGGGGAGTTTTTAGGAGGTTCAAGGGAAGCATATATTTCTTTTGAATGGAGTTTTGCAAAGTTGGGGCGGTTTTGTAGGCCTTCCGAAAGGAGTTTTTTCAAGGCCACAAGGGATAGTTTCTAGTTCCCTGCGGGAGTACTGATTTCACACGGTTTTTCTCGGTTTCAGGTTTATTTCAAACGAACTTTCGCATACAAGTTTACATGGTACATGGTGTACACAAGGAGGCTCCGAAATAAAAACTTTGGGCGACTTCCTATAAGAAAGCAAAAATGGTAAATTGCTAAAAACACGCCAGTTAGGAATGGAAGACAGCAATAGAATGCTAGTTTAACAAACCGTAGAATTAATATTACTACAAGAACTGGAAATACGCGAAAAACAAAGATAGGCGCAAACACAACCACATGGTAAGTGAAATCATTATATAAATAGCGGGTCGGGAACGCGTCAGTACTTATCAGAACTTATCAGAACGCATCAGCACTCAGTACAGAAAGTGAAAAAAATGGTTGCAGTGGTTTACTACAACAAAAAAAAAATTCACTTGGTGGTGAAATGAGCGATCTGTGTGCTAGTTGAACAAACTGTAGAAACAATATTACTACAAGAACTGGATATACTTGAAAAACACATAGGCACAAACACAACCGCATGGTAAGTGAAATCATTATATAATACTAGAGGATCGAGAACGCGTGAGTACTTATCAGTACGCATCAGTACTCAGTATACAAAGTGAAAAAAATGGTTGCAGTGGTTTACAACAAAAATTTTTTCAATTGGTGGTGAAATGAGCGAGAGCTGTGTAACGATTTGATATTGAAAGATAACGAGCATTTTGTAGATGGTAAAGGCACAAGAGATAAATGATGTAGGAGACAGACAGCAATGACATGGCTATGGATAAATGAGTAATATAAAGAACGAGAAATATGTTGCGGAAAATACGAGTGCGTTTTGATAAAGACACAAATGCGCCAAGAAAAGTGACCCAGTCTGAGGGGTTAATTGCAAGGATATAGAACAGAATGCGTGGTTTTGCGACAGCTTCTTCAGAGTGAGAAGAAAAAGCCATGTAATTCGTGTTTTTCCGATAATTTTAAGTTCATTCATTTGGCACCAGTTGCCAACATTATTTAGATAATTGTTTCAAGTTATATTAGTTGGTTAATATTATTGCTTCACTACAAAATAGCTGTATTATCAGCATACTGAAGGGCCCATCAAATATCCCCTGTTCAGTAAAAAAAAAGAAAACGTCAGAAACAAAATACGAAATTCTTTAAACTACTATTCAATGATTACAGGATTGAAAACAAATAAAATATTGGTGAGGGATATTGATGCGATAAAAGTTAATTAGTTCTAAATCCTTCACACGTGGTTTGGTGCTGGCAAGGTCCAGAAAGGCATGTTTCACAAACGTTAGAGCTCTGTGTGCCTTCTTGGGATATTGAATGTTGAAAACCCAGAACGATGCAAACAGACTACACAGTCCTCCCAGTAAAGATGATGCAGTCAAGACACTCTGGCCATCGATGCGGAGGCTAATTTCCCCGTTCGCGGAATGCAGGCAGGGAGTCAAAGGAACATCTACCTGAAAAAGCAAAAAAGAAAAAAAAACGACCCACATGTAAAATTCAAAACAGACACTATGGTTAAATGAACTTAATAATTCGGTACAGTAATAAAATTGTTATGCCACGTTTCCTGCGAAGATTCAGCACTTAAATTAGGAATGCAAAGGCTTCATAAAACCAAGTGCCAGTACATTAACCATCGTGGCTTTTGCAGCAATAAAAAATATATTACTTCCGCACAATATACTCGAGCACAACTTTAAATGACAGTGAAGTTAAAATGCAAGTCTCTCTAGGTTGATAGATTAGCTCACGGAGAACACTATTATACCCCTCTTACACCTGGCATTTTTTTAAAAATAAGGTTGAAACTAGCAAAAACACGTTTTCACCGGAAGGGCTTAAGTGGCCTGACGCGCACAACTTCTTTCTTGGCTGCCGCTGGATGGTGCTACTCGTCCATACTTGGGGTGGCAGTACCGCTTTCCAAGGGAGCATGCGAGCTACGCATGAGAAAATCGTTCGACGCCAAAACTTGCGGGGCCTCAAAAGGCCAATGTTTTTCTTCAGTGAAGCGTAAATACTGATCACAGGTCCAATGGAGAAACATTTTGCTTAGTGGTCTCGAACGGCAAATGACAGGGGAGTTTGGGGAAGCATGAGCGATTTGACCGGAACTGACCAAACTGCTTGGTACGTGGTAATGTTGTATTCAGTTGCTTGTATACTGCTATTAATCACCGCTGCTTCACTTGCTTCCGGTTTATCCTGATGCAAACAGCGGCTGCAGTCGTGTTTGGGTCACGTTTGATGAGCAGTTGAACAGCGATTTCTCAGCACTTCAGGCATCTTGGCACTAAATCAATGCTGAAATGGCTATGCGGAGGTCCGACTTCCGTTTGAAATCAACTTGCTGGTTGTCTTCAATGACCCTTTAACAACAAGTTACCCTTATGCCTCATCACTGAAACCGGTTGTTCCTCCGTGGTGCAAAGTGTGTTACTGTGAGTATTTTCAACGTGAAACGAACCGTTTCTGTGATTTGTAGGACTGATTCTGCTATTAATTACTGCAGTGACAACAAGCTATGAAAGAAAATCCCGCCATCTCCACGAAGTGAATGATGATGAGAGGGGCGAATCTAAAATGCTTATCAGCAGACAATGTGACGCATTAAGTGCAAGCTGCTTTCATAGTGTGTGCATTGACATTAGGATATGGCCCCCTGGCAGAATGATGCGCTGCGCGAGATTTTGCCGTACCTAAAAGGACAGGCAACTCATTTTTACGGAGTATAGGATCTGTAAAAGGGTTGCGAGTTGGGCGAGTTGGTAATTATGCATTGCGAAAAATAAACTGCGCGCAAATTAACGAGGACAAGAACACATGAAGACGGCACAAGCGCACACTCGCAACTAGTTTATTATTGCACAATTCAAAGCTTTATAAGCCCAAGCGCCCAATTGCCGCGCCCCCAATGCGTCACAGTTCTCGGCGCACTCAGTCGAAAATACTAAAAAACCGTAACAACAAAACCACAAAACGAACTTTGAGGCGCAGGAAAGGCGAAAAATCAGCAAAGATAACCGCATCATACATGGATTAAGACCCCCCTCCCACCCCCAACACGCATTCCCAGAAGAAGCACCGAAATAGCGCTCAATGTGCGTCTAAATATGCGACTTCTCGATTAAGCAGGGCGATAGAGGGATGACTGATACATTCGGAACCAGCTTTTCTGATGTGGCTGGCTTCTACAATTTCTCGCGTTCGCTGGTTCTTATGTCGCAAAAGGATGGCTGCGCGCTCAAACACAGGGACACAATCAGGTCTGCATGCGCGGCAATGAGAAGATAAGTGGCTCAGGTCACGTTGAAAAATGAAAAAAAAATAAAAATATATACGGTACTTTTAGACGTCGTACGCTCCAGTTTGTGACAACGTATACCCGTGTGCGGCTCTGTCCTGAAGTTCGGAGAAATGCAGGCGGGTTGTGTTATATTTCTCGTCTTGCATTACGCTTTCTTTTATATATTAGCGCCCTCTTTCGCGATCTCTCTACCTTCCTTCCCGCTTCCGTCTGACTGCGCTGATTTTCGCCAGCACGAAGTAACCGTCACGTTGCTTTAAAACGACGCCGCGCGCGACAAACGATTTTATCTCGAATGCCCTGTTACAAACCGGCCTACAAAAGAATGCGAACGCATACCCCAAAACCCACAAACAAGTAAAATAATATGAGTGTGCGCTTTTTTCTTTGCCCGTGCGTGTACGAGCTGTGAGCGGCACGGGTACCCGGGTACTTCGCTGTTAACCCTATCCAAACGTTTGACAAACGCATCGACTGATGAAAGACCACTTACCAGCGAGCTGTCCACACCTGTCGCCGTATCCAAATGCTGTTTGCGGCCGTTCCTCGTGTGACAGGGGCACATGAAAGTCTTTCCACCAAATGGCACTACTAGTCCTTCACAAATAAGAAAAAACGACGGCCCAAGGCGAGGCTTGAAGCTCCGGCCGCGCCGAGTCACCGGCCGCGCTGCGTTGATAGTTGTTTACATCCGGGCAGCCAGTCATGCCGCCAGGGCAAGTTGAGTCGCTGCAGTCGGGTGCGTTGGCGCGCTGGCACGAGAATTTAAATCGGCTATGTATGCGCAAGCAAGCGAAGCAGATGAACATTGCAATTGTTTGCAACGGCGAGAACTGCCTCTTCGTTAGCAGCAGAGTTTGACAACACCTATCGCCAAAATAAACAGATTGAGACAACACGGCCGCGCTCTCGGCCTGTGATCGCGCTGGTTGAAGCATCTATACGGGTATACGTACGGTATTGGTTTTGTAGCTGCGTGCAACCGTCGCGTCCTGCTTACTCGTTCTAATTAGCATTAGGCCATGGTTGAAGTGCTGGTGCACGGTTACAACAGAAGACTAACATGGCGACCGCCCGCTTGAGATGATTACCTCAGATAGGGCGTTTATTGTGGACGTGGTAGTATACAAGGAACGGAACGCCATCTCACAAATGGTGTTAAGTCGTTCTAAATCCTCCCTTTTGCTACCCGGATGGGCAACGGTACTACCATGGAGGTTCGTCCACTTCTTTAGATCATGCCTAGGGAGTACATTTTTTGCTATAGGTACTTTTCAGGGCACATTACTTGATTAAAACTCCATTTCCGGCTAGTTTGCGTTTACAGTGTATACCACACTAAACTTTTTTACACCCTTTTAGCCAAAAAGGGTGTAGCATAAGTGGAAAAAGGGTGTTGGGAGGCCTTTACACCCTTTTTCTTGAGTATCAACACCCTTTTCCTAGCTGTACACCCTTTTTGTGTGAAAAAAGGGTGTTGATCAACTTCGACACCCTTGGTTTTTCTTAGGGTGTTGAAAGGGTGTGGAAAAGGCGTTCAGCTGTTCATTGAATAAAGCCATGTTTCGATGCATAATAGCACTGTAAAGAAGAAGACACCCCCTCATATACTCCTCTACTCGCAAGAAATTTTCAAACTAAAAAAAAATAATTGCTCGTATGCAATGATCGCTCGTTTTCATATGCGGTGCACCTAATGCCCCAAGTTCAGCTTTGGCACGTGAAACACCAATTTCAACCTTCAAAATTAAAAAAAAGACTATAGTCGTGTGGCGAAAAGGGCGTTTACCGACTGCAACACGCTTGGCTTTCTGCAGGTTGTTGAAACGGTGTGAAACAGGTGCAAAAAAAAGAACATCGGAGCTGAGGGTCGACCTAGTTTCTTTCGGTGTTCCTAATTTTTGTTATGTTTGCTAAGCTTTGCAATGTTCTTGCTAAGTTAGGGTGACCGCGAAGGGTGAGGCCAAGTTTAACCAGATTTTACAAGGCTTTTCCAGTGTGCCCCCCCCCCCTACACTGCCAGGGGATCCAAGGGGGAATCAAGCTATGTCGGCCCCCAGCTATGCTGTTTCTCCAGCCTTGCACCACTATTGCAAGCTGCGCCAATTTTTTACATTTTAGAATCCAAAAAAAGACTAGTACCTTTGAAATGGTATAGTAAGAGGTGCGCATACGCATACGCCCCTTGTGCTCACACTCTAACAAGCTCGAAAGCCGACTTCACTGTTATAATTCACTATCTGCGGTTGTGCACCCTTTACAGGGGCCGCAGTTTTTTTCTTTGTATTTTTTTGCTAACGCCACCGAAACTAGCTCAAGCTTAAACAGCTTCACTGGTGATAAATTATGCCAATTCATATTGCTTTAAACATCGTGAGGTACAAAACACCCCCCGCTCGTAGAAAATGTTCAGTCCACCCGTGTAAGCAGGTAGAAAATGCCTCCAAAGTTGGAGGTCTCTTCACCTTTTTTCTTAGTTGGCGGTCTTTTCTTACACCCTTTTCCTTACACCCTTTTTCTTTACGCCATTTTTCTTAGTTTCAATCACCCTCATTTGTAGCTTTACACCCTTTTGGGAAAAGGGGTGTTGAAATAATGAACACCCTTTTTGAAGGGTGTTGAGGTGGCGGGGAAGATTTGTTTTGGTATTTAATAAAATTCTATAAGTTATGGAACAGAAAAACTACCTCGTAATTTAAAAGTTTTTGCAAATCCACGTCTGGATTTGCATAGTCTCCTAGTAAAATCCATACTTCCAAAATTAGCGCTGAAATATGTTTTTTGCGACAAGCCCATCGACTTGATCGAGGGGCTTTCCTCTGCTGGATATAAAAGCAAGAACAGCACATGTATTACTAAGCAAGTACGCACTCCCTGTAACGCTTGCATCCCTTTGGTTTTCTTGCTCAATTCATTTGTGTTCGTACTGTAACTTGTGCGTATTCACTGTTTGTGTTGAATGCTGCGCGCTACCCCGATTCACATTGCCACTGCGCATGCCATCACCTTAAACAAAAGGTGTGAGGCTCAACACCCTTTTTTAGGGTGTTGAGCACCCTCAACATCCTTTTTAATGGTGTTGAGCTCAACACCCTTTTTTCACCCGTACACCCTTTTTTTTGGAAAACACCTTTTAAGGGTGTTAGCCATGGGACAAGATTTTTACACCCTTTTCGGCCGAAAAGGGTATAAAAAAGTTTAGTGCATATTATGAAGATAATCTAGTCCCTTAAAATATCATCGTCCTGCGGTATTGATAACGTAAATTCTAAATTTCTGAAGCAGACTAAAGTGTACTCTTATCTCCTTCTATCCTTCTAAGTGAGCTATTTTAACAATCACTTCACCATGGCATCTTACCACCCTCCTGAAACATTCCGTATATACGGAATTATGGGAATGCGGAGTACATTCTTAGCATGACACAAAGCCGCCACAAACCAAGAAAGATTTTTCAGAAGCACATGAAAATGAAACAGTGCATGCCTATTGAAACATTTGACACCGGTTTTAAGTCTCTATGATCAATAGAACCGCCAAATCATTGTCCGTATGAATTCCGTATATACGGAGTATACGGAAATCATACGGAGAGTGATTTTGATTATTATTGAAGATAAAAACACGAAAACAGTGCCAAACGTTCATATTGTGCGAACTCATATAATTCTCCTGTTTTTAGGACGAATATCTACATTCATTACGCTTGAGGGCGTAACACTCCGCATGAACTCCGTATTTCCATAATTCTGTATGTATGGAACTTTTCAGTAGGGCACGCCAATGGAAAATAGGCAAAGTAGTCCCGCAATATAAATATAGGCACTCGCCACACAACTACAGACCAATTTCGTTGACCTGTATACCATGTAAAATTATGGAACACGTACTTGCACTCAAATTTTCAACTTTTTGGAATCAAATGGTTTTTTTTCTTCCGCTCAGCACGGTTTCCGTTGATCATTCTCACGTGAAACCCAGTTAAACCTTTTCACTCATTCCTTGCATGGCACATTTGATAAAGGTTCACAAGCAGATTGCATTTTTCTTGATTTCCGGAAAGCGTTTGGCAAGGTTAACCACACATTACTGATGATAAAACTCCCTAGATTAAATTTAGACCAAAATATTAACATGACTTGAGTGCTTTCTTACTAACCGTGCACAGTATGTAACTCTTGATGACCATGATTTCCCTCTAATTGAAGTGACATCTGGTGTACCGCAAGGTTCTGTATTAGGTCCATTACTCTTGTTTAGATTAATGATTTACCCTTCTGTGTCTCTTCTCACGTACATATTATATGCAGACGATTGCGTCATTTATCGCGAAATCCATAATGCTGCAGCAAGCGAATCTACAGCAAGATTTAGACAACATTATGTCTTTGTGCGAAAATTGGAAGGTGGAACTAAATTCAGATAAATGTAAATTAATGCGCGTCTCATGTCTGAATGAGGATCCCCCAATATATAAGCTAAACAATATTCACTTAGAAAGCGTAAAATATTTGTTATCTTGGCGTGCACCTAGCTTCCATATTATCGTGGAAACCACATATCGAGACCATAACAAGCAGTGCGAACCGCGTGCTAGGTTACGTGCGAAGGAATTTTAGCAGGGCCCCCGTTTCATTAAAACTACTTTTGTATAAAACGTTACTTCGATCCAATCTTGAGTATGCCGCCGCCGTATGGGATCCCTGTCACGCTAATCTTCATCAAACCGTTGAACTTGTATAAAACAACGCATGTCGTTTGATCCTATCAAATTATAACCGCACTGCCAGTGTCTCATCCATGAAATCTACATTTTCTTTACCTTGTCTATCGCTTCGTCGGAAAGTTTTTCGCCTTAGACTCTTTTTCAAGATATATAATCATGCCTCACTTAAAAACAATCTTATCTCGATGCCTCCGTACCGCCCTGCTCGTATAGATCACCAACATAAAGTCGCGATAACACAATGTCGCACGAATACCTACTTTTATTCATTTTTTCCAAATACGGCAAACGACTCGAATCGTCTACCCCGCGACATTGCGCAGATATCGGACTTTTCTCTTTTTCGTCAGACTTTATGTGCATTTTTATTGGGCGACGATGCGGCATGACTAATTTCCATATTGTTATATTACGTGTGCAGATTAGCATGGCTTATGCTATTTTTTGGGGTTGTTTTTGCAGTGCTGCTGTTTTGTCAATTTTTGTATTACCAGTGTAACATGTCAGCCCACGGGTTTTTTGTGTGTTTTTTTTGTGGTGCAGTTATGTTCACTTACATTTTCTGCTTTTTTCTGTACCCCACTCCCCTCTACAATGCGTAAGCTCTTGAGGGTATGTGAAATAAATAAATAAATAAATGGTGTAGCAGACTATCAGAAAACACGCTTTCACATTTTCTGGAAAGCGGCTTTTGGAGAAGGTCTTGGAGACGGGTGCATGGACGCACAAAGTTAGACAGAAGGATCCTGCACCCCACCGTGTGAAGACAACGGTGATTCGTCGCGAGAAAGATTCGCGTCCAACCATCGTAGTCGTTAGACGGAGGGGTGTCTGATTTTTTACTCTCGTCGCAGGACGCTGCTCAGTTGACGTGGAAGGCGCCCTTGGAACGCCCAATCAAGCGTCTCTTTGCCAATGACGTCACGGCCCTGCGGAGTGTCGTGGCCCTTCTGGGCGAGGCTGAGCTGAAGACGGCCGTCCACTACGCGCTGCTCGTCCCCGTCGCCGAGTACATGAGTCTCGAGTACAACGTCTCGGGCGAGCGCTCCAGGGCGCCCTTCAGCACTCGGCGCCGGACCTGCTTGGGCGGCCTGCAAGTGCTGCTGGGAGCGGGCTTCCTGTCGGCGCTGGGCGGCTTCTTCGGGGCCCAAGACGCGATCAAGCTCGCTGCCGACATGTGGTCCTCCATACGAGGCCAGCTCGCCTCCATGCGAAGCATCGCCCCAGGAGTGGAGCTCGACGAGGCGATCTTGCGAGGATTGAGCATGGTGGCCGAAGGTATGCACAACGCTCGTGGACAGTGAAAAAAAAAAAAAACTGGTTGATTTCTCTCTCACAGGAATTGGTTAAACACGAAAGTGAAATGTGCAGCGAAATCTGCAGCCGAACATGATTTGCGGGTCGGTGGCTGTCTTGTGGGTGTGCTTGACCAGCGACGTCCTGCTGGCGCGTCGCTTAGGCAAAGATGTACTGGCGTCATTTCCGTGAAGGATATGATGTCTGTGAAATCTTGGTGTGTCCCTGGATAAAACACTTTCGTGTTAAAATATAAAACCCGAAAACGAACAACCCTAAGTATAACGTACTCTTAAGCATAAAGGTTGCTTCCCCACAAGGAGACCCTACGTGCAAGGGTGCCCCCTTTACTGGCCGCTTGCTTCGTTGTATCGACGTCACTTCCGTTACGGATATGACGTCAGTCAAATCTTCGTGTTTCGATCCCGGAATAAGACATTTTTGTGTTTAATTAAAAAATGAAGGAAGCGCGCACTAACGCGTACGACTTGAAGGTAGCGAAGCAGTACGAAACCTTCACGGCCATCACGACGGTTGAAGTCCACGATTGCAGCAGCCGATTTGCTGCTTCTTCGCTGCCGCACCGACCTTTATTCCATTTTTGTTGCTTGCTATAACGGCGAAGAAGAAGCAAATCGAAGGAGCAGAACGAACGAACGGTACGTGCACACTTAAACTAGGTGCCCGCAGGTTCAACGTGCACCCGGTCACGTGTTCTGTGTCGAGCAGGTGACGTGATTCCTCGTCCCCTCCCAGTTACAGCCGACTGAGTAAACCGTTTGACTCTCGGGCGCTAACTCACGGTCGCAGCCGAGTGGGTAAGACGACTTACTCTAACTCCGTTGATCCACCAGACACAGTTTCGAATGCTGCCGGTGCCGGTGATTTCTTTTTCTTTGAACTGTTAACTGAGTTTTGTGAAACGCCAAAATCATCGAATTGCTAAACCGCTTCCCTGTGAAAAGACTGGGCCTTTTTTACGGTTCTCTTGAATGGTTTCAAAAGAGACTAATTTTTTGGGGAGTGCAGTGTATTTCCGCTTTTAACGAAATACCGCTTACAACGAAGTACACTATCGGTATAACGAACTCATTTTATTTTGCCCATCCGTTGTGACAGAAGTTTTCGGTGCTCCGTCAGCGTTGAATGCAGGGTATATACGCGTTTAACGAAATACTGCTTATAAAGGTATTTTCTTTCTCCAATTAATTCATGATAACGAGGGCTGGTACTTTCTCCGCATTTTTACATGGCCTCGTCGTTGGAGTATGATTCTTGTTTTCTATACTGGAGGGGAAAAGGAGCATAAAGTGTTACGGACTACGTGAGAGCAAGAAATGGGGTGAATCGGAGCAGGGATATATATCAGCGTGATCTGTTGTACCCATTTAGAGCACCTAACACGCGTGAACATCTTACCCCTTCCTGTAGCATCCCCTTATCTCACGCCCTTTACATTGTATTCATTCTGTCGCCTTTGTTGTTTATTCTTATCACATAGCTAGCCCACATACCTTTTCTCTATCTTTCGAAATTCTGGTACTAATCTTGTTGCGACCTTCTAACCTAAATCCATCATACACGCTCCCTTTTTTCTGTTGTAATACCTATCAATTTTCTTTGAGCAGCCATTTCGATTAAAGGGACCCTGCAATACTTTTTCAACTTTTTTTTAAAATCCTTATTGCTTGCAGAACGTAGTCACTCAAAACACCCAGTACATAGATTAGGGGGTCGCAAAATACCTCAGCCAAAAATTACTGCTTTATGCCCATCAAATGACTTAGAAACTCGCCCAAAAGATTTTTCTCTCTTACCCGGCCTTGGCGTTCTTCGACGGCTCGAATTACGTCACTAAGGCCATGTAGCGGCTGTTGGCCGGTTTTTCTTCAGTTTCAGCAATGAACGCTTTTCGATAGCAACTTCAAAAAAAAAAGCCACAAAAACAATGCAGAAATGGAAGGCGTACCTGGTGCGACGAGCAAACCACGCAGTGCCGCTCCGTGCTGGCGATAACTATAGCTTTCGCAGTGGTTCCAGACGCGAAGGAAAGAGTGAAAGCGCTTATCGAAAGTGTTGCAGGTTCTCTTTAAGTCACTTCTTTCTGCCCCAAGGGGTTCTCAAATAAAAATTACACCATCTTCCCGTAGGGGAACCCTGAGTATGCAAAGCAGCCATGGGGTCGATTCAATTTCCCATTAGTTTTCAGTTCGCCGTTTCCGTTGACGTTCAGCTTCACGTGCCTTCGTTGTATCAGTAGCTTTTTGACGTAGTTTGAATGAGTGAAGGACATAAGGCGCGTTCGTAGCAGATGCTCCCGTCTCGGTTTGCAGCGCAGAGGGAAAAGCACCCCGTACCTCCCGTTGCGGCCAGAGAGTAGTGGGATCGAAACCGGGCGCCGCCTAACTATTTCTTTTTATGGTGGACTGCGCTGACGTCAGCCCAAATGCTGACGGGGCTGAGGAGACGCGCATGCGCAGTAGAGTGCGGACGGCGGACGACAAGGGAGGGAGGCACACAGCCCCGAGCATGAGATGCTCCGCATCTAAAACCTAAGCTTCAGGGCCATACTTTAACGCCTGACGTGTGTTATTGATTGCGTGAACTGATGCGAATGACCCCGATTACCAGTATGGCAAAGGCTGCATCACCCGGCTTTATTAGTACACTTAAACATGGTACACCTGAAGCTGTACACATAAGCCTAGATCTGCAAAACCTAAATCTGGACGCCGGATTCTCAATTTACAAGACTGAAACATGGTACAAATGGAGCTGTACACATAAGCCTCGATCTGCAGAACCTAAATCTGTACGTCGGATTATCAACTGAAAAGACTTAAACATGGTACGCCTGACGCTGTACACATAAGCCTAGATCTGCAGAACCGAAATCTGTACGCCGGATTATCAATTGAAAAGACTTAAACAGCGTACGCCTGACGCTGTACACATAAGCCTAGATCTGCAGAACCTAAATCTGTACGTCGGATTACCAATTGAAAAGACTTAAACATGGTACGCCTGACGTTGTACACATAAGCCTAGATCTGCAGAACCGAAATCTGTACGGCGGATTCTCAACCGACACACACTCGAGTTCGCTATCCCTTCTCACTGTAGTATTTTGTGAGACGTACCTAAAAAAATTAAAGCCCTCCAATCGCCTCCGCCAGTCACTAAGTTCAGAAAACGTACACGTACATCTTATACCATTACCGCCGGGAGCGCCTAACCCTCCTTTCTTATCACTCAACACACAAGAGTCGCGAATCTGAATTCGCACGCAGACTTACTGCAAGAGGGCAATTCTACATCACATCTCACCAACTGTTTTTCCATACAATTGCGCAGCGTGTAATACACCAAACACCAGTTATCACCTCGTGTGAGAGTGCGTCAAACATCCCAACCTAACCCCATCACCCACATTGGAGCAGTGGGAGCATAGGCTGACCAGCCTCCAGCGACCCCGGCCGCGGCCTGATGGGGGGCCCGAAAGGGACCCTACAGCACGTACTAGGTACTGTTTATTCGAAATGAATTTTGGGGTGAAGTCTATTGCCCAAGCAATCTTTTCCCGCAAGAAATATGAAAATCCGTTGAGTATCACCGGAGCTACGCGAGCATTAAAATCGCGCATGGTCGTTCCCTCTCAACTCGGCCTGTGCTCTCTCCCGGAGAGGGGGGAGGATCGTGGTGTTCTCTGCGGCGGCCTTCGATATATCTTAGGCCTGGGAGTTTTCTTTTTTGTCTCCGCAGCGTAGAGGGATCGATTTCCGGTCTGGTGCGACAAAACAGCAGGCATGGCTGCCTGTTCGCAAGCGCGCACTCAGGCTGGTAGGGCACTTTTGAAGCAATAAACATTTGTTGTCGAGTGGTCTGTTTGAAAGGGAAGTATTGAGTTCGTCACTCCAACTCCGTGCGCACTCAAAACGCACACAAACAAACGCCACAACTCTACGTACAGGTTCAGGCATAAAAGAGGTTGGTGCACAGCGTCAACAATGACGGATCGTCACTGGAGATGCAAAAAATAAACCATGACGTTAATCAGCAACAGCCAATAGGACAGCCACCGCTGTAATGACGTAATTAAAGCGGTGCATAATGAGGGTAATTGAAAAGAGCGCGGTTGGTATTCCCGCACAAATATTTGCCAGCTTACCGCTTCACGTGCACGTGTGTTGTTTGGCCCAGATATTCCTGGCGGTGTAATCAAACGGAGCGCACGTTTATTTGCACTGTTGAGAGAGTGTTGCAGGGTCCCTTGAATGAGGCCTGGACTGACGCCTCCATCCACTTCCCTTTCCCCACATCCTTTCCTTTGAAAAAGAAACAAAAATATTATTCCTCCTCCTCCCTTTCTTAAGAGAGACTGCTAAAACGTCAAGCTTCATCCCATGCAACGGGAGTAGAAGTCAAATTCGAAAATACAGACTGCTTTGTCCACGTCCGAATGGCGAAGTCGGATAGACGTTGGCTTCACAACGCGAGGGACCCAGGTACAATTCTGACGACTGGAACGGTGTTCAACACGAAAGTGTTTTATTCCCGGATTCACGAAGATTTAGCATACGCCATATCCGTCACGGAAGTGACGCCAGTACAACGAATCAAGCGGCCTGTAAAGGGTGCACCCCTGTACACAGGGTCTTCTTGCGGAGAAGCAACCTTTAGTACTAAAGAGCAAGTTATACTTCGAATTGTTCGTTTTCGGGTTTTATATTTTAACACGAAAGTGTTTTATGCTGGGATGCACCAAGATTTCACTGACGTCATATCTGTCACGGAAATGACGCCAGTACACCTTTTCCGAAGTGACCCGCCAGCAGGACGTCGATCGCCAAGAATACCCACAAGACAGCCACCAACCCGCAAATCATGCTCAGCTGCAGATTTCGCTGCACATTTCACTTTCGTGTTTTACCGATTTTTATGACAGAGGAAACAGCCACAGTTTTTTCGGTGTGCCTTGGATTATCATCATCATCATCATCATCAATCTGTGGAACCCGTTGTGTAAAGTTGGCTTTCCAGCAGGGCGTTTTGTGGTTACGATCTGCGGCGCAAGTAAGGCGTAAAAAGCTTCGCTTTAAACCGTTTTCGTGAATCCGCTGCCTTGTGATTTTTTTGCGCCAGGTGCTAACGGCAGCTCGTGGAACACGACATTCGGCGCCCACGGGGACTTGTACGGCGACGGTTTCATCGTCAACCTTGCCCTGCACGCCCGGCTCGCCGACCGCCGCGTGGCCGCCCGGGCGATGCTCGAGGCGAAGCCGCGTGGGACGGGCATGATACCCACCGCATACATGCTGCCGGACTTCTTTTATCCGGGCGTGACCGAATCGAGCGTCAACTACGCTACCCTGGGCACCCACATGGGCAAGCGGCTGTTCGATGCGAGCCTGACGCGTGCGCTGCCTGCGAAACACGAGCGCTGCTTCGCCGACTACGCCAGAGAGCACTTGCACCTGGACGCCAACGGCGCTGCGCTCCTGAAGTTTCTCCGTTCTAGGTATGCGCTCGTTCGTAGCAATTTTTACGCAAAATCCGATAAGGTAAGCTGCGCAATGAAGGAAAACAGGTGTCGAGTGGTGAGCGGTAACCAGCTGCTCTTTAGCGCTTGACTTTAGGCGCCGTGGGAACCGTTCCTTTGGTTGGCTGATGCTGACAGAATGCAAACGCACATGAAAAGTGTTGTGGGCCTTACAATTAGAGCAAACAGTGGCTGAAATTCAAAATAACCTGATTTTGCGGCGATGCATGCAACAGCTGGAGTGCGGGAACGTACGCGGAATTAACTTCGTTCAGAGGAGAACGCGGACCGTTTTTGGCGGCTCCTCCAAGTATATGTCCGATCACAAGTAAGCGGATCACGTGAGCTCTGGCTGAGGGGCAACGCTGCGCTTTCTTGAAAGACCAACGGGAACCATGGAGGAGGGTGGATATATACGCCTTACCCCGCCTCACAGCCAGATAAGTTCATCCGTGGTTCTGCTGCCTTGCCGAACTGGACGCGTAACAGCTTCTAAAGGGAAACTCTAGGCTAGAAAATTGCGTTGGTTGCACTGCCGCACTCAACCATCAGGGGAGAATGAAACCGGCGCTGCAGAGTTCGAGACAGCTGTGGCACACGCGAAAACTTGTCTTGTTGCGCGCTCCCGTGCTTCGTTTACTTCTGATCGGATTTATATAAATTCCACAGAGACCGTGGTACATGATATTACGGTGCACTCTTGTCCTCGAACCTATACGAAGGAAAAAATGGCGGAAAAATGAAAGAAACGACACCGCAACCCACTATGTCTACCAGGTGCTTATACAGTCCTGCGGGTCAGTACCCCGTAGTAGTACCAAAGCCAGGGGATGGCCTATCAGACCTCCCGCCAGCCCCAGAAACAGTCTCGACACGTGCAATAGTGATCACTGAGCTGATATTTACATGCGAATGCGCTGCGGCACTGAATATATCGGCCACACTGGCCGCAAACGACCGACTCCGGCAGCATTGCAAAGAAGTTGAGGACGCCGCACCTGATGGCCAGCACTCGATAGACGCGCGAAGACGTGTTAATCACGGCTGCGCTCTCCACCCAACCCCTCGCTTACGCTAGTGGTTCTGTTCGCTGAACCCGCCAATTTGAGATATCAAAGGGGGAACTACGCAATTAACACTGTCGCAGGTGGGCAGTCGAGGCGGCGCTCGCCGCCTGGAAGGAAGAGCGGGGCCGGATGACCACGTACGCTCCTATGGTGCAGCTGTTCTTCCTCCGGGTGGCCGTGGTACACTGCGGGGAGCCCGAGCAGCGCCGAGGGCCACTGCTGTTCGCCACGCGCACGTCGCCCGGATACGCCAGGGCCTTCGGGTGCCCCGACCCGCCACCGCTGCCCTACTGCTGAGGGAGCTCATCGGCAGGGCATCAGCTGACTGTTACTTTATTAGTCGCCGAGGACTTCGTGCTCAGTAGTAACCATGATTAGTTCAAGTGTTTTAACTGAGTGGGTGCCGTAAAGGCGCCGGTTTAGCCTTTATGTGCACGAGTGCGTAGCATAGCGTAAGAAAACAATCAGAATCATTATCGCCGGGAATTGGTGTATCTTTTTTTGAATATAGCGAGGCTGTTATCTATACTTCGGCCTGAATGCTTCGCGGACAGTCGTCGAGGCAGACAGTACATCACTTGTGAATTTTACTCTGCCTCGCGCTAGTTGCTTCTCCCCGAGTTGTCCTCCTGCAGAACGGGTCCTCCAAAACGCGCCCTGCAGGAAATATGAAGCCATCCTACCCTGTGAAGGCGGGTGGGCCAGCGAAGCTGTTTAAAATACACATCACACACACAGCTATATAGAGAAGGTACGTGCATTTATGTTTCTCGTCATTTGGTAGTGGTAGAGGCTACGGCTTTGTAATTACTCAATGAAACTTGGAATGACTAGAGTTTCATCCTAGCAGACAAACACGCGTCTGTACGCTTTCCCTCCCGTCGGTGAAAGCAGACGGGAATTGCGTAACGTTTGCAGCTTCACTGTGACTCAGCGCGATGATAGAGGCGTCTTTGCGGCCACTTGTCGTATCACTGTTTCGGGGAAAGTTTCGATAAAACAACAGTTTCAGCCGTTTTCAACTAAGCATTCTCGATAAAGTTGGCTTTGCCGCAAGCCGTTGTTCCTCGTGTACATGACGCATTCCCGGATAATACAAAGCTTGCATTTAAAAGTGGTTCTTGGAGCAAATTAGACTTACAGTAGCCGATCGATCTTTAGGACCAGGAGTGGAACGAAGAATAGTACGAATAAAAGAGCAGTCCGCAAAATCCGCGAATCGCAAGAACTAACTTTATTTCATTTAAATATGGCTGAAGAAGTCCCGAATAGTTCCTTGTCTTAAATGCCACCTTCGTGTGAGAACGACTGCTTGCAACTCTGCAAAGGTCACGTTTTATTCGTAAACATTGCGCAACAACGCCAGAGCGTTGGCAATGCCTTGCGTTGACGGTTTCAGGCGGTCGGGAGTGTCTTGGTCGGAGTCTGAGTCGCTCTGCGGCAGCGCGGTCACTTTGCGCACGATCTCGTCGTCCGTTAGCCCCGTGCACAGCACTATGTTGCTTTCCCCTGCAGCAAATTCTCGAAATGTCACGAAAAATCAAAGTTGATTACCTCGGCGGAAGTAACACCATCCAATCCGAAGTTAGGATTCAAAATGGCGTCGTGCTGGAGTCGCACCGTGGTCACAGCAGCTACAGTGTTTCATTGAAGGTTCTTGTACGGTGGCCTTGTCGCAGAAAATTTTGTCCGAGAAATCAAACTTTTGCCTTTATTTTGACCGAAATATCCGTTGTTTGTGTACATTCCTCCTAAGGTAACAAGTGGCGATTCCACGGTAAGTCCGGAATATCCAGCAAGCCCGAATTTTCCGAGTCCGAAAAAACGGTCGGCTGCTGTAAGTGGCTTTTGCGGGAACGAGCGGGTGTTTTGCAGAACGGGACAACACGGAGAAAGGAAAAAAAAGAACATGCTGTGCCCTCTGTATTGATGTGATTCTGTCATCAAATGATGGATGGCTTCGCTGTTGAAGCCAGTTGATCAGAGGTGTCAATGAGCCCCGTTTCTTTTCTCACTTCTATAACCTACACAATAAACTTGTTTACACCCTTATCGCGTAAAAATGTGTAGCGTAGGTAGAATAAGGGTGTTGGGCAGTCATTACGCCCTTTGTGTTAGGCTCCAACACATTAATTTGTCGCTTTACATCCTTTTTTGTGTGGCAAAAAGGGTGCTTATCGACTGCAACACCCTCGGTTTTCTTTAGGGTGTTGAAAGGGTGTGAAATGGGTGTTCAGTTGCAAAATAAACAGCGGAGCTGGGTGTCGGTATAGCTTCTTCCGTTGTTGCTACGTTTTGCAAAGTTTTGCTACGTTCTTTTTAGTTTTTCCCATGTTTTTGCTATGATACTGTAACGTGGCGGCAGAGCCAATGACTCGAACTATGGTTGAAGATATGAGCAACGATCTATTTACACAATTTACAATGCGGCCATAACCGCGCGCGCTGCGACCCAGCCACTTCTTCGTCGTCCTCGTCGTATTCTGTGACGAACCATTTTGGGGCATTGACCGCCTAGGTTTCCTGTGACATTACCCCCCCCCCCCCCCCGGTCCCCGGTCGAGGGCGACCGTCCCGGTCGAAGCTGCACCGCGGCGCCGATGGTGGCGCAGATGAGCAATGTGGGAACACGCATGCCAGGCAGGATGCCCCACACAGCTTCGTCGTCGTCGCAGATGCTTGTTCGTGACGCCACATGCGGCTGCTGTCTTTATCGTCTTTGATGGCGTAACATGCCCCTTTCCTCGAAGGCGACCGTCCCGTTCGAGGCCGCAGTAGCATGATGAACTCAGTGAAGGTGAACGATGTGATGAGAATATCCAGTGAAGCTCTTGCCACCACCGATGTAAGGGATGGGTTTGGTGAGCTCCGGCCCACAAAGGAATGAAGAACCGGCGAGGGCTTGCTACCACGTCGGACCAAAGGGCTGGGGACACGTCGTCGTTGTCGTCAGGTCAAACGTCGTCGTCGGATCGGCTCGTCACGGGCTGGGGACACGGGGCGGGGGGACGTCGTGGAGTTCTTGTAGCGGTGGGGCTGGGGCTGCCCGACGTGGTTCACGCACCCTCGATGATTCCAGCGATGCCGATGAGGTGCGAAGCTGGGCCCAGGACGGGGATGACGACCCGCACTCTCCACCAAATGTAACGTGGCGGCAGAGCCAATGACTCGAACTATGGTTGAAGATATGAGCAACGATCTATTTACACAATTTACAATGCGGCCATAACCGCGCGCGCTGCGACCCAGCCACTTCTTCGTCGTCCTCGTCGTATTCTGTGACGAACCATTTTGGGGCATTGACCGCCTAGGTGTCCTGTGACAATACTATACTAGGTTACAACTGAAGAACGGCACCACCTCATGTAGTGTATCACTCCGCCAAAGCACCGGACCCGTGACGTCAGTGCGCGCGCGTTTTGAAAGGGGTTTGCTATGAATGCGTGATATCGTCTGCCTTGTCTCACGCAGTTTGTTTGTCGTCACTGGAGTCGTTTATAAGCATATTAAGTCCAAAAAATCACGGGAATGGCTCACGCCATGTTCAAAATATTCCCAGTAAACGCTCTACTTGCGCCGCGCGGAGAAACATCCGGCTACGGTGATAAGGCACAGCGGCAACTTCCGGTGCCGTTCTTAAGTTGTCACCGAGTATAGGCTAAGTGCTGAGGGGTGGGGCCAAGTTAAGTCGGATTTTACAAGGCCATTCGGGTCGGTCTCCCACACCGACAGCGGATCCCAGGGGGAAACAAGTTAGGTCGACTCCCAGGCTCCGCTTTTTCTCCAGACTTGCACCACTAATGGAAGCTGCGCCAAATTTATTTCGGGTTAGTGGCCCAAAAAAGGCTAATACCAGAGTCTTTCAGTACTGTTCGGGTCACGAAACTTCTGCGGCACACTATGGGAGTGCTTGATATGGTGCCAAGATCGGCCGCTACGCGGCGCAGGTTATCGTAAGGGGGCTGTCGGTGCCGGCGGGCCCGCCGCAGCCGCGGCGGCAGCGGCGGCAACCAGGAGGCACTGTGTGGAGGCTGCGCGTCTCACTCCCCGCAACATAGTTTCTATCTTCAACGTCACGCGAACTTTATGTGCCAGTGCACCGCGTACAAGGTCGACGACATGGAACTTTGGATCAACAATGCCTAAGACGTGCTGTGTGACGTGCTGCCGTCCGGATGCACAAGCACAAAGGAAAAGGTGCCGAGCTTCGAGAGGTGTAGAAAAGGCCTATACCGCAGTTGGAACCTGGCGGTTTAAGCTTTACCTGTATGAATGTGCTTGTTTGAAAAAAGAATTTCGATGCTACCGACATTATCTGAACATGACGAGCACGTCGTGAGCGGGGATGTCCTGTCGCTATAGCGAGACAGAGCGATGCTCAAGTCGAACCTGGGCCCGAGCCCGAGCCACGAGCGCGCAGGGGTTTGAAACCAGAGCGGGCTGACAGATCCGCGGCCTTTACGGGCCCCAATACGTTTGTAGTACCTCCCGTGGGGACGAAGCGAAAAAATAACAAACCCGGGCTTGAGCCCGAGCCCGCGGCGTGAGCGCGCAGAGGTTTGTAACCAGAGCGGGCTGACAGATCCGAGGCCTTTACGGGCCCCAATACGTTTGTAGTACCCGCGAATGTATGATGCGAGCTAATCAACAGAGGGCACTTCTGGTCTGGCAACCATGGTAGCCCCGCGAAAAAACGGCGGGAAAATTTGCGGGTACGCCAGCCGAAATGCTACCGGTTAGGCACTTGTTTACTTGAAAAGCCCCCCTAAAACGGATTGATTTTTCTACTAAATAAATTCGCGTAAACGCGCTCAGAGTGGTCGAAACAGGGCCTTGGGACTCCGGACTACAATTTGCGCTCGTAATCCCGCAATGTTTACAAATCACTTCAGTGTCCCTTTAAAGCAAGCACAAAAAAAAAAAAAAAAAAACAGACTCCCGCTGGCGAAGTTGCAGGCAGAGAACCGCGAGCGCTGCGAAGGCGGGAAATTTGAAATGCATTCGGTGGCAGCAGCGAGCGGATAACGGCGCTGCAGCCCATTATGGCGAATCACTGCTCTGCACTTCCAACAGCTTTCACATTGAGTGGAATGGCTTTGATTTTTTTTTTTCCTGGTGCAGGTTTCGCATTTACGATTACATTTCTTTTTGTGTCCATTGACACGAAATGTCCCTTTTCCAGATTCGAGTGCTTGGCTAAAGTACTGCTGGGCAAAAATGTAACTAGTGCAGTTAACGAATTGCGTATTCTTGTCTCAACTAAAAGGCTGGTAAAGCTTCAGTGCGGATTGCCTTCGCAGTTGCTGGCGATGCGGTTGTGCTTTCGCCATTGTGTTGCTTGCCTAGCCAAGTACGCACAAGCAACCCCCGGACGTTCGTCGACCGTCTAATGTACCTCCATTCCGGCTCTAAAGGACGTCCGTAAGACATCCGTTTTAGAGTTGGACATACCACAGTCCTTGTCAAAACCTTTTAGACCACGCCGAAAGTGCACATGCAGTTAAAATTCAAAGTACAAGCTTACGTCTCGAGAATCATCATCAACAACAACACTCGTTAAATGGGCATCTCAATCACGGCGTGCGCATACGGTTCTGCCCTTTTCATCCATCTGTATTTCGTATCATGTGAAGTTCACAGAAAGCGAAAGGCCAGTTCTTGATTTTTTTTGTGTTAGCTTATGTTACCCGTCGTCCGTGGTAAAATCAAAAGCACTGGCTGTGTTACAGCTCCAAACATTTAACCAAATAAAAAAGAAAACGACTTTGCCTGGGGGGATCTGAACCGAGGTCTTTCGCGCAAGAGATGAGTACGGTACCCGTTGTTCCACGGTGGTTTTTTTTTCTTTATTGCCTGGATTCGACAATTCACAACACATCACAGATCAACAACGTAAATAATATACGACAAACACGTGGAGAGGCGGCCCGACTTAGGCCTAGTGATGTCCTTTAAAACTCTTTCAATGACGCAAGCTGCTCTATCTTTGGCAGCCACACAGGCGATACCTCTTGAGATTTAATTACCTCCACATAACGACCTACACTTTCTCTGAAGTACTGCTTTGCGGATCGGGCATCTACGTCGTTGTACAATCTTGCTGTGCGTGAGCGCCATATGCTGTGGAGGCCCAGCGCCATGACTAAGTCATAAGGCATTCCACCCTCTTTGTCTACGGAGAGATACCGTATGCCATGAGGGTTTAGCGGGAAGTCTTTGAAAAGTGTCCTCTGTAAAACATCCCAAAAATATACGCCCTCCCAACAATGCAAAAAAACGTGGTCTATCGTCTCCGGCGATTTGCAGCTAAAGCAATCTGTCCCCCATGGCACAAAAAGCCCCCTTTCTTCCATAAAAGTCCGGATTAATAATGTTCCCGTGTGTAGCCGAAAGAAAAAAGACTTTACTCCAGGCTGTACTTGCATTCTTTTCACCCTTTTGAGCACATCCTGGCCGGCCGGGTCCTCCACAGCACATAGCTCTGTACAAGGGCACAGGGAAGACATCATCCACAATATCATTGTACAAGGTTTTCCGCTTCACTGTGCTTAAATAATCTTTAGAGAAACGTGCACTCAAAAAGTTCACACCCCCAACTACTACTTTCAAAAATCCAAAAATACCCCCCGACACGTACTCGGTGGTGACAACATAGTCAGGAAGTACCCTGCCCAGCCTCAGTTGACATACTGTTCGAAGAAAGGGGTCTCTTACATCCCTTAAGAAAAGAAATCTGTTGACCAGCTGGCGCACAAATAAATGCGCCAGCCCCAGTCCCCCATCTTTCGCTCTCCTAAACAGGTTGGTGCGGCTGCACCTCTCCCAGGTTGAGTCCCACACAAAAACCGCAAACACCCGATGCAGCTTTCGCACATTCGCACGAGAGCAATGCAGTACCTGCATTACATACCACAATTTACAAATGAAAAACAAGTTGCACACCGTTGCCATAGCAAATGTTGACAAAAAAGCCCCCTTCCACTTATCCGCCTTTGCGCGAATCTCCTGGGTTTGTTCACGCCAATACGGCTCACTGTCCCTATAGAACTGCAAAGGGGCACCGAGGTACTTCACTGGGGTCGTTACCCGGCTGACGTTGGCAAAAGTGCCGGGGGTTGACTGCCATTCGCCGTGCCAAAACCCTAGGCACTTTCCCCAATTGACTGAGCTCCCGGTAACTGCACTAAATAGCTTTGTTATGTCCACTACTCTCATAATACTGAACTTGTCTTCGCAGAGAACAGCAATGTCGTCTGCATATACGCCAAAAGCTTGACTTCTGACTCATGAAGGCGGAACCCCCGAATATCAACATCTTTTAAAACTCGCAAACATAACGTGCCAATGTAAATGCAGAACAATAGCGGACTGAGCGGGCAGCCCTGGCGCACAGAGCGTTGCACGTTAATGCGCGCTCCCAATGTCTTGTTTACAATCAACCGCGTACTGCAATTCCGGTACGCGAGCGCCACCCCCTCCTTGATAACAGAACCAACATTAATATGATCCAGAATACTGAACAACAATTCATGTGACACGCAGTCAAATGCCTTTTCAAGGTCGAGCTGAAGCATAGCGACAGGCACTCGCGTGGCGTCACTACACTCAAGCACGCACCTAGCCTTATGAATGTTAGTGCATATGGGCCGTCCTCGTATGCCGCATGTTTGATGAGGGCCTACTATTTCATGTATCACACCTTGAAGCCTATTGGCGAGAATTTTCATAAATATACTTTATAATCGACATTGGTAACCGAGATAGGTCTATATGCTGTGACTTTCTTAAGTTTTCCTATACTTCTGTTTTTGGAATTAAAACTGTGTGAGCTGATCCACAGGACATTGGCAGAGAGTTCAAATCATAAGCCTCGTTGAAAACCGCCGCTAACAACGGCGCTATTTCACTTTTAAACGCCTTGTAGAATGCCGCACTTAAACCATCTGGGCCGGGAGACTTCCCTGGGTTTAGATTGTCGATTGCTTCTTCTACTTCTTTTGATGTTATTGACTGCTCCAATCGTTCCTTCGTCTCATTGTCGAGCCTCGGCATGTTGTCTAAAAATTATTTCTTAAAGGTTTCACTGTTGACAGGCCGAAAAGAAAAGAGCGTTTGATAATACTCGAAGAAAGCACGTTCGATGTGCTTGTTATCTCCAGATGTTATGCCGTTCCATTCTATTTCGGCTATATGATTTCGCCTAGCATGTGCTTTTTCGAGTCCCAAGGCCCTCTTAGTAGGCCGTTCACCGACTTTCGTTTGGTCAACTCTTGCACGTACGAGTGCTCCGTGATAGCGTTCCTCGTCAATAACCTCCAGTTTTTCTTTAATTTGCCTAATGTCGTCTTTGAACACACCTGGTGCTGAGCTTTCTTGCTCCGTCAGCTTGTTCAATGTTGCTCGTAGCGTCGTTTCCTTCATGTTTTGCTCATACTTTATGCAACTGGCCCGCTCAATAGCTTTAATTTTAATTGCTTGCTTACCGAGCTCCCATATTTCTGAAAACGTATTGTGGCTCCCTTTTAAGTGCGAATGCACTTCTTAAGCGACCCTGAACCTGCGTCCACCGGCGATGTCCGCATAGCATACCCACGTGGGGGATTGGCCAGGAATCTCCTCGTCTTCCTTGGCAACGGGGGGAGATGGGCGCGCGCTGCCTGGCCGCTGACATGGCACATACCCACGTGGGGGATTGGACGGGAATCGTGCGTGAGAAGGGCTAATGCACCCGCTTAAAGGAGTACTGACACGAAATTTCAAAGCTGAGATCCGCTCTAGCAATCAAGTACAACGACAACACAAATAGGTGTCTGTGAATAAATGCATCTTTCTTTCTTTGTAGTTGTGTGTGTGTGTGTGTGATCTCTCTTTCGCAAACATTACCGAACCGCGCAAATTCAACTCGTGCATTCGCACTTTCACATTCTTCCCCTCGGGGAAATGCGGGGAAGTTTTTCTATTTTGCTAAGCTGGTCCTTTATTACTTCGCTGAAATTTTCGTCATAAATAATGGTCGCGTTTAGCTTCCACAACTCCCATGTAAAAGTGTTACGCCGTTTTTTGTACCGTATTCTACATGCTACAAGACAATGATCAGTAAAGGACAGTGGCAAAACCATGTAGTTGCGGCATTTTGGCACCATGTCTAACGATAAGTATATTCTGTCCAGTCGGGCATGGCTTGTGCCTTGAAAGTGAGTGTATTGCACACTTCTTCCACCTTCCATGCATTCCGCTACATCCTCTAACCCGAATTCCGTAATCTGCCAACACAACAACTCAGTGCTCGCATCCTTAAAAGGCCTGCTGCTTACCTTGTCTCGTGCGGCTAATACGCAATTAAAATCTCCTAATAATACTACCTGCCTATCATTACAAAGGTGCTGTCGTACATAGGCGAAAAAGTTGACCCGCTCGTCTTTTGAAGTCGGTGCGTAAATGCACACAATTCGCCACTGGTGACCACCAAAGGAAAAGTCGCAAACCACCAGTCTTCCTGACACACACGACGTTACGGTTTGGACGATCAAACCCGGCACCTTTCGCAAAAAGAAGCACGCACCCCGCCGAAGTACCGACTGCATGGCTAACACACGCGTAGTACCTCGACGTGAAACGCTGCACCATGCTCTCAGTCTCTTCCTCCCCGTGAACTTTAGTTTCCTGAACTGCCAACGCATCAACGTCACGTTCCGTTAGCAATCGGTGCACTTGGCTTTGTTTCCTTTTCCCCGACAAACCCCTGACGTTGAGTGTAGCTACGTTCAGTGTGGGTTCCTCAGACATTTTAAATCACATAGAGGACGAGAGCATGGCGCTTACATTTCGCGTCTATCGCCCGGCTAGGCGCTCCCGCCCGCCACGGCGCTGTCCCCTGCGTTCCGCGTCTGGGGTGGCGTTTCCGATGGGCGCCGCTCAGGAGGCCGGCTCCTCGGCGTCGACCGCCGCGTCTGCGTTGCTTTCACTGGTGGCTCTCCGATGTTGGCGTCCCCAGCTGCGTTGTCTTCTAAATGCAGAGCATTTCAGTAACTCACGATGTCACCCGCGTTGGCGTCCGTAGTCCGCGTCCGCATCGCTCCCCCTACACTATATAAAAAAATAATACTTGCCGGCGCCAGGTTTCGATCCTACGACTCTTCGGGCGGAACGCAAGGTGCACGGTACTCTACCAACTGAGCCACAAAGCCGACACAGAACGGAAGGTTACGAACGTGCCTTATATCCTTGACTCATTCAACCGTCCGTCAGAGGTGCGCCGTCTCCCCCGCGTCCTCCTCGCCTTCTCTCCGCTCGCAACGCCCTCTCTCGCCGCGTTCGGTTCGGGCGCACAACAGGTGGGGACGTGCGCAACACCCTCTCTCGCCGCGTTAGGTTCGCGCGCAAGAACAGGTGGGGCGCTCGCATCGCGCTCTCTCGCCGCGGTCGGTTCGCGCTTAAACCACATATGTCGTTCGCGCGCGCTTCGGTCGCTAACATCTGTGGCGTGATCGTGACGCCAGCATCACGCGTTCGCGTGGTGGCGATTTCGGCGCTATAACACTCTCTCGCGAGGGGCATTGGATTGGATTCGATTGGATTGGCTTGGATTGGCTTGGATTTGGATTGGATTTGATTAAAGTGGATTGTGTTGGATTGTGTTGCATCATAGCCGCGCCACGTTACGTCATAGCCGCGGCAGGGGGTTCACGGCACGTTTCACCATCGACTTCATCGACAATGTCTACGCTGGAAGGCAACAATTACAACAACAACAACCAATACGTAATCCATACGACTTGCAGGCGCGCCCCCCGCAGAAATGCTCTGCATTTGATCGTGCCCCTCGCGAGGGGGATGTTTTTCGCCGTTGCGCGACAAATGAAATGCAATGAAATGAAACACGCGCAGACACGCACGCACGCACACACACGCACACACGCACGCACGCACACACGCACACGTACGCACATACTGAAATTTTTCCTTCTTCCGACTCGACGTGTGGGCGTTTGGCGGACCCCGTCGCAGTCTCAGTTCTGTTGGTTTCCATTGCTTCTGTTTGTCTTTCCAACGATGCTCCCGCGGCCTCGGCTTCAGAGCGATTTTCGGCGCTTTTTTCGAAGGTCTTTGTCATGGTTACCGCGTCTGCTGGAGTGACCTCGTCATTTTCCCCCTCCTGGCTGAGTCCTACTTCTTTTGGTGTGCTGGGGCTAGCTTCCACGGGATCGCTACCACCAGCTCCTTGAGCAGCTTCCTCGGCTTCCGTTACGTCCATAAGGTGCTCCTTCGATGTCCGCGGGCCCCGTCACCGACGCGTATGAACGCACACACTGCGCCTCGACATGCCCGAAACGCCGGCACTTGGCACACCGAGGCACTTTACACTCACGCCGCACATGGCCTTGGCCGTTGCAGCGAAGACACTGTATGGGCCGGCCAGGTGCCACCACAAGAGCGAGCTCCCCAGCCACCCTTATCTGGTGCGGGAGCTCCTCCAACTTGACGCCCTTCTTCAGCTTCAACAGCACTGACCTAGTCGTGGACCCTTTGTCAGCGACGCCTTGGACGCGCCAGCGTTCCCTATTCACCTCAGTCACTTTGCCATACGGCGCGAACGCTGCTCGGATGTCTTCGTCGGCGACGCCGTGCAACAGCCAGTGCAGCTTGAGTCTGACCTGATGGTCTTGCGGGTCGATTACGAGGTACCGCCGGCCCTTGACTTGAAACTCGTTGACAGCCAACATCTTCTTCGTCGCCTCGGCACTGTTGAAAGTTATCGCCCACACATGGTTGATTTGGTAGGCCCCCAAGGCGACAACCTCGGAGAGTAAACCAGTCCGTGTGAGAGCGTCCCTGAAATCCTCGACCTTGAACGGTCTAGCCTTCACGTCGCCGTGCAAAAACAACGTATTCAGAACGATGCGTCCGGTGGGCAGTTGTGGCAGTATTACCTGATAATCTTCGCTGTCGCTTCCGTTAGGCCTGTTTCCGCCATTACCGCTCCGCTGGAGCTCATGATTCTCACGACCGAACGCTAGCGTGACCGGAAGTAGAATGTTGTGCCACGGTGGAGGGGTAGCGCTCGCAGCGTTAACTAGGCAGTTCGACCGCTTTTTCTTTAATACATGGGCCCCATGGGCCCAGTGGGGTGTTTGAACCACTCTATCTTCTAGTTCACTCCACTATAACAAATTAAGAACGCATTTCACGGGCTACCAGTCATGTCCCGGATGGTTTGGTGGTACGTACTGTACGTTCACAGTAAATTTGAGTGTAGTTGGCATGAAACATATAAAGGACTGTGTGGAAAGCCGACAAACGTGCAGCAGCGTTCAATAGATTTGGCGCACACGTGTGGACGTCACCCGCGTCCGAAATGTTACAGGCACATACGCTTGCAGCTGTGAAGTCTTACAAAAACCGGTTTTTCTACCATTATGAGGGCGACGCGACGCCGCGCCCTCTCATCTTCAGTTGCAAACGATCGCAGGAATCTCAACCAGAGTTTTTTGCAATTATTTTTCTGTATCTTCTTAAAATTTGGCTACCCACGTGGTAGGGCAAACGGTAAGATAAACTAAAAGTTACTGAGTAATTTGTTTTTTTGGTTTGTACAAGTGTAGCAATTATTGTAATATTGCAACAATATTTTGATGTGCTGGCCTTAGGACACCGGTACCACACGTCATCTTGCCCTGGGTGGGGTACCGAAGCGTGACGCTCGTCTGGCATACTTACCTGGTGCCGGGGTTACCCTGATGAACTAGGTTTTGAGGGTTTTTCGTTCGAACGCAGGTTGCGCAGGTCCCGTCATGCCTCCCGCGGACAACGCGGGCGGTCAACCACCTGGGCGGCCACCGCCTGGAGCGAAGACGCCGTCGTCGTTCCAGCCAACCAAAGACCTTGTCTTCAACGTCACCGTGCCTGCGGATGCATCCACGGTCTCCGTCATCGATGCTGTGGCTGACGTCGTCGGCCTCCCCAACGTGTACATGGTGCAGCACCTCGGAGGAGCAAGATTCCAGTGCACGCTATATACGTCCGCCGCCATGGAGCAACTACTGCGACACGGTGGCCTGTCTGTTTGCGGCAAAGAAGTCGCCACTGAAGTCCTAGTGCCGCGCCTCACACGCGTGGCTTGCCTATCCCTGCCAGGGTACGTCGTCGACGAGCACCTCATCCGGGCGCTAGCACCCTACGGCAAAGTCGTCAGTACCGAGCGCCCAACCACCGTCGACCGTCCTTCGGTCCGAAATGGCCACCGAGTCGTTCACATTGAAATGAAACCCGAAAAGCCTGTGCCGAATTTTAAGTGCGAATGCACTTCTTAAGCGACCCTGAACCTGCGTCCACCGGCGATGTCCGCATAGCATACCCACGTGGGGGATTGGCCAGGAATCTCCTCGTCTCCCTTGGCAACGGGGGGAGATGGGCGCGCGCTGCCTGGCCGCTGACATGGCACATACCCACGTGGGGGATTGGCCAGGAATCGGGCGTGAGAAGGGCTAATGCACCCGCTTAAAGGAGTACTGACACGAAATTTCAAAGCTCAGATCCGCTCTAGCAATCAAGTACAACGACAACACAAATAGGTGTCTGTGAATAAATGCATCTTTCTTTCTTTGTAGTTGTGTGTGTGTGTGTGTGTGATCTCTCTTTCGCAAACATTACCGAACCGCGCAAATTCAACTCGTGCATTCGCACTTTCACATTCTTCCCCTCGGGGAAATGCGGGAAATTTTTATTCGTGTCCTGGAGCACCGTGTAATTTGCGACTACCCCGGAGTACTTCGTGTGTGCAGCCGCTGCAAGAAAGCGGGACACTACAGGAAGGACTGCAAGGAAGACTTCTGCGGCCGGTGCTCGACTTTCGGGCACACTACGGAAAGCTGCACGGCAAGATGTAGGCGGTGCCGCGGCGACCACGCCACGGCTGACTGCATCAAGCCACGAAGAGAATTCGCTGACGTCTTGGCAGGACGCGAACGGTGGGAGCAAAGCGTTGCCATGGAGGAGGACAGCGGAAACCAGGAACCGCCCCCTTCAACGCCCCCCTCAAGCACCACACCAGCGGAGGAATCTGCGGCGCCGTCTCAGAGCGAGACCAGCCGAGACGACTCCGAGGTAAGGGAACTGCCCCCATCGCCAGCGACTGACACGCTGCAGACACCTGCCACGGAAATGGAAGTTAGGACCAACGAGGACAGCTCATGCGGCTCCCCGCAGCCCCTCGTCATCGATGAAGATGAATTTCCGATGGAAACGGAACAAGAGGACGGGCAGCTCCACGACTCTAAAGCTAACGCCAGTAGAGAAGAAAGCTGCCCGGATTCGGACTGCTCTGTGACAAGCGGCGACGTGAAAGCAGCGCGCGACGAACTTCGACGCACCAAGCACCGAGCCAAAAGACAAAAAAAAGAAGAAACGGACCCAAGCACGAGCGATGACGAAGTCAAGTAAGATAAAGGCGTCGCCTGCTACTCTCTTACTTATGCTACTGAGACTAGGGACGCTTAATGTTAGAAGCTTCAAAGACGAAAACAAACAACGCGACGTCATACACTTCGCTCGCATGCACAATGTAGACATTTTATTATAACAGGAAACAAACCTCTCCAGAGCAGCAGAAGTGCATGAGCTGAAAAGGAAGTTTAGCGTGGGCTGTTTCTTTAGCCTCGCGACGCGACAGTTTTGCGGCGCCGGCATCCTAATTCTTAAAAAAGATCTGCTTCACAAACACTTCTTTCATCAAGACTATTGCGGCAGGATCTTAACCTTAGACTTAAAAGTTAAAGGCACAAACATACGGATAGCCAATATCTATGCCCCTGTAAAAGAGAGCGAGCAAAACCAGTTTTTTGAAACCCTCAACGCATACTTAACACACAGCATGCCAATAATTCTAGGGGGGGATTTTAAAGGAGCCATGAAGAGAAAATGCAAGTTGGTTTTATTCGAAAGATTTCGTGTTTTATAGTGCCCCCAGCTCTTGTCCGGATACAAACGGTGCTTTATTCACTGAGAAATTAAACAATTTAGGTTAAAATTTTGATTTTCCCGCTCAATCGTGCGTTTTCGTGGTCCCAAGTGACATCACGGGAACCCACCGCTCTGCAGCCTAGAATACCTTCATTCACGCATCCGCCGTACAGGGTAGAGACACGTAACGCTGGCGCCGCCATGTTCGGTTGCTCGCTCGCCGCCGAAGCAAGTCATTGTGTCAAAACCGCGCTAAAATTATCGCCGCAACGCGGTTTACTGAAGAAGTTTGAATCATATTGTCTGTTTCGCGTTGCTAGGTCTCGTGGGAAACGAAAAGAATAACGCGTTGAGCCCGTTGGCCCAATTGCGGCGGCACGGGACCGTTCAAAGGTTGTCTCCACCCTGTACAGCGGTGTTGGTTTGTTCCCGCGTTTCTTTACGTTCCGTAACCTAGATGGCGCCACCATACCGTGGCAAGCATTTGGTTGGTTTTTGCCCGCATTTAAACCTGGCTTGTTTTTGTTCTGGGAGAAAATATTCGTTCCCTGAAACAGTGCTCGCTCGACAAATGGGGTCACGTAAGACACCGTTGCTTGCGTCAATCGGCCAGTGTCGTCTGAGACAACCCCAAGCCCCGTAGTGCTGTGCAGCTAAACCAAAGCATGCTGTGCGCAGTACGAACAGCAGAACGCATCAGTACTTCTATGTTTACATGTGCTTTCGTAACTTCCACTGTTTGTCCCATCATTCTTATTGCTTTGTAAAGAATGTGCCCTAAATTTAAGCGCAAATCGCTCGTTCGTCTAGTTTGTAAGCTCTACCTAATTTGCGTCTGCTTCTGCCAGCCTCCGCCAGTCGCAGAGCTTAGCCCATGTGACATCACAGGTTCTGTTGCGGGAAATGAGCTGGTGGGTCGCATGACCATTCCCGTTTTTCCTAATTATGTAGCTTATTTGAGCGAAGTTTACGTTAAAAGTGGTGTCAGTATGGTTCTAACGAGACAATCTTTTGAATGAACCAAACTTGTGTTTTCTGTTCATGGCTCCTTTAACAATGTGCTCAACTTCGACCGAGACGCAAGAAGTCCGAAACGCGCGACCAGAGCGATGTGGCATACAAGAGAGTTTGCGGAAACTGATAAGCAACTACGACATGACGGACGTGTGGGTTAAACTGCACGGCCAAGCGTACGGCCCCACGTGGGAAAGGGGTCAGACTAGCTCCCGCATTGACAGAATTTACGTTACACCCGACATAGCAGATATGGTAACTTCCGCGTCCATCGAAAATCCTAGACCAAATGCTCAACCTTTATCAGATCACCGGTGCTTAAAAGTGGAACTAGTAATTCCCCAACAGGATGTCGTAGATCGACCTTGGCGTTTGTCTACAAGCCTGTTAGTCGACGAGGAAACTAAAAAGAAAGTGGGTGATTTCCTTCATTTTGAACGACAGGAAACGGAACCAACGCTGAGCGCTTGGATAATGATAAAAAAGCGCTTAAAGCAAATCTTCCAAGAATGCGGCCGCCGCGTTGCACGCGAGCACACCACACAGATAAACGCCATGGCGATGAAAATACGCATCCTCGATCGCGCACCGCAGAAAACCGCGCTCGTAAAAAACGAGTTAGAAATCTTGAGACAAAAGCACACCCAACTCATGAAAGAAACGTCACTTGACTCGAGACTTAAGGCCTATAAGATAAGCGCCACGGGAGGCCCCAACGCGTATGAATTCCTTCACCAGCGTCCAAGAACCCGAATCGGCAGCGCGGCAGACAACCACATTAGCTCTTTCACAGATTACTATCGTGAATTGTTCACTCGGGCAAGCAGCCATGAGCGAGCGCGGAGCGTGCGCGATCTGTTGCGCGACGTACCCAGTGTTGACCCGGAGCTGTATGAAAAGTTAGAGGCACCGCCGAGCGCAGCCGAATTGGACTCCCTAGCCGAAATATGTACAGTCATCTAAGCGCCACTCGCGACCTGATAAGTTACGTGAAGAAACGCAATGCAGCCGGATACATTGTATCCTTGGACCAGAAGAAAGCCTATGATAGGGTTGAACACGAATATCTGTTCACCTTTCTCAGAGAATACCAATTCCCAGACACACTGATAGCAACGCTTCGAATAGCCTACGCCGGAAATGTGGCCAGAGTCTGCATGGCCAACATGCTAGGAGAACCCATACAACTAAAGCGAGGCATCCGGCAAGGGTGTCCTCTGGCGCCAATCCTTTTCATTATAGCCATCGATCCATACCTAAGAGCTATACAACAGGATAAACTCTTTCGAGGCATTCCTCTCCCGGGCAGCTGCTGCCTGAAAGTACTCGCGTACGCAGATGACGTAACCCTATACGCACGGGACGAAGTTGATGTCAAAGAAGGCTTGGAATGTTTCCAAAGCTACGCGAGACTCTCAGAAGCAGAATTAAACATTGAAAAATCCAACACGATGGCACTAGGCTCTTTCCGGCAAAGGCCACCAGTACTAGGTCTCCCACTTAAAGACAACGTAAAAATACTGGGCATTACCTTCAATGAACGCGGGGCAGCACCGAATAACTGGGACATTGTAAAAAACAAAATTGACAATGCCATAAAACAAACACCGGCGTCTAACATGTACATGCTTGAGCGTGTGTACGTAGTAAAAGCGGCACTTTGTGCGAAAGCGTGGCACTTGTCACGCATACAGCTACCTTCCCCCAAACAAGTCAGGCAAATACATAAAACTCTCTTCCGTTTCATTTGGTCAAGCCCTACGGAACGCGTTCCTAGGGACCAGCTATTCAACACCACGAGCACAGGAGGACTGTCAGTGCCGAACCTGAACATCGTCAGCCGTCAGCTTGCCCTGAAGACAGCACTCCACACTTTAGAAGTCGACGACGAACCAGCCGCCACACTACTACGGTACTGGCTGGGTCCTCTCGGGAGGCACTTGGAAGACAAACACTGCAATCTTAAAATTAAGAGCGAGAGCCCAGGCCGACACCAAGCCGCCGTTGTAACATACCTAAAACAAGCCAGGCAGCACCTGCAAGACGCAGACCTCCGCGAGCTGTCTCCAAGTGAGGCGTCAGAGAAACTCCCTACAACACCGTTCGGCGTCATACGCCCACCGTCGGCTCAACTTCGACCCGAAAAGCGGTGGGGGAGAGCGTGCCCACCTTTGTTACCAGCGAACCTGAAGGAGCTCCGGTGGAAGGTGGAAGCAGGTGCCATGGCAACCCGAGAGCGGCTAGCCAAGTGGCGCATCACGCGCGACTGGTGGTGCACCTTCTGCGGGCAACCTGAGACATCGGAGCACGTCTTCACTCAGTGCAGAGTTGCCAAGGCCTTCTGGAGACGGATGTCGTGGACCACGAACCTGCACCTGCCGCTGAGCTCCAAGTACGACCAAGAGGCGCACGAGCGCGTGGGAAACTACGCCTCCTGTACACGGCGCTGGGACGGCAAGAGCTCTGGCAAAACAGGTGCTTCGTCGACTCCTTCCGCGGAAAGCGCGCACCACTCTTGCAAATGGTGAGCAATGTGAGTGCCAAGGCTAAACTTTTAGATGCAGAGCATCTGATTCACTCGCCTTGGCCCTCCGGCGTCGTCGTCGTTGTCGTCGGCGTTGTCCACCCCTCCCCCATTCTCCTCGCCGCGCCAGCTGCGCCCTCCGCCGCTCACCCCCTCTCCTCTCCGATAGCGAACACCCTCTCGCGAGGGGCATTGGATTGGATTCGATTGGATTGGATCGGATTGGCTTGGCTTGGATTGGATTGGATTTGGATTGGATTGGATTAAAGTGGATTGTGTTGGATTGTGTTGCGTCATAGCCGCGGCACGTTGCGTCATAGCCGCGGCAGACGCGCTGGGGCCGGCGCATGTGCAGTACTCTCTCTTCCGCGGTTTCCTCTCCTTCGGGCGCGCTGCGCTTATAACCGGTGTGCCGTTCTCCGGCGAAGCAACATCCACGCTTGGCTCAAACACCTAGAGTCCACGCCGCTTTAGAAGTACGCCAACGTCGTCATCGACTGGGACCGGCTTACGCAGTCCCCTCAACGTTATGCGCGCTATAAAACGCGGTCCCTTCGCCGCTCCGCCTATGCGTCGCATCTACACAGGGGTTCCCGCGAGGGGAGGTGGGAGTTTTTTCCTTGAAACCCAGCTTGAACTCACGGACAAGGAATCCTTCGAGGAGTCGTGGCGCTTCCCCGGTGTCGTGTGGGTGCGAGGAACGCATCTTGTTGTGCGCGGCATGCGTGTCGGCGATTAACCGTGAACAAATGTGCGCGACGAACCGTGAATGTGTTATGCATGTGCGCGAGGAACAAACAACACTGTGGAATGGTGCTCGTGCGTGTGTGAAAGACACAATGTGCCTCTGGGGGATGGGACGCTTTAGTGTAGCCAAAGTATAGGCTGTCACGCGAATTCCCCCTGGATGTATCGCTGTAAATAGTCATTTCATGTAGCGGGGGCAGTACAGCCCTCTCGGTGCAACATGGACGCTTAAAGAGGTGCTAATATCACCCGCTCGGTCCCATAGTCATCAACCATCATGTACATATGTCATGAATAAATATTTCTGAAAGGAGCCTCTAGGGAGAGACGCGAGCATTGCACTGCGCTTGTGTTGACCCCTGCCACTACCCCAAACTGGGGCAGATGGGGCATGCAATTTTTGGTAGTGGGGGACTGCGTTCGCGCTATCCCCCTTCCCACCCTTCCTATGAAATCTAAAATCAGACCATTGCACACCTCTGCATTGCGGGATCCTTTTGAACCCGCTCCACAGAACGTAGCGGTTGAAGTTCATACAAGTCCGGGTGTACCCAAGAGTCGCGCTTGAACTTTTTAAGCCGAAAAGCTAGATAAATAAGACGTCATCATCCGCCCGTCAACCGCATAAGGCGGCCAAGGCTCCGCTCACCACACCGAGCTGGGGCGTATGTTTCGGAGGGGAAAATTGGTCTTAGTGTGCTTACATACAAGTGGCCATGTTTTTGGAACTCAACCTGGACAGGACTATAAAGTAATGTCTTCAACGATGTGCTTTGAAACGCAACTTCAGCACTGCAGCCGTTTAATTCTGTTTACGCGGTATGAAGGCAGTGGTATGAAGGCACTGGCTGCGATCAGTGACTTGTTTAGTGCTTCAGTGTGTTTGAGTCTCTTTCTTCGTTTTTCATTGTTCATTTTAAGACCGAACCACTCCCACAAAAAGACCGGTCGCAATTCCCGTGGCAGCTTCCCCTAAGTCAGGGCCCTCACTCGCGTGCCGCACGCTCACCCCTTACGCAGCACGCTTGTTCTTCCTCTCGTAGTACGTTAACGCAGTGGTGACGCACTTCGTATCGGCCTGGAGACCCTGGTTCAAAACCGACGCGAACCCAAATGTGTATTGACTGACTTGTTTTCTTTTTGATGGTGACCATTCTGTACTGTTCGGGTTGGCGACCACAATCAATTTTTGCATTTGATGAGACATGTAAGGCTTCCGCCTTAAAAAATTTCATATTTGCCGCTCTTTCGAGGCGCTTTTTCAAAGAAAGTGCTACGAGTTGTGCCGCGCCTCCGCCAGATGGCGCCACGGGTCCCGCGACCGAGAGAAGACGCAGTGAAACATCCCCCTCGCGAGGGGCACGATCAAATGCAGAGCATTTCCGGAGGCGCACGACGTTAAGTAGTTTGCGTTACGTTAATGTTGTCGCACTTGTGGCAACTGCTGACGAGAGAGCGCTCGTCAGCAGCAATTTGAATGAGTCGACGATATAAGGCGCGGTCGTAGCGTCCCAGTCTGTGTCGGCTTTGTGGCGCAGTGGGTAGAGCACCATGTACATTGCGTTCCGCCCGCAGGGTCGAGGGATCGAAACCTGGCACCGGATAGTATTTTCTTTTATATAGTGTAGGGGAAGGGGTGCGGACAACGACGGTGTGGACTACGACGGGACAACGCGGGTGACATCGTGAGTTACTGAAATGCTCTGCATTTAAAAGAGCCTTTTTCTTACTGTAATAAAATAATTTGTCACAGTTCCCCCCACCCTTCCCTTACCGCCCAACAGGCCTACATCCTCCGCCGACTACAGACCGAAACCTACTTTAACCACATCATTCTATACCACATTTCCCCTTCTCTCTTTCTACCAGACTGCCCACATTGTCACATCCCTCTCAACACCTACCACCTCGTCTTCTCCTGCCCCCAACACGCACATCCCCACCCCTCCCCTTCCCCTGAGCAGTGGGAGTCCGAGCTGACCAGCTCCGCACCGGAGCGCCAGGTCGGCGCGCACTGGAGGCAGCCCGGACAAGAGGCCTCCTGGACTTAGGAGGCTAACCACGCCCTTATATCCCTTCCCTTTAAGCTCAATAAACGTTTTGCGACCACCACCACCACCACAGTTAAAGGTTAAACCTATTCTTTGAATTCTTGGTGCTCCAGAAGGCTTTGGTTTGGCCTAGAAAATTTTCTAAAAGATTGTACGTCCGTGGGACGTCCGGATTCCATTCAGGCGTCCGAAAGAGGGTGTGTTTTGGATGTTTTACTACACGTACCGCACAACACACTACCGGCAGACAAACATAACACGGTAAACTTGCTTCACGCGTTTTGTTAGCAGTTCTCAATTCTTATATACCGTTCCCCAAAGAGATCATCATTGGAGTCGGTGAGCAGCTTCAAAAAGTTAAAATTACGCCTAATTTTGGTAATAAGATGAAACTTACAATACACAAGTCAGGGTGTTGATGTACACAATATTTTAATTGAAAATCAGTATTTTTTCTGTTTTGCCTTGTGGTAACTTTGTATGCATGTTCACGGGAGGATGTCCGTATGACATACGGAAATGTGTATCCTCCGTACAGCCGTTGCTGGATGTACACTGTAAGTCCGTAAATGTATACGTCCAAACATGGATGCACAGTGGCCGTCCAAACTTGGCATTGGTTGTTGGGCTGTTTTTCGAACGTTCCAGGGACGTCCGTGGTTGCTTGGGCATTCCCGGGGACCAATTCGTCCAGTGACCGACCCGGTGAACCTCCAGCACAGTGCCTTTCGGCCCAAGCCTGGAGTAGAGCGTCTGCCGAGCCATTCTCTTCAACAGCAACCCTCCAGACAATGGTTGGAAACCTTCTCGGAGCCCCCGGGGGAGAAGCTGCTACGATTCAGTGTGCCGCTACCCTGTGCGCACGTTCCGAGCGCATTATTCAATCAATTGACAGAATCGGATCCTGCTGTTGCTCGGCTTGAGTCATGCTGTAAGCTGGCCCGGAACGCAGCTGTTCCTGTACCATCGCTGTTCATCTCTCGCCATACAGTAAACCAGTTAGGTTTTTCATTAAACACAGCTGTTGGGCAAGTTGGTGCATTATGATTATGAGCGCTTGTCCGGTCGTTCTTGATTTGTGTCGTTGTCTGAGTCGCGCTCTATTTTAGATGCAACGCATCTCTATAACTCGCCTTGTCCCGCGTTGTCGCGGCGTAGTCCGCATCCCTTCCCCATTCTCCTCGCCGCGGTAGCTGCGCGCTCCGCCGCTCTCACCGCAGCGCCATCTGTGCGTCAGCGCGGTCAGCGCGCAGCTTGCGCTCGGCTGCGCTCGCTCCCGTCGCCGTGCCAGCTGTGCGTTAGCGCGCAGCTTGCGCTCGGTTAAAAATTTACACCATCTTCCCGCGAGGGGAACCATGGGGTAGATGCGACGCATCGGGGGTGAACATGCTGCGTAAATAGGACACACAACAACAGCAATCCACACGCTGACATCGCTAACATAACGTAAACGCAACGGCAACCCCCGATGCGTTGCATCTACCCCACGGTTCCCCTCGCGAGAAGATGGTGTAGATTTTTTCAGTTAGGTTTTGCCTCCGGCTTTTTTTTGCCGTCAACACCATTGCAGCTGCTTCGGCTAGTAGCCGTACGCCAGCCACCACTGCATGACGGAGGCGACGAAGCCCGGCTCGGGGACGCACGCCTTCGCCAATGTACTCAAGAAACCGCCAGACGCCCTCGGCCGTCCAACGCACGTTCATTCCGGCTCTAGCGGCCGTCCGTTTCAGAGGACATTCCATGTACGTCCGTGGGACGTCCGGATTTAACACTTCCGTACGTCTATTCGAACGTCCGAAATTGGATGTATTCTGGATATTCAATTAAAAATTTACAGAATCACAATACATTAACAATAAGCATATGTTACGAATACTATTGGTGGTGATATGTTTGAGTGGCGCCCCCTGGCTCTGACGTCGGCTTAGGGACTCGCGCCGCTGCCGTCTGCTACACTCAGCTTGTGAGGGACAGCAGTGTCTGTGCTAGAAATCGCCCGCTTTGTTGCTGTAGTGCATTAAAAAGCGTATTTCTAGGGATTCAGTTATTTTGCCAGCTTCTGACGCATTTGATTAATTTGAAGCTGTATCCCCCACAAGTTTGCGATACAAGAGGAGATAGAGAACAACTTTCTTCAGAGCATCGGTCAGAAGATCGCGTGTAAATCGTCCTTTCTAGCTTATTCGCGAGGATCAGCGCTCAGAGAGCTCCTCGATAAGTATTCAAAATGCGAAGGCTTGTCTGCAGTATTTTTGAGAGGCTCTTATGAAGATTCAACAGAGTAATGCTACGTACCAATCAGCGGGCCCCTACACGCGTATAGCACGGCAGGAAATACAACGGCTGTCTTCTATTTCTTTCGTTGTTCTTGTCTTGTATCAGATGAATGTTTCTTGTTTTTTTTTGTGCACAACGCATTAATTTTTCTGCATCATCACAAACGTCTTATTAGGAGGTTTGGGGATGTTTGGGAGTCTCACAAAGATACTGTGGATATTTTGTTCAGGTTGTATGGCACACATTCCTTCTTCGCAAATTGGCTTTCTTATGGCTGCGTGCAAGAAGGTGCATATCCGCAGCGTACGTTGTTTATTCGCATGCAAATATAATGAGAAGGTTTGTGCTACGCCACCGCGATCGCGCCCCAAACAACGTTGTCCGCAGTACTCGAAGGCGGCTTTTGTGCCCCGAATTTCTATCGTAACCATTGTTATCATAACGAACTGACTCTCAACCCGAACAATGATGACATAATTACAGCTTTGAAGGCATTATATACTCGCTAACTAACGCAATAAATACTATACCTGAATATAATACAAGAATCGAAACCGATGAATATTTCTAAGCAGGTCTTTATTGCTTTCCAACCATTCCAGGCGCAAAAAACAAATCCTATTTTACTCTAGATGGCGTTTTATCAATTGAAGAAAATTGCTTTTACTCCCTTCTCCTGGACTCGGGACCCGGTCCAATAACCAGGTCAATTTCATTGTTCTCCTCCCCGTCCTTCTCCTCCCCCTCTTGAGTGCAGTTTTCCTATAACGCATATCGGAATATCGGGATGTATGGCTGTGGAAAATGTACCGAAATATCCCTCCAGGTCTGAACAAACAGAGTGTTATTGTATCTTTAACGTATACGTGACTCGTTTTGCTCAATAAACCTCCCACTGGTTAGAAGCCTCGTATAAAACCAGCAGGCACCTATACATACAGTGGGTTATTTAGAACTCAACCTAGTTTTTGCAGCCCATAGTGAATGTCGGCAAACTTTCATGCCATGACAACGTAAAGTGATGTGATACAATACTTTCGAGCGTTCGGCAAGGTCGCAAAAACTGTTTCACGTTACATATGATTACCACGAATAATAATGCCTTCCGCCAAAGCCGATAGCCCTGAAGGACTAGAATTTGTTTTGGTCTTCCATTTTCGCTGTTGTCGGTTATTAGCAGCTGACTAGCCGCGTTTACATGAATGCGACAGAATGCGATAGCAGCGCGTCAGATTTCCTAGCGCATCACAAGTAATGCGATGCGCTAGCGTTTACATGTAGCGCATTACCCCTGGTGCGATGGTGGAGCCATACGGTGTCGCACATCGAAGGTAAAGCAGCGTTTCTGCCGCTTCCAAAGCTTCCGGAACGGCTGGTTCTGTTCTTTTTTCACGACTCGCATTTTCTGACGTTTTACACTCGATTTAAACGTTTTTAAATGCAAAGCTGCGTTTGCAAGGCTTACTTTTCTTGTCGACATAATTTCTAATGCGATGCGCTCGCGTTTACATGCACTTCGAAAGTCGACTTGCACCCCCCTCAGCACGCTTACCATCTTAACTACCTCCCCCACGACTGCGGAGGAAGTGGCCATTGCGCTGGCCCTCACCCAACGTCCAACCCCTCCCAAGTAGTCACGGACTCCAAGCTTGCTCTGCTGCATTTTGTACGGGGGACCATCTCTTCTGAAGCCCTCCGCATCATCCAGAGTAGTAACCCGCCTCAAAAGATGGTGGAGTTGGTGTGGGCCCCGGCTCACACTGGCCTGCCGGGAAACGAACTTGCCCATGACATTGCCCGCGATCTCACACTCCGGGCTGGTGTGAGCATCGTCCCCCGACATGGCGCGCGCTCCTCCAAAGAACGCCTCATCACGTTCAACGACATCGTGGAGCACTACCGACTCTCTCGTCGTACTTTATCCCCCGCCCATTCCTCCCTCACACCTCACCAAACCCGCTATTGGCGACTCTTGCAGACAGACTCCTTTCCATGCAGAGCCCGTCTGCACCACATCCACCCCTCATCATTCCCGTCTCCCAACTGTCCCCAATGCGGCCATCGTGCCACTCTGGAACATTCCATGTGGGCTTGCCCTTACGACCCCTTCCCTCAAATCTCCAGCAGCGAGCTATGGAGAGAGGAGTTGGGTAGCTCTAGCCAGGAGATTCAGGAGGCCCTGGTACGCAGGGCTACCGAAGTCGCGGCTGGCCTCCGCCCAGCCGCCACCAACCCTCAGTAACCGTGGCTCAAATAAAAGTTTTCTCTCTCTCTCTCTCTCGACTTACGCGTCTCAATCCACCCCGGTCTGGCGCATTTATGCGACGCGCTTTCCTAGCGCATTAGCCCCGTTTACATGGATGCGATGCGCTCGAAAATTGATGCGATGCGATGCGATGCGCCACTTGTCGCATTCATGTAAACGCGGCTACTGTTCTCTTTGTTCGAAAGATTGCTTAATACAGAAGCTGACGCCTAGCTCCGACTCGTCGCGCTCCGCACAGGACCGGCTTCGTAAGGAAGGGCGCGACGCCTGAAATGCTTCTTCCGTAGCGGTATCTAAAACTATACTTTACTCACACCATGAGCTAGTGTATGCGATTTTAATTATGATAAAAAGTTACCCACACTCCAGTTCTGGTGCGGACAAGCAGCGGACGTTGACTGAGCGCAAAGAAACAGCAGGGAGAGTGAGCCTCAGTGAAGCAGACGACAAATGCGAGAATCCTTAACCCTCTCATGCATGAATTAAATCCAGAGAATACAAAAATTATTTTGCACCAAAAAGTATTCGCAGGGGCCACAAAGACTATGAAAAAAATTTATTTCAAGTGATCAAGAGCCTCTGTATGAAAGTATCAACGTGTCCCCATTTGAGGACATCATGCTTTAAAGGGACACTGAAGTGAATATGTCAAGCTCCCGTTTTTGCTTGCACTGCGTAGACTGGCTCAAATTAGCCCACTTTTCATCGTTTATCCGGTTGACAAATCGGTAATTATTTTACAAAGCGCCAAAGAAGAAAAACTACCATGCGCGGTTTGCGGCGGCCGCACCAACTAAAGCTGTGACGTTGGGAGGAGCGGGACCGTGATTGGACGATGCCCAAGGTGAGCAACCAAACAAGTTTCGGTTTCGGTTTCGGTTCTGTAAAACACAACCTGCGGCGTTGTTGGATGGGCATTCTCAATAACTCAGTAATCATCGTACCGCGCTTCTGCCATGTTGTCAGCTGTAAAAATGCATAAAGATAAGCCTCCCAGGACGGCTTGGAATCGTAGCATTCACTAGCCGAGGCCTACGCAGTGCATGGACGCCCTCCGAGTACCCGCCGACGCACAAATGTCATGCGCTTCCCCCCGCCCCCCTATTTGGAGCTTGCCTCACTCATGTCTGTACCGTAAAATGCGTGTTCGCACCAGGCCACCAGGCCAAGGGTCTGTTCATTCTGGCCTGTGCCCACTGCCCGCAAGCAGTCGGTGCTTATGGACAGCACGCCAACGAGAACTCGCTAGCGCGCCAGTGCCAGCCTGCGCGCGTTCTGTGAACTAGTTCGTGGAGCCATGAACGTTGCGGCCCAAACAAAGGTGAACTCAATGTAGAAAACATCGGCAGAAAACAAAAAAGTTAACTTACAAAAAAAAAAAAAAAAAAAAGCACGTACCCGCGGGGACTCGAACTCGTGAATCGCAAAACACTCGGCGGTGACATACCTGCAGCCTTGGACAACTCGGCCACGAGACGGACTGCGCCGACAATGGTAATATTGGGTATATATTGTACAACCAGTTTACATTTTTATTTAGTTTTGGCATTTCAAGCAGCTTAGGTGACTATTTGTTGTATTGTGCTCGTGCAGTAAGCGTCCCCCGAGTTTCCGCAATAGCTCACGTCTAGCAATTGCATTTCGTAGACGGAAAAGAGTTCGCAGATGCGTAGTCGTGCTGCTGACCGTTGTGCTTGTTCGCCCAGCGCAAAAAAAGTGCTTCCCGCACCCTATTTTTACGCTGTACGGTAAAAAATAATAGTTGATTTTATTTCCTTAGTACCTATATTGACTTCGCTGACTCTTCTCCCGCCTTCAAGAGGCCTTATATTTTCCTACTGGCGTACCAGTCAGCGAAGCGTCGCATGTGCGCTTGTGTAGCGCGCGCTTGTGTGAAGCGACCTTGACTTGGAGCTAGATACAGTGTACAAACTAACCAAGTAAAGAAAGGCCCATTCTTCCATTCACAAACGTGTCCTGGCTTCGTTTCAACTGAGCGAACGAACTGCGACGACCCGTCGTCGTCCGGCGGACGAAACGCTGGGCCGACTGACTCTGTCTGAAGGCCGGGGAGCCCTGCAGATAGCTCAGCCAGTTGCGAGCTCGGCTCCTCTCGACGTCACACGAAAACGCCGCAGAAAATGGGCGAGCGTAAAGAGAGGAGGACAGCATTTTCGAATTAAGTTTTCTACTAAATAAAAGCGCGTAAACGCGCCCAGAGTGGTCGTAAAATGGCCTGGGGACCCCGGACTACAATTTGCGCAAGTAATCCCGCAATGTTTACATATCACTTCAGTGTCCCTTTAAGTTGATATTTTTGTTTGGTTTCAGCACACATGAGATATATAATACTCTAATCATTCTATTGAGCATTCATGCTAAAACACTGGTAGAAACAATTGCAATTCAAAATTGAATGCTGAGGATCAGTCTTGCACATTCAGCTTAGGTGCTGTGGAAGGACTGGAAGCACTCGGGACACAGAGGCACGTTGCACCGACCGCAGAGGTACCTTGTCTTGCTGCGGCAGGCAAGGCTTCGACAGCGGCTGGCGTACTTTTGTTCGCTCTTCTTTGGGAAATGGCGCCCGCCATCGAGCCTCTTTTCCAGGGGCACATGGTTGAACACTCTCTTCTTTATGGGGGCTGTCGGCGAATCGTTGGATGGCCGTCCTCGTCGCTTCGAGCTCTGTGCTGCTTCACCACGAAATATGAGCGCCTTGGCAACGCGACTTCGGAACTCAAGTTGGTCCATTGGATGCTCCACACCTTTGTCCCACCTCCACACAATCCAGGCGTTCACAACTGCGCGTTTAGTAGATGGAAGAAAATCCTCAAGTAGCCCCTCTTATTCCGGACGTCGTTTCTGTACCTTGCAATCAAGGAATCCACGAGGTCAACACCTCCCATGTGTTTGTTGTAAAGTTCCACGGAGTACGGCCGGGTGACATCCATTACTTTTCTCTCTTTTCTGTTGTACCTCTTGGTAGTGCCTTCAGGCTGCCGTCCGGCGTAGCTGGAAACAACGTGAACAAGCGAGTTGTCCAGCCACCTTGTCACTGTGATGTTGTCGGCTGAGGTGCAAATTGATGTGCTTCCCCTTCCATCCGCTTTGAGCTCCTTCAAGGGCTTGAGCTTTTTATCCGCTCCTTGCAGACGGTTTGCACGGCATGTACCGACAAACAATATTCCATCCTCTCTCAGTTTCCTGACCAGGGCCATAGAGGTGAATAAGTTATCAGCATAAACTTTATAATTTTTCCTTTCAAGTCCCTTGGACAACCTGATGACAACTTCTCCGGCCATACGAATTTCGCTTGAAACATTGGATCGCCCCCCTGTTGCGCCTTGGTATACCTCAAAACGGTAAATGTAGCCAGACACTCCTGCTCTCACCCATACCTTGAAACCCCAGCGCTTCGGCTTACTCGGAAGATATTGCTTTATGGAGGAGCGCCCCTTGAATGGTATCACCATCTCGTCGACGGATTGGTATTCCTCGGGATCAACTGCCGAGCAAAATGCTTCGTTGAGTGCATCAATGACTGGCCTCATTCCAGCTACGCGGTCATTCTGGAAGCTCAGAGTGTCGCTGTTGTCTTTGAAATGCAGAAATCTTCGAATCTCCTCAAAACGGTTGACAGCCATTGAATCGGCGACAAGGTCATTCGAAGTCCGGATTCCGTTGACCAGTAATTTCTGATTCTAGGATATCTGATGTAAGTCATTACCAGGCATATGCCAAGGAAGACCTGGCAGTGTCAACCTGAGGTTCTCTTTCCCTTTTTGCACGGCATACAAGTTTGTCTGAAAAACGATGTGCTCCAGTAACGATTCAGGAAAAAGAGCCAGGAAGTAGTCAATGGGGAGTGCACCGTGCACATTGACTTTATGCTTACCAAGGAAATCGGGAGCCTTTCCTGCCCAGTCGTTGTCTTTGTCGGCGATCCACGGTGTGCTGTTCTTGCTCACCATAGATGTTCTGGAGGGGGCTTTAGCTGCACCAGAGCTTGTCGAAGCGCCGTTATCACGCACAGGCTCGCTGTCTTCACTTTAGTCTCCCGAGCTGCTCGAAGTGCCAATATCGGTGAGGAGCGGCTCCCAATCATCCGCTTCGGAATCGTCACCAGAATCAGAGGAGAGCTCTAAAAGAGCATCAATTTCTTCCCTGGAAAGTCCCCGCTTGGAACACATCTTCGAAATGTGTGGTTTTGCCCAAGGTTTATGGAAGCGGGAGACTTTTTCACATTCAATAAACCGCGCAAAAGCAAACTCAACGATGCACGTAAAGCGCGGGAAAAAACAAGGACTTTCAGCACTGGCTTGGCATTTTACGAGTATTATTTTTTTTGGTGGCGCTGCAGGTAAGGCTATACGTTTCTTGCATATTGTCCCCACTTGAGGACATCTGTTCTTTTCTTTCTCTACGGCCCACCGCCAAGAAGAAAACTTTAACAAAAGAAGCTCATAATATTCAGGAATTGTTCTTTGCGACCATATTTTTTGTAGTTGAAAAACACCATAACCTGTCGAGCAAATGTTTTTTGTTTTTTTGGAACATTGAACGACCTTAAGCAAGCCTACTGCCCCTCAGAACCTGGCGATTTAAGAAACACAGACAGCTAGCGCCATCTGTGAAACAAGTTAGGAACTCTGACGCGTCCTCAATTGAGGACACTATGCGGCTAATAGCTCGATGCAAGTAACTGGATGATGTCTGTAGTAAGATAAATATGTGTCCTCATATGAGGCCCGTATGCATGAAAGGGTTAAGGGAGCACTGACACCAATTTTCGGCGTTAATATTATTGCACAGTTCGCTTCCTTCACTCAACAGAATACCCTGGATGAAATATGAGCGGCCTGCGACGCGAAGAACATAGTTCAATTGGATCTCATTTATCGCGCCGACGGAGCAGCGCGCGGAGCGGCACTCAGCAAATGGACATCAGCGTAACATCATCCCGGGAGAGCCAAAAGAAGTGACGCGGCAGCGCTCGTCAGAAGCTCGTGACGTCACTTCATGCGCGCGGCCCCACGAGCGGCGAGCGGGCGCAACGCCCTCTCAAGCGGGCGCCGGTGACGTCCGCACAAAGCGGTGAGGTGAGGCAGGGAGTATGCGCCGTTCGGGATGAAAGCGCGGGAATTTGAAACAAACGATTTTCAGGCCATTCAATGTAATTAACTATCGCGCGCTGAAGTATTTGAAGGGCTGTTTCAGATTCGTCAGGCCATTAAGCATCGATAAAAGCAATAAAAGTGTAACATGAAATTTTCGTGTCAGTGCTCCTTTAATAAGCTTGCGTCACGGAGACGCGCTTCGCAGCGCCGCCCGTGTTCGCGCTCACCGCCAATACCGTACAACGCCACCGCACTACCGGACAGACGAGTATACACGAACACGGTAAACTAGCGTTTTAATAGAGGTTCTGAATTATTATATTATGGACTTGAAATCACCACAAATTATGTGGGGTGCCGAAGTAGTCCTAATAAGACTGTCTAGCCGTGAAGCGTCAAAAGCAGCGCCTGGCTCGAGGTAGGCGGATATAAAAGTGAAAGGTTGGCGGCCGATAATAGTAGTGCCACAAACATGTTCGTTTGTATCGTGTGGTGTGATGGCAGTTTCAACGAATGGCATGTCGTCGCGAAAGGCCACAAATAGTCTACTTGTTTTGTTAAATCGCCGCGAATGCAGCATGTAGCCACTTAACCGAAACTCCTCTCCCACACGCGGTTCAGAGATGGTAATGAAAGGGAAGCGGTAAGTGTTCACAAGGTAGCGAAAGTCCGCAAGCTTTCAACGTAAGCCACGCGCATTCCACTGGAAAATGGTAGAGTTCCTAGAGATTTCTAGGAATTCTAATAGATTGCAATTTGACCTGGTCTTCCGAGGTTAAACGGTTACGGGCCCGCATTTCTTCGGCCACTCAGGTTTTAAAATGTTTCGCGGGTTTACGCTGGGGCAGCGATTGCCATTCCATGGTCATGCTGCACAACGGCTATATGGATGGTGTGCTGAGGTACAGCCTCCCAATCCTACAACGAATGCCAGACACAAGCAAGAAGAGTCTTGAGGCAGCAAGGAACAACAATTTACGCATCTGCCTTGGGCTTCCGAAGGGATCTTCGAGCGTCGGAACCCTTGCAGAGGCACGTTGTTTGCCTTTTGACGTGGTTAGAAAACAGGAGACTCTCCGTGTGTACCTGAGGCATCGGCTTCACTCAAGAAATCACTTTTTAAGTCGTATAACCTCAACTTCAAGCTGCTCGAGCTCTGGATTCGCCCAAGCAATTGGCAGAATACCCCTGTTTCCAAACCAACCGAAACAAATAATTCCTCGAAATTTCCCTCCATGGAACGTTACTCCCTTACAAATTCAATGTCGCATCCCAATTGGCCCGAAGAAGACAATGCCCCATACTGAAATACTACATATCGTGATGGAATAATACATGTATAAAATGCATTCGGCCAGAACTCACATATTTACGGATGGATCGTCCTCCCCGCAAAGCTCTTCATCTGGAATGTACGTGCCACTTACGGGTGAAATATTCTCATTTCGTCTGAAGCGAGCAACATCATCTACAGCGGCTGAGCTATATGCCCTTAAAGAAGCAATTGTTTACGTCCTACGCCACCAGCCGCATCAGTGGAGCATCTTTACAGACTCCAAGGAAGCTCTGCAAATTTTCTCAAGGAGGAGCAGGTCTTCCCCTCACCATACCGCAGCCTCTGATATCTCCTACCTTCACCACCTCGCTTGCAATTGCTGGACACTCTATAAAATGGCAATGGATACCTGGCCACTGTGGTATTAATTGGAAATAAAAAAATTGGGCCCATCTCCCCACGAGGGGGGACTCGAGTAAATGCGTCGCGTAGGGGGTGGGTGTATTGCGTTAACGTTAGTGTTTGGGGGGTGGTGGTGGGGTGGTAGTGAATGTGTTAACTATTATTGCTTATTACTATTAATTATTATTATTTCTTTCATGTATTAATTATTACTTTCGTGATTTTGCGACTCGAGTCCCCCCTCGTGGAGAGATGGGTTTTTCTTTTTTGTGTGTGTGTGACGCAAGAAGTGAAGGCAAGGAGTAGGTTGTTGTAAGTCGTTATTTATTTATTTGTGGCTGTTGTCGTTGTATTGGACGCTGAGAACGACGGCTTCGTGGTGGCTAAAGTGTGCGTTGCAGCAACTGGTGAAGACGAGATCGATGCAACTGCTGCCGTGTATCAGCAGCTTCTTGACGTAGTTTGAATGAGTCAAGGATATAAGGCGCGTTCGTACCCTTTGATTCTGAGTCGCTTTTGTGGCGCAGTGGGAAGAGCACCATGTACCTCGCGTTCCGCCCAAAGGGTCGTGGGATCGAAACCAGGCGCCGATAACTATTATTTCTTTTATATAGTGTAGGGGGAGGGGTGCGGACCTGTTGTTAAGAGCGAGGAGGGTAGCGTGATGCGGGAGAGGAGAAGTGGGGGAGAGGGCGCACCTGCGCGCTGAGCTGTTGCGGACGGACGGCGGACGCTACATGTGAGTTAAAGAAATGTTCTGTATTTAAAAGCCGATGATGCGGCCCGTATGAGCCTTAACCACCGGAAATACCGCAAAGTGTACTTTACGAAAACAGAATCTTAATTTCTACCATGGCCCATCGCTTTGCAGTAACTGAAAGAAACCGGCTATGGCGCAACGAACCGAATAACGAAACATTTTTGCATGCGATTGACCCTGAATTGACGTCAACACTTCCAAGACAGCTCCATCGTAGGCTGAAAACATTATATCATCGCCTACGACTGAACTCGGCCGGCCTACACCAAAGGTTACCTTTTTCGCCTCGGACTGACGACCAACCCGTACTGCGATAACTGTTCTTCCATAGAAACCGTTGAACATATTTTATTATAATGTGTGGCCTACTTGGCACCAAGATCCAGTTTTTTTGAAGATACTGAACGCCTAGATCAAGGGCCGGTAACTTTGAAGACCATCCTAGGACCATGGACTTGCCCCTCAAAGCAGCGTCAGGCTCTAAAAAGTTTGTTTTCATATTTGGAGGATATTGGCCACATTTCCAAATTATGAATTCTGTGACACAATCTACAAAATAGTCCGTCAAGCCCGTCAAGCCACGCCAGTGGTTTTTTGTTTGTTTGTTTGTTTTTTCTGCCCACATCTCTCTAGGGCCTGTTTTCCCTACATCCCCGACCCCTAGCAGAGAAGCATGTAGGCGATCGCAAACGCCGGCAAAACTCTGCTTTTTTAGGTGCAAGGAATCTCTTACACTCGGCCTGTCCCGCGTTGACCGGCGTAGTCCGCACTCCTCATTGCGCATGCGCAAACTCTACTCCGTTTTTCTCTCCGACAGCTGTGCGTTATGCGCTCTCTCCGGCTCATTATCATAACAACAGCCGGCGCGCTTCGCCTACGTTCGCATGTGCTCCGGTGCGCTTGTGCGCGCATGTGTGCGCATGCGCAACTTTCCTCCGCTATCTCCTCTCCTTCAAGCGCGCATATAAAGCGGTGAGCGCTCGGCGCCCGTTCAGTTAAGCGCGCGCTTTCGCTTGACACCGTCGACTCCGCTTGACTTTGCTCGTGCTTCGCTTGACGACGACGACTCCGTTGAATCCTCCGATGAAGACGGTCTTTACGTACTTGGAACTCTACGTGTGATTGAGCATCATTTAATGTTCACTACACTTCAACCACATTTGGGTAACCAACATAACGGAAACGCGAATTGAACCCCGTGAGATGCCTTTCATCACCCCAGGGTTCCCCTCGTGGGAAGGTGGCGGAATTTTTTCAATAAAGAGCCTTCTCTCTCTCTGAATTATTATATACCCTTCCCCAGATAGGTCAGCGTTGGAGTTGGTGTGCTGCTTCAAAAAAGTCTAAAAAAGGCGCTTTTTTTTTCAACGTTTATGGAAATGTAGAAAAAACACGCGGGGTTCTCTTGCTAGTGAATCAGACCCCCTTAGGAGTAGCGATAAGTTAAGGTTCACGACGGGTATGGGTGGGAAATAGCAAGGGAAAAATAGTGGTTTGGGTTATGAAATGCATGAGAGTGTCCCACACTGCCTTCGCTAAATTAGGTGGGTAGGAGGGACGCAGGAGATCATTTAATAAATTTGGTCGTAAGTTAGCGGGAAGGGTGTCTAGGAGAACCTGTCTTTCAGTTTGAAATCGAGGGCATTTCCAAATAATGTGTTCAGCGGTGTCCGGAATTTCACAGGGGATACACATGCCTTGATTAGGTGACGAATGAAAAAACTGTTGTCGTTTTGCAGGGGAAAGGTTGGTAAGTGTCATTAGCTGTCTTAGGCGGGCTTGTTAGAGCGAGAATAGGACTTGGGAATGGGAGTGTGGTTGACCAGGGAGGCGAGAAAGTCTTTTCGTTGCTGTTTGATGGCGGTCCGGTGCTCGTCAGGGTCATAATCGCAGTCCGAAGGCGTCAAAGCTGGCTTGGGGCACGGTTGTGAACGATGCACGTGCCGCCAAATGGGATGCCTCATTTCCGGGGATTCCGGCATGGCCGGGCACCCACGTGATGGTGACGCCGATGTTCTGTTGATGAAGGATGCTCTTGAGTTCTTGGATCTTCTTAACTCGTAGGCTATATTGATAGTTGATGGCGACATTCCAGGAAAGCTTCCCGACTATCTGTGTGAACGTGTATGAGCTTGTACATGGAAAAAGCTGATATATTATGAACAATATGTGAGAGGATGATACTTTCTAGTTCTGCCCCTTTAATGGTGGTATCTGGTGGCAAGGAATGAACGCTATTGAAGTTAAATGCCGGTATATGCCACGCCGCAGTTGTGCTGGATTCTGTTTTAGATGCGTCAGTGTAGATGCTGATTGTATTAGGGTGGCAAGGGCGTGTCTGGTGTTGTTTTGCAGATTTCCGCCTGTTTTGTGGTTGGGGATCGGGTTTAGGATCCGTTAATGATAGGGTGGTCCATGGTTTTGATGTGTTGGCTATGTCTGGCAGCTGCGAGGTATTGTGGCCAATGGCTTCAAGGATGTGTCGTCCGTACCGTGAGGTGGACAGTCGTTGACAACGACTTGCATGTACAACGACTCGTTGTACATGCAAGTTACGGAGTGCGTATTGCCCTGTCGGCGTATGTAGGCATGTCACTGCAGTCGTAAAGGTCATGAATTCTAGTGTAAGTGGGTAGGCCGGTAATGAGTCGTAGACTTTCTCTATTAAGTATTTCAAAGGTTTGTTGTTGCTTTTTAGTAATATTGAGGTAAGGATAGACATACATGACTCGTGAAATGAGGAGGGTGTGAGCGAGGTGTCTAAGGTCATGTTCTTTAAGGCCAGACTGGTGTGTCGTGAAGCGCTTTATAATGCGGAGGATCTGTTTGTTTTGATTGTGTTAGTGACCCATGTGGTAGCCTGGCTGTCTTGATCGCGTAAGCCTAGTACCCTAATAGATGATTTGCGAGGAATAGGCTGATTATTTGTAATGTACAGATGAACCCTGTCACACGGGCACTTTCAATCGCGATTGAGTCGATCCGGATCGAGTTCAATCCGGATCGGGCACCTGCTACACGGCAGTTTCAATCGCGATCGAGCTCGATCCCGCTCGAACTCAATCCTGGTTTCTCAAGCGCGATCGAGGCTTCCAAGCGCGATCGAGCGAAAGCCGCGATACTCTCGTCCCCGCTCAGTAATGGCACAGAATGTGACAACTTTAACTAACGCCACAAATTGTGTCAAATAACTTGACCCAATAAGCGTGAGGTAATATTTACATAGTTACGTATACCTACGACCGCGCGAAGTTACCAGACGCCGGCCGCAAGTACATGGTTAGCGCCATCTGGCGAACACGAGCGCAACCCGTGCAACTTCTCAACCGCGATTGAAACGTGCCGTGTTAGCGCCATCTGGCGAACACGAGAGCAACCCGTGCAACTTCTCAACCGCGATTGAAACGTCCCGTGTAGCAGCGGCAGCACGTCGAGCGCGCTCGAAAACTCGATCGCGATTCACTTCAATCGCGATTGAAAGTGCCTGTGTGACAGGGGTATTAAGGGTGTTGGTGTACAAAATCTTTTTAATTGAAAATCAGATAAGCTTTACTGATTTTGCTTTTATATTCAACTTACGCCATTATCTGATGCCTCGTTGAAACTACGTCCATGGGCGGATGTACTTCGGACATACGGAAAAGTATAGCCTTTGTACAACCCTTGCTGGATGTCCACTGTACGACCGCAAATGTTCATCCAAACAAGGACGTGCAGTGGACGTTCCAAACCGGCATGGAAGTTAGGCTGTTTTTCGGACGTTCCACGGACGTCCGTGGTTGCTTGGGTAACACTGCTGACTTCGCTGCAAGCGCCACCAAAAGACGGTGGTCTTCTGTCGCCCCCGCCACGTAAATGCCTATATCTTGTTTCCTGCCCACCTCTCACGCTCTCCTCCCACAATAGACAAACACAGTAGAGGCTTTTAAGAGGACTGTGATTTGGGCGAGTTGGTGAAAGTTCATGATTGACAATCCAGCGCGCTAAAACACGGCACAAAAAGAACGAGAAGAAACGGCACAAAAAGAACTCTCGTTCTTTTTGTGCCGTGTTTTCGCGCGCTGGATTGTCAATCATGGACAGTAGAGGCTTGCTCAAGTCAATTCAATTTTGCCATGTTCCACTGCTTCCGCCACCTGCTCAGGCATTTTGTGACTGTTGGACTTGGAACACTGCCGCAAGTGGGCACCGGAAGCGCTTTTTGTAAATTTCAGGTGAAAATTTTTAATTGCGATCAAAAAAATTATGCAGCCATGCAAATAATTTGCATTAGAACAATGCAAATGTCACTGATGTGTTGATTCCCCCTCAAATATGCCTGTCTTTCCTCAACAAAGTTGAAGCATTAACAACGCTACCAAATTTAGTACGGAAAAGCACGTTAAAGTATTCTTTTAACTTTTGGCCAAGTGGCAGAATAGAAGGACAGACATACCCAAATTTAAGCTCCCGCAGAAAGACTATCATCTTTAAAAGACACCACTTCTTCAGCAGTGCCGTGCAGTACCACTGGAAGAGGCCCCCGACACTGGGGACTTGACCGAGGAAGGATGCACACACGCAGGCGTTAGCAAAGCGTGTTTCCGGTTTTATTCGGGGTAGGTAGGAGAACAAAAAAAAATCTTCTTCAGCAGTGCTGTGCAGCGGCAGAGGAGGAGGAGGAGGAGGGCCCCTCGCCGCCGCTGCTCGCCTTGCCCTTGGGCGGCACGTAGGGCTGGACGAGGTGGCGGGAGAAGGCGCGCACGCGGTCGGCGCCGCGCACCTCCTGGTCGAGCAGGGGCAGCCGGGTGACGTGGAAGTCCTCGTAGAGGTCGGCGATCTGGTCCAGGTACTTGGCCTGCAGGCGGCAGCGGGCGGCGCACATGCGGCACGGCTCGGGCCCCGGGAAGAGCAGCTGGTTGACCACCACGTTGTGCGTGTCGATGCCGCACTTGGTCAGCTCCTGCACCAGCCGCTCCGTCTCGTACAGCGAGAGGAACTCGGCGATGCACACGCACACGAAGGTCGTCTGCTCGGGGTCGCGGAACTGGGCGTTCACCTGCCGGATCACGGGCAGCATCTCCTCCACCTTGGAGGACATGGCGTCCGCCGTCAGCTCCTGCAGCCCCAGCAGGCCGGCCACTTGCGAGATGAACGGGCTCAGGTGCGACTTGAGGCGCAGCAGCTTTCCCATGCCCTTCTCCATCACCTACAAGGGATGGGTGAAGAGAATTGCTCGCATTTGCACCGAGGAAGTGCTCACAGATGGTATTCTTGGCTTGGGATTTGGCGAGTAGTTTCATATTTACTGCCAATTTCAGACTGAACAAAAAACCAAGGACAGTAGAAAGGAAACAGGCACGAAGCTGCGAAAACATGAAGCAAGCACTTTACATCTTCACCGATTCTGCTAAGTGTCGGCATTTTGTCCGTGTTCCCTTTCTACCGTCCATGGTTTTTAAAGCGAAAGCTTTCTTAGTAGAACTGATGGCGTCCTATGAAAAAACATGCATTTCCCAATAGACTAGGAAGCTCTGGATGAAGAAGGAGTACAATAGTATACCTTCATCTCATAAACCATGTACTGATATACGCTTAGATTGTTCATAGATGCATTTACTTTGTGCGTAAAAAATCATCACATGGCTTTGTTCTTCGTTTCTGATTTGGGTCTTTGAAACAATTAAACACACTTCCAGCGAAGGCTGGATGAACTTTTAGCGAAGGTTCTGACACACTTCTGACGCAGTTTTGATGTCAGAAAGTTGTCACGCTTCTCTATACTTTCTTCAAGAAGGGATTGTAAAGTTTTTCGTTGAAGCTGAATTTTGCAGTCAATATTCCTGGCTCTTGGTCATACTGGTAAAGCCAACAGTGAAGCAGTGTTTGAGATGATGCCACCTTGAACAAGACGTACAGGCAGTTTCTCCAGTTCCGAGAGAAGTAATGAGAAGCTGACTAGATGCCAATAATGTGAGTGGGAGAACAGTGATAAAGGTGAGAAAGAGGACAATTTGTACTTAAAGGGACACTGAAGTGAATTTGTCAAGCTCCCGTTTTTGCTTGCACTGTGTAGACTGGCTCAAATTAGCACACTTTTCATCGTTTTTACGATTGACAAATCGGTAATTATTTTACAAAGCGCGAAAGAAGAAAAACTACCATGCGCGGTTTGCGGCGGCCGCACCAACTAAAGCTGTGACGTTAGGAGGAGCGGGCACCGTGATTGGACGATGCCCAAGGTGAGCAACCAAACAAGTTTCGGTTTCGGTTCTGTAAAACACAACCGCTGGCGTTGTTGGATGGGCATTCTCAATGACTCAGTAATCATCGTACCGCGCTTCTGCCATGTTGTCAGCTGTAAAAATGCATAAAGATAAGCCTCCTAGGACGGCTTGGAATCGTAGCATTCACTAGCCGAAACCTACGCAGTGCATGAACGCCCTCCGCGTACCCGTAGAAGCCCAAATGTCATGCGCTTTTCCCCCATAATTGGAGCTTGCCTCCCTCATGCCTGTATCGTAAAAAGCGTGTTCGCACCAGGCCAAGGGTCTGTTCATTCTGGCCTGTGCCCACTGCCTGCAAGCAGTCGGTGCTTATGGCAACAGCACGCCAACGAGAACTCGCTAGCGCGCCATGCATGTGCCAGCCTGCGCGTGTTTTGTGAACTAGTTCGTGTAGCCATGAACGTTGCGGCCCAAAAAAAGGTGAACTCAATATAGAAAACATCGGCGGAAAACAAAAAAGTTAACTTACAAAAAAAAAAGCACGTACCCGCGGGGATTCGAACTCATGACTTGCAAAACATTTGCAGTGACATACCCAGCGCCCCAGACTACTGAGCCACGGAGCGGGACGCGAAGGCCTTGCTAATATAGGGTATATATTGTACAACCGGTTTACACTTTTATTTAGTTTTGGCATTTCAAGCAGCTTAGGTGACTATTTGTTGTACTGCGATCGTGCAGTAAGCGTCGCCCGAGTTTCCACAGTAGCTCACGTCTAGCAATTGCCTTTCGTAGACGGAAAAGCGTTCGCAGATGCGTAGTCGTGCTGCTGACCGCTGTGCTTGTTCGCCCAGCGCAAAAAAGTGCTTCCCGCGCCCTAGTTTTACGCTATACGGTAAAAATATCAGTTGATTTTATTTCCTTAGTACCTATATTGACTTCGCTGACTCTTCTCCCGCCTTCGAGAGGCCTTATATTTTCCTACTGGCGTACCAGTCAGCGAAGCGTCGCATGTGCGCTTGTGCAGCGCTTGTGTGAAGCGAACTTGACTTGGAGCTAGATACAGTGTACAAACAAACCAAGTAAAGAAAGGCACATTCTTCCATTCACAAACGTGTCCTGGCTTCGTTTCAACTAAGCGAACGAATTGCGACCAAGCAATTTTTTTTAACCTCCTTGATTGCGACGACCTGCCGGCGGCCGGCGGACGAAACGCTGGGCCGACTGACTCTGTCGGCCGGGGAGCCGTGCAGTAGCGCAGCCGTGGCGCAGCCAATTGCCAGCTCATCCCCTCCTGACGTCACACGAAAACGCCACAGAAAATGGGCGAGCGTAAAGAGAGGAGGACAGCATTTTCGAATTAGTTTTTCTACTAAATAAAATCGCGTAAACGCGCCTAGAGTGATCGAAACATGGCCTGGGGACTCCGGACTACAATTTGCGCTAGTAATCCCGCAATGTTTACATATCACTTCAGTGTCCCTTTAAGCCCACAGACTTGCAATGTGCTACGACACCTCTGTTTTAGGGCCAAATAACAAGGTAGGCGACGAGAGAAGGAAGGAGAAATACAAGCAGTTCAACGACCAGTAAGGCGGCGCAAATCCTGTCTTGTTTCAGTGTTGATACAAAGCCGTAATGAAATATGTATGTAGGTATGCACATCTGCATGCACAAACATCTTGCTGGTACAAGGCACACGCCACATTCTGAGATAAGGGTTCCTCAGATGCACTTTATGCCTCCTGGTGCACTGGAAGGTAACTGAGAGTGACATAAGATGACCTGAGCTTGTCTTATTTTTGGAGACATTGCAATCAAGCACTACTGCTGCGCCAATATGGATTACGGGTGTGTTATACCCCTGCTACACTAGCGTCCGAATGTCATTTCAACCAAATGTCTTTTGACTCAAACGCCGAGTTGTGCTGCTCTACTGGGTTTTGAAATGCCATTCGGCTCAAATGACATTCGAGCCAAATGAGCACCCTGAGGGACATTTGGGGCTCTCGAATGCCATTTCTAGCACTCTCGCATGCAGCGTCTTCGATTAGCAATAAAAAATGTAATACTTCGGTACGTAAAATAAACAAAACATTTTCGTTTGTGGAGCTTTGTTCGCTGCTCATTTACTTACAATATGAAATCAACATATTTAATTTTCATACTCTCAAAACCAGTGGGTCATTTGTAAAAAAAAAAAAATGAAACTACGCAAACAACCACCACATTAGAGTCAAAACTCGTGTCTCTTCTAATCTGATATCACTTTACGGCCTTCGGCTGCTCCTAAATTTGAATGTACGAAAACAGAATGGGGCGACAACAGCGCCACTACAGAATGTGAAAGCTTTTAATTGCCATCAAAATTGTAATGTAGCATGGCGTATTCTGAATGGCATTGGAAGCACCCCATTTGAGTCAAATGACATTTGGTTCAAATGACACTCAGTCCCTAGTGTAGCCGGGGTATTATTCAGTTCCCACGCCAAGAAGGAACACACAGATTGCAAATGTGTTGTACTTTGTTCCCAGTCTTTGTCAACAGATGCACATTGTTGAAAGACGGAGGCACCATATTAGAAAAACCTATGCGTCTGATGCATGTCTAAACTGCCAGATGCACCCAAAAATGCCGTTTCGTTCTCAAAGTCCAAGTCCGCCCCTAAAAGCTGTGCCAAAGTGCCCCTATAACATAGGCAATTTTAAACCGGATTGAAATAAATCCAGGTTGAGGATACCTGTCCACTTTAAACTATAATTGAGATTTCCAACTGTTATCAAAAATGGGTGCTAATATTCTTGTCCTTGCTGTATGGAATGTTGAAGCTGGCTACTGGACTACTTTTCACATACAGTAGCCGACCGTTTTTTCGGACTTCGAAAATTCAGACTTGCTGGATATTTCGGACTTTCACGAGGAATTGCCAGTTGTCCTTAAGAGTAAAGGCTCACAAATTTTTCGGACTGCTTTTTTGTTTGGACTATTTTTGATTCCCCTCCAGATCCGAAAAATTGGTCAGCTACTGTAGTTATAACCTGGCAGTGTTGCAAATGCTCTTTCCAGATAAACATGTTCACTTCTGAGCCAGTTGTACACACACTGAATATGATGGCTCTGGAGAGGACCATTCATTTCTGCACTGTATACACTTGTGTCATTATTGCACATCAGTTTAACTTGCCTGTAAATGGTGAAAAACAGTCTTCGATTTTAGTTATTTGCAGACACTCGTTAACAGCACAAAAGGAACAGGATGGAAAAGAGAAACACATGCAACAAGTGGTGGTCCTCACAGTGCTGTTTTTTTTTTTTGTTTGTTTTGTTATTACTTGCGTTTTTCCCCGTCATAATTTGGGACTCACAGAACTACAGCTGGGATAAATGATGCGTGCCATGGCAAGCTGCCTTTGGCAGAAGTAGACCACTAAAATCCTTCAACAAGCTTGTAATGTGTATTCACAAGTGCTTTCTTCATTGCTAAAAAAATGCACAAGTGACTTTTTTGTGTCGGATCAAACACTTGAGCACCACTTCTGGAACTGCCCTGCAAACGTGCACAGCAACGGCTGGATCATCCCCAACAGTAATGGTGCCGACGCATTTTGATCACCCACACGTCTATTACCCTACGTGCCAACTCCACTGCCTCGGCACAGGCCGATTGCCAAGTCCTGGTTTTCGTGGATTTCCTTTTTCCAAATAACTCCATCAAGGAGTCCTTTTCAAGCGAAGCTTGTATTGACTCACTTGTGTCGTGGAGGCTCGTAATGGTGTTCCAAAAGCTTCCCAGCGGGTTGGGTGGTGTTTGGTTTGGGGTTTCGAGTTTTGGTTTGGTTTATACTGACTGGTGACAAGCTTTCCACACACCTGTTCTCTTTAGGGGAGGGGTTGGGTTAGTTTCTTTCCCTTTGGTCACATGAGGCGCCTTTTCACAAACACACATCCCACGAGGCTTTGCATGAGGGCAGCATGTAATCCACATTGTACCTTGCCCCTTCATGAACAACATGGTGCTCCCCTAGGCTGTGTTCTGGTGCCACCATTATTCAACTTGTGCTGTTCTCTCATGACCTGGTCCAAGCTCAACATGGACCACACCTGCCCAGCATACAGCTAGCCCACGACTGCTACCCATCTAAACCACCGTGTTCAAGCGTTCAAGAAAGTTGCATGCCAAAAGGGCGAATAGTCTGTGGCTCAGCTTTTTTGGGCTCCCTGCGCTGTCATAGGAGCTACTAAAGCAAGTACCACTCACGCTACTCCGTTGCCATTCATTCTTTTTTCACCCATAAGCTGTTGGTGCCGGGATTTCCCATTCCTAGTGTATGGTGCGGACAACGCTTGCAGAGAAAAAGAACAGGCTTCGCCACCAGATATGTAAGTTGCTTGCCATCGGCACAAGAGGATGGCATTGCTGCATGTGCCACTCAACAAGCACTGTGCATGCCTTCCGGGATAACTTTTGGGTGACACCAACGCCCACAAGTGTAACACTGGGCTGCACTATGCGGCCAGCAGTTTCAACTGCGCCAGTCCCAGCAGCCACTCACCGCATGAGTAGATGTTAGGTACCCACGAGAGGAGCGTGTTAAGGGCACAATATGAACAAGTGGGGAGCACGCAGTGGCTGCAATGTGAACATCCTCCCAAGGTTTGTGCTCATGAATTCGAGGCGTGACGGCAGCATCTCGATTTCCCAAGGCACTATTGCTGGTGAGAAAATTAAGGAAGTATTTAGTTGTTGACTTGATGATGAAACTCAAAGCATAAATTTGTGGTCCTCCTTCGAATTTTCCCCCCGTTACAATGATGTGCGTTTCAACTAGCCCAGTATTAGGTTGCATTTGTTACTGTAGAGGGTCAGGGTTATTGCTGTCCATACACTTGCACAACACTCCAACGCAGGTAAGGCCGAAACAAACTAGTGTAAAAGGAAGCACCGCACCGCACTGCAATATGACGCATACAGACGCCCGGCGCCAGTTTCCTTGTAAACATTTAAACAAAAGGAAGGTCGGCGGTGAGCTCTTTACACCGCGAGGTGACCTTTAAAGCTTCTTTGAGTGCGACCACGAGCACGCCCTTCCTCCAATCTGACTTTCTGGCCTGGCGGGCCGGCTCTAGGCCGTTTGAGTACAGCTAGCGGCGGGGAGCTGGGAAGCAGGCGGCTACTGGCAGCCAGTATAAGCGCCCCACCTGTGGGAAGGAGAGCAGTCGGAGGGTGTGTCCCGTGGGCGCCGTGTCGAAGATGACGACGGAGAAGTTCATGCTGCGCACCAGCTTCATCACCTCCGCGTAGCTCATGGCCTCGTCGATGCCCGGGAAGGCGCCCAGGATCTCCTGCATCATGCTCTTGCTGGCGCGGAAAGGGTCGCCCTCCTCGAAGTACTCGTCCGGGAGCTCGGAGAAGCCCAGGTTGGGGTCGATCTCCATGGCGTACAGGTTGGCGAAGCCCTTCACCTGCGTCGGCACCTTGGAGAACTTTTGGTCGAACGCGTCCGAGATGTTGTGTGCCGGGTCGGTGGAGATGATGAGCACGCTCTCCCGAGTCGCCGCCAACTGCACGGCCAGGCTGCAGCTGCAGGTCGTCTTGCCCACGCCGCCTTTGCCGCCGACGAAGACCCACTTGAGCGACTTCTGGTCGATGATGTTCTTCAGCGACGGCTCCAGGGGCCCGCCGGCTGACTTGTCGTCACCCGCCGTCTCCATTGCGGCCTGCCCGATGCCTCGCTAGCGATCGACTTTGAGGCGGGCGGACGATGTAGCGGCTGCAACAGCGCGGCGATCACAGACGCTGCTTTGCTGACAGGTTATTCGACGTGCCGCATCAACGTTGGCTCCATTGAGTGAACGGCAGTGGCCGAGCGGCTACGAGCCGCCTCGGCTACAGCTGCTTCCGCCTGCTGAAGCCATTGGATGACGTCATTTTGTTGTCTGCGAGAGCTCCGAAAGATGTCCGAAAGTTCGGAACGAGCGCCAGGTGGCCGGGTTTCCTCAAATTTGCATCATAAAAATCTTAGCTCGGCGTTGCTTCCCACCGGTGACAAGAGACATGCTAACTAGGGATAATAAAGGCGGCTGACTGAACCCGACGGCAAAAAACAAACAGAAGGCATGTTATTTTTTGCAGCAGACGACAAATGAAGAGTTGCGGCAGTACGTGTACGTGTACGTGCCAGAATTTCTGAATACGCGCAATTTTTACCTCGCAAACATTCGTACTTGTACAGGGAACGGTGGTTTTAGCTAACACTGTTATTCTTGAAATATAAAATACGTTTTGGGTAGCTTTGATGTGACGTGACCATCCTCCATCATAGAGGACGTGACCAAGGTAACCAAAACCCTGTGACAAATGCACGATACGCAACTGAGGCATTAATAAAACAATAATGTTATTAAATTTTAAGTTATTTGACAATATAATTCTTGTCTACGCGACCAAAATGTTTGACTTTTTGTTGCTAACATGAAAATAAACATCAATCCACGTGCAACATCATGGCGGCGTCCACATCAGCAATCGCTTGAGTACTGTAGGAATCGCCGGTATTGTGGGGCTTGCAAGCCCAGCAAAAAGGTTTGACACGCAAGCGTAGCACATGTCTGCAAAATCTGCGATGGGAAGAAGCAAAGGCGACGAAGGTACGCGGTTTTATGCATCTCACTACACCATTTTGCTTCCGTCACGAGTCATGACTCTCGACGCTGAGGTAAAGTTACGTCAGACGGAGCGTTGACTTTCATTTCGGGTTCCATTTGACGTTCCAGGCGGAATTGATTCTTACGGAACTGCACTTCCCGTAACTCGCCCTTGCAGCTGTGGCATCAGTTTTTCTTTGAGAAGGCTGTGTCTAGCGTTCCGTCCAGACGGAACGGCAACTGTCACTAAAGTTCCGTCCAGAGGAAACACAACTGGCGTTGAGAGCAGTCTTTCTTGATTTTTACATAACCGGCCAAACCGCTACCGCTCACTGACTAGCCAGAATCACTGATAATTATTAATCATTATTAATAAGTACAGATGATACAGATCCGGCCGACGCCCGCTCCACAATAATTAAGCGAGAGCAAGTATCGAAAACCTAAGAAAAGCAAATTGTATCTGATGTTGTGAACAAACCACGAAGCCTACGTAGTAAATGTCTGCAGATCAATCTATGCCATCTCGGTTTTTTACGTGCGCAAGAAAATTCAGACGCTCAGGAAAAACGCCTATCGTGAACATTTACAGTAACGCTTTTGAAAGGCAACCCACAAAAATGGCTGATGGCAGTGATCCGGAGCAGCCGGGCGTGCAAAACGAATTGGTTGCAGTTGGGATTATGGCAGTTTCTGGTGTCAACCGCTCACCAGGCAAGTACCGTTACTTCAACGAAAACCGACACGAAACCAACTGCTGATAACTGCGGTACATCAGGCGGATTCTGCAGTAGCTAAGCACCTTACTGCTGTCATCTGAACAGATCTGGCCGGATTCTAGCAGTTTTAGCCGCACGATAGTTACACTTGTGTCAGACTGTTTGCCTTCCGGACAACTGTGGCAACTATGGCAGCCTATCCTCTCAATAGTTGTTAGCGCATTAAGTTGGCCTGACGCGGTTGAGTTCTCCTGAGCTGAGGTTTCATAGTTTATGCTTGAACACAGCCCATGCCCCACTTGGTTTTTACCTGATTTTTTTTTTATGATAGCTCATCCTTTGGATACTGGTTGCCTCTCTTAGGAGCTACAAATCGTAGTTAAAGAGCCAAACAAACTCAAATCTGTTAATTTCCTCCGGGATGGCTCCATAATTTCTTCTTGAGGAAGTTTGGTGGAGTATGGAAGATTCAGTCCTTCAAAATGAGGGTAAAGTTGTGTGTCATATTCATTGTTTTCCGAGTGACCATGGGAGTCCTCGAGTTACTTTTGTTTGTATTGTGGGTACTTGAATGCACCACATCTCGGTGTTTCGGTGCTCTGGAAGCAAATATAATATCAGTTTTCTATCTATCCAGCATTTGCCTTATCTGGTTACGTCGTGTGGAATACTTGCATTAACATTCTTTTAAAGCTTGAGCTTAACTTTGCGTGCATTCAGAGTAAAATGGCCGGGAAAGGTGGTTTCGCTTGTGGGAATCCACAGAAACTTTTCAAAAGTGAAAGGGGAAGGGGCCACTACCTGGCACAACTATGGGATTGGGAAAGCTAAATTTTGCCTTTGAAAAACTGGCAAAATTGAAATATAACCAACATTTGTATAAGTACAGCTCCTTCCAGCCAACCCCCCCTCCCCACCTTTCTTGAGGATTCCAGTAGGAATGCTGAGCCTTAGTTTTAGTTTGTTCACTGCGCAGTAATTCGAGAAAAGAAGGCCAACTATTTTGATCAAATAAACATCACAGTAAATTATGTTGGTTTGACTTGATGTCACGTTTACGCAATGTACTTTGTGATGTACATGCAGCACAGAGCGATAAGGCTACATAAATGCGACTGGTTCATTCAAAACGACACCTGGGGTGCTGCAGTAGTACAAAACTTCAATGAGCCGTAAAGTAGGAGTGGTTCCCTAGTCTGGGAATCCAAGTGATGACCAGGCAACCGATGCCCTAAATACCATAAGTTGCTGGACATCCAGGTGGTCGGTCACTGGTAATCAGGTTCTCCCACAGCTGAGGGATGGCTGCGTTTTGGACATTTTTTCTGACTTGCTTTATGGCTAGATAAAGGACTTCCATGCCTTCTGCGGAACAATTAAAATCAATCTCGAGCTATTGTGAATGATTGCTTAAATAACACTTGAGAAACAGTTAAGATCTGCCCAGTACTCTGAACAAGCCTGACATCCCACGACATAACGTGTTATATATATATATAAAAAAATTGTCTATTGATCTGAGCGAGAAAGTCTGAAGGTGATTGCGGATTACTCTACGATTACAGCATCAATTACAAACATCCTGTCTATAGTCGTTGGTGTAACAGTCCCATTTGGTGCCTAGGCCGATCCCCCATCGATGGTAACGGGGATGAGTTTGCAGTTCAGCCAATCCTGTGTTGTAAAAGTCAGCAGCGATCTGAAAAAGTGTATTGGTGCACGCTTGTTGGTGCATGCTGATGTTAATTAAATAGCGCTGGAACGGGACCAGAGTGGCAAGAGGGACTCTAATGACTAGCTACAAAAATAGCGAGAATATCTCGATCAATGCAAAGATCATCGATCATCCGCAAGAATGTCTCTTTGCATGTTTCCTTTGTGTAGATATGAATTTGTTTCGAATCTCCTTATCGTTATTTCCTTCTTTTCTTCTTCTTGTTCTTTTTTTTTTTTCAGGGGTATATATTTCGCCACGGTGAAATATACTCATCGTTAGGCAGCACCCAATCGTGTCACTCTTTCTTTCCCTGTTCAAATGCTGCTGTTTAAAAATCAGTGTTAGTGACAGCAGCGATCACAACTATTGTAAATAAGGAAAGACCAATAGCCGCGACGTCCCGGCGATACGATGGTGCTCCTATTCACAAGATGGCGATGGAGAAAGACGAAGCAGCTCGAGCGAGAGCTGCTCCCGCGTGATGACAGGCACCGATGATGATAATCTATCTCATCGGTGCAGCAATGATGACCCCTATAAAGTTTCTACAATTATGATTTGAAATGGACAACGTAATTGCCAAAAATTTCCCATTAACAGCTGACTCTGTAAATCAGTTGTGCAGAGCTAAAATGCAAAATCATGCCCAAGTACACACTACTGCAAAATTTGGGGGCCTCAAACATGCAGACGGGAAAGAAAGGGGGGGAAAAAATTCATTTATTTATTTTACAGTTTTGGAAGACTCTATTCATTATTCTAAGGACCTTTGCTGAATGGGTACTTTAGCCATTCTCTAAAGACAAGACAGCATTGGTTTGTTCACGATGATTTATTCTCTGCAGGCAGCGGCGACGGTGGCAGGCAAGAGGCCGCCAAGAGCGTGTGCCTCGTACACCTCGACCTTGGGGTGGGTGGTGCCGAGCGGCTGATGGTGGACGCTGCGCTGGCCCTGCAGTCTCGGGGACACCCCGTCACCATTGTCACCACCCACCACGACCCGCAGCACTGCTTCCCCGAGACGCGTGACGGCACCCTCAAGGTACGAGACGGCACGTTGGGCCGCAGACTTGTGGGGTGTCTCATTAACCGTCTGATGACAGTAGCAATTTTTTAGTGAAACCGCTATTCATTCATTCATAGCTTTATACGACCTTTGTTTAGTACCTGGGGCTCAAGGTCAGGTGCACATTAGGTGTCAAACGTCCTTTTGTCTCCTGAATACTATACTGAGTAATATTGTCTCCTAAGACCGTGACCGTCACCTTTGCGCTCTCAAACTCTTAGTGGTGTCCCAGTGAACATTTCGGGGCTGTGATCACCGTGACTGCTAGGTTGGCTGTCAACGTGTTATGATCGCTTGTGGTCGCTCCGCAGTTTCCTGAACTGTGCTCCAATTCCAAGTGAACATTTAGCCAGTGCGTGTTTACCCCTTCTTTTATTTTTAATCTGACCTAGTGATCTCATGACCACGTGTAGTCGCTCCGCGGTTGCCTGAACTCTGCTAAAATTGAAAGCGAACATTTCCCCAGTGCGCTAGAACATTTCTCTAGTGTGTTTTAACACTTCTTTTACTTTTACCTCGAACTACTAAACTCTGTCTACAAACCTCTTGTCTTTTTTTTTTTTTTTTTTCATTTGTGTCATTATTCACCTGACGTAGCATGTTAGGCTACCTGCTGGATAGACCTCGTCAGCACCATTAAACTGCCTTCTCTGTCTCTCCTAATAACTAATGAGCGTTGCAGGTCCTATTGAGTGCGACTGTTCTTGGCAGGATGCCTACCCTAAGAAGTAGCTTGTTGACTAAAGAACAACAACATTTTGAAGCGAAAGATTCAAAACATTTTGTTTTCTTTCGTATTTGTGAAAATCGTTCAGGTGAGCACCAATATAAGCCTGGCCATAGACAAGAATTTGATCAAAGTAATTAACAATGTTATTAATCACAGAGGTGGGTTCCGCTGGAGGAACTCTTGAGCGAAAAAGCAAAATAAATTTACAGGCAGACGCAGTGAAATGTCTGCTAGTCGGAAACAAGCAGAAAAGCCAATTTATGATTTCTGGTGACCAATTTCAAGCGTACTGGATCTGCTGTTTGGTCTTCTCCGAGAATTTCAAAAGTGTCCGACCAATGTTTTCCTGCGTCATTGTGTTTTTAGTTTTGCCGCAGACCTCTGGTGCACGTAAGCTTGCCGTACTTCAGTTTACTTGTAGGTGGGGTAAAAATTTGTAGAATGTAGAAATTTGTTTGCAACTGCGAGTCTCGCAACTGCCACTTACTAGAAAGCCGCGTTAGGTGTGTGGGTTGCCATTTGTGGCAGTCACGGCAGACGGACATTGCTGCAAGGCCAATGTGCTTTCTATCCACACCACAGGATGCCGACAGCAACAGACCCACTTTGGGCACAGTTGGAGTGGTGTATTTAATTGCTATACGCAGGAAGAGGACACCTGATACATGCCATCCCAACGACTCTACTTCAAAAAAAAAATCAGTGTCCTAGCCTTATGCATGTTGTAGTTAAGAACTGTGTGAATATTTTCTGACAGATTAAACCAAGCATTCAGCACGTCTATATTGTCAAAAGGCACAGCCTGTGGATAGACTTTGTGCACGCCTGGGGTTGTGAACTGTAATCTGGGGGTGTCAGCAATGACACCCTAGGGGTTTGAAGAAGCAGTCAGCGGTTGTCAGTTACGACACCCTAGCTGAGGGTGTTGTGTGTTCCAGCGCACATAAAGGGGGAATTCGTGTCATGCCCTTCTCTAATAATGCAAAAGCATTATGTGCCTCACTAGTTGAAAAATCTGGCATTGTTGGCCGTCCGCATTGGATTACCTATACCAAAGAGTTTTGAGCAGAGTGCAGTGTATAGCACAGGATGGCACATAAGGAGAGCAGGTGCACCAAACCCGCGGAGCACTCAGATTTTGGGAAAGTATTGGTGTGAAGTGAAGGTGACTGTGTTTATGTGCTACTAAATGAATAAAAATAATGCAGCAAAATTTTGGCGGGCACTGAAGTCTGCTTACGCATGTCGACAGAAATCCATAATGCGCCTGCGTTAAAGCATGTGAGCAGACTTTAGGGCTGCAACAAACTTTTTTTCCCCAACTGGTTACTCTCACAGCTCAAATTTAGGATTTTAAACTTGCCCAAGCATCTGCTGGAGAGAAGTGCCCTCTGCTGTTTTGGTTGCCTCTCTCGGAAAAACTCTGCCACGGTGGACCTTTTGTGAGTTCATGGTGGGAAGAGCGCGTCGTATGAGATAGCACTGAAGGGTGTGGGGACCTGCAGGTGGTGACCGTCTGCGACTGGCTCCCGCGCTCCATCCTGGGCCGCTTGTACGCTGTCTGTTCTTACCTGCGCATGGTGCTGGCCGCCATGTACCTCGTCTGGTTCAGCGACCTCCGACCCGACCTCATCATCTGCGACCAGGTGCGGGGCATTTTCGGGGCGTCTGCGACCAGGTGGCATTTTCGTGACTCCCAGACAAGTCGTGAAGGGGGAGGGAAGATTGCACGGTGCCCTCTGACTGACGGCACTGTTTGAAATGGTCCTTTTAGGATGAGGATCGAGTTCATTTTAGATATTGGTAGGGCTTTTGTGGCAACTTCAAATGCAAAACATTCAGGACTTGAGAGCGTTTGGAGTTGGGGTACTTCTCTGGGTAGCTCAGACTCATCGCTGGCACCGAAAGGGCCAACAGTATCCTGGTGCTCAAAAGAGCAAGGTAGACCCTTATCAGCATTTGACCAGGGGAAGGGGAAGACCTAGTGCAGTTCTTTAAAGGATTTTTTTTTTTTTCTGGTTGCAAACTGTTCAGCCTTCTCTTTGCCAAGTAGCATCAGAAGGGTCTTTTCTTTGAGAACCTTTCTGAAGGCGTGCCCTAAGAAGCCAGCCACGCTAGAGTCTCCCTCCCCCAGTTACAAGGTGAATATTTGCGTTCGAAATTGAGGCTAGCCAGAGCCGGGAATTCCTGCCTCATGCTCCGAGGTTTGTCACAGCTTTCATTGTAGTAGATGGGCAAAACTGATATATTGAGAACCCTTGGAGGAGTACTGACACAAAATTTCAAAGCTGAGATAACTACGTAAAAGACTTTCTGTGTGTATGGAAATATCTCCCAGGAAGTTTGAACAGTCGCCGTTGAGTAGAACATATTTTGAATAAATTTTAATCTTTGCACGCAAGAGAAAGCTCAGAATGGATAACCTTTCGACATCAGCATGATGTGTTGCCAGACCTCCGATGCCAGGGCACCCGGGATGTAGCCAAAGTGCTGGCTGCTGTTGGCCTGCGCTCCTCTGCCTTGTGTATTGTGTCACAGTTTTGGGGTTGCTGCCACGCTACCGACCGAGTGTATGCGACCATGGCCGGTCTGGGCACGCTCACTCGCTTGCTCTATCGCACGTGTCCAGACCAGCCATAGTTCAACAAAAAGAGTGACATCAGGAGCCTGGTCCAATCATGGCAGCTGCCGTGGTATTGGTTTCGTTGAAACTGAAACTGACACAAATAAAGGAGGCTGTAAATAATTATTTAACTGTGGTCGCCCGTTTTAAGGTGCCATTCTATGATTACTGTGCTGGGAGGCACCCATAGCAGATAAAAATACCTAACCTGAAAATTCCATGTCAGTACTCTTTTAGCAGCATACATGTAAGTTTTCTGTTTGATACTGCAGGACTGATGGGGGGGGGGAATAAAGCATGCACAGTGTGATAGAAGCTCGCAGCATCCTTGTTGGGTGACGGTGCTTTATGAGGCTGTAGCCCGAACTGCTCAGACTTGGATGCTGGCATCAACACAGAGTTATAGCAAATGCATGCATGACAGGGGCAGCTGAAAAGATAGGGGCAGTTAGTTAGCAGATGTTTGTGCATGTACAGTTCCCCTACGGGAGACAGTTCCGCATATGTGCCGGTAGCGCTTCCAGCCTCAAACCTCCACAGCTTCAGTTGGCATTCTTTGTCTCCGTCCGTGTTGTGTGCTCATCGTAGCCAGCAGGCATGTGAGAGAGCGGCCCTGCCCCTGGCACGCAGGTGTCTGCGTGCGTGCCCGTGCTGCGCCTGTGCCCGGGTGCCCCCCGGGTGGTGTTCTACTGCCACTTCCCGGACTTGATGCTGTCCCCGCGGGGGGGCCTCCTGAAGCGCCTCTACCGCTGGCCGCTGGACGCGCTCGAGCAGTGGAGCACGGGCTGCGCACACCGCGTCCTCGTCAACAGCCGCTTCACCGGTGAGCAGCGAGAGCCTCGCCACAAAGTGGTTTCCCAGTTAAGCGTCTTCTCTGAGCATCTTTTTGAAGTGGTGGACAGGCGTTAATCGACCCCTAAATCTGGCTGATTAACACCTGCCCATCACTTCTGGTTGTCGATCAATTCCCTCTCGCATTCCTCCTCCTCCTAGCCTCCTGGTTAGCTCAGTTGGTAGAGCGACTGCTCCAGATAAGCGGTGGTGCCAGGTTTGAATCCTGGACCAGGACGAATTTTTCTTCAACCGCGAAATTTCTGGGAAAGCTGTACAGCTTTCCTTTGCGGCTGCACGGCTGCATGCGAGGTGGATGTCAAATTTTCCTTCACAGAAACTTACGCCACTTTGTGGACCACCTTTAAATCTGATCGATTAAGGTGTGGAGAAGCAAATTGGAGAGCAGGCACCCCAAAGTTAAAAAATCAACGAGTTGTTCCAATCATAGGAGTCTCTGGTCAACTTTATCTGTTCGGTGCAATTTGGATTTGCCATAAGGATGGCTTTTCGTAGAGCAGGCCCATTTTATGGCCATCAGTAAGTTTGCGGGAAGAAGGTCAATTTGACCTATTTGCTATAAATGTTATTCAAAAGGACATAATTAATATTGAGTTTTGCCTGAGCTCCAACTTGTGCACGGTCCGGACACTTATGTCAGCTGCGTTACTTGCTGACCCCGACTAGAAAGTTGTGTGGCACTCTTGCTGTGTAGTGTTTGCAAACATGGCTGCTTTGTGAACATCAGCAGAGCAACTGCTGTGTTTGTGACTTGCGGGTTTTTGTGTTTGGTTTCGTACAGACTATCTGCGTTCCCCTGAATAAGCAAGATCGTTTTGCTACGGCTGTGTAACGGCAAAAAAAAAATATCGGAATCGAAATGACCATTAATCATTGCTTCGTTGCAATTAGCGTGGGTCAGTTTAGCCACCATCCTCACTGTTGCTGGTATAGGGTTGCCACCTTTCCCCGAAGAAAAAACCGGCCCTTCAAGGGGAGAGGGGGGCGTGGTATGTAGAAGATTGCATGGGTGTTGAAAAAAAGCAGCCATGTTTTTTTTTAATTGAGATGCAATGCCATTTCGTGGAGCGTTTTCCTACAGAGAAATCAACATAACGTTTGCACTGAAGGTAATTGAGATTTTAGTTATTGCTCTGAATGTGCTGCACTGAAAAGTGACCGCAATTGCTGACTGGGCCGACGGAATTTTGTTGTGTTGTTCCTCCCTTTGGTCCTCTCCATCTCAGGAATCGCGCCCGGCTGCGTATTTTTTCTGCTCGCGTGTCTTTGCACAGCTTGTCGACACATATTTATTGTCGTAGTTGCTCTATTTACGCTTACAAAAGGCAAAAAAAAAATAACCGCGACACAATGGCCAAAAAAATTGGCCAATGTCGGCCGGTTTTAGATACAGACCGGCAACCGGCCCGCTGGTAAAAAAACTGGTCGGGCCGGTCTAAAACCGGTCAGGTGGCAACCCTACCCGGGTAGATGAACCATTGTTCAATGCCCTCTGGTCAGCCCTTGGTCAGTCCTGGAACGAGCATCAGTTGTGAAGCAAAACCATGTTTCAGCCTTCAAAAACTAAACTAATGGAGAGCGAGATGGTGGCGCTCTTAGGTTTGAAATCTCAGCCTCACTGCGGATAGTCCATGGGTAGCCCAAGGATATCCTACGCCTTAGGGATTTATACGAAAAAAAACGAATGCCTCATTGCTTCTCTGAGTCTGCAGTGAGTCCAACACTGTAAATCAAAGAGCCCCGGTCCCTGCGCGTTCTTCATGAGCAAGCCAGGAGTGAAACTAGCTGCAGTACTGGTTCATCTCTTCTGCCTCCTCCACTTTTGGCGACCACTAGAGTGACTAAATAAGCTTTCAAAGTGCCGCCACTGAAGCACGCAAGCGAGCAACAGTGGCAATTATAGTGTTTATCAGTGTTCCCAGGTGCCGCCTCTACGGTCTCTTTGCTAACTTTGACTGGGTCGTTTTTAAACAACACTGCTAAAGACGCAGCAACACGGCATCTTTGTACACACTTCAGCAGCTGAAAATGCGTCAGAGCGTGGGATCTTTGATTCGTGTTCGGAACGGCGTCACTTGCGCGCAGCCACAGAACAGGGAGGACAAGCTGAGGCGACCACAGTTGACCGACAGAAAAAGCGTAAACAAGATGGCGGTGCCCATGAACCTTTGCAGTGTAAACAAACTTCACGTAATGCGAATTCAACTGACCAATGGTCATGGTGGCAGCACGGAACAGTCGGAGAAAAGAGTGTTGGTACTCTGTTCCTTTATCTAGTGCAACTCGTGGGCGCGAGAGAACAGCTGCCGAACGTGCTTTCCCTTCGTGACTGAGTTCCTCTTCCTCTGCGCACAGGGGAGGTGTTCCGGCAGGCGTTCCCCCGGCTGTCGGGGGTGCCCCTGCGGGTGCTGTACCCGACGGCGAGCCTGTCGTGCGTGGAGCGCCCCCTCGAGGGCTCCCTCGAGGAGCTGGGCATCGAGAAAACCGAGGGGGCCCTCTTCCTCTCGCTCAACCGCTTCGAGCGCAAGAAGAACCTCGCCCTGGCCCTGCACGCCGTCCGTGAGTGCCTCTCTCCCTCTCTCTGTTCTGAGATAAGCCCACAGTGCTGGTGCTACGCACAGGTAAACTGATACTGTGCCGTGCCCCACCCCTAAACCGGCCTAAATGATAACGAAGCACCCTTATTTACGAAAATAATGCCGCAGGTGAGCCAGGAGACCATTTAACAGCAAAAAAAGAAAATTTCAGGTGTTGCAAAAATTTTGGCATTGCTGGGGTTTGAGCCCTTGTCATTCGCGCCAAAACCCATGATTCTACCTCTAAGCTACCGAGGCCAAAAAGTGGAGTGCTTTTGTGGAAAAAGTGAATAATCTGCGTACTAGTCTTCTAAAAAGGAAAAGAAAGAATATAACTCATGTGGATTGTGCCATGCAGTGAAGCAATGTCTCAACTCTTTACTGCGAAGGAAAGTTTCACATCCACCTGAATGCAGCCCTACGGCTACAAAGGAAAGCTTTCCTTCACAGAATCTTACTCAACCTTGGGGATTTCCCCTAAATCCCTTAATTATATGTTTGAAGAAAGCAGGAAGCTTTTTTGTTGGGGATAAATGTTTTTGAAGTCCTATCAAGGGCACTTATTGTATTCGCAACGCACGCAAATTTCTGGAGAAGTACCTGACGGCACAAAAAAAAATGCTGGGAGTTGAAGACGAAACTTGGTGGCGCAAACAGCTGGCCCAGATTTTTTTGTTTGTTTGTTTTTGTTGGGTTTTTTTCTTTTTTTGCTTTCATTTCCAGATCATGTACCTAGTTACTCACTGTCGTTTTATTAATCGCAACTAATGCCCCCATTACAAAAACTAACAGTGGCACTAGAGTCGGCAGTGGCAGACTTTTATTCTGCAGCAGTTAAATGTTTAACGTCATGTCCTTTGAGATGCACACAAACTCATAGCGCCACCTAGGTGCTGCAATAGAGAAAAGAACCTGCGGTTTCTCACTGCCAGCCATTTAGACGTTGCCATATTCACACTATCAGTCAGGTGATAGAGAAGTGCGCTGAGTATACTGAACCCCTATATATCGCCTTCATAGATTATGAGAAAGAATTTTACTCTGTCGAAACCTCAGCAGTCATGCAGTCATTGCGGAATCGGGGTGTAGACGAGCATTACGTAAAAACACGAGGATATCTGCAATGGGGCCACAGCTACCATCATCCTCCATAAGGAGATCAGTAAAATACCTATCAGGAAGGGTGTCAGACAAGGAGACACAATATCTCCAATGTTATTCACAGCATGTTGACAAGAAGTATTCAGAACGTTGGATTGGGAACAGGTGGGAGTAAGGGTTAATGGAAAATACCTCAGTAACCTCAGTTCAGTCCGAAACCGTCCACCCGGTGGAAATTCTCTGGGCAAACAAAATACGGCGTCCTGAGCAAATCAAAGGGACTGGGAGGCAGAGCAGTTTTTGTGCACGTTTCAACATTTCTTGAAACACATTGTTAGGCAAGTTGGTGCATACTTGTTCGAAAGATTAGAAGCGCTTGTCTGGTCATGTTTCTTCTGTCGCATTGTGGTCGAGTTTCAGAACAGTGTTCCGTGCCCACAAGGCCAAGCTTTCTACAGTGGCGTGTTAAAATGTGTTGGTTGTATATACCTCTGCGTAGGTATGCTTTTTTCTCTGTTGTGGCTTCTTTTTTTTCTTTCTTTGTTTTTTTTTTTCTTTTTTTTCGTACGAGTTTAATAAAAGTGTTGTTAATGTGTTTCACATTTGTTTTCTTTTTGTCTTTCAATATTGCATTTTACATACAACGCATCTCTTTAACTCGCCTTGTCCCGCGTCGTTGTCACGGCATAGTCCGCATCCCTCCCACATTCTCCTCGCCGCGACAGCTGCGCGCTCCGCCACTCTCACCGCAGCGCCATCTGTGCGTCAGCGCGCAGCTTGCGCTTGGCTGCACTCACTCCCGTCGCCGTGCCAGCTGTGCATTAGCGCGCAGCTTGCGCTCGGTTAAAAATTTACACCATCTTCCCGCGAGGGGAACCATGGGGTAGATGCGACGCATCAGGGGTGAACATGCTGCGTAATTAGGATACACAACAACAGCAATCCACATGCTGACATCGCTAACATAACGAAAATGCAACGGCAACCCCCGATGCGTTGCATCTACCCCATGGTTCCCCTCGCGGGAGGATGGTGTAAATTTTTTTTTAATGTATGCAGTGAGCTGTAGAGTCCTTGTTACTGTACATTTGTATTGCCACTCCTGCCCAAGGCCTGCCACTCAGGCCGACTGCATTCAATGAATAAATAAAAAAAGAAATAAAGCTAATTTCTCAAGCGAACGAAATGGGTTAAAACATGAGCTTCCTCCCGTGCAACCTGAGTCAAAGTCAAAGCCAAAATCCAAGCTGCTTCGACCACGTTGGAATGGCACAATCGGATAGCCGTCGGCTTCATAACACAAAAGACCCAGGTTCGATTCCGACCACGAGAAGCGCTTTCTTTCTCGGGACACTAGATATGCCTTAATGTCTTATCTTTTCTTTATATGTCGCATGACAAAAATGCGAATTAAAAAAAAAATAAAGATATGCCTTTGCTTATCATCACCACCGTTTTGTGAACCCATTGTTTAAAGTTGTCTTTTCTGCAGTTTACTTCCGCATTTTGGTGCCACCAGTGGGGCAATGAAAACTTCACTTTACCTAAATAAATAGATAAGGCCCGTAGGTGACAAATTGATCCCAGTGCAATATGTGTGTGTGTGTGTGTTGTATTCCAGAGCATGCCTCCAAGGAGGTTCCCTTGCACCTGATTGTGGCTGGCGGCTACGACCCCGAATGCCGCGAGAACGTGGAGCACTGGTCGGAGCTGACGTCGCTCGCCGAACGGCTGGGCGTGGAGCGGCGGGTGAGCTTTGTGCGGTCACCCAGTGAAGCGGCCAAGCGTCACCTGCTGCACGCCTGCCGCGCGGTCGTCTACACGCCGGCCAACGAGCACTTCGGCATCGTGCCCGTGGAGGCCATGTGCCTGCGTCGGGCCGTGGTCGCCTGCGACAGCGGGGGCCCCACTGAGACGGTCGTGCATGAGGAGACCGGCCTGCTGTGCGCGCCGACTGCCGAGGCCTTTGGCGAGGCCCTGGTGCGGCTCGCACGCGACAAGAGCCTGGCGCAAGAGATGGGCGAGCGGGGACGTGAGCGCGCCGAGGCGCTCTTCTCCTGGGACCGTTTTGTGGGAGAGCTTCATCAGGCTGTGTTTGACGACGAGCCCTGATTTCCACTCCTGTCTTCGAGTACTTATTCGTTGCATTGTGTTGAGATGTGGGTTGGTGGTGGCCATTTGTGCAGTAAAGCGCCCCCCCATGACACCACTGGTGTCGTCTCTGGTCCGTATTGACGAGCTCTGATTGGTCGCTTTTCTGTCGTTTTTGGTTGAAATGTGGCCTGTGTGCGGGGTCGGGGGTCGTTTTTGCAGTAAAGTACATTTGCAGCGCCACTGCCATTGCCTTGCTGCGGTTGCTTCAGGTTTCGTTGCGTTGTTGCACCGAATCTCCCAAATCCCAGGAGGCCGTCTCAGGTGATGGGTGGAACCTTTACTGGCCATTGGCGAAATTCGAAACAAGGTCACTTGCTGGACAGTCCGTATGATGTAGTATGTGTGGGCATGCCTCTTCTTCAAGCTGTCACTTTTCCGTGCAGTAATGTGAATCTTTTGGTTGTACTGCTGTTGTTATGCTTCGTGGTAGTGCCAGAACTTGTACTGACTGTTCTTAATGATGTGTGCTGGTTTGGTACAAAAAGACGAGGAAGATGCCAAGGATGTACGCTTTGTTTCTGTCTCATCCAAATTCCAGCCTCCTGTGTTATGTTGTCAGAAAGTGTTGGGTAGTCGCGTATGGGTGTGACTGTTAGCAGCAGCGATTGGCAGTGCTCGCTTTGCAGATGGCTTGTGGGATTGTAGGGCAGGGCAGCCAGCTGTTGACATGCATAGATGGGCAAAGTGGTGCAGTGCGGAAGCACCTGGTTTCTGCCATGTTCAAGATGCCTGCCACCAGTCTTCATTTTCATTTTCTGTTTTTAGTGTGAATTTGCGAACACTATTAGCCTACCCGTGCTGGTTCTGTGGGAAATTTGTGAGGCCTATTTTGTGAAGCCTCCCATGTTTTCAAGTTCATAACGTGCTTGCACAAAGGTTTATGCGCCGTAGAGGGAGGGGGCGATGCTTGCATGCGACAGCGCTACGTTTGGCCTAACGTCATGCCTTGAGATAATGTAGTCAGCTGGTACCCGCGCTTAGCATACGAGTATGGCGTTGCTTGGCATGTCGTACAGCTCACCGTAAAGGTTATACATAACATTAAGCCTAAACAAATGAGATGTTAGGCCTAACATCATGCTTTGAGGTACAACATCGTTAACCAGCTTCCCATTGGAGAAACTAAGTTTAGGCTTAGCATCTTAGGCTTAACCAATGCCTACCTGACAGTTGCTGCCACGTGCAAAATATGTGTCAGGCAACACCTCGGAATAAATGTTGCGAATTTTGTGCGATACAATAAATCACTGCTGCTGTGCTTACAGTTTGCACAGTTGTACACCACCAAAAACGAGGGAACGTAAAGTTTCTTTTGAGTGTCCCGCTTAAATTTTAGTACGCTTTCACTTCGACCACTGGTCACTGATTTCGGGACCAAGTTTGGAAGACACCAGCAGTGCAGGTGCTTACAGCCCAAAGAAGGCCGAATATTTTTTTACTTGTGCATTTTTTGTGTACCCTTCATCTTGTGTTTCCTTGTAAGGCAATTCTAGTCTTCATTCTGTTTAAAACTGTGGGTGATGTTACTGGATTTCTGTTTGAAGGGCATGAAATAGGGATTACCAATCGCTTTTTGGCAGAGGAGTCGGTTTGTAAGCGTTTGATACCGGTGATATGGTAACGTATTGGAACTCTGCAATGCCAAAGTTGTCTGTAACTAAAGTATTGCATGTTCTAGCTCTACACAAGTCTCATTTGTGAGTAGACACACCCTTTGGCATGAATTCGAGTTTCTTTTTTAATTGGGCATCCTTCTAGCAGCATTTTTCTTTCTCTTGTCTTTTGGCAAGTTGCATTGAGCGGTTTCTACTTTCGAATAAATCTTTGGTCTCTCTTTGCCTGTCTAGAACAGTTTTGAGCAGTTCCAGGGCACTCTCCCAAGCTGCTCTCGCCATAACGTAAGCAGCTGCTTTGAAGCAGTTCTGGGTAGGCCAAACTGACGTACAGAAGGGGACTTTTATCGCCAGTGCAGCCTACAGAGGGACGCAGATAGGCACATTAAGAGTAGAAAAAAACTGCACGTCAAAGACAAGACTAGTCCTGTCCCCTTTGTACTAGTCTTGTCTTTGGTGTGCAGTTTTTTCTACTCTTAAAATGCAGCACCAACTTGAGAGAGAGAGAGAGTTTTGCCGGTGTTGGCAGTCGCCTACATGCTTCTCTGCTAGGGGTCGGGGATGTAGGGAAAACAGGCCCTAGAAAGAGGTGGGCAGAAAGAAAGAAGAAAAAAACACTCGCATGGCTTGACGTTCTTGACCGACTATTTTCACATTGTGTCACGGAATTCCGGAATTCACTATTTTAAATGTCCTCCAAAGAAGAAGAAAAACTTTTCAGAGCCTGTCGCTGCTTTGAGGGGCAAGTCCATGGTCCTAGGATAGTTTCCAGAGTTACCGGTCCTTGGACTAGGCGTTCAATATCTTCCCAACAACATGCTGTACTGAGAGATGCATAACTGGTCACATGGCCGGAACACCAGCATGCGATACCACGGGCACTGTGCCAACGGAGGCTGCTACAAAAGGTACTCTTTGTTCGATGGTGATTGCAGGGATGAGGTAACACTCCAGGGCTGCCACGTGCTCACCAAGGCATGACGAAATGGGTGAGTTGTCAAATAAAAAAAATAATTGCCGAGGATCGCCCCGAGGAGATACAGCCACATTTGCCGACTTACGGCCATGCGGTTGTGATGATTCAGCAGGGAGAAATGAGCTCTCTGCTGTGTTACTTTTTCCACCATGGTTTCTCCACTCGAATCACAGAAACAACATTCCACGACGTCATAGAGACCTTGCTAAAAAATGGCTGGGGAGTCGTCACCGCTCAATTGCAATGCATTTGTGTACAGTAGTGAAGCCAACTTTAAAGGGACTATGGTATGTATAGCAGAGTGGTGTATGCTTTGCATTACTCGACAGTTCCCATTTCAGTTTCTACAATTTTTTTCTTTTTTTAAACTTCCTTAGCTCCAGTGTGACCTGTGTGACTCGTAAAGTCTCGTCCATCCAACAAGGATGTCCTTGTTTTTAATACATGTGGTCGGTGTTGTGCTTCGATTGATTGATTGACTGAATTTGGGGTTTTAGGCGCTGAAGTTACACTTGGCCTATCAGGCGTGCCATAGTGAGGGGCAGCTCTGGATTAATTTCGACTGCCCCCGAGATCTTCAACATGCACCGAAATCTCGACACACAAGCGTTTTCACTTTCCGCCTCCATCTGAAAAGTGGCCACCGCAGCCGGGAATGGAACCAGCACCCTTGGGCTCAGCGGTGCAACACCTGAGCCACCGAGTTACTGCAGCCGGCATGGTGTGCCCCGAGCCCAAGAATCAACACACTCCAAATCCAGTATCAAAAGCGCTTTAATCACCGCCCACATTGCTTCGGCACACAATATGACTAAGTGGTACTGACTAAGGCGCGTTGCAAAGGCCGCGCCACATAAATGGAGATGGTGCCTGCAATTGGCAATTTGTAGACGATTGGCGATCCCTCAAACATCCATTCCACACTGGCCTCGCAGTGTGCGCAAGACGAACTGAAAATTCTTGGTCATCGTGTTATCACGTCATACGACATTCCTTAATAACATACTACAATGCATATATAATCACTTCCCTTGTCATTTAAGCCAGAGATACCTGGTGAAGTGGAAACCTTCCAAGCATTCTGTGTTTTATCTGATAGCTTTAGGTGCAGTGGAGAACTTCGGACACCCTATGCAGCTTTGAAAGTGACTGTGCAACATAGGGTACCCCAATGTTGCCGGATGGCCGAAGTGGGTACAACCATGTATGGCAGGAACAGCATTGCAGGCCCAAAAAAACACACTGGTTTTGGAGCATACAAGTAAAGTCACCTTAACTCAGAAGCACTCCAAATCGTGATTATCAGAATCTGGCTTAAATACGGTGCAAATCAACACATTGGCTGTGGAAGTTTTAAGACAGAAGAGCAGTCAGGTGGGCTTACCGCCAGAAAAACAAGCGACTGCGCTGTATCGAAGACCCTCACAAACTACGACACGCACTCTTTTCCACCTGGACTGGCAGTGCGAAGATCGTGGTGGAATGAAGAGCGGATAAAGGACTTCACAGCAGGCATGTGACATAAGCTATGGTTGCCAGGTGTTCACTTGACAACAGCAATTCGGCTGCGATGATAGTGACGAACATTACGAGCTGATGACCGCTGTTTTTCGGTCACTTTGGCGATTGACCATCCTCAAGTGTCGCACTACTCCTCACCGAGTCTTCGCCGAGAAAAGTCTGCTTCCTTACAGCACCAAAAACGTTGAGTTTCACGGCTACTGACTACAAAAGCATTTCGTGTGTCCACAGATTGGAGTGCTTAAAAAGCTTGCTTGACATACGGCATTTCTTCTAGGCCAAAGAAGAGCGGTAATGGCGCTTCGTTTTACATAACCGTGAAGTGCTGTAGAAACAGGCCTTACAGTGCGCAAGACGACGTAGACAACAGTGCTGACAGAAACGCATGGTGCCAATTTTCCCATTCAGGGCCCTCGGCACAAAACTTGAGGGTTGCTGACGACTTGACTATGTGGTCCAGGCATAACCACTCCAACCAAGGGTGCAGCAGACCTTGTAGAGGGAATGCACTCTCTTCCTTCAAAACACATACAGACGACAAATCAATGCGTGCTTGCCTAACACATCACTTTAGGTCGGGTCACCCTAGACAGACATCCACGCATGCTACAATGCAGCTTGTAAACACGATGACTACTCCGCTTAATGAAGGCAGAACACACAAATATTCTCTGCTCATTAGAGGAGGCTTTTCGAGATCCTTAGCTAACCTGCACTGTCTGAAAACTTCTGAAAAACCACGGCATGCCCTTAGCAAGATCAGAAAACACTGGCCGGGACTCTAAAAGCAACCTGTGTGGGAAAAATCAGTCTAGAAACAAACAAGCACCATGTCTCGTGCGAAAACAAATGCACTCGCAGAATACATCGCCTAGACTACATTTGGCCTGAGACATCGCCACGCAGACCAACTGCTTTTTCTCACAAAGCTGCAACAATTGCAGTAGGGAACAAAACGAGATTTGACACACATCTGCTTTCAGATCCACTTACGGAAAATATAGGGTGCACTGGCATGGACAGGGAGGAAAGCCCAGTGTGGAACAACCAAATGCGCATTGCTTAGTATTGTAATCCGCAGTACGAGAATGTGTTTTAAGCCTTTATCTGCCGCACCACACTGCAGTGGACTCGTGCAACTGGCCACAAGAGGTTAAACAAAACGTCCTCGTTACTGCAGCTAAGGCGTTCCACCAGCACAGAGGCATCAACGCCATGTTGCCAGGACGTCGGATGCAACCTCGCTACCGATAAGAACACTTCAGCCTCTCAACACCTGTAATACCGAAGGCAAAGCCAAGGCCCCTGCTAGGACTGTCCAGTGAGAGCAGATCAGTGACATACTTATGTAAACCTGGGGCGTGCCCAAATGTCTGTGCAACAGAGATTGAATAGAGGGGCTACATTTAATGAGCCATCAGCAAGCGTCCACTTAGGCGTATTGGTTGTAGCCCCGAAAAAAATTTCTCGCAACTGAGAATAAGCAAGTCCTGAAAGTATCAGATCTATGCATAATCACGGGTACGCCCTTTTTGAAACGAGCCAGCTTAAATACATTGACATTGACCACGAAATGTTTTGAGGGATGCTTAAAATGCGATTCTGCGAGGCTGTTGTCCCAGCATTTTCACTAATGTGTTTGTCGCCGTCTGAACATGTTTCTGATGCGTCCAGCTGCCTTTTGGCACCTTCGATTTACCAATACTGGATAGTTTCCATGCGGTCCCACAACTTCCTTTGGACAGGAGGCCCAATAGAAATGAATGAGAAAAGTAAAAATGACGGGTTGTATTTATGGCAACTCCAGTGTTAATCATCCATTACGCAGCACAGTAGAAACCACACAGGGCAAAAAAAAAAATGTGTGAACTCATTGACACTGCTTTCGCAATGTCATCCAGATCAACACTCGCGAACGCAACACCGCAAGGGGACATGAAGACAAAATACAATCTAATTTGACAGAACTAGCATGGGGTAACTCATCCCACACAATTCTGCCCTAAAAGATGTTTTTAAACTGAATAATGATACTGAAAAACTTTCAAATTGCGTACTCACGACGTCATCGTATGACGTAATAGGGGGAATGCTTAAGAGTTACCAGCTAAGTAACCGTACGTGAGCATTCAAATGGTACGGTCAAACAGAAGTAGAGGCATTGCTACAACTAACTGCACAGTTGTTTCTTGGAACGGCATTAGGTCCCACCAAGAAAGTGGGTGGTGTGTTGTACTGTTTTATGTTTTTTTTTTTCCTCCTAATATCTACGCCATTAATGCGAGAATGCAAAAGCATTAGGTCAAAAATCCAGCATCCCTGGCATGCAAACGGCACACAAAATGGAAGATGGCTTAAAAAAAATTAGCACCAAGGCAATCGAGTAGCAACAGTTCTGTGTAAATTTGGGTCTGAACGGGATTTGAAGCAAGGATCTCGGATTGCAATACTTAGCACGCATCCCCGACACCATCACAAACTGGGAAACCTACACATAGGTTATAAAAACAGGCCTAGTGAATGCTTTGTGACCTTTGATTGAGAAACGTGCGTTGAAGACATGCACGGAGGCCTCCGTGAGTAATTTGAGCGTGCTAGTTACAGATGTAGCAATGAGGCAGAGTACTTCCCGCTACAACCTTTCCTTGCTTGGTGATGCGGATGCGAGTATGTGGGTCGTGGTGGTTGTGGTTTGCGACAGGAAAAGGAAAGGAAATGCTCTGGGGGCATTTTGAGCTCGGCAGGGAGCTCACCTGCATACAACCCAGTGCAGGGGAAGGGAAGTAGAGGGGGAGTGAAAGGATAAAATGGAGAGAGAGAGAGAGAGAGAGAGAGTATAAAGAGAGAGAGAGGGTATAAAGAGAGCTGTCAGTCCGGGAACATCAGTTCGAGCACTGCTGCACTTCGGGCTACAGCCGCTGCGTGAGGCCGGTCGTCTCCAGGTAATGGAGCAGATGGGCGAAGTAGGGTCACAGTAATGGAAAAACGAAAAAGGCAAAAAAGGGAAAGGGCGCTGATGATGACGATGAGATGACACGTTTGGAAATTGGACACTCGTGCCTTTGCAATCGCTAGATCAAAAGGGATGCTTAGGAGTTTTGTAACTCTTTGTTCGAACTTTGTGTCAAAATTGGTATCGCTGTTACTGGTACAAAGCAGTCTTTGTCGTAAACCGGACTTGTATTTTGTCTTCAAGGCCCCTTCAAAATCACTGCTTCAGGTTAAGGTATCTTTTCTTGAATGTACACCTACCCAAAGAATGCACGATACTTTCAAAACACCGCAAAGAGTGGTACTACAAACCATTTGAGGGCTCGTTATCAATAATTTTATAACAGTTTCGTGACTGCACCAACAATTTTGCACATTGTCCACGGTTCCAACCTAATTGTCTTCAAACAATTGAGCACACACACTTTAGAGGCAGTTAAAACCTAAGCAAAAGAAGTGGACTGTCGTGTGGAGACAGCACACTTGAGGGAGCTTTCTTAAGGCAATTTCTCCGCCGTGTCCACGGCCTTGTTTGCAAGTTAGTAGCACAGCCACAATATTGGCACATCAAAGAAAGCACTGGAAAGGGTAATCCGACACAAACACAAAAAACACAGGGCGCACAACACGTCTATCACAGTGTGTGCTTTCACAAAGATGCTTATTGGACCTCTTGTCACCGGTTTTGCAAAGAAAAAAAAATGTAAGGCACCACTTGTAAGTGTTGCCACAGGAATTGTTAAAATCAGTTCCGGCACGAGCCTTTTTTCCAACAAAGCAGCTTTCAAGCTCCCATCAGATCAGCTGCCTTGAGTGAAGCTATCGTTAGAAAAGCAACAATAAGAATACTCGCAATGGACAACGCCTCGTGAGATTTTTAAATCACCAGATTAGCAGCTGCCGACAACAAGACTATACTGCTAGGGCAATTGAGATAGCTATGTGGACCCAGATTTTTTTAATCGCGTTGCAAGTAGCCATGGCCTGTTAATGCTCGCATTAAGAAAGACTTGCCGGTCGTGCATACGCAGATGCAGATCTGTGGCCTCTCAAAAAGCCCGGTTCCAGAACACACACCGCCGCCATCACAAAACGAGACTCGCTGGTTTTAGGCGGGCACCCAGATACTTGGCAACAAGCAAGGCCTGATTCTCGGTGGTTGCTTCTCGGTCGACTCAGATCTTTGGCTGCCACGCGGAGAGCGGGAGAGACCGGCTGGTACTAGATCCTCGGCTGCGGTGCCGTCACACAGCCACCGGCGCTCCCTGCTCGTACTCGTCAATGTACCACTGCTGGTTCAGGTAGACAAACCGAAGCAGCAGCCGGTACAGAGTACTCCGCGCCGTCACCTCGACGTACATGGCCACAAAGAAAGCCAGAAAGAAGAGCACTCCGCAGGCTAGTGTCACCAGCTCCGAGTGGCTCAGGTCGCTGGACCGGCCGGTACCAGACACCGAGGCAGCAGTGGTGGCGGTACCGGGCACCTCCTGGCGGAAGCAGACGATCGTAACGCTGGCGCAGGCGACCATGATCACCACGGCAACCACGAAGAGGCCGTGGAGCAGCTTGTCGCGCGGCGAGCACGGCGGCAGCCGCCAGGCGCCGCCACCCGCGCGGAACTTCTTGTGCCATTGGTACTGGTACTGGCAGAGCTCGCAGCTTGGGGGCTTCCGAGACTTCTTGCTGAGGATCTCGAGCCACCGCTGCATGCGACAGAAAAATGACAGAGTCTAGGTACAGGGGCGCAGTAAGAAGCGAGAGACAATGGGGCTCTTCGGTTATCAGTTTCTGCTCAACAACACTGCATCTGTTTTCGTGACCACTGAAACCGTATGTGCAGTCATGAAAAAATGAAACGAAAACACGAAAATATGAACCAGAACACACCAAATTTAAAAATATGTTAGCGGAGGTCCAAAAATGGTGCGCTATTGGTATATTTGGAAAGCCACATTTTCAAACCTTGTTACTGTAATTGGGCTACACGGCGATTTGACGTGAATGGAAAGCAATCACGTTATTTGTGAGTTCTGGTTCATATTTTTGTGATTGCGTTTCATTTGTCCATGACTGTACAATGCACCAGGTACCAATTTTTTGCTTCTAACGTCTCCTCATACATTTGTAGGTCGTTGGCTCGTAAAGGTGAACTCTGAGGATATATTTTGTATGCAGTACTCGCTGAAGACTCCTCAAGAAGCGATCCAGCATTCATTTTTCACATGTATGTTTTCAGAATCCTCAGACTGCACGTGGACTATCCACCGCGAGTCCGGGATTGTAAACCAAAGATCCGCAGTAACGACATCGGGGGCTGGATTCCCCAAAAACGTGTGAAGCGATGGCTGCCACATCAATATGACGCTGATTTGCCATGAGAAATGTATGCTTTTTGGTTTGAGAGTCCTCAATAGGTGAAAAACAACAGTTGAAAGGCAATTTACTCAAGAGAGCCAGTTGAAACTCCGCTAGAAACCACACAACCAAATTGACTTGTTTCAAGTGATTGATTGTAGGTTTTAACGCGCCGACACAACGCAGGCGATGAGGCGCGCCGTAGTGGAGGGCTCCGGATTAATTTTGACCACGTGGGGATCTTTAACGTGCGCCGAAATCTCGTACACACGGGCTTTTTACCTCCATCAGAAAAGCGGCTGCCGCAGCCAGGAATCGAACCCGCGTCCTCGTGCTCAGCAGCACAACACCTTAGCCACTGAGTTGTTTCAAGAGGTGCTCCAACTCGCACTTCAAGCAGCACTTGTAAGTGTTGCCGTTTTTCACCTGCCAAGGCCACCCAAACCAGGAAAAGCTTACATCTCCCACGACAAAACGCCCTTTGTGCAATTTTAGAGAGTTCACCCCTGGACGGCCTCACTGAGAATAACCTGTTAGTGCAGTTCATTTTTAACATGAATTGCAACTACGGTGCTTGTCAGGCTATTCATAGTGTGAGAAGAGAATTTATTATAAAACCACATATCAGCACGCAGCGACTAGTGGTAACAGCGCTGCCCGAAAAACAGAAAAACAAAATCCAATCAGTTTCCAGGTACTCCGGGCAGTTAACACTTTGCACGACAAATGTCTATGGTGGTAAAACAAGCTACTCCGAAATAAATCTCACATGTGTTCACAGAAAGAGTTCAGAAACTCGTTCAAAGTCAATACGGCACAATAGTTATCCAGTCCTCACAAAGAGGGGATTGAAACGGATCGATCCATTTGTCACATCAATCCGACACAATTGGTAAGTTTCTTCTGCTTACTGAGCGGTGCAGAAGAGGAGGTTTAGGTGGAAACCTAAGCAATTGTAAAGCTAGAAGCAAAACAGCTGAAATGTTTTATGCCGGAAAGCTAGAGAAAACACGTTTCTTGATTACTGTCACAAAATATGTTTGTCACATTTAGAGGTAAAGCTTATTCTTTGAATTCTTTGTGGTCGAGAAGGCTTAGGATTGGCCTAGAAAATTTTGACAAAGGGGTGTACCTAGAAGCACATGCAAGCAAGAGAATTTCACGGTGGGTAGGGTACTGCTAAGGGAATTTTATGCTGAAATAAACTTGGTCTACAACATACTGATTTGCACTAGGCCTTATATTCCAGCTTAGTGCAATTCCTGCACAGAAAGATCCCAACTACAGCACGGGTTATCGCAGCGTGGAGTGTGCTTTTTTTGTGAAACAAGCAGCTACGTTGTGAACAAACCAAGGAAGTTGTTTTCAGGCCACAGCTGTATTGCACTGCGCTCAACCGATCTGCTGCTCTTGATGTTGAGGGCACTGGAAAGTAATAGGGCAGCGGTGTATTGGAACCAAATATCTGCACTCCACCTCCCACACCCTCCTTCTTGTTTTTTCTCCCGAAAGTCCTACGTACTAAGTCCTTGTAAAAAGGTGCGTTTTGAGTACGGTTTTAATATTTTGTGCCTTAGACTGTCAAAAAAATTTTGCCAGGTTGAGGCAGTAGTTCTTTTCGTTTTCTTTATGTAGCTTTTGTTGCGCCAAGCGTTACTTTCCAATAATCTTTTTAATCCAACTCAAATTGCTCTTGAGAATTGTCGATATCGACTTTTGCCTACACGGGATTCGCAAAATGTTCTAAATCGTATTTATTCACAGGTCACGCTTTTTTTTTTAGCATGACATGGAGACCATTTTAGAGGAGGAGGATGTCAAAACATTTCTCGTCGTAACGGTGAGATTATTTATGGTGACTTCAGTTGCAACGCAATAGAATCCAGGCACGTTGACGACAGTTGATGCAGATAAGGCACTTTCTACTCACACCAACTTTGCTACAAAAAACTGTGTACGAACCACGCAACTAACCACCTGCGCAGGTTGAAATGTTGTTTTCATTAAATTCCGTCTCCCGCAACCACTGTTGGAGACAGATGCATGCACTCGTCATTGTCAATGGCTAATGCGTCGTACAAGCTTCAATTCGTGGGTAGCACATGTGTGATGAAGATCAATTATTGATTGATTGTGGAGTTTAATATGCTGAAGCTACTCCTGGGGTGTGAGGTGCTCTGTAGCGAAGGGCTGTGAATTGGACCACCTGATAATCTTTAACGTGTGCCGAAGTTTCAACGCACGGGAATTCCCGTTTTCTTTATGCCTCCACCTTGGCTCAGCAGCCCAAAGACTTTAGCGCTGAGGTTAGTATGCTGAAGATGCTAGCAGCGGAGATGTGGTTTCATCCTGAGCAGGCGAGTAGTGTTCATGAGGTGTATACATGTACTGTCCGTTTCCAATCTGCTTCACGCTTGCATAAGGTCCGAATTCACAAAAATACGACTATTACATATCACACTTGTTTCCACATATGACCGCAGTAAAGTGTGTTTGTTTAATAGCTTCCGGAGCATTACAGCCCACTATAGTGTTCAGTAGAACAAACTCAACTTCGTGACTGGCCTGTTAAGATACGACAGCGCAAGGTATTCGCAGAATGAACACAGGCAACACAAATAAAATAAAAGGTGGATTAACAAGAGACGAATGCTCTAACAGTAATTTATCAATTTAAAAAAGCCTGCTATGGATTAAACAATGAATTATCTGCTTTTAACTTCATTTTATTTCTTTATTTATCTTATTATTTTCTTTATTTCTCCCTTTGGGATCAGTTTAATAAATTATTCACACAAATAACGTCCGGATCTGATAACTCGCTCTGCGGTACCTCGAGGTGCGTTAACCTTGGGGAACGTATGGTTCACACCGGATGCGCGTTATCCTGATCCGACAATAACCGTACGCATATATCCAGGCAGCACGGCAAAAACAAGCCTGGGAGATACCCGACACAAACAGCTCCCTACGTACGCGCCCGGGGCCACTAACGCTTTGCGGCAAGCGCTGTGATTCAGGGCGGATATGAGAACGATATCAGGGCCCGCGCGCGCCGCGACTTCAGCGCACAGTGCGTTAACCTCGAATTGGCCCGGGCCGCGAATCCCGAGTATCGCCCTGCCGGCGGCACGCGCTATTAAGCGCGAACTCGAAGCACACATCTGCAGCCGGTGCTTCCGTCACCCATCAATGAACCGATTTGCGAATTTATACGTCAATTCTGAGCGAATTCGAGAGCTATGCCCGAGCAGAGGTTAAGGCCCCGCACCCCGCAAACAAGGGGCTCGCTGGAATCATCGATCCGACGGTCAGCTGACGATCAGCTGTGAGTATATACGTGCCGTGAGGCATCCGCAGTGGATGTACTGCACGGTTCCGGAGCATCGGCAGGGGGAGATGAGCGGGTCATCGTCTCGCGCCGGCATGTGGCAGATCTTGCAGAAGGGCCGGCAGTCGTCCACGGGGCCCTGCTCGATGATGAGCTGCTCGCTGGCGGCCTCGTCCGCCGCCGAAGCGCTCACCGCCGTCGCCCAGACGTGCACTTCCTCGGCTTCGTCCATGGTACGCGCGAAACACCATAGCGAGCCCCGACCCCTCGGCTCCTTCGGGGGACCACCTCCGCCAAGGGTTCACGCCCAGGGACGCTTTGTTTACGCCCGGGCCGCAGCAGCAGACGCGCCGGCTGCGAGAGCTACCGCCTGCGAGCGAGGCGACGGACGACAACCACAACAACGGCGGCGTTCGGACTGCCGCAACAGCCAATGGGAGCCGCCTCGCGCGCTCGCAGCGTCGTGACGTCACCGACGCCGGGGATCGCCCGGATCAGAGATGAGCGGCAGCTGATACCGCTCTTGCGATTTATCCCGCTCTATCAGCTCTATCGCGAGGGGGGCTATCAACTTACGCGGTGCATTCGCGCTTAGTGGAGCGCGGTCGTAGAAAAACACGGGTATGCCTGCGACCGCCGCACGCGCGTGCGTGCGTGCGGAGGGAGCGACTGCCCTCTTTCGCTGGTTTCGCTCTCGATACTCGCTGCGTCGAGCGTGATGGGTAGGCGGCAGGAGGGACGCTTCGCCGCTTTCGACTACTCCGACTACTCCCTCGGCGGGGAGGGGAGGAGGAGGAAGCAGCACCAGCCGAGCAGGAGGACCCCACGGGGCGGCGTCGATCGGCAGCTGCACGGTTCCTCCTCGCCCCATCGACGACGGATGCACCTGGAGCTGATCGGACGGCTCTGTTGCCAGCTCCCCGCACCCTCCGTCCCCTCCGTCGCGGTGCCATGTGTGCCTTCCGGCTCGTCCCCGGTGGTGCCGACCGCGGGCCCGAGTTGAGCGTTGTGGCGGACTGATCTGACGTGCGCGAATCGATAGAACACATAGGGCGCGAGTCTCCGCACTTCTTCCGGACAAGTTTGTCGCCCGAAGTTCTTGCCGACTCCGCCGGAGTCGGCTGCGCCGGACTCTCTGCGGGCCGCTCTGCAGCTCGGTCATGCGTCTCAGGGCGTCCAACCATGATCGATCCGAAGGTGTTCGTCGCGTTGCTCGTACTGTCCACGGCGTTCATTGTGGCTGCCATCGTGGGAGCGGTCTGCTTTCTGTGAGTATGCATTTCACGTACCGCCGCGCGACGAAAAGTAAAAGCGAAAGCCCGCACACGCGAATGCACGTGCATGCAACCTGTTCCGCCTTCCTATGGATGCCTGCCAAAGTAGCGGCGACATTTCGCGCGTCCCGTCTTGGATAGAGACACCGAGCGCGTAATTGAACAAAGGGAAAAGCGTGTTCGGTCTGGCCGCGCGCCAGAACTCAAACCGGCATAGCGCCGCGACAACTTCGCTTGGTTTGCGTCGAGCCGTCAATCGCGGAGTGCGCGCGCTTTGACGGCCGCGAGCGCAATGTAGAACTTTCCCTTTCTCATTTCTAGGTGCCGTGTCCTCAAGAAGGATTCGCGCAGACGGCTCAAGGACGACTACGTTATAGTGCTTGATGTGAGTTTTCTGTGGCCATTCTGCCATTCACCGAGACACCGACTTGCATGCGCGCATTCTATAGTTCCATGCACTCTGGCGCCGTGCTGAATTTCCAAAATGCGAAGCGAAGTGCATTTATTAATTGCTTCTTCAGTTGGTTTTTCTTATTTGCCTGCCTGGAGTAGCCTTGATCCCAAAGACGCTCCCACCATAAAGTAAATAATAATGGGCGAATAAAATGCGGAGTTGAAATTTGGAGCAGTTCTGAGCGGTCGTGAAAGTTTGGGGCAACTGCTGCCCAGATTTTCTTTATTCAAAAATTTGGCAAGTCGTACTTGCGCAAGCAGTGACCGCAACATAACTGAACTATCCTGATGCCATTAAAGGCAGACGTGCTTTTTTTTAAAGCATAGGTTTGCTGTTCATGCAGTAGGAATTGTGTAATGAAAGTTTTTTGAACTGGCCACACGAGGTGCGAATTTTTGGCGACTTGATTCCAAGTAAATATCACATTACAAGTCTAGTGACTGCAGATGCAGAATTTTGAGAAAATTGTCAAGTGTGAAAACATGAAGTACCACAATGCAAAACAGCTGTTGGACTAGTGCATGGGGCATGAGGTTAATTTATAGACTTGCCAGTTTAGGCAAGATCATAGTTTAGTAATGCCCGTTGTGTTGTCGACTTCTGGTGGCATTGTCCAATTCTGTGAGCCTGAATTACTGCCAACTTTTGCTGAACTGTGGCAAACAAACTTTAAATTATAGCCTTTGTGAAACAATTTTAAAGGGGACATGATTTTTTACGAGTGCTGCGAATGACCATCCATACCCCCCAAGCACAATGAAAAAAGTGCTTTCCTTATGAAAATATCCCTGCAACTTTGCCAAACGGAGTTATTGTTGGGGTTAAAATAATGCTTGAGGAATTAAATTTTTGAAAACCAGAAGAGACACCACTCTTCATGGTGTTACAGGCACAAGTAGTTTCGTTTGAAAGTGTTCATTAGGGATTTCTCTTGTTTTTCCTTATCATTGCCCCCCGGGAAAAAAGGAACAGGGTAGGGTACTTGCTGCTACAGGGAAGAAAAAAAAGAAACGTGCCTCAAAATACTTACCGCAAATTGCGTCTAAATGGATGTGTTTAACATTTCAAGACGATCACACCACTCACATTGTCTTCTTTGTTTATCTGCCATTCAGCAAATTACAGTGCCACTGTACATTTCTCCAAAATGTCTGTGTAAAAAGTTCTAGAAAACTATGCGTTGTAAAAGTGCAGTGGAAAACTTTTTCTCTCAGTATCGTTTTTTTTTTTTTTTTTTTCGTCGACGCATTCACCATGTCTTGACCACCTGGATAAGACCAAATTGCCCGACCTCCCATTAACTTTTCAGCATACATCGATACACTGAGCGGTTCGAGCCCTCTGTTAGCATTGTGCACAACAATAGGCAACGCAGGCCACAGCAGTGGCACACTTCTTTTTGTGTGACACCATTTTTTTTTCCTCCCTTTTAGGGAACGGAACCACCACCCCCTTACAGCTGGCGAAGCACTCGGGCGGACGTGTGAATAAATAGCCTCTTTCTCTCTCTCTACTGTTGTGTCGGCCACTGAGATCATTGTCAGGAAATCGTTTCTGCACTGCGTGTTCACGAGACAGACCAGTCGCACAACAGTTTGCCGTCTCAAAACACCACACTTGGAATCCATTTCCACCACTCGCACACCTGATGCAGAAACCTGCACCTTGTCCCTTGTAGAAGGCCTTGACGCAGCAGTGTGTTGAGCCAACTGGCTAGTGGGTGCTTGGCAGTACTCGCACGGTGCAAAAAGCAAGGTGCTCCACAAGGGAGCGGCCTGTGTCCTTTCCTTTTCAATTCCCCCCCGTTTCGCGCACCATGTATGCCATCCAACGAAGCCAGTGCTTTCATGCTGTTGGAACACCTTGGTAGAAGCAGAGTTCTTCAAAGCCGTTCAGCCACACTGGCCGTGTAGAAGCACCCGTAGAACGGAGTCTGGGTGTCTCAGCGCATTGTGGGGCTTCCCCAGGTCACCAGGTATACGACGGCTGGAAAAGTTAGCTTGGATGAGGTGCTTAAATAGTTGGATGTGCAAATACCGCAGGTCAAAAATGAAACTGGGTTAGAAAATTAGTGCGGATTGGAGTGCACTTTAAAGGGGCCATGAAGACAAGGTATGTTTGGTTTATTAAACACTGCTTTGTCCCAATAACCACAGTACCGAATTTATTGCAAACCTCAAAAACTGATCTAGATATTGCGGAAAGTACACGAAGCAGCGACAACTCACCAGCAAATTTCTCGCCTTACGGCATCACGGGGACTTGTTTGTGCAATTAGCGGCCGCCAAATAAAGCCACTGCCGAGATTGTTGGAGTGCCTGTAGTTCCATTTGATCGTACCATTTGAGAGCCCCAACGTGAAGTATAAACACACGTTTTTTTTTTTTTTCGAAGGAAGTCTCACAGCGAGAATCGTGTTGAGCGAGTTGTAGAATGGTGATTCTTTTGGACTGAAGTTTTTGTTTTGTCTTCATGGCCAATTTAGGGAGGGGACGGTGGATGCCATGGTGCCAATGGCATGGGAAGTAAGAACTTAAGAAAGTAAGAACCAAAGCTGCACCTGGGCATTACAAGGCTCACCACTGTGGAGGGCTAGGGATTAATTTAGGCCACCTCGGAATCTTTTAACGCGCGCCGAAAGGGGCGTTTTTCGTGTCCACTGGACAAGCAGCCACCAAAACCGGGAATAGAATCAATCACTACTGTGCTACTATCAGTAGCACGGAGCCCCAGCCATCATGACGGGACGAACAAGAGCTGCCAATTTCTGCAACGACTGAAACCTCCAGGAAAACGCAACTCTTTGCAGCATCTATCTTGGAAAGGTGATGTCTTTATCGAAGCAGGTGGAAGCGCTTACTCTGTTTATTCCAGACTGCGCACTGGGAGAGGGGGGAATGCGACAAGTGACCACTAAGTGGAATGTGGTGTCTGCGAACTGTGCAGGTAAGACTATTAGCGAAGGTGTTGATCAAGGATTGAACTAAAAGAGAGCAGGGGAGAACCGGGTAGACAGGAGTAGTTTAAATTGCCAGGCTATCGACCCAAAAGTTCCAAGACCCTAGTGCTGCAAAGCAGAAATTCCCCCCTTCCTTGAATAAAAAGTGACATATTGGCCACTTAGGTTTGGGAACGCAAAACAGTTTGTGGACGTTGAAAGTTTTGAGCCGGGCTGGCAATGGGGATATCAGCTCATCTCACATTCTGGAAGCCCTGGGCCCAATTTCCACCGGGCCACCCTGGCCCAAATTTACCCTATTTTCTGTTCAACTCGATTAGTTTAAAGACAAGCTTCTTTCAGGAAAAGCTTCACAGAAACATCGTAGTCACCAAATGGCTAAATGAACGACCGAAAAATGATAACCGAGCACCATGTGTGACAAATGGGCGTACTGTCGACTTGGCCGTACAGTAGTAATGCACCCAACGTTTCCAAAAGTGCAGGCAGCCTGCGCAATGTGGTAAAAGGAACGCCTAAAACATGCTGCCAGAACCGCTGGATTGGTGCAAGGGCATCCTGCTTAGTGGAACCACGAAGACAAAATACAAGTTTGGTTCATTGGAAAGACTACCTTGTTCCAATAACTATGGTACCAATTTTGTCACAAACTTCGAACAGACAAAAAAGATCTTAAAGAAAACATGTGAAGCAGTGGCGACTTAAAAATTATAAGATGTCACAGAACCTTATTTGTGCAACTGGCGGCCACCAAACTAACCCATCACAAGACATGACTTGGCGGTTGTGGTGGGGCCTCTAGCGCCATTTGATAGCATAACTTGAATGCTAACATGCTAAATATTACATTTTTACTGCCGTCCCGTATTGGGTCACTCCTGCCCATAACACGTCATTGTAGCGCAAAATTCGAATGTTTTGCAACTGTTCTTGCGTCGTTTCGGTTAGGAAAACAGCCTTCGTGGCTGGAATGGAGCTGACTGAAGTGCTGAAGGCCAGTTTTTCAAAAGTAAACTAACTTGTATTACATCTTCATGGCCCTCCTAATAAGATGGGGAGGGTAACAGGGGCCAAAAGGCTCTCCACATAATTTGCCTCAACGTGGACTCATGAAAACTTTCCCAGCCGTCATAACATGGGTGCCGAACAAACAAGCGCGTCGCAGGTTGGCGACGGCAGCTCCTCTCGCAAACCCGCGAACTTCTTTTTTTCCCATTCGGGGCTGCCGTGGCAGCCGGGTGAGCCCTGTTGTTCTCTCTCGAACGGGGCGGCGCCATTGGAGGTCCTCCGACCCGTCGGGGGCTGACTAGGGGGAGAAGGCAGCGCGGAGCGGGCAGCAGCGTCAGCCCTCCTCCTTGTCATCCCTGCTCTGCTGCTGGGAGGAGGCGCCGCGCTCGAGCATCTCCAGCCTCTCGGGGTTGGCCATGCTCCGGCGGATGGCGGCGGGGTCCTTGCGGCTCCACTTGAGGAGCTCGTCGTGCATCTTGGTCGCCCGGGTCGGGTTCAGCGTCCAGAGGCAGCCCTTGCGCTGCTGCGAGCCGGGCTTCTCAATCTTCTCGAAGCACTTGTTCAGCGACAGGTTGTGCCGCACCGAGTTCTTCCAGCCGCTTGGCGCCGTCCGGAAGTACGGGAAGTTCTCCCTGCACGCAAAGACGACGCGCGGTTGGCGTTTAAAGGGGCCCTGCAACACTTTTTGGAAGTGAAAGCTTTGTTAGTGGGACTGATGGCGTCCCATCCGACCGAAAAACTAACGCATTTCCCCACAAACCAATTGATCAACCAAAAAGCTTTAATAAGATCACTGGGCACATGGCGCATGAATTCAAGCTTCTATAGTGTCAAAACAATCACGTGAAAATCGTGAAAAAGGAACGTTCTAGATAAGACAATACACGCATCAATCATGAAGAAGAAAGAGTAAATAGTATACCTGTATCTCATAAAGCATGTACCGGTGCACATTTAGATTTTTCGTAGATGCGTTTACTTAGCGCACGAAAAATGGTAGCATTGGTACTTTGGGTCTTTGAAAGTTTCACGATCAATCGGATGCACTTTTAGCGAAGATTGGATGCACATTTAGCTTTTGCACTTCTCTCAACTTTGCTTAGCAATGGATGGCGAAACGCAAGGTTGGTAGATCTTAAAATTTCGCTTTCAGGCGTTATAGAGAAAAATCAAGAAAACCGTTTCAGTCCATGGTGTTTTAAGTGACGCCGTTTTATTTGGGATTCACCAAGGCCCTTGACGAATGCTCCAGTGCAGCACCTGTGTGTTGCACCCTTACTTTGTCCCCGGCTGTTTGCATTGTTTGGTGCCGTGGAATAATGTGTGTTAGCCCACTCAGAGTTTTGTAGCAATTCTGCGAGGCCAATTAAAGCTTGCCAGTTATTCCTTCCAGGTATAAAAAACTGTATCCAATTGGAAAGGGAAGAGTAAAAACAACGCTGGCAGTGCAGATGAAACGACAGACAGAAACAAGCGCAAAAACGAGACAGGCCCTCTTCTGCCTGTCGCCTTCACTTCACTAGTGTCCCATCATCTTACACACGCGACCACTGTGCAGGACCAAATGGAGCCTGCGTGGCAGACGCCCTTACGTCATGAAGCTGTATATCTCGTTGACCGGCAGGCTGCCCGTGCTGCTGTTGCGCAACGCCATGGCGATGAGGCACGAGTAGGAGTAGGCCGGCTTGGGGTAGGCACCGGGAGCCACCACGTCGTCTGCTGGCGGCACCACGTCGTGCAGCGAGGCCACCACTGCCGCCTCGTCGTCGTCCGGCTGGGCGGTGGTCGTGGTCAGGTGCTCCAGCGTGGTGGTGGTCGCCGAAGGAGTCTGCAGGGTGGCTGCCGCTGCGCATGCACCCCGGTGTCAGCCACCACTCTACACTTCGCCACTACGCACGAAGAAAAAATTCTGGGTGTTCAATACACCAAAGCCACTGAGCCACCGTGGTGGGTTACGCACGGAGGAGAGGGAAGCCCTGAGAAGGCACGCTTTTCAGGGGTGGCCTTACAATCGCCAGTGCGGGATGTGGAATGTGCTTTTATGTACATGCTCTTTCAATTTCTGCGTTTGAGGCAGCTCTGTCCTTGCAGGGACACCAATGCTGTTTGGACTTGGTGTCCTTGGACTTCTGTTAAGCAGTCAAATAATGAGCTAAGCGAGTCACACGTCACAACACAGCCACACATAAGGCTTGAACTAAATTCACTTCAGTGTCCCTTTAAAAAACAGTTGCTTTCAGTACCAGGTTTGGGTGGTGGAGTGGTCCAAAGGGCCTAATTGGACCTGCCGAAAACACAATTGCACTTCCATTTGGTTCTAATTGAACAAGGGTTGTGTTTTCGGCAGGTCCAAATGGACCACCAATCATTTTTTTAAGGCCGGGTAAAAACATACGACTACGCAGGGTTAGTCGGACAAGTTGGGGGTTGTTCACGTTGAAGTGGTACAGAGCAAACAGACGAGGGACCGAGAAGAAAAGCACAAGGCGAGTGCATCCTCAGTTTGCGCTGTGGCGTTTCAACATGAACAGTCAAGCGCCCTGTAGTGTTACCCGTGTTCGTTGCCGTGACAGCTGCGGCGAGGGTAACGTTGAGCTGCAGCGTGCCCTGGGAGCTGGTGCGGTGCGTGGGCAGGCCCGTCTGCGGGTCCACCAGGAGGCCCTCGAGGCCGTCCAGCTCCGATATGAGGGAGATGCCCGTGGACCACATGGAAGGCGGCTCGAACGCGTCCAGCGAGTCATCGCCCAGGCCGCAACGCAGCTCACCCGCCGGGGAGAGGTCCGCGCGCATGTCTGACTCGATCATCTCCTGCAGCTTGAACGCCTCTTCGTACAGCTCCATGGCTGCACCAACCGTCGGCGGCGTCATGAGCGTGCCAACAAACTGTGACAGCAAACTTCCCCTCACCCACCCCCCCATCATGTACAGTCCTTGTGCAAATTTTCTAGGCCTAACATAAGCCTTCTGGACAACAGAGAATTCAAAGAGTAAGCTGAACCTTCAACTGTGACAATTATTTTATGACATGTACGAAAAAAAGGTGTTTTCTCTAGCTTTTCGGCATAGAACGGTTCAGCCTCGGTCGAGATGTAAGCTTGTACATTGAATTTTTTGCGGCCTAGAAAATTCTGACGAAGACGGTACATTCTGTCTGCTCCACATGAAAATACACAAGATTCCGTTCCCTTTTGGGTACAAGCCTGGCATTTCCTGTGGGCACCTAGCGCCATCTACTGCCTCGCTTGGAACTCTCCTTCTATTCTTTTACGCAACCGCTCAAAGAGCTGCACGGTTATACCCCAGCAGTGTAGGAGTAGAATCGTGGGTTATGGAACGAAAGCCCCAGCAACACCATATTGTTTTTCCACGATTTGTGATTTTTTTTTTTTACTGTTACATGTTCACTTAGCTCAATAGATCTTTTTCCTGTAGTAGTGCTCTGCGCATGTGCTACTCTCGCTCCCAGCGACTGATCCGCCATTATTGGGGGGGCAAAATGTAAACAAAATGACGCCATATTGGATTAGTTGCGGAATGCAAGCCAGCTAAGTGCCGCTCCATTTTCTGAACCCTGAAATCGGCCAACAGGTAGGCGCTACGCCTGCCATTGAAAAATTTCTCGGCCACCAAAACCTGTGTGGCGCCTGAGACGTCTTCCTCAACTGCGCTGGGCACGCACAAAAAAAGGGGGCATGTTCTTCTAGGATCTCCTAAGTGTGGTTCGGGCTCAAAAAAGGTCTATTCTGCCTATTATTTTCGTTGATAAAAGTGGTTTGGTATCTTGCAGGTCGCTTTGGACGAGGGGCACAGCATATATCAGCAAGTTTGATTGACATTCTGCACTGCACTGTAAATGCATCGCTTGCACCCACCTTGAAACAGAATATCTCTTACAATACACACACAAGATTACCACATGTTAAGTTAAAAGGACAGACAGCCGATTTTTGTGGAGTGGAGGCCCTCAACGTCGTACAAAAGCCAGTTTTTTATACAGGGCGGTAACTTCTACATAAATTGGCAGCAATAACTTTCGTTTGGCACTAAACTGTCTGAAGACTGAAAGATGGTGCTGTGCAGTGGCTGAATGCGGAGCTATACCAGAAAAACCATTTTGGTTCGAGATTCTTTAAGTGCTGCCCTTTCGTTTAAGATAGAGAGCATATGCTGCACTAAATCGGTTGGCTGTCCCAAGGTCAGCAAAAACCAATAAAAGATGAACCGAGAGCCACGCACGACCGCATGTTCCTGCAGTTTGTTCAAATTAGTCGCACCGATGCCATTTATTTGCTGAGAATTGTAGATGGTAGGAGAGTAGTGCAAATGTTTTCCGTGCGCGTGGCGGTTTTAGTCTTCAGTGCTGATTGTCATACGATACGAAAAAGGTAGATTTGCAGCTCGAGGGGGGAAAAGCACAATAAAACAGTACCGCTCTCAAATTATACCTAAAAAATGCAACTCACAGATGTACAAGCAGCAGCCTACTAAGAAAGACAAATAAATTGAAACTACTTGGCGAAAAAGAAAAGCCATGTTCAATGTGCAATGAGGCGCGCTCGTTATTTGCCGGATTAAAAAATGTGCCCTCCCCCGGGCATATATAGAGATTCCTTTCACGCCAGGGCGCCGATTTTCTCGCCAGAATGAAAAAGACGTTGTGGATCCCCTGAAGTTTCACTGGAAACGAGTTTGAAAGGGACTGTGGCAAAGGACAAAGCTCCCAGTCCGCATACGGTTCGCGCCTGTCGTAGTCAGTGAGCGCTCTTTCAACGCGGAAAAGACAAAAATCGCGGTTTCGAACACGCTGTGATAGGCGGTACAGTGGAGGGTAAGCGTCTTCACGGTACCGAATCCAAATATCAAAACGCGCGGAACATTGTCGACGGGCTCTACTCCCACCATTCTTTTTTTTTCAGATCTGTGGAGGGAAGTAGCTACAGCAGGGAAGCAAAGCATACGGAAGCTAAATGTCCAGCAATGCATCTGGTTTCCACCAGAATGCGTTAAAAATGGCCAATCGGCATCGAAGGTGTCAACGTCATCGGGCAAACCGCGCGAAGAGCGGCTGCTTCAAACTGAGCGCCCTTCGCGGCGGCCGCTAGCGCGCAGCCGCGGCCGCCCTTTTCTTTTCCGAGTGGTGCGCTTGATCCCGTACCGTTTTCCGGGCACATTCGGCGCCCGTCTCAAATTTTGCCACCGGCAGCACCGCGAAAACGTTCACCTCGCAAAAATAAAACCCGTAATACAGTGTCTCGCATCTTCTGCGCCGCTATTGTACGCGCCGAACGTTTCGTCACCCCCGACGCCCGGATCGGGCTTTGTTTCGGAGGCGCGCGCGAGATCAGTGGCGCTCCCGTTGAACGGCTCACCTGGTCGTCGCTGGATTCCGCTCGGACGGTGTCCCAAAGTGGTCGGTCGACGCTCACATTTGTCTCACCGGTCAGTTTTCCGCCGGACACGGGCAATGCAAAGGCAAATCGACGGCCGCGCGCGAGAGCACCTCGAATTTTCGTTGCAAGGCCCCAGGACAAAGGGGAACCAAATTTGAAAACCGCCCGCCGCCATTGGCCGGTTTGCGTCACGTGGTACGCGAAAGTCGCGCGCTTATTGGCGGGAGCGGCTAGCATAGTAGAAGGTGTGGCAAAAAGCACATGGAGTTGTATTCGTGCGGGGAGAGGAGGGTTCCAGTTTTATAGCAAAACAAAAGAAACAAGGGTAGACAGGTAACAAGAGCGGTCAGCTGAGAGTTGCGGAGTACGTTTGTATTTGTTTCAAACCCCGCCATTGCGCTCTCAGCTGCGCTCTTGTTGCGTACAGCCGTTATGGAGGCGCGCGCGCTTCGATGCAGCTGCGGGATGATCGAAAGGATACTACGCTTTGAAAGCAAACAACGCAGACTCCGCCTCGGGTTTAGCGGAAAATTCCATTTCACAGATTGGGTGGCTGGAATTTTCCGATGCTCCTGCACGTTGTACAGGCCGATGTGAGACAAGTACTTGCGGCAATACCTAACACACAAATGATGCTCGAAATTTCTCCTAACTGCGCACAGGCTTACAAACAATTGTTTTTTAAACAGCCTTTGTTCGGAAACGACCCATTTAAATTCGCGGGTACATTGTGAGGGTGTTATGGTTGCTTGGCTCCCAGCACACTTACACAAGGCCAAGTGCTAACGGAAAGTTAATGCAAATACAGCTGCACTAGATTTACACCATTATTGAGTTCTCTATGTCCGTAACGGTTGCCATCTAGTGCATGTTTCAGGCTACAGCAGAAAAATAAAAGCAAGGACTTCGGTAGCACTACGGGCTGCATAGCACTCGCATTGCCACTTTCCAGCTATGTGCCCTCAGCTGAAGTCGAAGATCTTTGGTTGCCAAAAAATTGAACTGGGAACATTTTCTGAAGCCCAGTCTGCCAGCAGCATAAGGTGTGGTGGCATCATATGCTTTCTCCATTATTACACGAAGCACACTTCCGCGCTTGTCAGAAAAAAGTTCAAGACGGGACGGACCCGAGCACAGGTGCTGAAAGACACCCTTTGCGCAGCTCCCAATCCATTCAGTTTTTTCCTGTTGTGCTGTCACAGGTGATAGATACGCAACACCTGCACAGAATGCGTGCAAGCTACCGACACGAGTATCATAGAGCACTTCACCTCGTACTAGAAGGCTACGGCCTAACCATATAAAAACTCTTCCCACATCCATTATACTTGGAATTCAGTCAGCACCGGTGTTAAGTACTTTGCTGACCATAGCAGTCCCCATCTTTCTAAACACTCTTGTAGAGTTGAAATGCTTTAGGGCCGGGAGGCTTTATTCCGCTTTTCGCCTCCATCAGAAAAGCGGCCGCTGTGACCGGGAATCAAACCCGCATCTTTAGGCCCCTATGTTGAACAGTCGTGTAAGTAGGGGCATTCCAAGACTTTAAAGAAGTCATCTAAGGAAGATGTATACCTAGGTCATAATTTCAGTGAACTTTAATGTTAGGCTTATCTTGGCAAACCCCTGTAGGGTGTTGATTGTTCTGCCGAGCAAAAGGTATTGCATTTAGCAACCTTACTCGGCATACGACGACCTTACGTTTGAGGTGCTCACAAATGAAGGAGGATACAACAACCCTACACATGAGGATCTGAAACAATTTGTGTATGGAAACTCTCTTCCATTACAAAAGGAACTACGGGGACATTTGCAGTGAAACTTTAGTGCACAATACAGGTTAGGTGATTTCTTAATTGCACATTGCATTGGTTCTGCAGCAAGAGCTGCTAACGCTATGGTTCCCCCGAACTATCAATGCTGCTAGAATACGTGCGATCTTTCAAAATACCGAAGTGATAGCCAGACAAATAGGAAGATATGCATACAATATCACTCGGCTAGCTCTCACTGCACTTTAGCCAATCCCGACAGGACAGGGGGGCCTTATAGTTTGTAGGCTTAGGAAAACATGCTACTGTTAGTTGTATAGTCATGGACAAATGAAATACAGACAAATATATGAACCACAACAGGCAAAATTGAAAAGTACTGTTTGTGGAGGTCCAATAATGTCACACTATTGGTATATTTGGAAACCCACTTTTCCGAACTTTGGTACTGTAATTAAACCATGTGTCCATTTGACTTGCATGGATAGAAATAGTGCTATTTGTGTGTTCTGGTTCGCAGTTTCGTGACCGTGTTTTGTCTACGACTGCACCTATATATACTTTAACTGAGACAATGGTATATTGTGGGTACTATTAAGGGAGCAGACCGGTCTTAGAGCTATTTTTTTTATTTACCAATTTTAATGAAACTGCACTGTGTTATAGATTTCAAATCTGCCATTAGATTTTTTGTAAGTTGATTACAATTTGAGTCAATGATTGCCATTATTTTGGGCCACAGTTACAAAATAACCACTGCATACAGAATGGAAATTACCACATGGCTAGGCAGACAAATGACTAAAGAATACAACATAGGAAGAACTTTTTTGATTCAGCTATTTTTGGTCATTTTACAACACAGTAAACTTTGCTTCTCCTGCACTCTGCCAGAAATGGCTCACAGGTGGTGCGAATTGAACACAATAAAAATTTTCCAAAGCCTCCATTTGAAGAATTTGCTTCCAACATTGTTATTCTCCACACATTTCGTATCAGAAGCAAAAAGAATTAAAGTTGCACCTGCTCTGGGTGCCAAGATATCTGAGGGCGAAATGCTAGCTTTGCATTGCAAGAAAAGTGCCTTTTCACCACCGAATTCTGCGCTGAGCTGTAGAGTGCATTATAAAATGACAACAAAATATGGTGCCTTTTGATGAGGAAATTTACATAGAAAAATGACTGTGGAGGCCGAAAATGCCAATTTTCAGAAAACGCTTTTGACCGTTTTTCGGCCCCCAAGACCCAACTGACCCCTTAACATGGTCAAGCCAATGCATGCTTCATAATACATTGAGGAACGCACAGATAAGGTTTCTTTCTTTTTTTTTTTTTTTGCAGTGAAGCTGTATACGGCGAGCATGGTAGGATTTATTGTGTCTATCAACAGCCTACAGGGCGTACCACTGGTGGAACGCACACTTGTGGTGGACTGGCCAAGAATTAAAGAAGCTCCACACGTTAATGCTAAGTTCTGGCGTCCTCCTCTAAACTAACTATCACTTGTCTGGTTTGGGGCACCCACACTGCAGTCGCTGACAGCTGTCACTGGAGTGTGCTTGACCACGTTTCACCCTGGCAAAGTTACAAATGAAGTTCTTGGAGTTGGGTACGAATGAATTTCTTGCAGGTTTGGGCATGTTTGAAGAAGAAAGATTCCGTCAAAATTTTGCCTCTGCGCCACACGCATCCCCACAGTCGGTGGAATTATTCTCTCCTCCCTGAAGTAACTGGAAGTAGAGGGTTTGTGGTGTTTCTAGGTTTGTGGTGTTTCTACACCAGGACGTCTCGCAAGACAAGAACAGACATGAAGACAACAGTTCTTCCATCCTTCTATTGACCGTGTCATATTTTACACCATTATCGCGTATTACAAAAAAAAAAAACCTCTTCCAGACACCCTTCTTGTGACACCTACACCCACACACCACAACTGCATTAGACGTGCCAGATGATGGCAGTTTGCTAGAGTGCAGCAGACATACGACAAAAACGGAATTTTGACTAGACCTGATGGGGCCAACACGAAAGTTGCAGTCGGAATTGCACTTGTGCTCAACGTTTCCCAAGAACATCACATGGACTGGTGAAATATTACACGCAGCTGTCAAAGCCCCGACACAATCCCTACGCTACGCGAACATGCTTCCCTGCGCCATTTTGCTGCTTCAACCACCGTTGTCATGCCTTGTCCCTAAGTCATGCGCATTATTTTTTCATCTCGAACACACGCAGGTTCAAGCGATCGTCGATTTAAAATGCTCTCGTGCACGCTGGGCTCTCCGCTTTAAGCTGTGAGAATCCTTGTGACCCGGTACAGGGTCCGTCACTGTGGGAAATGGAAGCAGGTGATGGAATGCGTTATGATAGGGTCAGAGTGTAGACTGGTGGCGAATTGAGACGCTTCTTTCCGACAAGAAGCTGATGCATTCCCATGGCAGGGAGGGCCGAATTTTGACACTATTTCAAGCTCCTTCCTTTGGAATTGTAGGAGTGTTTTCTAAGCGGCAATCGAGTTGTTCACAGAGCCGTGGTTGACGCCATCGTCTGGAGAACCACTTGTGTACGCCTGATTTTTCCTAGCGTCTTTGACACAATTTCTAACGACAACTTCCTAGAGCAGGTAACCTGCAGGAAAGCTGAGGGCATGATGTGCAGCCCAACAGCTGGCAGAAAGGAGAATTCCACTGAGCGTTTTTTGTGAGTCCCCAAACAGAAGTGTTCAACAGATTGTGTTCAAACTACCCTTGTAGTTTGTCCAATCGTACAAGGGTAGTTTGAATGGGACGTGCAAACTATCTGAAGCCATCCAATTTACCGAGAAGCGAGCCATGTGACCTTCCTTACACACTACCGTGTCAGCAAGTGGTTCTGTGCAGTGCTTGAGGTAGTGCTTTAAGAAAAGAAATAACTTCAGCTTCTATTGAGAGTGAAGAAATAAACCAAAAAATATTGCAATCCACTTCTTCGTGAGCAGTCAACTTTTCAGGGAGAAGACGTCCACGCCAAATGCGCTCGTGTCGAAACCATCGCACAGCCTACAAGGCCACACTTTTCCGCATGGACCAAGGCCAGCTCACAGGCACGAGAGTCTGAATTTTAACCACCGCGCACCAGGCTTGCGACCGCAGACGAGTAGTCAGGCGAGACTGCGTCCGGCGTTCCACGTCCACACACAGGCACCCGAAACCCCACATTCACCTCACATTCCCCCGAGGACACCACCACACTCAAGGGCACGCCACAAGAGCGCAGCTTTCCAGATTAAGCACGATCGCACGCGCCAGAGGGCGCAAGCAGCACGTCACTTCAAAGCCCACTTCAGTTCTCAGAGGTCCCTCCCAATCACGCCGCACTCAGAGCTAGGAGGCCGCCGCCGAGGGCTGTGCTGGGTACGGTCCCTGGAGGGGCGGGGCACTCAGGCGGCTGGCGAGTTCACTTCCCGTGACCGCCTGCTGGGGCGGGGCCACCACAAACACGTGCACCACCTGTTCCTCTGTCCGGCTCGCGTAGAACACCAGCTGGCCGGCTTGCAGCCTCAACGGTGGAGCCTGCCCCCCCTGCTGCTGTTGGAGAGCGGGCGGCTGCGGAGGGGGCGGGGGCGTGGTGGACGCGGTCTCGCCGTTCTCCGCCGGCTCATCTTCGACGGTGATCTCGTCCTGAACCACTTCCTCTTCGACCACCTGCTCCCCCTCTCCCTCCTCGTCCTCCGCAGCTGGGCTTCCGGTCGACGAGGAGCGCGCGCTTTTGCGGGAGCGGCGGGAGGAGGAACGAGAGCCCGGTTTCTTTTCGGCGCGGCGGCGCCGGGCGGGCTTCTCGGGCTTCTCAGGCTCGTCGGGCTCCTCCTCTTCCAGGCCTTCCAGGTCGAACTGGGTCGGGTCGGCTGCGTATAAAGAGAGACTTCCAAGTTGAGCAAAGAGGCCAAACGCACATTGACATGGTTCGGCTAGCCTAGAAACTAATGTCTGCGACATCACTAACAGCACAAATCACGTTCCCAGTTCAGCACCCGCTATCGCTTTTCAAAAAGCAGGAATAAACAGGAACATGTATTGAATATGGCTAGTTACTGCTCTCGCTGTGAACAGGTTAACTTAACCAACAGTGTACTGTGCACCTGACTTCAGCCTTAGCTTTTCTTAGGTCTGTTGAAAGGAAGACCAAAACGGCACTACCGTCAACCCCCCCTTTTCCATCCTCGTTTTGAAAGGTTCGGAGCTATTTGAGAACAGCAAAGGAATTGTCCAGTTGCTGTTAAACAACGTATGGAATAGCTGCTGCCGGTTATTCCCTCGGTCACCACCCCAGTCGACCCCTCCTCCATCTTCACCTGTCAAGGTAACTGGCACCTGTGATGTGCAGTGGCTGCCTCCACCCACCCAAGCTTGTTTCACCACTTGACCGCCGGTCAAGCACACCCCTTGCGCAACGCTACATGTTCCCCTGTAAACACACTCGTGAAGGAAATGATCCCTCATACTTGTGGCTCCAATCACAAATTGGCCGAAAAAGAAAACGGCGAGCAAGACCAAACACGGCGCTGAACACTGTTGCATCTTCACCTTGTGACACAAGCACAGCACTGCGTCCCACAGATTTCAAGGCCGAATGTTGCTCCAGTTTCGGCCACTAAACGGTGCAAGTTTTTCCGCCTACCCTCACTTCTTGGTGGAAATGCAGCAAAGCAGAACACTCGACCACCAACATCCCAACGGATTAGTGAACATACTCTCTGCATGCAGCAACTTGCGGTCTTTTGCACGGAGATGAAGCAACGTGTGCGTCACTGTGAATGGGACAACGCAATGCGCAGGCTAAGCCAGCGAAGCGGGGCGTAGCAAAAGTTGGAAGAAAAAAAGAAACGACTCACTGATGGTCTTGTCCACAAGCTCCCGATTGAAGCGCTCCTCTCGCTTGAACTTGTTCTGCGAAGAGGAACGACCGGGTTCACAGCTGAGCTCACAAGGCAACATAAAAGAGGACGGTATTCTCAAGTACAAGTTGTAAGTACAATCTCCCCAACAAAATGGCTGCCGTGATGGAGAGCAAATGGTTTCTATGAGGTGCTTAATGCCTGGCTTTAGAAGCACAGAGTCTAGGACACACTTCTGTTTTCGTGCTTTTGATAGGTGGCCCCCTATCGCTATATTCAGTACTATTTTAGACTAAGTTACGTTCACTGCACTCTAACCACTCAAAGAATCACCTTTTACATCGCTTACATTATTCTGGCTTGTTCCAATGCTATTCGTTAAGATGTAACTAAATTATTTATCTTCTTTTTCTTTTGTCAAAATGAACACATGATCATTGCTTGCACGCAAAATCAGAAAATTGCACTTTAACTGTATCACATAACTTTGATGCAACTTCATGTCCATTATTTCTATCCGTTACTAGTACAATCTGTCACTGTTTTACAGTGAGAAGTGAAGTGAAAAAAAAAAAAAATTGTTCATCTATCAGTTGGAAATGGTGCTGCGGGGAAAAACCCATGACTTTAGCCACCTTTTCGAGCCAGCTCTGAAACCTCAGGCTCAATGAACACCTCCTCCCCCAAGCAAAATAAGTTTTGAAAAAAAAAAAAGAAAAAGAAAGAAAAAAAGAGCCACATGAAACGTACTACCGAACTCAGCCACATGGCTAGAAGAGGAAGAAAGGCCGGTAATCACAGCACATTTGGAAGAGGTCTAAAGCCAGCGCCATTTTTTGTGGATCACCGTTCTAAAGGCACATTCCCACTGGCGATTTGTCTCGTCGCGCGACGGCGCGAGTCGCGCGATGAGGCCTTGAGGTGGTGTTCGCACTTGCGATGAGCGATGATGCGACTGCGTTCAGCGCAGCTGCTTCCCGACTTGTACATACGACCTCGTTGGTGCGTCAACCATTCGAAGTCAAAGAATACGCGACAAAAGCAGGTAGAAATCAAACTAAAACACATGCTACTAACCTGGAGCAATGCCGAAAGCATTTGCGGGTTGCGGGAGGAGCAGAAAATAACAAACTCACGAAGGCTCTTTTCAACATATTATTGCACGAAGAAATGCACACGCTTGCTTTCACGCCACAACACCCGCATCACGGCCCACAAATGTCGCTTCTTTTCACAGGCGCAACGTTCTGACGCCTCCGAACTCTACGCGTGTTTACCAGTCGCCGATAGACGAAGAGGCTGCAAGCACTGCAAGTCAACCTACCGTCTCGCTGTCCACCTAGCTCTATTTACAATCCATACACGCTTCTCCACACTGATGAGTTCCACGCTATTCGTTGATTAGTGCACGCGTACGCTGAAGCCACTGACCAAAGAACCGATGCACACGGGAAGTTGCTTGCCGGCCCGACCCGGGCGGGTACAGCGATAGCGGGCCAAGCGCCTGGCCGAGCGAGCCAGCGGCGGTGGCGGCGCTCGCCCGCCCGCCCGCAGCGTTTGCATACCGGATGTAAAGAAACGTTTCGTTTCCGGCTACGTCAGCCTACTCCGCGGCCATGATTGGCTTACCGGTTTTGCGGGGCCGTCGCGCGACGAGGAAATTCGGACCTAGAGCGATCTGCTCCGCCGTCGCAAAACTCCGAAAAGCGACGGCCGGCTCGTCGCTTTGCGACGTCGCTTTTCGTCGCGCGACGAGGCGCATCGCCAGTGGGAATGTGCCTTAATAATTGGAGGCACTCTTATTTGAAGCAGTGTTCAACATACTCTCTTTTAAAGCAAAGATCTGCATAATTCACTCGTAAAAATATGTGTTGCACTGTTCCAGTCGCTTCTTAATGCATGTGAAATACGGTTCTAAATACATAACAAACTGTTTAGCAAAAAGTTCAAGCTGGTAAATGGATCCTGTGTGGATCCAGATTAAGAGTGTAGTTAGGCCATCCAGGGTAGAAATCTCAGTTGGAATCCATTTCGAGAGACACATGAATGTGGGGCATGCATGCTTCCCCCCTTTGCTGTCAGTGTTTCAAAACAAGTTCCCTGGGCACACGCAAAACAGATGGCTTCAAAAATGTGCGCAAACTCTGTATACCCCCACCCCCATAAAACAATATCAACGCCCTTTCATCTAACGAGGATGGTTGAAACGCGGAGCGTTCTTCCATGCAACATTTGTCGAAGTCAAAAGTCCAAACTGTTTCACAACCGGACAGGCGTCGGCCTTGTAACACGAGGGACCCAGGTTCGGTTCCAACCATGGGGAAGAATTTTTTTTCTTGAGGAATTTTGCGTTTCATCACTATCATTGTCATCATACCGCCTTGTGGAAACCCATTGCGTAAATTTAGTTGGCTTTTTTTTTGTAGTGCATTCTGGTGATTCAATATAAGGCTTTCGGTTTAAAAAGTGTCACCTTGAGCTCCTGGCGGGTGCGCGAGGGGAAGAAGGTGGCCATGAGGGTGAAGTCGGTGCCGCACGCGCTCAGGGCCTGGTAGAAGCGTGCCGTCTGCGCCGCCGTCCAGACCTTGCGCCGCGTCGGCTGCCGCCGGAACGACTTGTAGCTTGTCTCGCCGCCCGTCTCGTAGACCACGCGCGCCGCGGGGCGCGCCGCGGGCCGGCGGATCACCAGGCTCTCCTCGTCGAGCGTGATCTCCCCGTTGGGGCCCAGGCGCACCCGGGGACCAGCGTCCGCCTCCCGCTCCTCCCCCTCTTCCTCCTGCTGCTCCGCCTCGGGCTCAACATCTTCCACCGCCTCCTCTTCCGCACGGGTCGAGCCGGCGTCGTCCGTCCCGTCCTGCTGCGAACCCTTGCTCGATTTCTCCCTGGGAGAGCAGGACAGGGAGAGATGTTTAGAAAGAAGTGGCCCTTCCGCGACAGTTAAAACGTCACGCGGAAAGTTGCTGGAAAATCGACACACTTGGAGGAAAGCGAGAGTGGGTTAAAGCAGCAGGGGAATTTTTCTCACGCATTTTCGCCCACATTGGGGTGCAGGTAACCACTAAAGGGTAGCTGTACAGCGCCACTAAAGTGGCACTGCACAGATACTTTTTGTTTTGGTACAAAGCGACGAGCACTTCTTGACTGTCACGCTTCCCACCACGAAACCATATTGCTGTCTAGAGGACCAACAAACGTGGACAGAGCTAGAGGGTAGGTGATGGTCAATCAGCGAGAACTATGCATGATGGCTCAAGTAATGCCTACACTTCTTGCGAGATTTTGGTGGCACCTAACGAAGCTAGCACAGCATAATTACTACAGAGACAGTGCAAAGACGATGCAGGACGAAAAGCATTTGATGACAATTCCACATAGTCATATGCAACACCAGCCATCGACGCCCTTCATGCACCCGAAAAGCCACCACCATTGCAGCTAGCCAACTAGACATGTTATGTAAAACTGCACCTGAACCCTTCATTTAATTTGCAAACAGCATTAACTCGTATTCGCACACGAAATAAAATTTGTTATCGCACATTATGTACACATATCTAAAACGTGCAATTCCCGACTTGAAGAAAACAATTCAGAAAGAACCAAAGTGTCAGAAGCAGAGCTGTGGGCATAAAACGGCAATCCTGTTCTGGTGCATACGGAAGCCAACTAATAAACAGAACACCTCACGTGCTCACCTGTGAAGATTTTTACAAATAATTCGTGCAAGCACAAGGGACCACTGGCTTCAACACGCAGGCTGCTCATGTGTGACCTTTGACCTCTGCCCCCATTGCTCCAAAGCAGAAATAACAGCTACTAATATAGTGCACAGCTGCAGGATACACCTAAGCTATCTCTCACGATGTAAAAATGCATGAGCATCACTTTTCACCGTGCTACACTGCCAATATTCTTCTCTCTGCTGTCTTTTCCTAATCTCTGTAACTGTGACCAAGAGCCTTGGACAATCAACCCTGTTGACCTATATTCGGACTTAAAGTTTAAGTAACCTTAACGTTGAGCCTAATGACATGACAAGCAATGCCAAACTCATTTTACGTCAAGATGAAAGTACCGGTTGACGACGTTAAGCCTAACGTTAGGCTTAGCGTTGTCAACCGTAACGTACTGCTCCCCACCCCCAGTGATGTGTCAGCAGTTTGGAGGTCAGCACCTACTATTGTTTGCAGCCGCACGATGTGTCACAGCCAATAGGGATGCTACGCTGAAGCACTGATTTGATTGATTGATTGATTGATTGATTGATTGATTGATTGATTGATTGATTGATTGATTGATTGTAGGGTTTAACGCGTCAAAGCTACACCTGGGCTATGAGATGTGCCGTGGTAGAGGAGGGCTCCGGAATAACTTTGACCACCTGGTAATGTTTAACGTGGCTGAAATCTCGACACAGGCATTTTCGCTTTTCACCTCCACTTGAAAAGCGGCCACGACTGCCGGGATCGAACCAGCGTCCTTGGGCTTAGCTGCACAATGCCTTAGCCACTGAGTCACCGTGGTCGGTGCTAAGCCAACACATATGCCCGCCTTCACGATTAATAGGAATTCATGTTCGCCGCCAATGGAATTTTTTTGGCCCAGGTTCTGGTTACGCATGGTCAATGGAAGTTTTGTGCCCTATCTTGTGGCAATGCGGATCTGGCGACCACATGTTTTTTGCCAAGTGATCCAAGTAATGCTTTCCTTCCACACACAAAGAAGTCCCTCTTGTGAATTTTCTTTGGGGGGGGGGGGATAACTTCGGGGCTGTTCAATGTGACATGCGGACGATGGTCACATGGGGGCGGGTGTGAAAGTTGCAACAAAGTGAGTGGCAAGTTGTTTAGGCCTGCGCATGATACGAGGCACAGGTGTTACTCGCTGAAATCTAAGTTAACAAGAAACAAAGAAAAGAAATCGTTACATGTGGATTTGTTCAATGCTATGCCTCTCCACTGGGACGAGCACCAGATGGGTACATGTAAGAGGCATCAGATGGGGTACACCACGGCCTAAAGATGACTTGTGCGAGATCTGACAACACAAATTGAATAACCACACATACACATTCCTTTTTTTTTGCTTAACATACTCGCTTGTTTAGCATTTGGCAATACAATGTGGCAGCATGTCTGTCTTGGTACAGTTTGGCACAAGTAGCGCAGCACTTGTGCACAGTTAGTACGCAAGTACACACAAGTACACAGTACACACAAGTACACAGTACACAAGTACACAACCTCGGCCACAGGTGAATTCCTCCGTGAATAGCATAAGAGCAGCAGGAGACACAAACTCACTGCATGGGATTTCCAGGCGGGTTGTAGTAGATGAGATCTTGCATAGTCATGGCACTGCGATCGGCGGGGAGCTTCCGCAGTGTCACGGACCTGGACCGCCGGGCCTGCACAACAGCGGGGGTGGGCAGCCGTTTCAATCACAAAGCGAGAAATTACGCAACAATGAAAGAGAAAGGCAGCATAAAGAACTGCAGGGTTTTCGAAGGAACTAGCAAGTACACACAACGTGGTGGCAAGTAACTACATGCAACCACAACAAATGAGAGTCTAAAGAAAATTCAAATTTTGCGGGTTCAACACACCGACACTACACCTGGGTTATCCTTGGGCACGCTGCAGTAGAGGAGAGCGCCGGATTCATTTTTACCACCCGGGGATCTTTCCAGAATCTCGAACACACAAGTGTTTTCGCATTCCACCTCCATCAGAAACGCAGCCACCGCGGTTGGGAATCGAACCCCCGTCCATGGGCTCAGCAGCGCAACACCTTAGCCACTGAGCCGCCGTGGCAAGCGAGAATTTCCTTCAGACTAGGAGCAGTAAAGGCTAGGTGCTGCAATGTATAGTGGGCAAATGTTCCAAAGGAATGCCTCTTGCTCAAATGTATTTATCAACCTACTGCCCACCCTCCAAGAATCGCATTATCTTCACCCCCTTTTGAAAGCTGCATAACTCCTCCAGCAAAAACAACCTATTTCCCCTCCAAAGAAGCATACAATGCACCATCTGCAAACACTACCAGTGATTTAATTTTGATTACAAGAGAAGAGACTTGTCTCATTTGATGGGGGACATACGGGCTGAGTAACGTGAACCTCATGAGTAAGCAAAAGAATTGACATTTGGGCAAGTTGGTATTGGTTTTTAACATCTAGAAGACAAAAGCGTCGTCCTGTCAACTGAAATTCTGAGTAAGCAAACAAGATATACTGCAAAAACGCAATTCCCTGTAGAATTTATGTTTTTCCGGAATGTCCCCTGCAATGTCTTTCACAGAATGTCTTCTGCAGAATGTCTGCTCAGCTGCAGAAGTACACAAACAAGACATTCTGCAAAAACATTCCAGATGACACATTCCAGGGTCTAAACTAACATCCGGGTGCAAAAGAAAAAGTGCCAGCAGACGTGTCGTGAGAAAAGCCGTTCAAGGATTCTCTCAGTAAATGTTGGTCCTTTCTTGAGGGAAGGGGTTCTCAACGTCGAAAGGAACCTAAGAAAGCGGCCATGCCAGGAGTTGTAAGCTCTGGGTCAGCGTCTTGGGTGTCACCACCGAAACACACTATCATGATGGGTTCAGTGATGAGTGATAAAGTAACCACGGATGCATCACCGATGTGCCAAGCCTGTTCTACACGGTGCGAATTTACCTCTGAAATCACTGTTGCAGCACTGCATATGCGGAAAATTATTTATTTTCGTTGCTTCCGAAGCTACAAAAATATAACGCTGCAGCAGCGACTTCGCAGGTAAATTCGCACCTTGTAGAACGGGCTTCAGAGGCAGCCATATTTTTGCAGTTCAGCCACATCTTATTTTTTTTTGCTTGCTATCTCCGTAATTTGGGTAGGCACTCTTGGAACTGCCTTGAGGCTATCCCACCCTCACAGTGGAGCATGTTTTGTTGTTGCTCACACCGGGCCACACCCGCCTCTCGTAGCTGAGATAGAGCACCATTAAGGTTCTCCCTATGGTGGGCAGCGGAGAAAATACCACCCACTGCTCCGCTTCAGTGCCCACTGCCTTCGGTAGGCCACCCACCACTCCAAATGACACGTTTAATATGCACGGCTAAGCAACTAGAAACAACCACTGTGCAAGAGTAATGCCAGCAGCAGCAGCAGGTCGCACCTCCTGCCATCTGGCTATGTAAAAAGGAGCCTGAACAAGTGGCTGTGAAGTCTCAAAGATTTCCAGCTGCGTGCACATCTTGGAGTCAATGCTTGCACTTATCGCTTTCTTTTGTTTAAAGAACTCCCAGATTTTTACCATGCCATAGCACCACAACACCTCGTGTTCGACCAGTTAAGTTTTTGTGATGTAAATTTGAAGTTCTTGAGCTTAACTGCAAACATCGTTTCTGTACAATGCTAGCGGCATTACACAAGGTTTCCACAGAGGAGAAGTGGCAGCTTTAACTAGCTCTTTGAACCTACAACTAACGTGCTCATTGAGCACCAATTTTCTGCTACCAATGAATTCGACAGTTCGTGAGAGATGAGCAGTGGTCGAGAAAAGTTCGTGCCTGCATGAGCTCTGCATTGCAATGTCTGGAGATGAGAGGCCCGCCTAAAAGAACACCTCTGCACTCTCCACCAGGAGTTCTTGAACGTGCACCCTTTCGGCACCGACAAGCAAGAGCAGCAATCTTCCATTTTGTATATCATATGGAAATTGCCCTTCCTGCATCCTGCATAGCCAAATGGATAAATTTCACATGGCCTAACTCAATGTAAAACATACCTAACCACTGCTATTAAAAGCGAAAGCGTAGTGGGACCGATGGCGTCCTGTCAGAAAACTAATGCATCTCCACATAGATCGGTCGGTCGACCGCAAGGCTCTGATAAGATCTCTGGACAGACGGCGTGTGCTAGAAGCCGGGCCTTCATTGTGTACAAACGCAACTACTTGAAAAATCTCAAAAAAGCCACGGTTCTAGTTAATACATGCACCGATCATGAAAGAGGAGTACAAGAGTATACGTTTATCTCAAAACGAAGTATCAGTGTACATTTAGATCGTTCGTGGACGCGTTTAGTGCGTGAAAAATCGTAGCATGGGTTCGTTTTTCATGCGTGATTTGGGTTCGTGAAGGATGGACAATTGATTGGACGCAGTTTTAGCGAAGGTTAGATGATGAACTTTAGATGATGTTTTGATGTTAGCAACCTTTCGCGCTTCTTTCAACCTTCTTGACAAGAGATGGTAAATATTTCTATGAAAAAATAGGTACAGATGTTGATTAAGAACAATCTCGCATAATTCTATACTTTAAAAAAAAAATAAAACCCCAGCTCAAACTCGGGCCATTATAATAGGAACCAAAAACTACCTTACAGCCACGAAGATCAAACAACGGCGGTGGGCCCTCTTAACAGTTGTGTAAAAGAATGTCCCCAGTGATAAAACGAACTGGTAGGCGCTTTCACTTCTGTATCATACATACCAAAACAGAATGGTGCTGCCTTGTCGGCATCAGAATCCACCCCACCGAGAGTGTATGCACCCCTGGCCACCTGGTTGGGCATCCGGTAGCACAAATAATGTGCCCGAACATGATTTAAAGCAGCCATGAAGACAACATGCAACTTTGTCCAATAATGAAAGAACTAGCATTACCTAACTCACTCAGCTACATTCCAGCCGCAAAAGACGTTTCGTTAAGCCAGGAAACGCAAGAAAGATTAAGGAAACTTCAAAATTTTGCACTACAGTGACAGAATGCGGGCGGGAGTTATGCAATAGAGGCCAGCACATAGAGGCCAGCACAATCAGTGTGCTTACTCCATGTTAGCGATAAAACGAATCAGAAGTCCCACTACTATCACCCAGCCATGTTTCTTGGGAGTGGCTTTAAGTCGGTGGCCACACATCGCGCAAACAAGATTCTGTTACGTCACGAAGAAATTTCCGCAAAGCAGCTGGGGTGTCGCCACTGCTTTTTCTTTCATTTCATTTACTGACCCTTAAAGGGGCCATGAACACAAAATACAAGTTTGTTTTATTCGAAAGATTTCATGTCCTATAGCGCCTCCAGCATTTGTCTGGAAGCAAACTATGGCTTATTCACTGTGAAATCAATCAATTTAAACTAAAATTTTGATTCTCATGCCAAAACGTGTGTCTGAACGACGTTTGCAGTGACATCATAAGAATGGGTCTTTCGGCTAAACTTGGTGTGGAGCGGAGACATGCTTACTGTTGTCAACCTAGATGGCACCACCACACCGCGGCAAGCTGTTTTCTGCCTTTGGTTTGTTTGTAACCGTATTTAAATCTAACTTGTTTTTGTTCATGGAAAAAATCATTTCGTGAAACATGGTGCTCGCTCGACAAATATAGTCCCGTAAGACACCGTCGCTTACGTCAATCGGCCAGTGTATTCTGAGACAACCCCAAAGCCCCGCAGTGCTGTGCATCTAAACCAAGCATAGTGCGCGCAGTACCAACAGCAGTATGCATCCGTGTTTATATGTTTACATGTGCTTTCGTAACTTCTGCTGTTTGTCCCGCTATTCTTACTGATATAAAAATAATGTGCCCTAAATTTAAGGGCAAATAGCTCGTTCAGCAAGGTTATAAGTTCTGCCTAATTTGCGTTTGCTTTTTTTGGCCTCCGCCAATCGCAGAGCTAGCTGGCATGACATGATATGTTCTGTTGCGGCAAATGAGCTAGCGGGTCGCATGGCCATTCCCTTTTTTACTAATTATACAGCTTATTTGAGCGAAATTTATGTTAAAATTGGTGTCAGCATGATTTTAACGAGGCAATCATTTTAATGAACCAAACTTGTGTTTTCTCTTCATGGCCCTTTCAAAAGCCCAAAGGCATTACATAAGGGGGGCTTTGTGAAGGTGTGTATCACGTACAATATCTGTCTTCCTTAATATCCCCATTATTTGTTCGAAGTCTGCGATAAAATTGAAATTGTCACTGGGACAGAGCAGTCTTTTTAATAAACCAAACTCGTATTTTGTCTTCATGGCCCCATTTAAAGGGACTCTGCAAGGCTCCCAATTAGCGCTTTCACTTTTTACTTTGCGTCTGGAAGCACTGTCACAGCTATAGTCATCGCCAGCACAGAGCAACCCTGTGTGATTGGCTCGCCACAGCAGCACTGTCGCCTTCCGCTTATGCCTCGCTTTGTGGGGCTTTTCCCTCAAGTGGCTATCGAATGCATTCCTTGCTGCAAAAGGAAAGCCAGCCAACAGCTGCTACACCACTCTAATAACGTAATTTCAGTGCTAAAACAACACCAAGACTCGAGAAAGAAAAAAATCTTTTGAGCAACTTTCAAGTTATCTGATGGGCACAGAGCAGTAATTTTTGGCTGAGGTACTTTGCAACGCCCTATACTAAGTACTAGATGTGTTGGTTGACTACGTTCTGAAAGCATTATACGCCTCGAGCTTCGCGATCGCTGCGCCGCCTGCCGCCGCTTCTCCGCGGCGTTGACGGGATTTGCTCTGCGTGGCTGATAGGGGCTCGTGCAGTGTTTTGGTTCTATTTCGCTTCTTTTCGCCTTTCCGCGCCCTAAAAAAAAACTTGTTATGGTGACGACTATAGGCAAAGAGTACGTTAACGTTTAGGTCACTTAAAAAGCAGCTGCGTCTTCGTAGAGTACGTGATCGCCTGCAAGAGCTACCCGGGGACGCGATTCTGCGCGCTTCGTCGCCGCTCTTCCGGGCGTCGGCGACGGCAGCAACATATCACCCATGTCACCTCCAAAACATCAGGCCCAAATGAATTATACTGACGCCTCGTTCAGACCTGATACTGGCACAATGAGAGGTTGGATTCATTTTGCAGCGAGGACAACGAATGCGGCTTCGTTTCGCATATATACGCCGCAGAAAAACATGTTTTGGGGATGTGATTACCCAATCCCGGACAATAACTTATGCCTTTTATAAGAATATAAACCATGCGGAAATGTAAAGTATATTCCAAGCCTCTGCGTCGTTAAATATGTGCCCACACATGCCATATAGCAAGAACCAAGGAAATGAAACCACGGAAAAATAAGTGCTGTAGCAATGCGGAATTTAGAAACATAATAGCTCTAACGAAAATGAAAAAAAAAAAAAACCAGTGCAGCTTCTGGCATGCTAATGACGTTCGTCTAAACTTAAGCCAGGAAGGTTTCACTAGACCAACTATACGCGAAATGCACTGCTGGTACCGGCTCGGCCGGCGCACCGCTCCGGCGCCCCACCCGGAACTAACACGACAGCAGGCAGTGCTACTACGCCAACTACAAACACAGTCAGTGATCACGCCGGCGCTCGCGCGTCACGTGTGCCCGGACGTGTACGCCAGTGACGTGTGTAGTGTGTGCGGGCAACATCGCGCAACTCTGGCCCACATTCTGTGGGACTGTGCAGTGCACCCCGTGGAAGCTGCCGACCTCTACGGCCGGCTGCCGGACACCATAACGAATGCCGTATATTCGACGGACCTGGCCGCACAAACTCTAGCCGTCCAGCAGCTCGAGGCTGCTCTCGCCAGGCAGAAGCGGAGCGAGTCGCAGACGGGGGGGAAAGGGACGAACTCCCGAGTACCTTTCGCGCACCGCTCACGCCGACGCCGGCGGGGCCTAGTCCCGAAGACGTAGTGAACGTGGGTGGGATGTGGAGGCTCTGCGTATCCCGACCTCCCACTCCCTGCTGGCCATAAATAAAGTCTTTCTCTGTCTGTCTGCTATTTCGCGAGACATCGGTGGGGGGGCGGGGAGGGGGACGCCGTGTACAAATGCGGAGCGGAATCAAGCAATGAACGTTTTATTAGTAATCCCACACATAAATTTCGCGTTCACTTTCCTTTTGTTTTTCTACTTCAACAAAGAGCTGATCGTACGGCGGACGCATTTTTGGAAGTATACAGGGTAGGCTGTTCAACAAGCGATGAAAGATGTCGTTGAAAGAGTGTGGTATGAGATAAGGCCCTCTGATTTCAGTTTCTGGTTTATTCTGCAGGCTCCCTGTGCCATATGACGATATTTCGAAGAAGCATTTAGTCGCGGACGCGGATTATACTGTAAGCCCGTCTCCGCGCTGCTCGCAGAGGATATATGTAGCAGATGAAGGTCTGCGGGCGCGCACCTCACGACGACGACTCTGTACTCCCGAGTATAATTATGCATTGTCCATCGTACTTTTGTTGAATATTCCCGAAATTAACACAGACTGGCTTGTAAATGGTGGTGATCAATATCTGAGGTATAATATTGGCAAACGTAACTGGTGTGCTGTCAGGTATGAGTGCTCCGCTGATTATGTATACGCACAAAACCGATTTAAATCGTAGTGTACGTATAGCCGTAGCATGAACATCTGAGGAACCGGTGGTTACGGAGACACGGCTAGTAAATTCAGGTCAGTGTAACTACAATCGGCTCCATCATACGCTGGTTCCGCAACGCTGGCCTGTGACACACACCTGGCGCTTATACAAACCGAAAATACCACACTAAGATCGCGTCGGAAACATTTACACTCTCGTAAACACACCCCATTTGCGAACAGAGGGACTGCTTCACACAAACATGGATTTCAAACGCTTACAAACGGTAAATCTCAGTCGTGAACGTGCCGCAAAAGCAGCGGCGGCACTGGGGAGCGGGGCGCGGACTCCCGCGCCTGCTTTCGAAACGGGCCGCTAGGGGGATTTCAGTGGCGCCCCTACAGGCCGCGCTCGAGGCGTATAGATTTAGAAAAAAAAGTTGAAATGAGTGTTGCAGGGTCCCTTTAAGTCAAATCCCAGCGCCCACCTTTTTCTCTGGCTTGCGTGGCCGGCACTCGGGTGACGTGCTCCTGACAGGAGCTGGTGACTCCTCCTGTGGAGGGGGAGGGGGGGCCTCAGCAGGAGGGGGGGAAGGTTCCCTCGGAGGGGGCGGAGGGGCCTCTTTGGAAGTGCTGCTCGAAGACCCCCTGGCCACCCTGCAAATCAGGAGGAAGGGGCCAGAAAACAACTTAGACAGTGAACAGCACTCACAGCTTATCACACCAGCGAGAGGCACGCAAGCGCTTAAAAATTCACCCGCATTTCCCCAAAGGGGAGCATGGGGAAGTGCGAATGCACGGGTGATGCTATGAGGGGGAGTTATGTTGAACTGTGTTGGCATTCGCCCGTTAGTTGCATTTAACACCCCCGCGTGATCAAGTGGGGATTCACACACCCCGTTAGTCGTTCTCTGGAAATCTTGGTGAATTAAAGTGTATGTTCGAGGAGATCACACACACACGCAAGTAAAGTGAAACGACAGTATTCTTTATTCAGCACTTGTTGGTGTTGTCGTTGTAGTTGACGGTCATTATGACCGCCTTGTGGTCACTGAAATGTACGGTCAAGAGTTGTTGCAAGACCGCGTGTATCAGACAGTTCCTCGCAAAGGCCAGGTCGATGTAGCTGCCGTTGATGGTGGTGGGAGCCTCTAGCGGTAGGCACGTCATGGAGTGGTTGGCGAGCATGTATTCCATCAACCACTCGCCGCCCTTTCGCACGTCCACGTTAAAGTCCCCAACAACCACGACCGGGTCCGAGGGCTTTACGCGCCTGGCCACACTCTCCATCGCCGCGTCCACGTATTCGACGACGTCGTCGCGCGAGATGTTTGGCGCGAGGTAGAGGGTGACGACCACCATTTCCGTCGCCCGAGTACGCGTCGGTGTAGACGGCACTGTACGGCGACTTGTCCCTGACCAGCGAGGTGGACACGGCGTGCGACACGAGGTTCGCGTAGACGTGACCGACGAGGTAGACGCCGCAGTACTCGCCCCGACTTCCGCTCCTGGCGAAGCAGAAGCAGTCGATGGGGAAGTGGGAATGCACGGGTGATGCGAAAGAATTCTTCTTGGCCAACCGCCCTAAGTGGGTATGTGCTAAAGAAATTAGGAACTCTTCTTGGCCAATCGCCCTAAGTGGGTATGTGGTGCGGATGGACGGATGGCGGTGGACGCGTGATTCAGGGTCGCTTAAGAAGTGCATTCGCACTTAAAAATTTACACATACAAGAATCACTAACAAAATTGCACCACAAAACTGAGGCCAACATGTTTCCGCATGCCGCCAAGGCAGAGCTGTGGATGCCAGCACAGCCCCTTGACGTGTATTTTCGTGCAGTAAAGACATTTCCCATGCAAATGGCTCCCCCCCGTCTACCTCCAGTCAATGTTCACCAAGGCAATGCAACCGTGAAGGTTCAAATGAGCTAGTTTTATCTGTTTAGGCCTCTTTAAAGATTGCTCAATCAAATGAAGTTCAGCATACAACTTTCACACAAAATGGCAGTGTATTCTTAGCTTCAGTGTCAATCGGAAGACCAAACGGAGAAATAAAACCCCGTTTTAGTCCAAAACTGGAGCTACTACAAGCGTGAACTCATAAGGAAGGTAGACATGCTTTTACAGAAGTGGGGTAAGTGAACTGATTTGAAGTCGAAGGCCGTTACAGCAGTAAAGACCGAGTTCACCGTCAGGTTGACACGGTAAACGTGACTCATTCCAGAAACTGGTGGAGGGGAAGCTTGAAACGATAGTGACGTTCACCGACAAGGCGAAAAGGCGAGACATACAACAGAGGACAAATCCGGCTTGCTATACCTATTCAGTTCCCTAGATTTTCCCGGGTTTCCCCAGGCCCTGTGCAGTTTCCATTACACGAGAATTCACATCCAAAAGGACAAATTTAAAATTATTCAGTTTCAAAACAAATGACATGACACGCGGGCACCATTCAGCAAGTTCTAGGAGGTGCCTTGGCTATGTGCTCCTTCTCCTAATTATTCCATGCATTTTTAAAATCTATCATTTTTTTTTATGGTGGTGAAAAACGACAATGCCAGTGCGTTTACATTTTGGCTTAAGCTAAAGAACCCCAGGTGGTCTAAATTAATACAGTAGAATGTCGTTGATACGTTTTTAAAAAAATTTGAGGTAGAAAAGCACTATGGGGTATTTTTAGAGTTCACAAGAACGTAGTAACCACGAAATTGTATGAACTGGGAACGTATCAATGGGATTCTACTGTGCTTAGCCGCCAACTATGGTGCACCTCATAACCAGGTGTAAGTTCAGTGCACAAAACACTGAAACTTAAATTATCAACGAAATTTCTTGTTATTTTCGGCTGAAGCAGAAACGTACGCCACCTTCACGATGCCTTAAATATAAGATTTCCAGCCGTGCATATGACAGCACATGTGGGAAAGAAAGGCGTGTGTGCCCTTCACTTGGAAGCTTTGAAGATTCGCTACCTGCCCTTGTTTACTAGGCTCTCAACCGGTTTATCAGTTTTTTCACTGCTTAGACTATGAAGCACTGCAAGCCTCGTCTTCCAGGTCAGCACTGATACGTCAAGCTGATAAGCCGGCGAGACTTGTAGTGCCCTGCCGGGACTGTGGCGGGATGCTGATTACCCCAGGATAGACATGCAAGTGGGACTTTGCCCCCCACAAGAGCCGTCAAATGGTGCACCCCGTACCAAAAGCGATGTGTTGCATTGACCGATTTTATTCTGGCAGTAACGATCATAACGCAAGCAGCCAGTGGAAACTAGTAGGCAATGGCAACGAGGCAGACTGTTAGAACACATCCTGAACGACCACTAAGCAAGTTCGTGTGGCATGCGTTCGGGCCAGCAGGAAGTCAGTTTTGCCTTACGTCCATCTTTTTCACCGGTGGCTATCCAAGCAACCTGTATGATTCTCGTATGACAACCGCAATGCTCGTGGATTTCTGCACTTTCAGGGTATTTTTCAACAAGCGATGACATTTGATTCTTTTGCGAGGATGTTGAAAGCCGTCTCTCTTCTAGATACCATACATATAACCCAGACCACCTGCTCAACACGTTTTTTCACCTTGATTGTTCACCTGTCGACATTAGAGGCATTTGTTTTTAACCTGGGCTGGTGCAGATGAATGCAGTGTCGCGCAGACCAGTGAAGAGTGCAACTGGAACTATATTCTAGTAAAAAAAAAAATAAACATATGCTGCACTACTTGCACTAGTGCAAGTAAAATATCCAGGAAGATTGAAAATATACCCCCCCCCCTTCCCTAAGTGATGCAAAATTGCGATCTTTTTCGGGATACCTCGCACGAACAGGCTCGCTTACTTTGGAGGCGAGTGCGGGGAGGGTGGTACGGTGGACGGGCGCTTGGGTGCCTTGACCGCCCGAGGAGGCTCGGCCACGGCGGGGGCTGACTCAGCTCCGGCGGGGGGCTCGTGGGGCAACTCCGCAGCGCGAACCTCGGGTCGCTCCTCGGTCGGCGCAGTGGCCGGCTGCTCCGTCACGCTGGGCTCGGGCGGAGGGGTCTGGGCCCGCGGAGGGGCCGGGGCTGGTGCCGGGGCAGGGGCCGGCTTCCGGGCTGCCGGTGCGGCGGCGCCGTCGGTCTTGCGGCCCAGATTGGGCTTAACCGAGATGCGTGGTCTCCTCGTCGACATCGCCACGCTGGAGAGGTCGGCCTCCTTGGCGAGCGATCGCGAGCCTTCGGGTCGAAACGCCGCCGAGCTTAGCGCAGGCGGTGAAGCGCCCTCCGCTGTTCTACGCGGATGGCTCGCCGACGCGGCGGGGCGTGTGCACGCGGCGGCGTGGTGGTATCATGTCTCGTGAACGGCCGCTCGAGCAGCGGACGCGCCACAACACCGAATGCCGGTCGGCGTCGCTACAAGTAGGGCGTGACGCAAGGCTATCGTCAGCGTGTCGTGGCGAAAAGCGGCAGTTCTGCGCGGCGTCGTGGAATTTGAGTCGCAATCGCGGCGTCTGCCCGCGGGGGCGGCGGACTGGGAAGCGGGAGGAAATGAGTCGTCGCGAACGGGGAGGTGCGGACGGAATCGGCCTGAACTGCCGGCTGGCTCCAAGGGGCGGCCGACGAGGCGACACGACGATCAGCTCGGTGGCGTTGGCATGGCACGCGTTGCGTTCTTCCCCCACTTGCCCCACGCCACGGCCACTCGACGGAAGAGAAGTAACGGGCCTGCCGCTTCTCGCAGCGCCACTGGGATAGCGCGTGACACCGGTGTTTGCCGGTACAGCCGCTAGTTTTGGTGGGGCGCCACATACCGGTAAGTGACCCCCGTTTTTGGTCCGTGAACAATATACGGCTTTCCCTCGATCGCGTCCTAACCGCAGAGAAAATTAAGATACTAACGCAAGTATCGTACAAAAATGATCTCCAATATCATCTGATTGACAACCCCACGTTTTTTAGAAGTTTGTTGAACTTTCCCAGCCCAATAATTGTCACACACACACACACACACAAAAACATTGCAGCGCGCTCACCTTCGCTCAAAATTCGAAAGATAGCATAACAAGCAATTATTTTGAAGAAATCAAGATAACAAAACCATTTTTGTTATCGCGGATCACGCCTGGCTCACACGTGCCGATTAATTTTAATAGCACATCTGTTAATTGCTGGAGCTTGGTCTCTTGGCGTTTGCAAAAAAAAAAACGAAAAACAAACTCTTGGCATGACCTTCGCGCAGTGGTTTTAGCAAAATTAATGCTGAGCGCACGTGTGCGTGCGCCTCGTGAGGGGCGCACGGCGTCGTCCAGGCTTCCACGTGGGCTTGTGCCACGTGAACCCGCCTTCGTGTGCCTTCGTCATCTTTGGCGCGGTGGCTTCCGTGGCGCGCCGGTCGCTGCAGGCCCCCTCCCCCTCCTCCCCGCTGAGCCGGACGTAGGAGGCTCGGGCTGTCGGCGTATCCTGTTGTCGTAGTCGTTTATGTAGTCACGGTACTAAAACACCGGGACACTTCCAACGCCTCGCGCTAACGCGTACTAAAAGAACACACCGGGACACTCGTTTTCCAAACGCCTCGCCCTAGAATGCTTCGAAGACACGATACTTTTACAGCAAAGATGCCAACGGTTTGATCTCCGTGGGCAAAAACGCCAAGGCACCCACATGCTTCACTCCTTCCCAGGTTTCACGTTAGTGGGGATGGCCCGGTTTTTTTGGTTGGTTGAGCTTGAATTCCGTGCAGCGTTGTTGAGACGGGAAAGCCCTGTGAGGGACGGAGGGATGGCGACGCGCTCGCGATTTCGGTCGGCGGCGACGACGTCTTGGGTTGCCACTCGCCGTACGAGGAACGTGCATATATTTGCTCTTCCCGCTCTCCTGACTGTCAGTGTGGGGAGAAGCTGTACGTATAATCCGAGCTCTGCTGTTTCTCCAGCCTTGCACCACTATACGAACTGCGCCATTTTTTAAACAGCGCTGCAGAGCTGTTTGGACCGACACAAATCCGTCCGGCGTAGACAAAAAAATTCCCCCGCATTTCCCCGAGGGGGAGAATGTGAAAGTGCGAATGCACGGTTGTCGGCCCGCTTGCGGCGCTTGCGCTCGGCCCCCGCAGCCCACCGCCTCGCCGCCTTCTCTTCCATCGGGTTTGTAGTATCACGTGTACATCAAGCCGCTATAACGCCGCTGAGTCGCCAACGCACGCCGCTGACGACGTAGTTTGAATGCGTTAAAGATATAAGGCGCGTTACTCGCTGATAACCGCGTGGCGTCCGTGGCTTAGTCGGTAGCGCGTCGCGCTGCGGCCGCAAAGTCCTCGGATCGAAACCTGGCGCCGGATGCTGTTTCCTTTTTAAAAAATTCCCCCGCATTTCCCCGAGGGGGAGAATGTGAAAGTGCGAATGCACGGTTGTCGGCCCGCTTGCGGCGCTTGCGCTCGGCCCCCGCAGCCCACCCCCTCGCCGCCTTCTCTTCCATCTCTTCCATCGGGTTTGTAGTATCACGTGTACACCACGCAGTTATCAAGCCGCTATAACGCCGCTGAGTCGCCAACGCACGCCGCTGACGACGTAGTTTGAATGCGTTAAAGATATAAGGCGCGTCTAACACTGATATCACCGTCGCGTCTGTGGCTTGGTCGGTAGCGCGTCGCGCTGCGGCCCGCAAAGTCCTCGGATCGAAACCTGGCGCCGGATGCTGTTTTTTCTTTAAACAGCACTGCGGACGCCAACGCCGCCGACGCCGCCGCCGCCGGCGGTGGATGGTTTGGGGTCGCTTATAAAGTGAGAAAACTCCGAGCACACGTGAGCGCGTGCCTCGCGGCGACCATCCGGCGTCCCCGGCCCGAGGCTCCGGGCACGACTGTGGCTTAGCAAAAAAAAAAAAAAATCACGAGCGCACACGAGCGCGTGCCTCGCGGCGACCGCCCTGCGTCGTCCAGGCTTGCGGATGGTGGTGGTGGTGGTGGGGGCTCATATTAGGGGGCTCGGTCAAGAAGAGTTCTTTGTTTCGGATGGGCTTGCGCCACATAGCTCCCGCCTCCGACATCGTCGTGTAGCGACGATGTCGGCCGAAGACGGTGACGAAGACGGTGACGACGAATCATGTTATCCCATCCTTTCACAATCACACGTGGAGACGGCCACCGGACCAGCTGACGAAGAAGTGGCGGTAAGCTACCAAGGCGAGGTCGAGCTACAAGAGGATTCCCTACGCGGCTGTGCCGCGCGCGAAACCTGAGAGAAACCTGAGAGACGCGATGTGTGAAGTCGCGCAATGATGCTCTCCTGGTGGCCGTAATATCTGTGGGATTCTAATAATTCGCTCAGCAGCACATTACCAGTTTTCCGGGAGCAGCCAAGAGTATATTAGACAAGTACCTTTATTCTTGGCAGCCGCAGACCTGCGTGCAAATCGAACTACGCCGACCGAGTCCCAAGACCATACGCGGCAACCGCGTCGTCTGCTAGCGGTCAACCACCAAAGATGGTGCCGGTGCCGCTGCCCTTCTCGTCTCCTCGCCCCCCCCCCTCCTCCCCCCATCCGCACAAAAAGCGAAGAAGGCAATGTTTCATCGCATGCGTTAAGTCCCCTAATCGATCAAATGTTGGATAATTCTGCTCCCTGCTGTAGTAACGTTGTTGCTGTACGCCAGCTGGAACTTCAACTTGGAAGGACCGCTGTCAGTGCCTTCGATTTGGCTGTACTCACTCAGGCAGTACAGCCTTGGCCCCTCTATTTCCCAGTGCAACTAGCGGCACCTGCACCTTCCTCTTCGATTTTCCAACGCTTCAAAGAGTGCAGGATTAACTATCGTGAACATGGTGCAGTGCAAAATTCGCTACGCGGGTGTTCGCCAGACAGAAAATAGGAACGCGATCCGGGGAGTGCGCGCGAAGGGGCAACGCCGGAGGAGGGTTCTCGAAAGAGCAGGCCACTGACACACGAGCCGCCTCGAGAAGTGGTGATGGTGCGACGAGTGGACGAACGGGATATTCTCCTGGTAGAGCCCTGGCGATGGCGACCGTCGAGAGGAATGGGCTTCAGAGGGTGCTGCCCAGGGGCTGACCAAGCAGTGATGGGCGTGACCGAAAAGTTAAACGGAAAGTTCAACAGCAGAATTTATCGACAGGATTGAGGCTCCTGAACGAGCTTCGGAGGATGCTGTCCAGGGCCTGGTCAAGTGGTGCGGCGCGGCCGCAAAGACATCAACAAAAGTCCAACTAAAAGCTTTCTTCGCCTTCCCATTCTTTGAACGTTCTAAGCTACCCCGCAATAGGTGTATGACGGTGCGCCGGTTCACAACGCCGGCTTTTTTCGACCCATTAGACACGCAATTCTTTGCATAAGTAAAAAAAAAAAACGTGCAGCGAGATCGTACTCGTACCGCATTACTTGTGGTACGCCTATTTTCAGTTCTTTCCTCGTAAAGGACCGCATAAAAAACATCGGCGGGCACCTAAATACTTCTTGTGAGTTGTGGTTGCGAAATGACCGATTGGCATCGTTGAGTATCCAATTTTTGGCGCCTCGGGCTGTTCTGCACTGCGCAGGGCGCCCTGGATTGCTGACATGACTGCTGCGCCGCTAGGTGAGGGGACAGAGACGCCTTTCCGCACGTGTTTTCCTGATCTGGAAACCTGCAGCCGGCAGCGTCCAGGAACACGCATGAAGCCTTCAAGCATAGCTCGGCAGGCTCACTGACGAGTGCACTCACGCACTCTTCACTCACCACTCATGAGTGAGTGGTGAGTGAGCCTCGCGATCGTCTTGGACTGGCGAGAGTGAGTGCGAGTGCGAGCCCCACGCGCCGTGAGCCCCGAGTCACCACTCGCGCCATTTGCGAGATGAGCGCCACTATTGCGCTTGTACTTGCCGTTGGCTATTCATCACAGGTGAGAGAGAGAGAGAGAGAGAGAGAGAGTTTTATTTTTAACCAAAAGAGGGGAAATGTCTCTGTCGGAGAGCTTCATGGAGTCTGGGTGCCTCCGTCCAGGCTCCCACTGATGGCATTCTCGATGAAGTCCACCAGGCCACATTGCTCGTCCTTGGTCTTCTGGGTGGCCAGCCACTCTATAGTGTAGTGTCGTCTAATATGTGCATAAATGGGGCACTCCCATAATATGTGTTGTTGGCTGGCGATCACATTACAGGTGTGGCATAATGGGGGTGCATCTGTCTTTGCCGCTCGCTTTGATGGTTGTTAATGGCGGTGTTGCTTTTTGCTTTGGAAATATGTAGTCACTGAGCTCCTGCTATGGGGCACTCTGGAATTATTTCTCTGGTGGCGTGTTGATTTACGAATATGATTTGGATGGACAGTTGAAACTCGATTTTACGAAACCCGATTTTACGAATTTCTTGATTTAACGAACAAATTAGGATTCCCCCCGCAGTTTCCCATAGGCTTAAGGCTTTTACGAACTCGAAATAACGAAACAGACTTCGCCGCCAAACCCGATTTAACGAATCAATCTGGGAAATAAGATGCATAGAAAAAGAGGTTTTTCCAAAAATGTCTGGCATTGCTCTGCCAGCGCAGGAGCGGTAGCAGACTGCCTCCGCACTTTCAAAGGAGCTTCCACACTTCTACTTCCGAGGCTGCGTCGGGCTCCACAAGCCCGCACCACGAGCAGCAAGAGGATATCGCCCAGTTGTTGGGAAGAGCTTCGTCGGCGTCGCGAGGCGGCCGCAGATCAGAACTTCGACGACTTCGTGAACGCCGACACAGGTGCACACACTGACACAACAGAAGTTCTCGACGACGATGAGATAGTGCAGCTTGTTTCCGGCGCACAAGAGGAGTCCGAAGATGCAAAATATATCCGGATACTGTCGAAGCTCCTGTGCCCACCCCAAGTCAGCTGATGGACGCCGTCGACCTTCTGCGGCTGTTTGTTGGGGCACACGAGGGTGCCGAGGACGCTTTGACTTCACTGGCCAACTACGAGAAGTACGTGCTCCCGAGGTTCACGAAGCGTGCAGACGAAAATCACGAGCTTTTTCGCTAGGCAATAAATTCGTCGTTCTCTCGATTTTACGAAGTTCCCGATTTAACGAAATAATGTGCGGGTCCCGCCGACTTCGTTAAATCGAGGTTCAACTGTATATATACTGTTCGGTTTCATGACACATGAAGTAAGGATCTGCTGTACACACTCACGTGCGGGAGGAGACGACGAGTGGTGAGCGCGAGTGAGTGCGAGTGGTGACAGCGAATATGGTGAGCGCGAGTGAGTGCGAGTGGGGATAGCGAGCGGTGAGCGTGAGAGCGAGTGAGAGCGAGTGGTGAGGGCGACTGGTGAGCGTGAATGTGAGTGAGCGTGTGAAGGAAAATATATTTTTCTGTGTGAGTGTGAGTGAGTGGCGCCCAGTTTTGCCGATATATGCAATGTAAAGGCTATCGGTTTCAGAAAAAAAAGAAAACAACAACAACAAAAACAAAAAACGCGTACGTCTATCAGCCCGCTAGTGGTGGGCTAGCAGGCGCACTGGCTACCTTTCTGTCCAGCCGTGCACACCACTGGGTGGGCACGCTCACTGTGCAAATAAACTATGACTAAGGAGAAGGGCAGCGGAACAGTTGCCGAAGCCGTTCTCTCCGCATGCCCGGGTGTTTCGTGGTAGAGCGCGCGCTGATCATTATTTGTGTTTTATTTCTGAGGCGTGCGCTTTTTAATTGGAGCGTGTCGGAACCAGTGAGAATTTGTGCGTCGCGATTTTTCGTGTATTTTGAAGGCGGCGGCCTTTTCGCTTTAGGGGTCACTTAAGGTGCACTAGTCGGCTGGCCGTCTTCTCTTTCGAGTGGCCGTACCATAACCGTAAGCCAACGTTTTACAGCGAAGCTATATATAAGATCCCACGGTCTCGCGCCCCCGGCAACACTTTACCCAGCGGCCTGTGTTCAGCGTACGGAAAAAAAAAATATTAAAAATATAAAAAATCTGGCCTCCATGTTTTCATATGACACGGCCTCACTTACCCCTGGAAGAACGTCTTCCCAGCGACGCATTTGTGCTTAGACGGGAAGCCGGCTCTATGCGGATTAGTGCAGGGAATAAGTTAGTGCACGAATTAGTGCGGAAGCAGTGCAGGGAGATATGGGTTGGCGTCGTTTGAAGTTCTAGAAGCGCAGAGCAAAATATGTTTTGAGAGGAGGTTGAGAGCAATGGATCAACGTAGGTGGGCAGCTAAGGTTTTTAGGTACCTATACTTGAAAAGCGTGGACACGAAGTGGCTATGAAAACTAGAAGGCTAACGATGAAATACGGAAAGTACAGTGGAGAATCCAAGTCAGCCAAGGTAACAAAAAAAAAAGGGGGGGGGGGGGGGGGCAAGGCAGATATAAACGGATAAATGGAGAGAAAATATGGAAGCTAAAACTTCGTTAGAGATGTACAGGGCTGAGAAATTAGACATCAGAAAGGAAAATTTCTGCGATAATTCCCAAGACAGTGCTTTGCTTTTTGATGCTAGAGCGAATTCGAATTAAGAGCTTTGTAGGGAACTGTACACAAAAAGATGGGGTATGCGTGGTCTGCGGAAAAGAAACAGAAACTATGCGGCACTTAATGTTAGAACGCGAGTGTATATATCCAAATCTACATGAGGGAAATATTCGGCTTCCAGAGGCCCTAGGATTTAGGGGTAGCACAGAGGGAGTTAACTTCAAGACTTTCGAGGCGACGGAAATAAGATTATAATGCTTGTGGACGAAAAGCAGAGAGGGGAATGTTGCCTAGGACAGCTACCACCTGTAACAGGGAAAAAAAGTATTTTGTGCCTAAGAAGTTTTTTTGTGCCTGCCCTAAGCTATTATTAAACGAAGAGTGCAAAACATACGTATATTGTTTCTTTTTTAGTTTTTTTTTTTTGGCAAGATGACGCGTCATCACCCCGCTACAAAGGGGATACGTGGGGATACCAGTATCGATCATCATCATATATCGTGTAATTGAAGGACTCCAGCTGGTCACTGGAGTAAGCTTGGTTTATTCTAAGCAGGCTTTCCCATACTATATTATAGGCACTACCCATACCGTGTGTTGCACAGTGAAGAATTGCCATGCATCTGCGGAAGGAGCATCGTTACAGCGCCACTTCATACTCCTCTCCACCACCGCGCGTAACCTGACACTACCGCCGCGTATTTTCAGAGTCGGTCCCGCGCGGCGTCTCCCCCCCCCCCCCCCCCCCCCCTGACATTGCGCAATGCCGTGCTCTCACCGGCATCTCACCGGTAGCCACCTGTGTGGCGCACTAGAGCCAGTGCTGTGATTAAATTTCACATAGCAGAAATCCTACATAGCAAATATAAGGGCAGCTTCGCTGGACTTCCCTCTTCACAGGGTGAAAGCGCTTCGATTTTTTTCTGTTTTGTTGCAAGGCCAGTGGCGCGAGACGCAAAGAGCGCGCAACTTTTTTCACTGGAAAGTGAGTGATCTGACAGGCAATGTTGTAGGGGAGGCGTTGACCGAGCCGTCCAGTCGGTCGCAAAGTCGGTCAACTAGCCGACGCGAGCCTCACTGGCGGCCGGCGCGGGCGACCAGCATTTCCGTGGTGTTGCGTTTCCCTGGCAAGTGACACCGGCGAAATTTGTCTGTGTAGCAAAAATTTGCCCTTTTGAATAAATACTTCGTCTTCACTTCCGGCACGTGTGAAAGTTGCAGCACAAGGTTAATAGCGTGTAGCGACGCTTTCGCGCTCTTTAAGGACCGATCGCTGAGTGAATCGTGTAAATACCAGCTACCGGACAATGTTTATCAAACCCTTCAAGATCAAGTCCAACGTTCGGCTCAGGAACACTGACCGGTACGTTTAATTTTTCCCTGCTAACGGTCTCGCATTCGCGCTTACGTCCGTGCTGCGAGTACTATCAACCTTCACCGTATCATTGCCTTTGCAACTTTCTCGGGCACGCGACGTGTAACGTACAAATTGCTTTACATAGTGCATCGAATTGTGAAAAGACACGCAATAAAGGAACCTCGGAACCACTGCTCTCTTCACACCCATACTGCCTCCAGTCTCGTCGAAACTGCTAGTCTCCGTACACGGCCATATGCCTTGCGAGCTTCCAGAATTCAAGCTGGTTTCGACTAGTTTCCCACTCTAATCTCCTACCCAAAGCTTTGTGACGCCACGGTACCCGGTGGTCTCTTGGAATGGATCCGCTAATTATTTGTTTGCCGCACAAAGAGAATAGCATATCTGGAGAAGTTTGACAGCTGTGCTTATCACCTCGTGTATCCCGCAGGGCAATGCCTTACGCCGTACATTATTCAAAATTTTCGTGGGTGATGTCACTTGCTAACGGCGCAGCACACCCCTTCTGCCGGCGACCCCAGCATTGCAGCCGGACAAAGCTCTTGCGACTATTAATAACTGCATGCTGAGCTTGACGACACCGTGGAATATTGGGAGTGTAACGACCTTGCATTGAATGTTGCAATGCAATGCACATCACTTCCTCCAGGCAGTGCAGTCATACACCCTGACACTTCACCCTTGCTGAAGCGCTTGTCTCCTTTACGTTTAGCCCTAAAATCTTCCTGGTGGGCTCGGAACTCAATTTTGATGCCGAAATCTCTTAAGTTACATCCAAGGCTAGAGGAATGTTAAGTTCTTATGACTGAGGTTTCGCGATGAATCAAGGAAACCGTGCTGAGGCTTCAATACAAAGCGCTGGTGCACTTGAAATATGGCACATTGATATGGGACCCGTATTAAGCCACCCTTCTAAGAAGTGTACACATGCATGCTGTACATAACCTTCCTACTCTGTGAGGGCTCTTCAGTACCACCGCGCCAAACTACAGCTATCAGCACTGTGGAGTGATTTCGCCGTGTCGGGTGGACATCGCTAACCGCACAGAAAGGGCGCCACAATCCACATGCTGTACACAAACATTGTGTGATGGTCATTAACGCTGCATCAAGGAGAGCTTGGTGAGGGGTCTTGTCATATACAAGAGGTGGGGTGCTTGCATGATAAAATGAGCATGTTTTGCTGCGGAAACAAACAGCCGGGTGGGTGTTCTGAAATATGGTTTATTTTGCCACCCCTTTGCAGCAAGCGCCTGCGTGCCCAGCTGGAAAAGCAGTTCCCCTCGCTGAGCCCCAGTCAGCTGGACCTGGTGTGTCCTGCGTCGGGGGACCTGTTCCAGCTGCGGCTTCTCTGTCACGGGGGCGACTCGGTGACCGTCTACTGCCTGGACGCAGAGCCCGTCTTCTTCGAGCATGCCGGGGACACCCTCTTGCCCACCGTGTACACCCTGTGGCGGCTGCCCACCCTGCTGCCCCACCTGTCCACCTGGGAGAATGTGGTGGAACGGCTGGCCGGTGAGTCTCTTCCATGGCAGGTTCGTTGTGAGTGACCGAAGTGCTTTATTGTTTAAATTTTTATTGTTATTTGTGTTTAATGCACCAAAGGTACACCTAGGCTATGAGGCATGCCGTAGTGGAGGAGGGCTCCAAGTTAATTTTGACCTCCTTGAGATCTTGAACGTGGGCCAAAAGCTCGACACACGGGTGCTCTCATTTTTCGCCTCCACCTGAAAAGTGGCCACCACGGCCGGGATTGACCCCATGTCCTTGGGCTTAGCAGCACAACGCCTTAGCCATGGAGCCACCGCGACGGTTGTGACCAAAACGCACCTCCAAGGGCATTTCCTTTTCTCTCGGACCAGTACGACATGCATTAATTTGAATTAATACCGTTTCGATCAGATGTTTAGGCTACTGGCCAGTAAAAGCAGAAAAAGAGTATCCTGGTGGTGTTTGTTGCCTTTAAAGAGACCATGAAGTCAAACTAAAATTTTTATTTACTAAAGAAACTTCTTTATCCTGATAACTATGACAAACATTTTATTGCTAACTTCAAACAAATAATGAGGCTATGAAGGAAAACATGAAGTAGTGTTGACCCACCAGCTACTTTCTGAGGACTTCTCTCTATGGGTTCATAGGATGTCGTTTGTGCCATTGGTGGCCGCCTAAGCCACTGCCAAGAAACAATTGGTGGAGCATCCTGATTCATTTCGTGTGTGTCACTTGAATGCTAACGTGTAATTAACACACTGATAGAGATGTCTTTAGTGCCGGCCCATGTCACGTCACTCCTGCCTATATTATGCTGCCGCAGCACGAAATGGGAAAAGTTTTTCAATATTTCTCTCATTTCTTCGATTAAAGAAATGTTTTTCGTGGCTGTAACGGAGCTGAGTGCATTACCAAAGCCGGGTTCTTTCAAGCTGAACGAAGTTGTGTTTTGTCTTCAACAGGGTTCGCACAGGTCCTTGAAAACCTTGAAAACCCTTGAATTTAGAAGTGTCAATTTCAAGGCCTGGAAAGTCCTGGAATTTTTAAATGGTCCTTGAATACCCTTGATTTTTCCGGAGAGAATCAATGGCCCTGCCTTTTCACAAGAATTTAAAGTGTTTGTCATGGATTTTAGGTGTTAACAAATGTAAAGAAACATTGTAAGAATAAAGTTTCAGTGTATTGCGTGAAATTACAAGTTTGGTGGATTTTCATTATTACGAGGCAACATTGGGAGCAGGCACTTGTCAATCCAATCCATATCATAATACAATCCAGTGAAAGCCAGCTTCTGTTCTCTATCTTGCATCTTCCATCTAGTCTGTGCCTCATACGCTCCATCTACGTTTGCTTTTACGTGTAAATGGCGGATGTGCACATAGTTCATCCTGCCTTGAAGCAACACTTGCTCCAGCTGATGCTCTTGCTGACAAAACAGGAGGTGCAGGCAACATGGACTAAGTTTTTAAATCAAACAGCCTCAGAAAAACACCAAGAAAAAAGAAAAACGTGTAAATACCAGCCTAGAAATAAAAATAAAGCTGGGGGAGCATTTACGAACCCGTTAGCACCTATCTAAATGTGCACTAATGTGCTTAGGTATTGTGCAATAAAAAACTTTTGCATTGTGTTGGAAAGGTTATAAATAATCCCAGATAAAACATTAGATGGGAACCTTGAAAATGTGTTTTGTGGTCCTTGAAAGTCCTTGAAAACCCTTGAATTTTTGCTTTTGAAGCCTGTACGAACCCTGTTCAAGCACTGTTCCGGTGAAAGAACACGCTGGGGCTGTGTTCAAAGGTGAGTTTGGTCTCACAGCTTGCGAAGCAGAGACAGCGGGCAGACCATACCAGCAACAAAATTGGAGAATTGAAATAGAGGGAGGAGTCTCGACGATTACAACAGGAAGAAGACGGCGACACAAAGCAATTAAAGAAGGCACAAGTCGTCTTCTTTCTGTTGTCCTGGTCGATAATTCGCGCCTTCAACCAATGTTATACCGATTCGGCCAAGCAACCACCTGTGCAAGAGGGAGGGGAACACGTGTGGTTAAAGAAAAGTGACAGGCAAGTTAGGGATGAACCGTTTTCTACGTAGGTGGTGCAGACCTGATGGCGCCCGGTCTGACCGGCTGCAGCGAGCGGCTGTCGGAGGCCCGTGTGGGAGACCCCGTGGCCGTCCGGGTGGCTGGCAGGGCTGCCGCCGTGGCCGTTGGGCGCTTGCTCCAGAGTCCGCAGGTCCTCGTGGCTAACGAGCGGAGGTCGGGCAAGGCCGTGGCCATCTTGCACGTCCTGGGTGACCAGCTTTGGGTGCACGGGGGCAAGAAGCCGCCGCCACCCCGGCTCAGCGATGCCAGTGGTGAAGAGGACGGAGAGCAGGGGACAGGGGTAAGCCTGCCCTAACCCATATTAAAGATGATGATGATGATTATTGTACGGTTTAACGCGATGACGCGCGCCGTGGTGGAGGGCTCCGGATTAATTTTGACCACCTGGGGATGTTTACGTGCGCCGAAATCTCGTACACACGGGCGTTTTTGCTTTGCGCCTCCATCAGAAAAGCGGCTGCGCGGCCGGGAATCGAACCTGCGACCTTGTGCTCAGCAGCGCAACGCTTTAGCCACTGAGCCACCGCGGCGGGTCCATATTAAAGACAATAGTCTTTCGTGGGCTGCTCAAACACGAAAATTTTGCCCTATCTGACTGTCTGTCCGTCAGTTCAGTCACCTGGCTAAACTTAAACGAATCGTTGAACGAGGCATGTATATAGGCAAAGCATTTCCAGTCTTCTAAATCTAGAATCCTGAAGCATATTTTTCAGCGTCATTCCCCAAACAGAAATATTAGGCATATTTGAGGAAAAACATCAATGCATAACTGGTACTTCGAGTGTTATTATAATTAAAAATAGATGTGGGCTCAACTTTCGCACTAGTAAATTAAAAAAAAAAACTTGTTTAAAACAATGTTTTAACCACAAAGAGGCTCATGCTAAAACCTCACCTTCTTTGCGTTTATGACGGGTGGACCGAGACAGGAGGGAAACAGTGTGAGAGGTGGGTGGAGGACACAGGCGAGGCAGTTATGTGGCGCCAGAAGACGGTCGTCTTTTGGTGACATTTGCAGTGAAGCAGGCAGATACGTGGCCAATTTTTTTCTCAAGCGAAAGCTTTCTCAGTGGGCCTGATGGCTCCCTGTCCTAAAACTAATGCAGTTCCTCATAGACCAGTTGGTCGACTTGGTAAGATCTCTGAACGCAGGCCGCGTGCGTTAAACTGGGCTTGCCTGATTGTTTCAAAACGGTTACTGGAAAACCGCAAAAAAGGAATGGCTCTAGATTAGACAATACACGCATCAATCATGAATAAGGAGTACAATAGTATACCTTCGTCTCATAAACCGCGTATCAATATATGCATTGGCTTAGTGTGTAAAAAAATCGTTGCATGGGTTTGTTCTTGGTTTGCAGTTTTAGTTTGCGAAGGTTTGACAATTCATTAGATGCACTTTCAGCGAAAGTTGTGACGCACTTTTGACGCAGTTTTAGTGTGAAAAAGTTTTTGCGCTTCCCTCAACTTTCTTCAGGAAGGGATCGTTAAGTTTTTCTTTTTTTGTTCACTGTTTTAACGTTTGCTTGAGAGGAGTTAGCTCGCCTTAACATATACAGTGGTGGAGCTCCGTTCATACGTTTTTCACCGGACCGGGAAGACAAAACGTAACAACCAGGAAAACGCAGCAGCGAAGAAACCTTCGAAAGTGAACAAAAACAGTGTAGCTTTGACTTGCTACCATGTATTTCTGCAACTTTAGCTTTTGACCCTTAAAAAACTTGAGAATGTAGGATTGCTGCTGGTTGCAGTCGCTGGAAAACACTGCGTGTGGCAATGCAAGGTCCCTAGCGATGTCGACTCTTCAGCACTGGCTGCTTGTCTACTGCGTTTAGTACGTCAAGCTTTTCCTCAAGGGAAAGTGCCTTGCGTTTTCGCGATGCCATCAAGGCATGGCAAAGTTCGCGGTTGCAAGTTCAACAGTGTTCTCAAAGCTTGAAGCGCACGATGACGACACAAGCACGTACTATCCTTGCGGTGGTGCTTTTATGGCAAACATGCACTTCCGGCATTTCGAAGTGAAACTTCCGTGGTAAGAGCAGTGATGATGGTGATAGCATGAGCGCGGGTTCTCAAACATCCTGGGGAACCCTGCTAAGCTCCATTAAGTGCCAAGTAAACCCCATCCCCCGCCATTTTTCATTCCACACTACATTCACGTGCAATAAATTCAAAAGGAAGCAAGCTTGTTTGCTTTTGAAATGATTTATGTGAATGTCGACTTTACGCGAGCGCATACGCTAGCAGAACCTATCTCCAAACAGAAGAAATGTGCATGGGGGTAATATAAGGCTGACATTCAAGTGCAATAGTTTAACCATGTGGCCCATTTTCGGAGTCTGGCTGTTTACAAGCTGCTGGTGGGATTTATTGTGCAGCTCGTGCCTTTGTGTTATGCACTGAGATGTGCTTACTGACACTCGCGCATGAGTAATGGAGGTTCCTTAGATTGATCGCACCTAGGGTTCGCCATCTAAGTTACTTGACGAGTGCGTAACCAGGGACAATTTATCAGTGGCTCGCGGAACCCCGAGAAGGGGCCTGCGGAACCCCTAGGTTCCGCGGAACCCACTTTGAGAAACCATGGCATAGAGTAACATATGGCCATCTAGTGGTGACGAATCACATCCGCGTACGGCTTTATGCAGTCAGTTCCTAGCCAAGACTGGCCAAGGCTTGTCAAACGTCAAAATGGCAGTCTGCGCATGTTGCCTGGGTGGGTTCGGAGTGTCAGATTGCGACGAATGATCCGGGAACGTACTACGCGCCATGACGTAACAGTGAGAATTTTAATACATGGAAGTCTATGTGAGCTGCGCCGGGACTATACAAAAACAACGTAGCAGCCGGGAAAATGGAGCACTGAGGAACGTAAGATTGGGGTTCTACTGTATTTTGGTTCAAGGATTAAAATTTTGTTTATTGTTGTCTTTAATCAGTACAGTACAGCATGAAATGAGTTTATAGAGAGGGGGGTCACACACTACTATGCTGTAGTGGGACTCCTTAGTGACATGGAAAACAGGTTGCGGTGTAAGCACACTAACCTGGCACTGTAGAGAGTGAACCAACACTGCTTTATTTCCTTACAGGATAAATTCTAGTGTGCATAGGATGTGTTTCATGCTTTTATTTTTTATTTTCTAATGTCCTGGCTAGTCCACAGTGTTCAATTTAGTAGATTACGAAAAAGTTTAATTTGCATACACTGTGCAGGAGTAAAGGCTGAGCTGATGATACCCAGGAATGGTTGATATTCAACTTTTTGAGGAGAAGAGTGACATATTTAACCCTGTCGCTATCCAGCTTGACGCCACTGTGGTAGCTTCTTAAAGGGGCGATAAAGACAAAATGCAAGTTTGGTTCGTTCGAAAGATTGCCTCGTTAGAATAACACTGACACCACTTTTAGCGCAAAGTTTGCACAAATAAGCTGTATAATGAGGAAAACAGAATACCCATGCGACACCCTAGTTAATTTTCCACGCTGAACTCGCGACGTATTATGGGCAGCTCGTTGCGATTGGCCGAGCATGACAAAATTGAGCTCAAAAACTAAACAGGGCTTATAAGCTTGCAGAACGAGATATCTGTGCTTAAATTTGGTACACATTGTCTTATGCCAGTAAGAATGGTGGCGTAAACATTGAAAATTACAAATGCACCCATAAGCATAGTAGCACCAGTGCATACTGCGCGCAATATGCTAGGCATAAGTGACATCACTACTTATGTGATCCTGTTTGTTGAGCACACCAAATGTTTCTCGGAACGATTACTGTAAACTGTAACAAAAATAAGCTAGGTACAAATCCGGTCGGACGGTAAATAAGGCGACAAAAGATGTTTCACCATGGCCTTAATCAACATGCTAACATTCATTTTTTGTTCCTACCCTGGATGCGTCACTGCTGACAGCCTGAAACACACGATTTAGCAGGAGAATTAAAATTTTGGCTTAAATTGTTTAGTTTCTCAGTGAATAAAGCATCGTTCGCTGCCAGACAAGTGCTCGGGGCACTATAAAACACCCAATCTTTCAAATAAAACAAACTTGTAGTATTTGTCTTCATGGCACCTTACGGTGGCCACCACGGGTGCCTGGTGCTTCCTTGTTCCGTGCCTTGCAAGCTAACGACTTCTGTTAAATATTGAAATGAAAGATTTTGCAAGCCGAGAAACACTGTGCAGCCACAAAATAGGGTTTGACAAATTCACTCGGGGACCCTTTTGGAGCTGCAGTCGTTCGTCCAATAGCATCATGCTACTCCTCGCTCAAAAGGTCAACCGTCCATCCTCTCTCATACACTGTCGCTCCGAACACTTCGCCCTGTCACGCAGTATACGGGGGTGAATGTGCCTATAACAAACCGCAGGCGGCACTACAACATTCTCGTCAGCAGCACAGTGTATTACATACGTAGCATTTTTCGTTGCGCATTTGCCACAACTGGGCATTTGTCTAGCCAGAAATGTGTTGCATAAAACGGCCCTAAACTGAGAGGGATTGGATCACACATTGCAACTCAGTCGCATTGCTGGATGCCTCATCTTTAGGAGTGCATTAGTTGTGCTTCCTCCTAGGATCACCCATGCATGGCCAGACAAAGGCCGTGCAATAAAAATTAGCACCTTTATACATCGTACTGTCACCATTAAAAAAAAAACGGTTCTGTTTTGTTTTGACGCGCATCATTTTGATGCTGGCAATAAGTGGACGATCTGGCAGGAAACACGCAGAAAAGCTGAGGCCTAATGCGGCACCATGTTACCAGAGCACGCAAATGGGGAAGAAACTCTCCTTTGCTTGATACCTCACCAAGACGAGGGGGTGGCCTTACAAGGTACCCTCGTTATAAGGGAACAGTCATTAATCTACTATGGGGACCAACTTGTGGCTCAACACTTGACATCACTAAAGGCTAGGTTGTCCTCCGGTTAGTACTGAGAAGCGTTTTGGGATGATGATGATTATGATGGTGGCGGCGGCTGCGGCGGTAGTGGGAATGTCGTGACATATGTGCGAGGGAACAAGCTTTCCCATGAAGCTGGACACACATTGTATTCTGATAGGAAAAATTAAATTAATGCTGGTAATATTGTTGCCGAAGAAAAGAAAACAGAAGATTTTTATCAACTTCTGGAAATTTAAAAAAATGAAGGTACAGAGTGGTGCTCACAGCTACTGAGTTGCGTACTTTGTGCAGCAAAAATGGGGTAGCATCAGTGTTACTTCGAATCCAAAGGCTGAACTCTGGTTTCAGAGCTTCAGTAACTCCCTGCATCACCAAACCTTGAACCGACCTCGGTAGAACCCAAGGCAGGGAAAAAGTTTCCTCTTTTGATCCGTGTCACACGAAACTGCGTATCACGTGTGCCTGCGTTATGTCTTCTCGGTTCTTTGCATCTTGCATTTGGCGTAAAAGTTTACATCCCTTTGATTGCTCAGTGTTCTTTTTCCCCATGTGACAATTGCAGTGTGGGGATGCGGAAGAGGCGGGAGCAGAGGAGCAACCCGAAGGCGCTGATCATCCAGCAGAAGAGCTGCCACGGGGGGACAAGGAGGAGAAGGAGGAAGAGGAGGAGGAGGAGGAGGAGGAGGCAGCACCAGAAGAAGAGACGGTCAGTTGCGTTAAGGATTGCCTTCGTTTCTCAAGACATGGCACTTGTTTTAGGGTGCAGCACTTAAACGCCCGCTCCTGTGGTTTCGCGGCACCATAATTTATTGACGTAACTGAGTGAATGAAGGGGACAGTGGAGATAGATGAGACAGAGTGAGCAGTGCGGCAGAAGTGTGAGAAGGAGGGCGGTACGCTGAGACAGCGCAAGATATTCTCTCCAGCGGCGATGTGCTATGAGATAACTGAGAGAACGAAGAGGCCACCGGAGACAGAGCAAGCGGAGAAGCGGAAGATGAAAGTGTGGCAAAAGGCGCAAAATGTCCTCCCTCGTGGCGACATGCTATGAAATAACGCCAAAGTATATTGCACGCCTTCATGCGTTCGCTGATGCGGTGATCACTTTGTGAGATGTAGCAGGTGTGCGCCATCACCCACAGAACGGCAGTTTGCCCTGTGCACAAATTTCACATTAAGGGGTATCGTAATCATCAGCCAAATTATTTAAAACCTTTTCTTTGGACTAATTTCGGACTTATGTGAGCATTCTTAATAGTTTCCATGCCTTTGAACAGCTCGCAGAGTGATAAATAACCCCTGCCCTCCTTTTACCTAGGTGCACATGGAAGTAACAAGTGTGATTATGAAATTTCGGGACTGCGAATCGAATGGGAATAGTAAAAGCGGGCTGCAAATTCAATGCGTAGAATACTCCCCAATACAAATAGTAGAAGCTGGCTTCAAATCAAATAGAATACTCTTGAATATGAATGGGAAAAACTGGCTGCAAATTGACTGCGTGGAGTACTCCCTAATACAAACAGTAGAAACTGGCTGCAGATTGATTAGAATACTTTTGAGTAGGAATGGTAGAGGCTAACTTCAAATCAAATACAGTGGAACCCCGATAATACGACTTTCAAGGGGCCGCGCGAAAGCGTCGTATGACTGCATCTTGGGGAACAGCGCGAAATAACAGGGACACAAAAAGAAAGAAGTGGACAGGACTAGCGCTGACTTTCAACTCGATTTATTGGAAAAGACGTAACTACTTATACATACACAGAATCCTCCTCCCCCACCACGCCACGTGCCCACACCAGCCAATGACATACTATCAAGACCAAAACACTCCACTGTTGACAACGCTCATTTCTTAACACAAGAACACCTTATCGCGACGACTGCTCCAAATAACCAAATTCTTTTGCGTCTGTTCAACTTCGTATGACTGGGCTGTCGTACGATCAGGGTGCGGGTAAATTTCGGCCTAGTAGAGGGTCTCACACGACAGATGGGCTGAGGACTTATTTAAGCTACCTACTATGTTGAGCGCGTTCTCGCGTAATTTGTGAACCCCTGACTGAAGTGTAAAGTTTCTAAAAATAAAACGGCTATTTTGTGCCCCCCTGCGCATCTGCACTAGCCTGCCAGCCCTGCACCTCATGCGTGCGAGTTAAGGCCGATGCGGTTGAGCAGTTTGAGAGGGGAAAAGGTGAGAGTGTGAAACTGCCTAGGCCAAGCGAAGTGAACAATAGCGCAAGGTGGCAAAGAAAGGAGCGGAGCGTCAACATGGCTTCGAAGGACACTGATAAGCAGACAAAACAAAGAGGGGGAGAAAGAGGACATCGTCAAAGGAAGAAACTTGGACCGAGCGGGAAAGCGGGTGTTCGGTCGTTGCCACGGGGTTGCTATCCTCCTCCTAGACTCATTGAGGTGCCCTCAGTTAGTGAGGCAGTTATCGGCGGAGTCAACTTCTCCTTTCTCTTTCAGTAAAGCAACACCCGCACGTCGTGTATTTTCACATTTGTCGGCTCGATGGGAGCTCCAAATTCGCGGTCTGCCGGCCACCTGGACCGACTTCTCACGGCTTCCGAATTGGCGTTCTGCTACCATGTGGGGCCGTCGAAGGTTGATTACCGCCCGCCAGTACCCACCTGCTTGCTTGCGTCTGTTCAGCAAGTGGTCTGGCCCGCCTTTGGACCTTTGGTCTTCAAGCAGCATCAAATGGGGGTTTAGAGTAAAGAAAGGTCGAGAAGCGGGAGTGAAGCAGTGTAAAAGATGGGAAAAACGACGGTTTATCGCCGTCAGGGTCTGTCGTATGAAGCGGACCACGTGCACCCGAGAATTGTATATTCAGGGTTTTTAATACATTGTTTGTATGGGGAGTTTGCCGGAACGGCAGCGATCTGTCGTAAGAAGTGGGTCACCGTACATCCAGGGGACGTATCAGCGGGGTTCACTGTACAAATATCTGTGTTCCAGTGTGGATAGAGCTTCTGAATTATAGCTACAAAAAAAAAAGAATGGCGCAGCTTCCACTGGTGGTACAAGGCTGGAGAAACAGCATAGCTTGTGGCCCCCCTCGCTTCGTCGGAGTCCCAGCTGTTGCATCTCACGTATTTCTGAGCTTGCTGCTGAAAGTTCTCTGTCACTGCAGGGTCGGATTGTTTTGCTTGCAAACTTTCACATCTCTCCCAACGTGGACCACTTTAGCACATGCTAGAACCAGAGGCAACCGGCTTCGCGAACTTGGCGCCTGTGCTTCTCACTTGAGGAGAGAATGCACGTGAACTGGTGAGGAGAAGAGCATGCGAGAGATCACACCACGAATGCTGGGCAGAGTGTTCTCGAAGGTCGAGCAGTGCCGACGCGTGCGATGTGATAGTTAGGCGAGGCCTGGCGCTGCCTACTTGACTGGACGGAGGTTGTGCTGGGTGGCGCGCACCAGAGTTTTTTTTTTCTTGGCATTTCTTTTTGTGAACGCCAGCAAACCAAGCTCAAGCTTAAACAACTCTGCTGTTAAAAAAAGAAAAACTCAAGCAATGAAGACTTAACGCGTCTCACTGTTGGCATATGACATATTGAATATATGAAAATTGTACGAAAAAATTGAATGAGAGATTGCGATAAGATGGTAGAGCAGTGGAACAAAAATTTGGCTTACATTACCTTGGGGAAATTTTGCACAAGTAGAATTCCACTTCGGCTAACATACACCAGAGTCAAAAAACGAAAATAAGAAAATTGGATAACAAACTGAAAATGTAACGTTTGCGCACAGGCTATCTTTCCTTTTGTGTTCTTTTCTTGCTGGCGATGTATAACACCCCCTGATAAGTATTTCTGGCTACATGCTCTGTGCAGACGGACTCGATGGACGCCCTGCTGGACAGCTGCGTGCTGTCAGCGCTGCGGTCCAAGCTGCCCCTGCCCCTACTAGCCAGCAGCTTGTACAGCGGCCACGTTCTCCCCCGGTGTCCACCCGGCCGGCGTCTCGACATCCGCCGCACCTCCTACAAGAAGCTGTCTGCCTACCTGTCACACCTGCAGGCCGTGAGTCGCCTCGCCGTCCGTTCCCCTCTTGACAGTGTCGCGGCGCCTAATGCTACAAACGGAAATTTCAACCTCTCAGTTTGTGAAAAAGTGAAGGAAATTCACACTAACGCGCAAGACTTGAAGGTAGCGAAGCTGTAATCAACCTTCATGACCACCACGAAGGTTTGAGTCCACGATTGCAGCCGATTTGCGTCTCCTTCACTGCTGCAATGACCTTTACTCCATCGTTGTTGCTATAAATGTGAGCTTCCTCCATTTTTTTGAAGTGATAATCATTGAACATCACCTTGGAGGGGCGTACGCGATGATGTGTCTTTCTTGTTGCGAGCCGGTGTTGCCACGATTACAACAAACGCTGGATTTTTTTTTTTTGTAAATCTTAACCAATCTCTGTAAGTGTGTAGGCTAGGCTTGCAAACTACCTCTGGGGATGTTGGGTGGTCGTCACCAGGCACGCACACACAATTGCTAAATAGCTTTGCTGTTAAAATGTGTGGTGAAAGGTTGTCTGAGTTCCTTTGGTGAGAAAGTATTGGGTGTGCTAACAGTTGAAACTAAACTTGCGAGAACTTTTCAATTGGCATGTGAAATGTTTTGCTCGTCTAATCAGCAGGTATTGTCTTCTGTGGTTGTGTAATTCTTATATTTTGCTTTTCTGCGTTTTGCCATGTCTTGCTATATAGTAATGCATTGATGTATTGAACCGGATGCTAGCCCTTGGCTGTCTATTTGAATATTTGTTGTATTGTTTCCGAGACGTGTTCAGTAAAGGTAACTAAAAATAAAGGTAAATAAATATATTAAAAAAAAAACCTTTGCAGGCATAAAAGTTTACGGAGTACTGACACTACTGTTCAGTTTCTAAAAACTGATTTTATTCGGTTCGTGAAAAGGCCAAGGGACTTTTTTACACTTACAAGAGTCAAACAAAGATTGGAGACAAAAATTGATGTTGTTGCTGTGGTCCCAAGGTAGTGTGCTTTCAAATGGGCCTGCTGCAATGTGGATGGCGTAGTGACGTAGAATGCTTCAGGAGATGAAGAAGCGAGAAAACTTGTCAAGAGAGATGTACATTCGATTGGTAACGTTGGTCCAACAATGCAGTTGGGGGAATAAAATGCAGGCAGTTCTTGAGTTAATGCCACGCTTCCAGGACACTGCACTCCAGTTTAATGTGGTAAATAGTGTCAGGGTAGAAGCTATGTTCCTGAGTGTTTGAAGCCATAAAAATAACAATTTGTCATCCATGTAAAACCCTTTTCAGACTGCACGTTCAGTGCCTATAAAATCTCTTCTCCTAGCATTGCGTAGTTGCATTATTCAAAAGAGCAGAACGGCCTGCGGCTAGTGTGGCTGCATTGCCGTTCTGTCAACGGTGCTAAAAGCACCGCGATTGGGGAGAAAATGTTATTGATTTATTTGCTTTGAGCTACAGTGCAGCGCTAAGGAACGTCCGGGGCTTTTGGCACCAGACCGCAGAGCATGAATGGGAGGGGAAATGCCCATTGCGGTGGGTGCGGGCAAGTGAACAGATAATGTCACAACGAAAAGTAGTGTGAACTACGATGTTTCGCGGCTGCGACGGCAAGGAAGGTAATAGCGGCACGTAGCAGGTGAGTTGGTAGTGGCCACAATTCACTCTGTGACTGCGCAACGATATGCCGATCGCGGCATCTACGCAATTTCTTCTCCCACAGCGGTTGCCACCGGCTGAACGTGCGCCAAGTGTTTGTGACATTATCCGGCCACCCTGCGATGCGCAGTTTCGCCTCCCGTCTCGTTCCAACTCCGTGCACCAGACAACGCCGGGAAACTCTCTGGCAGTGCGATTCACTTCGCAGTTTTGTGTTTCCGGGGCACTCCTTTGATTTGTCTCTTAGGGGACAGTCATTCGGAGTTTTAAATAAGGGTTGCTGTTTGTGCGGAAAATACGGGGTAGGCACAAATGCGTGTGTCCCCATCACTGTTGCCTCCCCCGTTTGCAGGAAGGCGTGCTGACCCTGAAGGAGCTGAGCCCCGGCGTCCAGAGCATCGCGACGGTGCGCAGGGAGCACCTGCGGCTACGGAGTGTCGCCCCCATGGAGCTGCCGCCGCCACCCGAGCCGACGGAAGACTCCGCAGCCCGATACCAGTTCCCGGCCATCCGGGAGCTGCGGACCGTCACTGCGGCCGTGCTCCCGATCTTCCCGGGCCGCAAGTGAGAGGGAACTCCACTCTAACTTACCCCACGTTGTTGTCACACAGCACGGTGAAAGCTCAGTTCAGCCAAGCGAGTTTGCTAAACACGGGAGTCCCTGTTGAAGTGTAGCACTGTTTCCATTTTCTAAAACGTGTGCAGCGGGGGGGAGATTGATTGATGAAGGATTTTATTCGAAAGAGGAGGACCGGATGTTGCTGGTGTGGGAAGAGGGGTGATAGGGAAGTAGGTAGGCACACACTAAATCATGCCCGCCAGGCTGCTGGCAACGCAGAACTATGCTAATGTGACTAAGTGTTGAGGCATGTCCCTATGAACAGCTTCAATGTCAGGATGTTGAAAAGCACTATGGTTGTGTCGATGCCAATCAAAAGCAGAGCATTCCCGGCCGCGGCGACCACTTTTCTGATGGCGGCGAAAAGCAAAAACGCCCCTGTGTATGAGATTTCGGTGCACATTAAAGATCCCCAGGTAGTCAAAATTAATTCAAAGCTCTCCCCTACGGCGCGCCTCATCGCCTGCGTTGCGTCGGAGCGTTAAGCCCTACAATCAATCAATCAAAAGCAGAGCAGTGCAAATAAGACGTTGCATATTGGCTTAACATTTGTTGTCACTTTTTTGTCATCCTTTTTACCCCCTTTTGCGCATATTCATGCACATGAGCTGTTATGGCAGGGCTGCACACGTTCGCTTCAGTCGCTTGGCTGGTCACGCAGAAATCTGCATCTGCTGCCCAGTCAGTTCCAAAGTGCTTTGTATCTACCGCAGGTTGATACGTGTATATTGTTTGGCTGCGTGCTCCGTTCTTACTTTAGCAGACGAAACTTTCTTCGAAGATTGTTGGGTTAGAAGTGGGTAACTTCAGCACGACGAAAGGCTCTGCTTCTGAAAGGTTGCCTTATGAGGAACCTGAGATTTGGTACCCAGAACTTTTTTCCCCGGGTTTGAGTCGGTCCTGATGCATGGTGAAATTCGTAGGGCATTAGTCTTTGCTTCTGGCATGTTTGCTCAGATGCTCGCGTTTGCTCATGTTTGCACCTTGTCAAGGTCTATGGTCTATGCATTTTGGAAAGGAAAAGGAACGCAGGCTTTGTGAGGGGAGGTGGCTGCAACAGTTTGCACTTTGGGGAAGAAAAAGGGAGGGGAGATGTTGTCTCCGGCCACGATTTCTTTTTCTGGAGTGTGAGGAGTAGGGAAGGGGGGAGGGGGGGGGGGGTTAGTACCGTATTTTTGCACATATAACCCGCCCCTGCATATAATCCGCACCCCCATTTTCAGCCCGCGGGAAAAGAAAAAAAAAATCCTCGTGTATTGCCGGCACATTTGATACAGGAAAGGCTGCACCAAAGCTACTGCTCAAGCCATGCATCACATACTGTGTGGACAGAAAAAGCGTATATTTAGCAAGTAGAACACACTGACTGCAAGGCGAAAGTCACAATTCACCCAGTGTCACTGCTCTCGCTAGAGCTATCACTTCAGCCGCAGTCCTCACTGTTGTTTTTGATCCTTGTCCTTGTATGTTTTGTGCAGTCGCTGCCATGGAAGGCTTAGTCAGTGTTACTGAGTAGGAGCTTCACGGCACAATGCGCATCGCCGTGAAGCTGCACTAAATAAAAAATCCCGCGTACGTACTATCCGCACCCCTACTTTGCCAGTGAAATATTCGCATCTTTAGTGTGGGTTATACGTGCGAAAATAGGGTATTCTTATTAGCAACATTTGCACAAGATGTTTGAATGTGAATCAACTATAGATATATGTCATTAACATGCAATAAACACTGGATCCTTTTAAACTCCAACCATGATTTCTGGCAGCTTCACGGAGAAACTTTCATTCTTGTCATGTTACATTAAAGGAGCACGGCTGAAACTGTCTTCCTTCACAATAAGTGTGACTGTAGTTCATAAAGCCACAAGGATGTTGTCAAGCTTGTTTCACACACTGTTTTTTTTATGTATTTCTCTTTTTTCTGCGGTGGAAGTTTTGTAACATCCGTGCAACCCTGCACTTCGAAATCTGACGGTGGATAATGTCTAAAAAGTCAACTCTTTGATCATAAGGTCAAATAAATTCAGTCTTGTGCAAGTGTGAATCATCATCATCATTGTCGTCATCATCATCGTCATCACCAGCCATATCTACGCCCACTGCAGAGCAAAGGCCTCTCACATTATTCTCCAATTACCCCGGTCCTGTGCCAACTGTGACCAATTTATCCCCGCAGACTTCTTGATCTCATCTGCCCATCTAACTTTCTGCCGCCCCCTGTAACGCTCGCCTTCTCTAGGGATCCACTCTGTTACCCTTAATGACCAACGGTTATCTTGCCTTCACATTACATGCCCTACCCACGTCCATTTCTTCTTCTTAATTTCTACTAGTATGTCCTTAACACGCGTTTGTTCCCTGACCCACTCCGCTCTCTTCTTGTCCCTTAATGTTACACCTTTCATTTTACGCTCCATTGCCCGCTGAGTCGTTCTCAATTTAAGTTGAACCCTCTTAGTGAGTGTCCAAGTTTCTGCCCCGTAGGTTAGTACCGGTAAGATGCAGCTGTCATACACTTTCTTCTTCAGGGACAATGGTAGGCTGCTATTCATTATCTGAGAGTGTCTGCCATATGCACCCCACCCCATTCTTATCCTTCTAATTATCTCTGCCTCATGGTTGGGATTCGGGGTCACAACTTGGCCTAAGTATATATATTCGCTTACCACCTCCACTGCCTCGCCCCCTATCCCAAACTGCTGTGCTGTCCCGAGGTTATTGATCATTACTTTAGTTTTCTGCATATTAATTTTCAGGCCCACGGTTCTACTCTGTTTGTCCAGTGCGGTAAGCATGCTTTGCAATTCCTCCCCCCAGTTACTTAACAAGGCAACGTCATCAGCAAATCTGAGGTTACTGAGGTATTCTCCATTAACCCTTACTCCCACCTGTTCCCAATCCAATGTTCTGAATACTTCTTGTAAACATGCTGTGAATAACATTGGAGAGATTGTGTCTCCTTGTCTGACGCCCTTCCTTGTAGGTATTTTGCTGCTCTCCTTATGGAGGATGATGGTAGCTGTGGACCCACTGTGAATATCCTCTAGTATTCTTACGTAATGCGCATCTACACCCTGGTTCTGTCATGCCTGAATGACTGCTGAGGTTTCGACCGAGTCAAATGCTTTCTCATAATCTATTAAGGCTATATATAGGGATTCAGTATACTCAGCACACTTCTCTATCACCTGATTGATTATGTGAATATGGTCCGTTGTTGAATAGCCTTTACGGAACCGTGCTTGTTCTTTAGGTTGACTGAAATCTAAGGTTGCAGAAATTCTGTTAGCGATTACCTTGGTAAGTAACTTGTAGACGACTGACAGTAAGCTGATCGGCCTGCAATTTTTCAAGTGCTTCATGTCACCTTTCTTATGGATTAGGATGATGTTCGCGTTCTTCCAAGTTTCCGGTACACTTGCGGTCATTAGGCATTGCGTATACAGGTTTGCCAGTTTTCAAGTACAATCTCTCTGCCATCCTTCAAGAGGTCTGCTGTTATCTGATCCTCACCTGGTGCTTTGCAGCCTTTCATTTCTTGGGTGTTTTTTTGTTTGTGATTGTTGTGTCCAGCCCTTGGTTACTTTGAGTAAAGGGTTTTGCAGCTGGATTGGGCCATTTAATTCGCATTTATCAGTGCGCAAGCAGGCATGCACAAATTTTATATTTGAGGTTTGATGGAGCAGCATAACAAGTATTGTTAGCATAACAGGCACTGTTTAGGAAATGAATGTATCCCTGTTCCAGAAAATGTGTTTTGGTGTCGGTTGCTGTTTCATGCTGCATCCATTTTGCTACTCTACAGCAAGCTGCTCTAAAAATTTCGCGATACGTAAGGCAAAAAATGAATTTCGTTCATTGATTGAATGATTGATTCATTTATTGAATGAATGAATGAACAAATGAATGAAGGAACAAATGAATGAATGAATAAATGAATGAACAAGCGAATGAATGGATGAATGAATGAATGAATGAATGAATGAATGAATGAATGAATGAATGAATGAATGAATGAATGGAATACTGCTTTGTTTCTCCATAGCACTCTTTTTGGCTGATACGAAATTCTGTTTTGCTGCTCCAAAATGATTTGGGCCAATCACGCCTCTGCTTTATTACCCTTTCCTGGCAGCAAAGGTCGAGCCTTGGGATTGGACGAGGTACGAGCCGCGATCCGGGGCTACGTCAAGGAAAACGAACTCCAGGACCCTGAGGACAAGAGGCGAGTGCATTTATGAGCATGGGGGGAAAGTGTACGGGCAAAGCGGCCACTGAGCATTGGTTGAGCAGAGGGTGGTGTCGGTTGCAAGCACTCAGCTCCTAGTCACTAATGTTGGGGGTTTAGGGGGAGACGGATTGATCGTTTTCTGTGTACATTTTGGAAAGAAATGGTGACTGACAGCGAGGATAGGACGGCCTGGCTATTGCGAACCAGACGGTCACAAGTGCAGTCGCTGCACAAGCTCCATTATGAAGGTCCTCTGTGCATTGCTGCCCATTTGTGCTCAATTTTAAGCCACTCGAACCTTTTTTTTTTGTTTTCAAACTACCACAGCAATTCTATGAATTGCCCCTGCATTTTTGGGTTGGAAAGAGACGTCCAAAGGAACGGTGTAGCTTCTTTCAAAGGGCTTTGTGAACACCTTCACTTCAGGCTCTATTGAGTGTACCACCAGTGGCCTGCTTTGCGTTTCGTGGGGCTGGACAAATAGCTGCAAAGTTTTAACAATCAACTGAGAGAACTCCTCATTATTATTTTTTTTTGGCCAGCAAGTTGAAAGTTCTTAGGAGTGCTTTACTGGGAAGCTATACCTGCCTTTTCAGGTCTATGAGAGGTCCTAGTTTGGCCGACTCTATAAACTTGAAGGGGAGATGTAAGGAGGTCAACCGGAACCTGTTTGGCTACGTGACACTAGTGCAGGGAAACGAAGGTAACTGGAAAACTAGACGCAAAAGCAAGGGTCGAGGCGTGCACTTACTGTACAATGCGGAATATACCGTAAAAACCCGCGTATAATACGAGGTTTTTTTCCAAATTTTACTATGTAAAATTTGGGCCTCGTATTATATGTGGATCCCAAAGTTTTCAGCCGAAAATTTGCACTTTCGGTTTCAGCGGAGGGCGCGCCATTTTGATTGTTTTGACCACGCGAAGGCTCTCGGCACGTTCACCGCAAGTCTATCACGATGTCGGGTGCACGAAAACAGTATTCGGCTGCAATTAAAAGAAAAGTTATTCTATGTGCCGAGACCATCAGGAATTGCGCCGAAGGATGGCAGTTCGGCGTCACCGAAGGCAGCATTCGTGGGTGGAGAAAGCAACTGGTGCTTGACTGGATAAAGACTGTGTGGTGTCGGCGGCCTGGAGCACTGTTGGGGATTCCCGTCAGTGCTCGTGTTGGACGCCTTTCGCTGCCACCTGGCCGATTCCGTGAAGAAGTTGTTGCGCGAACCCTGCACCGAACTCATTGCCATGCCAGGAGGAATGACATCCCAGCTGCAACCACTAGACATTTGCATCAACAAGCCTTTCAAAGACTGCATCAGGTCCTGCTACCAAGAGTGGATGAGGTCAGGAGACCCGTAAGTGACAGCTACCGGATGGCTGACGCGGGCTTCTCCAGCGGTGCTTTGTGGCTGGATCGCGGATGCGTGGGCCAGCATCCCAGAGGAGCTCGTCAGTCACTCTTTTAAGAAATACGGCATCTCGAACGCCATTGACGGCACTCAGGACCACTTTCTGTGGGAAGGCATTTCCGACAAAGCGACTTCAGGAGACAGCGGCAGCGAACCTGACGATGACTGAACGGACGTCGAGAGACAGTGCCAGCGAAAACTGGGAAAGACTGAACAGTAACTGCAGTGCAAATAAATGTTTTCTGTGCTCTTTACCTCGCATTATATGCGGATGAAAACTTTTTTTCTGATTTTGCTGTCCCCGAATTACACCTCGTATTATACGCGGGTCCGTATTATACGCGGGTTTTTACGGTAGGTCGAGCCGGAATTTAGGTTGACCCCCTTACCTTGTACAGTTGAAAAGTGCGAAAAAATATTTCGGTACACAACATCATTTTGAGGCTATTAACTTGTCTCATCTCAGATTACTCGTTAGGGCTGTCTGAAATGTCGTCAGACGACTGCTTCGCACTGGCTGTCGCCCACACAGCAAGTCGTCCTTGGTGCAGTCCAGGGAATTGCTTATGCAGCACTTCTTAGCATGTTTGCTGTGCCTTGCTTTCTTGTGGTCCCGTCTTACTCGCGACGTGACCCATCAGTGGGTCATTTTGCATATTTCCCAGGTGCGGCGTGACCCACCTGCGGGTCACGTGCCTATGCCTGTTCCATTTGCTCCAACAGAGGTGGCGCTGGTACCTTTCTTGCGGGCGTTTGGCGCATTTATTTGAAAGATCCAAAGCTGTAAGATACAAAGCTACAAAGAGCTGTATGAGATACAAAGATGCGAAGCTGAAAGATGGAAGGTACAAACACAACAGAGAAATAGGGCACCACTCCGCTTCTCGAGACCAGTGGCGCCACCCCATGTCCAATACAATAAATATATATATGTTTCAGCCTTAAACTACGGGCTCACCAAAGCGGAAAGGTAAACAAATTAAACTTTTCGTCGTTGCATGGTACCCAGTTACAGTCGGCGCGCACACAGAATAGTACCAAACAGTTGTCCAATGGCTGCCAAGGACAGAAGCTTGGATTGATGCTATTTGCATGTAACTAGAGCCACCACATATGCTATCTAGTGGTGCTACGTGCCACTATGCACTATCTCTTCTATCTCTCTGACTCAGCCACGGTGCCACTAGATGCCTCCAGAACCTGTTCCAGGCGCCGCAAAATTACGCCCTGTAGAGCAGAGCACTTTGACACAATTTCACGGATTTTTATCAGAATGGCGCAAGAATGGCACAGGTAGAATTTGTAGTCCGAAGGGTCGTGCTGGCGCCCTAAGACTGGCACTGCTTGTAAGCCCCGTGAAATTACTGAACTCTACTAGGATGTCGCTGTAAGTCAAAGGTGGCTGTAACGGTCACCTCAAGCCCTGCTCCAGTGTTGCGAAGACGAGCTACGAACAGCCTATGGCAAATTTCTTACAACCTGGCACTCTACAACTGCTTCTGGCTGCGAGATTTATTAAAGCGGAGCTTTCTGTGCCTCACTGACGGCGACTGTCCCGTCACCAAAGCGCAGTGCAGGAAACCCACCTTCACACATTGGGTTTCACGAAACGATGATTGTGATAGGCGAAGCCCTACCTGCCAACTCTCCCAATTTGCGCGGGAGACTCCCAATTTTTTATCTCTCCTCCCGATTCTACAAGAATGGCCATAAATCTTCCGGAAAAGTGGCCCAACCACTCTGCAAAAAAACACGTCAAGCAGCTCTGCCACATTGTAATTGCAATCATGAGTTGAGTAGCCAGGCAAAGTCAGCAGAGGTCGTATCCAAGCCACATGAGTTGCGAGGGCGTGGAGGCCTTTCTATATATAGCTCCATTTGAAAACATTGCGTTGTCTGAGTCGAAGAAGAAGAAGCATGTGTAGTTTTTCTTAAGGTCTTATGCTACAGAATCTCTGTGTTTTGTGTGTTTCCGGAAAGGCGAGTACTTTGGATTTTGTACCACTTGTGCAAGCGACGTGAGCACAGGTCTTTCTTTCTGTCTTTCTTAAGGGGGGAGGTGGGGATCGGAGCAAACTTTTTTATTTTTTGACATAGAGTAATGAAATTTGGTAGGCACATTGGAAAACACTCCAAATGGTGAATTTTGAAATTTAAGAATGATACCTTCAGTAGTTTTTGTGTTACAGAGGTGTACATGTTGTCCGCTCGTGGAAAGCCTAGCAAGGTATTGACATATGGTAGGAAGTTCAGAATACTTTTAAATTGTAGTCAAAAGAGCACTACAGGGTATGACATTCTTCGAATTTTTTTTACACCCTTCATTTTTTTTACAGAAAACATTATTTTCACCTGTAACCAGTAGCATACAGCTGACTTGGCCGTAAATGTCACTTAAAAAAATATCTAGGCCCTAAAATGAAAATCCGAGAATGTCATACCCTGCAGAACTCTTCAAGGATTGAAATAAAACAAACAGTGTCGAAATCCGCCCAGTGGTTGCCATGCTATCCTTTCCACGAGCAACGAAGAACTCGTAAAACGCACTTTTGAGAAAACGGCTCTTGAAGTTTACAAAGACTTCACGATTTTTTGAACTGCACCAGCAGCATAGTCCTTGCTGTCCTTGCTTGGGGACAACCTCAAAGAACTTTGCCCTTCGATTTGGTGCATCTGGGAGGCCTTCCTGGCCAATTGAAGGTTTTCATGTGCAGGCCTTCAGATGGCAGATGCACCAGTTTTACACCTAGTGTACCACAAAGTTTGCTATGGGCTACTAGGGTACCTAAACTTTAATTGATGTATGCCTAATGCATAACTGTCTCCAAAATGAAGAGTAAGGCATGGTTTCGTTTTATATTAGTAATATTCCAGCAGACTTTCAGCAGATTTCTGGGTTTCATAACATTGCCAAAGCTACAGCTTAGTACATGAGGCTGTTCGGTGTCAAAAAGTTATATCTGGGCATCACAAGCATAAGATGAGCTATTTGAAAGCAGAGTATAGATTTTTTACACAATTACAACATTGATTATTATTAGCATACCATGCTCTTCACCTTCAGGAGAATCAATCATTGCAAGATAGACAACAGAATTGCAAACATTGCGAAAATAGAAAACCCAATAAAAATATCGAATTGTGAATGCTGCACCCTTACGGCGTCTTTTCTAATTTATTTAACACTGAAAATATTATTTTGTAATCCCAGACTTCGTTGTACGAACTAGTTTAGAGCCACGGCAAAAGTTTCTCAAATAAGCTAAGTGACGGTTCATTGCACCCCCCCCCCCCCCCCCCCGCCCTACAATCCCCTACGCGCGCGTTCCCCACGATCGTAATTTAGGTAACCTTGATATGGTTGATAACTTCGCTTTTCCCATTAAATTTCACTTCCCGTACATCAATTATTATTACTCGCGTGCAATAGCAACCGATCCCGCAATCGGCCGCTGCCCGAACACGTCGCGCCAATGCAGCGCGCGCCGCAACTTCTGGCGAGTCGGTCATTCCATTCCCGAAGCTTGCGAGCACGCTGTGCAACACAGCAATAACTCAGCGTTTTATAACATCGCAATGCTCACAATGCGTCCAAAAGTTCGTTTCACGAACCGCAATTGTAGGCGCACGCACCGCGCTTCCCACTCAAGGACAGACCACGGCGACGTCGCGGGCACGTTTTCGATGCGTCTTTCGAGCCGCGCACCTCCCTATCTGGCGCACGATCTCAACATTATCGCCGCGATAACAGTAATGTCACTGTTCAGTACCGCAACAGATAAAACGAGTAAACTGCTACCGAGTCGACCGGGAAACCTTGAAAACATCGGGAGCGCAGTGCGCGTAAAATGCGCAGCAGCCCGGCGGCCATGTTTTTGCTGGCATGGCGGCGCCCAATCAGGAGAGCCGTATCTAAAAACGCGGCCGGACAGCCAATCGCGTGTTACCATCTATCGGTTGCTTCGTTTCACTATCTTTCTCTTTCTGCCGTTTGTGCGTTTGTGAGCGAGCGATGACAAAAGGAGCGACCGGAAAACGAAAGTTAAAGAGTCGGCCGATCTAACGCGACCAAGATGGCGGCGCCCGATAGCGTCGTTCCGGAGATACAGCGCTGCGAAAATTGCCGTGTTTTCGTCATTTTGAGGAAATATTTTGCCACCTCAGCCGATATAAATATTTTTATTTGGCACTTCGCGATCGTTTACGGCGGGGAAACTTTGTGAACGCATAGAATATAAAACGTGCAATCCGAAAATGTGAGTTTCGAAAAAACGATTTTTTGGTCACTTTCCGAAATCTGATCCCCGCGTCCCCCCTTAAGAGAAAGAAAGCACTGGCAGCATCACGATTGGTCCGAGAGTCCTGTGTCCTTTAAAAAGTTCAGCGGTGCACGGAACATGTTCTCACTACTGGAAGGCGAACAGTCCACAAACAACAGGTTCAAAGGTGTGCACGAATGCAGTCTCGTGTTTCCCGTACGACGCTGTAAACTCAGTTCGAGTCACGGATGTTGCAGACATTCTGGATGGAACGTTCGCTTCATGTGCGAGCCACCACAACAGTTAGGGTAGCCGCCGGCAAAGGGTTGGCTCGGAGTGCACCTGGAAAGTTGTAGTGATAGGCAGAAACAGCCCCCGTTGTGCAGGCCGTAAATGCGGCAAGTGAGCTCGTTCAAACCGGCCATGATTAAATAAACTGTAAGAGTATTTCACTACTGAGATACAAATACAAGTGTATTTCGATACTGAAATACAGATACCCAGTTGTATCTCCAAAATAACTGACCATATTTAGGGGAAATCCCCAATGTGGAGTAAGTTTCTGCAGAGGAAAATTTGACATCCAGCTCAACGCAGCCGTACGTACGGCTACAAAAGAAAGCTTCACAGCTTTCTCAGAAACTTTGCAGTTGAAGAAAAATTCGTCTTGGTATTGCAATACTACCCAGCCCTAGTGTTTTCGAACATCGAAATTACTCTAAAATTTATTTGAAATGTTTGACTAGTGCAATTCGCTTCGAAGCCTAATGGAATTTTGCGTCATTTACATTAGTATTCGAAAATTTCAAATATTTGCACACCCCCCAAAAATGACCACAGTAAGAAAAATTTAACTGCATCCAAGGTGCTTCTTTCAGTGATCTGTTACAGTATGCTTAATTAATTTTTTGATATTAATTATAGTTAATGAACGAGTCTTTCGCAGTTTGGTGTGCATGGACCCCCGGCTGAGCGACGCTGCGGCCTGCTCGTCTGACCGGCTGAGCTGGGAGGAGCTCTTCAAGCGAGTCATGTCCCGGATGCAGCCCGCGCACGAGGTGACGGCCGTGGGTGGCGCGCCGGTCGTCCACCGCGGTGCCCTGCCACCCATCTCGTTCGCGGTGGCCCAGAGGACGGGCAACAAGAAGGTGACACTCATCGAGGGCCTCGAGGCGTACGGCATCGACCCCTCGCGCCTCGCCCATGAGGTGACTGCTTCTCTCTCTCTCTCTCTCTCTCTCTCTCTCTCTCTCTCTCTCTCTCTCTCTCTCTCTCTCTCTCTCTCTCTCTCTCACACACACACACACACACACACACACACACACACACACACACACACACACACACACACACACACACACACACACACACACACACACACACACACACACACACACACACACACACACACACACACACACACACACACACACACACACACACACACACACACACACACACACACACACACACACACACACACACACACACACACACACACACACACACACACACACACACACACACACACACACACACACACACACACACACACACACACACACACACACACACACACACACACACACACACACACACACACACACACACACACACACACACACACACACACACACACACACACACACACACACACACACACACACACACACACACACACACACACACACACACACACACACACACACACACACACACACACACACACACACACACACACACACACACACACACACACACACACACACACACACACACACACACACACACACACACACACACACACACACACACACACACACACACACACACACACACACACACACACACACACACACACACACACACACACACACACACACACACACACACACACACACACCGTTTTTTCGTTGTGACACTAACTTGAGCGCCTGCAATGCGAAACTGGACGCAATCGAGCTGTGTCCAGTGGGGACTTTCAGGGATTCCTCCCTCGCTGTAGAAATATATGTGAGAAATGAAACCTGGATTGCCTCTCAAGGAGTCCGTGGTTAGTCTGGGACTTGTAATCAAAGAGCGTCAGTGCTGCAAAGTTCATTCAGTGGCATTACAAGTGCACTGCTGATGGCTGCACCAGTAAGCAGCTTTTTGACGAACCTATCGCGGTTACGACAGACTACACTTCCCAAAAGTGCTTCCCTGTTTCCTTCGTAATCTGTGAGTTTGGGGCTGGTCGCATCATTGCACTTGTTTGCTTGACTGTTGAAGCAGTCTGCACAGCCTGAAGCTTGCACAAGCAGCATTGTAGGATAAAACGTGCGAAGTTTCGCAAACAGAACAACTGGTGGATTTGTAATGCGACATATGCAAGGGGTTCACAGAAAGCGAAGTGCTTGAGGCACTTTTGGGAGCTGTGGGTCTACCATTAAAGTCTCGCTGTTTCTAGTCATGACACACATCTTGCACGTGTCAGAACTGGGCGTTTCTGAAGTACTGCGACAAGGTTCGCACAGGTCCTTGAAAATCTTGAAAACCCTTGAATTTAGAAGTGTAAATTTCAAGGCCTGGAAAGTCCTGGAATTTTTAAAGGGTCCTTGAAAACCCTTGATTTTTCTGGAGATAACCAATGGCCCTGTCTTTTCACAAAAATTTAAGGTGTTCGTCGTGAATTTTAGGTGTTACAAATGTAAAGAAACATTGTAACAATCAAGTTTCAGTGTATTGCGTGAAATTACGAGTTGTGGATTCTCATTATTACGAGGCAACATTGGGAGCAGCACTCCTCAATAGAATTCATGTCACAATACAATCTCGTGAAAGCCGGCTTCTGTTCTCTATCTTGCATGTTCCATCTAGTCTGTGGACGGCCTTTCATTGCATGTTTGCTGTGCCTCATATCTGCGTTTGCTTTTACGTGCAAATGGTAGACGTGTACATATAGTTCATCCTGCGTTGCAGCAACACTTGCTGAGTTAATTTCAGCTGATACTCTTGCTGACAAAGCAGGAGATGCAGGCAACATTAACTAAGTTTTGAAATCAAGCAGCCTCCGCAAAACACCAAGAAAAAAGAAAAACCTCTAAATATAAACTATGAAAAAAAAAAAAGATGGGGGAGCATTCATGAACCCATAGCACCTATCTAAATGTGCATTAATATTCTTAGGTATTAGGCAATATCAAAATTTTGCATTTTGTTGAAAAAGTTATAAAATAATCCCAGATAAAACACAAGATGGGGACCTTGAAAATGTGTTTTCTGGTCCTTGAAAGTCCTTGAAAACCCTTGAATTTTTGCTGTTGAAGCCCGTACGAACCCTGTGCGGATATATCTGGGTATTTGTTCACTTTGTGTGGAGTTACGTCTCAAGAAATTAGGACATTCGATATATGCTTTTGCTCGAGAAATTTGTGGTTATTTCACTTTTGTGTAGCTTTTTGAACCGAGAAGAACTTTCATTATGCGAGGGCCATGGTGTTGCTGTCGTTGGACCTGATTAGAAGCTATTACTGCTGGCTACCTTATTTAGGGAGTTTTCCAGCCAGCATTAGCGTATCTAGCCTGAAAGTCTCCAGCATGGCATCAGGTTGAATGGCCTGCACTGCACTCTGTCGCAGGTTCAAGTGGGCGTGGCTGCCAGCGTGTCGGTCAGCCCCTTGGCCAATGGGAAGCAGCAGCTGCTTGTCCAAGGAAACCAGGTACTGTGACGGGATTGGTGGATTGCAAACTGTTGGTGATTCGTTTACCTTGAAGAGGGGGGAGCTGAAAAAGTTGTTGAAGGAAGGCCCAGGGATAGCATGCTAGCATCACATGTCACCCTGCTTGAGAGAACATGTAGCGGGGACTCGAATTGGGGATGAAATATGCTTTGCGAATGTTAAGCGTTTGATTTGATGTTCGCAACGTTTTCTTTTATATTGTTACATTGTGGCAGGACAATTATGAGGCGATCATGGTTGATGGTGAAGTGATTGGTTTACAAGGAGATGCGATCAACGTATTTACAATATGGGCATGGCGGCCACAACAGATCCGGCGAAGGCTGGACGTCAGCCACTCCCTCTTCGTCGTTAATAGTCAGCCATAGCGCCATGGGGAATTGTTCACATATATCCCCTGACAATATGATTTGATGTGCGGTTTGAAAACTACAATAAAATCTCGATGATACAAATCTCGCGGGACCGCGAAAAATATTCGTATCATCTGAAATTCGTATGAACCAACACAGACCAATAAATTGAGCCCTAAGAAAAGTTTTCGTTTATTTCTTTTCTTACTTTCACGTGGAGAAATCTGTGACGTTGTTCTGCTTTTTTTTTAACCTCCATGTCGCCGAGCGGTCCTTTCTGAACCTTTGTCTCCTCTCTCGCGGTGCCCAAGCTCACTACACGCTGTATGGAGCGTTTTTGCACACGATTCGTGCACGTCGGCGTTGCGCGTGCGATATTTTCATGCCCGCATCAGCGATTCTGCGCCCGCGGCCACCTGTGAATGATGCGCGACTCGCGTGGCAGTGGGAGGAGCCTGACGACTTGTGCCAATGGGGAGGCGTGCGCCTCATGGCGGCAGTTTTCGAAGCGTGCGAGACAGCCAGCTGGCTCCGCCGGAGATGCTTAGGTTTAGCACGCTGGCAGATATTTCATGAGCGCTTTCACTAGTGGCGTGGATCATGTTTTAGAGCACCATTTTCGTCCACATTATTAGCTCATTTACCGCACAGGAAACTTTGTGTGTGCTTTGAGCGGCATTTTAAAGAGCGGTTAGAAGCAGCCGCTTGAGTGCCCGCACCACTTCGCGACCGAAGTCGCCGCCATTGTTGCTGCGGCCGGCCACGCCCCGCACAGCGTGTAGGTGGTTTCGCAGCAGCGTCAGCGCGCCTGTGGAGTGTGCGGCGCGTTTCCGCAAGCAGAAAAGAGCAGCCCGGCCGTTCCCGAAGAAAGGGTGCCAAAGAGGGGAGAGAGAGCCCGTACATCACCGTCGCTTGCTCGCTTGGCAGTCGGGCGCCTCGCCGGCTCGTTCGTATCATCCGCCGGGCCGTGCAGGTCTGTTTGTAAGAGCCGAAATTTTTCACATTGCAAACAATGCAATTTTGCTGGGACTTATCAGAAATTCGTATCATCCCGAAATTCGTGTCACCTGAAATCGTATCATCGAGATTTTACTGCATCGCTTGGGCTTTCAAGCACCTTCGATATACAGACTGTTCTGGAGTGAGAATGCGCTGATCGATGCAACGTGCCCAGAATGCTGTTGCGTGGTTGCAGCTCTGCACTTTGTGTTTATTGGTATTCACTAACAGCAAAGTAAATTCTGTAGAATCACATCTAGCTCAGGGTGTGAGTCACTTTCTTGGGTTGCTGCAAGGGCTGCTGCTTGCCTAGGATTCCCGTAGCCTGACGTGTGTGTCTTGCAGGTGGCATTCTTGGAGCGGCTACTGACGGGATCGTCGTATGGCGTGCCGCGCAAGTACCTCAAGGGCCTTGAACACGCCGCAGCAAAGAAGAAAGGTGGTGGACGGAAGTAGGCCTTTCCCGTTGTTCTTCAGTCGCCCTGCGTTGCGGCACCTTTAACCCAGGAGAAAAGAAGTTGGAAGGTTGGGACCGCTCAACTGCTGGAGTGGGTGATGTGGACTGACTTTGATGACCGATGCAAGGACACGTGGCATCACTGAGACTTCTGCACTGTGACCCCCATGACGGGGGGCAAGGCGATAAAGTTTGCATGTGTGCATTTTGACTCCACTGCCTGTGTGTTTGCTGGTTTCTTTCGAAGAAGGCTGCCACCTTGTTTGTGTGGCCCAGTCATGAGGGTGACGGTCGGCTCACGCTGACTCTCTCAAGTTGGAGCTTTTGTAAGAGAGGGGGTAGAGAGTGGGATGAAGAGCTGCAAAAAAAAAAGCATTGTTGCGGTAATCCCTCTTGTGGAGGCATTGGTTGCAACACAGAATGTGAACACTGGTGATTGGGCCAGATGTAGACAGTGCTGAATGCGTGAATTGCCCAAGGGTGATTCTTGTGGCACAAGTTTAATGCTTAAGTGCTGAATACCTTGTGGCCAATCTCCTCACCTTGCCCACGGTAAGGAAGGACAATATTTAATGTTGCTAAACATAGGGTGCTCCTGTGGAAAATCAAATTAGTGTAACCTGGATGCAGGGAATAGGAAAGTTAAATAATAAAGAACTGTTGGTGTGCACACTACCAGTGCTACAGGAACCAACCCCTGTAGTGAATTCAGATCCGCTGTGTGCGAAGTGAGTGTATGATTAAAATGGACAACTTGGAATTTTCAAAACGAATTGGAGGCAAGATGGTGGGAAAAGGGGGGGAGGGGAGGGGGTTATGTCGAACCATTTGCATGGTGAGGGAGACTAGATCTAGAGAATGTTCCAGCCAATGTGGCTGAAATATATTCAGGATGACCTGTTCAGTGCAATGCTTACAAGACTATTCTGTGTGCAATGTAAACTTATTCGGTTTTTTCTTGTGCGCGTGGCCAGTTGCACTCAAACTTCTGTCCAGTGCGAATACCACTTATGTTGGCTACTATATCATAGATGTTGCCTTATGTGGACAACATGAATGTATCTGTTTAAGCGGGATTCACACGACGGAGAAACCCTCTTTTTTTGGCCCTCGGTGGGGATAGCCCGCGGTGGCTCCGCGAAAGAAAATGCCTCCGCATGTTTTCGCTCGACGGCGGTGGCCCTCGGTGGGGAATGGAACCTGTTCCTCAGCGCTGTTGTCTGCTAGTCACTCCGCGTAGCTCCGCACGTGTGGATGCGCCGCCAGGCCGGATAATCCGGTCACGTGCTGTTGACGTCACATATCCGTCCGCCTCCGTGAGAGGGTTTCTCCGTCGTGTGAATCCTGCTTTAGGAATCCCCGTGTACGGGTTTTCTTCCTTCCTTAAGGTAAGTGAGTGTGACAAAGACCACCACGACTGTTGAAGTCAGGCAGACTCATGTCCATGGTGCGCCGTGAAAAAAATTCACCAGGAATAGTTTCTGGACTACCTGGGTAGAAAGAATGACTTGAAGGAGCTTCAGCCATAGTGACTGCAGTGTGGCTGCATTATCCTCCCTCGAAATGAATCAACGCCAAACTCGCCCACATGACACTCTTTTTGGTATTAGCAGTATTCTGAACTCAAATATGGTGTGGCGTGCCAGTTTAATTGTAAATACATTGGGTTGGGTGTCTTTAGTTTGCTGCCACAGACCCGCTGCGAGTCCGCAGGTAGTCCAAAGATTCTTTGTGCCTTAGGTATATCCGGGTTGCCTTTTGGGGAGTGAGTGGGTGAAAGTCTTTTATTAAGGGCTAACTGCACTCAAATTTCACCTCGACCAAATTTATTTTTAAAGTGTAGTGCATACCATCAAATCAGTTGGGACATGAGTAGTAGCCCCGTGAAATGCCTCGTTAATCAGTCAGAAGTGTTTACAAAAGCTCCGCCGCAGACCACGCTGCACCTGCCGGGGGATCGCGTCAGCTCTGGATCGCGTAAACGGCCATGACGCGCCTGTGACACTCCAGCCGGCCGGAGTTTCTTCCTCTGGCCAGCCACGCAGCTGGAGAACCGCTCGAGCTCTGCTGCGCACGCTTCACCCATCTGCTGCCCCGTGCGCCCCTAGAGCTTGCGTGCAGGCTTTTCTCCCGAGCTGCTGGCCGTCCGGCTGCTCGCTGGGCGGCTGCAATGTCACTGCAATGGACGCGCTCTCCTCGATCTCGATTTCAAAATCGCTGATTTTTGCTGATCGCTTGCGGTGTCCGCACGCGTATTTCGGCTGTCATATTTTGCATCTTGCTTTGTGTTTCAGCAGACTATACAGAAACAGTGTTTTCAAGAGGTCGAAATTTTGAGTACAGTTGGCCTTTAATACAAGGACAGCCCAGGGACTGGAAGGGGGAGGTGGTCAGGAGGTGATGTTCGCTTGAAGATCCCGGGGAGAGATATTCAGTTCCTCAACGCACAGATAGGAGTTCCAGGCACTGCGGCTAGACGACCTTTGCGAGGCCACTCTCGAGAGCGAAGCACCCAAGGGCAACAAGGAAATCGGCGTCGCTGAGTGTCGCAGGGGATATCTCGTTTGGATTGGGTAGGGCATTCAGCATAACAGGCCAAAGGGATTGGCAAGCAGGGCACTGCCAAATAAAATGTGTCGGCTAAAGTGTAGCTGTATGACAATGTGGGCAGTAGGGCGGAGGGTCCTCACGTGTGATGTTGGGGGTCAACTCCGTTGACGAAGTTAACTTCGTCAACAGAGAGTTTTGGCATAGCGACTAGCGTATACTGGTGGCGGGTACCGGGACCCCATTGCGCATGCGCGCACAAGCACGGTGAGATGGGCTCCGGAATGAATGCGCGCATGCCCAGTCGGGTCCCGGTATCCGCCTCCGGTAGCGTAGCGCACGCTACCGCTATGCCAAAAATTTCTGTTGAAAAAGTCAAGCAGGACGAATTAGTGAGGGGGCGTTATGCAGGGAACCTAAAGGAGTGGCATCCGCAAGGCAGTTGTGCCTAGCCTGTCGAGCGCGATCCAGCTGTTGCCTGAGGGAGAGTAGGGGAGCAGGGCGCCGTCAACCAGTGGAGTTACTTGAAGACTCTTCTGCGCTGCTTTGCGGGCAGCCTGGTTGCCGGAACCCTGACCCACGTGTCCCGGTATCCACGCAACACAGGTCCGCGGTAAGCCCGGGCCACACTGCGTACGAACTGCGTAATTATAGCTGAAACAAAAATAAAGTGCGAAAATTTGGTGTGACCTTTTTTTTTTTTTGCACTAAAAATTTGCAGCAACAAATAATGTGCAAAAATTGGGCACACGTTTTTAGTCGGGTTAGTAGGAAGATCCTGAGCAGCTGTGGTACGAGCTGCCCCAGGTGTGTTCCAAGCAGACAGGCAGGGTCCCACCGCGAGTCAGGGACCCGCTGAGATAACAGCTCGGTTGCGCAAGAACATGCACCCGGTGCACCGCGAGGGCTGGCGATCGAAGAGCTGAGGCTACGCAGAAAAGACTGCAAGGCAGGCAGGGCGTGACATACGTGGACGCAGCCGAATGCGAGCACAGCAAAAAAAAATGCCTCATGCTGCAGCGTGAGGCATTTTTGGCTTTGAGGCAATCGCCATTGCGCTGGCTTTGATGAGTTCTTGTTAACTAAAAATCTCCAATCAGAATCGCAAATTTTGGTACGGGCTCTCAGCTGCATCAGTGCACAATCCGTCGGCCAGCCTCCGGCGGAGTAGTTTAGCTAACCTGGACAGCGGCTCATCAGGGTTTGCGAGGAAACGAGAAGGCAGCCGCGCTGGCCCGACAACTCGCCCAAGCGAGGAACCCCTACACTCCGCGGCGACGAACTGTGCACTTTTCAGGATATTCTCAACCATTACAAGCTGGGATGTAAGACTGGCCCGAGAGCAGGATATAACCTTAAAAAAAGTGCAAACCGGGGTGTATTTGAATTTGCAATTGCTGAGCAAATGGCATCCCGATCCCCTCGGTGTCAGCACGTCATGGAATAGTGAAGTTCGTCCATATGGCGTGGACATTACCTTGCTTTAACGAGCCAGATAGAGAATCCTGGGAGTCCTTGCTACTCAACCAGGAAGAAGGGGCTCAACGTCAAGTCATCGATGGTCTCGCCCTGTCCCCACGTCCCAGGGAGTCCCGGCTGATGCATGTTGATTGATTGATTGATTGATTGATTGTAGGGTTTAACGCGCCGACGCAACGCAGGCGATGAGGCGCGTCGTAGTGGAGGGCTCCGGATTAATTTTGACCACCTGGGGATCTTTAACGTGCGCCGAAATCTCGTACACACGGGCGTTTTTGCTTTTCGCCTCCATCAGAAAAGCGGCCGCCGCGGCCGGGAATCGAACCCGCGACCTCGTGCTCAGCAGCGCAAGATGCATGTTGATGATTGCGGCCCGGTCCAGGCAGAAGCGGCCCGTCATCTGATTGACGGCTGCAAATCAAGTGACTTTTCTTTTTTTTTTTTTTTGTTCGTTTGTTTAATTGTTCCGAAAGCCATCATAAGATGCAAGAATTCCCAAACTCCATAATGCACTTCTTTAAACACCGACTTTATGGCTCATGTTTATGTTACGAAATTGTGGGAAATTGGTGAGCGTAGCTAGATGACATTGGAAAAATCCCAATTCTGGCTTATGGGGAGAGATATGCACCTTCAAAGCTGTCCCTTGTCGCTCGCGGGGATTAATTACGCCAACGTGTGCCTGTAAAGGGTACTTCACTGCAATAAGGACACAATGAGCAAAAGCCAACCTTCAACTTGGTGCAACACGGTTAATAACCACATGGAGTGATTTTGCAAGCGAAACGGGGCGCGAAATGACGAGCGACGAACTACTTTTGCTGCGCAGGAAATCGCTTTTTGCTTCGCTCGCTTCTGACTCGCCAGAAAACATAGCTCATCGCCAGGAAGTGGCCTGAGCGACTAGAGCCGTAAGGGGCGCAACTTCCTGCTTAGGAAGAGAACGAGAGGAAGCGGCGAGCGGCAGCACAGGCCATCCTAGAAACGTACAACACAGTGTTTACTGAAATACGTTTATTTCCAGTTTTTTTGGCGAATTCACACATAAAAGACCTTGCGGACGTGTGCACTTTGATAGTCCTATAGATGGTATTCACTGACAAGCTTAGCTGTCAATTTTTTCGCTTGGCAACACGAAACTGCCACAGACATGGCCGAAGCTAGCGCCACGGACTAGGTGCGGCTTGTGCCAGTGCGCCTGTACGCCGCAGAAGAAAAAACACCAGCGTGCGTCGTCTGCTCCGTTTCAACCCGATTCTAAAAGATGGTGTCAACAAACACGTTATTAATCGCACCCTCATTGGAGTCGAGGCATTACTTTGCGTTCGGTGGGGTAGAGTTTGGAACGCCCAACACACATCATGTGCTTACCGCCACCCCGTGGAGCCCGACGTAACAGCGACGGCGCACTCACATGGTTGCCTGCATGCGTGCCTCGCCAGTGAATACAACCTATATTGGGCAAAATGCGGCAATATTGGGATCGCCGTCACTCGTGCAATCGCTCTCATGTGGCTGCCTCAGTGAGCGATTGGGACGAATGATTACGGATCGCGGATACAATTGCTCGTAGGGTTGCCACCTTTCCCCCCAAAAAAACTGGCCCTTCGGGGGGGGGGGGGGGGGTGTCGAGGTATGAAGAGTGTTTAATTTTTGTTCAAAAAACACACCATGGTTTTGACCTGCACTGCCATTTATTATCGTGTTTTCTTAGAGAGAAATCAGCATAACGTTTGTACTGAAAGGGATTGAGAGCTTGGTTATTAGAGAGTTTTAGCTAACCGTTTTCGACGGTCCGCTCCGGTATCGGCGGCACGCTCAGCGCAACCGGAGCCAATGCCGTTCGCGGCCGAGCGCGCCACGCATGCGCAATGGCGCTCGCGCTCGCTATCGGAGCGGAGCGGACCGTGAAAGACGGTCAGCTAAAACTCTCTATTGCTCGGTATGTGCTTCACTGCAAACTAATCGCAATTGCTGACCGCGGCGGCAGCATTTCGTTGCTTTGTTCTTCCCTTAGGTCCCACTCCATCTCAGGCAGCGCGCTCGCACATGTATTTTCTCTGCTCGCGTGTCTTTGCGCAGCTTGTCGACACATATTTATCGTCTTCGTTGTTGAATTGACGCTTATAAAACGCCAAAAGGAACATAATCACGGCGCAATGGCCAAAAAACCGGCCAACGACGGCCGGCAACCGGCCCACTGTTTAAAATACCGGCCGGGCCGGTCCAAAACCCTAGTCGCTCGTAAAAATCGCTTTATGTGGTTACCACTTTAAGGCTTCTTCTACTACGAGCAATTGTATCCGGGAAGTGCTCCAATTCATGATTGGACTTGCGCAAAACAAACGGGGACGTGGAAGGAACACAAGGACGAGCGCTCGTCCTTGTGTTTCTTCCACGTCCCCGTTTGTTTTGCGCAAGTCCAATCATGAATCGTTTCCAACTAGGCCGGCTTGCTGTGATGCTTCAAGTGCTCCAAAGCAGCTCCCAGCCGAAAAAAATTCCCCCGCATTTCCCCGAGGGGGAGAATGTGAAAGTGCGAATGCACGGTTGTCGGCCCGCTTGCGGCGCTTGCGCTCGGCCCCCGCAGCCCACCGCCTCGCCGCCTTCTCTTCCATCTCTTCCATCTCTTCCATCGGGTTTGTAGTATCACGTGTACACCACGCAGTTATCAAGCCGCTATAACGCCGCTGAGTCGCCAACGCACGCCGCTGACGACGTAGTTTGAATGCGTTAAAGATATAAGGCGCGTTACTCACACTGATATCAGCGTGGCTTCCGTGGCTTAGTCGGTAGCGCGTCGCGCTGCGGCCGCAAAGTCCTCGGATCGAAACCTGACGCCGGATGCTGTTTCTTTTTTAAAAAAATTCCCCCGCATTTCCCCGAGGGGGAGAACGTGAAAGTGCGAATGCACGGTTGTCGGCCCGCTTGCGGCGCTTGCGCTCGGCCCCCGCAGCCCACCGCCTCGCCGCCTTCTCTTCCATCTCTTCCATCGGGTTTGTAGTATCACGTGTACACCACGCAGTTATCAAGCCGCTATAACGCCGCTGAGTCGCCAACGCACGCCGCTGACGACGTAGTTTGAATGCGTTAAAGATATAAGGCGCGTTACTCACACTGACATCAGCGTGGCTTCCGTGGCTTAGTCGGTAGCGCGTCGCGCTGCGGCCGCAAAGTCCTCGGATCGAAACCTGGCGCCGGATGCTGTTTCTTTTTTAAAAAAATTCCCCCGCATTTCCCCGAGGGGGAGAATGTGGAAGTGCGAATGCACGGTTGTCGGCCCGCTTGCGGCGCTTGCGCTCGGCCCCCGCAGCCCACCGCCTCGCCGCCTTCTCTTCCATCTCTTCCATCGGGTTTGTAGTATCACGTGTACACCACGCAGTTATCAAGCCGCTATAACGCCGCTGAGTCGCCAACGCACGCCGCTGACGACGTAGTTTGAATGCGTTAAAGATATAAGGCGCGTTACTCACACTGATATCAGCGTGGCTTCCGTGGCTTAGTCGGTAGCGCGTCGCGCTGCGGCCGCAAAGTCCTCGGATCGAAACCTGACGCCGGATGCTGTTTCTTTTTTAAAAAAATTCCCCCGCATTTCCCCGAGGGGGAGAATGTGAAAGTGCGAATGCACGGTTGTCGGCCCGCTTGCGGCGCTTGCGCTCGGCCCCCGCAGCCCACCGCCTCGCCGCCTTCTCTTCCATCTCTTCCATCGGGTTTGTAGTATCACGTGTACACCACGCAGTTATCAAGCCGCTATAACGCCGCTGAGTCGCCAACGCACGCCGCTGACGACGTAGTTTGAATGCGTTAAAGATATAACGCGCGTCATTAACACTGCTATCACCGTCGCGTCCGTGGCTTGGTCGGTAGAGCGTCGGGCTGCGGCCCGCAAAGTCCTCGGATCGAAACCTGGCGCCGGATGCTGTTTCTTCTTTAAAGAGCACTGCGGACGCCGCCGCCGCCGACGCCGGCGGTGGATGGTTTGGGGTCTACCCCAAACCATCCACCGCCGGCGTCGGCGGTGGATGGTTTGGGAGAAACAGCATCCGGCGCCAGGTTTCGATCCGAGGACTTTGGGAGAAACAGCATCCGGCGCCAGGTTTCGATCCGAGGACTTTGCGGGCCGCAGCCCGACGCTCTACCGACCAAGCCACGGACGCGACAGTGATAGCAGTGTTAATGACGCGCGTTATATCTTTAACGCATTCAAACTACGTCGTCAGCGGCGTGCGTTGGCGACTCAGCGGCGTTATAGCGGCTTGATCTGCGTGGTGTACACGTGATACTACAAACCCGATGGAAAAGATGGAAGAGAAGGCGGCGAGGCGGTTTGCTGCCGGGGCCGAGCGCAAGCGCCGCAAGCGGGCCGACAACCGTGCATTCGCACTTTCACATTCTCCCCCTCGGGGAAATGCGGGGGAATTTTTTTAAATATAAAGGAGCACTGCGGACGCCGCCGACGCCGCCGCCGCCGCCGCCGCCGGCGGTGGATGGTTTGGGGTCGCTTATAAAGTGCATTCGCACTTAAAAAACCATTGGCCGACCAATTGGGCCAATTTGCCACCCAATGGGTCCAAATGGAAACCCAATGGGTCCAATTGGACCTATTGGAGCGATCCGAATTGGGTCCATTGGCTTGATTAGGATGGCCAGTTGGCCAATTGGACCCATTGGCTCCAACCATAAAGTTACTACTACCAGAGTCCTTCAATGTTTACTGGTCACGAAACTGCTCCGTAACTCAATGGGAGAGCTTCATATGCTGCGTTTGGCCGCCGCGCGGTGGCGCCACCCTCTCACTGAGGTCACTCCTCGGGCGGCGTTGCGCTGGCTCGAACGGCGGAGCCGCGGCGAGTTGTGTTTGTTTTGTGCGGGGAAAAAAATGTAACGTGCATATCGCGCTCTTGTGATGCGACTTAAGCAGTGCAACGACGATGCCGAACATGTGTTGCGTCTCGGGGTGTCGTTCCTTGTACAACGACACCACAGAAAATGTTTCCTTGTTCTGTTGACCGAGCGACGGGCAGCTGCGTGAGAAACGGAGGCGCGCCATTCCAAGGCAAGCAACGGGAGATTTCAGCTTCCATTATAAGTGTGTGACAGTGTGTGGAAATGCACTGTGTGAGAATGGAAAAAGCAATGTACCCTTTTGAGAGCATCGTGGACCTAAAATTGTACAAGGCTAACTTAAAGCCGGATTTTTGTCATATCAGTCAGGTTGTAGCGGTGCTTCATTACCTGTTTGCAAACTTGTATTACCTTGCGCTCAGGCTCGCGTGTAAAAAAGCTTTGGGACGTCCTTGTGCTTTTACTTTTCATATTTCCGCGAATTATCCCTTAGGGTTGATTTTGTTTGTTTTGTAACCGCGCGTGGCCGATTCCGGTTTCTTATCTGGCGTTTCAACCGGAGCGCCCGTCTGCTCTTTTTGTCGTACGTCCCGTCGGGCAATATTGTTTGATATGGAAGGGGTGCCACCTTGTCGCTAACTTGATTTTTTGTTTCTTTCACAATGTTCTCGATCCTATTTCCATGGATCTGGAATTAATAACGTTCCGAGAGTAATGCATGCTTAGCTTACGCCACACAATTCACTTTATCGACGTTCATCTGTGCACGTCACACTGCGGACTGCTACTTCGACATTTGTGTTTCATTCTAGTCTTTTGTAGTGCAGGAGCTCGCTGCGTTCAGAAAAGTTTTGCGTCGTTCTTAGCTACGTGGCAATATTCTGTTTCCTCCGTGTGCTGCACATCGCAGCGCGAGAAAATAATTTTTTATACGCTGGACCATGCTCTTTTGTCTCCCTCCGTAACATCGAAATTTTTTGTTGCGTGTGATAAAATCAGTTTTATTGTTCTTTTTCGCTTCCTGTTTTTGCAAGGATTGCAATGCGTGGAAGCAGAGAGACACATGGTGCAACATATATCTCTTCGTGCTTTGATCCTTCGCGTTTCTGCAGCGTTTTTAGATGTTCTCAAGTATGTACCCATTCATCGAAACGACAATACTATTGGGCTATCTCTTTTAGCGTTCTGTGCATTCCAGAGTAATCAACGAATTCATTAAGCGTAGTCTGAACGACGCGCACTTGGTTGCTTTCAGTTCTTTTATTGTATTATCGATAGGCCCGCAGCAGTCCGTGAGTACACAGCTACCGTATGTGTGGTATTTACACTTTTGCTTTAAGAAAAGAAGCAATATAGATTTAAAAATCCATAAACACGACGGCGCAGCGCTTGTGCCAGAGCACACAGAAGCCGTTGCCGTTCGCGGACGAAGTCTACGCTAATTTACTTCGAAAAATAAAACCCCATTGAAGGCAGGTGATATACACAATGACTGGACTATGCATCGCTAACTACGACGAAAAAAACACACTTAATCAGCGCGCGGACACCAAAAGCAGCGAGCGTTTGCACGCCAAGAGCTGGCCAATACGCCGCACGCGCGGCGGCTGGATGACCTTCGTGCGGCGGTGGCGCTTGTAGTGGCGCGCGCGGTCCCTATATGAAACTAGCGCCGAAGTTTCGTGACCAGTAAAGCATTGAAGGACTCTGCTACTACTGACTGCTCCAACATAATGACCCAATCGGGGAGCCATTTTGGAAAGTATTTGGATAGTATTCAATTACGACAACCATTTGCTGAAATTTAATTCTCTCTCTCACCCTTAATTTGAAACCTTCAGAAATGTTCAAAACTTCAACCTTTACAAATGTATATTTATGAGGCAATTAATTTTGATATTACAATCAGCAATTCAAGATAAAGTTCTGAAAAAAACAACAAGCAAACACTAAAGAAAACTTTCCGACACGAGTAGCAAAATTGTTTTGAAATAAAACCGCGATCCAATCCAATCGAATCCAATCCATAGACGTACAGTGGATAAGTGGTATTCAACGTGGTGCTGGCAGTGACTCTAGTGCTGGCGGTGTAGGTAGTGTAGGCGTGTTGGTCGGTTGCACACGCAGTCTTCTCTGACTGTGCATTGCATTGGAAATGTAAAGTGGTCTGCAAGAGTGTGAGAAGTGGCGACGATGATGTCGCATAGCAGTGTGTTTCAAGATGCATCTTTACGCTGAACGCCGCTAAGCCTCGCACCGAAGGAAGAGTGACTCTGTTTATGTGAGTAACATAGCTGGTTCAGTTTTCCTTGCCATTTTCACTCCTCATAGCGTGAGCGGTATTATTAAGAATTAATTTGTCTGCCTAAATGTATTTCAGGGCTGTTCATGTTACGATTGACGGGTTTACGACGTCGCCACGCAACGGAGTTCGCCATGCATGGGACGTTGTTGAAGAGGTGAGCTCACGCCACTCAACATTTCAGTGCCTTGTTGTTTTAATGCGCGAAACTGCGGTTTATTATAAACTTAACCCATTGTTCGCTTTTGCCACTCACTTTGTGAAGGTCCAGCCAGCCTGCGGCGAGCGGAGCACGGCATGGACAATGGCCTGTGGAAAATTGCTTAAAGGACGAACTGTCTGCATGCTGTGTATACAAACAGAGCAATAAAGATATTCATCCATTCCAAGAGTTCTATTTGTGATACAGGTAACCAACGCACTGCAGCGGCAGCTCAGATGGAGTGGCTGCAGCAATGAGATAGAACCAACTAAAAGTGCAACAAGTTGGCGGCCAATGGGAAGACCTATTGGCGTTCCAATTGGTCGGCCAATAGGTCACCCAATGGGTCGGCCAATAGGTCGCCCAATTGGCCGGCCAATGGGCACGCCAATGGGTGCCTAATACATTATTGGCCGACCAATTGGCTGACCAATTGGACGACCCATTGGCATTCCAATTGGTCGGCCAATGGTTTTTTTCAGCTGGGCTCCGTATTTCATTTGCCCACAGACGAGTTAATATGGCGAGAGCAGTTTTACCTGCCCAGGAGCTGCACAGAACTGGTATGGAAAGGCAAATAAGAGAGACTAATAATGTTGGATTCCAATGGCAGATCTGGAGCACCTTAACAGCACCGTTTTTGTTCCATTTGGAGCAAGCACGTTCCAATGGCAGATCGGGGGCAACCAAATCTTCTTTCAATGGCAGAGGCATTTGCACCGACGCAAGTAGATACACGCACACTTTTTTATAAGGCAGTTCTTGCACTCTCACTGTCCTCAAGCAGCCAGCCTCGTGGAACCTCAGGCTTGCTGTGAAGCCCTGGCTGGATTTAAGAGGCCTTGTCAATGTGGCAACGAAATGTGTCTGAATGTTCATTTCCTTTTCGAATGTCTTAAAGTCCCACAGATTCCTTCCGCTTTCCTCTTCCAGGATACGCCAATTATATTGGTCTTTGCAACGTAGGTACATTAGCATATCATCAACAACAGCTAGCCTGTCTACGGTGGGATAAAGGCATCTCCCATCGATCTCAAACTGCTCCTTTACTGCACCGCTTGCGTTCATTCTTATTTCGTCCCCTGATTGAGTTACTGGCCTCAACTTCTAGTTGCGTCTCTTGGCATCCACTCGGCATCCACTCGACCGGTGGTCCACCGCTTGTCGTTTCGTCTAGCTACATGTTCTTTTTCTTTATTTCAGCCATATCTCAACTCTAGTTTCTCTGATACAGGACACTCGTTTCCTCTTCCTATCAAGCTTCTTTCCATGGCCCCTAGAGCCGATCTAAGTTTGCTTTCAAGTCGTTTAGTGAGGCGCCAAGTTTCTCCTCCACATGTCATCAAAGGCAGGATGCATTGGTTGAGTATTCTTCTTTTGAGTGACAGGGGTAGCTTACTTTTCATAATTTGGGAGTGCTTTCCGAGTGCTCTCTAACCCATACCTATTCTGCGCCGGATTTCTGTCTCGTGGTTGGGGTCAGCACTACCCATCTGTCTGAGGTAGTTATATTCTATTACTTCCTCTAGCGCTTCATCTCCTAAGCTGAAGTGGACGTTTTTGGCATGCTCATTCCTCATTACTTTAGATTTGTTCATATTCATTTTTAGCCACGCGCTTTGTGATTGTAGTTCCTCAAGCATTGTTTGCAGGTGTTCTGCAGTCTCACTCACCAATACCATGCCGTCCGCAAACCTCAAATGGCTCAAGCATTCCCCGTTTATCCTTAGCCCTATGTTTCACCAGTTAAGACTCCTAAATATCCCCTCTAGACACGCTTTGAATAGTTTTGGCGAGTCAATATCTCCCTGTCGTACACCCTTTCTGATTGGAAAATTTTCGCTTTTTCTTGTGAAAAATTATCCTACCCATACATCCCTTATATATGTCACTTAGAGTTTTATGCAGGTCTCCTTTATTCCTTGGTTTTTCAATCCTGCGGGATTGAATGACAACAGGTGTTTATAGCAATCGTACCAGGGTTTTGTGCAGGAGTGTGCCGTGGGAAGCCTGTAAAGAATACTTCGCTGCAAGCTAGTGCTTGATGAGGGAAAGCCAACTTCATGAAGGAAGGACTTGTGGGACCGAGTCTCAAACAAAAGCAAACGACACGGACAAAAAGTAGTCGGTGGTGTTATTCTTTATCAGAACAATAGATCCTATTGTAAGCTAAAACAAGTTTTGCGAAAACATTCTTCAAGAACAAGTTGTGCAATAAAAAAAACTCCCACCTCCCCTCGCGGGAACCCCTGTGTAGATGCGACGCATAGGCGGAGCGGCGAAGGGACCGCGTTTTATAGCGCGCATAACGTTGAGGGGACTGCGTAAGCCGGTCCCAGTCGATGACGACGTTGGCGTACTTGTAAAGCGGCGTGGACTCTATGTGTTTGAGCCAAGCGTGGATGTTGCTTCGCCGGAGAACGGCACACCGGTTGTATGCGCAGCGCGCCCGAAGGAGAGGAAACCGCGGAAGAGAGAGTACTGCACATGCGCCGGCCCCAGCGCGTCGGCCGCGGCTATGACGCAACGTGGCGCGGCTATGACGCAACACAATCTACTTTAATTCAATCCAAGCCAAGCCAAGCCAACCCAACCCAATCGAATCCAATCCAATGCCCCTCGCGAGAGAGTGTTCGCTATCGGAGAGGAGAGGGGGTGAGCGGCGGAGAGCGCAGCTCGCGCGGCGAGGAGAATGGGGGAGGGGCGTGGACGGACAACAACAACGCCGTATGGAGGGACAAGGCGAGTGAATGAGATGCAGTCGCATCTAAAAAGTTTCTTTTGATACGGATTAACTTATAACACCTGGGGATCTTCAACATGCACTGAAATCTAGACAAGGGTATTTTTTCACCACATCAGAAAAATGTCCACCGCATCCAGGATCGTGTTAGCATCCTTGTGCTGACATTGATTGCATCTGATTGCGTCTGTACGGGCGCCTTAGATGAAAATTTCAGCAACGGTATAAAAAAAAATTGAAAGCATCTTTAGAAATATGCTTTGTCGAATGATGAGCTGTGTACCTAGAAAGTCTTGAGTAAAACCCCTCTATGGCATAGCGCTCATTAAAAGCAGTCTCGAGGAAGTACGACCAAGCAAGACCGCACAATTGTCGCTATAGACACCGCATTGTACCCAACAAGGAATTTTTCCGAGATTACCTTTCTGCGACAAGACGCAGAGTTTTTTCTGACATCTACCAAACACCGGTACCTCCGCCACTTTCAGGATGCTTGGAGCCGAGACTGCATTCTGCCATTTCGGGCATGGCGGTCTCATCAATGACAGTGCGAATGATACGCACACTTAACCTGCGTTTGGAAGTTGTGGGAAGTTGCGGAGACGGCAGAGTCAAAGTAGACAACAGTGGTGGCCATGCTTGCACACATGGAAGTAGTGTGCTGGGTGCGAGCTGAGATGTGAACTTGAGCAGTAGCTGCCCAATGCCCTGCCACTTTGGGTGATCGCGGTGGTGAGGGAATGAAGCACTGAGTGGAGCAGCGAATTAACCGTTTGCAGAGGAAAAATATTCGGGCAGAATAACGAGTTCAGCTGATGGAAGACCAAGTGGTGGATACCATTCAGAGAGGCCTTTCGGCTTGGTGTGGGCAACAAACAGTTAAGAGCACTTCTTTTCCAACGACTAATGATTGGTCAATTTCCTGGTTGGGTATACGCCATTCACAAGGTAATATCATCATCATCATCATCATCCTCACCCTTCAACGAAGGACATGCAGCTGCCTGCATTTCCGCTCTTGTTCAGTCCCTAATTCCTCGCTTCCGAGGCATAATGCTACATATATCATTGACTGCAGGGCACTGCATAACAATCACCTCGCAACGATGATCAAGTCTTAGTTTTCGACTTTCTATGTCTTGTTCCCAGACATTCCCTCGGTCTAAGCTGAGTCATCCATTGTTGTACTTCGATAAATGTAGTGTGAAACAGATGTATCAAGCTGTGTCCATGGATAGATGGAAATTTACTGAAGCTGTCGTGTGTGACCCCCGATGCCGTGTCTAGCTCAAGGTATGATTTACAGTTAATACATGATAAGCCACGTCTGGGGTAGGGTCGACAGGGCACTTCGATATGCACAGCTGTGGAGCAGTTGATGGATTCGCTATTTTCCGGATTTCATCTCTGATGGCGCTGAACTGGGGTGCTTTGTGAACGTAAGGTCTTGCGTGGTTCCAGATTCAAGTGCTAGCCAGCAAGCATTCATAAAAGTATACAGTCAAGCTAATATGTACTCATTTTTTGACGCGGTTGTAAACCACATATATCTGCTAGATCTAATGGAAGGGTGTGCATTTGCGTAGAAGCCAAAGAATCGCGAATGTTTTTAAGTGTACGTAGAAAGGTACACAGAAATAAGGGCCAGGAGCCAGGAACGCCAATGAAGGCAAAGGGGAAAGAATTCATTTACTCTTCGTGTTTAAGTTCGTTGAATTTTTGAAATGAATGAAATAGCAGAAAACATGCTCCCCGGGTGGTGCCCGAGACCACGACCTTCAGAACAACGGTTTGATGTACCAACTAGCTATAGGCTACCGGGGAGGATCTGCTCCCTGGTAGCATTTCGGTACGTTTTGACAAGTATTCTGCAGCAGGGGAAAAAAGATATGGAGCACAGTGCCTTAAAATACTGGTGCTCATTTTTGCTGGCACTTCATTAAAAAAATTGGTTAACTCTTCAATTATGCTTTGAAAATGTAGCGTGCTTGCGGCATAGTGCCAATTGTATCGATGACAACTAGTCTCTCTATTGAATTCTGGCTTTAGATAGAGCTTGACATTTCTTGCATCACTAATCAAGCAACTATAATTACGGCAGATTTCACGGTTTACCTTTGAGCAGGTTCTATTCCACATCCATATTAGATTGTAAGGCGAGAGCCCTAGATGTCTACGTTTCGTAAAATGCGTGTGGTACGAAAGATCATCGTGAGGTACACATAACTGTCAAAAAAGCTGAAGTTGAGTGAGAGGAGGAGCGTGAGCCCGGCCGGGATGGCGCACAAGAAAAACGCGCGAGCCGGGGAGCCCAGGATCGCGTGCGAGGAAAGGGAAAACGCAGTGCGAGATGAGTGTCGGGGGAGTGTGCGTGTTGGGAAAGGAAAACAGCTTTGTCAAAGGAGGGTGAACCGCTGCCACACGTGCAATACCTTGAGCCGTCTTGACGGGTGAAGGTACCGACAAGGGTGACCAGGATGTCCTCGATGATAGCGAGCGGAGCGAGCTTCGGACGGGGCTGGCCAGGGGGCCGGTCAAGTGCTGATGGGTGCAGCCAAAAAGTTCAACAGAAAATTCAACAGCACATCAACAAAAGGTCCAACTTATAGGCTTGCACCTTCACAATCTCAGGAGGTTGTAAGCATGAATTTTAACAGCGAAGCTGTTTGAGCTTGAGTTACAGTCCATGCCTGGCGTCGCTCAAAACTTCGCGCAGCGTGCGCGGGGAAGTGGCGAAAAGGCAAGAGGCGGCGAGCAGGTGTGGGGAGTGCGTGTCGCGACGCAGACGTTGGGGTGGCAAGGCGCGTGTCGGGGACTCGCTGCGCCAAGTGAATGCGTGCAGGTGTTCTAGTTGAACATGCCCTCGGCGGCATTAGTGTCCAATCCACCAATAAGATGGACCGACCTAAGAAAAGCCAAGTTAAAGCAAGAAAAGACCACTAAATTCCCTGTTTCCTCAGCTTTCGTATCTCAATTGCGAAGGTGGCCGTTTTTTTTCTTTCGGGAGCAAGAAAACCTGCTCTGTATGAAAAGTTTCTCTTTGGAGCATGCTCTATGTCAAACTTTTCTTTTTGGAGCAAAAAAAAAGTGCTCCGATGTGACCAGTGAAACTTGCCGTTAGAAACTTAATACAAGAAGTTTGAAAATGATACATAGCGTTGTTAGCTTGTGTCTACAAAGACAGTTAGAAATTCGGCGACATAAGTGAGGAATGCAAGTCTTTTTTTTATTTCAAGAAGCCATCACAGGTGGTGTTGAGATCTTCATACCACAGTGGCAGTGACTGAAGCTTTAGTTTCTCACCTACCCAGCTGTTTCGCGCTCTGTGAGGAACTCATGCTAGCAGAGGAATCTCCCTGCCCTCTTCATCCAACCCCATTGGCCAACCGCCCAGTTCAGTCGCCCTTCGAAGCTTGCTGTGCAACTCCCATGTCTCCAGACTGTCCGACAGGAACATCACAGCACACTACACTGTAGAATGGTTTACACCCTTAAGGGAGTCATTTTCAGAGTCTATAACTGACACCCTCACACCAGAGCAAAAAAGAGAAAAGCACCTTTGAAAGAGTGTTTCATTATTTGTAACCCCGTTTCACCCCGGAGTAAAAACGCGAGAGTGCACTTTTTTAAAGGGTGCTTAATTGCACCCATTGAAAGGGTGTTTTTCTTGCTTTTCTGATAGGGTGTTACTCGTAGACAAGAAGGGTGTAAGTCATTTTACAGTGTAGCGACCTGTTGATCTCTCCACACTTCCGGCGAGCGTCTAACTGGCACGACGGATGCGCACCCTCCTCCGCGGCCGCGCCTCCCACTCCATGGAAGCGCAGAAGGGACACTGGTCCATGGAGACCCCGTAGAGCTCGCAGCTCGTGTGTCGCCAACGTCCCTCGGGGTCGGGGTAGGCGTTCTCCGGGCGACCCTGGTCCGTGATCTCGGGGCCCCCGCGGCACACGGGGATGTCGTGAAGGACCGACAGGAGGTCGGTCAGCTCGGCAACGGTGGTCGGCGTTTCGGCAAGCTCGAGGATGTGTGGCATGGAGCGGCCCTTGATGATCACCTGCAGCGTCTCTTGGTCGTGGCGGTCTTCGATGATGAGGCACTTGGTCATCACGGGCGTGGCATTGTCAACCGCCAGTCCGTAGCCGGAGCAGACGATGCGCTTGCCCTCTCTCGTGTCGACCTGTAGAAAAAAAAATCAAAGCCAGTTTTTAAAGAGAAATGCGGTTAAAACGCCAAGCTATCTCCTTACAACCTGAGTAAAAGTCCAAAATCCCTTTGACTGTGTCAGAATGGCCCCATCAGGTAGTAAAACTAGCCCAGAAATCCGTACCCATCAGGTAGACGTCGGCTTCATTACATGAGAAACCCAGGTAGCGTTTTTTTTTCTGAGGCGCTTGATGTGCCCTTAGGGAAATCCATGGCGTGAGTTGGCTTTTCTGCGACGCGTTTTGGGCGTAGCAATTTCGACTTTGGACTTTGAAGACGTTGGCTTTGAACCAGAGGAAGCTTTTCGTTTACCTTCTTTTACTTCACCCACTAAACATCATCGTTTGAGAAATTCGGCTTCCCTTCAGAGCTTTTGAGGACAACGTCGCCATCAGTGAGGCGGCACAAGAAGCTTCGCTTGAAAAAGAGAGCCGCATTGATGCGCGGTCGTTTGGAAAATGGATCTCAACAGCCAATGACCTGTGTTATAGTGCAACAATGCTAACTTGGGTGGCACATTTTGTGGGGCTTTCTTGACCTAACTAGAGCATAAGTTTCGTGGTGTAGTGCGTCGCAACAGAAGCGCTGAAAAAAAGACACTTGTGCCACTCGGGACAGTTGAGATGACTGATACTTGCAACCGCTGCGTTGTCTAATTGAGCTGGCAGAAGTGTCGGCGACTGTTTTCGGACAATGCTTTGGAATAAAGTGCGTGTGGATTTTGGAATAAAGTGCGTGTGAGTGGGCAGGAGAGAGCAGCAGCCATGCGGACCTGCCAAAACTTGTTTTGCCTCTCGATGCAGGTGTTATCGATGTGCGTCGCCGGTGAACCACCGCCACTGCATGTCGCGTCATCAGACCCTTGGTGCCGTTCGAGCGTGCGCAGTCTAGCGGTGCAGCCGGAACAACGTTGCCCAGCCACATCGACCGAAAGCCCTTGGAATTTTGCCTCGTCCCCAGTGGTTCCAACATCGGCATCGTCTTTGACATCACCAGATATGTCGCCTATAAAAAGCGGACCTTCATCGTTCTTCGTCAGTGGGCAGGAGAGAGCAGCAGCCATGCGGACCTGCCAAAACTTGTTTTGCCTCTCGATGCAGGTCAGTCCCAGCCCTGCCCTGCATTGTAAGCGATCCAGCAATACTTGCTTGCTGCTCTTTTCCTGCCCCACCACAGTGTTTAGCATTGTTTGTGACTGTGTGCATGTCACGAGGCTTTTGTTGTTGGGGGGGGGGGGGGGATGTGGAAATGAACCCCGGGCCTCAGAAGGAGGATAAGGGCTCAAATGAGCTTCTTTCTTTGATGAAATCTATTACTGTTAAAATAGACCAAAATCACGAGGAAGTACTCTCAGAACTTAATGCAGTGAAAGAAATTCAGGTAAATCTACAGAAGCAGATGGCCGATATAAATGACAGGTTGTAAGCTGTTGAAGAAAAACTGGCAGCTTTTGAAAACTGTGCCGAGATTGAAATCGCACGTGCGGTAACTGAAGTTGTAGATAAAGAAACCACCGGCATTCATAACCGTTTGGATGAATTTGAAGATAGATCAAGGCGCGATAACTTGATATTTTATGGGTTCGCTGACGAGCAGAAGGAAACGTGGGCTGCTTCTGAGAAGATAGTTCGCGACATAATTTCCTCTGCGCTCAAAATCGAACTGTCGAACGAAGCCATATCTCGTGCCCACAGGCTAGGAAAGTTTTTTCCAAATTGATGCCGTCCAATAATAGCAAAGTTCAACAGTTCTAAAGTAAAAAGCGAAATTTTTGTCTCGAAATCTCAACTGAAAACAGCAGGTATCACTGTAAGCGAAGACTTCTGCATTTCTACTCGCACTGCACGCAAGAAACTTATCGAGTTCGGGAAAGCTAGCGGTGAACAATTTTCTGTGCGTTATAACAAACTAATAATCAAAAAGAAATCTTATATGTACCTGCCAGCATCTGACAGTGTCTGTGAAATTGAGTCCGGAACTGGTGCTGAAGAACCATCTGTTCATCCTTCCAACACGTCTCAATCTTCAACATAGGCCAGGCAGGGGGGTAGTGGTGCAGACGTCGAACTATCGGTTGTGTTCACAAACATTCGTAGTGTGTTAAAAAATCGGGAATCCCTAAGCGCAGTAATTGATTCGTGCTCAGCATATGTTATTGTATTAACGGAAACATGGTTATCTAATAAAATAAGGGACAGCGAAATTCTTGAATGTAAGAAGAAATATAAGTTTTACCGCTGTGACCGAGACGTTAGATCGGGAGGCGGTGTTCTAATAGCAGTCGACTCAAGTATAGCATCATCATCGGTTCAGGTACTCAGCAATATTGATATCACATGGGTAACATTGGCGCTCAAGGATCGTAAAATCTTAATCGGAGCGTGCTATAGAGCCCCATCCAGTGACCATTCCTTTGTTAACAACCTTCATGATGTTGTAAACCTCATTTCCGTCCGCTTCCCTAAGTCACCGATTTTTCTCTTAGGCGACTTCAACTATCCCAGCATAACTTGGACGGTTGATGGCCCAGTTTCCGACATTAGAGCTTCCGAACCACAGCTATTTGTTGATTTTTGTTCTGAGTTCCACTTCACTCAAATGGTCACTCAACCCACCAGGTGTACTGCACATTCCGCTAACACTCTCGATCTTGTTCTGACATCGTCTCCTGACGCGGTCACCTCTATGTCAGTTTTACCGCGAATCAGTGATCACTCACTGATCCAGTTTAGTTTAACTTTTCCAGTGTCACGCTTAAAAAAGCGTGTAAAGTACATCCGTGATTACGCAAAAGCAGACTACGACTCGATTAACGCGGAATTATCGTTCTTCGTTGACGAATTCTTGGAACATTTCACAAATCACTCTGTAGAGGAACATTGGAATAATTTCAAAGCAAAAGTACGTCAATTAACAGATAAGTATGTTCCCATGCGCACGATAAAAAATAATCGAGCACCCTGGTACAATAGGACACTATCTAAACTCGCCAACAAGAAAAAACGAATGTTTCGCGTTGCCAAGCGTACACACCAGCCGGAACGATGGCGAGCTTATCGCCGCGCCAACTCGAATTACATTCGTGTTGTGCATGAAGCTAAGGATTTCTTCTTTAAACGAACATTACCGTCGATGCTCCGTACTAATCCGCGCCAATTTTGGCGTGTTATGGGAGGGGAAAAGGAGGACGATATCACTATCAGTCCTGTTGATGGCGACACCTTGCCTGTTGTTCTGCTTTTAATGATTTTTTTTTCGAAATCCTTCTCAGTTAGCGATTGTTCTGCTGATGCAAATGTTAGTGATTCTAAGTTTTGTTCAATGCCTCCTATTGTTATTGACCCAGTTGGTGTTTCTAGAGTGATTGATACCTTAAAGCTGTCTTCTGCTTCCGGTGTCGATAATATCAATTCAAAGTTTCTCAAAAACACCAAAATGTGTTCATCAATTATCTTGACTAAAATTTTTCAACAATCTCTCGAACGTGGCATTCTTCCAAGAGATTGGAAAATCGGAAAGGTGATTCCGGTTCATAAATCCGGTTCTAAGCAACACATCAATAACTACCGACCTATTTCTCTAACTTGCATCTCATGTAAAATCCTTGAACACATTATATCATCTCAAATTGCGGCACACTTGGACGGTCATTCCTTTTTCCACAGATCACAACATGGCTTCCGCAAACATTATTCGTGCGAAACTCAGCTAGCATGCTTTACTCATTCCCTCCATAGCATTCTTGATCGTGGCGCTGCAGTTGACTGCATATTTCTTGACTTCAGCAAAGCGTTCGACAAGGTCTCGCATAAGCTTTTGCTTCTGAAGTTAAGTAAGCTAAACCTTGATACTAGTGTACTTGCCTGGTTGCGTTGTTTTCTTACTAACCGCTTTCAATTTGTAACCGTTAATCATTTCGACTCTTCTTTGTCCCCAGTTCTTTCGGGAGTTCCACAGGGGTTGGTCCTTGGTCCGCTCCTTTTCCTAATTTATATTAACGACCTCCCATCTCGTGTGCATTCTTCTATTAACCTCTTCGCTGATGACTGTGTCATTTATCGTGAAATAAGAAACGCTAACGATTATCTAGCACTTCAGTCAGACCTAAACGCTGTATCTTCATGGTGCAGCGAATGGGTGATGACATTGAACATTAATAAATGCAAAGTAATGCATGTATCACGCACCAATGCACCTTCCTCAACCTATACCCTACAGAAACATACTCTTGACGTCGTAAGCTCTTACAAGTACCTAGGAGTCGATATTTCAAATAATCTTTCATGGGATCCACACGTTACGTATGTATCAAACAATGCTAACCGCTTATTAGGGTACTTGAAGCGCAACTTTTCGTCAATTTCTTCAAGCCTAAAGCTACAACTCTATAAAACACTTATTCGCCCAAAGCTAGAGTATGCGGCCTCAATATGGGACCCAGCCCACGAATTTCTAGTTACCAGGGCAGAAGCAATCCAGAACCGCTCGGCTCGTTTCATACTGTCGAACTATCATCGCACTGCTAGTGTGTCTTCTATGAAATCAATATTGTTTCTGCCTAACCTGTCGTTGCGCCGCAAGATGCTTCGATTATCTTTGTTTCACAAAATTTATTTCCACGCGCATCTTCGCGATTTTCTGTTATCTGCCCCGTCTTACATATCACGCCGCGTCGATCATCGCTACAAAGTTGCGCCGTTCTCCTGCAAAACAAACGCATTTTATCATTCATTTTTACCCCGCACGGTGAGTGAATGGAATCGCCTTCCTGAACCGCTAGTGTCAATACATGATAACAAGCTATTCAAAGCTGCCCTTCTTGCGCATTTTTCTGATGTTTCATAGGTCTGATTTTCATGTTTAAAACGGTAATATTTTCTTGATTGTTTTCGACATGGTCTTATGTCCGCATCATATGCTGTGCTACTTGTTTATTGTACAATTTTCCCCACTCCCCTCTGTAATATCCCCAGTGACCTTGACAGGGTTCGTACAGGCTTCAAAAGCAAAAATTCAAGGGTTTTCAAGGACTTTCAAGGACCACAAAACACATTTTCAAGGTCCCCATCTAATGTTTTATCTGGGATTATTTATAACTTTTCCAACACAATGCAAAAGTTTTTTTATTGCACAATATCTAAGCACATTAGTGCACATTTTGATAGGTGCTAACGGGTTCGTAAATGCTCCCCCAGCTTCATTTTTTTTATTTCATGGCTGGTATTTAGAGTTTTTTTTTCTTTGTGTTTTCCTGAGACTGTTTAATTTCAAAACTTAGTTCATGCTGCGTGCATCTCCTGCTTTGTCAGCAAGAATATCAGCTGAAATTAAATCGAGCAAGTGTTGCTTCAAGGCAGGATGAACTATGTACACGTCCACCATTTTCACGTAAAAGCAAAGTTTGAAGCGTATGAGGAACAGCAAACACGCAATGAGCAAGTGTCCATAGACTAGATGGAAGATGCAAGATAGAAAACAGAAGCTGGCTTTCACTGGATTGTATCGTGATGCAGATTGGATTGACAAGTGCCTGCTGCTAATGTTGCCTCGTAATAATGAAAATCTACCAAACTTGTAATTTCACGCAATACGCTGAAACTTGATTGTTACAATGTTTTTTTACATTTGTTAACACCTAAAATCAACGACAAACACTTTAAATTCTTGTGAAAAGACAGGGCCATTGATTCTCTCCGGAAAAATCAAGGGTTTTCAAGGACCATTTAAAAATTCCAGGACTTTCCAGGCCTTGAAATTGACACTTCTAAATTCAAGGGTTTTCAAGGTTTTCAAGGACCTGTGCGAACCCTGCTTGAGGGTATTTGAAAATAAATAAATAAATAAATAAATAAATCTCGGACATCCCAAGGGGCGAAAACCATAACTGAGGTATCCAATTAAGGCCGAGTGTGCATGCGTATGCAATAATGGAATCACAGATGGAGAATACTGCCGCTTGAAAACTTGTTTTTACCGCGAGAAACACCAGGCCAGAAATGCGGCGCAAAAATTCTGGCTCTTAAATCTCAACTGGCTGGCGCGTTTCACAGCACGTGCCTCACAAATAAAAAAAAAATGTAAGAAAAGGTAGTGCACCGCGAGCTTCAGAAATAAAATGCAAAGAAAAATTAAACCCAGTTCCACCCAGTGTGAAATCTGCTGAAACAGCGAGTTGTGGTTTTGTGTCGGCTCGAACGCCAACGGGCGCTCGGCCGAGAACAGCAGAGCTATCGCAGCGCAAATTCTACGGTCGGTTCGCTCAAAGGCATTGGCAGCAAAACGCAAGCGGTGGGAGGCTCCCTCCCCTCTCTTTCCTCTAGCGTAAGGGAGAGGAAGCCGCCCCTGCGGGACCACTGCACCCTCTATCGGTGGGTCTGGGAGCCACCCAAGCAACCACCGGACGTCCGTCGGCAGGCCACCGTACGTCCATTCCGGCTCCAGCGGACGTCCGTATGACGCCCGTTTTAGCGCCGATGGACGTACCATGTACGTGCGAGGGACGTCCGGATTTAAAACTTCCATACATCCCGTCGGAAGTCCGAAATCGCATGTATTTTGGATGTTCAGTAAAAATTTCCAGAATCGCATAACGAGAAGTTCCTACAATGAATACTGCAGTGCACGAGGCCAACACACTACCGGGCAGACAGGCATACATGAACACAGTGAACTTGCTTCACATGATTCGTTAGCTGTTCTCCATTCTTATATATCCTTTTCCAAACAGATAACCGGTGGAGACTGTGAGTTGCTTCAAAAAAGTAAAAAAAAAATGTCTTGATTACAGAAATGTGCAGATGAAACTTGCAATATACAAGTCAGGGTGTTGATGTACGAAATCTTTTTAATTGAAAAGCAAAGTAGCTTTTTCGTTTTTGCTTTTACATTCAGTTTAAGCCGGTATTTGATGCTTCGTAGTAACTTTGTACGTCCATTGGAGGAGGTCATTCGGACTTGTACATCCGTGTCTGGATGTCCCCTGTGCGTCCGAAACTGTACATCCAAACATGGACGTACAGTGGCCGTCCAAGCTGGGCATTGGATGTTCGGCTGCATTTCGGACGTCCAACGGACGTCCGCGGTTGCTTGGGCAGTTTCTGGGATGAGAGGCCGACGGAGGTGAGACCGCTGCACCCTCTATCGGTGAATCTGGTATTACGACTCAGCCCGCCGCTGGGCTTTGCTTCAACACTCCTCGGCTGTGCAGCGAAGCCTCCACTACGTGCGCCTTTCATCGGGGACTGTAACAGGGATGCCCTTTGAGCCCAATACTGTTCATGCTTTACATGGCAGGGTTAGAAAAGAAACTGGAAGAAAGTCAAGTAGGGTTTAGTCTAACCCATATGCTGCAAGGCGAAGTGGTACAACAGCATATTCCGGGAATGTTATACGCAGACGACATTGTTCTTTTAGCTGATAACCAAAGCGATATGCAGCGGCTAATAAATATTAGCGGCCAGGAAGCCACCGACCTCGGGTTAGATTTCAGTGCAGAAAAATCAGGAATGGTTTTCAATGACGCTACCACTGATGTAGTGTCTATCCAGGAAGGCGAATTACCTAGAGTGAAGGAATATAAATATTTGGGAGTGTGGATAAACGAAGGGGATAACTACTTAAGAACTCACGAGGTGCAACTTAAGGTTAAGGGAAAGCGAACGCAGATATAATGAAGCTTAGAACTCTGTGGGGGTATAACAGATATGAAGTAGTAAGAAGAATGTGGAAAGGAGTAATGGTTCCGGGTCTCACGTTTGCGAATGCTGTACTCTGCTTAAAATCAGACGTCCTATCAGGCCTGGAAGTAAACCAGAGAACGGTGGGACGTTTGGCCTTAGGCGCGCATGGAAAAACAAGTAACAAAGCAGTTCAGGGAGATATGGGCGGGGCGTCGTTTGAAGTTAGAGAAGCACAGAGTAAAATATGCTTTGAGATGAGGTCGAGAGCAATGGATCAACGAAAATGGGCAGCTAAGGTTTTTAGGTACCTATACTTGAAAAGCGTGGACACACAGTGGTTAAGAAAGACTAGAAGGCTAACGATGAAATACGGAAAGAACAGCGGAGAATCCAAAACAGCCAAGGTAACCAAAAAAGAGGCAAGGCAGATTGAAACGGATAAATGGAGGGAGAAAATGGAAGCTAAAACGTCGTTAGAAATGTACAGGGCTGAGATCAGAAAGGAAAATTTCTACGATAATTCCCAGGGCAGTGCTTTGCTTTTTGAGGCCAGAGCAGGTTGTCTGCGAACGAAGAGTTTTGTGGGGAAGTATTCACAAAATGATGGGGCATGCGTGGTCTGCGGAAAAGAAACAAAAATTATGCGGCACATAGTGTTAGAATGTGAGGGTATCCATCCAAATCTACATGAAGGGAATATTCGGCTTCCAGAAGCCCTAGGATTTAAGGGTATCACAGAGGAAGTTAACTTCAAGGTTGTCGAGGGGACGAAAAGAAGATTAGAATGCTGGTGGACGAAAAGCAGAGAGGGGAATATTGCCTAGGACAGTTAAGACCTGTAACAGGAAAAAAAAGGTATTTTGTGCCTGATAAGCTTTTTGTGCCTGCCCTAGGCAGCGCTAGTATTAAACCAAGAGTGTCAAACATGCATATTAGTCTTTTTTGGTAAGATGACATGTCATCACCTCGCTACAAAGGGGAAACCAATAGTAATCATCATCATCGCCATTCAAGCAGGCCATTCTGTCGGTGACTCACGCTTGCAGCCGACAATTCAAACGCATCGCCACACGCCTGGATCGGTGGCGCCTCGTTATCGGCGTGATTAAGCTTCGGTGGCGTGCCGACGCAACACGCCGAGACTTGCCCAAGGACACGGAAGCCCCGCGTCCGCTGCGGAGACCTCTCTCCCCTCTCTCGGACTCCGCGTGCTCCGCTTACCGACTAATAAACGAACTCTGGAAAGAGTGTTGTGTATGTTTCTGCCGTTAGTGTCGGGTGCACAATCTAGAGGGAACGCTTGTTTTGACCGTTGGCGCTTTGGGTATAAATAGCCCCCCCCCCCCCCCCAAGCGCTATAGTTAATTCTTGTTTGAGCAGTGAATCAATGCTGTCACTCTGCTCGAGTCATGTACTGTAACCTCGCCCGACGGGGCATTGTTCTTTGGCTTCGGCTCACCTCTCGCTATGAAGTAAACAGTTACGTTTTGCCTACAGCTTCTGGACTTCTTCACGGCTGCAACATTGGCTGGCCGCTCGCTTCAAACCACGCTACCACACGTACATCGGAGGCGACGGAGCTCGGGTCGGGTCGGCCTTCCCGTACGCAACAACGGGTTGTCAGCTGTGGGATGACAACTTTGCAACAACTGGTTGGCAGCGGTCGGATGGCAACTTCGTAACACCTGGAGCCAGCGGTGCGAGATCCAACACCACGGACGTCGAGGCGGCTTCGGACTTTGCAGAATTCCCGGCGGTCAAGGGTGAGTACGGGACTTTTCTTCACTGAGTTTTACCAGGCTTCTGAGGATAGCTGGTAGGGCGTGAGTTTTTGTCGCGTGGGTTATTCGCGCAAAACATTTTTGGAGCAGTGGGAAAGCAGTACTCTAGACCGACCATTAATTTGAAGGCGTTGAAAAAACCGCAGTTGTTAAAGCTTGAAAAAGAGTTGCGCTTGGATGTTTCGGACGCGCTGAGAAAACCAGAGCTGATACAGACCATACTGGCTGTTGGGGCTGATGATGAGCTGTCGGAATGCATTGAGCGGATCAATGGCAGGGAGACCGCGAAACGTCAGGCTGCAGAGGCAGAGGCTGAGCGCCAGCGTGAGGAACGCGAGGAGAAAAAGCGAGAACAGTAGTTTGAGAGGCAGAAACAGGAACGCGAGGAAATAAAACAACAGGAGGAAAAGAGAAGAGCGCACGAGAGACTGCTACTCGAGCAGGAGGAAAGAAAGCGACAGCATGAGCTGGAAATGAAGCGTCTAGAGATCGAGGCATCTCGATCTAGGCGTGAGTGTGACAGCAGCGCGCCATGGCGTGCAGACTGCGGCGACTGAGCGACCTACGTTACGAATGAGTGACCTAATGCGACCCTACAAGGTAGGAGAAGACATCGGTCTTTTTTTGGTCAACTTTGAGCGTACGTGCGAGAGGGCCCAGTTTAGCCTAGACTCATGGCCGCAAAAGCTGCTTACGCTTTTGCCAGGTGAGGCATCCGACGTGATGGCCCGCTTGCCAAAGGAGGAGGCGGAGGACTACGAGAAAGTCAAGTCGAGCCTCCTGCGTAAATACAGGCTGTCAGCAGAGGCGTTTCGCCAGAAGTTCCGTGAAGCCGAGAAAGCTAAGGGCGAGTCGTACTCGGAGTTCGCCTATAAGCTGAGGGCTAACATGGAAGAGTGGTTCAAAGAGGCAAAGGCTTTCGGAGAGCACGACAAGGTAGTTGAGTGCTTCGGTCTGGAGCAGTTTTACCGCCGTATACCAGAAAACCTGAGACTTTGGGTGCAAGACAGGCCAGGGGTAAATACTGTGGATCAGGCAGTTCAGCTAGCCGACGAGTTCGTCGCACGTCGAGGTGCGCAGGGTCCAAAAGACGGCCAAAAAGAGTTCAGGCCGAGGCCTAATAAGTCAGGGCCGAAAGGCAGAGCTACCCAGGAAGACGGTGGAGCTCGCAAAGTCGTTTTAGTGGATAGTGAAACTGGCCGCGAAAACGAAAAGAGCGTAGACGCTGAGGAGCAGCGCAGAAAGAAAGCTTTTGAAGCGCGCAGACAGGCTGCGTGTTACAACTGCGGCGAGACGGGACATTTCGCCGCGGGTTGCAAGAAGGGAAAACTCGTCTTTCACGTGCTAGATCGGAGTGAGGACAGCAGGCAGTTTCTGGAGCCGTACGCACGTGAGCTAGTGGTCAACGGTAAAGCATGCCGAGTTCTTCGCGACTCCGCGGCGACGGTAGACATGATCCACCCTTCGTACGTTGAACCGGATCAGCTGACGGGACAGAGTGTTTGGGTGAAGCAGGCCGTAGCGGCAGGAAACGTGCGCCTGCGATTGCTAAGGTCAGCATCGGAGGTCCGTTTGGTGAACTTGTCACGCAGGCGGCAGTATCCCCACAACTTCTTCCGGAATACAGGTACCTATTCTCGAACAGGTCGGATCAGCTGTTACGCGAAAAGGGGTACAATTTCTAGAAACTGCCGTGGAAAGAATCAGCTGGGCTCGCTGCAAAAGGCTCAAGTAAGATTAGTGTCGCCACCTCTGAGAGGAATGGCGAGACTCAGACAGATAGCGAGGGTGGTGCATTTCCGGAGGTTCACGACAAAGGGCAGCGTAAGTCCACTGTGTAAGGACCCTACAGTGAGCGGAGATGTTTTAGCATCGTGTTCGGAGTGCTCATGTTCACGGGAGGCCTTGAAAACCGCTACTGACCCGAACGCGCGCAGTTCAGAGGCTAACGAGGTTCCGCGGGAAAGCCAAAACCGTGACGTTAGCGAAAGGAGGCAACACGAGTCCGTTGAAACGAAAGGTGTTTCTCCGGACGCGAGTTCAGAACCGAGCTACACTGGGGCAGAGCCGGCAGTCGAGACAATGGAGGGTTTTCACGGTGCAGCTAAGCTTAACGACGACGCCATAAAGCGAGTCGCTAGCGTTCCACCTCCAACTCAGATACTCGATGTCGAGCAACGGCCAGCCAAGCTTGTAGCCATTCCGGTGTCGCCTGGGGTTGAGCCGTCTGTTGAGACCAGGCCGCCCGTACATAGCTTGGCCTTGACAGCCGGAAACAAGAGCGAAAACACCCTCTGGTGTTCGCTTACAGACAGTGTCGCAAAAAAGTGCGGCAAGGGCTCCCATGCGCGCCTTCCGAGTTGCAGCGCCGCGCGCACGATTTACGCCGGGTCTCAGCGGACCTCGAAGAGGCCGAGAACGAAAGCGCACGCCTTGCTCGAGCGGTGTAAATTAGAGCAGTGTCCTCCGCGCGCTCGAGATACGTCTCGGAAGAAGGCCGATGTCCTCTCGACCGGTCGCAGCAGCTTACGGAGAACGGGCGCACCTAAGGTGAAAGCTCAGGGGAAATGGGGAAAGCTCAGGGCAATGACGAGAGCTTGAATCGCAGCTCTCAGCGCGAGAAGTGGCCTGTAGACGCCTCACTTTCTCAATTTCATTGTTTTTCCTGAAGCAGGTTTCGCCCTTTACGATGACATTTCTTTTGTGTGGGACTTTTCCAATCACGCGAAATGTCACCGTTCAAGCTTGTGTGCTTGGATAAAGTACTGCTGGGCTAAAATATAACTAGTGTAGTTAGTTATCAGTGTACTTTATTGCAACTAAAAGGCACGTACAATGATGGCTATAGCCACAAGAAAAGGTTTGCCTGGGCCACGAAGAAAAATTATTAATGGAAGATTCATTAGTGGGTGGCAGCTCGCCCGGATGCGAACGCTTTGCTTCTGCTTGGAAGCCCGCGACTTGGCGTTTCTTGCATGCCCCTCGCACACCACGCCAACCGTGCTTTGTATTCCAACTGTCTTGGTGGTCATGCTTGCTTGCTTTAGATGCAGTGTACCAGAAGTTCCTTAGCAGTGGCATTGGCTGCCTGTCGCTCCTCTTGTTTTGCACCAGTATTAGCATTTCATTGCCGTCATCTCCATTCCATCCTATTTTGCCGCCTACTCAATCACACTCCATTACATGCGCACGAGCGGTGATGGGATGCGCAGAGAAGTCAGACGACAGGTGCGTCAGGCAGAGGCGGCGGTGCGAATGCAGCACCACCGCAGCCAGGACGGCTTGACGTCACCCGTCTCCACACACGCTCTGTCAGTCTAGTGCATATACGGATACACGTCAAGGTCAGACGCATCCCCAAATATACTTTATAACGTAACAAAAATAAGCGGCACCCTTGTACCGTTTGTAACTAATAGTACTGGGCTCATTTTACATAGCCGATAAGCGTTTACTGGCGTGATCTTGCAGCAGTTAACCTGCACCCCCGTTCCGATGATTCCGGGGTTTGACGCACAACTGGGCTACGAGGCGCGCCATAGTGGAGCACTCCGGACTAATTTACACCACCTGGGGATCTTGAACGTGCGCCGAAATCTCGACACCAGCCTTCACTCTTTACAAAAAAAAGCTCGTAAAATGGTAGTGACGGCTGTATTTACTAACTCCTTACAAAATTTACTGCCCCAGAACGGTACGTAGGTCCTGCCACTAAGTGTGGAACCGTAACTAGTCTAGACCGTGCACTTAGTAACTGCTGCTTGTTTGATACCAACATTCACTGACTAACAAAATTCTATGAAATATTGAACGTAATAACTACAGCACTTTTCCAACTCCAAATCACGATTAAAAAGTTTTTGCAAATCTGCATGCTGATATGCTCACATTGGTTGTCTAAGTGTGATATATGCACTGTTGAATGTGTCTATGTCGCGCTGCATGCTCAGCCGATCCACATTGCTACGCGTAGATTATGCATGGCCAGTTAGTAAAATCAACTAAGTACCAAGTTTATACTGGGACAAGTAACTGGTTAGTGCCCTGTAAGTGCCAGTTTATACTGGGACAAGTAACTGGTTAGTGCTCTGTAAGTGCCACGACCTTTTTTAAGGGTGAGGGCCTCCCGACAGCGGAAAAACAGCCACCGCGGCTGGGATCTAACCCGCGTCCTTGGGCTCACCAGCGCGACGTTTCGGCCACTGAGCCACCGCGCGGGTGAGGTACAGTAAGTGCTTCGACTGCAGGAGCACTATGTGATTAGCGCTATTTTGAAGCCATAACGCCGGCCCATGTGGGACTCTCTCCAGCACTCGCACGTGTACAGCACTGCAAAGAGAATAAAGCTCTCCCGCCCCGCGCCTCACGCCATGCCATTGACGTCATGCGCGTGGTGTCGGGCAAGCATTCCTTCCAACATGGTGCCAGAAGCGGGATGTGCTGACCGCTGCTCTCCGCCTGAACGACACGTCAGCACACCCAACCAACCCTCGTTCTGAAGCCGCTTCTGCCTCGTCTGCGTGCCTTCCCTCGACTACAGACCTGCCTGCGACCTTCGCGAGCGACTCATCCTCGATGGCCAACAACAACGGCAGCGCTGCCTCGTTCCAGATCACGGCACCTGACCCGTTCACCTTCTCACCGTCAGACTGCCCCCAATGGAAGAGAAGTTTCCTCCGCTACCAGGCTGCGTCACGGCTCAGCGATCGACCCAAAGAATGCCAGGTGGATGCACTGGTCTACCTCATGGGACCCCAGGCAGAGGACATCTTTAATACCTTCAAGCTGACCACTGACGAGCAGAACTTCGACGCAGTGCTTAAAGGCTTCGAGGACTACTTCATACCTAGGGGAAACATCATCTACGAGCGGGCGAAATTCAACACCCGAGTCCAGCTCGATGGTGAGTCCATCGAAGATTTCGCAACAGCCCTACACGCACTAGCATATTCTTTTAACTACGGGGAGCTCTGCGAAAAGAGTTAATTCGAGACAGACTAGTCGTGGGCCTCAAGAACCATAAACTGTCGCAAACTCTGCAGCTTGACCCCAGCCTAGACCTAATGAAGGCTTTAACCATCACTCGTCAGAATGAAGCAGTCCAACAGAAGCAGGCAGAACTCTTATCGGGCACGCCAAAGGAAGCAGTCAACCTCGACGCTCTGAAAGGACGGCGGAGTAGACCCGCTAAAGACCCAGTTGCAACACCACCCCCAACCACACACCACACGAGGGGCTTCAAGAAATCATGCGGCTGGTGTGGCAAAGAGCGTCACACGAGGGCCATCTGTCCGGCCAAAGACTGCGTCTGCCAGAAGTGCGGGGAAAAGGGCCATTTCTCAACCGTCTGCCGCTCAGCAAATGCTCTTCCGAACATCGAGCAGAAGCCAGGTTTCCTGGGACTCATGGCGACGACGGCTTCATCCAAGTGGGAAGTCTCTCCCCTCGTCGAGTCACAGACCCCGGTCTTCAAAATCGACACGGGAGCGGACGAGACTTATCCCGGAGCGACAATTCCGACAGCTCTTCAAGCACGTCGTTCTGACTAACCCCGACCGGATGCTTCAGGGTCCAGATGGAAAGACTCTGCGCATCTCGGGACTGGCAAGGCTTCATTTCAAGCTCAACGGCCGAGAAAGCGTGGAAAACGTCTACATCTTACCTGGTCTGCGCACAGCCCTACTTGGCAAATCAGCCATCACCAACCTTGGTTTGTTACCGTCTGTGAACACTGTTTTGGATTTAAACGTCGAAAGGGACTTTCCCGACGTCTTCCAAGGGCTCGGAAAGCTACAACAGGAGTATGACATCGTGCTCCAACCTGACGCAACTCCGTTTGCCCTGACGTCTCCAAGACGGGTACCACTTCCCCTCCACGAAAAAACCAGGTCAGAGCTACAACGAATGAAGGAAGTTTGCGTAATTACTCCTGTCACGCAACCACCAGCATGGTGCGCGTCAATGGTCGTCGTACTCAAGCCTTCGGGGGGGCACTCCGCATTTGTGTAGACTACACGAAACTAAACAGCTCTGTACTCCGCGAGTGGCATCCGATCCCAGCTGTTAATCACACCATTGGCATGCATCGAGGAGCCGCATGGTTCTCGAAAATCGACGCAAACTCGGGTTTTTGGTAGATCCCGCTGACTAAGAGAAGCAAATTGATCACGACCTTTATAACGCCCTTTGGTCGTTTTTGCTTCAATCGTCTACCCTTCGGCATCTGCTCTGCTCCTGAACACTTCCAACGACGCATGAGTGACATTCTGCAAGGCCTCCATGGGGTCGCCTGTCACATAGACGACATTCTCATTTAAGTTTCGACCAAGCAGGAACACGATGAGCGACTCCAAAGTACTCTCGAGCGGATTTGACGCGCCGGTGTAACGCTAAACAAGGGAAAATGTCAGTTTGGCGTCACGAAAATCTCGTACTTAGGGTACGTCATCGAGAACAACCATGTTCGACCTGATGAGAGAAAACTCAAAGCCATCACAGAAATGCCTAGGCCAACTTCCAAGACTGAACTTCGACGGCTATTGGGCATGGCGACTTACCTCGGTCGTTTCGTACCGAACATGGCCGAACTTCTCCAGCCCCTGTCCAGCATGCTGTCTTCAAAGCAGGAGTTCGCCTGGGAGGCCGCACAAGAGGATGCATTCAGCAAATGGAAGAAACTGCTCTCATCAAGCCCAGTTCTAGCCGTGTACAACAACGACAGGCCGACGAAGATCACAGCGGATCCATCGTCCTACGGTCTCGGCGCCGTATTGCGCCAAAAGCAAGAGAACGGCCACTTCGCTGTTATCGCCTATGCCTCTCGAGTACTTACGGAAAGAGAACGTCGATACCCTAAGATTGAAAAGGAAGGTCTCTCTCTCGTCTGGGCATGCGAGAAGTTCCGTGACTACGTCTTCGGGATGAGGTTTTGCCTTGAGACCGACCACAACCCCCTAGTTGCGCTTTTTGGCTCAAAACCCATCGACGACTTAACGCCTCGTCTACAGAGGATGCGGATGCGCTTAATGCGTTACGCATACGAGGTCGTTTACGTCCCCGGTAAAGAACTGACCGCAGCTGATGCCCTATCGAGGTCTCCCGTAAGCCACGGCGAGACGAATGAGCTCGAGAGAGAGATTGAAGGACACGTGGGTCAGCTGTTATCTACGCTCCAAGTTCCACCACCTTCCTTAGACGAACTGAAACTGGAGCAACAACGCGACTAACTTTACCGCCAGCTCCGCGCATTCACGCAGAAGGGTTGGCCGAGCCGTCGCGACCTCAAACAAAACCTTAAGGAATTCTGGCCGCATAAGGGACAGCATCACCGAAGCCGACGACATCCTGATGCGTGGCTTTCGGATAGTCGTGCCCAAAAAGCTACAGGAGTCTGCTCTCCGCGTACTGCACGAAGGCCATTTCGGCATCGACAAGTGCAGTTCGAGAGCTAGAAATGCTGTCTGGTGGCCTAAGATTGACACCGACATCGAGAATCTTGCCAAGTCCTGCCGGACCTGCCTCCAGCACAGGCCTAACCGGAATATAGAAAAACAGCGCTAAAACGGGACAAAAGAACGTGACAAGACTGGGCGCTGACTAACAACAACGAGTTTTATTTCGCCGTGGCGGAATATATACCCTCGGAAACCACGAAAAGAAAGAAAGGGAGACAAACATTCAACGAATACACAAGGCGCATGTGCGAAAATAACATTCAGTGATCAAGATAACTAAGTTCTTTTTCCAACAATTCAATGGATGCCTTACTGACAGATGAAACCCCCTGCTTGTGGATGACATGTGCTTCGTAGATTTCTCTAGCACTTTTTCCTTTATACTTTCTTAGCACACGTGTCTGCTCGAAAAGAGGGGTACATTTACGATCCGCACATTCCGCACAGTGAAGAGCCAAATTACTGCCCGTTTTATTTTTCACTGTGTTTGCGTGTTCTCGCAGCCTATCGTTCAGACACCGCCCTGTTTGGCCCGTGTATGATTTATCACAGGACAACGGAATGTCATAGACTACACCGGACGAGCATTCAACGAAACGCTGGGCGTGGTTCTTCAAGCAGATCTTGGTGCCAGTTCCTTCTCCGTTAACTCTGGCGCACAACCCACTTAGTTTGTTCGGTGCACTAAACACAACGGTCACTCCGGCTCGTGCTGCAGCCTTTTTTAGCCGGTGGGAAACACCATGAACGTAGGGGATCACTGTCAACTTCTTCCGGTCGATCACTTGGCGTTCTTTTGTAGGGTTTTGGCTGCGCATTTCCTTCAGGAGGGTCTCACACACATTGAACAACAAATGTTCAGGAAAACCAGCCCTTGTCAACCTCTCAGCTTGCGCGGAAAAGCTGACCCCTACTTGATGAGAGCACGACCTAGTGAGGGCGTTCCTGAGTGCCGAGGTGGCAATGCCTCTTTTTACGATTTTTGAGTGGGCAGACGTGAAGGGCAATAAATTCTTCTTCGAGCGGGGACAATCTTCCTAACCGGAAGATGCCGCTGCAGCCGACAGAATTTCCCGACAGGCCTTGGCAGCGAGTCGGCGTCGACCTCGTCTTCATTGGAGGGGCATGGTGGCTAATCGTCACTGACTACTACTCGAGGTATCCCGAGTTGGCCAAACTCAAGTCTGACTGCGAGGGCAGTGGTAACTCACTGCAAGTCAGTTTTTGCAAGGCATGGAATCCCCGAAGTGGTCGTCAGTGACAACGGTCCACAATTTTCAAAGGGACCTGACTCACCGTTTGCAGCCTTCGCCAAAGAATACGGTTTTAAACACGTGACATCGAGTCCCCGGCACCCTCAAACCAACGGGCTCGCGGAAGCTGCCGTAAAAGTGATCAAGGGCTCCCTCGAGAAGACGGGCAATGCCTACAAAATGCCTTTGGCGTACAGGACGAGCCCGCTCAAGAACGGGCACTCTCCCGCTGAGCTCCTAATGGGTACTCCGCACTACTTTGCCAGCTTCTGCGGACAGCCTAGTCCCCTGCCTCCCGGACAGAGACAGGCTGAGGGCATACGAGGCTGAAAGCAGGAAAAAGCAACAGCGCCACTTCGACATCCGGCATGGGGCACGAGACCTTCCGGACTTGGACCCCGATACTGACGTATGGATAGTGGAGCTTAAAAAAATTGGCACGGTCAAAGAGGATGCGGATGAGCCGAGGGCCTACTGGGCCGACACGGATTATGGATCTGTTCGCCGCAACAGAACTCACCTGGTCGCAATGCCTCAGCGTGCCAGCGAGTTGCAGCAACAAGAGACAGTCCCGCGGAACCCATTGTGCACAAGCAGTGACCATTGTCACAGCAAGAGTGGCCAGTGCATAATTCCGCCATCGCGGTTTGAAGCGTGACCTTTTTAGAGAGGGGAGGATGTGGGACACTCTCCGGCACTCGCACGTGTACCGCACTGCAAAGAGAATAAAGCTCTCCCGCCCCGCGCCTCGCGCCATGCCCTTGACGTCATGCGCATGGTGCCGGGCAAGCATTCCTTCCAACAGCCCATTGTGGAGTTAGTATAAAGGTAGTGTCTATTATCCCGGCACTGACCGTGAGAATTACCGTCAGAAAAATCTCAGCGGCAGTCGCCTCTTACTGGCTAACCACGCTACGCCGAGATTCTATGGGATAAATATTCCCTAAACAGCCGCGTTCGCGGCTGCCCCTGGAGCGCTGTGGTATAGTGCTTGGTTTTAAAACAAAAAAGCTCAGGTTCGAATACGACATAGAGATGTATTTTTTTAGCTTTAAGAATTTTTCGGTCATCGGGACTTTGCTAATAATTTTTTTTACTCTGGTTCTTACTATATGAAGAGATCGACGCACAGGACTTCTAGAATGGGTTGAATTACGTTTAATATGGGTTGTGTTCTGTGTCGTTGGGCTGGGTCAGATTAGGTTTGTTGCAGTTGGGCTGAATTTGGGTAGGTTACGACGCGTTAGGTTAGGTCACGCTAGGTTCGGTGAGGTTATGTTACGTTAGGTTACGTTGGGACGCAATATTAGTCAGCGAATTTTAGGCCAGCCAGCTTTTATGGAAACTGCCGTGAGAATTTCGCGGAGGTAATTCTAACGGCTGCCGTGAGATTAGACGCAGCTTCGTATAAACCCTTCACAGTGTCACCCTACGCGGGCGTACGCTTACCGAGTAGAATGTCCACGCGGGGGGCAGAGTCAAGGCCCTGGGGTTGTGCAGCAACTGCTCAATCAAGCCGGGCGGCGACAGCTCGGGATCTTCGAACCACATGGCCGTCGGCGAGGCGGTCCACGGCGCCTTGTCCGAAACGCCGCTCCACGGATCGGGCATCTGCAGGAGTGGAAGGAATATGTACCGCTATTGTACAATGACCAACGGACGAGCCGTTTGAGAAGACGGGGGAAACAGAATTGACCTCATCCTCGCTGGACATGGCCGGCTGTGCTTCCTCTGCTGCGTCTTCTTCTTCTCAACGTTCATAGACTGCGCATCAGAGAAGGGCATTGGCCTCTGAACGAATAAATAAATAACGCTCAGGGAGGGCCGATTTAAATTGCTCCTAAGAGTATAGGAAGAAGAAGGAAAATAAAGAACACGATCTTGACGCCAAGAAGCAATATTATTTGCTCCGAGGCTAGCCTCTCGTCTAAGTTTTTGCCACAGCTAGAGAGGTTGTGTCCGCCGCCAATTTGACGGGCCGGCTACTCGACTAGCGTTATGGGTAGGATTCCTGTGATCTCGCGACTTTTTCTTTTAGTATCTCGACTCAATGCCCCGTTTTTTGATGCCGTTAAAGAAAGGCCATTCCAGAATTTTGCATTTCCAAAGGGCAATCTCGCAAGTGGGCATGTTCCATTTTCGAGGTTGCCAGCCTACAACACATCCAAGGCAAATTCGAGCGAGCAAGACGGTCACGGAAGTGTACGTCGAAAAAGAAAGTAGACGAACAAAGGGGAAAAGTGCAGCCAAAAGAAGCGACAGAAAGTAAGTGTGAAAAGAAAATTCCAATTCAACTAGGCATTGGTAGTTTATTTTTCCAATTATTTTAAAAGCGTAAATATTACGTCTACATCCTGATCTCTTTATATGGTAGAGGGCGGGCGCGGCGCGTCTCCACCAAACGACTGTTAATTTTCAGGACTAAAGTTCGAATTCTTGAGGCACGATTTTTGCTGCAGTGCGCATGTAGGGACACAGCTATTATCATCAGCATCATGACAGCGTCCACTATCATCGTCAGCAAGGCCCGCAGTCACCATGGACGATGGCAACGCGAGGGAGGTGCTCACGGCGAAATAGAACTACGGCTCCCTGCGGGAGCTTTGTAGAGGGACTCTATAAACAGAACGGGCCACGCCAAGCCCACCACCTTACCTGAATCACGGAACACCATACCTCGCGGCTCGGAGCTGAGTTGGTGAAGTAAGGTTCATTTTCTCTCACACGCGCTGTGGCATACACAGGGCGCGCCGTCATCAATGAAACTAGCTCTCAGCGTAGGAGACGATGACCGAGCCCGCAGCGGTGATCCGAACACCGCCAACGGGGAGCTCTTTCTCGGCCCTCGACCGTTGTACCAGCGCAATCGTATAGCCTGGTTTGTCCACATTGAACTTTTGACAATTAGAAGTCGCAATGGTGCTGAGGCAAAATGTCACTGTAATAGCCGCTTGAGTAGCCCCCCCCACCAGACAGCCTGGAGACACAAGCGACAGGAAAAGAAGCGATATGCATGCCTTAAAGGGGCACTGTCACAAAAATTTTGCAACTTGTTTTTTTTTTTGTTGCGATAAGTAGCTAGTGACCTACTTATCACCTGTAGAAGCCTCATTTGCTTCAGCGTGCGACGGTTGTTTAATTAGAGGCATTTTCAATGCGGCCAGTCGCAGTTTCGGTTTCAGCGGGTGTCGCGAAACGATGGATTTTGTGTGAACAAAGCTGACCACGTGACCGTCGGAGGGATATCACACAGCAGAGCTGCCGTAGCACTGTCGAATCCGCATCGCCGGCAGTTTCTGTGAATGCCCCCACGTACTGATCTCGTGAGCCGCTTAATTAGAAAGCGACCGTGGACGTGAAGCAGGCGCTGCGATAGCAAATGCTGCCGCGGCTAGAGAACGACGCGCGACGCTCGAGAGAGTGGGTGGCAAGACGCGCGCTGGGAGCAGCCGGCCGGTCTGCCTACAGGTCCGCCTACAGATGTGTTCGGCTGAGCACTGCGGCGGATATTCGATTGCCGCTCTCGTAAGCGAAGCAGATGACAATTTTTAATGCAACCCGCCATCGCATCATTAATTCCTTTTTCATATAAGCTGTCACTTGGGTACAGTTTCGTGCAGCGGTAATAAGCTATCACTCGAGCTACCTGCGCCGGCCTGGGCCACTTCGCGGCCGTGGCCGCCGCCTGCACAGCAACCGCGCGGTTCGCTCAGTGGGCTTTTCGTGTCTCCGGCGCGTGTTCGCGCCCAATGTAAATAAAAAGTAATAGAGACAGAGTGCCTGGAATCGCTGTATAACTTTGGTCGCGGCCAGCTGCCCGATGAGCTGACGAAATCACAGCGCCTCCGCCACCAACGATCGGGTCGTTCGTTCACGAGAGCAGAAGCTCCGCCCTCCGGCCCTCCGATTGGAGCGGCGAGCCGGGCGAGCCGGCGAAAAACGTCGGCAGTGCGGAAGCGGCAAACACAAACTCGTGACGTGTTTGGACGTTGTTTGTTTACAAAATATTGCCGCGAACCATACATTGGGTTTGTTTATTTGTGTTTTGCTTTTACCGCCCGGCTGCGCCGGTCTGTGTTATCTCCGTGCCAAGGGAAGCGCGTGTTCCATTCCTTCTTTCTGTGCCGCATGTGTTATCTGTTGTGATAGGGAGAGCATTCCGATCTAACGTGAACAGCCCGGAATAATCTTCTTGGATCTACTATGTTCTCGATGCGAATCGATGGTTCCAGAACCACGCGCGCCGAAAGATAAAAAGCCTGCAGAGCAGACGCCAGGGCATTCGATTCTGCGACGCTCGCCGACGCACGTAACGTCACTTTGTTGACCACTGCTTCGCCGCCTCTGTATTCTTTTCAGTTGTTAGGGGAGCACAAGTTCGCTCCAATAAACTTGTTTCTTTTCCAAACAACTGCTTCGTCCTTGGCTACGTGACATCTGGTGGAGGTGCGGGGTACGCACCCTTCATGCCCACTACAACCTCTGGAAGTCGCCAAGCCAGTCCAACAAGAGCCAGCCTCCGCGTGCAAGATTTACCACCCGAGTTCGGTCTACTACCGGAGAAGACGAAGAAGAAAAACGTCGCAACCAGCACCATGCTCAACCAAGCCAATCCTCCAGTCGTTCTGCAGCAGCCCCGGGAACCGCCATCATTCCGAGGAGCCCCCGCAGAAGACCCAGAAGAATGGTTGGAGAAACTGGAGCGCGTCCGGAAATTCAACAGGTGGGACGACGCAGAAACGTTCCGGCATGTTTTCTTTTACTTGGAAGATTCGGCTCGCACTTGGTTCGAGAACCACGAGAGCTCCTTGACAAACTGGGCTCAGTTCAAAAGCGAGTTCACTAAGACCTTCACTACCGTCGTGCGGAAAGAAAGAGCCGCCCTTTTGTTGGAAACGCGCACGCAACACCCCAATGAAGGCGTCTTGATCTTCGTTGAGGAGATGAAGCAACTATTTCGCCGCGCGGATCCCGAAATGACGGAAGAAAAGAAGTTGCGATTCTTAATGCGCGGAGTGAAGGAGGAACTGTTTGCCGGACTTGTCCGAAATCCGCCCAAAACCGTCGCCGAATTCGTTACCGAAGCCAGCACCATTGAGAAAGCCCTCGAGATGCGTGCTAAGCAGTATGACCGCAACTTTGTTGGCGCGGCCAATGCGAACGACTTTGGCAGCACGCGGATCCCGGCCGACAGCCTACGCGAGACTATCCGCGAAATAGTGAGGGAGGAGCTGCGGAAACTGCTACCGACGCCGCCGCAACCACAAGTCGCTTCTCTTACCGACGTCATTAGAGAAGAAGTGCAGCAAGCGCTGGGAACTTCAACGACGCCAGTAGCACCTCGCGAGCCGCAAGCCATGACCTACGCAGCTGCTGTACATCGCCCTCGCCCACCTGCACCCTATCGTCACGAGGCTCCGTACCGTCGTCCCCTCTCGCCGGCCCGACCACCTGCGGCGCAACCCCCTGCCCCAAGGAAGACCGACGTGTGGCGAACGTCAGACAATCGTCCGCTGTGCTACCACTGCGGAGAGGCCGACCACGTCTACCGTCGCTGCCCCTACAGGAGGCTCGGTTTGCGAGGGTTCTCCGTCGACGCACCCCGCCCCCGAACTGGCCAGCGCCCATCGGACATCGAAGAGTACCTGTCCAACATCAGCCGTCGACCAGCAGGTTTCAACCGTTCGCCGTCGCCCTACCCATACCAATCGCCGAACCGCCGTAGCAACGCTGACTTCGCCCGTGGAAGGTCCCCCAGCCCACGCGGGGGAAACTAAAAGCAGCAACTTCTGGAGGTGAAGTTGCTCTACGGCGAAAAACTGGAAACCCTCCAACGACGCAAGGACGCGGTGAAGACAATGATTCACGACATGCCCTCATCAAGACGACCCGACCTAACCCTGACGAGACTCCCGAACACGACGACAGCTATACGCCGCGACGCGTACCCGACCTGACCGAGACGTCCGTTGAGAAGACGACGACAACGACGACGCACAGTGCCCGACCGCCAACACGCACAAGCCGAGATACGACGCCCCGACGAACCCGGAACTCGAGGAAGACTGCGTCTGACGTCAAGGTGTCCATCGACGGCTTTGACGTAGTCGCCCTCGTAGACACGGGAGCTGACTATTCGGTAATGAGCGGACCATTTGCGTCTAAACTGAAGAAAGTTATGACCAGATGGGATGGTCCGCACATACGCACAGCAGGAGGCCACCTCGTGACGCCAAGTGGAACGTGCACATCGCGCGTCACCATAGACGGCACGACGTACCCTGCGGTGTTCGTCGTTTTGCCCAACTGCTCCCGCGACGTAATTCTCGGAATGGACTTTTTGACGGACAACGGCGCAATAATCGATCTGCAGACGAAGTCGATAACTTTTTCCTGCGACCACTCCATGACGCCGGAATCGAACCCCGAACACCGTGCAGCTGTAAGGATCGCCGATGATCACGTCACCCTGCCACCCCGCGCAAGCTTGATGATCACCGTCCACTGTGAAGGTGCTGCTCCCGACGTCGACGCTATCGTGGAGAGTGACCAAAGGTTGCTTCTTGACCGCGGTGTGTCTGTCGCAAGAGGCATTGCACGGTTTAAGCAGCGCAAAGCCCACGTTTTGGTCACCAATTTCACCGAGGAGTACCAGCATTTAAACAAGGGCGCTGCAATTGCGTTCGTCGAAGAAAGTCAACAAGCAAGCGACGTGTTAGCAGTCGCCGACTTTGAACGCGCACCCGACGATACCACCAAGCTTCCGCACCCCTTCGACGTGAATCCGGCGCTACCGCAAGATGAAAGGAACAAGTTATTGGCTTTGCTGCGTCGCTACAGCGAGTGTTTTTCGTCGAACTCAAAGTTACGTCAAACACCTCTGGCGAAGCACCGGATAATAACCGAGGATGGAGCACGACCTACCCGACAGTCACCGTACCGCGTCTCTTCCCACGAGCGTGAAGCCATCCGGACTCAAGTCGACGACATGCTCAACGGCGACATTATACAGCCATCAAAAAGTCCGTGGGCTGCGCCGGTCGTACTCGTGAAGAAAAAAGACGGCACACTGAGGTTCTGCGTTGACTACCGGCGATTGAACAAGATCACCAAAAAGGACGTGTACCCCCTGCCACGAATCGACGACGCCCTCGACCACCTCTGCCATGCGAGGTATTTCTCATCGATGGATCTGAAGACAGGCTACTGGCAAATTGAAGTGGACGAGAGAGATCGAGAGAAGACTGCATTCATAACCCCGGATGGCCTATACGAGTTCAAGGTGATGCCGTTTGGGCTATGCACGGCACCAGCAACGTTCCAAAGAGTCATGGACACTGTGCTAGCTGGCCTGAAGTGGCACACCTGCCTCGTATACCTCGACGACGTTGTGGTATTCTCTAGGACTTTCGACGAACACCTCGCAAGGTTGCAGTCTGTACTCGAGGCCATCCGTACGTCGGGGTTAACGCTGAAGCCTGAAAAGTGCCGCTTCGCGTACGAGGAACTGAAGTTTTTGGGCCATGTCGTCAACGCCGCGGGAGTCCTGCCTGACCCGTTGAAAACTTCAGCCATAGCGAACTTCCCAAGGCCGAAAGATAAGAAGGGCGTGCGCAGGTTTCTTGGACTGTGCGCATACTACCGGCGCTTCGTCGCAAACTTCGCACGCATTGCAGAGCCGCTCACGCGCTTGACGAAAGACAGCACCCCTTTCAGCTGGGAAGACGACCAAGAAAAGGCATTCTGCGAGCTGCAAAAACATCTGCAAAGCCCGCCCGTGCTCGCGCATTTCGACGAAAACGCCGACACGGAAATACACACGGACGCCAGTGATATAGGCTTGGGTGCCGTCCTTGTCCAAAAACAAAGCGGGTGCGAAAACGTAATCGCCTATGCCAGCCGTGGTTTGTCGAAGGAGGAGAAAAACTACTCTGCCTCCGAAAAAGAGTGCTTGGCTATTATATGGGCCATCTCAAAATTTCGCCCATACGTGTATGGCAGACCGTTCAAGGTTGTAACAGACCATCATGCGCTGTGTTGGCTCGCCAATTTGAAGGACCCCTCTGGCCGTCTTGGGCGGTGGAGTCTGCGCCTGCAAGAGTTCGACGTTACAATCGTTTACAAATCCGGGAGGAAACACTCCGACGCCGACTGCCTGTCCCGCGCCCCTGTCGACCCGCCACCACAAGACTCCGATGAAGACAGCGCGTTCTTCGGGGTTGTTACGGAGAGCGACCTAGCCGCCCAGCAGCGTGCCGACCCCGACTTGCGCGTAATGATCGACTACCTCGAAGGACGAAACGTCGCCGTGCCTAGAGCGTTCAAGCGTAACTTACCAGCATTCAGCCTTAAAAACTCCGTCCTCGTGAAGAAGAATTTCAGCCCCGGAACAAGAACGAATTATCTACTTGTCATCCCCGCAGACCTTCGTGACGAAATTTTGGAAGCGTCCCACGACGACCCGTCTTCCGGACATCTCGGCACAGCTCGCACTATTGCAAAAATTAAGGCGAAGTACTTCTGGCCCCGCCTTACATCCGACGTCACCCACTACGTTCGGAGTTGCCGGGACTGCCAGCGACGAAAAACGCCGCCGACAAGACCCGCCGGACTTCTACAACCGATCACCGTCCCGTCGAGGCCCTTTCAACAGATTGGAATGGACCTCCTAGGCCCGTTCCCGACGTCACGATCGCAGAACAAGTGGATTGTCGTAGCGACAGACTACATGACGCGCTACGCAGAGACCGCCGCTCTTCCGCGGGGGACTGCACAAGAAGTCGCCAAGTTCTTTATAAACCAAGTTGTGCTGCGACATGGAGCCCCTGAAGTCTTAATCACGGACCGCGGAACGGCCTTTACCGCGGAGCTGATGCAAGGAATCTTACGCTACAGCAACACGGATCACCGAAGAACGACGGCGTACCACCCCCAAACGAACGGACTAACGGAACGTCTGAACAAGACGATTGCGGATATGCTGTCCATGTACGTCGACGTTGAACATAAGACTTGGGACGAAGTCCTCCCGTATGTCACGTTTGCGTACAATACAGCGACGCAGGAAACTACGCAGATGACACCGTTCGAGCTTGTCTACGGAAGACGACCGACTACGATGCTCGACGCCATGCTTCCGCATCTAGAAGACGACGACCTCAACGCCGACGTCCAAGGATACCTTCAACGTGCGGAGGAGGCCCGCCAGCTCGCTCGAGTTCGTATAAGGGACCAGCAGCTGGTGGATGCCGGCCGCTACAACCTCCGACGCCGAGACGCCGAGTACCGCCCAGGGGACCGTGTGTGGGTTTGGACTCCCATCCGACGACGCGGACTCAGTGAGAAGCTCCTGCGACGGTATTTCGGACCCTACAAGATTCTACGACGTGTTGGCCAACTTACCTACGAAGTGATCTCCGATGGTGACTCCGGCACATCACGACGACGTACGCGGCCCGAAGTCGTCCACGTGGTTCGCTTAAAACCTTTCTACGGACGATGACGAACTTTTATTTTTATTTTCGGACTGTCGCTTATGTTAGCATCGGGTCGATGCACTCTTAGAGGGGGGGTAATGCCGCGAACCATACATTGGGTTTGTTTATTTGTGTTTTGCTTTTACCGCCCGGCTGCGCCGGTCTGTGTTATCTCCGTGCCAAGGGAAGCGCGTGTTCCATTCCTTCTTTCTGTGCCGCATGTGTTATCTGTTGTGATAGGGAGAGCATTCCGATCTAACGTGAACAGCCCGGAATAATCTTCTTGGATCTACTATGTTCTCGATGCGAATCGATGGTTCCAGAACCACGCGCGCCGAAAGATAAAAAGCCTGCAGAGCAGACGCCAGGGCATTCGATTCTGCGACGCTCGCCGACGCACGTAACGTCACTTTGTTGACCACTGCTTCGCCGCCTCTGTATTCTTTTCAGTTGTTAGGGGAGCACAAGTTCGCTCCAATAAACTTGTTTCTTTTCCAAACAACTGCTTCGTCCTTGGCTACGTGACAATATCCTCGGGATGTCGATTGCGCGTAGTCTTCTGCTGGCTGCTCGATTGCGTTTCGCACACCATAAAATTGACTTTAAATATGTTCTAGGCTGTATTCGCCGCTGAGATTTTGCAGATGATGTATATGTGTTCACAGAAATCTATCTCCGAAATTATCTCGCCTTCAAAATTTTGTGTCAGTACCCCTTTAATACGTACATAAATATAGCGTAATAAAAACAAACAATGAAATAATAAATACTACAAAGATATATAAATGTACCTACATACACCTTTTCATTAAACACATACACACAGGGAGGCACAACCAGCTCTGCATCATTTCGCCACGCAGGCCGGGTGCCCCACCTGAGGTTTGGTCCTGGGCTGGTTAGTTCTACTGAAAAACAGCGTAAAAGCGATGGCAGAAAAAAAAAAGAAAAAAGGGCGGGACCCGAGTTTTCCTTTTCTGTCGCTACTCGCTTTTGCGCTGCTCTCTAGTTGCCCATTATGAACCATAACCAGCCCACTTCAGAACTTAGCTATAGTTGGTTGTGTTGAAAAAAGAAAAACTGGCCTCGCATCTGCTTACTTCTCTGCAGATGACGCCGACAGACGACAGCATTTCATTCGCCCCTGTTACGCAAAGCTCTGTCCTCTCCCCCTATCTATTCTTCACTTTATTATACCCTCTGTTGCAAATAAATGAGATTGGCGCAGGCAGAGGGCGATAGCTGGGGTGAAGAAGACGAAGCTGCGCCCACTGCCTCGCTCAGAGTTGGGTCCCTGGCCATACGGACATCAGGGGCAACGAGCAAGCGGACCATTTAGCTAATCTCGCCGTCACAGCTCCCATTCAATTCGGAATTCCTAATCTGGCTCTATTTGCATCTGCGAGACTAAGACGATATTGGCATTTAGACGCCACCCGTTCCGATTCGCTTTTATCATTTGAAGAGTTTCAACATTTAAAGTTCGGGTGGAATGTTCATTTTTGTGGCTCTCGGCAATGAGAGGTGACCTTCACCGAGCTGCGCTGCAGGGTTCCAAGGCTTAATTTCTATCTGTTCAGATCAGAACTTTCACCTACAGAACTATGTGTGCGGTGCCAGGTCCCCGAAACAATCGAACATTTTTTTCTCGACTGTCGCCGTTTCTCAACAGCTAGACAACTGTTTTTGAAGGAGCCGATTGAGCGGTTGGGGTTGACTTTATCGATAACACTTATATTATCTATTGGCGCATCAAAGCTGGGGTTTGCAAGAAGGGATATATATAATTGCATTCAAAATTTTCTTTCTGCCTCAGGTCGTTTGAATTGCTGAACGGTGCTGATTAATGGGTAATTCGGGTTTCATTCTTAATTAAGTTTCCTTTTACACCCTCTTTCCGGAAACAAGTATTTTGAAGTCCTCACGTTTTTAACCAGTTTAGCCCTGGCCAATCCCCCCTTGTGGGTACGTGCCAAAATATTTGAGGGCATCATCATCATCATCATGTTCCATCGCCTTACGAGAACGGGTGTCTAAGTCAGCCTTCCCTCTTGGATCCTCCACATGCTGGTGCCGGAAACCCGCCCAGGCTCCCGGTTCCTTCCTTCATGGAGCACGAACGCCGAGTTCGGGGGTCTCTGCGCGCCGCCATCACGAAGGCGATCGCCGCGCTTGACGCTCTCCTCGCGGATCCCGCTGCTCCTGAGACCCGAATTCAGGGCTACGTCACCCTACTTACTGAGAAGCAGACAGAGCTGCGCGCCCTGGACGCCAAGATCCAGGCTCAACTCTCGGACGAGGCCTTTCAGGCAGACTACGCCACAGCATGGGACTACGAGCACAGCATTGGCGAAATTCGGGCCCGAGTGCACACCGCCCGATCATCGCCTTCTGCCGACTCCGGTCCCTCGAGCTCCGCTGATGCTGGATATACGCAAGATCGAAGGGTAAGCGAATCCACGGCTCCTCCCCCCGTGCCAGTTCCCCGCGTCGCCCTCCCCAAGCTGCAGATTGCACCGTTCTCTGGGGACCGTCGCGATTGGCAGGGATTCTGGGTACAATTCGACGCCACCATCCATGCAAACCAACACTTGACGAAAATCGATAAGTTCAAGTACCTCCGCTCGTACATGACCGGCCCCGCTAAGACCGCGATTGAGAGTATCAGGCTTGCGGAGGATGGATACGACGCTGCGATCAAGATCCTTAAAGACCGTTTTGGCCGCAGAGACCTATTGATGGCGGATCATGTCGATGCCCTCCTCGCCATAACTCCGGTGAAGACCTCTGCGGACGTCGCGGGGCTGCGGCGCTTGCATGACGACATCGGCTTTCGCCTAAACGCTTTGGAGGCACTAGGCATCGCGCCCGACCGGTACGCCGTCATAATCCACCGGGTCCTGCTGAAGGCGTTGCCGCATGACATCGCTCTGCTATACCGGCAATGGATGAAGGAATCAGCCGCGAATGAGGTGACCGGTGATGCCAAGCAAATTCAAGAAATGTTGAATTATCTCCGTATTAAGGTGGAAATCCACCGTTAGCCGCAGCGCTATATGTGGAGTCATCGCCGCCTCCTTGTCGTGACTGTTGCCCCCTTTGTGATGGGCGAGGCCATGGGATCGCGCGATGCACCGCGAAGGTACTACCAGAGGAGAAGCGCCGGCGACTGCAAGCAGGAAGACATTGCTTCCGGTGCAGCAACCAGAATCACATTGCACGTGCTTGCCAGACTGCTAGAACGTTGTCCTGCAGCCGCTGTTCACGCCGGCATCTAACGTCACTGTGCGACGTGGCTCAGCCAGGTTCCGCGCACGCTACCAGGTCTGCCCACTCGGCTGGTCAAGGGGGCCCGCCCACAGCACCCAAACCGTCCCACGCGGCATCGTCGGTGGTTACAGCGTCAACTAGAACCACACGGCCCACTCCAGTCTACCTGCAGACTTGCCGCGCATGGGCGACGGGTCCCAATGGTCAGCTTCTGGTGAGGGTTCTGCTAGACACGGGCAGCCAGCGGACGTTCGTTCGGCGGGACGTTTCGCGCGCTCTGGGCTGCTCCGTTGAAGGCGTTGATGACCTCAAGCTGGTCACATTCGGCAAGAGCCACCATGCAGCAGCTGAGAAGTATCCTCGCGTGTCAGTCACGGTGGCCAGCCAGAACGGCAAGCAGGTGGCCATCGACGCCCTGGAGGTCCCAAGTATCTGCGTCGTTACGAGTCCCCCAATCACCGATGACACGCTTAGATTGATGCACGACCATGGTCTTTTCGCCGCTGACACTTCGCCCGCGTCGGCTTACATGGACGACCACATCAGCATCCTAATTGGGTCAGATTTCTACTGGCACGTTACCTCGGGGAACATTTCACGGCTGACTCCGCAGCTGACCGCCGTCGAAACACTGTTCGGCTGGACTCTCCAGGGTGCACACTCCGACGAAACTGGCGGTACTTCGGGATTATCTAGTGCTTTATTCCTGGCCCTCATGGAGCCCTCGCTGGATGACGCAGCGGCAGATAACGAGTTATCGTCACTGTCGCGACCTAACCTCCTTATCTCCTAAGGAGGAAAAAAAATTGCTGGAGTGGAAGGGGCGCCTGTAAAGTGAAGCCGCCGCGACGCCATCTTGCTAGGGGAGAAGACGCGTAGTTGTTGCAGCGCGCGTTCCTTGCGTGCACGAAAAAGTGTTGTAGATTCGTGTGCGCACCATGTAACGAGATCAAAACAAGTATGGTTGGTTCGTGTGTGGCTTACGGTTGTACAAACAGTGTAACCCGGCCCCGGGAGTCGCATTGCGACGTAACTTGCTCGCGTGCAAGTTGATTCCGAACTGCGGTCATGCTTGTTGCATTGTGTCGCGTAGTATGCGCCTTCAATGTTTAATTTCTTTGCTGCTAGACTTCCGACAGATGTTGAGTCACTGTCCTTTGTCAGTGTCTTTTGTTTGCCATTTGATAGTATGTTTTAGCAGTTTAATTGACGTCTGGTATCATAAGTCTGTCTTCTTTCAAAAAATAAACACTTTGTTTCCAAAAATACAAATTAGTTCATCTTTTTTCGGTAATTCATGTCACTGGCAATGTAACCTCATGGTGTGATTTACCAGAAAGATTGTTGGTTCTTTTTTTGCAGTTTATTTGTGTGTTAGGTTGGGCAGCAATGCAATGAACGTAATAGCATTGGTTGCCATCATACACTCATGAAAGTTTTCTGTATCGGTTTTTTGTCACTCCATTATGTCTATTATCACAATAATTCTGGGTGTTTCCTGTTGTTTTTCGGAAAATGCTGCATTTTCTGGTCATGACTGCTGTTTTTCACATTACAGTTGTAACTCTATTACTTTTTGTTTTTTTTTTGTTCTTAGAACTTTCACAATCAATTTCTGCATTTGAACAGTTTAGAATAAAGAAGATAAACAAGTTCTTATGTATTTTTTACTTTGTGGCAGCTCCATATCCGAGCCATAATGTGAAAAAAACAGTGTCCCTGTACTCGGAGATCTGACTGATAGAAATCAATACGGAGACGTCGGACATGGCTCGCAGTGTTGAATTAGAGCATGAGAATCCATTACGTAATTTAAAAACGCTGGGAAAGCCGGCAAATACTGCTGCAAAGCAATCGGCATCTGGTTTCTTTCCCCGAGCAAGATGGCCGCCGGCGGCTTCAGCCGAGCCCATTGGTTGGTATAGGTGACTTCCACTCCAGCAATTTTTTTAACCTCCTTACCTCCTTGGTGGCGACTGGATGCTATCGGGATCAAAGAAAGACCTGATGTGTCAGAGCTGGACCGCGCGGCCGTAGAGCAATTCGAGAGTGAAGTTAGGAAGATTGGCGCGCGGTACGAGGTTCCACTCATGATCCAGGAGCCGGGGCTGGACGCCAGCGCTGACAACTATAGACTCGCAGAACAGCGGTTGCGTGTGCAGATGCGGCGCTTTCGTGGTCAGCCTGAGCTGCTGTCCCAGTACGACAACGCAATCCCGACGTATTTCAACGACGGCCATGACGAACGAGTTCCCGAGCATGACGGCGACCAACGCTCGACAACCAGGTTCTACATGCCGCATCACGGTGTGGTTCGTCGGGACGCCGTCACAACCAAGCTCAGGGTGGTTTTTGATGCCTCGTCACATGTTTCGGGGCAACCTTCGCTGAACAGCATCCTCTGTAAGGGGCCCAAGTTGGATGCGGACCTGCCAAGGCTTATTCTTAAATTCAGGTGCTATCCCGTGGTCATGGTCGCAGACATAAAGAAGGCCTACCTCCAGATGATTGTTCGGGAACAGGACAGGGACGCGCTACGTTTTTTTGTGGGTCGAGCGTCTTCCTACACCGAAGGAGCCCTTTCCTCCAGTAGTGAAGTGGCGAATGACACGGGTCCCTTTTGGTGCGAGATCGAGTCCCTTTTTGCTCGCTGCCACATTGCACCATCATCTGCGAGTCTCACAAAAGTTTCCGGACACCGCCGTCATTTTGCGAGAGCCTTTCTATGTCGATGACCTCATCATTGGCATGGAGAACGTCGACCGAGCTTATCAGATATATTCGGAAGCAAGGGCTGTAATGGCCGAAGCCCGAATGGAGCTCCGAAAATGGGCTTGCAACATCTCTTCCCTGCGGGACTTGTTCATAAGAGATAAGCTCGCATTGGAGGATGAAGGTGGCGACGCCACCACAATGAAAGTTCTCTGGGTGTGCTGGAACCGCATTTACGACACGCTGCTCATCAGCACAGGAAACGTGGCAGCGTTTATCAACACCAAGCCCACCACCAAGCGAACCCTGCTACAAACATTTGCAAGAATCTACGATCCGCCAGGCTTCTTGGCACCATTCACGGTCCGGGCAAAGGTTATACTTCAAGATTTATGGAAGCTGCGGCACTAATGGGACAGTCCTCTACGACGTGAGCAACTCATCGCCTGGAACGCATGGTGCTCCGAACTAACCGAGCTGCAACAGCTTTGTTTGCCACGAAATGTATCAGACGACCAAGGTTACCCGGAGCAGTCCATCCAAATCCACTTCTTCGCGGACGCTAGCCCGCGAGCATATGACACAGCTGTCTACGTCCGCCGACGCTCCGCGCATGCATGGTGACCCGTTTGAGGCAAATCTGCTGATCAGCAAAGGTCGTGTGGCCCCTATCAAGGCGACAACGTTGCCTCGCCTCGAGCTCCTTGCCTTCCTCATCGCAGCGCGCCTTTACGACTACCTAATGCGAGTTCCTGGCCTATCAGCCACACGTGCGTTCTTCTGGTCGGACGCGCAGATTGCTCTGCTATGGATATGCCGGGAACCGAGCCGATGGCCACCCTTCGTCCGGAATCGCGTCGAATAGATCCAGCGCCTGACCAAGGGATGCAGATGGGGGCATTGAAGCAGCAAGGACAATCCTGCCGACCTCATCACACTCGGAATAAGTGCAACAGTCCTCAGAACCTCAGAGCTTTGGTGGCATGGACCGTCATGGATCGCCCACCCAGAAAATCTGTGGCCATTGAACCAGTCCCAGGAAGTCGCTGACTTCGTCGACCCGTCACCAGCCTTGGCGTCATCTTGCCCGGTGGGGTCTTCGCCACCGGAACCGCTATGCCAAATTTCAGATTACAGCCGCTACTCACGGCTACCTAGAGTGACGGCCTGGGTTCGACGCTTCGTAAATAACGCTTTACCGCAACGGCCATCGATGACCGGGCCACTGGTTGCTAACGAAGTCCAAGAAGCTGAACTGTACTGGATTCTCCAGGTTGTGGGATATATGGTGAGGGGTTCCTCGGGGCGACTTAGCCAGTCCTGGCGTAAGGTCACCACGCTAGCTCCCGGCGTGTCAACCACGCGGGCTCCCATGCCTACGGCAGCCCAGCGAGGTTCGCCGATACGAGAACACAGTAGACAGTAGTGCCGAAGCACAGCCGTTTATTTGGGGAATCCCAAAGCATGCGAGCACAAGGCTCGACGGCGTTCACGAATCACGCCGTCCGGGTCGTGACCGCGAACGGGAGGTGGGCACTCACGGCGCGCGACAAACAAAGCTCCCACCTGAGATGAATGTATCCATCACCGCCGCGTCCCGCCGATCTCGTCCCGACCGGGTCTCCGCCGAGACTTCACTTCTCCCGTGCGCGCACGCTCGCGCCGCCCGCGCGCCTATCCCCGCACACATCGGTGGCGCCATCTCTCGGGGGACGCCGACGAACCAGCGGAGCGCCGGACCGGTTTCAGCGCACAAGCGTCTCTCCCGAAGCGCGCGCTGGCTCGGGATCGCAGGTCGCGGTTCTCCACGATTCCCACACTCCTCCCCCCTAAAACTGGACGCCACTTGAGCTCGAGTGACGCCACGGTGCACCACACTCGTCACGTCTCAAGTCAGCAAAACAGCCACCGAACGCCACTCCACACCAAAGTTCGCCACACGATGCCGCCGTCGCGATGCTCGCCTCACAAACCCGCAAACACATTGCAATGGTTCAAAGTCTCTCGCGGTTGGGCAGCACAGCAGGTTGGCAGGCCCGGGGGTAGCTGCAGCCGCAGCCGACGAACGCCGGGGTCGCGCCATGATGCGACCCCCACTCCCAGCTCGAGGCGGCAACAGGAACGGCCGCGCCCACTGCGGCTATGGTGTCTGGAAGGGCCAGACACCATACTGCGGCTGCCCGAAGGCTCGCGCCGCTCGCGTAGGCGCCAGATACCGCCGCCTCCTGGGTTCCGTGGCCGCTTCGGCCGCAGGTCCTCCCGAACGGTTGGCTGCCGCCCGGCAGGCCGGAGCAGCAACTGGAGAAGTAGCTCCACGAAACGCGCTCGGCCCCGCCGGTGGTTTAGCAGGCCATCCTCGCTGTCCGTGGCAGTGGTGACTGGCGTGGCTCCCGGTGGTATCCGTATGCTGCAGGTCTCGCTCTCACCGTCCAGTTTAAACGATTCCCTGAACTTGAAGTGGGGAGCAGCGGGACTCCGCAATCTCCTGTGACTGGCCGGAAACCTTATCGACGATCTCGCCAACTAGGGTAACAAAGATGCCCGAGGGGACTCCCCCTTGCACGTTCGCTTGCTCGCGGAATCACGAGTCCGGCAACTGTGCTCCAGCCGCCACCCCCGCCTGGAGGCAGCTCGCCTGACTATTACGGGTTGTCGGCATCGAAACGCCCGTCCGAGCTATTTCGGACTGGTGCGTTGGTCGGCAAAGCAGCGTCAGCATCAAGCAGGCGGGCTCCTGCAACTCACTCGCAGCAATACAAGCTGCCGTAGAGCCAGCGCCAACCGCAATACCAGCGGCTTACGGGCGCACATCACCGGTATAGGTCGCCTGAGAGTCCGTCTCTTACTAAGACTGGCGATCTCTCGCGACCAACCAGCCCGCTGCCGAGCCGCGCGAAGCTCTTACTGCCTATACGCAATCTCAAGCGGAGACTTCACGGCATCGAGACGCACGCACTCCGGAAGCGCGGAGACAACGGTCCCATTGCTCCCGCTTTCCCCCGCAGCGAGAGGAGACTGATTCTTCAGCGATCCCCCTCGCTCTTTGTCAGGCGTCAAATCGGCAAACCCTCCGCCTCGGACTCGAAGCGCAGTAGCGGCGGGCTAATCGTGCGGCTTGCGAACTCCCAAACACCGCACCCTCGCTCGGTAGTGTCCGCCGCGCCTGCGGGAAACTTCAACCGGCGCCGCCGGCGCGGCTGCGCGGAGACGGCGCTACGAGGAAGGCGACCCGCCGCCATGTTGGAACAAGGCCTACGCACCTCCCGTCTCGCAAGCGGGCCGCGACTGCGGTGCTCGGAGGTATCCTACTGACTCACCGCCACCGCCTGGTGCGTGTAGGAAGGTTAACACATTTGCCGTCACGGCTGTATGGGGCATCATAACTGTCTGCCTGCAACCGACTGGCGCGAGGCGTTTCGTCCGAAGTCTTCCGGACAAAGGGTAGCGCGCTACGACTGCAGCAACGCATTTCTCGGGGAGCTAGCAACCTCGAATTCGTCCGAATACGAGACCCACGTTCGGGCGCCATGTGGGATATATCAGGGGTTCCTCGGGGGCCTTGCCAGCTCTCTGGGGTAGGCCCCCCACGCTAGCTCCCGGCGTGTCAACCACGCGGGCTCCCATGCCTACGGCAGCCCAGCGAGGTTCGCCGATACGAGAACACAGTAGACAGTAGTGCCGAAGCACAGCCGTTTATTTGGGGAATCCCAAAGCATGCGAGCACAAGGCTCGACGGCGTTCACGAATCACGCCGTCCGGGTCGTGACCGCGAACGGGAGGTGGGCACTCACGGCGCGCGACAAACAAAGCTCCCACCTGAGATGAATGTATCCATCACCGCCGCGTCCCGCCGATCTCGTCCCGACCGGGTCTCCGCCGAGACTTCACTTCTCCCGTGCGCGCACGCTCGCGCCGCCCGCGCGCCTATCCCCGCACACATCGGTGGCGCCATCTCTCGGGGGACGCCGACGAACCAGCGGAGCGCCGGACCGGTTTCAGCGCACAAGCGTCTCTCCCGAAGCGCGCGCTGGCTCGGGATCGCAGGTCGCGGTTCTCCACGATTCCCACAAGGTACAGCAGGAAGCATTCCCCCAAGACCGGGAAGCTCTATAGAACAGCCAGCTTGGTGTGGGGACTTCCCGACTGCTTCGTCTACAGCCCTTTTTGGACTCCGCTGGCGTTATCCGCGTGGGGGGACGACTACACTGCTTACAATCTCCTTTCGAAGTGCGACATCCGATCATTCTGCCCGGAAAGAACGATTTAACCCGGCTGCTTATTCTGGCAACCCACGGGCGCCTGTTGCACGCTGGAACACAAGCCGCGCTCACAGAGATCCGCCAGCGCTATTGGATCATTCGAGGACGCCAGACAGTGAAGAAAGCCCTCCACCCGTGCTTGCCGTGCCGAAGGCGCAGGCTGACACTGGAGACAGCACCGACGGCACCATTACCACGTGACCGCATAACGGAAACAAGCCCGTTCTCTATTGTGGGCGTCGACTTCTGCGGTCCTCTGTACTGACGTACCAACGACCCTTCCAAAGTCAAAGCATACGTCGCCGTATTGTCGTGCGGCGTCACGCGGGCTCTACACCTGGAATTGACGTCGGGGATGACAGCGTCAAGTTTCTTGCTCGCCTTCAGGCGCTTCATTGCTCGCCGCGGAATACCTGCCACGGTGTACTCCGATAACGCCCCCGCTTTCAAACAGCTGTGCTAAGTCCTTCCGCTCCCTCACCGACGCCACACTCCAAGATTTCTGCAGCGGACAGCGCATTGTTTGGAAATTCAACGTAGAGAAGTCACCGTGGTGGGGCTGTTGGTGGGAACGAGTGATTTGGATAACAAAAGAGACGCTGAGACGTAGCCTTGGACGCAACTCCCTGACAGCTGAGGAACTGGCCACCCCGTTGTGTGAAGTGGAGGCGGTTATCAACAGCCGGCCCTTGACGTACCTGACCACGGATGCCGACGGACCTCATCCCATAACACTGGCTCACTTCTGACTCGGCAAGCCGAACACGTGCCTCTCCCAGAACCTCGGGCCATTCGAGCCATCGTCGACAAGCTCCAAGTTGACACGCCGCTGGAGGCACCGACAGAACATCACAAAGCGCCTATGGCAAAGATGGCGGAATGAATACCTGCTGCTTCTGCGGTCCGCTCACGAAGCGCCCTCACATCCGTTACACAAACTCGCAGTCGGAGACGTGGTTGTAGTACACGATGAAGGATACGCCCCAACGTTTTGGAGACTCGGCCGTGTGGCCAAGTTGCTACCCGGACGCGACGGAATCGCTCGCACCTGTGTACTCCGCCTGTCAACTGGTCAAGAAATCAGGCGGCCCATTCAACGGCTTTACTTCCTTGAAGCCAACCCTTAGACTTCTTGGTGGGCCGGGGAGTGTGTAGAAAATAAAGGTGGAATGGGCGGTTGAGACAAGCGAAGGCAGATCAGAAGAAGATCGGCCGCGCTCGCGTACTCGAGCTTGAGTGTTCCGTGACCACCACGAGAACCGGGTCTGGGTCCTGCTTTCCTTGCTTGATCCGCCACATGTTGGCGCCGTGAAACCCGGGATTCGAGGCACGAGTGGACCTGACTTTGGAAGCGCAGCGGCTGCGAGGCTCGCGAGGCCTGCAACCTTCGCGCCACTTGTTCCGGGAGGCCTTTCCCTCGACCGCTGCCCATCATGTCTCCTGCCCAAGCCGACCCTCGTTTTTCTACGCCACCCCTTCCATTGGAGCGCTTGAAGCTACGCTGCAGGCTCCTGCGAGAGAAAAAGGGCTCATTACGGCAATAGACGCCCTTCTCCAGGACCCGGCTCCACACGTGACCGATACCACTTCCACGACACGCCGAGCGAGATACGGGTCCTCGACGCTGCAATTCAAGGAAACCTGACCGGCGACAAGCTGGAGGAAGACATTGCCGCATCCCAGCATTTTGACGACAAAATGCGCTCCTGTCAAACGCGCGTGCTGCTCCACCCGCTTGGCAGAGCCGTTGTGAATTCAGCCGCTGGTGGCTACGTCCGAACCACCTGGAGGAGTGACAATGGAGAGCGCATGGGTGTTGCCAACGTACCGCAAAACACCCACTTTGTCTCTCTTCCGACGGTTTAGCCAGAGACGCGCCAACAACAGCGCGAGCACACCATGCATGACGAACACGCAGCCAACATAAGTTCGTTCATTTGGATGGCGCCTGGTGACTCAGCTGTCAACGCCACTCACGGTGAGACTCCTGTAACGAAGCAGTGCACAGTGAAAGCAGAGGACCTCACCCAGTGTCAATAGACCCTATGCGAAATTGCTTGGTGATCTAGCAACACTGATGTAAACAAGACCGTCCGCCATATTGGTACGGGCGACGATCGCGAAGTCTCGTATTGTTTACTGTGGAAGAGTAGGTGACGGTAACGCGGTATGGCTCAAACTGGACTGCGTTTTCCGGGTCCCGACCACGGATTGTGGACGAAGGACTCGTCTGCGCTGCCTACTGTGTCTGAGGACTCACACCACTCGTGGTGCCGCGCCGAAGACCCATCCGAGCCCAGCGCAGCAGGGCATGCCGCCTAGCCACCGAACCGCATTGCTCGCCTTCATCGGTGTGGACAAACACGTGCGACTCGCAGTAAGTAAATCTTTGTTTTTTCCTTGACGCGAGTTAACCGGTATGAGCATTTGTATAGCACTTTGTTCACCGTTGTTTACCATGTAAATGCGTAGCGGGGACCCTGTTGCAGTAACCCTGAAAGAGGAAAGCGACAATCGCCAGACCGTACCACTAGTGGGTGGATTAGGTATTTTCAAATGCTGTACATGGAATTTACGGGACGATTTTTGGCGAAGATGTTTACGGAAAGGTTGCGGCCGTTTTCCGTGACGGTCGTCAGCCGGCGCGTTTGCCGCAAAGCATTCGTGCTGTGCGGCGAAGTCAACTACAAAAGTGCACATGCGCCTTGAATTTTCTTTTTTGTGTGTGTTTTCATTATTTATTGCGCATGTCCTGCCGCAAAAATCTGTTTGTGCGTCTGGCTTGTCCTTTTTTGGCAGTGGGGTGGTTGTGGTAGTTTCTAAAGCGCATGTTTTGAGTGTGCCCGAACAGATAATACCGTAAAACCTCGTTAGCTCGAACTCACTGAACTAAATTTTTTTTTTAAATTCGATGGGTCATTGGTATAGCCAGAATGTTTACTTGTTTATCTCGAAAGGTTTTGCAAGTGAGTTCCAGATAAGCATAATCTTGCTTGCTTAAGTTATGACGAACACGAATATGCGGGTACTGGTATTACCCACGGTGAGGTTCTCTTGAAAGTACATTAACAAAGCATGCAGCGATACTTGCACGCTCGAACTTGAAAAACAATTTTGACATCATTGCTGTTTGAGGTGTAGATTATTGCCCTTGCAACAGTGTTAAGCAAGACACAAAATCTGGTCATTTTGAGTCTGTTCCTTGCGGCCACTGCTTTCTGCTCTGTCCCTTTAGCATAAACTGTAGCGGACTAGTCCTGTTCTTCCCTGAGTGCTATTTACTGTTACTCTCTCTGTTCTTGCAGGTTGGGCCTCATCCATGTGGTTAGCAGCTGCTTTCGCTCCCAGAGAAAAATTGAACGGCCCTATGTTGTGTGCCTCACCTCTGAGACGGACAGTGGGGAGATTGTGGAGGCAGCGTGCGAGTGCCCGGCGGGTTGCAGTGGAGCATGCAGTCACATCCTGGCAGCTGTGCACCTACTCGTCCTCTTGCAAGCCCAAGGTTTTAAAGAGGCGCCACCGGAGCTTGCGTGCACTGAGCTGCCACAACAGTGGGGACGTCTGAGACAGCAGGGCATCAAGCCAGCGAATGTCCAAGACATTGACTGGAGAAGCCCGCAAGAAAATGGCCCCTCCCTTCCCTTGCCAATGCGTCTGTTCGGCGCACGTCGAGTGCAGGAGCAATGCGAGCAGCAACAAAGTGCCGTGCAAGCGCTCGGGAGAAAACTTGGTAGCCTTTGGAATGGGTTTTTTGCCTCAGTTTTGCTGGCATCACCCCCCCCCCCACACACACACACACACAGTAACAGAGACAAGGACTGGCATGGCACCTGGAGGGTCACCTATGAGCTACCAGCAAGCATTCAAGCCACATCACGCCGTGGTCATCTCGCGAGCACGCAGAGGCTGGGCAACGTCGTGTTTACGAGACAGCTGCATGCAGGGGTGCGCGAATGCTTCCCTTTGTTCCATTTATATCCACAGTTTTCTATACTGCACACGCTATAAATCAGCGCAGTAGTTTAATTTACTTGGATTTTCACTGTGGATACAAAAAAAGCAAAAGCACTCAAGCTGATGCGCAGCGGACTGATGCAACTCTGGCCGTTTTTTTTTTTTGATGAAAACTAGAAAATTGCTTCAGCTACCTAATCAATGGCCACTATCATTACGTCGGAGGCATGCATGCAGTATGTGACCAACTAGAGGAGTGAGAGTGTATTTTAGTCGCAAAATATTCGACAGTAAGTACATCGCGGCTGAAATGACAATGGGCAACAAGTTAACTTGACGTAAACAAACCTGTCAGCCCGGCAAATCGGGAACCAAGCGCAGAAACTCGACTTTTCCAACGTCAGATCATCATAAAACAGTGTACGCCACTTCCGCAACGACACGCGGCTAAATGCACCGAAAAGAAACTAACAACATACTCCGATACCGTGCGCGCCCGCCACAGAGGAAATTTTCAACCGCGCCGTGACGGCGTAGTGCGGCAAGAAAAGTGTACAGCCCTAGGTAAGATAAAGGCTCGTGTAGGGGCTAAGCGGTACCATTTAACAATGAAATGAAGCGGGCGTAGAGCCACAGGGACGAGTGAAGAAATAAAGCCTAATTTTGACAACGTGTGGTACTGTTTCCTCGCTCGAGCGCCGCTGTCAGTCATAAATAGGTGACGCACGCTCAGGCTTCATTTATAATACAAAGGCTGAACCACGGAACTCCAACGCAGCTGTATTTTTTATCCGGACAGCGACTACGAAATCCCGCGCTTAGCGAACCAATTACAAATATTCGCTCCCAGCGCATCGCGCTCAGCGTGTCACAAAGGTTGCTCGCGCCGGCATAGTTCGCGTCAGAAAGTTCGTTCAACAGCGTGGAACTTCACGTGCCTTTTCTCCATCTGGACAGGTATTTTCTCGTCGCGTGCACTGCGGCACGCAGCAATGCTCCGGCATTGTAGTCCATCACCAAGAGCGGTCAATACCCGCCTTCTATGTTTTGCTACTTGGTTTCGGTTTCAAACGACCGTACCAAAATGGCGGACCTAGTTACCGGAGTCGACGTGAGATGGCGGGGCGCATTTTGCATAGGGTCTGGATCTGCCCTCAAAGTACCATCCTCGCCGTCTTCCCCGACAGTGAGAGCATGCTGCTTTCGAGCGACAGGAATGAGGCGCAGGGTGACGATAAGGCAGACACGTTCCTGCCGTCCTCTTCTACAACCGATGGCCGTGCCTTCACACCTTCTCGTGAGGCATATCCGCGTCCGCACGAGATCAAGGAGCTCAGTGATTATGGCGAGAGCGAGCACAGCGGGCCTCCTTGCCAGCCCAAGATATTGTCGTCTGGTGATACCACACGCAGTATGCACCTAGATGACGCTCCTAAAGGAAAGAAAACCGCCCGTTTGAAGTCGCGACGGAAGGAATTGAATCGACGCCCACCTACCCGAACGAAGCTGAGGAGCCACGCCTTGCGTCACGTCATGGATAACCACGACAGCATCCCAGCTAGATGCCGGATATTTCACCGAGTCTACAGATGCCTGGCCAAATCGAGTAATTCGAAAGTTTTGAAGCTCCGGTCCACATCCCGCTTCTGAATCTGGCGCCTCTCCCGACCATGTCCAATACGGCACAGCGCGGAATCACCGTCAGTTCAACTAGACAGCTTGACAACCAGAGGTGGCAGCCGTACCAACTCCACGAATTATGCTAGGCTTCTTCTGTTTGCCCCAGCTACAGCCGTTTGCTCGCCGACCAAGCAGTGCACCTTCTGGAACGGGCTCGTTATCAAGAATTACACGAAGCTACCCAAACCTATCGGATTTTTTTACGACCACGGCGGCTACCCCAAGACCTGTGGTGCGAAGCGCGTGATCCTGATGCACAGGGAACCACAGCAACTGGGGGACGCAGCATCAGATGAGAATAACCGCTTCAAGCACCTCCCGCACCAACAGTACAACATAATCCTGATCCCTGGGACAATATTCAGTCGCCCCATACGAAGGGTCAGCTTGAAGGCCAGTCCTTGGCTGTCTGGCCCGGGGGGAGGGGAGTGTGTTGTTAATAAATGAGATGGGCGCAGGCAGAGGGCGATAGCTGGGGTGAAGAAGACGAAGCTGCGCCCACTGCCTCGCTCAGAGTATGTTCCATCGCCTTACGAGAACGGGTGTCTGGGTCGGCCTTCCCTCTTGGATCCTCCACACCCTCCCCTTCGTCTCTCTCCCCTCCCATCACCACCTTTCCCCTCCCTCCTACACATCCTCACCCCTACCTATCGCGCTCCTCATCCTCGCATGCCCATCCCCCTTGTTCGTTCCCTATCTCCAACCATCGTCCTCACCCCATTCCCCGATCTTCTCCTTTCCTTCTATCCTTTCTGGCCACCATCTTTTATCTCCTCATGCATACCCCTAACCCGCGTCCTCTACTTCCCTTATCAGCCTAGGTGTTTGCGTCGACTGCAGGACAAAGCCTCTCCCAACGATCTACAACTGCATCAACCGTCAGTTCGTCCAGTCCAACCTTCACCCCCAAGTTTTCTCAGTTCATCCCTCCATCGACCTTTGGTGTTTCCCTATATCGTTTGCCATCTCTTGGTCATCATTTGGTGACCAAGGGATGACCGACCTCACCCACTCTCCATCGTTTTCCCTCACAGGCTTCTTTGCCCTCCCTACTTCCCTACCTGTCTCCATTTTCTTGTACGCCTTCCCTCATACCCTCTCCCTCATCCTATATCCCCCTCTTCCTCCTCCCACTCTTTTGGACTTACCCATTCTCACTCCAACTCACCGTTCCCCTCCCACTGCTACACTTCCTAGCTCCTAGCTGCTACTGGCATGGTGGTCTCCGCAAGCAGGCAGTTTACACCATACGTGGCACGCCCGCGGAACAACACTGAGTCTTGCTCAACCATGGCGGCGTTACATGGGCGAAGGCGTTCAAGAACCGACCTCCGGCATATCGGGGTGGATGAGCGACTTGCGGGGCCGTTGCCTCCGTTCCGAACGACGAAGAGCCAAGAACAAAACCTAACTACGACACAGGTAGCAGCATACTGGTGTGCTTACAGCATGACAATTCGAACGGGCAGAAAAACGTTCTTCACGAAGGCCCATCACGCACTGCCCCCTCGTTGAGACAGAGGGCCTATTTATAGTCTCCAATGCAACTGTCAAATACGTACAGCTTCCGCAGGTCAGAGTCGAAAACACAAGCAAAAGCACTCTCGCCCAGTTAGAGAGGCGATATGTCAGACGCCGTCAACGGCCACTCCGGCAGGCGTCTGCATGCTCAAGAGGGTTTTTTGGCCACAGCGTATTCTTGAAGTCGCATGAGAGCCAAGTCACAGCAGCTCGATGGAACCTCATTTCCATAGAGCGGCCGTGGTCAAGTGGTCTTCCTCTCCCATCACTAACTCGCGCCAGTCGCACTGTGCGGTGTCGAAGCCTGTGCGCCGCGTTAACACGCACACACACACAGTCTATTCGTAATCCGAAACAACACGTTCAGCGCGCTCCTGACAGTCGGATCCGAATTCTGGGGTTCCCAGTGCACGATTCAGGCTTGTGGACTTGCCTGCCTCCCCTCATACGCAGAATTTCTAACACCTTCGGAGGGGCGTCCCAAAGCATCGCCCGTGGGCTGGTGCGCACCATCTTTGTGACTAAAGCTCTCCGAGTCATCACAGCACTACTCCGGAACACGAAAGTAGATGCGTGCGCTCACAAAGAAGAGGCGCAATCTTACGACTGTGGACGGCGAAGATCTACCATCAGGTGTCCATACAATCGAGAAGCGTGTTCCCTCTAGTGGGAGGATCCTCCCTGTTCTGTGGTTATACTAACTGCCGAGCACAGACTGCAACTCCCGCTCGAACGCACCGCCAGCGAAGCGCGGTAATACGGACAACACCCGCAATACTCTGATCGTATAATCTGCCAGATTGCGCGACGATACTCCAGATATGCGCAGCTTCGGCGACCATACCCGAGGCAAGCACAGCGGCCACGGCTGCTGTCGCCGACCGCGCCGGAGAGCAGCGTATTCCGACCACATCCCTACAGATGCCGACAGTGACAGTGCTGAGATCGAGCTTCGCACCATTCACGGGGAGGTTCTGCTAGCCAGAGCCGGCCTTACAGCCTTCGGCGCCCTGCGCGGATTGCTGCCCCCAAATGGCTATCAAACTCATTTGTACAGCGGAGCAGGCTATTGCTAGGATCCAGCAGATCGTACGAAACTCTACGCCTCCGACACATGGAGGAAAGAAAAGGTTAGGAGAGGCCCTGACGTCACATTTGTGAAGCCGAGTCCCGCCATGACTTGAGCCCATGGAGCCTAGCACTCTATCCCATCATCCTTTGCTGTCTCCGGTTTGATTTGACTAACATGGCGTCGCCCTGTCCTCCCGCTTCGAAGCGAAAACAGCTTCGTCGCTAATTCCTCGGTGCGATATCATGTTCTAAGCTGTTGATTTCGCCTTGCCCATTCTAACCCTCACCCAAAGTTTCAATCGAAAAACTGCCTTCGTTTTTGAGATAGAAGGACGATTTTTCAGCTCTTAAGCCTGGAAAAGTAGCGTTGGTCGTCGTCATAGCAACAGGCTCGCGGGATGGCGAACGCAGACGACGAGAGCATTGTTTGGGGTCGACAGCACTGGGGTCTTTGCGCGCTACGTCTCAGCAGCGATAAATTTCACTTCACTTCATAACGAAGAAACACAAAGTGAGCAAAGAACGAACTGTGGCTCTCGCCAACGCTGAGCGAAGGGAATTTTCCCGGCAGGTCGCCAGCGGCGGCAGCGGCTCGCTCCGCCGATCTCGACGCGACGTTGCTGCGGCCGGGGTACGGGGTACGAGTTAAGGCCGCCGCCGACGGCGGAGTTTTCAAAATGGCCTAATCTAAAAACGTTTGTCGTAGCGACTGCGCTGGTTTGCAAGCGTAGCGAGGCAGCGACTTACCAAGCGCCTTAAAAATTTGTCCGTTCTATTTGCCCAAATTTGGCCGCCGCAGTTGTAAACAAGTAAGCAACATTGTCCATGGGCTCAAGAAAAATGACGTAACTTCCTCCACACTTTTCGCAATGCATTGGGATGCTAGGGGCCTCTCCTGAGTATTCTTTCCTCCATGCCTCCGACAACACAGCGATGTAGACAAGAATCGCACGCTAACGTAGCGCCACACTGCGGCGCCCACTCAAATACCTGGGATCTCAAAAACTCTGCGCCACATCTTCAGGGCGTGGAATAACTCGTACAAATAACAGAAACGCCCTTCATATATTCATATAAAACGGCTCATAAGTTTCCTGCGAAAATGTTTCTCAGCGCTGCACTCCTATTTAGAGGTGAAGCCAACTTTGAGGTAACCGGTATAAGCTATTTGTGAGATGGCTTTCCCACATCGAGGGCTGCACAGCGAAGCATGTCCTTCTACGGAGAGGGTATGGACACAAAAAAGCAGCTCCAACTATTGTTTTAATGGAACTATCCCGAAACCGATTACACTTGAACCTCGTTATAACGAGCACTGATATAGAGAATTATCGGCTATAGCGAACTAAATACAGACTATGGTTGGTCGCGCTTTATTTCAAGGAAACTTATCATTTTTAAAGAAACTGAAACAGTGAGAGCCGCGCAGTATCGGATATAACGACGAAATATTTAACCAGGAGGCTGATAAGCTAATTGGAACCCCCCCGTAGTCCTAAGCTGCAGAAGTATAAAGACACTTTTGTTCGTGGACACTGTGGAAAACTTCATCCTACTCACTGCTGTGAGTATCCACCAGACGAAGTTCACATCCTTCATCAAATAAATAAGGACGCAGTCCTGTTTTGTCAAGTGAACTCTGTTGTGTTGTGATTTCACGCACTCATGCTCCGGTTCATTAAGGTCGAAATGCAACAAGGAGAAAGGCAAGGGTTACCTTGTGTATACTGGGTTTGAAGCCTGAAAAAACGCCTTTTTGTATCAAGTATTTTGGCGCGTGCCAGATTGTCGACTTGTTATAGTCGATTTTTACCTCTACTGTTATAACAAATGTCGGTTATAGCGAACTAATTTGCTGTCCCGACACTACCTGCTACAGACGCGCCGCCTGCTACCCGCCGCTCGACCGGCAGACTGCCCCGACGATTTTAAGGGGGGAAACGCGTTGTTCGGCGGTCGTCGGCTGCTGTCTTTTCGTCTGCAAGGCGACAGCTGTTCAGCTTGTCACAGCGTACTTTTCTCTTGTTCGTTACTCCCTTCGCATGCTCGCGCTTCGGACATCCGGATTGGACTGCAGGAACACCTAGGCTTGCAAGAAATGTAAGATAAACAGGCCTTGTTGTACTTTGGCCGGGTGGCGGAATCGGGTCACTCACTCACTCACTCACTCACTCACTCACTCACTCACTCACTCACACACACACACACACACACACACACACACACACACACACACACTCACTCACTCACTCACTCACTCACTCACTCACACACACACACACACACACACACACACACACACACACACACACACACACACACACACACACACACACACACACACACACACACACACACACACACACACAGAAATACACACAGTCAGACAGACACACCAAAATTTATGGGTTGAAGTAGCCCAAGAAAGACTATCGTCTTTAATAAAAAAATGCTTTTCCTGCGAGGTCTCGAACCGTGCACGTCCGACTAAGGGGCTGGCGTTCCTCGACCCCGAGTTGGTGCACACGGAAGGCTTACCGAGCTCGTGGGGACTCCGTCCCCCGCCCAAGCTCTGGACAGCCTAGGCTGTCCCATGCGCGTTCCATTATATGACCGAGCAATACAGCCTGGTTTGTCGACATCGCCTGGCTCCGAGCGCATCACAGGAACCTCCCGGTGAGATGCGAACCCTCGGCGGTGTCCCCGCGACGCCGCGGCGGGGATCGCAGCTTTGGTTCTCGTGTTTTAGCTTGCTGTCTGGGTAATACGGGCCCATTTGTAGCCGCGAACCCCGTATTCTGGCACTCAACGGCCTCCGTGCCCACAACTTGACGACACTGCACGAATTTGGCGAACCACTACCCACCTAACCATGGGCAAAAGTCTAGCGGGGTGAAGTGATCGTTGTCAATATCAGCTCATTCTGCTCAAGTAATGACAGATCGTCCGAGGTTTGCAAGACAGATCAGGTTAGTTTAGCCTAATGCGAAAATTCGGCTTTTTCTTGAACATAGACCTTTCTGTTACATTTTTTCAAAGTTTCACCACATGCCAGTAATATTTCTGTCTTTCTTTTCTTTGAAAAACAGCCCCGTTTAGAAATGTGCGCAAGAGAGACAGCTGAGCAAGGAATTGCCATAAGAAAGTTTTTCTTCACTCTGTTTGCAAGATGTGAGGGAGGAGATTTTGATCCCTGACGAGGGATGCCTTCCACGGAGCAAAGAAAATAACATCAGCCTCTGCTCGACATCTCTCTCTTGAAATAAAACCAACCAGAGGTTTAAAAGAATAATGACAGATCCGGAAAATGCAACCTAGAGCTCTCTTTCCGCAGTAGCCAGACTATTGCACGAAATTTTCTCCATATCCATGCGTACAGCAGCAACAACACTATAAATAAAACCACTCTTTATTAAAAATAAAGATCACTTCTATCTTGTGAATCACTCTTTTCTTCCTTTTCAGGCCGATAACTTCGTGACAAGGCACCCTTTCAACACAAGTTCTGTTCTGAAAACTTGTTAAGGTGCCGGAAAGTGTCGGAAGGCAAAAGTTATGCTTGAGGCATGTAGGATTGCGAATATGAAAGCCACGTCCCCCAGTTTCCTCGTTTCTATGGAGACCAATTTCCCCTTCACACCCTTGCTTTAGATGTGAAGTTGTGGGTGAATGTTCCTCGGTATAGGCGGGATCAGGGGCGTACACAGAGGGGGGGGGGGGTTAGGGGGTTCGAACCCCTCCCGAATTCTTTTCCAGGCAGCACGTAAGGAATCCTTACTATTGCTTTAAGCAAAACTACCCCCTTCCCAAAATCCATACCCCCCCCCCCCCCCCCCCGATAAAAATTTCTGGCTACGGCCCTGGGCGGAATAATCATGATCCATCTGATCATCCACTTGACGATAATCCGAGGGGTGGCCGGGTGTGGAACGGATGGCTCGTGCGTCGCAGCAACATGGAACCAGCTTAGCTCTGGGGCGATTGGTGACGCTGCGCCGGAGCCGCTTGATAAATATACATGCGTCACATAATGTGTATACCGTGTGTGTGTCATTGAAGCAACGGTAAGCATGATAATCAAGCTAATCCTAGACAGCAAGGAAAGCTAATAATAACCAGCTGAACGCTACGTATATCCTGGCATAGCCGAGCTAAGCCATTGCTAATTTTTTTTTTGATGGAAGGAGGACAGGGACGGAGCTGGGTGGAGAGGATGCGGAGGTAGGGGTCATCCAGTGAATATAGGCACCCCCTTCTCGCTGGCGCCCTGGGCGACCGCCCTGGTCGCCCAACCCTAAGACTGGCACTGCTGCTATACTCGGTGACAACTTAAGAACGCACCGGAAGTTGCCGCTGTGCCTTATCACCGTAGCCGGATGTTTCTCCGCTAGTCGCAAGTAGGGCGCTACTAGGAATATTTTGAACATGGCGTGAGCCGTTCCTGTGATTTTTTGGACTTAATATGCTTATAAACGACTCCAGTGACGACAAAAAAACTGCGTGAGACAAGGCAGACGATATCACGAATTCACAGCAATCCCCTTTCAAAACGCGCGCGCACTGACGTCACGGGTCAGGCGCTTTGGCGGAGTGACACACTACATGAGGTGGTGCCGTTCTTGAGTTGTAACCGAGTATAGCTCTACGGCATGTAGTATGCATATAACCCTGATGGCACGGAACGCCCACCGACGCAGGGAGTACGAGACTGCAGCGCAGCTAGAGCCCCATCGCGAGTCATAAGAGAGTTTTATCACTCCGTATGTTCCGGGTTGCACGTAGTTACCGTGTTGACCGGGACACGTCTGGGCACTTGGGCATTCGTCGCGGTAGGGGGGATTAGTTCCGCGGGCCGGCTTTCGACATGCCCGTTCATTCATCACGGGTGCGCCTCCTCGCCCTTCCGCGCGCGCAGGCGCAGTCGGGTCGCGGTAAACACGGTAACTACGTAAACGACAGTTGCGTAGTTACCGTAGTTACCCCCCTACCGCGACGAATGCCCAGTGCCCAGACACGTCCTGGTCAACACGGTAGCCACGGACAACACGGAACATACGGAGTACTAAAACTCTCTATTTGCGGCCCAGAGCCATCCCCTCACTAAAGCTTCATGTCTGTCTGTCTGCCTCGATCTCGCCCATTGCTGTGTTGTTGTTGTTGCGCCTTTAGATATGGCACATACCCAATCAGGGGATCGGCCAATCAACAGAGGATTGTTAAAATGAATGGAATTCTTACCTAATCACGAGACGCTTAGGAAAGGTAATTTAGACCGGTTGGAAAAAGTTTTGAAAAAAAAAAAAGCCCGAAAAATCAAAGCGAGGGTGACCAATCGCAATAATAAAGAGAATCGTTTTGAATTTTCAATGTAGCGCAGGAGGGCAGAGCATACATCCCGGCGGCAGAACCCCGTTTCGGATGCCCCGAACGATAGTATAGCCGGCACTGTTAGGGATATCCCGAAACTGTAAAGCGGCACCTCCAGGGACTGACGTCTCAGTCGGGAAAAACGTCGGTATGTCAAAAGGTAGTGTTCGACAGACTCGTCTTCGTTGCAATATAGCTGCACAGAGCTGTTGGCGCCAGACGAGACCTGTGTAAGTACCTATTTAACTGGGGTACTCGACAACGTAAGGCTGTAATAACCACCTCTAAGTTGCGTGAAGGGCACCATTCAGGTTTCCATGAGAATTTAAGATGATTAAAATCTCTTAATGACAGTAAAACCGATTCTTGCTGTTCTTGGAGTTTCAGCATCCTACGGTACCTAGCTGCTGTTATTAAAGGTGTCGGCTCTACGACGTCTACTACAGGCCCAGAAAGTGCTATCCTTGCTAGAGAGTGCAGTCTCGTTGAATGTGATTCCCGCATGACCAGGAACCCAAAGAAGGTTAATTTCGGTGAAGTGAAGTGGCAGGAGTGACCGAAACGTCCGCAGAAGGGGAGTGTCTGTAGGGGAAGAAAGGTCTAAGCATACAGAAAAAGAATCGGAAATTATCATTGGAGATGTAATTGATACATCCAGCTTTCGTAGCGCCAGTACAATTGCCAGGAATTCCGCGAAGAATATCGGGATAAAATCAACCAGACGAACCGAAAAGGACCAGTTAAGGGAAAGGGAAAATATTCCTATACCGGATTTTTCTTCTCGTTGAGAGGCATCTGTATATATTATAGCACCTGGCTGCATGGAGGCCAAATAACCTTCGAGAAGACGATTGAGCAGTCGGGCTGGTAAAAGTTTAGCATTTTTGGGGAAAATGTTCCGGAAATTGATAGAAAGAGGAGAACTCCTGTCAGTATATGGAATAACCTAAGTTATTGCTACACCCAATGGAGAAAGGAGCTCTGTACCAAAGTAATTTGTGGACATAAGGACCTGGGCCATTGAAACGCACCTGGTTCAGCAATAATGATAAACTGCTCCCTGTTCACCTCAGAGCTATAAGCTCTCAGAAAAGTTTCAACAGTCGGTATCCGGAACCTATTAAGCAGAGGAGGAACGCGCGCTTCCAAGTAAACTACTGCGTTTGCTGCATTCTTAGGCAACCCTAAGCAGCAGCGAAGAGCCTGGCGCTCCAGAATAACCAGACGATGAAGCTTATACGCGGCGCACCCAGCGAATAACACGCACCCAAACTCTAAAATGGGGAGAACGTACATTCTGTATATCAGAAGAAGGGTTTCTCTGCGCATGCCCTTCTTTTTATGACTGAGACGTCTCAACATCCCAATAGCACGTGCACCTTTGGCCTCAATGAGGGCTATACGTGGGGTCCAGTCAAGTTCACTGGTGTAAATAATCCCAAGGTACTTCAAAGAAGGAACCTGAGGAATCATGCACTGTCGGTAACTGAGAGTAATGTTAACAGGGCCTGAGATCAGAAAAACTAATAAGGAACATCTGTTGACATTCACAGAGAGACAAATACTGTCCAATCAGGAGGCAATAATGTTCAGATATGACTGCAATAATTGGTAAAGAGATTGAACGTCAGGTGCTGATGCAAAAAACGCAATATCGTTGGCATATACATATGTAGAGACACCAGAAACCACCGGAATAGCGCTTACAAGAATATTAAAAAGAACAGGGGAAAGGACCGCCCCTTGCGGTACGTCCCTAGACTGTGGCCGCTGTGAGGAAGTAACATTAACTTTTACACAACTGAACTGCCTGTCTTTCAGAAATTCACAAATCCAAGCTATAATGTACTTTGGGGAAGTTTAAGACTTGTAACCGGGACAATAACACAGGGTATTCGACGCTATCAAAAGCCTTTGCTACATCTAGGGTAACTAGAGCCGAAAACTGGTTAGTGCGACGGGCTAGTTTAATCCGGCTTTCAAGGTTCATATGCGCACTCCAAATGGAACACCCAGGGCGGAAACCAATTTGTCTCGGGCTAAAGATTCTAGAACTGGACACCAATTGCATTATGCGCTGCTGCAAAATCCACTCGATCAATTAAACCACGTTAGATGTCAACGCAATAGGCCTGACGTTTTCAATCAAGAGGCCCTGACCAGCATTCTTAAAGGGACACTGAAGTGATTTGTAAACATTGCGGGATTACTAGCGCAAATTGTAGTCAGGAGTCCATAGGCCATGTTTCGACCACTCCGAGAGCGTTTACGCGAATTTATTTAGTAGAAAAATCAATTAGAAAATGCTGTCCTCCTCTCTGAACCCTCGCCCATTTTCTGTGGCGTTTTCATGTGACGTCAGCAGGAGATGAGCTGGCAATTGGCTGCGCTACTGCACGGCTCGCCGACCTTCCGCGACCGAGTCAGTCGGCCCAACGTTTAGTCCGCCGGCCGCCGACGGGTAGTCGCAATTCGCTCGATCAGTTGAAACTAAGCCACAACACATTTGTGAATGGAAGAATGTGCCTTTCTTTACTTTGTTAGTTTGTACACTGTATCAAGCTCCGAGTCCGGGTCGCTCCACAAAAGCGCTGCACAAGTGCACATGCGACGCTTCGCTGACTTTACGCTAGTAGGAAAATCTAATGCCACTTGAAGGCGGGAGAAGAGTCAGCGAAGTCAATATAGTTACTAAGGAAATAAAATCAACTGAAACTTTTACCGAACAGCGCAAGACTAGGGAGCAGCAAGCACTTTTTTGCTCTGGGCGAATAAGCACAGTGGCCAGCAACACGACCACACATCTGCGAACGCTTTTCCATCTAAGAAATGCAATTGCTAGACGTGAGATATTGTGGAAGTTTGGGGGACGCTTACTGCAGGAGCACTATACAACAAATAGTCACCTAAAGTACTTGAAATGCTAAAACTAAATAAAAGTATAAACTGGTTATACATTATATACCTTATATATCCCACTTCGGCAAGGCTCGCTCTGGCCGAGTGGCCTAAAGCGCTAGAATGTTTGTTTTGCAAGTCGCAAGTTCGAATCCCCGAGGGGGCAGGCTTTTTTTTTGTAAGTTGATTTTTTCGCTTGCGGCGGATGTTTTCTAACCTGAGTTCACCATTTTTGATTCTCTGGGCCGTAACGTTCACTGCTCCACGAGCGAGTTCGCAGAACGCGCGCAGACTGACACTGACGCGCTAGCCAGTTCTCGTTGGCGTGCTGTTGCCACACGCACTGACGGCTGGCGGGCAGCACAGGACAGAATCAGCAGACCCTTGGCGTGGTGCGACCACGCTTTTTACGATACGGGCATGAGTGAGGCAAGCTCCGAATATGCGGGAAGAGCGCATGGCATTTGAGCGTCTGCGGTGACGCGGAGGGCGTTCATGCACTGCGTAGGCCTCGGCTAGTGATTTCTGCGATGCCAAGCCGTCCTGGGAGGCTTATCTTAGGCATATTACAGCCGACAACATGGCAGAAGCGCGGTACGACGATTACTGAGATATCGAGAATGTCAATCCAACGATGCCGTCGGATGTCAAGCATGTTGTTTAACAGAACCGAAACCGAAACTTGTTTGAATGCTAACCTTGGAATCGTCCAATCACGGTGCCCCCTCCTCCCGACGTCAAGCCTTTAGTTGGTGCGGCCGCCACAGACCGCGCATGGTAGTTTTTCTTCTTTCCCGCTTTATAAAATAATTACCGGCTTATCAACCGGATAAACGATGAAAAGTGTGCTAATTTGAGCCAGTCTACGCAGTGCAAGCAAAAACGGGACCTTGACAAATTCACTTCAGTGTCCCTTTAAGTACAGGAAGTATTTTGGCGAGACGCCAGACATCGGGGATCCATGCATGTCTAATTGAATAATTGACCATGTTAAGTAAATGATTGGGAGCCTCGTCAAATAATAATTTCAGCATTTCAGTTGTAACGCCATCTGGGCCAGGAGCTGCGGCAGTCAATTTAGTCATGACGTCAGCGAGCTCTGAGAGTGTTGCCTCTATGAAGTCGTCTACCACGTCTGGCGGAGTAAAGGACATCGCTAAGGAAAATGAAGAACGAGCTTGAAGCCCATCAGCTATCGACTCTAGGGACTCTGAGAGTTCACCTGGAGATAGCACCACAGAGTCTGTATTATCAGGACAGGGTACGGCTTTCCGCGATCGAAGAAAGCGAAAAAGCGCACGCTTATTGTTAGGCTTGGAGAGACACAAAGATGTATCTGTGTCATAAGTCTGTTTAGCATTGGAAACAGCGCGTTTGAATACCGCTGAAAAATATTTGAAGTTGCACCAGTTAAGCGGGGATAAGTTCTGGCAAAGTTTCTTCCAGGCCGCCTTTCTACGTCTAAAGCTGCGCGAACACTCTTCGTCCCACCAGGGACTAGGCGACACTGACTTCTTCGACATCACTTCAAATAATGACGACTGAGCTGAAGTGGAAAGGGCGGAACAAAGGTCTGTCGCACATTCAGCTTCGTTTTGTGTGACCAGAGAGGGCAGGGACTCCTTCAGAGAGATTTGAAACCTTTTATAGTTAACAAAAGATCGGCTCTGGCGCTTAATTAAACGGATGGGACACCCGCTGTCACAAACTATTGGGATGTGGTCACTACTCGACCCGCCATCAACGGCAGACCAAGAAGGCACTGAAACATTTCGAGAAGATATAGTTAAATCCAAAACAGATTGCGTTTGTTCCTTATGGTAGGTTGGAGAATCCGAATTTATGCATTTTAAGTTGTTATCTGTAATCCAATCCAACAAGCGATTACCGCAAGAATCCGTCCGGAAGCCCCAAGTAACGTGGTGGGAATTAGTCTCCCGCAAAGACAAAAGGAGGTACAGCCGAAGCAATAGCCAAATCAAGTGGTTCGGAACCAACGACGCCACTAGGAAAGTAAACGTTGGCCAATGAGAAGGGGAGGCAACCAGGTAGCTTTAATTCCAGCACTAAAATTTCACAGTCTGGGCGTTGAAGTTGGAAGGACACCATCGCGTTGTGAGCAAACTTTGTTGATATCAAACTTACAGACCGCCACCTCGGGTTGGCCTGTCTAGTGGAAAGGTGCGGTAATTACAAAGACCAAATTTTTGGTTGCTACTAAGCCAGGTTTCCTGTAGCAAAATTACGTCTGGGGAAAATTGGGAGCACAAACAAAGTAAATCCGCAAAGCCTGCCGAAACAGAGCGACAATTCCACTGAATAACTTTTAGAACCCCTATGATTCAGAGAGACCGGCTGCAGCAACTGCAGCCTCTAATATCTGATCCTTGGGATTTGAAACAGATTTACCTTTCTTGGATTTTGCTTTTGGCTGCACTTCCAGTGTTTCGGTACTGGGCGATCCGGAACGTTTACTAGACTGATGAACAGACTCCATAGGCCAAGCCTGAAGCTCCATATCCGAGTCTGAAGAGGGCGAAAGGGGGGAGGGGGGGGGGGCAAATACTTTGTGTCGGCCGTAGGACCACGAACAGACGAAGTACCAGCCTCAGCGTAAGTAAGATGTTCCGATCCACACACAGAAGTAGCGAGAGTAGACGAGACTTTAACAGAATCCGAGGCAAGATTAGCTGCTGAGAGCAGCGGACCATCAGGGGCAGTGGAAACTTGCTGGATCACTTGGGGAGAGGAGGTACACAAAAGGGGAGCGGGATGCAAATATGGCGCCAGCTGAGTCACCACTGTGCGAGACACGCGCCCGATTATGGTGGAAGTTAACTGAGTGATTACTGAAGAGACACCCTTCTCAACAGCCGCTGCTACAACGGAAGCAAAAGCTGGGTCAGCGAGGGAAGGCTGTTGGAGCCTGGCAACGGCTTTTTCCATCGCTGCAACAATGGTACTCACCACGGCTGCATCAGCGAGTGATGGAGAGTGTTTGGCCGTAACTCCAGCGTAACCGTGTGTCCTTTCTTTTACAATGGTAACAGCATCCCCGCGCGAGCAGCGACGCTTACCTATGACCTCGACAACTTGGACTTCATGAGCTCTAGCAGGGCAATTAGAATAGTCAGCTGGGTGTCCGCCCCACACAAACAACATTTGGCATCTTGGGCAGTGCATAGCTCGACAGAATGGCTCTCACCGCATGCGCGACACCGGGGAGACGATCTGCATGCCTTGGATGTGTGGCCAAAAGGCCAACAGCTGTGGCACTGAAGAGGCCGGGGAGAGAGAGGTTCCACACGGTAAATGAGTGGCCATGCGGACATGCGGTCCCAACAAATGCAGCGATGACAGATTCTGTTGGCACCCTGTTTTTTCTCTACAACACGGCTGCAACGGTAAACTGAGGTGACTCCCGCTACCGAAAACTGCTCTAGTACCTCCTGAGGTGTCATCTCAACATCAACACCTCGAACGATGCCCTTCACGCAAGCAAGATGAGGAGGGATAAATGTACTCACCTGAACAGAGGCAAACATTGTACATTTCAAGAGGTCAGCGACACAGGTCTCGTCTGACGATCGGCACAAGACGCCACTTTTGCCAAACGGGCAAACCTCCGTAATGTGCTCGAACTTCTCAGTAGCCACTCGAAGTGCCGCCTGTACAGCCCGCGGGGTTTTCAGCCGGATGAATCCGCCACTTACTGGCACCAGGGCCACGGGGATGCTGCCCACCCCACTGCGCTTTAGGGCTTCCAATTGCACGTCCTGCGGACGAATAGAGGCCGCCCAGGGGGAACTCCCCCGGCCAGGAGACTCAAAAGACATCCAGGCGCGGAAAACAGCAACCTGGAAGAAAAGAAAAGACTAAACGAATGACGGGAAACAACCGCTAGTACGCCTGAAGGTTGGCCGATCACTTGAACCAGGAAAGCGAAAATCCAAGCAGCTTAGAAGCAAGCGACCACGCTGACAGACACGTCAGTCTCTGCTGTGCGCGTTTTGTCTTCCTCTTCCCCCCTATCTCTTCACAGTTTCTGCGAACTATATGTTCACGGACTTCACAATGCTATCCACCATTTAAGGTGATTGAACCTTGAACATTGTTCTTTTTTCGATTATTCCCTCCCTTCCTTCATGCCCCTTTCTTTCCCCAACAGGGCATTCATGCCCCCTCTGATAATAAAGGCATTCCTCCTCCTCCTCCTCTTCCCCTTCCTCTCTCTATCCCATCTCATCCCATCCCATCATCATCTTCATCATCAGCCTATCTACGCCCACTGCAGGGCAAAGGCCTCTCCCATTAATCTCCAGTTACCCTGGTCCTGCACACTAACCTTTTTTACACACTTTTTGGCCGAAAAGGGTGTAAAAAACAAGGCATTCAGCATATTTCTGGCAACATATATAGGTTCCCTTCACCACAAAACTATTCTCTTGCCGAACCTCTGAAGACTTCCCGCCATACAATCGGTCGTGTTCCACGTTCAAGCAGCTCGCCCAAACACTGACCTTTCTAAATTTGTTGGCTGATGATGATTATTATTTCTATTGGTTTCCCCTTTGTATCGGGGTGATGATATGTCATCTTACCAAAAAGGACTAATATACCTATGTTTTACAGTCTTGGTTTAATACTAGCGCTGCTTAGGGCAGGCACAAAAAGCTTATTAGTCACAAAATACTTTTTTTTTTCAGCACCGTAACGGCTTCGCCTGCTCTCCTAACCTCGCTAAGCCCTATTACATCCCATTTAATGCCCTCTAATTCCTCGAACAACAACTCGAGACTCGCTTCGCTAGATAAGGTTCGCGCATTAAGCGTTGCCAGGTTCAGATTCCATTGGCGGCCTGTCCGGATCCAAGGATTCTTAGCACCCTCTGCTGCGTCACAGGTCTGACCGCCGCCGTGGTCAGTTGCTTCGCAGCCGCTGGGGAGTGAGGGCCGTGGGTTAATTGGCGTATTCATGGGAGGTTGTGGCCGTTACTACACCAGGGTGGCCAATCCTGCTCTGGTGAGGGAGTGCATTGCCGGCAATGGTCGCCGGGGTGGGCCGCACCCCATCAATACGCGGATTTTTTTTTAATCCGGTGGGAATTGTTCGGCACCAGGATTCGAACCCCTAAAAAATGGTGCTGAAAAATGGGCACGTCTTATGTTACCGGGGTCTAGAGAACAGAAGAGAACTGGGAGTGGGATTTCTAGTCAATAAAAGCATAGCTGGCAACATAGAAGTATACTATAGCATTAACGAAAGGGCAGCAGGTCTTGTAATTAGGCTCAATAAGAGGTACAAGCTCAAGGTGGTGCAGGGCTACGCGCCCACATCCAGCCACGACGACCAAGCAGTGGAACGCTTCTATGAAGATGTGGAATCGGCAATGGATAAAGTAAAAACACAGTATACCGTAGTTATGGGGGACTTTAATGCTAAAGTAGGCAAGAATCAGGCTGGAGACAAGGCAGTTGGGAAGTATGGTCTGGGCTGCAGAAATAGCAGGGGGGACCTACTAGTTGAGTTAGCAGAACGGAATAACCTACGCATAATGAATACCTTCTTCTGTAAACGGGAGAGTCGGAAGTGGACCTGGAGGAGCCCGAATGGAAAGCATAAAAATGAAATAGACTTCATATTATGCGATAACCCAGGCGTCGTGCAGGATGTGGAAGTACTCGGAAGGGTAAGGTGTAGTGACCACCGTATGGTAAGATCTCGAATTAGGCTAGATTTGAGGAGGGACCGCAACAAGCTAGTACGAAAGAAGCCGATAAATGAGCTAACAGTAAAACGTTAGTAGGAGAATTCAGGATCGCGCTGCAGAATCGATATTCAGCTCTTAACGAGGAAGCCGAGCATACGACACAGGAAGCCAGCGACAACCTTACACGTATTATCACGGAGTGTGCAGTAGAAGTCGGGTGCACTATGGCTAGACAGGATACTGGCAAACTTTCACAGGAGACGTAAGATTTAATTAGGAAACGGGAAACAATGACAATATCTACCTCAGCTGACAGAATACAACTAGCGGAGCTTTCGAAGTTAATCAATAAGCGTAAGACAGCTGACATACGGAAGTATAATATGGAGAGGATCGAATACGCTGTAAAGAACGGAGGTAGCCTGAAAGCTGTGAAGAGGCGTCTTGGCGTGGGGAAAAATCAGATGTATGCACTTACAGATAAGCAAGGCAATGTCATCACAAATAGGGATAAAATAGTCACAGTGGCCGAGGAGTTTCTACAGGGATCTGTACAGTAGCCGGGACATCCAGAATAATGCCGAACGAGACAGTAGTCCAGAGGAGATAGACATCCCACCAGTAACGACCGAAGAAATAAGGAAGGCTTTGAAAGAAATGAAAGGGGGCAAAGCGCCTGGTGAGGATCAGATAACAGCAGACCTCTTGAAGGATGGCGGAGAAATTGTACTTGAAAAACTGGCGAACCTGTATACGCAATGCCTAATGACCGCAACGGTACCGGAATCTTGGAAGAACGCGAACATCATCCTAATCCATAAGCAAGGCGACATGAAGCACTTGAAAAATTACAGGCCGATCAGCTTACTGTCAGTCGTCTACAAGGTACTTACCAAGGTAATCGCTAACAGAATTTCTGCAACCTTAGATTTCAGTCAACCTAAAGAACAAGCAGGGTTCCGTAAAGGTAATTCAACAATGGACCATATTCACACGATCAATCAGGTGGTAGAGAAGTGCGCTGAGTATACTGATCCCCTATATATAGCCTTCATAGATTATGAGAAAGCATTTGACTCTGTCGAAACCCGAGCGGTCATTCAGGCATTACGGAACCAGGGGGTAGATGAGCATTATGTAAGAATACTAGAGGATATATACAATGGGTCCACAGCTACCATCATCCTCCATAAGGAGATCAGTAAAATACCTATAAGGAAGGGTGTCAGACAAGGAGACACAATCTCTCCAATGTTATTCACAGCATGTTTACAAGAAGTATTCAGAACGTTGGATTGGGAACAGGTGGGAGTAAGGGTTAATGCAGAATACCTCAGTAACCTCAGATTTGCTGATGACGTTGCCTTGCTAAGTAACTCGGGGGACGAATGGCAAAGCATGCTTTCCGCACTGAACGAACAGAGTAGAACCGTGGGCCTGAAAATTAATGTGCAGAAAACGAAAGTAATGATTAATAACCTAGGGACAGCACAGCGGTTTGAGATAGCTGGCGAGGCAGTGGAAGTGGTAAGCGAATATATCTACTTAGGCCAAGTTGTGACCCCAGATCCCAACCATGAGGCAGAGATAATTAGAAGGATCAGAATGGGGTGGGGTGCATATGGCAGGCATTCTCAGATAATGAATAGCAGCCTACCATTGTCGCTGAAGAAGAAAGTGTATGACAGCTGCATCTTACCGATACTCACCTACGGGGCAGAAACTTGGAGGCTCACTAAAAGGGTTCAACTTAAATTGAGAACGACTCAGCGGGCAATGGAGCGTAAAATGATAGGTGTAATATTAAGGGACAAGAAGAGAGCGGAGTGGGTCAGGGAACAAACACGTGTTAAGGATAGAGATTAAGAAGAAGAAATGGACGTGGGCAGGGCATGTAATGCGAAGGCAAGATAACCGCTGGTCATTAAGGGTAACAGAGTGGATCCCTAGAGAAGCCAAGCGTTGCAGGGGGCGGCAGAAAGTTAGATGGGCAGATGAGATTAAGAAGTTTGCGGGGATAAATTGGTCACAGTTGGCACAGGACCGCTGTAATTGGAGAATAATGGGAGAGGCATTTGCCCTGCAGTGGGCGCAGATATGCTGCTGCTGCTGCTGATGATGATGACTTTTTTTTTCTGTTACAGGTGGTAACTGTCTTAGGCAATATTCCCCTCTCTGATTTTCGTCCACCAGCATTCTAATCTTCTTTCCGTCCCCTCGACAACCTTGAAGTTAACTTCCTCTGTGATACCCTTAAATCCTATAGCGCTTCTAGAAGCCGAATATTTCCTTCATGTAGATTTGGATGGATACCCTCACATTCTGACACTATGTGCCGCATAGTTTCTGTTTCTTTTCCGCAGACCACGCATACCCCATCATTTTTTGAATACTTCTCCACAAAGCTCTTAGTTCGCAAGCAACCTGCTCTAGCCTCAAAAAGCAAAGCACTGACTTCCCTGGGAAATATTTTAGAAATTTTCCTTTCTGATGTCGAGTTTCTCAGCCCTGTACATCCCTAACGACGTTCTAGCTTCCATTTCTTTGTCTCCATTTATTTGTTTCCATCTGCCTTGCCTCTGTTTTGGTTATCTTGGCTGTTTTGAATTCTCCACTGTTCTTTCCGTATTTCATCGTTAGCCTTCTAGTCTTCCTTAACCACAGCGTGTCCACGCTTTTCAAGTATAGGTACCTAAAAACCTTACCTGCCCACCTTCGTTGATCCATTGCTCTCAACCTCATCTCAAAACATATTTTACTCGGTGCTTTTCGAACTCCAAACGACGCCCAGCCGATATCTCCCTGTACTGCTTCGTTAGTTGTTTTTCCATGCGCGCCTAAGGTCAAACAGCCTACCGTTCTCTGGTTCACTTCAAAGCCTGATAGAACGTCTGATTTTAAGCAGAGTACAGCATTCGCAAACGTGAGACCCGGAACCATTATTCCTTTCCCCATTCCTCTTACGACTTCATATTTGTTATACCCCCACAGCGCTCTATGCTTCATTATAGCTGCATTTCGCTTTCCCTTAACCCTAAGTTGCTCCTCGTGAGTTCTTAAGTAGTTATCCCCTTCGTTTATCCACACTCCCAAATATTTATATTCCTTCACTCTGGGTGATTCGCCTTGCTTGATAGGCACTACGTCAGTGGTAGGTAGCATCATTGAAAACCATTATTCCTGATTTTTCTGCACTAAAATTTCATCCGAGGTCGGTGGCTTCCGCAGCCCGCAAATATTTATTAGCCGCTGCATATCGGTTTGGTTATCAGCTAAAAGAACAATTTCGTCTCCGTATAACATTCCCGGAATATGCTGTTGTACCACTTCGCCTTGCAGCATATGGGTTAGGCTAAACCCTACTTGACTTTCTTCCAGTTTCTATTCTAACCCTGTGATGTAAAGCATAAACAGTATTGGGCTCAAAGGGCATCCCTGTTTCAGTCCCCGATGGATGTTGACCTGCTGGGCGCATTTCTGTCCTTCCCATGTAAGGTGCACTCTATTGTCTTTATAGATTGCCATAAGGAACTGTATTATCTCGTCATCTAATTCCTGGAGTTTCAGCATTCTCCACAGCCGTTCTCTGTTTACGTTGTCATATGCCCCTTTCATGTCCAAGAACGTAATCCATAATGGTCTATTCTGTGCTTTCGCAATTTCAATGCATTGCGTTACCACGAACAAATTGTCATCCAGTCGCCTGTCTTGTCTAAATCCATTCTGCAGTTCCCCAAGTATTTCATTTTCTTCCATCCATGCGTGAACTTCTGATTTTATCGTCTGCATTACGAATATTTATTTATTTATTTATTTATTTATTTATTTATTTATTTATTTATTTATTTATAAAAACCTTACAGGCTCCAGGTGGAGCATTGGGTAAGGGGGGCGTACAAAAAAGAGGAACTTGGGGCATATAGCCAACACATTCTAAAAGGGAAATATAAACAAGATTAACAGGACATCATTATACATTTTTAATGAAAAGGTACCCTCGAAAATATATAAACACTCAAATCAAAAGAAAAATTCAAGGAATGTGTAAACAGAGATAGAAAGCATGGTTATCGAGTATGTGGGAAGCACACATGTGAAGTAAAAAGATTAGGAAAAATGCGCATTTAGTTGTTCACGAAATTTGTCATGGTTTGTTATAGAAGCGATAGCGTCCGGAAGTTCATTCCAATGAGATATGGCGCGAGGTAGAGCCGATGAATTGAATGCAAGTGTTTCCCCATAGATACGCTTAAAGCTGAATTGATTGTGTAAACGTGACGAGACGCGTGAAGGGGGTTCGAGGGGGAGCGGGGATGGGTTATCACTATGGGCGTATTTGTGAAACAAACACAAAAGAGCGACCATGCGACGAACTTGTAGCGGTTGTAATGAAAGGTCAATTTTAATCTGTGTGATACTTGAATTGACTGATTGATTGTAGGGGTTAACGCGCCGACGCAACGCAGACGATGAGGCGCGCCGTAGTGGAGGGCTCCGGATTAATTTTGACCACCTGGGGATCTTTAACGTGCGCCAAAACCTCGTACACACGGGCGTTTTCGCTTTTCGCCTCCATCAGAAAAGCGGCCGCCGCGGCCGGGAATCGAACCCGCGACCTCGTGCTCAGCAGCGCAACGCCTTAGCCACTGAGCCACCGCGGCGGGTATACTTGAATTGCGACTATAGTTCCGAGAAATAAAACGGGCGGCTCTGTTTTGGATGGACTCGACCAGATTAATTAAGTAGCTTTTATGAGGTGACCATATAGATGAGGCGAATTCTAGCTGCGGGCGGACGAATGTGAAGTAGGACAATTTGCGCGTGGCTGGTGGCGCGTTACGCAGGTTACGACGCAGGTGTCCCAAAGTTTACAACTATACACCACTGACGTTACTGTGAGTGGTCTGTATGAATCAATACTGGCTTTGTCTCCTCTGCCTTTATATATTAAATCCATCCTACTTTCTAGCCAGTCCTCTGGTATTTGTTTGGCTTCTATCACCCTATCTATTGCCCTCATAAACGATTTTTTTACTTTTAGGTACAAGCAAGTTTATCAGTTGCATTGGTATTCCGTCCGGGCCCACTGCTGTCTGGGGGGAAACCTTTTGCTCTGCTTTTTTTCCAATCAAGGTTTCTCAAACTTATTTCCCATTCCGAAGTTTTCTGCGGCGCTGATGTTATCGGTGCAGGCTTCCCTATCACTATTGCCCTAAACTTCTCACTAATCACTCGATGAATGTGCGCCAACGCGTGCTCTCCTTCTAAATGTTCCCCCTCCTCCTCAATCAGGAATTTTTGATGGATATCGTTTTTTGAGCTTAGTAATTTTACATGGTTCCAAAACTTCTTGGATGCGCTTTTGTCCTTCTTCCGTATTTCTGCCATCCATTGTTCGCTTTTCTGCTTGATCTTTGCTTGCACCATTTTCTGCACTTCTAGTTTTTTACCACGGTACATATCCCACTTCTCCTTCACTACCTCCGGTTCCATACCAGTTCTTTTTGCTTCCCTATGTTCTCTCGACGCCTTTCTTCGCTGGTCAATAGCCTCATTTATTTCCTTATTCCACCAGCTTCTCGGCTTTCTCTTCCCTTTCCATCGGTTTCGTTGCTTTGCTTCATTCATCCTTTGCTTCATTCACCCTTTATGAACGCAATCATTTCGTCGTAATCCTAATTTTTGCCTGGGTATTTATTGATTTCATCTTCCAATCTATCTTCAACTGCTCATTGTTCAAATTAGTTCATTCTATTGTACCTACTTCTACATTTGTCCGGGTTGCGCCTCCAAAGTGCAAGCTAAGCCGCTTGTGGTCGCTTCCCAAGCTGTCTGTTCCATTTTCATCTATCCTCATTTCTCGCAACCTTTCGTATACTGTCTCGGAGACTAAACTGTAGTCTATGCTGGACTGTCTGTTATCCCGCTTTCTCACGTTATTTGTCCGTCACACTTGCTTTCCGTGTTTACTATACCAAGCCGGTTTTCCTGACGTAGATCTATCACTAGAGAACCGTTGTGGCCTGTGTATCCATCCAAACCTTCTATATGGGCATTCATATCTCCAACTAAGATTATTTCGCCCGAATCTTTGAACTCGTTTATATCTCTTCTCAAACAGTTTACAATTTCCTCATTTTCCTGCCTAGCCCTACTTCCGGCACACAGACACACAACTCCTAACCATGTATTTTCCCCCTCTATGCTGCCCCTAACCCATAGATGCTCTTTACAGCTCTCATGCCCTCTCTGCCAGTCTTTTTTTTTTTTTTTTAATTGCGACAGTATGCCCTTTGGCATCAGTTCCTACAGGTACAAGTTTGCACCCGTTTCCCGGATGAAGTCCAGAAGACAGCGGTGGTGGGGCCCCCACAGCCATCGCTGAAGATCGGGGGGTCTCCCCGGATGCAGGCATGTGCCGCGAAGGTGCCGGGATCTCGCTGCACTCAGTGAAGGGCACGTCCATAGCAGGTGGTTGGTGTCGGCTTCTTCGGCAGGAGCCGTACAAAAGGGGCAGGTCGTGGAAAACGGGGCATGGTATCGCGGTGGCCACGCCCGGGTTACCACAGGAGAGAGGGCCACCCCAACTCGTAGTCTACGCAGCAGGACCTCCTCCCAGCGAGCGAGCCCACTGGGAAGGTCTGTTCCACACGGTGGGATGAGAGCACGTGTGGCGCGACGCAGATCTTCCTTTAGTTGGACAAGTTGGTCATGTGGGTCAGTTGTCAGCAAGGGCAGGGGCCGTGGAACCGACGTAACGTGACAGAAACTATCCGCCGCAATATGAGCGGTGATAGTATTACGCCGTATCCACGACAGTCGGAGAGGGCAGGGCCACGTGTCCAGCAGGTCATGAATGTCTCTTGAGACAGACGAGTTGGAGGCTACACGTCGCAAATCCCGTATGGCCGCCGTTGAGTCCGTGTAAATGTGTGCCGTAAAACTTCCAGGAGCTTCAAGAAGTGCCGGTAGGAGAGCTTGCAGTCCGTCCCGGATGGCTGTAAGCTCCGCCAGCATAGAAGGCCAGGTGCGGAGTGTTTCATATGCACAGTTTTGGTTTGCTTCTGGATGAGAGGGGCATACGATCGCTGTAGTTAAAACGCCGTCCAGTCGCTCCCTAGTTCAACGAGCATGCCAACGCCTTCCCGTTTCTTCATTCCTGTGGTCATGTTGCAACCTTCCCAAACATAATTGCCTATGACCGGTGGGGTTTCTAGGTCTCGGAGGTGAGTCTCGGCTAAAGCGTACACATCTATTCCTTCCCGTTCAAGTTGCTTTGGAATTTCCACCCACTTGTCAGGCTTTCTGCCTCTCTGCATATTTAAGTAGCTGATTAAATATTTATTGGATTTGTTTTTCCCTTTCCGTTTACGGGGTCTATTTTTGTCTTTTACAAAATTGTTCGCTCCATTGTTTCCACTTAAATCGCTTCTGTCAACTTTCTGAGTTACGTCTGTAGGTTCTCCATTTAGCTCTAGGCCTGGCTGTCTCCCAACGTTGAGTGTGCATGTGTCCCCTGCTTCCCTTATGTCTCCTAGTTTGCCTTCCTTAGCTGCGCGGGTCCCCCTAAAAAAGCTACCGCTCTTCCACCTAAGCGCCACCCCACCTTGTTTCCTAGCCTGGGGCTGAAGTGAATCCCGTCCCACTGGAAAGCTTGCCTATACCCAATGCTGCCCACTACCCTGTTCACGTCTATCACTTCAAGCGCAAGTTCCCTGCCGCGCCTCACGATCTCGCTGTTAGCAGCGAGTACTGCCCGTTCGGTGTGCACGCCCTGCTTCATCACCTCCGGCACGGTGCAGACTGCAATGAGCACATTTGGGGCCGTCGCCCGCAGGTCCTTTACCCCCTTCGCTATCTCCTGGCCAAGTTTTTCCTCCTCTCCCTTTAGAAATCACCACAAGGTTTCTAGCTTTACTAGACAAGGCCAGCTGCCCCTTCGCTGCAGTCATCACCGTCTGCATCGTGTGACCGGGGAAGCACCCCACCTTCACACGCTTATCCCCCTTTACCCTTTCCACTATGGCAGCGCTGCTCTTCATGTTAGAGTCTCCCGCAATGATTACCACGCTATCATCTGCCACGTGCCGCTCTTTACTGGTACCCGGCTTATCGACTGGTTTTGCTGGCCTATCTTGCAGCACGTGGCACTATTTCATACTCCCCCTATTTCATACGTCGTGTGTGAGCTGTTGTCGATGTAACTTCTCACATTGTTCCGTGCAGTCGTTTGTACTAGCACTCAATTATCCGCAGCGCGACCAACACGCCCGTTATTCGCTGCTGAGCCCAGGGTCGCGGGTTCGATTCTCGACCGCGGTGGTCTTTTCTCTGACGGCGGCGAAAGCGAAAGCGACTGTGTCAAAATATCGGCGCACATTGAAGATCCCCAGGTGGGCAAAATTAATCCGCTGCCCTTCACTACAGCGCGCGCCTCATAGCACAGCTGTAGCTTTGGCGCTTTAAGCAACCCAAAATCAGAAAAAAAAAAAAAAAAAACAGAAGCTGCAAGCCGTCACATCGGCTGTCTTGCACGAGGCTGCCGCATACTGAACCCCAGGCCAGGTATTCCATGGCCGAAAGAACCACCGCGCCACGGGGTCGTTGTGAAGCATTTTTAGGGGCGAAGCTCCTTAAGTCATGGGTCTGTCCATCCCTTGTGTCTCGTGGTACGTGACCGCCGCATGCTTTCGGAGCTGTCGCAAAGTGGGCCGCGTTGCACGCGCAAGAACCGGCTGCAACCGGCAGCGCAAACTCGGCACCGGGAGCGCGAGCTTGTCTGTGTTCGCCAACGGAGGCGCGAGCGCACGTGCACTGCGAGGGGGAGATCACGCAAGAGATCACGCCACGAACGCAGGCAGTCGTTCTCGAAGATCTAACGAGACGCAAGGACCTTTGCTCGTTTCCTCTCGTCTTGTTCGGGCACAAGTTCGCCCTAAATAAAAGTTCTTTCTTTACCGTTGTGTCCCATCCTACTTGACAAATTGTGGTGAGGTGCGGGGTAGTCCTCGATGGCGCGGAGTCTTTCACCAGGTCTGGGCCTGGGAGCATTGACTCCGAAAATAAAAGTTGATTTGTACAATGTACGCACACAGTCTTACGTCTTTCTTAATGATGTAATGGGCGAACTTTCACGGGAGAGTTACGGTTACCGATGATCTACCCCTCTCGAGCTTCGCCCCACTTATCATTCATTCCGTGGATATGGCGTGATTTTTTTTTTTCGCTAGCACACCGGGTACCTGGCCCTGTCCCGCATTCTGCTGACGACATGGACCCTAACAGGCCACACGAAGCTCACGCGGGCGCGTCGACCATGGGGAGCATGGAATTGCTGACCCAAACAAGCACAGAAGATACCAGCGGTACGTTAGGCCTAGCGACGAGTACGGCATTGTAGAGCCGCCGCCGCCGCCGCCGCCGCAACACGTCGAACCGGTTCGTCCCTCTTACGACCCGCACGACGGGCAACGACCGGAAGGCAAGTCTGACACCTCTTCTGCAAAATTCGGTGCCATTTAAAACCGCACCAGAATGCGAATAAGTGCCCGTCTGTATCGGTGGCGGTAGCGGCCGCCGAAAACGACGATAGGCCTATTTTACCCCGAAAGGGCCATGCGAGAGCGCAGTGAACGCTGTCTGACCGTCTGACGCCGTTAGCGGAGCGAGAAAACTCTCCGCTGCAAAGCCGAGAATGGCCGAGATAGGCTTACCGAACGCCACCTTTCGGGAGAGTGCCGACGACGGGAGAGCTCGACTGCACGATAGAAGCAAAAGCGCCGCGACGTTACAGCGTCGCCCACGCAGCACGTAGTCAACGTAATCGCGGCGCTACACTGGGCTCTTCGATTTCCAGTCCCGGACTCACCGGGGGCTGCCCGAGGCGCAATCTGGCGTTTGTTTTTTATATCGTACGGCGTGGAAAGTCTCGGACTACCCGAGTCCGAAACTGTAAACCGAAGAACACGTCTCTCGCCGGCGCCAATAACTGGCTCAGCGCTAGGCCTAGCCGTGGGCTATTCAGAGCAAGTCCGAAACTGTAAATCGAAGAACACGACTCTCGCCGGCGCCAATAACTGGCTCAGCGCCTTGTGTTCATCGTGAAAAAATCATTAAAATGAAAAGAAAATTTTGATAGGCGTTGGCTTAGATTGCCCATGGAAGAATGCCTTTTTAGCAATGCATTCGCGCTAACAGGTGAAGCCGACTTTAAGAAAATTAGTGAAAGCATGGTTTCTGTAATTAGGATTTACAACATTGCGTTTGCACAGTGAATCGTGGCCAGGTACAGAGGGAGTGCGGTTACAGCCGCACTTTATACCCTTTCCGTCGCCACCTCCGCTTTCCACCCTGACACGCTCTCTTCGGCGGATACCTGTGCGGGGCACTAGACCATGCGCTGTGATTGGCGTAGCTGCCCTGTAATAAAACGTCATTGTCTCTACCCACCAATCGTGTGTGTCCTTAGTCTGTGATGTAGAGATCAGACACTGTCCTTGCAATTAAATATAACAAATCCTCTAAACCCCAACATAGCAAATCCAACTGGAATGCTAGCTTCGCTGTACTTCCCCCTTCAGAGGTTAGAAGAGCTCTGATTTTTGCATATATTCCTACGCCGTGGTAAGTTTCAGACTGCTCTCGGACTATCCAGAGTGGGAAAAGACTGTAAATAGACAGACACCGCTATTACAGCGTCGAGATCCGCTAGAAGAATAGGCTTTGCGGTGAAGCCAACCTTTTCGCGAATGCGATGTAGCTTTCAATCTAATGCATACATTTTTGAAAAAAAAAAGCAAAACAAAAAACATCGTGCAATTGGCCGCTAACACGACTCTATCGGAGTTTAGCTTAATTGTCATAGTTCTCCGTGGATCTGTAAACAAACACGTACTCCCGTGCACGGTGGCTTCTATGAGAGGAGTAAGGTTACGGAAAATAGCTGTAGCTATCCGGAAATTATACGACGTTGGATTGCTCAAACAACTAAGTAACAACTGCAGGAAAAAATTTATTCTGGCAGGTATCATTGATAACTATCAGCCGTAGTTTTAATAAATATAGCACGACGTCGCCTCTCTTGGTCTATATTCCAGCCGTATCACAAAGCTGCCGTAGAACGGGCAGCCCCTTGTCTGTCTACTAGGAGAAAGTGTAGTCCTTCAAAGTTAAATTAAGCCGGTTTAGCACTCATGTTTAGTATCGTTGTTATTATTTTTAATGTGATAGATTGCCCTACGGCATAACAGGGAGGTTTATAGGTACAACATTGCACCAGTTGCACGCAGAAAGCCAAGAAGAGACGACCGGTACTGGGGTCGCCATATCCAGCGCTTAAAGGAGCCATGAAGAGAAAATACAACTTCGTTTAATTTAAAAGAACTAGGATTCAGTATCTCACTCAGCTCCATTACAGCCACAAAAGATGTTTTTTAACGAAAAAAAAAGCAAGAAGTATTTAAAAACTTTCAAATTTTGCGCCACAGTGACGTGTTATGAGCGAGAATGACGTCAGATGGGCCAACAATAAAACATAATTTTCAGTGCGTTAACTGCACGTTAGCATTAAAATGATGCGGTCAAATGCAACTACAGGCCCCATTACAGACGTCCAGTCATGTGTCGTCGCGACAGGCCAGTTAGGCGGCCGCCAATCGCACAAACAAGGTTTCGTGACGTCATAGAAAAGTTGCGGGAAATTGGCTAGGGGGTCGCGACTGCTCCACACGTTTTCTTTAATATCTCCGTTATTTGTTTGAAGATTGCTATAATATTGGTATCATTGTTATCGGGACTAAGCAGTCTTTCTAATAAACCCAACTTGTATTTTGTCTTCATGGCTCCTTTAAGATAGGGGGGTCTCCCAGGATGAAGCCCTGTGCCTCGGAGGTGTTGGATTCTGGGGTTTCTAAGACCTGAACAAGTCCACAGGAAATGTTCAACGTCAGCTTCTGGCGCAGGAGTCACACAGAAGGGGCAAGTGTCCGCAAACGGGGCGTGGTATCGGGCAGGCCAAGCGCGAGTAACTGCTGGGGATAACGCCACCCCAACTCCGAGCCTCCGCAGCAAGACTTCCTCTCCCAGCGAGCGAGCCCACTGGGGGAATCAGTGCAACGCGGCGGAAGTAAAGCACGCGTGGCGCGGCGGAGGTTCTCTTTTTCCACCAGCAGTTCCTCTTGGGTAGATACTCGAAGTAGTGGTAGCGGTCGTGGGAGGTCTCTTCGGTGGCAGGCGCGATCTGCCACAGTGTGGGCAGGAAGCGTGTCCCGGCGAATCCATGAAGCGCGGACGGGGCATGCATAAGTGTCCATAATCTCGTGAATGCGTGCGGCCAGGCTTGTACAACGCGCAACGCGACGCAAGTCCCGAATCGCTGCCGTTGAGTCCGTGTAAAGTTCCAGCTTGTCCCCAGTAGTCAAAGTCGATGCAAGCGCCTGCAGGCCACCTGCTAGCAGGCTTGGGAGTGTACGGGGTGACTCGTGCGCGCAGCTTTGATTTAGGCCAGGGTAGGAGAAACACGTCAAGGCTGAGGTGACGAAGCAGTCGTATGCCCCGGCGTCCACAAAAGCCTGGACAACCAGCGGTTGCGTCTCAGGCGCCCAGTCAGGGACAAGGACGGCATCTGGAGGCTGGTGAAAGCCCGATGATATGTATTTATTAAACTTAGTTACAATCCGTGTCTTGACCGTGGCGATGAGCAAGGTCAAGACACGGTCAAGGTCAAGGCATTCGCGGGTGCTTGCTCGTGCTTCATTCTCCTTCGCTTAAACAGGGGGCCTGAAGGAGTGCTGCATCGTCTGAGCCTCAACGTGGCTTTACCCCTGCCACACGGCAAATCTAATGTCATTCAAAATGAATGACATTAACTGTAAATGACATTCGGTTCGGCCGTGCCAAACGACCAAACAAATGTCATTTGATTGTGATAGCGGTGACAATTAGCGAGCTCGCAAAACCGCAAAATTATTTTTGAAGCGCATCTAGAATGTTTTCACACATAGCATTTTTTTAAAAAGCGTAACAAAGGATTATTTTTAAATAAAAATAAGAAAATCACCGATTCAGGTGACAACATAGACATCACAAGCCGAGACAAGTCCCCGAAAAATCCGTATTAGGGTAGCGCGCGCGGGGAACGAGATTTTCTTTTTTTTTTGTTAGTTTTTTTGTGTCTTTCCTTATTTGAACAACAACGCGAAGAGGGAAATGTAAGTTTACTGACAGTTTTTAGAAACAGTATTCTTTGGTTTATTATTGAATTTTCTTGTCTAGTGACGCGTCACTGCTGTCGAGGCTACTCATTTGGCCGAACTGAGCTCCCAAACCTTATTTAGCCGCTAAATGTCATTCGTCTCAAATGACATCTCGGTATTCTCGTGTGGCGCCGAATTAATGACATTTAGAGCGAATGACATTTTCTCTAAATGTCATACATCTGCCGTATGACAGGGGTAGAAGGTTCAAGTGCAGGACAGGGTGGAAGGATTCACCACTGCGCCCTACGTGCGCAGCGCGCGAGACTGCCGAGCACTTGTAGCACATGCGTCTGCCCGCGATTTGCCGCTGCTCGAGCAACATAGGTCCCTGTCTCGTGTACGACGTGGAGCAAGGCTTCAGCTGTACTACTTTACGGGACCCTCCGCCAAGAATGGTGACTCGTCTTTGTGTGTTCGAGATTTCGGCGCACGTTAAAGATCCCCTGGTGGTCAAAATTAATCCGGAGCCCTCCACTACGGCACGCCTCATTGCCTGTGCAGCGTCGGCGTGTTAAACCTCACAGTCAATCAATCAATCAAATCAATCAATCAATCAATGACTCGCCTTTAACGACCAAAATTTTCTGCCTACCCTGCGGGACTCTGGACTAGAGAAAAATTCCGCAATTCTTGAACTGTGCACGCGATGACACACACACACACACACACACACACACATACACACACACACACACACACATATATATACAGTCGAACACGGATATATCGAACTCCAAGGGGATCGCAAAATAGTTCGATATATGAAAAATTCGATATAAAAATATGGGCTCTGAGACCTCACCTATGGCGGACGATCACTTACCGATCGTCGTATTCAAGAGTGACAACTAATTCCGCACTCACGACGCAACAGGACGCTTGATTTCCGTGAAAAAAAAATCGCTGATCTTGGCCTGCTTCTTCGTCCTGGAAATGAAATTAAAGACGCTGGTCTCGATCTTCTCGAGGCTGCACAACTAGAAAATTCCAGCAGTACGCTGCGCCTTCGCACACCATGCACAACACGCACGCAAAAGAAGAACAGCGCGCACGTACCACAAGAACTTTGAAGGTAACAATTCCAAGGCTCTCTGAACGGACTCCAACAAAGCGCTCGCGATGGTCATCTCCGAGAGAAACAGTCATCTCCGAAAGGTGCGGGACAACTCGCCAAACAGCAGCAAAATGCAAAAGAAGGAGGATGCCGTCAGCGCCTTCGCTCCCTCTACCCTTTCCCGAGACGACATCGGGGGAAGACAGACCCATTGAGAGAGAGAGAAAAAAACTCTTTTTCGGCAAGCCGGGAACGCACGCAGCCGAAAAAAAAGGAAGTGCGCAGTCGGGGCATCCCTACCTCGCACTGTCACATTTTCTGAGCGTTCGGGCTTGTGTGCCTAGAGAGATTTCGCATACCGGGCTCCGTCCGCTAACGCTACGGCGGCCGGTAGCGGGGCCCGACTGGGCAAGCGCAAATTAGTTCCGGTAAGGGGGATTAGTTCCGCGAGCCAGTCTTCGCCATGCCCGCGCATTCCTCTACATCCTCCTCAACCTCAATCGGGGGTGCAGCGACCGCCGAAGAGCACCTTCCAGCTCGCGCGGCGTTCGATATACCCAATCTCGGGAAAAATACGGTTCGATATAAACGTACGAATTCCCATACTTTTACACAGAATTTTCAAGGGGATAATTTATGAGTTCGATATAGACAATAATTCGATATACCCGTGTTCGATATATCCGTGTTCGACTGTGTATATATATATATATATATATATATATATATATATATATATATATATATATATATATATATATATATATATATATATATATATATATATATATATATATATATATATATATATATATATATATATATATATATATATATATATATATATATATATATCAGGGTGTCGAACCGGAACTGAACCGGAAAAAGAAATAACGGTTACCGGTTCATGCCGAAACGGTACGACCCTCTGTTGTTGATACTGCGCAGTCAATGCAATTCAGGCCTTTTTTTCTTTCACGTACCATCAATTTCTTACTTGCACGCGTACTTTCCCCTCCAGACAATTGAACACTATCACACTCTATGTACCAACAGGGGAAATGAATGAGCTCCAATGTAGCAATGGTCTGTTGCTGCTGGAGGCGCGAGCGTAGTGCAAGCTGACCAAACGAAATGTCATTCTCGGTAGCTTGCAGGGGAAATAAAACGACTTTGCTCGTCCCTAGCTGCGACTTCATTGGAGCGATCAGGCTGCAGGAGTGCTCCACTGCGCAACAGCGAAAGCTCACACCCGATGTGTGCAAACTTTTTGCATTTCATAATTTGTTTAAAAGGTCCGACACCTGCAAATTATTAATACTTGACAAGTGTGACCGCAGGAGCTGCTCAGTGGCTAAGCCGTGTGCCCAAATCGCTACATTGCTGCTACTGCTACTCGTTCCGGAGGGGAGTACTGCTGTGGACGAATTAAACAGCGTCTATCCAAAAAGTCCCATCTCATGCTCTGCGTGTCAAATTTCCCTTTCATTTTGTAACCGCATTATCTGTTATAAGATTCCGCAATGTAGCACACGGAACGATGGTAGGGGTTCAGGTGGTACGATGACATACTGATTGTAATGCACACTTTCGGTATCGCAAAAGGAATTGCAGTGGTCAGAGCAATAATGCAGTGACTGAGCGTTAACTAAAGCTTACTTTTAACAAAAGTGTGGCTAACACATTCGATAAGGTGACAGCTAACAAATTATTCAGGGTGACCAAATATTCTAATTCATTGGTAGTATTTATGTGCCTGTTGTAGTATTTTTCTGTTTTGTTACAAATATAAAAAATGTGCGCCATTGGTATTAAGCGCTGGTATTTGAACACGCCAGTACGCAGGACTAAATTTAAGGCTTCAAGGTTAGCGTGATGGGCGATTGCATAGCGACAATTGCGATTTCAACAAAAAAGGAAAGGACGAGCGAGCGAGCGAAGCAACTTTATTGAAAATGCCTGCAGAACGATTAGCCCTCCTATGTAAGGAAGGCGTCACCGTGACGCGGCCATGACGTCTTCCCGGCTGTTGGCGCCTCTACTCCGGCCGCGGCCTCACTACTCCCTTTGGTCGACTGCGCCTGCCCCTGTTTTGGGGTGGCAGCCTTCTTCCGGTTTCGCTCGGTCGTTGCCTTTCGAGGACCGCCGAGATCTGCTGGACGGCCTGGGCTTGGACTTCTTGATCGTAGCAACGCATTGCGGCCTCGAGCCGCGGCGGGATCGTTGTCATCGTTGTAGCTTGCTACGGGTTCTTGGCACAGTCCCAAAGGATGTGAGCCGCAGTGGCTCTCTCCTTTCGGCACACACAACAAAGGTCACTTACATAAACACTCGGACATATGTGCTTCAGCAGAACCGGGGTGAGTAACGACCCTGTCTGTAGTTGTCGATATATTACTGCTTCCTCACGGGTCAAGCCCGGATGAGGTGGTGGCATAGTCCTTCTATCTAGTCTGTACCACTTCACGATTTCATTGTAAGTGGTCATCCTGTCCTTGGTTAAAGGAAAGGACAGAAAATATATCCCACCGTCATATCTTTTGGCGTTGACTTTATGAATAGTTGCTAGGACAACATAAAGTCTGAGCGATAAAGAAGGTGGTAAATCGTCGCCACTTCATGTGTTTTTTTAATATCTAGTGATTGTTTAAAGTTTCGTTTGCAATTGCGCCACTGCCCTTGGGGAGCAGCAGCATTTTGAATGTTAGTTTGTGTTTTGATTTGACGGTCGTTTTAAACTAGTAAATGTTTTTTTTCTAATTTCAGTGATAATTCAACTCATCGAACCGGTTCGCGAACCGGTTCAAGCTCCCGAACCGGTTCGCGAACCGGTTCGGTACGTGATTTTGTCGAACCGCAACTGAACCGGAATGAAATTATTTCACCCGAACCCGAACCGTAACCGAACCGGTATTTTTTTTCGGTTCGACACCCTGATATATATATATATATATATAGCGAATCAGAAAATGGGAAATGAGGGGCTCCGTGAAATAAGGGGCTCCGTACAGCTTTCTCAGAAGTTTCGCAGTTGAAGAAAAATTCACCCTGGTCCAGGATTCGAACCCGGGACCACCGCTTCACCGGAGCAGTCGCTCTACTTTACCAACTGAGCTAACCAGAAGGGTAGCCGTTTGTAGCGCCAGAGCGAATAGATAAACAACTCGAAGTAGAGGATAAGTGTTAATCGGCCAAACTTAGGGTAAATCCCCAATGTGGGGTAAGTTAGGAGTAAGTTAGAAGTTAGGAGTATAGGTGGAGTAAGTTAGGAGTAGGTGGGGTAAGTTACTCCACCTACTCCTGACTTACTCCTAACTTACTCCACCTTGGGGATTTCCCCTAAATTTGGTCTATTAACACTTGTCCTTCACTTCAGACAACATTGGGCTTCCACGATTATCAGTCCTTGACGCTCCACGGACTTCCCGGGACGAGATCCAGGGCTCAATTTTCTTGCGAATTTCTACGGGGCGCCCAGTACGAGGGCAGTCCTCGGACTGCACGCGAACTATCCAGGACTGGTCATTCGAATGTGACACGGGGGTCGGACAGTGCGCCGCAATCCGCGCAAGAGGTTTTAGTATATCACACTGCAGCCGCCGGATAGGCCTTGTTTCCTCTAGGAAGATGATAAGGGGACGGAAGGCTTCCCGACAAATGATGGTGGGGCCCTCGGGGAGAAGGCCTCTGGGTTTGTGCAGAGGTGCCCTAGGTGCTGGTATAGGCAGTTTACAAGTCGGTCCTTGGGCAAGCGTGATGGCGGCTGGAGCACGGCGGGTGCTCCATGCGTCTCCAGTTCAGCTCAGTCGGCATATGCGGGTTACTCACGCCTCTCTGGATTCTCGGCTCTAGGTTGCGACAAAATTTAACAAACTGCGAAATAATGTCTCAGCAGTTTTTTTTTTCTTTTTCATGGACGATAGTCATGGGCTGAAAAGTGGACTGTAATCATCTGATTCAGCGACCCGTTGTATGTGAGAAGTTTATTGGTTTTACTGCGTGTACAGAGTTCATTTGTTGCTTTCATTGTCTTTTCCCATACCTCCCATATTCATTCCTTTCTCTTTCTGTCCACAGTACCCTCCCCCCAGAGCGAAGTAGCAGGCCCAAGATCAATTTCTCAGGCCGACCTCTTCTCCTTTTCAATAAACATTTACTTTCTTTCTCCCTGTGCCCTTGTCGGTATATACGGGCCGCTGTGTCGCAGCAGTTTAGCCGCAGTAGGAGGACCGAGTGAACCTGCTCTCTGCTAACGCGGGCGGGCATTGGGAGAGGAGGTCGTACCCCCTGCACTATAATGCGGGTGCGTTCGTAAACAGCGATAGGCGCGCCGTTATACAATTCCGGTTGGGGTAGAGCTTTTCGAAAAAAATTGGGCCCATCTCCCCGCGAGGGGGACTCGAGTAAATGCGTCGCATAGGGGGTGGGTGTATTGCGTTAACGTTTAGTGTTTGGGGAGTTGGTGGTAGTGAATGCGTTGTATCAGCAGCTTCTTGGCGTAGCTTGAATGAGTCAAGGATATAAGGCGCGTTCGTAGCCACCCATTCTGTGTCGGCTTTGTGGCGCAGTGGGCAGAGCTCCATGTACATTGCGTTCCGCCCGCAGGGTCGAGGGATCGAAACAAGGCGCCGGATAGTATTTTTATATATAGTGTAGGGGGAGGGGTGCGGACTACGACTACGGACGTCAACGCGGGTGACATCGTGAGTTACTGAAATGCTCTGCATTTAAAAAAAGGTGGACCGAACCATTATTGTGTTGGTGGATTACCCAGCGAAGTTTTCACAAAACAAAACTCGATTTACCGGGACGCAGCTCCATAGGAGTGCGCGGAAATGCTGCGTGTTGCCGGCCTGTGTGTTGTCGAGGGCAGTGGCGGCGGAAGCGGCTGTGTCGCGTTCGACGCCACACTCTCGCCCTTCCCCTGAATTTCCGGTGCTGCTACGCCGAACCCTCCCACTCTCCACGGCTCTATAATGCGGTGCCTAGCACCGACGCCGCACTCTCTCCTATTCTCCCTCACCTAGGAAGAGGCCGCGCCCCCTCTCCCTACCCGGATTTCTGTTCGAGGACATTTAAAGGAGCCATGAAGAGAAAATACAACTTAGTTTAATTTGAAAGAACTAGGATTCAGTATCTCACTCAGTTCCATTACAGCCACAAAAGATGCTTTTTAACGAAAAAAAAAGCAAGAAGTATTTAAAAACTTTCAAATTTTGCGCCACAGTGACTTGTTATGAGCAAGAATGACGTCATACGGGCCAACAATAAAACATGATTTTCAGTGCGTTAACTGCACGTTAGCATTCAAGTGATGCGGTCAGATGGGACTAGAGGCCCCATTACAGACGTCCAGTCATTTGTCGTCGCGACAGGTCAGTTAGGCGGCCGCCAATCGCACAAACAAGGTTCCGTGACGTCATAGAAAAGTTGCAGGAAATTGGCTAGGGGGTCGCGACTGCTTCACACGTTTTCTTTAATATCTCCGTTATTTGTTCGAAGATTGCCATGATAATGGTATCATTGTTATCGGGACTAGGCAGTCTTCCTAATAAACCCAACTTGTATTTTGTCTTCATGGCTCCTTTAACGGCTCGGCTGCCGCCCCTAGGAACGCATACGGGAAATGCATATACAGGGGATGGATGTAAACAGCTTCGCTGTAAAAGAATAGGGTTTTGAGTTGACCTGCCGTCGCTACACCTCGTTTGTAAGGCTCTCGCAGTGGAGGGATCCGGGTTAATTTCGATCACCGGGGCATCCTTAACAAAATCTCGACACACGGGCATTGTCGATGTTCGCCTCCATAGGAAAAACGTATATATCCCTGTCTGCAAGGAAAAACATTTTTTTTATAACTCACACATCGTGTGCTTTCTCGATGCTCATTACGCCTTGTGCTAATAGAAATGGCGCCGAGTTTCAGGTTTAAAAACGGCGGCCTATTCTGATTCGCTGTAATTCTTCCATACTGGGTAAATTTGGCGGCGTAGCCACAGATTGTGCGTTTAATTTCACACTGTGAGTTTTAATTTAAAACGAAGATTCTGTCGCATGCATGCCAAAGTGAGCTTCTACCTCCAAAGAAACAATAACTGCGCCAATTGTTAGCAACACCGACTGAAATACGTACCGGTGCAATGTGTGCTTGAGAATGCTGCAGGTCCGGCACAGTCGGAAGAGCGTTTAGGAACTCGGAAAAGGGCGGGCATTCAACGAACGTCTGCTGTTTTCCGGCGGGATGTCTGCTGCGACGCCGCATCGGCTCCATTGTCACGCTGGCAATCTTTAACGTCGCTGACCACCCGTTTGGTATCAAGAACTACTCTTTTTTTTACTCCTTACGCGGCCCAAACACCTCGGGTTGCCTAAACATAAACACGATGGCCTCTATAAGATACTTTATGGCTTATCGTCGATTGAACCTTCTTCAATGAGGCCCGACGAAATGAAACGTATAGCTACTTTAACGGGTAGCAGCACGTCAGCAATTATAGATGATTCTTTGAGTCAGAGAACCCACAATGCACTCTAACGTCGCTTTGAAGAAATTCTTTTCATCCCTTAGCAGTTGCTTTAAACGACTATCTTTTCACCTGCCGTTTACCTCCTAATTGCGCTCGTTATTCAATTCTTTTGCTTTATAGCGGCGCGTCTAAGTCGTTAAAATCATAACCCGCGGTGTATAGAAGAGGAGAGGTTCGAGATGAAAAACTCCACTTCTTTGCGGATAGCTTCTTCTGTAGCAGTGAGCAGAGATTGCACTTCTACGTGATGTTTATTTGTCTACGGCGAGCTAAGCACGCACTCTGTAATAGAGATGGGGGCGAGTCACAAATATCTACGTCCGATTGTTCTGTAGTTATTTCTTGGCTTCCGTACCGACCTTAGCATGGCTCGGTGGATCAAAAACCGTGGTTCTCTTTTTCTGACGAAAGCGTTCCTCCCGACGTTTTGATCCAGGCAGTTGCTAGTCATTTACTTACAATTCGAGCGCTACAGAAGATACTTGAGGTCTTTGCCGAACTCAGCACTTCATATGCTAATCGTGAATTTTTATTAAAAACCGTCCGCTTTGACGACACTGGTGACTCATAATACCACGGCACTTGCTTAAGCTTAGGTACGGTACAATTTATGTGATAGCAACTTTATATCCTGGAGCATACGTCATTTGTACAACAGAGCTTAGCCGTCTACTATTCTTCCTATATCTACGCTATGTTTAGAGACCTTGAAATATGCCGTTATTCTAAAAGCTCAAGAAATTTTATCCATGTGCTGGCATTTTCTTTTGTAGACGAGAATGCGATTGGTGGTGCGCTGTTTTGATCTGCCAGGGGCCTGTGTAAACCTCTGTATAACCTGTGGATTTCAGTCTGATGTGTACATGACTCACTTTGTTTTCTAACATTTAGTAAAACTCTCCTGTCCTAAACACTTTTGCCTCTTTGTGCCAAATTAGGGACCTTCGGCCTCATTGGGTGTTCCCCGCGCACATCTTTGGCCATGGCATGGCAATGATGCCAGTTGTCAGTCTATGACAGGCACAATTTCTAGTTCTTGCTAGTCTCCCAGGTGTGCTTCACATACGGAACCCATCTGTATGCACCTCGACGGCCATACCATACGGCCCAGCCCCTGACTTCGAATTTTAGGCCTTATCATCCAGGCCAACACACGTAATAATCTAACTTTATTGAAGCTCTCAAAGGCGTTTCACCAAGTCTCCAACATGCTTCGACGCGTTCCTAACCGCTGCCAGGGCATGAAGGAGAAAGATCTCATCCGACTGGTTCAAGCTCTCTTAATTTCACGAGTAATGTTACATGTCCCAACTTACCTTACCCTCACCAAAAGTGACACGGAAACTATTGATCGACTTATCCGCAAAGCTTTTAAACTACCCATGGACAATCAACGGCCAGTCTCCGACAACTTGGCCTCCACAACACAGTGTCCGAGCTTATCGAAGGTCACCTATCAAGCCAACGTCTCCGTTTAACACAAACACCTGCAGGCCCAGCCTTCCTAAACAGTCTCCGTATCGCATGTCCGCAATCCACTGCCTCTCAGCCACACCCTGACAATTGGAAAAATGTCACATCCCGGTTCGCCTTTTACCAAAAATTATGCACCGCGACCTCCACCCGGCCGCCGACAAGCCCGAAGCCAAGCACATGAGAATATTTATGGAAAAATAACAGGTGTCGCCTATACGCACGCCAGTACCTACCCTAATGGTCCACACAAAGTAGCCAGTCACCACAAAGGGCGGCCTCATCACTTGTGCATCGATCAAGACATCGTCAACCTGGGTTGCTGGAAAGTTAGCCATCGCCCTAGCCAACACCCTCTGGCCTAGTCCAGAGGGTGTTGCCCTAGCCCTCATACGAAGCACGCAATCACCATCACGGATTCTTAAGCTTCTTAGAAGCTTGAGAAGCAAGGAGCTTCTTAGCCGGGAGGGTGGCCCCTTTTATTTTAAGGTTACTTTTCGCCACATCAACCCCACCGGACAGTCAACATCCTCCGGACTTCTTGCAATTCCTCACTGGCGGGCTACAACTTTGCTCATCAGCAAGCCCTCTCTCTCCCCAAGCTCCCGAAGAGACCACATCGTCCGTCCCTCTCGTCACCTATGAAGACATAATGTCTGTGATGAGGTGCCTGCAGCGATCCCAAAGCGGCCAATCTACTGAATAGTATGGGCGGGACAGACGACGAGGAGGAAGAAGACGGAGGCGCGCGAAGGAGGAACAGGCCATTTCCTGGCCAATCCCCCCCCTGAGTGGGTACGAGCCATTTTTTTTGGAACCAACCAACCAACCAACCAACCAACCAACCAACCAACCAACCAACCAACCAACCAACCAAAACGAGGCGGCTCGATCCCGTGTGCTGGACCTCCGGGCCGGCGAGTGGGCCTGTCGGCGTGTTTCCAAACGCTTCGCTAGAGCACCCACGTGACATGTCTGTTCGCGCTATGCAGAACGGTTTATTAAACGTCGTCATTGGCTGCATCCCAAACCTAAAGCGACCTAAAACATACCAAATCACTATTATTAACAAAAATAGCACGTTGATTTCAGTTTAGAAAAAAATTAGAAGAAAACTTCATAAATGAAAAAAAAAAAAAAAAAAACCCGGCTAGGGCTCGATCCCAAGCCGTCAGAGCCAGTACTCGGTCCTCTACATCGAGGCCAGAGCCCGAACCGTGGGCTCCTTTTAGGAGGCGTTCAAAAGAATAGCGCGCCCAGTGACATCACGCATGTCACGTGGGTGCCATGTGGGTGCTCTGTGCAGCGAAGCGTTTGGAAACACGCGGCCTGGCCCACCCCTCGTTCCTGAGTTCTCGGACCTCCGGGCCGGCGAGTGGGCCCGGCGTACCCCCTGTGCCCGTTCCTAAGGAGCACGCCGACAGCCCCGACGCCGTGTGCGCTTCGCGGCGTAGGCCCGAGGAGCACCACCGCATCAACGGTCTCGCCCGGTCACCGACCCCAGAGGCATCCGCCCCGGGACCGGGGTGGGGTGAGACGCCGGCGGGACGTTTCCTGTAAGCTTTCGTGACTGCAACTGTCCGCGTGTTGTGTGAGGTTATCGCAAGTGTGTTGCTCCGGTGGGTGTTGCGTAATCGGAAATACATGTGTGGGTGATGGATGTCGGAACGGGTCGTTAGGTCTGGTGCGAGGTGCTGGCTGGACCTCTGACCCTTACAATGCCATATTACCGGGCCTACATACAGCATTTTCCTCCCCCTCACCCTGCACTCTTCAAGGAAGGAGAACCGCTACTCCAGTGTAAAAACCAATACCTTTCCTCACCCAATTCGACTGCATCGTATGAGTACAAGTCAATACTTCGCTGAATGCCAGTTCTGTTCACAACCCGGAACTCTACAATTATAATACAGTGTGAGCGCGATCCCAAACTTCTTCCTCCCCGACCCCTTCCTTTCACAGACGTACCTACCTGGACACAGCGAATTATGCATGCTCTTGATGAGCATACCAAGAGAGAGAGAGAAACAACGTTTTTTATTGTCCGGCAAAAAGACGCGGCCTAAACGTCACGCTGGACGGCCACCCGGCGCTCGCTATACCTACTCGCACCCAGCCTCCGAGGAGAACGTGCTGTCGGCCACTGGCGCTCGAGAGCCTCCAGCGCTTGCTGGACGGCCTCGCGCTGGGCGTCGTAGTCCACACTCGCCACCGCACTCGCTAGGCGCGGCGGCAACGCGTCTGTGACACCGTCCTCTACTTTGCATTTCCACAGCATGTGCGCCATGGTGGCTCGCTCCTCGCCACACACCGCACACACGTCACTGGCGTACACCTCTGGGCACACATGTTTCGCCACCACCGGTGTCCACACCGCTCGCGTCTGTAGCTGCCGCAGCGTCACCGCCTCCTGTCTCGTGATCTTACGGTGGGGCGGCGGGTACGTCCGCCTGCCCTCCCGATACCAGTCCAACACGTCCTTGTACGAGGCGATCGGCACCACTTCGTCGTCGTCCTCCGCAGGTCGGGGGCTCGGGCTCGCGCCGCGGCTGGTGAGCGCGCGCGCCGCCCGGTCCGCCGCCTCGTTGCGGTTCTCGCCCGTGCTCACCGGGCCCATGTGTGCCGGAAACCATTTCACCGTCACCGGCACCGCTCTGTGTCCTAGGGCCCCGCACACCCTCGCCGCGCACGGGGACACGTTGTCCGTCGCAAAGTTCACGATCGCACTCCGCGAGTCGCTTATCACCGTCGTACACCTCGGGTTCGTCAGCGCCAGCGCAATGGCCAGCTCCTCCGCATGCTCCGGGCTCCGCGCCCGCACGCTGCACGCCGTGCACAGCTCCCCGGAGGTCGCTGCGACCACGGCCGCCGCGTACGTGCCCGGGCGGTCCGAGTATACCTCGCCACGTCGACGTAGAAGGCTCCGTTGTCCGACGCGTGCGTGGCCGTGAGAGCTTTCGCCCTCGCCAGACATACCAAGGTTCTTGCCACGAACGAGGTCACTCCTCACATAGATGCACACCTGTCACACTGTTGGGAAGCCCGTGTTTCTCTCCTGAAGCGGTGGACTCGCTGCAAAACAGACCGTAGACTCCACGCCCGAATCAATCGACTTAACGAACACATTCAAGAATATCTAACCACCTCCGCAGGAAACACTGGAATACCATGTGTGATGAACTTCAGAACACCCTCAGCACTAGAAAGACGTGGCGTAAACTCAAAGCTTTAATGAATCCCGACTCCACAAAGATTATGGCCACCCAGAAGCTCGATCGCCTCACCACTCAACACAAAGACCCAGCCACTCTACTGGCCACCATGAAGAAACTTTATATCCCTTTTTGTGTCAACCTCATAACACGCAGTATAGTGGATAACCGGACTGCAGCGAATTCCTTTCCCTTTGTAAGGACCGCTCTTTTTCTGCTCAAATGAGTGGCTCATGCAGCAGACACATCCCAGTGTTCTCTAACTGTGCTAAATAAGTGTACAGTGGAATGGGGACCTTGTCATTAAACTGAAAGCTATGAGGAGCTGGATCCCGCCAAGCGTGAGCAAAGAGGGTGGGGAGGCGGGCAGTGTAGCACTGATAGGTGTAAGTGCAGTGACAGTGTAGGTACGCCACTGTCCCATTCGCAACGGACGACCAGAGACAGTGGTAGGTGAGCGGACAGAGGCACGCAATTGTTTTTTGACCGGAGGAACATCTGGATCATCGCTTAGCATGAAAGGCGTGCAGTGCGGGGGGAACGGACGGTTGAGAAGGGAAACATATGCCATTGTATTTCGCCCAGGAGTGCGAGCATGCTTGCGTTTGCAAGCGTGTTTTTAGGTATGTTTGTTTTTGTAGGTATGCAGTGGTGAATGAGTGGACGGTGAGGCAAAGAGATACATTGCAATGTGTTCGGTAAAGAGAGCGCACGATCAGGAGAGGAACACTGCTTATTATTAGAGATAGTGGCGGATTAGCAGCCAGTGGGGTAATGCGACATGCCCTCTGTGAAGAGTGCCATGGGGAGTGCAATCCCGCCTACAACCAGTTTATGTCAGCGGTGCAATACAACACACTGGACACGTCGAAGAACGATTCGCCTAACCAAGAACGCGTGTGCTTAGTAAGAACTCGTTGCTGGAAGTGTTGATTGTAATATTAAAGCGTACGGTTGTTAGCGCAAGACAACACGCACAAGGAAGAGAACCCCCGCGCATATATGTGGAAATCGATGTCACGCAAAGCTTTCATCGGGGCACACCTCGGTTTGAACGAGCTTGCGCGCGTCATTTTTGTAGCGAAAGCTGCAGTCGGCTACCTCGGGCAGTCTTCGCGGGGTGACCAGCTTTGACCTTGAGAGCTAGATGTCAACCACACCCCCTTTCGCAAGCGCCCGGATTGGAGCAACACCCGGTGGCAGCGAGAGATAGGTGAGGAGGGAATGGAGAGCGCGAGGTACCCGTTCCGCCACCTGGTGGAGGAAGGCGAGGACGCCGCCGCCGCAGCGATAAGTGCGCGCGACGCGCAGAGCCATGTGCGATAGAGTAGAACAAAGATGCAGCTGGGGCGACGCTTAAACATCGCCGTGACGCGAAAAAGAGGAAACACGTTATTGTTACGTCCAGCTAAGTCTTACGCGTTAGGGTGAGCTTCCTTAATTTTTTTAGAATGCTTTTGCGCTTGGCGTAGTTGTTGATGTTCCAGAACGGTGAGCAGTGGCGGGTGCGTGAATAGGAGACGTCACGAGAAACAACCAACGTCTTAATCTCCCTGGTGAATGCGCCACCAGCTCCAAGCGCAGAGGGGTGGAGGCTGGCGCGTGCCACGTGTCTGAGACGTGCTTCACATCGGCTCCGTCAATTATGCCATTTAACAGCGGATCATCGACCCCTACTGGATCAACTTTGGTACGTGAGTGTTCCTTTTGACTCAAGGAATACGTGGATACCAATTTTGGGCCATTTTACCCAATTTTGGCGAAGATACGGCAATTTTAGCGTCCGGCGTGGAGCCGACCTCGCTAAGCCTAACGCCGCCGGCGGCGGCGGCGGCCACGTGCGCGGCTGCCGAAGCTACCCGGGTGACCTTGGAGGCCGCCCCGACGTTCGCCGCGTGTTTTCGCGACGAAATGGAGAACAAGTGTGAAGAAATCCAGGAAATGGACACAACCGCAGCCGGATCCGACTCGACTCGCAAGCGGCACCGCGACCAGGCCAGTCGCGAAGAAGCCGGGGACAAAGCGAGGAAGACGGTCGTCGTTACTGCCACGACTACGCAACCCGTTGCAGCACCGGAGAGTGAACCCGACGTCGCGGACGACATTATCGTCGACGACGACGCTGGAACCTTCGAAGGACTAGACAACGAGGACGTGCAACAGTCGACAGAGTGCCCGGGGTGGACTGTTGTAGTTTCACGCCGTGCCAAGAAACAACAGGCATCGGAGGGAAGCTCACCGCAGCGAGGACTCCAACCCAAAGGTAAGCCGAGTGTTCGCATCTCGGCTCCTAACACTAAAGCTAAGGAAGAGAAGCTACGAGCAGCCAAAGCGCAGTTTGTGAGCAAAGTCAACGCCAGTATGGCGAAGAATGCACGCATGCCAAGTTTCGCCTGCAAAGATGAATTCCGAGTGGTGATCAGACCGCGAGGAGGGTTAGTCGTGGCAAGCACAACCATGACTATACTGAGAGGAGCCATTATTACGGCGGCCAACGTGGCCAGAGAGGAGGCAGAAGAGGACTCGATAGCCCCGAATGTCGCCCAGAATATTGTCGTACTCAGCACGCCCTGCGAGAGCAGAGCTAACAAATATGGAAAGATCAGGGTGATAACGATCGGCGAGGCTTCGTACGAAACCTACGCGTATCGCTCTACCCCCGACGACACGTCCCGCGGAGTAATCAGCGGAGTTGGGCACGAGGAATCTGAGGAAGATATCCGCAGATGCATCGTCAATAAGCACAATCCGACAGCCATGGCTGCGCACCGACTAGGTAACTCCACGTCGGTAGTAATACTGTTTGAGGGACAAAAGGTACCGCACTATGTAAAGTACGGAGGCTTTGTCACCAAGTGCACGCTGTACCGACAACATCGGGAGGTGTGCAAGATCTGCGGGCAAGTGGGGCATAGGAAAGACGTATGCCCAACACCAAACGCACGGGTCTGCTTTGCGTGCGGCAGAAAGAATCCCGGCGAAGACCATAAAGAATACTGCAAGCCGAAATGTAGGCTCTGCGGCGGCTCCCACGTTACGGGCGCGGGTAGCTGTAAGAACAAGTTTAAGACGCCAATTCAGATCAAGCAGCGTCAGTGGGCCAAACAGAACGCCGAGGCCCGAACGAACGCCAAAATGGCGCCCACACCCTTGCAAACCCCGAAGGTCAGACTCTCCAGAAAGGGTGATTTCCCCGAACTGGAAAGCCGCCATGACGGAAGCAACGTGACGAGCCGCGATTGGAAGGCAATGACGTCAGAAAACGACGGTATGACGTGGGCTGACGTCAATAGCGCGGGGACGAAAACAATCCAGCGACAGCGCTCCGCCTCCCGAAGGCGCGAGGAGCAGAAACAGGAGAGGGGAGATAGTGTCAAGGCCAACGGTGATAAGACAATAACAACGAGAAGAAAGAGATCCACGTCACGAGGGAATGACGCAAGTCTCCCCTCGCCGACACCTCGCAACAAAGAAGCCGAGAAAGTGAGTGACGGCAGAAAGAGTAGCGGGGAATGTGGACAACAATGCAAAAGGAACATGGACGAGCTAAAAATAGCCATGCGGAAGATGCAAACTACCTTGCAAGAACAGCAAACCAAGATGGCGGCGATGCAGCTCACAATCGCACAACAGCGAAAGACAATAGAACAACTCAAGGAGAATAAGACCTTGAGCAACAACACGACAGCCGAACAGCAAAGAAATGGCGGGAAAGAAACCGGAAACGGTACTCCCAACATCGCCATAGCAACCACAATACCCAAGACCTTCCAGTTTCCCATGGCAACCCCTGCCACGGTGAAGCCTTTAGAACCAACGGCAGAGGATGAAGACATCAATAGCGCCAGCGAAAGCGAGGACGAGGACGCAGAAAGAAGTCCTACCAGATCGTCCACACCACTAACCCTAGCAGAACGGAGGGCGGCGAAACACGAGGGAACACAACCCCTCGGCTACGTCGGCCTCAACAAGCGAATTAGACAACTTACTACCATTGTCAACAAATGGGGCAAGAATTTCGATAACCTCGAGCACCGACTTGAGCAACGCCTCACGAACAAGATCACTCAAGCCATACTAAAGGCAATAGAAGAGAAGTTGCCACCGCTCGTCGAATCAGCGGTGCAACGTTACTGCAATGCGACGCGATGGCGGCGCCGATCCCGCCGCAATAGGCGCCGTGCAGTGAACAGAGGGCGACACTGAGCCGCGACATCCAGCGCCGCCATCGGGGAATGAGAAAAACACTGGGTCGGCCACCGCTCGCCAGCGTGCTCAGGTTTCGGTTGCGTTCCTGCTTGGCGGCACCGGATCAAATGTAGTATACGCAATTTCGAAGTTTTATATTAATTAAAACATACTACTGTAATTATACCGCACCGGGGTAGGAATAGACTGAAGGACGGAACTGTTGACTACGCGTACGGAGGAGGAAAGCAAGCGATATTGACTTTGCCATGCATAGCCAGAACGCAGGTGGAGCCTTTCGTGCGCACGTTTTCACGTTTCCACATAGTTTTTTCAGTGAATTTGTGTTTCCACTAGAAAGCACAAATTAATTAGCTGCTCACAGCATTGAAAAGAAGCCGTTTTGTTCGCATACTTGAAATCGGACCGCCGTGGTTTCGCGGGTACGGTGCCCGTCTCACAGGATCGATTGTTTGGGTGTAGTGCGGTGTGTACGCTGCGCTACGTGCTAGTAGCATTGACTTCAAAGCAAGTAAAATTACCTTAAATACGCGGGCTCCAGTGTGGATCATGCGGGTGGGAAGCATCGAGAACTGCGCACCAACTGGGGGAGATTTTCGATTGATTGTGCGGTTCAACTCGCCGACGCCAGACAGGCGATGAGGCGCGCCGTAGTGGAGGGATCGGGATTAATTTTGACCACCTGGGCATCTTTCACGTGGCCAGAATCTCGAACACGAGGGCGTTTTCGCTTTTCGCCTCTATCGGAAAAGCGGCCGCTGCGGCCGGGAAACGAACCTGACGACGATTTTCAATTTCACGGCTTGAATTATCGCCAAACATTCCCAGAATGCGCCTTGCTCCTCGCCCCTGACAGTTCGTTCCGGCTGGTGCCGGTTCGTCCCACCCCGTGAACACGGAGCGAGCACGCTTTCTTGCTCCGTGCACAAAGTCAATTATCGCCTCAGGAGCGAAAGACTACAACCTCTGTGCCTTCTGTCTCCTTTTCTGTGAATACATTCACAATGTACAAGGGTTTCGCTGCAAGACTATCTCTTCCTTTTTACGGGGTAAGTAGGGCCTCCAAATATTAGAATCATCATAAACTCCGTTTATTTTTTATTGTTCTCTGAAATTGCTGTTGTGAGCCCCGTTAAAACGGCAGCTGAGTGTTACGTGCTGCATGAATTTTCATTATAAACGCCGCGGAAGACACATGCACAAAGCAGAAAAACCAACCTTCGTGCAAATACTGCCAATGCGCGCGGTATTCGCTAAGAGGGGAAATTTATTGTAAGCTCACGAGTATTAACAGCTGGCAAACCGATATAATTTACTTTGACAGCAGCATGTAATCTGCTTGGTAGTCATCGCCGTTGTATTTTCGAAAAATTTCACGGAATTGTGCCGCCTGTGAGGCTGTGACCAGCCTTCCCAACTCGGACGATTCAGGGCAGCGAAGGCGGTAGCTTTCCTTCTGCGCTTTGTTTCTTTTTAAAGCCCCTCGGTCGATAACACTCCATCCTGTCGCCGTTGCAGCGTATTCCGCAAACTTTAGCCGCTTAAGCGCACCTAACCACTTGATAGAAGCCTTTGCAAGGGCGCGTGCACAGTGCCTAAAGCAGGCGGCCGGCCAGGACGGTGCGGCTCGGCCTACCCAGTGTTGCGCGGAGGCGCGGTAGATGGCGCTACGCCCGCTCGGCAAACTTGACTGCACGGAGCCTATAATGGATAGACGCCGCAACAGAGAAGGCGTCATAAGGATCTGGCACTGGAACGCAAACGGTTTCAGATGCCGAAAAGCAATACTACAACAGCACCTGCGATCACTCGACACCTCGGAGCTTCCAGATGTCATTGCGATACAGGAAACGCATGAAGAGAACCTGCAAAGAATATCACTGCCCGGATACCGAGCGTATGCGGCGCCACCGAGCGCTCGCACGTGCGGCAAAGGGGCAGCGCAGGGAGTGTGCCCGTTTGTAAGGAAAGGTATAGCGTGTATAAAACACGACAAATTCCTGGGCAATAGAGATTCGGCCATAGAACTCTGTGTTACTGAAATTGCACTTAGCGGAAAGAAATCCCGAAACCCCAAGGGCAGAAAAAAAATTCCCCCGCATTTCCCCGAGGGGGAGAATGTGAAAGTGCGAATGCACGGTTGTCGGCCCGCTTGCGGCGCTTGCGCTCGGCCCCCGCAGCCCACCGCCTCGCCGCCTTCTCTTCCATCTCTTCCATCGGGTTTGTAGTATCACGTGTACACCACGCAGTTATCAAGCCGCTATAACGCCGCTGAGTCGCCAACGCACGCCGCTGACGACGTAGTTTGAATGCGTTAAAGATATAAGGCGCGTCACTAACGCTGATGTCACGTCGCGTCCGTGGCTTGGTCGGTAGAGCGTCGCGCTGCGGCCGCAAAGTCCGCGGATCGAAACCTGGCGCCGGATGCTGTTTCTTTATAGAGGAGCACTGCGGACGCCGACGCCGCCGACGCCGGCGGTGGATGGTTTGGGGTCGCTTATAAAAGTGCATTCGCACTTAAAAGACGTCGACAACGATATTCGTAGCCAACGTCTACAGCAACCCACAGCACGGCAAGCAGAAATTCAAAACTCTACTGCACAAGACCAAAGAAGCCGCTGCACAAGCAGGCAGGAACACAGGAGGAGATGCGGCAGCAATAGTATGCGGCGACTTCAACGCCCAACACACGGAACTCGGATACACTCACACGACCGCCAAAGGCAGGAGCCTCATGGACGACGCAATTGAAGCCGAATACACACTACTAACGATCCCGACACAACCGTCGCGCATCGGTACGTCGACGGCCCGCGATACCAACCCAGACTTGGCCTTTGCTGTACTACCTCCGGGAGGCACGGCCAAATGGAAGAACACGGGGATCAACCTCGGAAGCGACCACTTCATAATCGAACTTACGATACCTCTTGGTCACGAAAGAAATGAAAGACCGGGAGGTAGAACAATATCGCACAAACTGGTCGACTGGAACAAATTCCGAAACACAGACGTCGGAGAAGTCGAGAACATCGAGGAATGGACAGCCAAAATATGCACGGCTGCCGAAGAGGCAACCGAATCCATCGAAACATCGGAAGACATAGAGCGTATGGACCCTCGACTCGCTCACTTACTCGAGGCGAGACGGTCGATACAACAACGATGGCGTAAGCAGAGACACAACCGCACTCTGCGCAAGAAAGTGGCGAACCTCGGTCGAGAGATCGAGAAATATAGCCGACAACTTTGCGCACAACAATGGTTCGCCCTATGCAACCAAGCAGACGGGCAACTACATCGGGGCGGTACCTGGAAACTACTCAGGCAACTCATGGACGAGAGCAAAAGCCGAGAGTTCCAGAGTAGTCGCATGGCACAAATGCTGCACGTTACTGCCAAACAGATGGGAGAGAAGGAGATGCACAAGCGTCTAAACGAAAAGTACCTTCCCCTCAACGACCACAGAACCCAGAGAATGACAGAACCCAGAGCTCGATCGAGACATCGAAGAATGGGAAGTCCGCCAAGCAACACAAGATCTGAACTGCCGCTCGGCGGCCGGGCCAGACAGAGTGAACAACAAAACCCTTCGCAACCTAAGCGACGCGGCCATCGCAGCCCTGACCCGATACTACAACGTATGCTGGAGACAGGGTCAACTACCAAAAGCATGGAAGACCGCCAAAACGGTCCTACTACCGAAACCCAACAAGCCACCGGGCATCGAGGGACTAAGACCCATCTCGCTCACGTCATGCGTGGGCAAGGCGCTGGAACACGTCCTGAACACCCGATGGAGCCGATACCTGGAGACGCACGGACTCTACCCCGACGCCATGCTAGGGTTCCGAGCCAAGCTCGGCACCCAAGACGCCATGATATTACTGCAACGAGAAATCCTGGACCCCCCCGGAGGTGCGCCCAAGAACGACAACAGAGCGATCCTGGGCCTGGATTTGCAGAGTGCATTCGATAAAGTCAAGCACTCGGCGATCCTGGCTCAGGTATCGAAGCTTGGTCTAGGAAGAAGATCCTACGATTACATAAGATCGTTTCTCACGCGCCGCACGGCTCGGCTGGAAGTCGGAGGCGAGAAGCTGGAGGAGCGCACGCTGGGCAGTGTGGGCACACCGCAAGGCTCAGTGATATCTCCACTCCTCTTCAACCTGGTAATGATCGAGGTTGCGAGAGGATTGGAGAAGCTCGACTCCAACACCAAACATTGCATCTACGCCGACGACATCACCATTTGGGTGACGGGCGGAAGCGACAGCAACATCGAAGCCAGCCTCCAAGCAGCGGTGGACACCGTGGAGACCGCGCTCTCGGGCACGGGACTCCGGTGTTCGCCGCAGAAATCCCAGCTCCTGATCCTGCCGCCAACCGGGAGGCATCGAAAGAAGGCCGCGGAAGAAGCAGCCAAGAACATCGTCGTCCACACAAGCGACGGGAAACCCATTCCGCACGTACCGGGGCTGAGAGTCCTCGGCATGTTCGTGGACGGGGTGCAAACCAACGGTACAGCAACGAAGCACATCGTCACAAAGATGGGCATCGCCACGAGACTCGTGAAGCGGATATCCTCCCGAACACGAGGAATGAAAGAAGGAAGTCTCCTGCGTCTGCTGCAGGCGTTCGTGATCAGCCACGCAGCATTCGCGGGGGCTTTCCACCGATGGACAAATGCGGAGAGGCAGAAGATAGACGCCGCCATCCGCAAGGCATATGCGGGAGCCCTCGGGCTGCTGCACGGCACCAAAACAACGGCCTTGCTGGCTCTGGGAGCACACAACACGCTCTCAGAGATCAGCGAGGCGCAACGAACGTCTCAACTGACGCGACTGGGCAGCACGGTAGTGGGCAGAAGGCTGCTCGTGAGAGCGGGCCTGAAACCCCCTGGCGAAACCCAGGAGCCTACGAACACGATCCACAACGGACAAGGAGACGACCTCGTGCCGCTACGGGACGAAGTGGTCAGGCGACTCGTCGTCTACCCGCTGCCCAAGAATACCGACCCGGAAAGGGACCTGGGCTGAAGGGCGGCGCGCGCTCTAGCGCTTGCCCGGCAGTACAAAGAAGACGCCAACGCGATCTTCGTGGACGCGGCCAAGTGTCGCGGAAAGCGAGACGCCTTCACGACGGTGGCCATTCGAGCATCCACCGGGGAACTGCTAACCAACAGCACGGTCCGCACCCGGGCGGCAAACCGAGCGGAGGAGGCTGCAATCTCAGCAGCCCTCCGCATCCCGGGAACGACCACAATCCTCAGCGACTCGAAGACCGCCATCCGCAACTTCGCCCGCGGCGTGGTGTGGAAGACAGCGGCCAAGATCGCAGAAACAGGGACGGCACCATCCGGTCCACCGTAGCCCTGAAATGGTTCCCGGCCCACGCAGGCAGGGAGCTGGCAACCAACATCGGCAATCGCAACGAAGAGGCGGATGCCGCGGCTCGCGAACTCGCAAAGTGCCGAGCCGTGGCGGAAGCCGCGTCGGACCCCAGCGAACAAGACCACAACGAGGAAGAAGACGCAGAACCCATCACCGACTACGGCGAGGTCCTGCGATGGTACCGCGACCAGAGGCAAGCCTTTCCGCCCCCGCACAGGGAACTATCCAGGGCGGAGGCAGTCAGGTTTCGACAACTACAGACGGAAACCGTGCTGACACCGGCGCTGGCGCGCCACATCTGCCCGGACCGGTTCGAGGACGCTACGTGTAGTGTGTGCAAACGCGAGACAGCGACGCTATCCCATCTCATGTGGGGGTGTGAAAGTGAAGTGCGCGACGGGGGGGGGACAATGTGCAGTGCTCGAGAGACACGTACCCACCGGATGTGCGCGAGTGTGTGTGTTCGACGGACATCAACCACCAAAGAAGGGTCATCCAGCGGCTCGAAGCGGCCTTAGCCAAGCAAAGGCGAAAGAGCGACCCAAACACGACCGACCCCAGACAGGGGAGGAAATGGACGGGGAGCTCAAGTAGCCCGAGCAAGGCGGGCACGAAGCCTCGAGGTCTACACCCGGACTTATAGAAATCTATAAGTTAGACTAGGGAGCGGCTACGAGCCCTGCGCGGTCGAGCCGGATCCTAACACGCAGGATGTGTTTCAATAAAGTATTTTCTCTCTCTCTCCAAGCGCAGACGTGATACACGGTACAATAAACTGTAGGATGTCTCGCCTGCGGTTTGTCAACCTTGGAACCTCATTCTGTGTACTGTACCCAACGTACACGTACTTTTTTGCATTATTTGAATCTGAAACAAAACAAAAAATGGCTGTGGCTTAGCTCTGCTAACCTTAGATATGCAAAGCAAAAGCTTGACTTAGACTGGTTGAGTCTTGCTTTCGCTTGGTTAACCTTTGATTTAGCTGTATTGCCGTCGACCACGTCTCAAAGCCGTTCGGTTCCGAGCAACGCTCACAGAAGGAGGCCGGGCGAACGCGGCGTTCATTCATGGCGAACGCACCGTTCCTCTTCGTCGGGCGCGAGCCGAAACGACCCAGCGCCACATGCATGGGAGGCTGCGGGGGCTGCCTCGGCCGCAGGGACCCGGCGCCCGCAGGCACCGGCAGCGGGCCCGGCGAATCACGCGATGCGCTTCGAGGTGTGTGTCGCCGGGGGTGCGTCTCCGGTCGAAAGGTCATTTGCACAACGAAATCACTGGACGAAAGTAGTAAAGCTTTGCTTTAAAATTGAATTCCCCCGCCCCCCCTGAAGTCGTCCCGGCCGCTCCCTCTGACGCGGTAGTGATGCGGGGTGAGGGGGGGGGGGGAGAGCATCGTTATATGGTTCGAGATAAAACCCTGTGACGCGCCCGGCAAGAAAACAGCAGCAGCTTCTGGAAAAGTGGGAGAAGAGCCGAAGAAAGCTTCGCTTTAGAAAGCATGAAACTGTGCAGCATTAAGCCATTCGAGAAGTACGATAATGATACAGAGAGAGAAATGCTCATTTGAGCTTTCTGAAGTGGGAGTGGTTCCCTGGTCCGGGAATCCATGAGGTGAGCAGAAAGACTTCGCTCGGGATGCCAAGAGTTGCTGGACGTCCAGATGGCCGCTGCTCACCAGGTTCCCCACAGATCAGGGGTGGGATAGATATATAGATAGAAAATTTATTGTTCATGGGATGGTGGGGCGAATCAGCCGCCTCGGTCCAGGCAACCGCTGAGGGCCCTGATGATGTGGGCCGCCAGTTCCCGTTGCTCTTGGAGACTCGCCGCAACAGCCAGCCACTCTCCGGTGCAATGGTGTGGTTGGGTAGGGTTGTAGGGGCACTCCCACAGAATGTGGTCCTGGGTAGGGGGATAAGGCAGTGGGGACAGAGTGGGACAGGGGTGTCTGGCGTGCGTTGGAACAGATGGAGCCGAGTGGGTGTGTGCAGTGCATATGTTTGCGCCTGCCGAATGACTACTTTTTCGCGACGGGTAAGCCCCGAACGGAGGGGAGGGAACGTGCGGCGTATGCTTAGAAGGTCTGCTAAGGTGGGGAGTGGAGGGGGAGGACAAAAATTTGTGTCGCGAGCGTCGACAGGGGCTCGAAGGAGAGCTTCGCGGGCAAGCTGATGAGCGCGTTCGTTCCCTGCAACATCTGCGTGACGAGGGATCCAGTGCACGTGAAAAGGCCCTTTCGTTGTTGAGGGACAGTGAGAAGGGGAAGGCAAGACCCTGAACCAGGTGGTAGCATGCTGACTTTGAATCGGTGTAGGTATTGGTCGTGCGGACGGGGGATATGTGCTGTCAGCAGCGGCAAAAGCGATAGCGAGAAGTTCGGCTTCTTCTGGGGAGCTGCAGCGTCGAGTGATGGAGTAGTGAGTACCCCCTGAAATGATGAAGGCGACCGCACCGAGGTTATCTTCAAATGCCGCATCTGTGAATACGTGGCGGCTGTCGGTATCACGGTTTACTTTCTTGGCGTAGTATGGGGCACGAATAAGACGGCGTTTGGGATTGCGTTCCTTGTTCATGTGGCGGGGAATAGGTGCTACGGTAATATGTTGGAGTATTTTCCTGTCAAGAGGAGTTGTTGAGGTCGGGGAGGACGGGACGGGTATCCTATGAAGACCTGCTGCAGTTTCGGAGAGGCGTTGACGTTGGTGGCTGCGATGGATATCAATTATGTCAGTAACCGTCGGGAGAACACCAAGTTGCGCAAGTCGGGTGGTGCTAGTGGTAATAGGAAGACCCAGAAATATTTTGTCGCTTTGCGGATAAGAGCGTCAAGCTTCCCTTCCAAGGTGCGCGTTAGGACGACGTATACGGCGCTTGAGAGCGAATGCGGGAGATGACAAGAGCATCGCGGAGTTAAAGAAGGTCCTGTTATTCGAGTCCCCTGGAGCGTGCAGTGACACGGCGCATCATGTTAAGAATGGGTTCGGGCTGACGGAGAATGGGCTGCACGGCCAAACCTCCTCCACCACCAGATTGCATGTCAAGGCCAAGAACTTTCAAAGTTTTGTGGGTGAATGGTATTGTCATGATGATGGACAACTTGAGGTGGTTTCCAATAACGGGAGTGCACAAGCAGCAATGAAGTTTTCTCAGCCGAGCAAACTATACCGATAGTATGAGTTGCTTGATCAACAGCTCTGAGGGCGGCTTGAAGGGTGCCTTGAATGAATCCCGGACTGCCGCGTTTTATCCAGACAGTAATGTCGTCGGCATACAGAGAGTACTGAATTTCGGGGAAAGATTGTAGAGCGCGGTGGATACGGCGCATGGCGAGGTTCAATAATGTAGGAGAGAGGACCGCGCCCTGAGGAATGCCTCTCTGAGGGTGAGGTACCGCGTCAAGCTTGTGGTCGCCAATTTGTATGGTCAGGGTACGAGATTGAAGAAAGTCCCGGACGTAACTGGACATGTTCGAGCCGCAATTCTCGTGGTCGCCAATTTGTATGGTCAGGGTACGAGATTGAAGAAAGTCCCGGACGTAACTGGACATGTTCGAGCCACAATTCGTATCTGCTACTTTTGAGAGCATAGCGTCGTGATCCACATAGTCAAATGCCTTCATTAGGCCTATAGCGAGGATGGCTTTTAGCTGGGCTGAGCTGGGAGACTGAAGGATGTCCTCGTATATGCGAAGCCGTTTGTCTTGAGTAGATAGCTGTGAGCGGTATCCAATCATAGAGTGAGGGAGTGCTTGGGTATCCTCTAGATGTTGCTGAAGGCGATTGAGGGCTATGCGCTCATAACTTTGCCAACGTGAGAGGTCAGTGTTATGGGACGGAGATTAGGGAGATCGAGAGGTTTGCCGGGCTTCGGGATGAAGATCATGTGGCCCTTCTTCCATAAGTTATAGAGTGGTATTTGTCCTGTCCAAACGAGGTTGATGGCATGTAAGAGATGGTGTTGTTCAGCATCTGACATATTCCGAAGTCGGGCGATGCGAAGCTCAGCCAAAGTGAATTCCTCATCAAGTTCGGGGTTTGGATAGCCATTATATTCAGAACTATAGATGGACAGTATTACCCGGCTAGCAAGCTAGGACACAAGAACCAAAGCCGCAATCCCCACCACAACGCGTCACGAGGACGCCGCCGAGGGTTCTTTCGACTCACTGGGAGGTGCTCATGATCAACACCACCACCACGATGCACTCGGAGCCAGCTGGCGATGTCGATAAACCAGGCTTCATTGCTTGGTCATAATATATATGGAACACGCACTGGACAGGGTGTCCCGAGCTTGGGTGGGAGAGGGAGTCTCCATGAGCTCGGCAAGCCGTCCGTGGCCGCCGACTAAGTTCGTCTCCAGTGGGGAGACGTGCCTCGTCTCGGGCTCAAGGATACGTTCCTTTGCCCGACCAGTGCGGTCCCATAGCCCCGCAGAAAAGCCTTCACGTACCGGAGCAATCCCACTTTCCGACATGACTACGATTGGTAGAGGAGAGTCTCCAGCAGGGAAGCCGGCTGCTAGAGCCTAGGGGCCGGTGCTCCGTGCGCCGTGATCGCCGATGGAGAAGCAGGAGAAGCGCACTCGCTTTGATGCCGAGGTGGCATGCCAGTGTCGGCGGCGCCAGGCTATTCGCCGCGAGCTCGACATGTAGGTGGCGACAGCGTCGCGCTGCTAGTGTGGATGCTCCGCTGAGTGGCCCGTAAGAATGCACACTGTGGGCGCGCTTCGTGCTTTTTTCCCGTCGTATGTGCGCACAAAAGGTGCAAACAAGAGTGGTATGCTGTAGTTCGGTTCCTCAATGTTCAATGTATAGCATGGAAGCGGCAGTCAGTTTTCATTACAACGAAAAAAAAAAAAAAAGCGACGACTTATCGGGAATCTCAGAATGGCCGTAATTGTGACAATGAACTTGTACGCTGTGGCTCGTAGCAAGCTCGATCTTTCCAAACTATGGCTTTGAGCCTTCAATAAAAGCATAAATAGAAACAAATCAGGAAGCCTCGATCTCTGAAATTCAGTTTACAACGGCAATCTCAATCGCTTTCACTGGTAGCATGACGCATTTTTGCATTTGTGGGATGCCCTGAAATGGTAACACTACTTAACTGCTCCGAAATTCTTTCTAAGAGCTTACGATATTTTTTGTGTGTTCAAAAGGCAACATAAAATTACTGAATTTTGATCAGCGCAGAGATATAAATGTAACCGCTCTAACGGGTCTTTTCAATGAAATTTTAGCTTCTCTGAAGGAAGGTTTGATGAATAACGGTTTCGGATCACTTATTTACGGCTTTAGTCGCAAGCGAACTTGCCAATTGAATTGTCAACGCACGCAGTACAATCAACATCTCATGTTTAGCTAGGTTTTCGCAAAGTGACAAGCAGGTTTACAGTGTTCAAACCAAGTTTCTGGGACCTCACAGTGAGCACAAATTTTCTGTTACGGCTGGTCTGATGACCATTTGCGTTCCTTTTAAAATCTAACAGGTGCCTGAAACAGCGAGATGTGTTTACATTCTTGCGTATAAGGTCACTTACGAACCCTAAAGATGGCAATAAATGAAGTTGCGCTGTTGCAGATGTAGTAAAACATTTCCTTGTTATTTCTCGTTGCGAATCAGCGCAACGGGTTCCCTGTAACTACTTTGTTTTGTAAACTGAATATCGCCTTTGTCTTGGCATTTAATTCTTAGGGATTAGTTAAAAAATGAAATTCTGTGCATTTAGTTTTTTTTTTCGGGAAAGGGGGGGGGGGGGGGGGGGGGGGGTCCTACCAACGTTGCAAGAGCAGCGAGAAGAGAACGCATGTAACGCGAAAAGCCAAACTATGGTTATCAGTATTACTTACAATCAAAACTACACTAGGCGTCGTGTTCTGTAGCGGTGAAAAAGCAGTACGCATTTTCAAAACTCATGACTCCCCTTTGGTCCGCGATTGTCCAGGAATCGTGGCTCGCCTTTTTCAAAATTGTATTGAAAGTAAGCATTGGGGCAAAAAATTAAAAAAAAAACAGCGAGTCATGGCACACACCCCTCACACATGTGGGCAAAAACGTGCATTATATTACGCGTTTTCTCCTCTTTCTTTAAACTGAGGTCCACCTTACGAGGTTAATTAGACGTGACCATATTAGGCATTTGGTTATACTAAGTGAGACACGTTTCTGGACAAGGTGATTCATGTCGGATTTGAAAATGATATATATGAAAATGACACACGAAATGCCACATGACAGACGCAAACTCCCAACTGCTTAATTTTACCGAGAAATTCCCCCTAAATACTCTTGCGCATCTATAGAAACGTATTTTAAATAATACGTAAAGTTAGCAACTCGATACAGTTGAATAAATGTTTATTCCTCCTCCTCAGTATAAACAACGACTGTCCAAAAATGGTATTTAGTTTAGAAAAGGTACGGGAAGGACACGATCACACAGGCGCTTGCAGATGTAAAATACGTGTCCGGTAATGTATGGGCGACAGCGCACGGGTCGTGTACAGTGGAAATGTTTTTGTTTGTTTCTTCTTTCTATAAGGATACAGCGCAATTTTACAAGGGTGTGTAATTTGCACGCGTATGCAGAGGTCTTGTCGCTTCTTACCCGTTTCGCGTACTAAACTTTTATCCTTTAAATAATCACCACGCCACCTTCAAAAAGCATCCTTCGACGTTCCCGAAACGGCAGACGACTGCACTCAACAATAAGAAAAGTGCAATGTGTGGAAGCAATGTTTTTAACACGTTTCACAGTCAAGCGGTGATCAGGGCGAAGATGTTTCGTGGAATTAAACCAGCGGATTAACCCGCAACGGCCGCTGATTACTGCGTTTCTAGAGGAAATGCGCAAGCACGTAACTATGTCATTGCTTACTGCCAAACGAGCACACATATTGGTTGTTTTGTCGTGTGCAGCACGCGTCTTGCGCCGCACGCAACGTGAAAAAGCAGACGACACGAGAGCGCCATCCACACTAGGAGCGGTTCGTCCCGCCGCCGCCAGGGGCCGACTGTGTTCGCGCTCGGGGCGAATAGCTGCCCCAATGGTGCTGCACAGCCGGCATGGGGACCCGTGGTCCCCACAGTGTAGAACACATTAAGCTATCGAGTAACGTTGGCTGGTGTCGACCGGCAACGGCGAGGGCGGCCGGAGGAAGCTGGGCGCCAGCCGACCTCTCGCTCCGTTCGGTGGGGGTGGGACTTGTTGAAGCCGCGGACTCGCCCTCGACGCCCGACTCTGTGCTTGCGGCGGAACCGTGCTGAGACTCATTCCGCCGCCGTCCCCGTTATTCGGGGACTCGACCCGGACAAACCACGCGCCGGTGGCGAGAAGGGCTCGAGCACTGCATGGAGGGGCCCTTGCAAAGGGACCTCCTCCCCCCGGCGCACTGGGGCTGTCTGGCTCGGCCTCAGCAGCCGCTAACAGTATTGCTGCTGAAGATCATGCCGGGGCTCTCGCTGGGCGCCGCAGAAAAACTGGATGATGCCAGGCTCGCACCAGGAGGCTTGAAACCAGTTTGTATTGAATCCATAAATTAAGTCGCTACAGCACAAAATGTCATCGTTCTCCTTCGTGCTGCAATTACATCAAGGGGCCATCAAGACAAAATACAAATTTGGCTCAATTGAGAAAGAAAACTATTTTAAGCGGCCCATGTCAAGGGCTGCCAAAAATGGGGTTCTGGTGCGCCGGGAAATACGCACTTTCTCCCAATAACTGTGGCAAAAACTTTATCGCAAACTTCGAACAAATAGAGACATGAAAAAAAAAACATGCGAAGCAGTAGCAGCTTCCCAGCCACTTCCCGGAAACTTTTCTATGATGCAACAGAATCTTGTTTGTGCGAATGGCTTCCCAGCCACTTCCCGGAAACTTTTCTATGATGCAACAGAATCTTGTTTGTGCGAATGACGGCCGCCAAACTAACCCATGGCAGAGGCACATGACTGGACGATTGTAATGGGGTCGCTTGATTGCATCACTTGAATGATAATGTGCAGTTACCACGGTTAATATTGTTCCAAATGCTAGTCCATATGACATCACTCCTGCTGACAACCTCCAGACATCAACACACCAATTGTATCGCGAAAGTTGAATATTTTTTGGTACTTGTATTTCTAGGGTTAAAAAACATATTTCTCTGCTGGAACGGAGCTGAGTGAGGTACTGAAGCCTAGTTTTTTCAAATTACACTAAGCTGTATTTTGTCCTCATTGCCTAGGTAGTGGTACAACAGCGCGTGCTACGTTTGATTTGTTAACTTTGAGTGTATTACGCATGAGAAAAAAGAACAGTTCAAGGACAAGGAGAGGCATAGAGATGGGCCTGGGACAACAACTGGTCATTTTATTTGCAAGGACACAGTACACTTGATTGGTGAACAAAGGGAGGTTAAGATTCAATTCAAGCAAACTATCATCTTATTGTGACATCATGTAACTGCTCGCATACCAATTCCAGATTTTCTCAAAGGCACGTACTTGCGAACGGTTTAATATGTAGCCATTTGCGGCACATATCAAAAGAACGTGGGTTTCTATTGCACGGTTGTTTCAGCTCAAAGACGGAAAGGTGTGGAAGAGCAGGTATCCGATGCAGAAGTTGAGCTAACGTCCTTTGTGATGCTTGTGGAAGAACGATCGTACTTGGACGGACCTTACACATCCATGCTTCCACAAGCCACTTGCCATTTTATCAGAGGAAGCATCTTGTCTCACGCACCTAATGCTGTGGAGAGTGGCTGCTGCTAATATGCATGTCAACATCCAGCTTGCTATTGCATTGCTCACAGACCCTGTAATCAGTGTACCTATTCCAAGCAATTTTGTAAAAAAAAAGGCACATTTGCGTGTTAATGTGTTGTTTGTGCATATTGTACAGTAATATATATACAAAACAAGGTAATCCTGGACGCCAATTGAAAGAAGGAAAAAATGTTTCGACCCATGTGAAAAAGAAACATTCTTTTTCACATGGGTAAAAATGCTTTTTTCTATTTTCAACTGGCATCCAGGAATACCTTGTTTTGTGTGTGTGTGTGTGTGTGTGTGTGTGTGTGTGTGTGTGTGTGTGTGTGTGTGTGTGTGTGTGTGTGTGTGTGTGTGTGTGTGTGTGTGTGTGTGTGTGTGTGTGTGTGTGTGTGTGTGTGTGTGTGTGTGTGTGTGTGTGTGTGTGTGTGTGTGTGTGTGTGTGTGTGTGTGTGTGTGTGTGTGTGTGTGTGTGTGTGTGTGTGTGTGTGTGTGTGTGTGTGTGTGTGTGTGTGTGTGTGTGTGTGTGTGTGTGTGTGTGTGTGTGTGTGTGTGTGTGTGTGTGTGTGTGTGTGTGTGTGTGTGTGTGTGTGTGTGTGTGTGTGTGTGTGTGTGTGTGTGTGTGTGTGTGTGTGTGTGTGTGTGTGTGTGTGTGTGTGTGTGTGTGTGTGTGTGTGTGTGTGTGTGTGTGTGTGTGTGTGTGTGTGTGTGTGTGTGTGTGTGTGTGTGTGTGTGTGTGTGTGTGTGTGTGTGTGTGTGTGTGTGTGTGTGTGTGTGTGTGTGTGTGTGTGTGTGTGTGTGTGTGTGTGTGTGTGTGTGTGTGTGTGTGTGTGTGTGTGTGTGTGTGTGTGTGTGTGTGTGTGTGTGTGTGTGTGTGTGTGTGTGTGTGTGTGTGTGTGTGTGTGTGTGTGTGTGTGTGTGTGTGTGTGTGTGTGTGTGTGTGTGTGTGTACACACACACAGAGTAGAACCTCGTTACAAGATGCACTTGGTCATATGCAACAACGTTGGTTTTCCGATGTTCGCCATGTTAGCAACATTGTATACAAGAGACATGGTTACAAGAGACACTCTGTTGCCAAGGGCAACATTTTTGGGTCCCTAGAGTAAATTCTTCGCCATTTATAAAAGACATGACAAAAGGGGGGGCCTCATATAAAGCACTTTGTGGAAAACTGCTCACTTGGGCCGGCATCCAAGAGACCACAGGGGTTCCATAAACTTTTGAGAAGTTCGCGTCTGCAGATGTAGACCTTGTGTGTTCGAGGTTCAAGGACCCTACAGATCATGTGGTACTCATGCAAGTAAAAGGTGTCCTAAATGAATATTAGAGGAGTAGGATGACGAGGGTATTAGGAGAGAAAGTGAAGGCTGGCAATTGTCTAAGAGCACGTTGACGGTATTAAAACTTGGGAAGGAAGCTAATACAATCTGCGGTCCCTAAAACAACCATGAACGATTCTTAAGCCACAGTGAGAATTTTCTCTTCAACCAGTCTGAATATATCTCAAAGTGGTCATGTTCGACTCCACACAGTCTGTCTGTCTCGCACACACGCGTGTGTGTAATCATGAAGCTTGATGGGTCAGCATAAAAGACAGTGAAGGGAGTGGACTGACTTGTTTCCTGTTTATTGCTAACTGCTCACATTTTGCCTCTATACAAAAGCCTCTTTGAGGGAGGGTCATCCCCCTCATCCCTTCAGGAGAGAGCACGAGTGAGCGGTGTTGCAAACACTTTGAACAAGTGAGGCAAGCCAATTGGCTGGAAAGGTGGAAGGTGAAGGAAGGGGGAAAGACTGCGGACGAGAAGGCAGCACGAAAACACATTAACAGGAAGCACACAAACAAAAACAAAAACAAAACCGAGTCCCACGTGCCTCATAAACGATGTAAAAAAAAAGGTCAGCTGGAAAGGAAAGTGGAGGAAAAGGGGGGAAGGGAGGCAGACAGAGGATGGCTGCCGAGGCATAGATCTTCATGCACGGCCCACCCAGTCAATGCATGTTATACTACATGTACTGACTCCTACTAGTCCACGTGCTATACCACACATTCTCTGGTCACTTTTTTGTTTTAATCCCAGAGAAGTATATCTCTGCAAGTTTTTGTCTCTACAACACACCCCACCAGGTGGTTTGGGGTAGATATAGCTGACAGGCGCTCACTCTCCATCAGATCATATTGAAAGGCTTGCTCAGTATATTGTTCGCTCATGGCATGTTCGCACTGTATGATAATACCAGGTTAGTCTGGGCTGTTTCCCCTTTTTGTGCATTGGCTTTCGACAATGCTGACTGGAGGTCTGCTCGGCAGGCCAGATTGATGGCATCATCGATTCAATTATTTTTTCTGTATAATTTTGTTTAAGGAGGGTATATCCTTCAGATTTTGCGAGTTCCCCTCACATTCCTGGACATCAGAATCGATTCGGTGGTATCTGTATGCCTGCAAGTATGGTATGCCTACTTTATAATGTTGTGGGCGGTTGCTGTCAAAATGCAAGTACTGTTGTTGATCCGTGGGTTTTTGTAAGCAGTGATCACGAGGGAGTTGCCATGTACCTGACGGGTTACATCCAAAAAGTTGATAGTATCCCGAGATATGCCGCGGGTTTACTTGATTGATCAGAGGAGACAGTTCAATTCTGAAATGAAGTAGAGAACGCTTGCTTTGTCGTGGTTCCATACCATAAATATGCCACCTAGGAAACGCCTATGCAAGAGTGGTTTGCTTCATTGTTTCTCAATGAAAGGAATTTCCAATGATGCCATAAAAATACTGCCGTAATTTGGAGCCACCTTAGTTCCCATTGCCGCGCCGCTGATCTAAAGGAAATGCTTTTGGCCGAATTCGAAGTGGTTATAATTTAGTACAAGGGTTAGAGGCATTGCGAGAGTTTCTTTCTCTATATATCTTGATGGGTTGGAGCCAGTAAATGCTGCCATGGTCGCGGCGATGCCTTCCAAGTGGGGAATATTTGTGTACAATGAGCACACGTCCAACGTCACCAGAAAGCACCCCCGGGGAGATCACGATACCAGCAATTTCCTGTAGAAAATGTCTGGCGTCTTTGATGTAGGTTGGGACTGTAGAGGGCATGTCCTTTATGATGTGATTGAGGAAGCCTGAAATTTTTTCAGTCACCGTTCCATTGCTGGATAAATGGGCCTGCATGGGTGGTTGCTCTTATGTATCTTCGGTAGTATAAAAGCGACAAGGAACAGGATGTTCCGGTGACAATTTTCATCATCGCGGCAGTTATCTTACCTTCTACTACGAGAAGGGACTAGAGATTGTTCTGAACTTGTTTCATATAATTTTGTGGGATCATTAGGTAGCTCCTTATAAAATTGGCTGTCGCTTAGTTGGCGCATTCCCTCTTAATTATTCATGCTTGTCGAGTATAACAATGGCTCCACCCTTTCCCGCTGGTTTAATCGTTTAATCACTATTCTGGTGCCCACTTGGAGTGAATTTAAGGCTTCTCACTCTTCTACTGACAGATTGTTGCGCATGGGTTGGTGCTGTGCTTATGCCTGGACAACATGCTTTTGCACAGCCAATATGTACAGCTACAATCAAAAGTTTACGGACCAGGAAAATGGCAATTTTAGGTTATTCCTATTTCGGTAGCAGCCCGACAAACTGCCACATGCATGTGAGATGTCGCATAGTTACTGAAGTAAAGAAAAATACGGCACACAGTACCCCGGGCGGCCACGCTGCAGAAAATAACCCAAAATTGCTGCGTTCGTAGTTCGTAAACTTTTGGTCGTGGGTGTACATATCCAAGTGTTTGTTTCGCCACTATTTTGGTGTCCAGGGTTTGCTCGACACACCAAGTTGTGTTTTTGTGTTAAGGCAGTATTCCTGGTGACGCAGATTACGTGCGATAGTATATCTAGATCCTGATAAAATTGAAACTCGTCAAACTTTCTGGAAACTGGACAAAATGTCAGACCTTTTGCGAGAAGTTTTTCTGAGGCCGGGTATAGCGTTTTGCTTGACAGATTTACCAGTGTTTATCGGGCGAGATATAGTGCTGGGACCCGGGGGAGACACCTAAGGGAGAGGTTGGTTGCACGGGGTTGACTGAGAATCGAGGGGAAATGTTATCGCGTTGAAATTTCTTGATTTTTTACTGTGATACTTCTCCTTTCTTGGCCGTCTCGAAGTTTTCAAGTTCATTGTATTCTAACTCCGACAGGTTCGATTGCGACCTCTCCAGCCTTTCGGCATTCAGAAGCTCCGTGGTTTTCCTTCGGCTGTGCTGCAAGACAATTTCCATGAGCCCCACTGATGCATCGCATGGCACTTTCTCCCACGTCGTCTTCTCCTCATGATTAAGTGTGCACATCGAGGGTGTGCGGGCCAGACGAAGGCCTTTTGGTGCGGTGTTCTGGTTAAGGTACGTTTCCAAGTGAGCGGCATGCAAATCGGGACACACTTGTCTATCAATATCCTCATTAATAGAAAAGAGGGGGACCATGCATGATCAGGGCGGGTTGTACCTGCCTCCACTTCCAGTCAGTTCCCGGCCTCCCGGCGTGCCTGCGACGCTGCCCGAGAGGCCAAGTGTGTCATGTAGTGGCGTTCTGGGACGGGGTGGACACAGTGGGCACGCAGGACAAGGGGGAAGGCCAACCAGGGGAGGCGCTTGGCCGTAATTCGTTTCCTTCGAGTCGAGGTGTGCGTATATCTAGTATATCTATCTATATATATAGCGAATCAGAATGGGAAATGAGGGGCTCGTTGAATGAAGACAGAAATAAGGGTAGGCAGTCAAGAAAACCTCGGAAAGGAAAGCAAAGGGGAAAGTGTGGTACGTTATTCATTCTTAAAACAGATATAGTTTTTGAAATATCTGAAAGACAGAAAGTGGGGAAAAACATGTATATAAAAGCAGAAACCACACAGTTCTTTTGTGGAAGTGACACTGTATTTTGGCGATGGCGTCCTTTCTCTTTTTTTTTTTTACAAAATGAACTATACAAGTTTGAAGCTCAACACCTTACTTTTATTCTGTCCATTGTATAACATTTAAAAAAAATGCCAAGTGCTCAATATATAAAAGTATAAAACACTAAGAACTCTATCATGTCAGTTATTGTAGACAAAACTTTATTACATCTCACCCTGTAGCTTAGTGCTAGGAACCAACGCATGCAACTTAACATATGAGGGCCTTTATGAACATTTAACACAATTCACACACAACAAAACATTTGAGTGAGATTAGGTTTTTTTTTGTTTTTTTAACAACTTTTCTGTGTTCACTCACAACTGGAAACTCTTAGTCACATTATATAAATAGCTATAAAAAATACTAGATCTCTTTCCCACATGTTCACAGGTACACGAAATATTCCTAGAAAACAGATCAATAACAATAATAATAAAAAAACTCCGTTCACTCATTGTATTGGCCCTGTAAAACAAGGACGGCTACAAGCAAAAGCTGGAAACAACAACAAAAAAATTAAAATGCTAAAACTTGTAATCGCACCTTTTTACTAAGCTCTGCCAACCTTATCTGCAGCCTTATGCACAACAGCACTTCAAAAAGAGAATGTACAAAATAGAGTGACTAGAGAAGAAACCACACAGAGGAGGGCCCGTGTGGACGATGTTCAAGTCTCCCCTTCACTTTCTCCGTCCTCTGCCTGCAAGGGGAAAGGGGCCGTTACAAACTTGTCAAGAGTTGTTACAATACCGAGGTTATGTGGTTTGGTGTAGAATAGAAGTTAAATGGACCCCTGAAGTCAAAATACAACTTGCTCTAGATAAACAGATTACCATAGTTACTCGTATCTAACACGCCCTTAATTGTAACGTGCACCCATTTTTTTTTTTGCAATCTGAAAAAAAAAAAAAAAAAAAAAAAAAAAAAACCTTATTACGTTTTTCATTGCAACACACACTAGACTTTCATTACTTAATACAGAAATGCAAGCTTTTCTCATTTGGAACAAGCAAGGTTTATTCCAAAGGTGGCACGAAATGAAATGTGCCGGTTATTGCCGGCAAGACAGCCACCACGACGACGGTCCGGGGCAGCGACAGCGCTGCCCTGGCAGCTCTGTCGTTATGGGATTCTGAGCCGCTCGCTGCTGCTGCATGTATTCCGCCAGCGGGTCTTCTATTTGGGGATATCGCCCCTGGACCACTGAACCCTTTCTGTGTCGCCTTGTTTGCAAAAATTTTCTTTCTGTTTGCGCCAGTCCCGCACGCAACTGTCCAAAACACTGAGCACACGTGACTCGGGCCAATTGCTGTCGCTTTCTGCGCACAAGATTGCTTTCTTCTTAAACGCAGCATCGTGGTGAACCTGCCGTGTCTTCGCAGTTGGAAATTCCATGGCGGAAAGAACAGGGGAACGCAATAAAAGACTACAGACAACAAAGGCAAGGATGCGCTGACTACGAAGCGCTGGCTATGTGTTCAGTAGTCAAGCAGCCATCTTGAAATGTCAATGGCATACCTGCCAACCTGGTGACATGGAAATTCGTAATAACCGCAAACTGGGGGAAGTGGGGGGCAGCACACTTTAATTTTAAAGTCTGAACGGATGAACGTTTTGTGACAAACGTTCTCACGTTTTCACAACCATACGTGCAAACCGTCAGTGTTGTAGAGTAATGAGCAGCAACTCCATTGGGCACGGAAGCAAATTTTAATATGTACGATTTCAAGAACACTTGGTAGTAGTCTCGCGGCTTCGAGCCCGCCGTTGCAATGCGAAGGAACTACCGCGGTCGTACCACGGGTCTCACTGCACAGGACGCGGCAGTCATACAAAGAGCGCCACGAACACGGAAGTCGTAACTGGCCCGTGAACAACATGCTATAAGCAGACTTGCTTTAGATGCAGCGAGTTCTGGATATGGATGCGTAGCCCACCCTGAGAAGACAGAAATCGCTGCTTCGCAGTTGGTGATAACAATACTACGCATTGCTTTCTTGTGGGGCGCAGGTACCACAGTGTCATTAAAAGATGGTCCAATTTTTTTCGAAAATTCTAGGGATGGGCGAATATAGATTTTGAGGTTCGAAGCGAATTCGAAGCGAATAGTGATTTGGTCGAATAATTTCGAATCGAATAGTTCGAATAGTGCACATTGCAAATCACAAAGACAAATGAGCAACTTGTGACCTGACTAATGTACACATTTTTTTTCTAATAATTAGAACTCACGTAGGCACAGCATTGTGTAAAACTATTACCAGTTGAACATTTATTGCAAAATCTTACACACAGCTTTCCTTTGCTGTATTCACAAGTTTTCATGAAGAAATGCCTGTTGCGCCACATGCTCTAGGTGCAGCAGTTTCCGCCGGCTGCTCATTCACAAGTTTAAGCGCCGCCTAGAAGCTTCGCTAAAAAAAGAAGTATTGTAGCCACTAGTATCCTCGGCCATAGCCAAGCAAAGCGCAAGTGGCTGGCCGCCATTTTGAATAGGGTCGCTTAGTGCGGCGTACTGCCGCGCTGTGCGAGCCTATTCAAAATGGCGGCATGCCTATTCAAAATGGCGGCCTGTACAAGTCTGCTGGCTTGGTGCCGCTATGTTCGGAGCGGTGTCGTTTCAGTGCCGCCTTTTTTTTTTAACTTAAGTGTGCTGGCGGCCGAGAGCTTCATCGAACCTCTAGGCAAGGCAGCAACTCGGCAGTGCCGGCACTGATAATAGAAATGTCCGCGTCGGTGGGTCTTGAGCCAAGCCTGGGGTAACTCTCGGAAAGCTTGACCGAAAAGCTTGGCTTTTAGCTGCCTATTCGGGAGCATCGAATAATTCGAAAATATCGAATACCTGCATTCGGATCGAAGCGAATAACGAATAGAGAGCTATTCGATCGAATATTCGACAATACCGAATATTCGCCCATCCCTAGAAAATTCGTAAAATTTCAGGCACGATTTGTAAAATCGTAAGACGCGGCAAAATTCGTACATTTTATGGAAAATTCGGAAGGGTTGGCAGGTATGCAATGGCGATACGGTGCTGCAGTTTTGAGTCATACTTGATTGTAACGCGCATGTGATTTTGGGACCTATTTTTCCGGAAAAAAGGCACGCGTTAGATTCTAGCAAATACGGAAGGTCACCGAGAACTCTTATGCACAGCTTTTTTTAAAAAATTGAGGTAGAAAATAGCGAGAACGTAAAGACAGGTGCCGCCGCCACTGGCTATACTGTGCAACTTGCACCAGAAGTGCTTAAATCGACGGGCAGGTTTTTGCATGCTCGTCGATTTAATTTAATTTAACTGAATTAACTGAACCGAAAACAACTCAAAACAATTTAACTGAAAAACCAGTCACATATTTAACTGAACACAACCTCCTATCCCAAAATCAACATGGCTTTCATGCAGGCTTTTTGACAGTTACGCAACTACCGACCAATAGTTATTTAAATGAACTACCAAATTATGTGTTCTGTTAGTTTAGTGTGTATTCACTGTTATGGGCCCCCTCCTGCAATGTCTCGGAACTGTGAGACACCAGTATTTGTAAATAAAAATAAATAACAGGCACACACATACACACACTTCACAACCAAGATAACAGTGCTTCAGCTAATTTATTGCTTCGTGGCACTACAGACCGCATTAGCTCGCCTGATGCTTGTGTCTACGGCACAATGACGTTTGATGCAAGCACCGGTTACTCCTCTGAAAGCCTGCCAGTTGCCTGGTATGAATGAATTCATTAATAGCACTCCCATTTCCTACACATGAAAAGTGGAGACGATTCCCCTCAGTATTTTTGCCCAAGTTCCTTTTTCTTTTTTTCTATCGTAAATTTCTCAGCTTGGAACAAACAAGAAGACTGGACGAGTGGGCGACGTTCACCAAACATGTTGGGTGTACTAACAGCGGCAGCTTACCGGGAAGAGAGTCTTTACCGGGAAATCAGCCATGCTCACGTTGAACGGCTGGATTGGGTGCAAGGGCCTGCGCGATGCGATCGACGACGTGCTCCTGGAAAAGGGGAGGGGAGTTGTACACAAGTAACAGCGCAGGTGCATAAAATTGAAGTGGAGAAATAATGTGTTTGAGGGCAACCTCTAGGGAACGTGGCACGAACCACAGGCAAGGTCCTATGTTTTCGTCAATTGAGGCTAGCTTTGTTTAACACTCACATCAGAATACCTAGCTAATACAAACATATGTTAAAAACCACCAGTTCAAGAGATGATTAGAGAACGCTAGCTATGTACGCCAATTACTAGGGTGATTACTTTCTCCTGGCATCCACCAAGGGATGCAAGCTCATGAAATAGACAACTGACCCAACGTCCACTCATTTCTTGTTGTGAATTTCTGGTGCAGTAACACACACAAACACACACGCACACACACACAACTATGTAAAACACTGTTGATGCATTCCCAGGTTATTGCGTTATCTTAGAAATTGTACTGCGGAAGTCCGGTACCACTATGACTTTTCTTGTACGGCACAAGTTCGGATAGGTATTTGACAGAACAAACTTTTATTCTGCAGTAACCTCAGAAACCTATCAATGAGCTTGTACTGAATACAATGATATACAGTGGAATCTCGGTCATACGAATCTCTAGGGGCGGCAAAAATATTCGTATCACCCGAAAATTCGTATCATCAGAAAACTAGAAAAAATGGAAATGTGCTGCGCATGCCACAGGCGTCGGCATAATGGCGTCGGCTCTTGCCGCGAAGAGGTGCAGGTAGCTTCAGCAACCGCTTCTAACCTTTTGTTAAAACGGAGCTCAAGGTGTAAATTAAATTGCTCATGCGGGAAAGGAGCTGGCAGTATGGGAGAAGCACTATAAAATGTCATCTACGCCAAATATCCACCGCGGAGGTGGCCCAGCCAGCTGCTGCTAGCGCTCCGAAGTTGCCGCAATCACAATGAGGCGCGCGTCTCCCCATTGGCGCAAGTCGTGAGGCTCCTCCCAATGCCGTTAGCGGTAACCGAGGCAGAGGCTGACGCCTGGGTGCCGGGCTGAATAGCTGAATCGTCAGCGCGGGCGTCAAAAGAACGCGCGCTCATCGCCGACGCGACGCGCACACACGAACTCAAGCGTGAACCGCATGCGATTCGGGCGCGTCGGCGTTTGCGCGCGCGTTCTTTTGACGCCCGCGTTGACGATTTCGCCCCCACGTCAGATTTTACCTCGCTCGTAAAATGACGCGCAACACGCGCGGCAGTGGGAGGAGCCTGCTGACTTGCGCCAACGGGGAGGCACACTCTTCATGGCGCCAGTTTGAAAGCGCTCCGGATAGCCCGCTGGCTCCGCCGGAGATGTTTAGGCTTACCACGGTGGCGGATATTTGATAGGCGCTTTCCCTAGCCGCGCGGACGATGCTTTACAGTGTCGTTTTCGGACACATTATCAGCTCCCTTACTTCATTAGCAACTTCTTTTGTTACTTTTAAGAGCGGTCAGAAGCGGTCGGTCGAGCTACCCGCCCTACTTCGCGGCTGTTGACGCCGCCATGTTGCCGCGGCTTACTGCGCCGCGCGCCGCATGCGAGTGGTATTCGCGGTGGCGTCAGGGCGCCTGTGGCGTGCGCGGCACGTTTTCATGAGCAGAAAACGCTTCATGTGGTTCACGCTTAATGATTTTGTGCCTCCGTGCGACCAAGGCCACGCGGCCGCACAAACACTCCCGCCTCCCATCCACGCCGCAGTCTGCCGCAGTCATCTGCTCGCGGCTCGCGTGTTCGTATCACCCGCACCGGGTGATAAATGCGAACGGATCATCCGAATTTTTTTACATTGCGTACAATGCATTTTGGCCGGGGAATTTTGAAAATTCGTATCAACGAAATTCGTATCAACCGAATTCGTATGACCGAGATTCCACTGTAAATGACCTTTTATTGCAAACTAAATGCAACCCAACATTTCCAAATATTTCCCGGACATGTCAGTCCCAGAAACCTTGTTTCCATCGAGGTCTTCCGCTGCCTACGTTTTTAATACTGTGTTTACTCTTAGTGTGCCGTGAAAGGCTATAAAACCACTACGTTAGCTACGTAAAAAACACCCAAAAGACCAACATGAAAGTAGACGTCAAATTAGTGTGGACATAACTGAAAATAGTGGCCTACAAGCTCTATAAGCAGACTGGCGAATACAGTGCGAGGACGATGTTGTGTGCCAGCATTTAATGGTAACCATGCATTTATATACACTCACTTCCATTAATCCCAACAATCTAGAGCTATAAAAACAGACGCACCACAAAATGGAAATCAGTTGGTTATATGTGTTTTCTTGCCATATCTGGACATTATGATAAAGACAAAATAAAAGTGGTCATAAAGGGGCTACATGCGGACATTGCACCGTCACAACCTGACCCTTCTGCACCCTGATCGTAGCAATCTCGACACTTTTCCGCAGAAATAACAAGCATACACCCAGTTTCAATATTGAATAACTTTAAATCAAGTGCAGTTAACATTAAATCACCTTCAATATTAAATCTTTTAATAAATCGAGTGTATTCTGTGCGCTGTGGTCTGCAGTTGTTTCACTTTGTTTATTTTCGCTTGGTCCAACTTAACGGCCATTTCACGCAAAATTTGGCGCATATTCAGCGAGTTTCCCCGTTACATCTGGCCCTTAAAAATTTTTTGTTAAAGGTGGACCAAACTTGTGTAGTAAGTATACAAACAGTAATGGGAAATGGAGATTTGTTCGTTATAGCCGGCATTTCGTTAAAACCAAGTTCTCTATAAGTGCACTATACGGTAATGTAAATCCCTTTAACATCGATGGGAAAATAGTGATAAACGGCGACACTTTGCTCGCAACAGTAACTCGCTGCTGTTGGCTAATCTGTGTCGCAAATTCATGTAACGAGAATTCAAAGGGGAATCATTTACCTACAAGGATATTAGGCGGACATTAAGTAGGAAAGAAAAAAGAGGAAGGAATGAGTTGGCAACCTTGTCTGTCGCTTTGGGGATGGGAACAGGACCGTCGGAGTGCTGTGCAGTCGCATATCCCGCCTGTGAAGAAGTGGCTTTGGCGTTGACCTGCGGACAAAGGACACAAGAACCAACACAAGAAAAATGAGAACAAGGGCAACCACGGTAGCTACTTCTTAAAAAAATAAAACTCTGAGAGCAGACGTTAAGTTAAAACCACAAAGCTAAAGAATACAAAATTTTAGTGCCGATACAAAAAAAAAAAAAAAAAAAAAAGAGAGAGAGAGAGAGAGAGAGAGTTCACATTTTTTATAGGCATGTCTTGTTTTGAAAAACTCAACAGGAAATCAACCTCTAGTATACCAATACCTTTGGTGTTCTTTTGTACATTTTCTATATACATATGAATAACTACAAAGCTGAACAAATAGTCTTCAGACTATTGTTCAGACAGTGTGTTCAGACTCTGCAGTGTGGGAAAATTATTCCATCTTCAAGAATGCTTGGAAGTTGTGCACCTGTTTTTAACACTATATCACTTCAGACAGGTGGACAATCATTAGTACTACTCCTCTTTCTCCGCAACTTCATCCATAAGTAAAATCTTATTCTGCTAATCGCAGTTTTGTAAAAAGTAGCATGAACGCAGATGCAAATTCAAGCCCCAAATGCCACAAGGAGCATTTTTACCAACTGCAGTCGTGCACAAGGACAGTGATAGAAGCGACAATTAGCATTTCAGGGCAGGTTTCCAGAGCAGCAAGAATGCTAGTTTGCATCATCCTGAACACTACCTAGCAAAAGCTCGGTACCACTGTAACTTTGTTGTGCACACATTTTAAGTTCGGATAAATTTTTGCAGCACTTGCCGACTATGCTGATATAGATAAATTACAGTGAGCTCCCGTTAAAACGAGACCAAGAGGACAGCAAAAAACTTTCAGTTAACCGAATTTGCAATTAAACAAAGAAGAGCACTGTTGCAACACATCTACCTTGATTTTTTTTTTTTTCAGTCTCGGCTGTCCTCACCAATTTGAGCACACAACATGAGTTGCCCCGATGAGAATTATTGCTAAAGTCAAAGCCTGAAGCGTCTACCACACAGACTGCTTACACGGTGCTGTGCACAACAAAGAAGTTTGAGGACCTCAAAGAGAGAAAGGGATATGTACGCTGGCACGGGTCTCAACTGAAATGCCACTACCAACTGCGCGCTGCCTCAGTTGAGATGGCGCTGCTGACATAGTGCAGAGCATGGCGGTGTTTTGGCGCTTAAAATTTTAAATTTTATCGAGGAATGCCAGTCACCTTGATGCTTTTTTTATTTGAAATAACTTCCATTTAAATGATATAATGAGTTTTAGCTTCGAATTATGGAACGATGAATTGCCTGTAAAACTGCCAGGACCAGAACATTGATTGATTATGAGATTTGATCGTGCTGACTCTACACAGGTGGTGAGGTGCGCTGTAGTGGAGGGCTCCGGATTAATTTTGACTACCTGGGGAACTTTAACGTGTGCCCAAATCTCAAACGCACGAAGTTTTTGCTTTTCACATCCATCAGAAAAGCGGCCACCATGGCTGGGAATCGAACCCGCGTCGAGGACCAATCACTTCCAATTAACCGAAAATTTCAACTAAGCGACTTTGAATTATCGAGAGTCGACCGTAATCAACTTTGGGAAGCCTTCTGCATCAAGGGGAGGGGCATGCAATGTGTTATCCTGCCAGCTCTGCATTAAAACACTTTTTATAAACAAGTGGGCGATTTTGCTGCACCCAAACATTACATGTTATGCACAACTGTTATTGTATTTGGAAGCATGCACGATTATTTAAATAATTTTGAATAGTCATGAGTTAGGGCCATTCCTGTCAATTTTATGCATGTTTCTGCTTGTTCTAGATTTAGCAAAGCAAAATATCTAAAGCCAAGAAAAACCAAAATGCTAGCCACTTCTCCTGGGCACAGGAACAATTTACTGTCTACAAATAGTGGAAGTCAAACGCTGTGAAGTTAACTGCATGGTAACTCTAGAGTAATCTACACAGATATTTTACTAACTAAGCTCAAACCTGCAAACAATACCCATTCAGTAGCAACAAGACCAACCTGAACAAAACAGACTAGACTTGAAGGCCGTATCTCCCACACTCAGAGAGCGATGAATTCAGAAAAGAACAAGAGTGCAGTCCAGAGCTACACATAGCAATTCTACTACCTGCTTATCTGCCACCTTTGCCCTTTCCAGATAAAAAGAAGATAAGATAGCAGCGCACATTCCGCCTGGAAACAACTGCTTTTTGTTTGCTTAGGTTTCCAATTTATTTATTTATTTATTACTCTCAAAGCCCAAAGGCGTTACAGAGAGGAGTGGTTACATTTCATACAATATTAGTTACAGCCGTTTTGAATGATGTAGGAGGCGGAATGCTGGCGATGGAGGCGGGGAGGTGGTTCCAGTCGTCGCAGGTCTTGGGAATGAACGAGTGAAAGTAGGGGTATGCGCGACACTGAGGAATCCCTACCTTGAACCTGTGATCGTTTCGTGCGGAGTTGTAGGATGGAGCAGAAATGAGAGCCTGTTTTATAACAGGGTTACTAAAGTAAATCTTAAGAAAGAGGCACAAGCGTGCAATTTTCCTTCTAGCAGCAAGGCCACTGAGTTTAAGGGAAGATTTAATTGACGTGATGCTAGCGGTTCGTGAGTAGTTTGTGACAATGAATCGAGCAGCCCGGTTCTGAATGGCTTCCAAGGATGAAGACAACACCACCATATGAGGGTCCCAAATCGATGATGCATACTCTAATTTAGATCTAACAAGGGTTTTATATAGCAAGAGTTTTAAAGACACTGGAGCAAGAGCAAAATTACGGCGCAAGAAGCCAAGCATGCGGTTAGCATTATTGGTAACATAATTAATATGTTCATGCCATTGCAGATTAGTGGTAATGTGGACGCCAAGGTACTTATACCCGATTGGCTAGGCAAGCAGAAAATCGGCTGAATGAATGTAAGCTTGGGCCAGTGTTGCGTGGGGCCTTTTACGTTACTCGTTCGTCTGTAGCTAAGTGGTAATGTGGTCAGAAGGGTACAGCGCCTAAGAACACGTGCCACACGCAGTGAAGAAGGTAAATTTCACAGGGAATGCAGCGCCAAAGTAGCCCACACACTTCGAATACTGCAATGCATATACACATCCACATTTCTTTTAAAATGTTGCCCTCCCATCGCTTCAGTAAAATTTTAGGGCATAGAAAACCAGAAGGAAGCGAGAGGTGCGATTTCGGGTTGAAAACAAATGAATTCGAGATGGGTATCTCCGACTGACAAGAAATGAAAAAAGGGAAGAAACAAAGAAGAAGAATAAAAAAACCAAAACTCACCTTTTGGGCGAGTAGTCGCTGTCGAAGCTGTTTCTCCTCCCATTTGAGCCACACAACGAAAAGCTGTCCAGGTGCAAGCCGAGGCCATTTTCTGCAGAAGAGTCTTCAAAAGCTTCATCTGTGAAAGAGAAAAAAAAATCAAATAGAAGAAGCGTTTTGTTAGAATCTTTAAACAGTCCGCTAAGCGAAAGGAGCATGATTTGCGGGTCGGCAGCAGTCTTGTGGGTGTGCTTGGCGAGCGACGTCCTGCCGGCGGGTCGCTTATTAAGCAAAGGTGTGACCACATTGGTCCTGCTCCGTGGCCTGTACGCCAGATGCTTGCGTTGCGATGAACTCGGCTTGTGGAACGTTTGTGGCGTTCCACAAGCTGAGGCGTTCCACAACAAGGCGTTCCACAAGCTGAGCGGCGTTCCACATAGGCGGCGGGCAGATAAGCACAGCAGCTTCCGCTGCTATATGCTACCCTATCGAGGCGCCAACTATGGGCGCTCATTCGCGTCATGACGCACTACTTCGCTTCACCTCTCCCAGACGGCAGCACCATCTGAATGGTGAAGTTAGAGGGAAGGACATAGGGCGCATTCGTACAGCTATTCGGGCATAACTTTATGGCTCAGTGGGCAGAGCGTTGTACACCTCCCGTTGCGGCCAGACTGATCGTGGGCTCGAATCTTAGTGCCGCTGCTCCAGTGGAACTTTTTCTGGTGATGTCAGTTCCACGACGGATATGACGTCAGTAAGGTTTGTGTACCCTGGCATAAAACACTTTCGGGTTTAAAATAAAAGAGCCCCCTATCAGCTTTAAATTGCACCAGTCACTTCGCAAAAGCTGCCGCAATATGTTACCAGTAATCATCAGTCAGTTAATAACTTTAATGTTGTAAGGCGGTGCACGAGTTTTGTCAGCAGGAAGGTCTTTCTTTTGTTTCGTTTTCATACAAAAAAAGTGCCCACAAACGTTATCTCACTCTGTCTCAAAGACGTGTGGAATTCATCGGCGAAGTGACTTACCACAACAAGGGCTGCCTTCCCTCAATAAGATTGACAACACTCAAACAAAGTGGGTACAAACGAGCGCAATATTAAACCTTAAAACGTGCTAGAAAATTTGCCTTTTAAGGGAGGATTTCATTTGGCACTTGAAAGTACAACAGTGCAGGAGAATGATCAGGCCAACATTAGGCAAGCCCTAATGCCCTATCGGACAAACAGGGTAACACAAATTATCGCTCACTTACTATATTTACTTCCTTTTGATATTTGCCGCATTTTCACAACAAAGATGATACTAAACCGAAGTTCACTTTTTTCTGGGGCATGTGAGCAAATTATTTTATACAGCGCTGAACTGACACGAGTGCGCAGCAACTCTGCATCTTAAGAGAGTATACCAGTACGAATACTACCCCAAGCATCCATTCACAGTCACTGCGCTGTCAGTTTAGCTGATCAACAGAAATTACTGGTCTTAGTCGAGTCCCAACCCAGAAAGTGCTAATAACAGTCATCAATGTGACCTTCCAGAATCTTCACACACACACACACACACACCAAAGAAAGATGCGTTCTTGTCTAATAGAGTGATGGAGAGTCCGCACGTATTAACCACCTCCTGCGACAAAAAAATTACTTTTCTTCATTAAACCCGCATTTGGAGGCATTCTATCCATGCACAAACTGTCGGCCAAGACGCCTAAAGGCGAAACTAAAGGCGATTCGTTAATGAATGAAAAGCTACGTTGGGTAACGGCCGCTACAACGAAGAAAGAAAGAACACGACTGGGCCACCGAAACAGCGACAAACCGTCTGAAAAACAGTCGGTGTCCGAGAGCGACTGCTGGGGCGAGATGTCGTAGCGATGGGAACGCCCCCAGAGCGCCTTGAACCAGGAGACCGGGAGGGTCCAGGCCCACCGGAGGATCCCTTGCAGCCAATACAGGCCCGCCATGAAGAGGTCCTGAATCCGCGCCACCTGTGGAGAAAGACAGGCTCGTTTTTGCTGCGCATCTACATCCTTGCTTGTATGCCAGAAAGTTTTACGTTCTTGCTCAAACATTGTATTGCTTGAATATAATTCTGAATAAAATATTGCTTGAATTTAACATTGAACATAATATTGCTCAAACATCGAATGCAAGGAAAGATTAAGAATTTCGGGCAAAGAATGGGCACAGAAGGCACATGGTAGAAGCCACTGGAAATCCTTTGGGGAGGCATTCGTCCTGAAGTGGTGATAATGATGAATATTGTACATTATTGCTTGCTTATACCCTTCACACGATACTTTATGTTCTTGTGCATTCAAGAGAGGAGGGGGGTTCTGAACTCCCAGGTGCGTTTTATTAATCAAGCCTTATACCACACCACCGTGGCTGCTGGCCAGAGTACTGAGACACAACTGCATCCTCTTGGGACAAATAGATCGCAGTAAATAGTAGAACAAGCCCTCAGGGGTGTACTGCCCAACGGTCACTCACGCGATTCACAGTACAATGTCACACAGTATACACCTCAACACTGAAGTCTGAAGCACCTACATCGCTGGTGGTAGTGGCCTCAGCAGTGCAGTTATGCTATTACGCCACAGATGCCCCGCAGCAGAAAAGCACAAAAATAGCACTAGCAGCGCAGCACTAAAAAAAAAAAAATCCATTCAGCAGCGTTCAGTTAGGTGTTACTGCTTTCACATTCACAACTAGCACAAGAGTTATTTTACACCCCGTCTAGAGGGAGTATTTACAAGGGAATCATTGGGGGAAGGAAAGAGAGTAAATGGGAAATGTCTCAGCCACCTGAGAATTGCAAACGAGATTGTCTTGTTCAGCGAGACCAGAGAAGACGTACGAAGAACAGTTCAGGAAACATTCGAGAAGTTCAGTTGTGATGCTAAAAAAAAAAAAAAAGGAATGTGAAAAAACCGAAAGTGGCGTTAAACAGACCAGCTGCAAGGCAGCCCTCCAGTCCAGGCAATAAAAACGTTAGCAGAGGCAAGTGGATGTAATTAGCCGGGATAAGTTGCCATGCTGCTCGCAAGCTTAAAAAAAAAAAAAAAAAGTCGGTGGTAAAATTAACATGCGCTGGGGTGTACTTTGAAAGAACTCTCAAATAAGGAACAGAAGGTTATGCCTGCCAACATGTTAGGCAGAAACTTGGGGCCTCACTGAACACCTCAAAAGAAAAAGATACACGGAAAAAAGGGGCAATAAGTCCAACACTTCATCATCGGCTCCTTTTCCATGAGGAAATGCACTCGCATGGAAATACAGATTATGATAAAGAGGTAGATCTGGGTGGGCCTTGAGATGTTGAGGACTGACACAATAGGTATACCAGCAGAATAAACAGAACAGGTGCCTGGGGACGGAAGAGGACTCGTTGTAGGAAAAAGATAAAAAAAACTAGCAGGCAAAGAAGGACACAAGCTGTTGGAAGTCTGTAGGAAAAGGCGGCCAACATGATGATGATGACGAATAATACACCCCTTCAATGATAATGATTGTAGGGTTTAATGCGCCGACGCATTGCAGGTGATGAGGTGCGCTGTAGTGGAGGCCTCTGGGTGAATTTTGACCACTTGGGGATCACTAACGTGCGCCGAAATCTCGTACACACAGACGTTCTTGCTTTTCGCCTCCATCAGAAAAGCGGTTGCCGTAGTTGGGAATCGAACCCGCGACCTCGCGCTCAGCAGCACAACGCCTTAGCCACTGAGCCACCGCGGCGGGTACCCCTTCAATCTCAATTCTCACTCATATACTTGAACTTCGAGTTATGCGCACATAAATATGTCCTCAAAAGGGTACCCACACCAATTTTCTCGGCTAATGTTACTTTACAGTCCAATTTTTCAACTCAACATAATACCCTGGCTGAAGTACGGATGACGGTCTGCAATGCGTGGAGCACATTTTAATCTGACCTTGGGCGACAAAAGTGAGATTTGCAGGCGCTTCGCAGGAATCTTGGGACGTTGCTTCACACGCACAGCTCACTGAGCAGTCGGCACGACGCTTGCAGCATTGCTGCAGCATGCAGCAAGTGAGTGTCAACGGTCACTGGAATGGCACTCTCGGCGAAAAGAAAGTTCCACACGCAAAAAAGGAGCTGATGATAAACCTTAGAATCGCAATAAAATTCACCATTCGCGCCTCTATCAGAAGCGGTCATCACATATCCACCGCGATGGTAGGCCTAACGCCTTCAGGCAGCGCAACTTCGGTGGAAACCAACGCCTTTGCCGGCCTCTGCAGCAGTAAGACATCTCTGTACAAAACAAGTTCATGGCGTCGTTCCGCTGTATGCACTGCACCTTCAGAGCTCAAAGAAATGGAAACCGAAAGTGGTGATATTCACGCCATTCCATATTAAAAGCGCTGTTAGGCCATTAAACATACTTTACCATAAAAACAGAACTAAAAATTCAGTGTCAGTATTAGTTTAATATGAGTTCATTGATATAAGCCCCACTCAACCTCTCAAAAGACATGCGTTATTCCTACTCCATGAGTTGCGCACTCACTCTTGCTACTTTCTACATACTTTTGACACCCTCATTTCCATTGTCTTGCAAAAGTCAGAGTCGGAGTGCATCGGAGTGCAGAGTCCATCGTTACTGTGCTCCACAGGCCCAAGCTCTGAACCAGAATCCGTGGACGACCGTACTATCGGCCACGTCTGAGACAAGCCCGTTTGGTCACCCTGTGCGCACCGTGCAACCGGCCATGTTTGAGACAAACCCGGGTTGCCAACCTGCAATGCACCGTGCGGCCAATGTCGCGTGAATACGGGGTTCGAACACTTTGCAGCGAGCGTCGCACAAGGGATAACAGATGGCGTCGCCACCACGACCTGCGTGTGCATTCCTTGCCTCGCGAGTTCCGGCAGTTTTGGATTAATGGAGAACATTTGGTCTGGAAGCTTCACCAACTGTGGTAGCGAGTGTGTGCCGTTCATGGAATGCACCTGCCAGAGTTACCCCCACATACACTCGAAACTCTCATCTCGTGGCCGTTAAATTTTTTGCAACCAGGCCAATGTAGCAACCACAACCGTTTCAGGGCCTGTCAGACATTAAGCTTATCCCTACAAAGAATACAAGAATGTTAACACTATGCGCATAACACATACATACACAGGTTAATGCACACAAAATACAAGAATGTTTCCAAAAAAGTTACCGTATAAGTCGGCATTTAGGTCGAGCCGGGATGTCGACCCCCTTACCTTGCGGCCGAGAAATTGGGGGAAAAAAAAAAAGAACTATGAACATATCGTTTTATTGAGGCTAAAAGCACTTCCTTTGTGAGAGGTTACTCTTAAATCTTGTCAGATGACTACCTCTGTCTGTTTGCCGCCCCCACAGCAAGTCGTCCTCAGTGCAGTCTGGGGAATCGCTTATGCAGCACTTTTTAAACACTCAGAAGACCGTGTGTTCAGAAACTGACGCCAAGCAATTACTCCTATGAGCAGACCGCCGTGAGAGCCGGTTTCCGTGGGCAGCCAGCAAGCGTCTTAGTGTTGACGCCGACCATTATTCGTAGAGACGTCGCGCAATGCTCGCGGACAAAAGTGGTCATTTTGTCCCTCATTTCCAGGTGCACAGAGCAGCGCCCACAAAATAAGGTCTTCCGAGCGTTGCATACCGAGAGCTGCCCCATGAGCTAATGCCGGTAGCGTGCACTGTTTTTTGTAGACACTGAACGGGTCCTGGTCAGACATGTTGCTGTTGGCTTGGCATACTATACGTTTTCTTTAAGTGCTGTTGTGAACCGGTGCTAAGTGCCAGAACTTATCTTGATAAAGAAGAAAATACCACGCACACGCTCACTGACAGCAACAGAAGAGAGAGAGAGAGAGAGAGAGAGAGAGAGAGAGAGAGAGAGAGAGAGAGAGAGAGAGAGAGAGAGAGAGAGAGAGAGAGAGAGAGAGAGAGAGAGAGAGAGAGAGAGGGGGGGGGGGGGGGGGGGGGGAAGGAGGAGGGAGGGAGGGCGGTGAGTTCAATTGATGTCAGTTGCAATGGTGCCTTTGCGGTTTCGATGGGCCCGATTGGCTGACCGGTTGGTTGCCAGATGACAACATTATGCTGATGACCGGTATATAGGTCGAGGGGTGAGTTTGCAGTGAATTTTTCGGTAAAAAACATCGACCTATATTCCGACTTATACGGTACTCATGTCGACATCCTTGTGTGCTTAGCTACAAATGCAAATCACATGCTACCAAGCCATGGTCAGTCTGTTTGCTTTGCATTCCCAACCGTGCATGCTAAGCGTTATCTCAAGGGTTGAGCACAAATGCACTTTCATGAAATAATTTAGCTTCACTGGTATATGTATGTGTTCTTTCTCATTAACCGTCAGCACCCTGTGGCCATTCCAATACGTACACCCACATATCCTCAAAACTACACACTCAAACAAGTGGTAGCTGATGGCACGGAAAATTCACCCAAGGTTTCTGGTGCCAGCTAACAGTCGACCGGTGACACCGTAATTTTGTCGCAACTTGAAACGTGTGAAAGCGAGCAAAAGGAAACGTGCAAAAAACATTCAATACCTTCTCTTCAAGCCCTTCATATTCTTTTTGTTCTTTCATATTCTTCATAAACTTTTACCGTGTGCTGCTAATGAACGTGCTGGTCTAACCATTAGAATTTCAATACAGTCAAACCTCGATATAACGAAGTCGGTAAAATTCGTAACTTATTTCGTTACATTGAAATTCCGCTACACTGAAATTCGTGGTTTAAATGGTGTCAACCGCGTGAAGTGGTTCCTGCAAACAAAAACGTGGCGCGCATACACGGCTGGCGCACTGTTTCTGTCAGGGCTTAATCGTCCACGTGGGCATCAGCGTGAACCACTTGGGGCGTTTTCTGCTCGCAAAAACGCGCCTCGCCAGGCACAGGCGTGCTGACGCAGCCGCGGAGACCGCCCGCACGGTGCGGGTAGCTCCAGCGACCGCTTCTAGTTCTAACCGCTCGCTGAAACGCAACACGAGGGGCAAAGGAAGTTGTTTGTGCGGGAAAAAAGCGGATAACGTGGGCGAAATTTTCACTGTAAAACGTCATACGTGCGGCTTAAAAAGCACCCATCAAATATCCCCCGCGGTGGTAAGCCTAATCATCTCTGGTAGGGCCAGCCGGCATCCCCGCGTGCTTCAAAGCTCCCGCCATAGGGTGCGCACCTCCCCATTGGGGAAAGTTGTCAGGCTCCTCCCACTGCCACATGTGGCACGAGTCACTTTCTGCAAGGAGCTCGTAGGTGAAGAGCTCGCTCACGGACTTCGTGGCTCACTGCATCCGCGGGACTGGGCAACCCGAGTCTCCGAGTTTTATTTGGAACCTTGTTCCGGTGCTTGCATCCCCCAAAATATACAATGGACTCTCGATAAACAGAACTTCAAGGGACCGAAAAAATTAGTTCCGTTTAACAGGAGTTCCGTTTATTGAGAGAGATGTGCAAAGGTGCAAATTTATGTGGCTACGCAGTCGTAATGACATTTCATGGAACTCTAAGCACCAGAAGGTGAATGCACGTGAATGTTTTTCAGAAAGCAAGAAAACTACAAGAGGAATAGGCACAGCATTCACAAAGTTGATTTGGCAACAATGAGTCACTGTGCACTACAAAATGCGTCAATTATTTTTGTTTGAGTCCTTGCAACTGCATCTTCACGGAGGCTAGAGGCCTCAACTTTGTGAGTTCTTACGAGCCACGGAATTTAGAAAACGGCAACGCGGTAATGAAGCGCGAATAGCACCACGATGGCACACACGAGGCGGTAGGAGCTGAGCCCTGAAACCTCGGCGTCTTGAATCGAGACCGAACGAGTGGAACAAAAATTGCGATGTTGCATTTGTTGCGCTAACACGGCTGACCACTAACGAGACAAGGCTAAAAAAATGCGGAGGAAGAAAAACAAAACAAAAACGCAACAGCCGGAACCGTAAAAATGTGGTTCTCATACCAATGGGTATCACAAGAAGTTCCAATTCTGGTTCCGTTTACACGGTGAAGCTGAAAATTTAGTTCCGATTACCGAGAGTGTTTTTGCGTTATCTGAATACAAAACCAACCAACTTACAGGCTACTGTTCCGTTTAAGCGGCAATTCCGTTTAAGCGATTTCCGTTTATCGAGGTTCTACTGTAATTCGACAACTAAAATTTCATACCTAATTCTCCATGAAACTTCATTACATTGAAATTTCGGCAAATGGGACTTCGTTACACAGAGGGTGAAAATACATGCTGTGCATAAACTTTAAGCTAAAAATAATTACGTGGTTCGTTACATCGAGGTTTTACTGTGCTACACACAGAATTGCATTGCATATTGCACAATGTCAGTGCCACAAATGGCCTCACAGATGCGTAAAACAAGCACTTAGAAGCTCCCCATCAAATGATTTGCACAAACTGGAAAACTACAAGATTAAGTCAAATTGGTAGGTGTATGTGAATAGTGGCTTTTGCTTTTAAAAGCGAATACTAACTACTTTGTCAAATAGTCGCAAATCAAAGAAATATTTAGTGATTTACAATAACAAAATCGAAATTTACAATTTCTCCTAAATTCTTACTTTGACTAGCCTGCAGAAAAGAGGCTCGTTTAAAAAGGGTTCGCAAAATTTTCCGGCGTAAGACAAATGCAAAGAAGTCATTCTGCTGCTTTTAGCTGTGTTGATGGTATTATCTTTCACGTGAGGCAACTTTCATTTCACGCAAGAACCTTGACCACAAGTGCTTCAGTGTACTAGTGTGATTCTAACAAGCATTATGAAATGTATGGGGCAATGCAAAGCCTAAAAAATTGGTCTCATTTTTTAAACTAACCCTTTCAGACGAATAGCGGTATGATCCCTGCTTTCAAACCTGCTTGCAGGGCCCTTTTTATATGCATTCTTATAAATTTTCCACGAATTTTTACTTTCAAAACACGCTTCCGCCAAGGGCATTATTTCACGTCTAATACAAATGTAAAAAAAAAAAAGAAAAAGAATTGGGACTAAAACTGACAAAACTGCCCAAAAGAAACCTGCACGATTGGAAAAGTAGCTTTGCCAGAGTGCTTACCATATTTTCGGCGCCCTATGAAGGAAAATAAAAAAAGGAAAGTCACAGTTGAAACAAGGTGAAATTTAAGGATTTTCTTTAGTTGGAAAGTGGGGACCATGTCCATGAGTAGTTGGGCATTCTCACCTACAGAGCGTTGACGGGAGTTATTTGAGTCTGACCACATTAATGGTAGCAATTGGTTCCTGGTAGCGCATCCATGAAACAATGCGTAATACTAGTAGAAAAGCCCCTACATAAAATACCATATTTTTGCGCGTATAACTCGCACCAAAAACGCAAAAATTTCAGTGGCAAAGTAGGGGTGCAGATAATACGCGAGGTTTTTCCTGAATTTTATTAGTGAATTGTGACTTTCGCCTTGCAGTCAAATGTGTTCTACTTGCTAAACATACGCTTTTTCTGTCTACATAGTATGTGATGTGTTGCTCGAGCAGTAGTGTTGGTGCAGCCTTTTGGGTATTAAATGTGCGGGCAATACGTGAGGTTTTTTTTCTTTCCTGACGAGCTGAAAGTGGAGGTGCGGATTATATTCAGGGGCAGGTTATACGCGTGAAAATACGGTAAGTTAACCAAAACAACTCCAAGCTGAATGAACAGAGCAAACCCCAGTATACGATCAATTGCATCCACATGGTTTCTTTCTCTCTAGCTCACTTCTGAAGTTCAGTATTACGTAGTAACTCTTATGTTACCCGACGCGGTGGCTCAGTGGCTAAGGCGTTGCGCTGCTGAGCACGAGTACGCGGGTTCGATTCACGGCCGCGGCGGCCGCTTTTCTGATGGAGGTGAAAAGCAAAAACGCCCGTGTGTCCGAGATTTCGGTGCACGTTAAAGATCCCCAGGTGGTCAAAATTAATCCGGAGCCCTGCACTAAGGCGCGCCTCATCGCCTGCGTTGCGTCGGCGCATTAAACCCTACAATCAATCAATCAGAAATTCTTATGTTAATAATTTTCCGCTAAAAATGTCTCGCTTTCCTTGTTCTTCAACCACTGTTGCTAAATATAACCGCAAAATTCTGCTCCTTTGTTTGCATGAATTTGGTAGAACTTTGACGCCTGTGATTTTATGTTTAAATCTTAACCTATGCTTTTCATTTAGAAAAACTGACATGTTTATATCGGCATTTTGTCTTTTTCTATGAATGAGAACCGCACTTGTATTCTGTGCATTTAAAATGTCCCCATTGCCCTACCTGCAAAAAAGGCTCGAATGGTATTGGTAGTATGTTGAAATAAAATAAATTAATATGATCAGGATGATGATGATGGTTTTTGTTTACTGGCGCAAGGCCAGCTAGGGCAAAGACCACCAAGGCAATGTTACCGTATAATGCGGAATATAGGTCGAGATTTTTTACAGAAAAATTTGCCGAAAAGTCACCCCTCGACCTATATTCCAGTCACTGGCAGTTGTCATCTGGCGACCAGGCAGCCCATCGAGCCCATCCAAACCCCAAAGGCACCATCGCCACCACCATCATGCGGACGCGACGCCATCTTTGTTTTATTGCTTCTCTCGCTGTCAGCGAATGTGTGCGTGCAATTTTCTTCTTGCTCAAAATGAGTTTAGGCACTTGGTGCCAGTTCACAGCAGCATTTAAAGAAAGGGTGGGGGCTTTCCACGGCCAATGACGTGTCCGCCTTGCGCCAGTTCGGTATCACCAAAAGATGTGTTGCTAGCGGCGTTAGCTGAAGGGCAGCTCTCGGTGTGCAACGCTCGGAAGGCCTTGTTTTATGGGCGCTGCTCTGTGCACCTGTGCTGCTGTACAAAGGGGCAAATTTTGTTCGCTAGCGCCGTGCGATGTCTCTACGAATGGATAGCCCAAGATGTTTGCTGACCGCCTGCACAGACTGGCTGTCGCTCCGGTCTGCACACGAGTGTCCCATGCTTTGCGCTCGCTTCACGATGACATGGTCTTGCGAGTGTTGAAGTGCTGCATAAGCAATTCCCTGGACTGCACCGAGGACGACCTGCTGTGTGGGCGACAGCGAGCCAGAAGCAGTCGTCCGACGATACTTCAGACAGTTTTAAATGAGTAATCTGAGACGAAACAAGTTATAGCCTCAATAAAACAATGGTTGGTACCTAATTTTTTTTTTTTTGCATTTTTCCGCTACAAGGTAAGGGGGTCGGACCTATATTCCGCCTCGACCTATATTCCGCATTATACGGTATTTAATGATACAGTCATAAGAGTAAATACTAAATGATGCCAGTAAAAACAAAAGTGAAGCTAAATAAAACTCAATGAAGATGGCTGATTTATAGGGCCAGGATGATTACGCAGGATATGTAAAGAGCAGTAAAAATTTGATGCCGGTTAAAAACTGAAAAACTCGCTTAGTAGAAAACATGGGCTCGTAGGCTATAAAGTGTGATGGATGTAGTGCGATGTGTTGCCCGTATAGTTCAGGAAAATGTTTGCATCGTGTGGTGTCGAGTGCTTTGCATGTAATGAAGAAGTGGACTACGGATAGGGCCTCTCCACACCTGCTACACAGGGGTCTTGAAGATTCCTTGAGCAGATACGAGTGTGTTGCATGTGCGTCGTGCCCTATCCATAGCCTAGCCAAGGCAACTTCTGTGTATCTGTTGCGTGTGTCGGTGGTGTAGGGTTTTTTTTACGTGTAATTTGTTGTCTGTCTGTTCCTTCCAGTGTGTTTGCTATGTTTTACGAAGGTGTTGTCTGATGTGTGGCTTGAGGTCAGTGTAGGGTACGGTCGTTACGTCTGCTGTGTTTCTGAGTGCCGCAGCAGCGGCCCTTTCATCTGCCATCTCGTTGCCAGCGATCCCAGCGTGTCCCAGAACCCAGCACAGGACCAGTTCACATTTTGGTGCATACACAGACATGATGGAGTTGAAAACCAGATGAACTACGTGGTTTTTGCTGGGCTTGTGAGATGACAGTGCACGAACAACGCTTAATAAATCTGTATAGATGACGGACTTGGGAATATGGTTTTTAAGAATGTGCTGTACAATGAGTAAAGCTCCACATGCTTCTGCCGAGAAAATGGTGGTGTGTACGCTCATGGTTCTTCACGCATTAAAATTCGGACCATGAGCAGCACAATACACCGTAGTGTAGGTTTCTGAAGCATCACTAATATTTTGAACATGGGTATTTAATCTGCAGAGACAGAAAGTGCTGCAATATTACAGTTCTTGGTACCTTGTTTTTATCAAGTTTCATAAAGGATAAATCACACGATACTGCACGAATTTTCCAAGGCGGTAAAATGTCAGAAAAAGATGATCTGCGCACATCTAAAAACGAAACCAATATCCGAAGCTTTCTCTCTTACTCTAAGTGAGAAGGGCAGAGCATTAGACGGGCAATTTACAAACAGCAGGGATGTAGATCTAGCATTAAGGACAGGTTTAAAAAGGATGGTTCATCATCGATGAAATTTTAAAAGCACAGAGCATGTACATTCGTTGGTCCTCAAGGCACCACTTGTTACACTGGGACTGGGCTTGGACTGGGCTTACACTGGCACTTGTTACACTGGGACTTTGGACTGGGCTAGTGTGGGAAGCACCCAACACAAGACGAAGTCCCAGTGTAGCACTGGGTCAAGCATTCTCAATGCTGTTTTTGTTGCCGACCCATACACGACACTGCCATAGTGCAAACGAGACCCTATCAAGGTGGTATAAAGGCAGAGCAGGAGTTCTTTGTCTGCGTCACAGGACTGATGGGAAAGAACCTTGCGAATATTCACTGTTTCTCGAAATTTATGCTTAAGTCATTTCATTTGTATAATGAATGCGAGTTTGTTGTCCAGCACAAAAATCATCAGGATGAGAAAGAGGGCAGCACAAGGGCATGGTTGGCCCAATGCCAAGATGATAAGAGGCACTCCCCAAAAGCACCTTCCCTTGCCACTCAGCCACATGTCACCACTGCGTTGCAGGAAAGCCCTTTGCCATAAGCACGGAGCAAGAATAAGATAGGAGGGGAAACAAAGCTTCCTAGCGTGGCCAGATAATGTCACAAGTGTTCGTCAGACGTTAAGCTAGCGGCATCTGCCGCAGGCGAAGAAACTGCGTGGCCACCGCGATCGGCATTGCACTACACAGACACAGAATGAATTGCGGTCGCTATCAGTTCGTCCATCAGGTGCCGCCACCCTCTCCTTTGCTGTCGCAGCTACGAAGCTTGGCAGTCCGCCTTGGTTTTCACTGTGACATTATCTGGTCGTGTGCCCGCGCTTGCCGCAATGGGCCGTTTCCTATACTATATATTCTTGCTCCGTGGCCGTGAGCAAAGAAACCCTTGTCGCAGTCGATCGTGAACACTCAAAAGTGCAATATGTCCAGAGCCAAACTAGTAACTCATTGCAAAGAACATATTTCACTAGCGTTTCAGTGAGGCATCGCTTCTTTTTCGACATGCCATAACTTCATGTATGCTCATTCGCTGAAACCGCCCATTTGCTGGCGTTCCCAAACTTCGAAATGCCGCAAAAGTATTAGGAATTTTCTCACAAGACTACCAGATCCACAGCCAAGTTGAACATCGCGTTATTTGCTGCGATACTCGAAAGTTTCAGATATTCACACATCCCCACAAGACAGTGTTTAATCACGGTTTGCGTGCAATTCTTTACAACTAAGCAACGCCCAGACAATGGCATGATGTTTTCATTGTCCATTAACTCATTCGTAGCGAAGCCCAAAAAAAGACCATCAATTATAGAAGTCGGGCACCACTCTGTGCTGGCGTTCATTGATGCACACTAGCAAAGGCAGTAGTCTCCTAAACCACTCATCTGCCCCTGTCGAAGCAAGACTGTTGAAATGCAAACTGTCTGAACTGAACGTAATGGCAAGCCAGACGGATTACTTCGCGTGAAACGCCATTCTTGTGCGAAACTCACCAGCCAGGTCTCCCTCATACGACGACGACGGCAATTTCATGACATACACATGTACGAAGGAACGAACTTTTGCTCAGACCCACACGCATGCCTAAACCCCATTCAAAGGCGAAAATGGAGCGAGAAAAAGCAGCTCACCGATCTGCGCCACGCCACGTACGCTTTCCGCTGTTGGAGCACCTTCTTGATCTCCGGCCGTTCCAGCAGCTGGTCGACGGTCGGCCGCTTGTGCGGGTCGGGCTGCATCATCTCCTCGATCACGACACGCAACTCGGGTGACAGCCCTGCACGAAAAGGGGGCAAAAGACCGTTGAAGGCTTGTGCGGGTGTGAGTATAGTGCGAGCAATGTAATAACGGTTCATGGGGGAAACTCAGGGGGCTCTTGCTAATGCACCAGGCACCCATAGGGGTAACAACAGGCTATGGGAAATGGCAGGGGAAAAGGGAAACATAGTGGGTTGAGATATAGAATGCAGTCACCGTGAACTCTCCGAGAACCAATCTGGCATTCATTTCTTCTATATACTCGTATGGCATCAGGAGTGCTTGGACTACCCGCAGACTATCTGCGGGGAGTCCAATACTGCAAATAGAAGAGCCTCGGTGAAACAAGCCGATTACGGGGGACCACCGGTCTTGATGGCCGAAAATTTGCCAAAACATCAATTTCATGTATTAATTTTATTTGCACTCTACCGGTGGTCCCAGATAACGTACCTGCAAAATATTGTAGTTGTACAATCGGTATTTAGAAAACTGTCCCTTTGAAGTTGCCTAAATGACCACTCTCACCCGTTTCCAAGCGTTTTGCCTTGTTTTAACAGAATGAAGTTTTTTTTTTCCTACAAGGTCAACTGTTTGGGTACAATATCTTGGCATGTACTGGTCACATTTGTATCATTTTTGCTGCATTCGAAAGCTTGTTAAGCGAACAGTGCAATAAAACCACAAAAATATAACAGAATTCTTTTTTGCAAGCACAAGATTTTATGTAGTTAGTTTCACGAAAACACTGGTAATTGGTGAGCTGACATTTAATAAGTTTACAGAAACCGCAGAAACAATGCTAAAATTACTGCTGTGGGATGGATAGTTGCACTCCCTGGTCCTTCTGGAGCACAAAGGGATAAAAAGTATTCGAGTATTTTGTATGTAGGCAATGAAAAAAACTGCCATTTTGAAATGCATGGCGTAATATGCTGCACAATTCTAGAAAAAACTAACTGCATATCTGTGCTCACAATGTTAAAAATACACTTAATGTGTAAATGCCAAGAACATAGGTTAAAAAAAATACCAATATACCCTCCAGACCAGCATCCCCCCTTAACGTGTCGCCCTGTATTTTCCATTGCACCAACTCTTTTGCGTTTTTATTACCAAAATAAGTGGTTTAACCCAGCCAACTTCCATCACATCTCGACCAGTGAAAGCAGAAGCAAATCTACTCACTCTGGGCGATGTAGTCGGGAAGAGCGCCCGACCGCAGCACGTGCCAGTTCTCCCCGTGGCCAGGCAGCTCGAGGTCACAGGCCAGCTCAAGAGCGGTGATGCCAAGGCTGCGGGGCAGAAGATCGCACACACGGACACTACGAGCATTACTACGAATACCGCTGAAGTGACACTAAGTTATACAAACTGGTTGGCTTGCACCAAAATGCCAAAAGCACAAACTATAGATACATTTCTTCACAATTACACACGCAATGTCACAAACTGAGTGGTGGAAAGTGACTGGTGGAGCTTGTTGAAATGTTGCTTGAATGCATGCTCTAGTAAAGAGAACAGTTACATAAAAGGAGGACCTGTACATGCAAATCAAACATATCTGGCAACCTTTGTTCAACATGTTTGCTTATTTAGCTTGTAAACATAGCCATAATGGCCGCTTCCTAGCTATGGGATTAGAAAAGCAGTGCTTTAGCTTGTATTTGGCGAGTTTTGGTGAGGTGTAAAAAAGCAGTCAAAACACGAATGCAGGCCTGCACGCGCACACACAATTAAGCCAGTACGAAAAGCGTCAGGTTATTAGTCCACGCGACTAAGTGACCCAGCTGGCCACTTTGCTTATTTTAAAGGGGCCATGCAGACAAAACACAAATTTGGCTCATTCGAAAGGTTTCCTTGTTAGAAACATACTGACACCACTTTTAATGGACACTTCGCTCAAATAAGCTATACAAAAAGGGAATGGCCATGCGACCCATTAGCTCATTTCCCGCAACAGAACCTATCATGTCATACGCGACAGCTCTGCGATTGGCTGAGGCCGGCAAAAGCAAATGCAAATTAGGCAGGGCTTATAAGCTTGCCGAACGAGCTATTTGCGCCTAAATGTAATGCATATTCACTTTACAGCAGTAAGAATGGTGAGGTAAACAACGAAAGTCACAAAAATACACGTAAACATAGCAGCACCGATGCGCACTGCTGTTGGTATTGGGCGCACTATGGTGTCTTTAACTGCACAGCCGTCCGTCGCTCTGGAGTTGTCTCACACGACACTTGTTGATTGGCGTAAGCAGCGTTGTTTTACTTGGCCCTGATTGTCGACCATACCCCATGTTTCACGAAACGATTACTTTCTACCGTAACAAAAACCAGCCAGGTGTAATATGGTCAAAAGCAAAGCAACCGTGGGGAATGGTTTGTGGCTGAGTATGGTAGCACCATTTGAGAGGACTGACGGCAAGCAAGGCTGCACAGCTAAATAACGCAGTGGAATTTCGTTATAATACGTGCCATCATGACTTCATTGTAGACGTCCAGAAAACACACAATATGGCGGGAGGAGGAGGAGGAATAAATTTTTACTAAACAGCAAGGTGCTGGTGTCAGGGGCACCCACTCGGTGAGAGGAGTCCTCAGTCCAGGACCCTTTGGAGTCTACCGGCCTTCGCTCTCTCCACCACCGTTTGCTGGTCGGAGAGGTCAGAATCAAAATTTTAACCTAAATCGATTAATTTCTCAGTGATTACGTCATAATTTGCTGCGTGACAAGAACTGGGTGCACTATAAAACACGAACTCTTTCGAATGAAACGAACTTGTGTATTGTCTCTATGGCCCTTAAAGGGGCCATGCAGGAGTTCATTCACTCTGAAAGAACTAGCCTTTGGCAACTCACTCAGCTTTGTTCTGGCCACAAACGACGCTGCTAAAAAAAAAACACCCCTCAAATTCTGTGCTTCAGTGACATATGGCCTGGAGTGACGTGATATTGGCCAGCCCTACAGCATTGTTATCAGTCTGTTAAATCCACATTGGAATTCAAGAGCTAACGTGCATCTGAACAGAACCGGAGGCCCCACCCACAATCGCTCAGTTATAGTTTCTTGGTGGCTGCTCTGCTCAGCGGCCACCAATCGAACAAAGATTTTGTGATGTTACAGAGGAATCGCCGAAAAGTGGCTGGAGAGGTGGCACTCCTTTGCACTCACTTATTTGTTAGAAGCATGCGATAAAAGTTACCTACTTGTTATCCGGACAAAGGGGTCTTTCTGACAGACCAAACTTGTACTTTGCGTTCATGGCTCCTTTAACTCACTGGCCACATGCGCAGTAAGCTCTCCTGTTCCCCCTATTTGAAAGCACTGGGCAGCTTTGTTGACCTGTCTCCAGCTTGCTCTTTCGTGGCACTGTAATCTACTGATATGGACCCTTCTTGCTTCCACACTTTAGCATCCCTTTAACACTTTCCAACCGTGCCATAGGCCATCGTTCACGGGTGAACGATGACTTTCAAACCTCCTGCAGAAAGTAAAAACGGCACTATTCCGACAACTGATGTCATCTGGCATGTTCATTGGAAGCCCCTTTTTCAGTTTCGTTGCCGTTTGTTTACATTCGCATGGGTAGACAGCGTCACGAGTGAAATTTGAACCCAAGGTCGCAGCAAGTTGGGCAAAAAAATTCCCTCGCACTTCCCCGAGGGGGAGAGTGTGTAAGTGCGAATGCACGGTTGTTGATTGCGCGATTACGGTGGATATCGTGATCTTGGAGTGGAGAGGAGGCGCCCAACACCCGCAGTCACTGAGCGGAGAGAGGAGGAGGAGAGTAGCACCCGCCGTTACGGCGAGGGCTACACGAGCGCCCTCACGCGTCGGAATGCGGAGCGCCCGCTACGCGAGCGAGAGCTCTCCCGCCCGAAGTGGAGAGGAGGCGCCCAACACCCGCAGTCACTGAGCGGAGAGAGGAAGAGGAGAGTAGCGAGCGCCCATCTCCCCCCGTTGCTAGGGAAGACGAGGAGGAAGACGAGGAGCGCGCGCACCCGCAGCTGTTGCTATGCGGACGACGGCGGCGGACGATTCAGGCTTGCTTAAATTAAGAAGTGCATTCGCACTTAAAATGGCATCCTGTTTCGCTGCGCGCTCTGCAAAGGCGGACGGTAGTTTCACGGTCTTTGGCCACTGCTGCTGGGGTACAAGAAAATCACTGCTGCTGGTGATTTTTTTTTTACCCCAGCAGCAGTGATGACTCTAGCAATGATGTGGATTCTTCATATTTTAGTTCTGATGAAGGCTCTCCCATTCAACAGTCTCAGACTTTGACAGGTGCTGCCAGGCAGGGTTTGTTTTTGACTTTGCGCTGTATTTATAATTACAATTCACCTAAGATCTGACGACTGCGGTATTACTTTCATGTGTAGGGTCTGGCAACGGGGATATTTTGCCAAATGCACCACGCCGTATCGTGTTATCATCTTCAACATAGCCTGGCACTTGTGTAAAATTAGCGCTGCGGAGCGACGCGCACTGCTTCTCAAGAGCGCTAATTTTGTTTTCCTTGTTTTTTACCACTCCAGTGATAAGGAATTTGTGTGAGAACACACACAAGCATGCGTGGATGGATATTTTAGAGATCCTGACCGACTCTTGAGTTGCTTCGCGGAGTGGCACAGTCGCCATGGCCGTTATGTTGGTGGGCCCACAAAAATACAGAACTTGGTGTACAGTGTTGATGTATATATTAAATCATACCTTAGGAACATAGGAACATTTTGTATATCTCAGAATTCCTAAAATAATTTTTAGGCTCAGTATAATCGCCTATTTGTGCTTTGTGGATACTTTTTTTGCGCATTTTTGTTTTGTTTCGGTGACCAATAAACTGTCAATAATTACAATGTTCCCAAAACTGCTGCTGTGTGTTTGAAAGAGCAAGCTATGAGCTACAGATGCATAGCAATGGTAAATGTGTCCAGTAGCCCAAGAAAAAAAAAAAAATCTCAAAGCACTCGAAATTGGTCATTTTTCCGTGGTCGTGGCCATGAGGAAACAATACAAGTTTGGTTCATTAGAAAAACTGCTTTGTCCCAACAACAACACCACTTTTTGCGCAAACTTTGAACAAATAATGGAGGTGCTGAAGAAAACACACGAAGCAGTTGCGACTTCCTAACGGCAACTTTTCTGACGTCTCAGAACCCTGTCTGTGCAATTGGCGGCCCCCAAACGAACCCATCGCTGAGACACACGACTCGACGATCGTAGCGGGGCCTCAAGTTCTGTTTGATTGGGTCACTTGAATGCTAACGGGCAGTTAACACACTGACAAAACTGTTTTTATTGCCGGCCTGTATGACCTCACTCCAGCCCACAAAACGTCGCAGTAGCACAAAATTTGAAAGTCTCTCAATACTTTCAACACTTCTTGCATTTCTTCGGTTACGAAAACGTCTTTCGTGGCTGAAATGGAGCTGAGTGAGGTACTGAAGCCTAGGACATTGAAACAAAGTTGTGTTTTGCCTTCACGACCCCTTCAGTGAGGTTCTACTGTACACCCTTTCGAAAGTCCCACTCTGGCCACAGAGCAAGGCACCAGTTAGGTCTCCCACTGCATCTGATAAGCGTCTAGCTTCACCTTCGTCGGGCACAAAGCCAGCAGGAAGTCATCATCCACACAACTGCACACATGCAAACGCACCTGAACACATCAGCCGCCTTCGTGAAGGTGCCCCCCATAGTCTCCGGCGCTAAGTAGCAGGCGTCACCTTCCAGGGGATCTGTCGAGTCGTCCTGCAAGGCGCAGCGACCAAAAAGTACGATCAAATAAGAAGCGGACCAGTCACCGTTAATCTGCAACACCGCTAAAGGGGGTCATGGAGGCAAAATACGTTCGGCACATTACAAAGACTTCGTCCCAATAACAATGGTACGTTTCTTATCACAAACTTCACGCAAATAACGGAGATATAAAGGAAAACAGATGCAGCAGTGGCGATTCCCAAGCCGCTTTCCAACTTCTTTACGAGGCCACGGAATCTTGCTCCTGGGGCTGGCGGCAGCCGACCTAAAACCACTGCCAAGGAACATGACCGGGCGATCGCAGTGGGGCCTCTGGTTCCATTTGGTCGCATTTCTGAAATGCTAACGTTCAGTCAGCAGGGTCAGGTGATTTTTAACATTTCTCGTGTTTCCGCCCCCTTAAAACAACACCTTTGGTGGCTGGACCGAAGCTGAATGGGCTATCAAAGGCTAGTTCTCTCAAGGCATCCTGGACTGAGGACGCCTCCTTCAAGCTTCAGTAGAATCCCCCCTATTGATTTAAATAAACGTTTATTCTCTCTCCCTCTCAACAGAACAAAGTTGTATTTTATCTTCATGGTTCCTTCAATTCCACGCTCGCTATAATATCCCACTGCAGCTCACATTCCAGGTTCACCCGTCACAAACAGATACCGTTGCACAACACTCTTCCAAAGTGACGTCTCAAGGCAGACTAGACAAAGCAACGTTCTCAAACAAGTCAGACTTGCCACAACGAAATTTCGCCCAAAGAAGAGATGCGGGGGTGGCCAACGAACCAGAGCGAGATCCAGGACGAGGCCAAAGTCACCGAGCTTGCAGAACCCCTCCTTGGCGATGAAGATGTTGTCCGGCTTGATGTCAAGGTGAACCAGGTTGTGGTCGTGCAGGTGCTTGAGCGCCTGGCCGAAAGAGCGCGGTCGATCGAATGAGGCTCACTGACCTCGTAGGCACAGGGCACAATAATCGCGATGTGGTCCGGAACTTTTACCCACTTTGCGACTGTCCTGGTGTCGAAACTACTAGTTTCTAGCGCCGCAAAGAAAAACACACACTGCGCAAGAAAAAACTCGCAGGACATTTATTTCTTCTCTTGCATTGTGCTTGAAACTCCTTTACCCATATTTGAGCAGCGTGTGAAACTGCTCGAAGCATTCTCCTGGGTGCAGGCCAGGGTTGTTACTGCAGGTTCTGCAGAAAAAAACAGCTTCCCTCCTGCCTCCTCTTGTTTTTCTATCGCTACAAACGGCACATCTGATGGAGGGACATAAATCTTTTCCTCAATGAAGTCCCCATCGCTTTCGCTAAGTGCACCACTGCAAAATTCCCGCGATGAGAAAGCGGTGATGCTTCTCAGCGAACAGCGCGCACGTGAAAACGCTCTGGGATACAGAAAGCCTGTGGTGAACATTGTGCTGCACCGCTGTGCAAAAAGAAGCAAACCTCAACAAACAAAGTTTACTTATCCCTCAATAGATGGCACACCGTGTATACAAAAAATGCAGGTTCATTGTAGTGAGAAAAACTGCAAAATTTAACCTTGAACACCCAAGTCGAGTGGAACCTGACAATGGACCACAAAGGGTTAATAGGTATCTTCATTGTAACATTAAAAAAATGTAGGTCTTGAGAGGTAACGGCATGACAATTGTCCTTCAAAGATGTCCCAATGTTCCCTGCTTGTTTTGCAAGCACGTATTTTAAAAGTGCATTTGGTTGCCTTTTGAGTTTTCTCACGCGAAATGCGCACCCAAATTTCGCTGCAAGAACATTTGACGCTCGTTGATTCAAAGCTGTAGGAACTCCTAAAACCTGAACAAATTAAACCAAGCCTAAATACTTAAGTGGTACCTTTAAATTAGGTGAAATTAAGCGGTAAAATTGAATTTACACGAGCCAAGTATTTTGTTATGGCCAGGTCTGTTGCAAGTGGGCTAAATAAAGTGTGCAGCCTATTGCAGGATCGTTGTAAGTTAACTACAAAGTACCGCCCATCTATCCATCCTTGCAAAAGGTGATGATGATGTTAGGTTTTCTTGGCGCAAGGGCATCAAGGCCAAAGAGCGCCAGTACTGTGGTGAGGATTATTCAAGTGGGAATATAAAGTGCAGAATATATAATAAAAGGTATCTCAAATTTCTGTTCAAAAAAGAATTGGTGTAGAGGGCCAAGTAAAAACAATTGTCACTATGTCAGGAATTTTCTACGTGCACCCCTTGCCACCGTCTTTGCGGTAGCAGTGAGAGGCCCTACCGGGTTCTAGCGTGCGATGGTGGCTCAGCTCATGGGTGATATGACACATATCTTAAAAAATCTACGTCTTAAAAACACGGTTAACAGAGAAAAATGGCTCGTCTGATAAAAACAGCAATGGGTGTTGAGGGATCATGCGTCTGTACAATTCTGGAAAATGAAGCTTTCTTCGCGGTTCAAGTAGTTTGCATTCTACCAGTACGTGAATGACTGATAGCGACCCTCCACACCTCAAGCAGCGTGGCTGTTCTGTCCCTTTCAACAGGTACGCATGTGTAGCATGGGTATGGCCTACGCGCAGTCTACAGAGAGTAACCTCTGTGATCCTGTCCAGTTTCTCAGGGATCGATCTACCTAACTTGGGTTTTACCTGTGCAATTTGTTTGCTGTTTGCCCATTCCAATCTTCCTGCCATTGGTCGCGCAGCCTCTTATGTACGTACGCTTTAAGATCCTCGTACGGGACGCTTTGAATATCTAGGTCACTCCGAAGAGCTGCAGTTACAGCATTCCTGTCTGCTTGCTCATTTCCGGCTATGCCGCAGTGACCTGGGACCCAACAGACTGTGATTTCAAGTTTTTGTTTATGGGCTGAGCACAGTAGTTTTAGCAATTGATTAAAGACTGAATTTTTTTGTAACTTTCCTGACGCTAAAGCCTGCACAGCACTTTGAGAATCAGTGAATATCACTGACTTTTGGACATTGTTCTCAATAATATATTCTACAGCCAGTACAAGGCCGTGTGTTTCAGCAGTGAATATAGATGTGGCTTTAGGCATAGTCTTTGACGTGGAAAAGTTTGGACCATGTGCAGCACATGATACTGCACCAGCTGACTTGGAAGCATCTGTGTAGAACTCAGATGCTCTGTACTTGTTCTGCAAAAGCAAAAAATGCTGCATAATTAATTTTTTTGGAGCAGTTCTTTTGTCAATCTTCATAAAAGAGAAAAAGAGAGATCACAAGAGATAGGGCACAGATCCCATGGAGGGACAAGGTCAGCAAAGCTGGTTTTCTGAGCGTCAGTGAAGGATATTCCCAGGCCTGTGGCCAGTGCCCTCACAGACAGAAGAAATGGCTCAGCCATGGCAGGTCGCTTTTCAAAAATCTTGATTGCCTGGTTACCTAGAGCGCTGTTAGGGTGTCCGGTCAAGGATGTCACTTTTAGAGCATAATTCAACCCAGTGTACTTCCGCTGTGTTTCAAGAGACCACTGATTGGCTTCCACATACAGGCTTAAAACAGGGCTTGTTCGGAAAGCGCCTGTAGCCAGACGAAGGCCAAGATGGTAGACAGGGTCTAGCATCTTTAGTGCTGTTCTCGCGGCAGATTGATAAACAAGACACCCGTAGTCGATGCGGGACCTCACAAGGCTATTCAATAAGGCCAATAGGCACTTTGTGTCAGTACCCCAAGACTGGTGTGAGAGGACTTTCAGGATCCTGACTGTATCCAAACATTTAACTCTAAGGCATTTGAGGTGTGCAATGAATGAAAGTTTGTCATCAAGCACAACCCCAAGGAACTTGTGCTCCTTTTTTACCGCTATGGGTGTTTCATTGAGTGTAATAACGGGATCTGGGCGGATACGACGCTGCCTAGAGAAGACCACACATGTGCTTTTTTCTGGGTTAAAACAGAAGCCATTCTCATCTGCCCATTTTGTAAGTTTGTTTGTAGCTAGTTGGATTTGCCTCTCACAAATGGACATATTACATGATTTAAAGGCAATGTGCACATCATCAACATATAGTGAGTAGGATATGGAGCGAAGCAGTGCAGTTCCTAAGGAATTCATTTTAACAATAAAAAGGGTGCAGCTAAGCACACCACCCTGCGGCACTCCATTTTCTTGGACGAACATCTTCGAGATGACGTTTCCAACCCTAACCTGAAAGGTGCGCTCCGAAAGGTAATCTTTCAAACTGTTCAGCATGTTTCCACAAACTCCAAGGCGGCGCAGATCACAAAGAATACCATAACGCCAGGCTGTGTCGTAAGCTTTCTGGAGGTCAAAGAAAACTGATAGACAATGCTGCTTATGAACAAATGCATCCCTGATGTAGGATTCAATAGCCACTAGGTGGTCTGCTGTAGATCTACCAGAGCGAAAACCCGCCTGGCGATTGTCTATAAAAGCATGGTACTCAAGAAAGTAGATAAGGCGACGGTTAATCATTTTTTCGAAGACCTTGCATAAGCAACTGGTCAAAGCGACCGGTCTAACACTAGTTGCAAGTGATGGATCTTTCCCCTCCTTTAGAATCGGCACCACAATAGCTTCTTTCCACACTTTTGGAAACTGCCCCGCACGCCAGATCTTGTTAAACAACAGTAAGAGCGCTTCTAGCGTGTCGTGGTGCAGGTGCTTAATCATGGTATATGTTATTCGGTCGCGCCCAGGTGATGATTTACAATAAGTAGCGAGTGCAACTTTAAGCTCCTGCATAGTGAAGGGGCAATTATACCCTACCTCAGACTGCCGTTTGTCACGTACGATCTTCCGTTCCTCTGCATTCTTGTGTCTCAGGAAGTTATTTGAATAGTGAGCTGAGCTTGATATATACTCAAAATGCTTGCCTAGGGCATTCGCTTGGTCTTGTAAAGTGTCTCCACTTGTGCTGACCAAAGGGTGCATAAGAGTGTTACTTCCTCGGAGTGCTTTGATTCTCCTCCATACTTTCCGCGTGTCAGTATATGATGTGATTGATGACACAAAACGATTCCAGCTTCCTCTTTTTGCAATACGCCGTATCCTTCTGCCATTGGCCTTTGCCCGCTTGAAAAGTACCAAGTTTTCAGTCGTTGGGCACCTACGCAAGACACCCCATGCCTTATTCTGTTCCTTACGGGCCTGCCTGCAATCATCATTCCACCAAGGTTTTGGCTTAGCAACCCTACTAGAAGAAGTCTGGGGGATGGATTTCAGCGCAGCTTCAATTATATGGGTGGTCAGAGTCTCAGCAGCTTCGTCAATACCAAGGTTGTCTATAAGTGTATAGTGACACTCAGAGAGCTCTTTGAATTTTTTCCTGCGGCCTCCTCCTTGAACTTTTGTGGGCATGGAGTGTTGTCTTGCTTATTGTCTAAAAGCTTGAGGCTTACTGGAAAGTGGTCACTTCCGTACAGGTTATTAATGACCTTCCACTGGAGTGCTGGAAACAGAACTGTGGAGAGGCTATGGCGAGATCTATGCAGGAGTACGTGGCATGTGTTGTGTTATAATATGTTGGGTCTTTCTTGTTAAGTATGCACGCTCGAGATGATAGCAGAAACTTTTCAAAGAGGCGTCCTCTAACATCCGTGCGTGCAGAACCCCAGAGTGGGTGGTGAGCATCACAATCCCCAACTAGCAGATACGGCTCTGGCAGCTGATCAACTAATGTTTCAAACTCGATACTGGAGAGCCCGTGGTCTGGAGGTATGTACAGTGAGCATACTGTTACCAGTTTATTAAAGATAATGGCTCGTATGGCTACAGCCTCTAAAGTGGTCTGTAGCGGTAAGAACTGGCATGGCACTGATTTGTGCACAATAATCGCAACTCCTCCAGAGGGGTGCATGCAGTCATCTCTGTCTTTCCTAAATACTGAGTAGTTCTTTAAGAAGTTTGTTTGGTTCGTCCTCAAGTGTGTCTCCTGGAGACACACAATACTTATTTGGTGTTGTGACAGCAATTCATAGATATTGTCCAAGTTTTTCAGGAGGCCTCTGCAGTTCCATTGGACTACATTATCAGTTACCATCAGCTTATGCTGAACAAGGATTAAGGAAGTGCCATGCTGTCACCCTCCCAAGCTCAAGACACCTTCCCAGGAGCCGTGACCCTAGGTGTCTTTTGCTTCGAACGGTCAAGCGACGTGCCGCGCCCCATCGGTGCACCGCGCAACGGAGGGCTTGGCGTCGTGTCCATGGCTTCTTGCGAAGCCTCGTCAGCAGGGCTAGGCTGGCTGGTTGCGGCAGCCTGCCTCTCAGCAGGGACCGGCGCCGCAGTGCCAGCAAGGGGCCTAGCGTTGGCATCAAGGGGTGCTGGGGCAGCCCTTGACGCTTCTTTTGTGACATGTGCAGTGGCCTTAGCCACCGGCACTGAAGGGGCTTGGGGTGTCCCTTGGGGCCTCACTGGGAGGGTTCCAAGGGGAACTCGAACCGAGTGTCGGCAAAGCTAGTGTGTGTCAGGAACAGTCTCTGTCGTGCTTCCCTAAAGGTAATGTTTTCCTTATACTTCAGAGCAATTATTTCTTTTTCTTTCTTCCATTGCGGGCACAACCGCGAGTACGCGGCGTGCTCTCCCTTGCAGTTTACACAGTGGAGTGGAGCTTCACAGGTGCCAGACGAGTGGTCGGGGAGGCTACACTTTGGACATGCTGCCTTGCCTCGGCAGCTCAATGAACCATGGCCAAATCTTTGGCATTTATAGCAGCGTCGGGGGTTTGGAATATACAAGCAGACAGGGATTTTAACGTAGCCTGCCTCGACAGACTCAGGCAGTACACTGGTCGAGAATGTGAGGATTACATGCTTGGTCGAAATTTCCTTCCCATCTCTACGTATTTTGATTCGTTGAACATTCACAACATTCTGTCCCTCGAACCCTTCTAGGAGTTCTTGCTCAGACAAGTTCAGAAAGTCTTCATCAGAGATAACACCTCTGGTAGTGTTCATGGATCGGTGGGGACTGATGCTCACAGGATTGTCACCAACAGTGGTTATTTTCGTCAACTTGGCACACTGAGCTGCGTCTTGTACTTCTATGAGAAGGTCACCGCTTCCCAACTTGCTTACTTTGTAGCCGCCGCCTAGTTCATTTGTTAGAACTTTGGCTACCAAGAATGGTGACAGACGTCTCATTGACATGCCTTCTTTTTCACAGCGCATGACGTGGAACTTTAGGAAATTTTCTGACTTGTTAGGAGTGAAAAACTGCTGGACTGCTTCATTGCGCCCCCGTTTCGGAGGATCCTTGCAAAAGGGCTACAGCTGCACAGCCTAGACAAACCATTGTAGGTTTCGCGACAAGTGGACTATAAGCATCCTGCTATAAAGGGATTATTGCAGTACAACCTACCTAAGCACCGTAGCAAACAGGCTAAACTGTAGTCTAGATAAACACTGCTCCAGGGAAGTTCTAATGATATATACTATAAAAGAATCGTAATAGGACTAACTTTTAAGCAATGCTACAACTATGAGCACTGTTGTGGGCGGTCTATCGAAGCCTTCATGGCAAGTGGCCTACACATGTGCCGCTTATCTGAACATTGCTTGCAGGGCGCCGTATCTGTAGAGGCCACTGTGAGCTACATAACCGCGTATGTAGCAATGATATATACTACAGGGAAATCTGGCGCCAGCACCTGGGTGAGCCGTGCTTCAGCGAGCATGCCACCACGTATCGCAAAGAAGCATTCCACCATTACTTGGCTAGGCTCGCCAAAAAGCTCAAAAGGTGCTTGTTTCTGCAGAAAAACAACGATACTCTTGTAAATAGATATTCAAAGTCGTATTAACAGTAGAATAGTGCAACTCCAAGAGATGTCGTTGCCAGAGATTATTTAGAAGAACGCAAGACGAACGGGTGAACATTTTCCGTTGATTTCCGCTTCAAGAGCGAAAAGAAGCCACGTGGTGAGCCGAGCCAAGCTAGCTGCTACGGCGGCGCCCACGGCAGCATGCGATCGCAGGGACACATTACACATTTCCCCTTCGCGTGCATTAATAAGGAACTCTACGGGACAACGTTGCAACCCGCGCACCGACCAGCAGCAGGTCGACCAGGTACTCCCAGACGGTGCGCTCGGGGATGCTGTGGTTCTCCTGGGCGTAGCTGGCCAGGCTGCACTCGCAGAGCTCAGTCTGGATGTAGAGGCGGTAGTCCTCCTCCCAGGCCTTGATGAAGCGCACGCAGTGCGGGTGCGGGGGCAGCCGCTCGTGCTTGGCCACCTCCTGCAGCCGCTGCTGCCGGTCGCGCTCGCCCCGGAACTTGTGGTGCGCCTCCTTCACCGCGTACCAGCGCTGGTCCCGCCGGCAGCGCACTTTGTACACCTGGGCGCGGAGGGCACCGCCATTACTCGTGCCCTCTCGGTCAGGACGCAGACAGACAGGTGCTCGTCCCAGCTGTCTTGGTTCATAAAGAATACTGCATTGTCCCGATGGCAGTGGCGACTCCCCTGCTGCCACTCTCCGGTGAAGTCTCTACGTCGTCACAGAACCTTGATTGTGCGATTGGTGGCCAGTGACGGGACACTTCACTGGGCGATTCTAGCGGGGCCTCTGGTTCTGTCTGATCGCATAACTTGAATGCAAATGTCCACTTGACACACCGACAACTATGTTTATAGCGTTGGCCTAATTGAAGCCATTCCTGCCCATAATATGTCACTATTGTGCGAAATTTGAAAATTTTTAATATTTGCTGCGCTTTTTTTGGAGTTAAACTTTCATAGCCGGAATGGAGCTGCGTAAGTGACCAAAGAATAGTTTCTTCCAAATTTTGCAGTAAGCACGATAATCAGCTAATCCTAGACAACCAGGAAACCTAAGAATAACCAGCTAAACCTTAGCTCACGCTACACACTATATCCTGGCATAGCCGAGCTAAGCCACGGCTAATTTTTTTGGTCAACCGTCAGATCTTCCAGTTTCAACCGTCCAGGACTGTAACCCAAGCCTTTCTCCAAGCGCTCTGCCCTGCCCTCCCGCACTCGGTGTCCTGCAAAAATGCAGGAACATTTTTTTCTTTTCTGCATCAGTATCACTCAACCAATGAATGAATCAAAACAGCTGAATTTCACTACTGCCAGTGTTTGTACTGTTCATAACAAACTGCACCTCCTTCAGCACTCACGACTGGCCGCAAATACTTCCCACATGATTACCAGGGATGTATCATAGAACTTGAAAGTGAATAATCAAAAGAAAGAACAAAGTACCCGCACCGGTTCTCCCCTGTTTAACACCAAAATGCCAACACACTGCAAACAGTGACGTACCTAACTTTACTACAACCGGTGAAAACGAAAATTTAAACCTCATACCCAGCTAAAATCAATCTGCACCACAGGTCATGAGGTGTAATCATTTACACCCAACAACTATTCAGTATTTCTCAACTGATGAGGTGCGAAACAGGTTTCCCGTAGCAGCTTGCACGTGGCAAACCACGACACAAACGCGCTTCATCTATGTCGTGTCCGGCGATAGAGCTTAAACACCCCCTACAAACTTACTGTTCCGAAGGAGCCTTCGCCGAGTTGGCTGTCCACATGGAAGCACTGCTTGAGGTAGGGGTCAGACTTGTGTGCACTGTAATGCGGACTATTGAAGGCTGCCAGGGCTCAGTGGTCAAGGCTTATACTCTCCGCTCGCACTCAAACTGCTACTTCATACAGCTTCGCACAAGTCACAAGGAATGCAGACACACCAAAGAGGGACCTCTGTTAACAATAAAAAAATTAAAAAAAAAAACACATTGTAACAAAACAAAACATTTAATGAAGTAAGACTTGCTTTGAACAGGCTAGGGTAAGAAGAAGTCCCCGCATCACATCCATTAATGGACTCCGTAAAAATCCAGGGGCAATTTTAAAGCTAGTGTTCAGGCTACCTTTACTTTACCTCTTTAATAAAGAGTCTCGCTGCTTTGGTTCAGATGAGGTTCCACTACCCCACATAACCATGCTTCAGAAGTACTATAACACTTCACTGATACACACAGCAACCATGCCATTGATATTAGTGTGCTGTTAATAATTCGATAAAAATGTTTTAAAGTAATCACTTTGGTGAATTAGGACTGTTCAATCTGCAATGCTCAGGCTCCCAAGAGCAGGTAGATCAAACGGGCCCGCTATTAGCACTACACAGTGTTAGTACTGCATAAGCGCCAAACGTGGTCAAAATTTTTTTAAGGTGACAGTCTTCCTTGGGCTAGGCACTTGCAAAAATCAGATGTGCTGTCACCGTAATCAGTCAGAAATGTTACTGGCCGGTGATCGACAGGGAGCTGGAAAGGTAGAAGGATGGGAGGAGGAAAGCGTGGGATGGACGGAGAGAGGAGTGCTTTGAGGGGAGGGAAAATAGTGGGAGGTGAATGGGAGAGATGGGGAAGGGAACGTGGGCAGGAAGAGGACAAGACTGGAGCAGCAGGAGTGGGAGGGAGGGAGGGAGGGAGAGCATGTGGGGGAGGAGGAGGAGGTGGTGGTGGTTCAGGAGGGAGAGGTGGCAAAAGTGAGGAGGATGTGAAAGAAGGAAAAAGGGGAGTGAAGGAAGAGCACTATGTGAAAGGAGCGACACAAATGCCACCACTTTTCGACGTCATTCGCAGCGAAGCGTAGACGACCAATTTTTTTCTTTCAAATATGTTTTTTTTTTCCATCACATTGCACCTATCCAAAAAAATTGCGAGGCTGGTTGAAACCCTTCGCAGTTAAAGGAGCCATGAAGAGAAAATGCAAGTTGGTTTTATTCGAAAGATTTCGTGTTTTATAGTGCCCCCAGCACTTGTCCAGATACAAACGGTGCTTTATTCACTGAGAAATTAAACAATTTAGGTTAAAATTTTGATTTTCCCGCTCAATCGTGCGTTTTCGTGGTCCCAAGTGACATCACGGGAGCCGACCGCTCTGCAGCCTAGAGTACCTTCATTCACGCATCCGCCGTACAGGGTAGAGACACGTAACGCTGGCGCCGCCATGTTCGGTTGCTCGCTCGCCGCCGAAGCAAGTCAGTGTGTCAAAACCGCGCTAAAATTATCGCCGCAACGCGGTTTACTGAAGAATTTTGAATCATATTGTCTGTTTCGCGTTGCTAGGTCTCGTGGGAAACGAAAAGAATAACGCGTTGAGCCCGTTGGCCCAATTGCGGCGGCACGGGACCGTTCAAAGGTTGTCTCCACCCTGTACAGCGGTGTTGGTTTGTTCCCGCGTTTCTTTACGTTCCGTAACCTAGATGGCGCCACCATACCGTGGCAAGCGTTTGGTTTGTTTTTGCCCGCATTTAAACCTGGCTTGTTTTTGTTCTGGGAGAAAATATTCGTTCCCTGAAACAGTGCTCGCTCGACAAATGGGGTCACGTAAGACACCGTTGCTTGCGTCAATCGGCCAGTGTCGTCTGAGACAACCCCAAGCCCCGTAGTGCTGTGCAGCTAAACCAAAGCATGCTGTGCGCAGTACGAACAGCAGAACGCATCAGTACTTCTATGTTTACATGTGCTTTCGTAACTTCCACTGTTTGTCCCATCATTCTTATTGCTTTGTAAAGAATGTGCCCTAAATTTAAGCGCAAATCGCTCGTTCGTCTAGTTTGTAAGCTCTACCTAATTTGCGTCTGCTTCTGCCAGCCTCCGCCAATCGCAGAGCTTAGCCCATGTGACATCACAGGTTCTGTTGCGGGAAATGAGCTGGTGGGTCGCATGACCATTCCCGTTTTTCCTAATTATGTAGCTTATTTGAGCGAAGTTTACGTTAAAAGTGGTGTCAGTATGATTCTAACGAGACAATCTTTTGAATGAACCAAACTTGTGTTTTCTCTTCATGGCTCCTTTAAAACTTTGCGCCTCACAGCAAGTGGAATTCAGGTGAATGTTTGCGCGATGTACAAATCACTGCTGAGAACAAGCCAAAACTTGCAAAAAAAGAAAGAAAAAGTTTGCACAAAGGTGCGGCTTCTTCGTCTGTGGTTGTCATACAGTACTTTCTTTTCACAGCATAAAGCTGCAGCTTAAGAAGCACACCAAATCGCTTAGCAATGTACAAGCGAATGCAAGAACGGCCCCCTACACCAAACCTCGACTACACTTTTTAAGAGATCATGCTAATGTTTTGAGTGGCCACGAAACTCTTTCCGGCAAATGTGGCCCGCTTTAACAAAAACATATGCGGTATACAGCAATTTACAAGGAAAGTGTTATGCTTGGCAGATGCGTTTGCTACATTACCTCTGCCCTATACTACCTTTATAATAGCCTCAAGTGATAGAGAGCCAAAAATTAGAGAAAAAAAAAAAAAACCCTTTATGCTTTCGCACGTTGAGCGAATGTAAAGTCTACCCAGCACCGTTGTTGCAGTCTTTCCAACAATACCACCGCCTTACCAGTCTCTTTCGATCATCACTCAGGGTTCATGCTGGCTTACATGACAAAAATTCAAAAATTTTAAAGGACTTCCAAGGCTCTGCGAGTAGATTTTAAAGGACTACCATTGTCTGAAATCTACTTGAGTCCAATGTTCAGGCAAAGATAGTGAGAAATTGTCGAAAAATGGAACTCTGCTGCAGCTAACGTCTCAACACGGGGGACTCAATTGTCTCCAGACAAGTCAAAACAATGGCTACAGCGACCCTTCCTTCCTTCGACAGCTTGTCACTGTTGGTTACAGTTACACAAACAAGCACTTACAGTGGGTTTCGAAAAGCAAATGTTCACTTGCCAAAGTAGATCAGCCAGGAACAAACACCCACTCAGTCTCTACGTAACCTAATGTTGGTTTTACAGAGAAATTCAAAGTTTTCAAAAACCTGCATGCACCGTATACTCAACCTCTTCAGTAAGCACTGCCTACTATAACTCAAATAGCAAGCGATGCTATTGCTGTACCCTACTAGATAAGTAATTCGCTGAAGCAAATCTGCATCATTTTTATTGTCCGATCTCAAAATTTGGGCAATTCAGATGCCTTTGGCAGTCCCATGGGATTTCAGTTGACCTGGGTTTGCCAAACCGAACTGTCAAATCCTTCTGATCCTTCTGAACAGGTGCTATGATCGTCTTGACTTCGAATGTGCATGTAATGTAACATACGGGCGATACTACGCCACGCGGAGGATACAAGCCTCGGAGCCGGTGAAGCTTACGGGCTGAGGCCGACACGTTTTTGTGCGAAACGAGGAACGGTCCACATTCCTCACGCGTTGTGGTGGCCGCACCCGCTCTCCCCTCTGGGCCAAACCGTCCTGGGGGAAAGAAAATATTTATGAGATACAAGAAAATGTATTCAACCCACTGAGTGACTGTCGAAGCTCAACCGCAGGCTTCGAAAAGAAAATTCCGTGCCCGCGACTAGCCTCGTAAAGGAGTTTAGCAAAGTGGGCGAGCAGACAAAGTCAATAAACAATGCATGAAAAAGTGACGATGTTCCGGCACAATACACCATTTATTTTATTTATTTATTCAGCTTACTACACTCGCCCAGAAGGCACTGTTGTAGGAAATACCTAAAAAGTCCCGAAACAGAACCATGAATCTCGTACTAAACAAAACGCGGTTCTTGGAAGCATTACACGGTACTTGGAAGCATATCCCCAAGTACAACACATCACCTAGAGTTGCACTGTGCTCTCTGCTTTTGAAGCGGAGCTATCGTAAGGGGCACCCACACATCTAACTTATTTATTATGATCAGCCGCTACTTAATGCAAGCTTGAACAGATGACGCCTCTGTCCAGTCTGCCAACTGTCCCCCTTTCACGAGGTCATCCACAGATGGCAGCACCATCATAGCTTAGTACTGACTGGGCAGTTGGATGCCTACTGAGATAAAATAAACAAGTCTTGCTGCAGACATCTGCCTTGGCTACGCTGTTCTTTGCAATGTCTAAGCATCACATTCATGTCGCGGAATTTTATTAGGTTTTCATCTTTGGATAGTGTGATGATGGTTAAAGGCCATCGGGAGAAAAAAATATTGGATCTCAGAGCGCCAGTGTAAGGAAGAGAGCAAGAGCCACGGGCACGCGTAAAACCCTCCAGGAGCGACGAGGGTGCGTTCACCACATACTGTATTTTCGCGTGTATAACCCTCCATTTAACTCCCACCCCAAAACTTTTCGTCGACGAATAATAAAAATACATCCCCGCGCATATTTTATCCATAAAAGGATGGACCAAAGCGACCACTCAAGCAACATTACACATTTGTTTATGAGAAAGAACTTACCAAGCTGACTAGGTAACTAGAGGACTTTCCGCATACATTTTTTCAGGTGGAGCTGTGTGTGCAAAATAAGCACCGTCAATGGGATAACAGTGGCTTGGTCACTATTACTGCTGTAGGGGCATCACGGCCCAAATTGCAGTGCAGTGAAGCTGCACCAAAGGAAATATTTCGCATATAATCCGCACCTCTACTTCACACCTGAAATTTTCGCATTTTTGGGGCGGCCTATACGGGCGAAAATGTGGTACACGTAATTCATCCCACCATGGACTGCATTTCTTTTTTTGCCATACATACACACGTACACTCCAAGTCCGACACCTCTACGCATTGCCTTCGAAAGTAGTAAGACCACTTTTGGCAATTTTCAGAACATTTTTTTTCCAGGTGCCACCCATCGCCATGTTTATCTGCAGAAGAGATGCTCTTCTGCTGCCCTACCAATGACAAAATGAAACGACGTGGTACAATGACATGGCAAGCAGCTTGGTCATGGGTGCGCATACCCATTTTCACTGCACCGGGAAGACATGACCCCCACCTTCGTGGCTTGGAAGCAACAGTAAAGCCGTGACACCGTTCTCTTCATGACGCCAACATAAACACCCTACCGAATGTATCGCTGTTAGCAATCTTCTCAAGCAGTGGGCTCCTTTGTGTTGACAAGTGCAAATTAGAGAGCCCCAGTTAGCCCAAAACAACTGTTTATTAAAGAGACTCGCTTATCGATGCGACAACCCGTATGAAGGTGAACGTTTGACAGACTTCTGTCTGGTTGGGAAGTTACTAAACAGAAATTTAATTATGCTCCAACCAATACATAGACAAAACCCGACGTTTTGAAGCCGACTCTGCTTCTTCAGGGGTGACTGGGGCCACACTGCAGCTGCGTCTTATAGTCTTTCACTGTTGCTGCCCTCGCGCAAAGCCCTTCGCTGCGGCACGCAATCCCTGTGTGTACACCGAAGGGAGCGTACCAAGCGACGAATTACGGCTCCGTGGGGCTCGTTGAATATGTCACGACTCGATGAAAAGCCGCTTTCTCCAGTTTGTTTCCCTTTCGAGGATGGCCATTCCGGAGAAGTCAAGTTCGTGGTCGGCCACTTCACAGTACTCGGCGACGGCATTGCGTTCTCTATTCTGTTTCCGGGCAACGCTTGTTGTGTTGCCTAATCCCCTCCGGGAGGTTTTTGCTTTCACCGATGTATGACGCGTTGCACTCAGCGCACTGAATGCGGTAAACGACCCTGGGCACTTTCTCTATTGTTGGCCAGTCTTTAGGGCGGGGGATTAGGTGGCTTATAGTTGTTGAAGGCTTGTGGACGATGTACACTCTTCTTCTGAAAATGCTGGCCAAGGCCTCACTCGTTCCTGGGATGTAAGGCACCGGCACGCGTTTCAGAGTTCCGACGGTCGATGTCCTCAGAGAGTTTTTCACCCTGTTCTGCTCTTTGCGGCAGGTTATGGAGTGAATTAACTGTTTCGGGCGGTCCCAGTCACCCCTAAAGGCCGATCCACACGACGGACCTAGTCCGCGGTCTGATCGGTCACGTGATGCCACGTCACGGCCCGCCGTGGTCTGATGCAGCACAGACAGCATCCACACGGCGGACCGCCGTAGCAGACGACAGAGCGGTCCAACCAGCTACACTCTCCACCACAGTGCTCCCAACCAGACGAACTCGCGCCCGCGCCGCGCATGTTTTATGTATATTTTGCGCTTGGTTTCACGGTTCCGCACGCAATTTGGAGCAGTCGAAATGGAAACGGAGCGCAAGCATCGTTTGGCCGCTATGGTGTTAGCTTTGTACGTTGGTGAAGAAGACTACCCTGTGCCGAAAAGGTTGTGCTGGGTTAAGTAGTGGACGTGTCGAAAAGAGCTGGGACTGCAGAACCATGCTGTGGCGTGCGGAACTCTCGCGACCGTCTGCTACTGTCCCTGGGTCGCCTCCCGAACCTCTCGAAAAAAGAGAAAGCATTCTTTATTTTATTTTCGGAAAACACAGAGCTAGGGTGCCGGAGACATTGGGTCGGGAGCCAAGTCCAACAATGGGGAGGGGAGGTATTTTGACCGCCCGGTGTGCGTACGGTCATTAAAGCAGGGACATGTGGGCCCGCCGCAGTTTCTCGGAACTGCGCTGCAGTGGTGGCCGAGGGGCGGAAAAGCAGACGACCGAACAACTGGCTTTTTTTGAGCCAAAAATTGGATGGGATTTGGCTAAAAACACTGTGTTGCCAGACAACATTCGTTGTCCAGACCAATTCCTTCGGTGCAGCTCCTTCAAGCGCTTCGAATCAACCGCGCTGCCCGCGGATGTTCTCTATTGGGGCAGCTGGATCCGGCTCCGCCCACGCGGTGCGGGAGCTGTCAGACGACGCTGATTGATGTCGCGGTCCGCCGTCGAGACCGCGGACCGAAAAGCCTCGGCGAATATTTGGACCGCGAAGACCGCGGTCCAACGGCGGTACGCGCGAACTGGTGACGTCCTGTCACGTGATGCGCGGACCGCGGTCCAAATAATCGTTCTGGTCCGCCGTGTGGATCGGCCTTAAGAAGAAGCCGAGCCAGCTTCGAAACATCGGGTTTTGTCTATGTACGGTTGGTTGGCGCATAATTAAATTTCTGTTAAATAACCCGTATGATATGCTGTACATTGCGTTGCATCAATCAAAGAATTAGGTGTTCACTTATATGCCAGTAGCTTGCTAAAAAGCAGTGTATTCCAACAGTAAATTTCGGGGTTTTGATGCACCGAAGCTACACCAGGGCTATGAGGCGTGCTGTAGTGGAGGGCTCCGGATTAATTTCGACCACCTGAGGGCCTTTATTGTGCGTAGTCTCAACACAGAGGCGTTTTTGGTTTTCGCCTCCATCTAAAAGCAGCCACCGGAGCCAGGGTTGAACCAGTGTCCTTAGGCACAGCAGTGGGACACAGCAGCATCTTGAGCCAAACCTTGAAGTTGTCGTTCTTAGCAACACGAGCTTGGTGCTTACCACGTTGGTGAACTGTTTCTTATACCTTTGGTACACGCAAGACGGCAGCATTTCATGTAATGTGGGTGGAGCAGCAGCAATAGAGAAATAAGGAAAAAAAGAAGAGTGCACTACGTCTGCTCAATTTTGGTTTCTTTTAAACAAAATTAATTTGAAAGATGCCAGGGACATTTAACTTCAGCTCAGTCTGAAGCAGGAGCACCCATTGACACGACCATCAAAGAACTACCTGGAAACCAGGAAAGCATCAGAGTTGTTCCTGCGGTCAAGATGACCAAACTGACACAGATAGATGCTTTGTTTGGGAGCAAGTAGCAACTAAGTGGCTGTGGGGGCGCCCGAACGCAGCCTCGAACACTGGTGGCAAAATGCACTGATGCCATTGAAGGACTGAACTATTTTCTTTTTTTTTCGCTCCGTTCCCCTTTTTTGCCCTTCTTTGGTTACTTTTATGTTTTTGTAACTATCTGTAAATTTTTTCTTTGGCTCCGCTGCGGGCTGTGGCAATCAGTTATAAAAAATCTAACCTCAAGTCACCAAAATTAACGCCGCTTTCAACGAGTTTTGGTTGAGCTTTCGTGACACCATAGCGCGGCGCATGCGCAGTGACAGCGCCGACACGCCCCCACGCGCGCGCATGGACCGAAAGTGCCTTTTATGAACTGTTGACAGCTTGCCTCGGAAAGGAACCTTAAAATAGGGAAACTATGCACCTGCGCTACGACATCATAGTACAGCCTGGTCGAAGGCATTGAAATAGTTCACTGAAAAGGCTACGCCTTTGCACACTGAAATGCGTTACAGCAGGATGACTCCATTTTGCAGCCAATTTCTTGCCAGACAACGTGCGGTTTCGCGTTCAGACATTCGATTTCAATGAATCCAGTGAGGACGCGAGCTTGCAACAGAAAATAACACGTACGCTGTCTGGCGGTGTCATGGCTAGCATTGGCGTTACAACAACGAAACAGTTCGAAGTAAATACAATAAAGACGCGAAAACAGCCGCGGAAGCACTTCAAGACGTCTCGGACTTGCTGTCAACACAAGGTCTTACATAAACCGCACGCACTTTGTGTTTGTTAGCAGAATGCTCAATCCAGTCGCTACTTATAAAACGCTACAGATTTAGAGCAAGAACGGCAGTGTGAATGCGGTCGGACGAGTAGCCAGCATCACGTTACCTTTTTCGTCAACAGGGGCCGAGTCCCCTGAAAAAACACGGGATCCGGTCTCGGAGGAGTCCGATCCATGTCAGAGACGGAGTGAGTAGGTGAACGACGCAGCTAAGCAGTAAGGTCCGAAAAAACTAGAAGAAAGCGGTGGGACGCTGTCTGCGCAGGCATTATCGCACACCCGTCACAAGCACGCGAATGCCGTTACTTCTGCCAGCTCTTGGAGCGTTTCAAGCTTGCACGCTATCCGAAGCTCCACACTCAACGGTCGCCGCTTTCCCCAGGGAGCAGCGCCTTCTTCAAGGACGCAAATCGTCGTGGCCCCGAACCAAGCTAAATCTATTTGAACGCGGAAACGACATTCGCGCACAGCAGGGCGGTTTGACAAAGCCCTCCACCGTCTGCACGCGGCTGATTGGAGGCGGCGCTGGCCCATGTTGGCTAGTGCCTCGGCTATTTCCGCACCTTGTGGGTTGGGAAAAAAAGAAAAAGGCCGTGTTTTGTGTTTCACGTTGGGAACAAAGCAGATCCTTTTTTTTTCCCGAATGGGCCCGAAAAGGGCCTACCCAAAGCATTGAAGGACTCTGCTTACTGCATCTGTAAATAATAAACCAAAAGAGAGTGGCTCCTGCGCCTCATCACCGCAGCGGGCTGTTGTTCATCCGCGCGGCGCAAAGAGCGCATTACTGCGGGTAATTTGAACTTCACACGAGTTGTTTCCATGTATTTCAGACTTACTTGCAAAAGACTGCAGCGAAGACAAAAAACTGTGTGAAGATGATGTCACACGTGATCGCAAGCGCAGTCTCTTTTCAAAACGCGCGCGCCCACTAAAATGCGGGTCCGTCGCTTCGACGGAGTGATACACAACACGAGCGAGCGCGTTCTTTTGACTTGAAAGTTGACACCGGCGCCGTGGCATTGCTCAGCCAGCCCTCCAGGGTAAATGTGAACGAGGTAAAATTCGTTGCAAAAGTTTGTTGCATGCAGCAAATGCTTACAACCGATGATTACTGTCTTTTTTTCCCCCCAGATATTGCGCATCATTAAGAGGGTGTTCTCGCAAGAGAGCCTACAAGGGAATGGACCAGGAATGCGTTAAGGCTGCAGGAACATGATCTTTTTATGGGACCTTTCTGCTAGCACAGAAAGGAAAGGCTCTTTTTGGTAGAGAGCTTCAGCATGCCACAAAGGTGCTGCTTGGGCTGGCCATTTGGAAACGTATCCTACTCTCATCTAGTCACAAAGTGCCTTTTAAGTCATTTTCTCTAATCAATGAAGTGTCTTCGCACACGTACTTCTGCAAATCTCCAAATTCAAATAATGGTACAAGGCCATACATTCCCTAAAGTCCCCCGCCTCAGAATCCTCGGCCTACTTATCCAGCAGAATCGATCCAATGCTTTCTTCATACAACTACTAGGGTCTCATGTCGACCAAATTATTGCACTCCTTCGGTGGGTAACCAACCGACTTTATGGACTAGATAAATGGGACCGCCTTCACCTATTGCACTCTTTTTTTTATCAGCAGCCTCCTCTATACTCTGCCATATATACAAGCGTCCAAGGTCGAGCTGAACAAGATCGATGGCCTCATCCGCAAGGTCTACCGCGTCGCCCTGCAGATACCCCCTAACGCATCCACGGATCGTCTGCTCCAGCTCGGAGTTTTTAACATTGCCACCGAATTAGCTGAAGCCCATTTATCATCCCAGAGAAATCGCCTAGAACTAACAGAAACGGGCAACTCTATTCTCGCTACTCAAGGCATTCCGCTGTCCGAACAAGCTAAAAGTGCCATCCATATTCCCCTTGAAATTCGGGAAAACATATTCACAAGGCCACTCCCCCGACACATGCACCCCGTCTACAACTCAGCGCGCCGCCAAGCCCGTACACGAGCCTTGGACCGGGAACTGGCAAAATGGTGTGCTGTGATGCGGCGGAATACCGCCATCGTAATGCCTACGCTCTGGTGGTAACGCGCAACTCCGCTTGCACCCCCCTCAGCACGCTTACCATCTTAACTACCTCCCCCTCGACTGCGGAGGAAGCGGCCATTGCGCTGGCCCTCACACAACATCCAACCCCGCCCAAGATAGTCACAGACTCCAAGCTGGCTCTGCTGAATTTTGTACGAGGGACCATCTCTTCTGAAGCCCTCCGCATCATCCAGAGTAACCCGCCTCAAAAGATGGTGGAGTTGGTGTGGGCCCTGGCTCACACTGGCCTGCCAGGAAACGAACTTGCCCATGCCATCGCCCGCGATCTCACACTCCGGGCTGGTGTGAGCATCGTCCCCCGGCACGGCGCGCGCTCCTCCAAAGAACGCCTCATCATGTTCAAGACATCGTGGAGCACTACCGACTCTCTCGTCGTACTTTCTCCCCCGCCCATTCCTCCCTCACGCCTCACCAAACCCACTATTGGCGACTCTTGCAAACAGACTCCTTCCCATGCCGAGCTCGTCTACACCACATCCGCCCCTCATCATTCCCGTCTCCCAACTGTCCCCAATGCAGCCAACGTGCCACTCTGGAACATTCCATGTGGGCTTGTCCTTACGACCCCTTCCCTCAAATCTCCTGTAGCGAGCTATGGAGAGAGGCGTTGGGTAGCTCTAGCCAGGAGATTCAGGAGGCCCTGGTACGCAGAGCTACCGAAGTCGCGGCTGGCCTCCGCCCAGCCGCCACCAACCCTCAGTAACCATGGCTGAAATAAAAGTTTTCTCTCTCTCTCTCTCTCTCTCTCTCATTAAACGATTTTATGCGGCATTTTTTCTCAGCATCAGCTGAGGAACCTTTTTTGGTTTCTGTTTTACAGATGCCTTCTGTTTCTGTTCGGTTCTGTCTTAAAAATCGATTCATACAGTAAAGTTGAATGTCATTGTGGTTATATTAACGTGAGAAACGAGAAATGGTTTTGGATCCTAACATGGCCAGTGTGCTTTTATTTTCTTACAGGCACTTGGGAAAAGGCCTTGAAAGTTCCCAGCGAATTATTTATTTCTCTTGTCATGGTGAAAATCATGTACAGTTGACTATTGTAAAAAAAAAAAATCTTGACAGTGGTAGAAAAACTCAGAATGTAACCTAATTAAACAAGAAATGTAATTAGACAAAGTGGAAGTAAATTGTTTCGCACACTGACAAGAGCTCTAAATATTGTTTTGTGCAGGTAATGACGGTTTATTGTCAGGTGGACAAGCAGTCACACAGTATGGCCGACTGGAGCCATGAGCAAGCAACCTCCTCTTTGTCTAGCTCACGCAGCTATCTCAAGCTCCTGCAGCTTGATTCTTTACTCGATGCTCAGCTCGAGGGCACTTGACCTTGCGGACAGTGGGCAAGCAGTGTAACGTCTCCCCCCATGGAGACATGAAACATTTGAGTCTTGCTGCTTCGTCTACCATTTGTAACTAGCCTTGCAATCTAGAACCACAAATGGCCCTGTGTAGTGCGCCAGCAGCTTCTAGCACAAGCCACATTGGAGGAGGGGAGAAAGCCACAGAATTCCTTTCCCATACGAGATTTCCCAATAGTGACTGTCGAAGTGTGACTTCGACCTGTCTTGTCAGGACAGTATGCACAGCTGAGCAAGTTGGTGTGTTTTTTTAGTGATGCAAGGAGTCTTGGCTACACTTGGGTCACTGTGAGGAGAAAAAGAAAAAAAACGTGTCCAGACTGCTTGAGGGGGGAAACGATCATTTGTGGAAGTGTCCCATTGGTGCGCTCGCTGAGGCCATTCGTTTGCGAATGACAGGCGGTCGAATGGCAGAACTGAGAAGAAAGGTGGAGTTCTTCAACATCAGCAGTGAATTGGCACCCACTGTCACTGGTGATGATGCAAGGTGGACAATGGCAAAGCAGAATACAGTTCAGAAGAAAGTGCGAGACCTTGATGGCAGTAGCCGATGTTTGATTGAAGGCTGTGTCACGCTCCCGAAGTTCCACATGGCTCATAGATTAGAAGCAGCGATATTTAGCAAAACGGTGCAAAGGTGCGCCCCAGAACGCACGTGAGCGATTTATCGAAGATGCAGTGATACTTGATGAAACTGTCTGGACGCACCCAAGTGGCTTACGTCCCTCAGGTTCCGACCAACGGATCTGACACACGTTGGGTTCTGACTGTGTGCCCGGCCATAGCCTCCTTTAACTAAAACCAGTTTAACTGAAACGTAACCACCTGGTCGAGTTGGCCTGGTACTAGTATATGCTGTCGTTTTTTCAGGTTTCATGCTGAAGGCACCACATGTTGCAAAGTAGGACGTGTTGTTGGTAATTAGCACCGCTGGGAGGCAAAAATGGGTGAAAACTTGCCACGTTGCACCATGCTGCGTGTAACGTGATCTTTCACCAATTGAAAAGGTTCACTGGCTGTGGATAGGTTACATCCAACCGTGGCTTTGCCTCTTTTAGGCTTCACACTTAGGCACGTGTGACATGAGCTACAACAACAGACAGCATAGCGGCATTAAGATTTGGGGAGACTCGCATAGCCAGCCAACTGCGTGCCATGGAAGCAATGCAAAGTAGTCTTCCTTGATTGCCGGAGAAAAAAATCTTGAAACTTCGTAAATTTGACAACTACAGACACCTTTTTACATTTATGCTGCAGCACCACATTTAGCTGCAAAAGCACTCTACTGTGCACCACAACCTACTCAAAGCCAAAAAACCAAGGTTCTACTAAATCTGTTGTTCCTTATATACATGAAGTTACCTACCTTCCAGCGTTGTGAACTATTGCTATAAGCGTTCAAGGGCTGAAACGGAAGATAAAACAGCGCAAAATGACAAGAACAAAAGAAAGGGAACACCATCACAGCACAGCACAACCACATCAAAGAGAGCCAAGAAAACGTTTCGTGAAAAGGGACGGTTAGGAGATAGCAGCAGTCTCCTTTGCACAAATCATAAAAAGTAAAGTTTAGCGCCTGTTCAGCACAGATTGCTTGAAATGTAGCAAGACTAGCCTAACTGGTGCAGTTAGTGCACCAATTGCATCACTGCGTGACCCGTTTAAGCGAGCACTACATCACCAAGTTAGGCAATAAAGACGTCACTGCCATTACACTTTCAGTTTCAGTTAAGAGCGAACGTTGCGACAAAAAAACGAAATATTTTGAATCTCCTTTCAAATGGACAGAAAAAGATGCATTTTCCTGTGCTTTATACCTAATGTTTGAGACTGCCTCTAAGCTGTGGCTGGTTTCCCAGTGTCTAGTTGAAAGTTCTGTCAAGGAAAAACGAGGAGGTTGGGTGTATAACTTAAAAGACAAAAAAGGCGAATTTTATTGCTTGAGCCAAGCAGTGCTCTGGATCTGCTTGCCGCGCGCGAATGGCGGCACCCAAAGTCCGTCAATTTTCGGCATCTGCTGCACGGCAGCGAGCGTGGCTGCGGAGTTCGGCCGGTGCCTTGTGCCCAGGACTCAGGTGATGACGGTTGGCCTCGTGCGGCCAATGAACATCTTCAGCTGGGCTATCTCCAGGGCTATGGCCACCAGCGGCATCAGCATCGTCTGCGTTTGAAAGGAGTAGGCATCTAGATTGGGGCAGGTTGTCACACAGATTGGGGAGAATTCCAACAGCAACTAAAAAAAATCCTCGGGGCACTAAGAAGGCGAAATCCTGGCGGCACTCATCAACAACAAGTTTTCTGCTACGTCGTACTTGCATCGCTTTCGTTTCTCTGTCTTTTGGCACGAATTACTCTGACTGACTTCTTCGGCAGCATGCCCTATTGTACGACTCGTACGTCTCTAACTCACAGTTTTGTGAATTTTGTGAGGCGTCTGCCCGTCAAAGCTCCCGATTCCTTGTGAATCCCTCAACTGGGTATGTGCCACGAAGGAAGAAACAACAAGGACAACGACAACTGTTCCACCCCTTGCAATGTGCCCCAATAGTGCAGTTGGTAGAGAATTACGATCCTACTGCGGAGGTCCGGGTTCAAATCCCACTGGATCACACGTTTTTATTTAGTTGCTTTTTTTTCACCAGAAGCCACTTTCTTGACGGGACAACAACAAAAGCAATGGCACTTTTTCGCGAAACGTTTTGCCTTTGCAAAACTGTTTGCCCTGGGCAACCACCGCATTGCTTCCAAATGATGTCCTGCTGAATGTAAGTCCCAGCCAAGCTGCTTTTGTTTGATTTGCAATGTGCAAGCTTTTCCAGGACTTACGGTGATCCCAAGGAGGGAAGCATTCCAAAATGAAAAACAATGGGTTCTGCCACTCTCCCTTAAACATGTTTCTAGCCATCCTGATCTAGCCACTCTGCGTTTCTAGCAGGGTTTCCAACCAGAACCAAACTGAACCGAAAACCGGAACTGAACCGGTATTTTTGCCAAAACTGAACCGAAAAAAAAAAAAAAAACGATTACCGGTTCATGCCGAAACAGTTAGACCCTCTGTTGTTGATATTGCACAGTCATTTTGATTCAGACCTTTTATTCTTACACGTACCATCAACTTCGTACCCGCTCACGCACTTTCCCCTCCAGACAATTGAACACTATCACGCTCTATGTAACAACAGGAGAAATGAATGAGCACCAATGTAGCAATGGTCTGCTTCTGCTGGAAGCGCGAGCGTAGTGCAAGCTGACCAAACGAAATGTCATTCCCGGCAGCTTGCAGGGGATATAAAACTACTTCGCCCTTCCCTAGCTGCGACTTTATTGGAGCAATCAGGCTGCAGGAGTGCTTTACTGCGCATCAGCGAAAGCCCACACCCGATGTGTGCAAACTTTTTGCATTTCATAATTTCTTTAAAAGGTCCGACACCTGAAAATTGTTAATACTTGACAAGTGTGACCGCAGGAGCTGCTCGGTGGCTAAGCCGTTTGCTGCTGACCACAAGTGGCCTCAATCTCCCTTCCCCACGACCGTTTTTCTGAAATAGATGGAAATCGAGAACGTCCGTGTATCAAGATTTTGATCCACGTTTAATATCACCAGCTGGTTAAAATAAGTCTGCTGGCCTGCAACATAAGCTGCGCCTCGGAGCAGAGATATAGCGCGGGGCATCAAATGCGCCAGTTTTAAAAAAAAGTGTGTTTACACAGAAAACAACAAAAAAGAAAAGGTGAATCACGTTGTTTTAAAACATTACGCAAAAAGTAAGTAAAACTGAATAAGTAAAAAAAGCACCAAAACGTGGACATTGCTCTATACTTTTCTTTTCCCTGCCTTTCACAACCAAACGTGTCATCAATGCGAAGGAGTTTTTGAGGACAGTACAGTGGACAAGTTCCGTTTTTTACAGATACATATAACAACAGATACGTCAGGGAAAACTGTTAAGGTGCGCACTTAATCCCTTGGCAGGAAAGTGCAGCCCTCGACCTTGTCTTGGAAGCACAAACAGTAATAAAGCAGATGACACGTGCAGAAAGGCAGGCCGGTACATCACACTGCCCTATTCGCCCAGCGATCATCTTTTCTGCTTGTTCTGCAGTTTTGTCTGTTTCAGATCTGCTTTTTTTTCGAAGGTGCACTTGTACTGACTGCCCAACTCTCTACATTGCTTCTACTGCTACTCGTTCCGGAGGGGAGTACTGCTGTGGACGAACTACAGAGCGTCTACCCAAAAAAGTCCCATCTTATGCTCCGTGCGTCAAATTTCCCTTTCATTTTGGTAACAGCATAATCTGTTATAAGATTCCGCAGTGTAGCACACAGAACGATGGCCGGGGGTCAGGCGGTACGATGACATACTGATTGTAATGCACACATCCGGTATAGCTATCGCAAAAGGAAATGCAGTGGTCAGTGCAATAATGCAGTGACTGAGCGTTAACTAAAGCTTTTAACAAAAGTGTGGCTAACACATTCGATACGGTGACAGCTGCTAACAAATTATTCAGGGCGACCGAATAATCTAATTCATTGGTAGTATTTTAATATGTACCTGTTGTGGGATTTTTCTGTTTTGTTAGAAATATTAAAAAAAATGCGCGCCATTTTAAGCGCTGGTATTTGAACGCGCCAGTATGGAGGCCTAAATTTAAGGCTTCAAGGTTAGCGTGATGGGCGATTCCATAGCGACGATTGCGATTTCAATAAAAAAGGAAAGGGCAGAAAATATATCCCACTGTCATATCTCTTGGCGGTGGCTTTATAAATAGTCGCTAGGACAACATAAAGTCTGGGCGAGGAAGTAGGTGGTAAATCGTAGCCACTACATCTGTTTTGCTAATATCTCGTAATTGTTTAAAGTTTGATTTGCAATTGTACCACTGCCCTTGGGGAACAGCAGCATTTTGAATTTTTGATTGCATTTTGATTTGACTGTCGTTTTAAACTACTAAATGTTTCTTCTAATTCCAGTGATAATTCAACTCATCGAACCGGTTCAAGCTCCCAAACCGGTTTGCAAACCGGTTTGCAAACCGGTTCGGTATGTGATTTTGTCAAACCGGAACTGAACCGGAACGAAATGATTTCGCATGAACCAGAACCGTAAACGAACCGGTATTTTTCCGGTTCGACAACCATGGTTTATCCAGTGCAAAAGTGCACACAACCACACAGTTGCAAAAACGTTTCAAGAGTGGCAACGAGTGCAGAGAACACCCAAAATATTGGTGTAACCGGCTATTACTTAGTTCGAAAGTCTGTCATTTATTGCCAGTAACACCTTTCAGGGCAGCACTCTGGCAGCCGTGTGCATGATGGCATTTCAGGTCATTTTGAGCTCAGTTGTACAGTACAGGAACACGTAATAAGGAATCTGCCAGCAGAAAACGACTATACTGCTGCAGTAGTCGAGATTTATGCCCAGTGAAGTAGCTTCCTTCCATTGTATGAATTCTTCCCTACCCCACAAAAATGCGGCTGTTAGTTTTCAGAAATGTGACGTGCTTATGTTAGCTCATCGTGGCCAATTGAGCAGCAAAACGAAGATGGCACCGGTCACCGGTGTCGATGTCCGGTGACACATGCAGATATGACAAGCCATGCTTTCCTCGAATTTCGTGAATGGCACCACAAGTCAAATTACGGTCATGCATTGTGAAGCTGGCACCCCCGAGCTGTAAGGCACACCGTAGTGGAGAGCTACAGTGCGCCTAACCTGGGTACCTTTAACATACACCCAGATTTCAGCGCAGAAATGTTCTTATTTTCTGCCTCCGTTAGAAGAACAGCCGCCATGGCTGGAAATGACTGGAAACTACGAACTGTGGCTTCAAAGGGGCCCGGAAGACAAAATAAAAATTTGTTCAATTTGAAAGAAATTGCACTTGGTAACTCACTCAGCTCCGTTCAGGCCACGAAAAATGCTTTTTTTTTAACTTAAAAAAAAAAAAAAACCTGAAGAAATATAGAGCAACTTTCATATTTCATCCTACAGTGCTGTATTATAGGCAGAAGTGCCGTAATTTGAGCCAACCATAAAAACATATCCTAATTATTCGATTATAAGGCGAGGGTGTGTGTGTGTGTGTGTGTGTGTCTATATATATATATATATATATATATATAAGGATTGGCAGTCAAGAATACCTCGGAAAGCAAAGGGGAGAACATGGTAGGTCATTGAAACAGATAAAAAATTTGGAAAGACAGAAAGTGGAGAAAAAATGTCCACCGGGTGTCTTAATTCAACGAGCCCTTCATTTCCCATTCTGGTTCACTGTATATATATATATATATTGATACGTGGCAGCAAAGCATAGATGAGACGGATATTGGACGATGGTACTGCGATGTAGTTACAAGGATGATCCGTGTACAAGCGGCCATGAAAGAGCTTGCACCAGCCATGGCCTTTTTGTCGTCTTTGGTGATGGGTTATGGCGCTATGGGGCATTGTCCACATAGATGTTCCATGACAATATATATATATATATAAGGCGGGGTATGACTTTGAGACTACGGATTTTGGAAAAAAACATTGCCTTATATTCGAATAAATAACTATCAGTGTGCTAACTGCATGTTAGCATTCAAGTGTTATGGTCAAACGGAACTAGAGAACTCGGTACAATTTCCCAGTTGTTTCTTGGCAGCAGCACAAATTGGTGCCTGCCAATCGCACAAACAGAATTCTGTGACGTCCTAGAAAAATCTCCGAAGAGTGAATTCATCTCTTCTCCTTAACATCTATATTACTTGTTTGAAGCTTGTGATAAAATTGGTATTATTGGTACCAGGCCAAAGCAGTCTCTTCAAGGAACCAAACCTGTATTCTGTCTTCATGGCTGCCTAAAGCCTTGATCAGCCATGCGTGGCAGGTTACGATAAAAGTGGCTGGTAAAGGACCACGGCTGTTGGCACAAGGAAAACAAGAATCCCAGAACACAGACACATAGACACCTGTTTGTGTGTGGTGTTACGGTAAATTTTCTAGTATTTCACCAGTACGGATGGTGGAAACAGCAATGGGACTTGTTCTCCCAAGGATGTGGACCGCGAGATGTAGGTAACTAATTCTTTGTGCGCTCAGGATCCCAGTGGATGAAGGACTTGCCACTGAGCGATCATGCTGCAGGCAATGGGTACGCTGGTCGGAAGCCACAAAACGGGCATGCTTGTGAGAGCAGGACCAAAACAACAATCTCAATTGAAGGCGCTCACTTCCATCGATGGACTGTTTCGTACTAGAGTTACAGGTTCTGGCAATTGAGCTAGGCTGCTCCTCCAGCAAGGCACTGCTTCTTCTACATGTACAGCAAGTTCAACCAACAGACAAAGTCACAAACCGGGCAAGGAGCTGCACGAATGCAATGGGGGGTGACTTCGTGTAAAGTGCCTAAAGAAAAATTCAGAGCCCTTTTACTTTGCGAAGATGGAAACCAGCGAAGCTGTAGCTATGGTGGGTTTCGCTATAGTGAATTTATACATCATCATTATCACCATGCCAAGCGGGAAAGTTGCTCTTCAGCCGGGAGGGATTCGCAGCTACTCAACGAGTGGGAACTTGAGGTGGCAACGGCGGTGACTACACATACTGCAGCAGCAGCTTTCCATTGTTTTTGCGCCCCTTTCACGCTTTTGTTCACACCAATGCTCCTTCAATTCCTGCTCTTCTTCCTCCAAGCGAACAACACGTGTTCGTCCCATAGCGAGTTAAAAGTTCAACTGCTGATAACAGCACTACATCAGCCAATTTGTCACTTAAGAAAGAGGAATCAGTGATGGCGAGGAGAAACAAAGGAATGGTGCCAAGTAAGCCATCGCCCCTGGAAGAGAAACCGTGGATCTTAGCGATACACAGGTTCGCTGTAAAAACAGTGCAACAGGACAGAAGAACACCAGTACAATGAGCAGGTGTTATCTGTCCATCGTACTTTTATTGTTCTGTTCTTTTTCTCTTTGTGTGCATAAAGAGTCGAAGTGATACCTATTTAATACAGCATGCAGCCTGGAAATTACAAGCTTTGTGACCTATAATGCACCCCTTGTGGAAGAAGTTCTGCAGCTGAGATGACTAAAATTCTGCACCAAAATCTCGGTGGTTACCCCTAAAATTTGCCAGCATACAATCTAAATGCCCCCATTTTGAAGATTACCCCTTACTGGCGTTTCGCCTGCTACATAGAGCTTGACAGTGAGCCTCCCGAAGGTGTCAAAAGCGTACCGCGTACCATTTACGACTCACTTCCGTGGAACCACCCTAGGTGATGACGGTCGGTTTCTTGCGGCCGGTGAACTCGGTCAGCTTCGAAATGTGCAGTGCAACGGCCACCAGCGGCCGCATAAACGTCTGCGTTTTGCAGCGCGGAACTAAGTAAGCGGCCGACCATGGCTGCACCCAGAGTTCTTCAGTATACACCAGTCGCAAAACTACACCTCAGCATCCGGGCAGTGTGATCTCTTCCATTTCAGTTAATCTGAAAAACAAGTGTACTGGGGTGGCACCTGGGGGACAGAAACTGAACTTTGCTAAACATTTACTCAGTAACACAACTTGTTCAACAAAGCTTACTTCTATAACGAGCCAACATAGAATTAGGTTGTGTTCACAAATGTTTTCACGGTTTTCTTTTCATGGCTCACGGCAGCAGCCGCAAGCGCTTGAGTGCCACTTCAACTTTCTGTCAACAGGTGGCAGGCCAGTCAACGAGCCCCATGCTTGCTTGAGTGCCACTTCAACTTTCTGTCAACAGATGGCAGGCCAGTCAGCTAGTCCGTGCTTACCCCTGTTTGCACCAGTGCAGGGGGGCCCACTGGGAACCGGCTTTTGAAACACGGCACTTATGGCGAGTGTCACAACTGGTGTGTACAGAGTAACTCTAGGCTGCACCTAGTGACGACTTCCCAAGCACAACACGCTTACAAGCGAGGTTTGTTTTGAATCTACGCATGCATGCAATGTCAGCTAAGCATTCGAAAGGGAAAGGTTACACGGGCTGTCTTGGGAACAGACCCACAGTTTGTGCCTGTGCTGCAGTAGTAGTAGTAGTAGTACGAAACCTTAATGAGCCACAAAGTAAGAGTGGTTTCCTAGTCCGGGAATCCAAGTGGTGACTGATAATGTACAGAAACGATGAAACCAAATTTTTCCATTAAAAAGTTCATATTAGCCAAGTATAAAAGCTGCTAATGTGTTACGATATCTGTTACAAGATGAACTCTGAGATGGCGCCACGTGTCCAAGCGGAGTTCAGATAGGAGAGCGTCTAAAATTTGAGCGGATGACGCGTCTGGTACCGCCACTTCACATCTGCCTCTCCCTCCAATTATGTAGGAAGCATTATTTTGTGTCTTTAAAGCAATTATTATCAAACACATCTTACGCCCCATTTCGAACCTGGGTCCCTCAAACGTGTTCTGTTCCCCGGCGTGCACATGGTATACCACTCAGCCACCACGCAACACGGAGTGATACGATTTGTTAATTTTTTTCTACAAACGACATCCGTATTTTCCACAGCGTTGCCCCCTATGTACGAAATGGAGTATAGAAATGCGGCTTTAGAACACTCTGAGCTGGCTGGGCACTGTACCGGCCTCCACTTTTCCTGGGCTGGTTAAGTGCGTTGTGGGAACACACGAGGGTACTGACCTGTGCATCCTGCTTGCACTTGTCCGCGTTCCCCTCGTAGCTGTCGATGTAGACCCGAATCGTGGCACCGGTACTGCCGGTACCGCTCAGGCGGTACACGATGCGGGAGCCATCACGGAAGATGATGCGGATGCCCTGCACAGGTCGGAACAGCACATGGCAGATTGATAACTGCTACACACGCAGTGAAAGAAATGTCTGTCAAGGGGGGACATGGCTCTTAAAACAATTTCTTTTAATTTTTAAGTAAACTCTTCATACTTGTCAGTCTTGCTGCTTTTTCCCACTGATTTCAAATATCGAATTTTTTGGGGGGGGGTAAGTCAATTAGTTACCAAGATGATGATAGATAATTAGCCATTTTTGGAGGAACAATAGACAAAACAGTGTTGGCCATAAAACTGCAATCTTTATATTTGCCAATACTATGAACCCTGGTCAGTGCAATAAGTGAATCGGTTTTTTGATGCACCGCTTGGAACTAATTTTACAGCTCATTAAACTTTGGTGTTTGAAATGGGCACTCAGAATGGTTCCTTGCCACTGGTGCCACCAAGGTTTAATGAGCTGTACAGCTAGTTCCAAGTCGTGCATCAAAAAACCGATTCCCTTATTGCACTGACCAGGGTTCATAGTATTGGCAAATATAAACATTGCAGTTTTATGGCCAACACTGTTTTGTCTATTGTTCCTCCAAAAATGACTAATTATCTCTCATTATCTGGGTAACAAATTGACCGACTCAAAAAACGATGCCACATTTGAAATCAGTGGGGGAAAAGCAGCAAGACTGGAAAATTTCACAGGGTTTACTTTACAATTAAAGGAAGCTGTTTTAAGAGCAGTGTCCCCCCTTATAAGAAGGTTATGTTAGGATACGTTAGGCAAGGCTAGGTTTGGTTAGGTTGGGTTAGGCTTAAGCATACGTTAGGTTTAGGTTAGCTTGGGCGAGGCGAAGTTAGGTTGGGTTGACATAGATATATCATCGATAAAGTGGGCTGGAAGGACAGGGAGGGCGCGCACCTGCTTGGAGGAGGTGCTGCCGTCGATGGGGTCCTTGTACTCGAACTCGTCGGCCTTGCCCACGGTGTAGACGCGGTCGGCGCAGAGGAAGCGGCGCCCGCGGAAGGCCGGGTCCCGGATGCGGCCCTCGATGTGCTCCATCATCTCGTGGGCCGCCCCGGTGTCGCACTGCTCGTAGTCGTAGCGGGTGAAGTAGTTGCGGCCGTAGCGCGCCCAGTGGTCTTCGCACAGCTGCTGCACGCCCAGGCCGCTGTGCGCTATCACCGACAGCCACGCTAGGCACGCCCACACGCCGTCCTTCTCCCTGCAGCAGAGGCCGAACGCGCTCCCGTCACCAATCGCTCAGTTCCTCGCCACCCCCCACAACTCCCGCGCCGCCCCCACTCGGTTCCCCCAGCTTGGTTGGTGCGGTCTTGTGTGTTCCCCGCTCGCTTTCGGCTGTCAGTGGTGGCACGCAAGACCGCGCCAAGCGTGATCGGGTCACAGAAAAAGAATTTACAGGAAATGAAACTGTCATTGCGGCAGGAGCGGGCGAACGACCAGATAACGCCACAACGAAAACTAACGGGGACTACGAAGCTTTGCAGCTGTGGTGGTGAAGAAGGTGATACCAGTATAGTCCCCAGAAATTTTGGCTAGTCTGCCGTCCGGGCATGTTTTGCATTACAACGGTGTGTCATCGCAGTGATGAAAAGGCGCACAAAACAGCACACTGGTCAACCACAGCGCCTCGCAGCATGCTCACCACATTTATCATTAAGGAATTTTCAAGAATTAAATTGCTTTTCTAACAACTTTTTATTGTACAGTTGCTTATTCGCTTACGTTTTAAGCTGTGGTGATCTGCGCTCTGCAGTGAGCAGATGATTGGAGGCTCGCACAGTACTGCCTACAGTTTCAAAATTCACGAAGAAAGCTTTCTCAGACATGAAAAAGTATACAAAGAAATTATAATGTCAGAAAAAGCTATCAAAACAACAATTTCATTTTTAGTAAGAAGTCTCAGTAGCAAAAGGGACCAGCACTACACTGAGAGGGTGCTGCAGTTGACCAGTGTGCTGTCGGCCGAACACTTTTATCATCTAAAGAACCCCACTGAAGGCCTCAGACAGCAGACTAGCCTAATTTCCAGGAACTATAACAGCGGCACCTAATGGGCGATATGATGGCGATCATGCCATGCTTAGGCTGTGCAGTAGAATGCCAACCAAGGCGTCCGTCCAATTTCCTCTCCCGCAACAGAAGCCGCTAGCTTAACCTGCACCAAGCGCTTGCGACGTCACCTGGCCACCCCAGGAAGAGCAGTTTTCACTCCTGTCTTGTTTCTTACTCTCTGAGTAGGGCAGTGCGTCTTAATTGCATAAGCATGCGATTCAAACACGTACTTGCGTGAAGGTGCTTTTATGCATGTGGCTCCCTACTGCATGCACCAGGAGAAACAAATGGGATGAAATGAAGAACATACCGTATTTTCGCACACATAACCCACACCAAAGATGCGAAAATTTCACTGGCAAAGTAGGGTCTCGGATAATACGCGGGGTTTTTCTTTTAGTGCAGCTTTCCGGAAATGCGCGTTGTGCCGTGAAGCTCCTACGCAGTGACACTGACTAAGCCTTCCATGGCAGCGATTGCGCAAAACATACAAGGACAAGGAAAGGAAATCGAACTCCATACGGAGGCATGGAGGGCGATTCGAGGTGAGATAGTGCAAAAAAGCTTAAAAAAATGCTGCATCACAAATAAACCACATAGATGGAACCGAAGATGACTTTGTATACAAAAGTGAGGACTGCTGCTCAAGTGATTGCTCTGGTGAGAGCAGTGACACTGAGGGAATTGTGACTTTCACCTCGCAGTCAGTGTGTTCTGATTGATTGTAGGGTTCAACGCGCCGACGCAACGCAGGCGATGAAGCGCGCCGTAGTGGAGGGCTCCGGATTAATTTTGACCACCTGGGGATCTTTATCGTGCGCCGAAATCTCGTACACACGGGCGTTTTTGCTTTTCGCCTCCATCAGAAAAGCGGCCGCCGCGGCCGGGAATCGAACCCGCGACCTCGTGCTCAGCAGCGCAATGCCTTAGCCACTGAGCCACCGCAGTCAGTGTGTTCTACTTTCTAAATATATGCTTTTTCTGTCTGGGGTATGTGATGTGTTGCTCGAGCAGTAGCTTTGGTGCAGCCTTTCCTGTGTGGGCAATACGCGAGGATTTTTTTTCTTTTCCAGCGGGCTGAAAGTGCGGCGCGGATTATATGCAGGGGCAGGTTATACGCGCGAAAATACGGTAACAGAAAGAGGCTCACACCCTCCCCGAAAAAAAAAAAAAAAAAAAAGTAAAGTAAAAAGAGAAAAGCAACCACCAGGTGGCACTTTAGCTAACAAACTTCCACCGATCGGTGACTCCAGCGTGGCCCCAAATGGCTGTGAAATTTAAATGATTGCAACTGTTTTAACAGCACAGCTGTTTAAGCTTTTAGTTCCGTTGTGGAGCATTACGAGAAAACTCAACCCAGCCGAGTGCACGTAAGCGTGCCCCACGTGAAGAGCGCTCTCTCTCTCTCTCTCTCTCTCTCTCTCTCTCTCTCTCTCTCTCTCTCTCTCTCTCTCTCTCTCTCTCTCTCTCTCTCTCTCTCTCTCTCTCTCTCTCTCTCTCTCTCTCTCAAAAAAAAAAAGGAAAAAGAAAAAGAAAAAAAAAAAGTATTAAGCGTACATTATTGTGCACCTTGTTGAGAAGCGCCCGGCATCGACCAGCTTGACCTTCGAAAACACTCTGTTCAGCGTTTGTGGGGTGATCGCTCACAGCGCTGTTCTCCTTGACAAACACCGCACGCTAACTACAGACTACAGACTACAAACTCGGCACTACAGACGCCGAGTCCACAAAGCCGGTTGCCGCGGGTTCTAGCGCGTGCTAAGGCGGTCCACTCTGGGAGAGATGTGAAAGCCTGCGGACAAAATGATCCGGGCCTGCCAGTCATGGAGAAATTTAAGCGGCAAATTTGAAAATCCACGTGAGGTGCAATAGTCGAATCTCCGACGAAGGGAGAGGGGCCGCCAGCTCTGCTAAGTTCTCCAGCCTTGCACCCCTCGTGCAAGCTGCACATATTCTTTTTTTTTCGTTGTTCAAGAGGAAGAAAGAATGACCAGTTGTGATGAACGAATGTAGCGATTCAGGCTCAGCTTTACATCAAGAGGAAAACAAAGTTCACAGAACGGAGGACCCGCAGCAGTGTTTATTACGACATCGACCTTCAGTGCTGTGAAATAAGGCTCTAACACTATAGAAATGCTGCTTACTAACCTGTATGCAAAATTTCCCCATTAAAAGTAAAATTTTTCTCAACTGAAATTTTTCAATTTGCGGCTCTTGCGCAAACATCCCGCTAAATAATGCTTACTACCTTTCCGTCTGTGCACTCATACCGTGTGCCTAGATCGTTGCAGTGTGTGATCACCACAGATCAAATCTGTTCTTGAGCCACGTTCAGGCTCATATGATGATGATGATGACGCTATATCACAGCATACCATATTTTTTCACGTGTCACCCGCCCCCGCCTACAGCCCCCTCCCCACTTTCCGTCGACGAGTAACAAAACTATATCCCCCCGTATTGCGTAAATGCCTCGGACATAATCTGCAGCTCTACATCTCCGCTAAAATTTTCACATTTTCGGTGCGGGTTATATGCGGGAAAATTAGGTATATCACAGCTACCCACCATGGTGGCTCAGTGGCTAAGGCTACTGAGCGCAAGGAAGCAGGTTTAATCATGGCTGCAATAGATGTTTCAAAGAGAGGCAAAAAATGAGAAACCCCACGTGTCAAGATTTAAGTGTGCATTACAGATCCGCAGTGGTCTAAACTAATCCTTTGCGCTCTACCATGGTGCAAGCTCATATCCCAAGTGTAGCTCTGGTGTGCTAAATTGCATTTTATCTTTGAAATCTTGCCATGGCTAAAGTTGTGCAGTGCTTCTAGAAGAAGTGACAAGGCTCCTAAACACCCTGGTGACACCTGTAGTTATAACGAATTCATGCCAACTGGATGGAAACCATTCATTACTTGAACGGCGCAAAAAGACAAAACGAAAAGTGCCTCGCATTTGTTAACTATGGTGTTCTTGTTTTCAGTGGTGGCTGCTGTGCTGTTCCAATTCTCGTTGCCTCTTAGATATCTATTCAGACTGCTTCCTAAGCTTACTACCACGCGGTCCACGAATTGCAACGCACCCTGGAAACGCCTACACACGCACCGAACATGGTCGGAGCCCGTGCCGAAGCTCTCCTCGCCACAAAGCGACAGCTTGCCCGCGTCCATGAGGTTTCCGAAGAACTTCCAGCCGGTGGGCACCTCGTAGAAGGGCAGGCCCTTGGCTTGCGCCACACGGTCGACAGCGCCCGCCGTGGGCATCGAACGGGCCAGACCCCGAATGCCCGTGGCCTGGAAGTACGGGATGGCGTGCAGCCGGTCCGCCAGCACGGCCAGCGAATCGGACGGCGTCACGAAGAAGGCGTTGGCACCGAGGATCATGTTGCGGTCCTGGAAAAATGAAGGAGAATAAATTACGGGGGGTGCTTTCAACCTCTAAAGGATGCGAGGATGAAAGCCTAGTTCGGCATACTGTTGATCAGCTGTGCAGCTTTCTGCTGAACTTTGCAGCCGTGCCTGTTGCCACTTGACCTCTGCCCCCTCCTGGGCAGAACCTTCTGAAGCTCGTTCCGCTTGCTAGCCATTGCCGGGAGCCTCCTGTTCGCCCCATCAGTACCCTTATGTGTGACGGTGGCCTACTCTTTGCCCGCCCTCCTGGGACTCTGCCGTTTCTTTGCGCGTGACCCCTGGCTCACGCCTTGTACTATATTTTCGTGCATATAACCCCCCCCTGCATATAAACCACATCCCCCCCTTGCAGTCCACAAATAAAAAAAAATTATCCCCGTGTATTGTCTGCACATATCATACAAGAAAGGTTTGACCAAAGTTACTAAAGCAACACGGCACATTCGTTGATGAAAAAAAAAAAGAAAAAAATCACGCCATATCCACGGAATGAATGATGATAAGTGGGGTGAAGCTCGAGAGGGGGAGATCATCGGTAACCGTAACTCTCCCGTGAAAGTTCGCCCATTACATCATTAAGAAAGACGTAAGACTGTGTGCATACATTGTACAAATCAACTTTTATTTTCGGAGTCAATGCTCCCAGGCCCAGACCTGGTGAAAAACCCCGCGCCATCGAGGACTACCCCGCACCTCCACCACAATTTGTCACGTAGGATGGGACACAACGGTAAAGAAAGAACTTTTATTTAGGGCGAACTTGTGCCCGAAGAAGACGAGAGGAAACGAGCAAAGGTCCTTGCGTCTCGTTCGATCTCCGAGAACGACTGCCTGCGTTCGTGGCGTGATCTCTTGCGTGATCTCCCCCTCGCAGTGCACGTGCGCTCGCGCCTCCGTTGGCGAACACAGACAAGCTCGCGCTCCCGGTGCCGAGTTTGCGCTGCCGGTTGCAGCCGGTTCTTGCGCGTGCAACGCGGCCCACTTTGCGACATCTCCGAAAGCATGCGGCGGTCACGTACCACGAGACACAATGGATGGACAGACCCATGACTTAAGGAGCTTCGCCCCTAAAACTTACCTATATTTTGCATAGTGTTTTTGAGTATTGGCACTCACACTGTTTGCTCCTGAAAGGCGCTTTTTTTATGCAAAAAAAACTCTAGCTAACTTGCCCAATATTTTTCTCAGGTTGCTATATTGTTGAGCTGTGGGTGAAAAATGAGCACTGTCAGTGGGATAAGAGTGGCTTAGTCGCTACTGCTGTAGGGGCCTCATAGCACGATGCGCATTGGCGTGAAGCTACACCGAAGGAAGTGCCTTGCATATAATCTGCACCTTTACTTTACCCCTGAAATTTTCACATTTCTGGTGCGTGCGCGTTATACGTGCGAAAATACGGTACCTCCCGCTCTGGTTTTTCGTAGGGTTCTGTGTACCTGCTTTTGAAGGCAAGTTGCGCTTTTTATGATCACAAAGATGGACACAGGAAAAAAAAACTTTGACTTTCACGAGAAGATGGCGCTTTTTTGCATATCACGCATTCAATGAAACATAAAGGTCTAAGGCTTCAGCCTTAAAAAATGAATGGAAGGCGTATGCAAAAACCAAGTTTTTTCGCAGGTACCTGGTATTTTGCCTACCTTCCTAGAGCCCAGTGAAGTGAACACAGACAAGTAAGGTGCGTGAATACTAGATACTTTTGAATGTATAAGAAAAAGAAAGAATATTTGATTCAAGCTGTAATCAAGCAACAGTACGCATCTGAAAAATCCTAATGTTCTCAAAATTCGAATATACATTGTGGTGCTTAGCATGCGTAGGATATCATCGAAAACTGCGGTGCTTCAAAGCTGTATACAAGGCTCATACAGTAACTGGCAATAGCCTCGCCACACCAAGGAGAGTGCAGGTCATTGCATTTATATGGCCATTATACGCCTGTAGACGCCTTCTAAATAACAATCGGCCATGCCCTGCTTTGTAAACCCCCTATTCTCACCAAAGGATGGGCTTCAGGCTGTCATGCTTTAATAACAACCCTTTATTTTTGCAGTTAGGGCTCTCGAGAAGAATGATAACCTTGTCACGATCTGTACCGCTATCTGTGCAAAGGTTTCTTCTTGATATGTACGAGGTTGCAGAGGCAATGACACAGTAGTGTCAATGCTTTGACAGAGGTGACGTCTTTAGGGAATACAGTCGACTCCTGTTAATACGAAATCCACGTGGAAAGCGAGAAACTTCGAATGAACCGAACTTCTAATTAAACGAGAGGAACAAGGACAGCACTGTTATTAGTCTGCAACGTGTCTCCCTTCTTCATTTTGTTCAGAATCTCAACTTTCCTCGCCAATTCGAGCGTACGAAATGAATTGCCCTGATAGCCGAGATTAAACACTAAAATCGAAGCCTGAAGCATCACCACACAAACTGCTCACACGGTGCAGTGCGCAACGAAGGTGGAGGACCTCAAAAGAGAGGGATGTGTACGCTGGCGAGAGTCTCAACTGGCCTACTGCTTTATTAACTGTGGGCTGCCGGCCAACATAGTACAGAGCATGGAGCTGTTTTGGTGCTTGAAAATTGTGAATTTTATCAAGCAGTGACAATCACCTTGATGCTTAAACGACCGAGCGAAGCAACTTAATTAAAAATATCTGCAGAACGGTTAGCCGTCCCATGTAAGGAAGGCGTCACCGTGACGCGGCCATGAAGTCTTCCCGGCTGTTGGCGCCTCTACTCCGGCCGCGGCCTCACTACTCCCTTTGGTCGACTGCGCCTGCCCCTGTTTTGGGGTGGCAGCCTTCTTCCGGTTTCGCTCGGTCGTTGCCTTTCGAGGGCCGCCGAGATCTGCTGGACGGCCTGGGCTTGGACTTCTTGATCGTAGCAACGCATTGATTATTGACCGACTTTTCACATTGAACTGCATGTAAAATTGCCGGGACCAGGACATAGCTTCCGATTAACTGAAAATTCCAATTAGGTGACTTCTAATTATCGAGGTTCGACTGTGTATGCCCCTTGCAGGGCCAGTCTTCAAAATTAAGCATGCCTCAGCTTTTATTTTTCATCTGAATTTTACAGGGATTGCCCCGTCACAATGTGAAATGCGAAGTGCCTTTACCAGAGCCCATCTTGAATGTCTCGGGCACTCTTGGCATAGTTTTGAATGCCCTGAGCAGACCACAATGAAATTGTAATCTCTAATAGCGACCAGTGTGCATGTGTCTGAAACTTGAAGGCACATTTCGCTTTCGTGTTTTACCGGTTCCTATGGGAGAGGGAACAACTACACTTTCGGAGCAGAGCCATAGCCACCAATCGGCCCGCTCTTTCCGTCCACCCTGCCAGAGCGCAGCAGTGCTCACCCCGTCACCGTCGAAGGCGGCCCCCATGTCGTAGGGCCCGTCCTTCATGGTGTCCACCAGCTCCTTGGCGTAGGTGAGGTTGGGGTCGGGATGGTGGCCGCCAAAGTCCGGCAGGGGCACCCGGTTGCGGATGTTGTCCAGTGGAGCGCCCAGCTCCTCGGCGAAGATGCGCTGGCTGTAGGGGCCCGTCACGCCGTGCATGCAGTTCACCAGCAGCCGGAAGGGCGGCCGGGACTCGCTGCCTTGCAGCAGGGTGCGTAACATGTCAAAGTCAAACACCTGCGCTCGCACAAAGCGAGAGAAGCTATCAGGGCGGAAGCTCTACTACGCCATGTGACACAAAATCCTTCATCGCGTCGTAACGACCTCGAGCCAACTTTCGAAAAAAAAAAAAAAAAAGATCAAATTGTAGGGCTTGAAGTGTTGACGCTACACTGGGCTATGGGGCCCGCCGTAGTAGAGGAGGTCTCCGGATTAATTTAGACAACCTGGGGATCTTTTAAAGGGGCCATGCAGACAAAATAAAAGTCTGTTTTATTTGAAAGAACTCAGGTTTTATAGTGCCCCCAGCGCTTGTCCGGCAGCAAACGATGCTTTATTCATTTAGAAATTATTCAATTTAAGTTAAAATTTTGGTTCTCCCACCAAATTGTGTGTTTCGTGCCGTCCGTGATGACATAACAAGGACAGGTCTTCAAACGAATGCACTGTTAGGCTTTGCAGCAGACTGCAGAGCCTTGTTTTTCATCATCAGTCTTCCTAGATGGCGCCACTATAGTGCACCGGACTACTTTTCGCCTTTGCTTTGTTTCTGACCGTATTTGCACCTGGCTTATTTTTGTTATGGTTGGAAGTAATTGTTCCATAAGCATTGGGTCTGCTCAACAAACAAGGTCACGTAAGACAACATCACTTACGCCAATCGGCATTTGTTGTGTGAGACAACCCCTAAGCAGCGGACTGCTGTGCAACTATAATAAGCATAGTGTGCGCAGTACCAACAGCAGTACGCACTGATACTTCATTATTTACCCCACCATTCTTACTGCTATAAAATGAATAAGCATTACATTTAGGCGAAGATAGCTTATTCTGCAAGCTTATAAGCCCTGCCTAACTAGCATTTGCTTTTGCTGGCCTCAGCCAATCGCACGGCTGTGCATATGACGTCATATGTTCTAGTGCGGGAAATGAGCTAGTGAGTCGCATCCCCTTCCTTCCTAATTATGTACTCATACGAGAGAAGTGTGCGTTAAAAGTGGTGTCAGTACGATTCTAACGAGGCAATCTTTCGAATGAACCAAACTTGTGTTCTGTCTGCCTGGCTCCTTTAATGTGCGCATAAATCTCGACGCACAGGCATTTTCGATTTTCACTTCAATCTGAGAAGCAGCCACCACGGCTGCGATCGAGCCCGCATCTTTGGTGTCAGCAGCAAAAGTGACCTTGAGCCGGCGCAGGTGTGGTGGGTGTCATGTCACACCACGTGACCGGCTGTGGAGATCTGGTGTTGAAGCCGCGCTTGTTCGCTCTACACCTCACCACTGCTGTGTCGCGTCGCTAGACAAGGGTTTAACAGCTGCTTTGCCAGTGCTTAGTTGTTCAGTCTCGCCATGGATGGTGTGCTGGCCAGGCTGTCTGTGCGTGCGCTTCAGAATCACCTTCACTAGGGCTGCACGTGTTATACCAGACCCATTTTTTTACAGAAGGATTAGGACAATAGCTTGGATTAAGGGGAATATGATGGTGTAACATCACAGGTGTAAGGTCCCCGTCACAGCATCGCTGCCTTCTGGTCCTCGCACCCATTCAACTGACCAAGCAAGGCTCAAACTGAAAAGTTTTGGGTGGTGGCAGAGAAATTCAAATATCGAACCGAATGCCGAATACAGAATTTTTTTATTAAAAATTTCACTAAACACACACACACACAAAAGAAATTCAAGTTAAATACATTTCTATATTTGTACGTTTGATCAAGAGGTTGCCAAAAAAATGCAGTGTTTCTTTTAATTCCTTCCCTACAAATGTCGCGGCACATCTCAACACCAACACAGTAAAAAAAGAATATAAGATGAAAGGAAATTATTTTCTTTTGCGGGACCAAGGCAGCTTTAGTATTCATCTCCCCATTTTTCTCCGGCTCCCAAGCAGCTGACTGATGTGATCTGTGTTGAGCATAAAGGTCACGACCAAGTTCAGGGGCCGTTCGAGTAATTTACGTAAGTGTGAAAGATAATGAAAAGCATGTCGAAGCAATCTGCAGTTACAGCTTAGAGTGCGTCAAGCATTTGAAATGGTGGGAGAAGTCAGGAGCGCCGTTGTGCGAAGCGAGTTGAAAAAAATGATAGATTTGAAGCAATGCTCGAAGATATTGCCTTATGAAAAGATGGGCAAAAGCTGAAGCCCATTCATGAATGCAATTTATGGTGAGTCAGCCCCTTTACCCTGCAAATATATTGAAGCAGGCGGTTCAAGCAAAGTAGAAGGTTTACTGAAGATGGCCCTCAAAGCGAACTGCCTGTATACAAGCAACTTGCGCAGAAATTTTGGCAAAAATGTGGACATAATTCCGCCAGAGCAAAGAATTAAGCTTACCCAGATAGCTGAGGGTTCGGAATCTTGACCAGTTCAATTTGAAAAGTAACGTATGAAATGAAAGCATTTTTCTTAAGAGAAAGATGGTTAAGACGTGATGCTTTCTCACATGGAACCCGAGTCAAAGTCGAAGTGCAAAATCCAAACTGCTTCGAACGTGTTGAAATTGAAAAATCGGATAGACGTTGGCTTCATAACGTAAGGGACCCAGGTCCGATGCTGACCACACGAAGTGTTTTTATCTTGAGGCGCCTGATGTGCCTCTGAGAATACTCATTGTGTAAGTTGGCTTTCCTGCAGTGCGTTTTGCATGTAATGATTTGGATTTTGCACTTTGACTGTGGTCGTTGAAGACGTTGGCTTTCGACCAGAGGAAGTGTTTCAACCATCTCTCACTTCACCCACGGTCATCATCGTCAGAGAAAATTGGCTTTCCTGCAGTGCGTTTTGGGGCAATATCGCCATCAGTGAGGCACAGAGACAATGAGGCTTTGCTTTAAAAAATTACGGATGCCCAAAATTAGCGCGAGAAGAGTTGCCCGAACGGTGACGCCTCATCAGAAGGCCAAAAGTGCAGCCAGGAGAACTTGGAGCTGCTTTGTAAGGGCAAAGGGAATCCTCGTCATCATTTAGTTGCCGTAGCGAAGAGTTGCATCAACTACAAAGGTCCCGAGTCTAAAGTGGATTCGATGCAATGAAATCGCAAGTCATCCCTGACTTCCAAAAACACCCCGGGCTGAAAAGTCTGCGGGCAAGGTCATTGCCACCGACGTCCGTGATGTTGAACGACTTCTACTCCCCGAGTTCATCCATAACTGGAAAGGGCTATGCCAATACCATCATCGCTCCGGCCCGCCGCGGTGGCTCAGTGGCTAAGGCATTGCGCGTTGCTGAGCACGAAGTCGCGGGTTCGATACCCGGCCACGGCGGCCGGTTTTCTGATGGATGCGAAAAGCAAAAACGCCCGTGTGTACGAGATTTCGGTGCACATTAAAAATCCCCAGGTGGTCAAAATTAATCCGGCGCCCTCCACTACGGTGCGCCTCATTGTCTGCGTTGCGTCCCAATGTTGTGTTAAACCCCACAACCAATCAATAATCACTCAGTGCAAGTTAATCAAAGAAAAGAGGTGGGAAAAGGCACAGCAAGGATTCAATTCACATGACCCCACACTCATAGGCCACCATCCAGGAATGTAGGATGCGGCAGCCTGATAATCCGCAGTACGGTTCTCACTTGGCTCCCTCGAAATATTTTGTATTTAGAGTCCTGAGAAGTCTCCCTGTGGCACCCTGGTTTGAAGGGGAATAAACTGAAGTTCCCTGACCCACTCCGCTCTCTTCTTGTCCCTAAATGTTACACCTATCATCTTCCGTCCCATTGTGCGCTGAGTAGTCCCCAATTTAAGTTGAACCCTCTTAGTGAGCCTCCAAGTCAGGGTCAGTGGGCCAGGGAACAAACGCGTGTTAAGGACATACTAGTAGAAATTAGGAAGAAGAAATGGACGTGGGCAGGGCGTGTAACGCAAAGGCAAGATAACCGTTGGTCATTAAGGGCAGCAGAGTGGATTCGTAGAGAAGGCAAGCGTGGCGGGGGGCGGCAGAAGGTTAGATGGGCAGATGAGGTCAAGAAGTTTGCGGGGATAAATTGGTCGCAGTTAGCGCAGGACCGGGGCAATTGGAGATTAATGGGAGAGGCCTTGCCCTGCAGTGGGTGTAGATCGGCTGGTGGTGGTGGTGGTGGTGGTGGCGGTGGTGGTGGTGATGATGATGATGAAACTGAAACTTCCTCAAATGGGCTAAAATAACGGGGAGAAAAGTGGACGAGGTGCACTGGGCTATTGGTAAGGTACAAAATAAAGTTGCTTCTAAGACTGTCCACTTTCTTACCTAGGTAGATAGGTAAATTGTGGAACACCCCTCGTATGTCCACGCTACATTTTAGCTAGCTAACACTGGTAATGTGGGGTAGGCACTGGCTACTTTCTGTGCCATGGTGCTTTTTTTAAATATAGTGGCGATTTTTTTTTTAAGTGGAGCTTTCTTTGCCTCACTAATGGTGATTTTACACAAAATCACACTGCAGGAAAGCCAACTTTACGCAATGGGAAGGCAAATGATGATGATGATGGGTTTTCACAACGGCACATTAAGCGCATCAAAAGAAAAAAAAAGAAAAGAAACGCTTCCATGGTCGGACTCAAACCTGGGTCCCAGACGTTATGAAGCTGGCATCCACCAGATTGCACTATTCGGACACTGTCGAAGCAATTTGGATTTCGGACTTTGAAGTTTCACTCATATTGCATGGGAGAAGGAAGGCTTTGCGTTTTAGCCATCCTTCTCTTACGGAAGGGCTTTGATCTTTTTGTAGGTAAATGCCTGCTGCGCGATCATGTTCGCCAATGTGGTGGGGAAGTTGCTCGAGTTGGCCAAAAAACAAACAATTAAAAAAAAGTCGAGACATCTTGAAACAAATTCCAGCAGAGCAAAAAGAAACGGCACGAAAGACTAGTCATGCGGAGACACAGCCGAGCACTGCCTTCTGACTGACTTATTTTTCGAACCCCCCCAAAGATTTTGTACTCTAAACATAACAGAAAAATCCTTAGAAGATAAAAAAATTCAAAACGTCAACAGTACCAATTCTGCAGAGCTACAAGTTAAAAAAAGCCGACTAGAAATATTACCTCTGTTTGAAACAGTGACAGCAATGGCGTGTGCTGGCAGACTTCCCACCTGCTTAGTTTATTTAGTAGGCTTCTACCAACTTTGTTTCAATGACATCAGTATTTTTTTTTTTTTTTTGAGTGAGGATTAAGAGAAGTACTGAGCTTCGAATTATTCGTGAATTATGTTATTCGGATGAATCAAGTTATTTGTGCGGTCATTATTTGAATTAAATTCTAATGTTCCTGCCTACTCTGAAAGCCTTATAGGGCTATGAACAAAAAACAACAACAACAACAAAAAAAAATCAACCAGCTATAGCTGGTGCATTGTCCAGTCCAAGTCTGTTTCACAGACATTGCATAGTCTGTTATTTCAAGTAGTGCAAGTAACTAGAAATTCAGAGATGCCAACTGTGGGAAACCTTAAGGGAGGACACTGGTCTTAAAACAACTTCTTTTAATTTCCGAGTAAACTGTCCTGCCGAATTTTTCCCACTGGTTTCAAATATGCCACTATTTTTAGAGTTGGTCACTTAGTCCCAAATATAATAGAGATAATTACCCATTTTTGGTCAAACAATAGACCAAACAGCGATGGTCATAAAACTGTAATCCATATTTTCCAACACTATGAACCCTGGTGAGTACAATGATCGAAGCAGTTTTTCGATGTGTTGCATGTAACTAATTTTCATCATCATCATCATCACCACCATCATCATCATCATCCTATCTACACCCACTGCAGGGCAAAGGCCTCTCCCATTATTCTCCTAACTTTACAGCTCATTAAACCTTGGTGTTTGAAATGGGCACTCAAAATGGTTCCTTGCCACTGGTGCCACCAAGGTTTAATGAGCTGTAAAATTAGTTCCAAGCGATGCATCAAAAAGCTGATTCTCTTATTGCACTCACCAGGTATCATAGAGTTGGAAAATACAACGGTTAAAGTTTCATTACCAACACTGTTGTGTCTATTGTTTGACCAAAAATGGGTAATTATCTCTAATTACATTGGGAGCTAATTGGCCAACTGAAAAAAATAGTGGCATATTTGAAATCAGTGGGAAAAAAAAGCAGCAAGACTGACAACTTTCACAAAGTCTACTTGAAAATTAAAGGAAGTTGTTTTAAGACCGATGTCCCTCCCCCCTTAAGTCCCAGTTAGCGAGCTCAACAAGATGGAACCATGGACAGAAAACATTTCCATGGGACATAAGGTCTCAAAGAAGGGGGAGAGCGTAGACCTAACCCCTTTCGTGGCACAACGCTCATCCACAACTGAGTGAACACTACAAGAAGAAACAAACAAGACGCTGACAGAATGAAGAATGGCCCTGTTCTGTTGAAGTAGCGCCACCCATATAACACTGCCTGTCGCGTCAGCCGTTTTCCGATTGGGGCAGTAGGGACGCCTGAGGCATGGCCGCCGGCGCGCACCCCACTGCGTAGCAACGGCCAAACTAGGCATCCTAGGCGTAGGACCGTCATCTTGTAAAGGCTCGACGAACCTTGTAAATCAGGGGTCAGCAACTTTTTGAGGTTGGGGGCCAAGTTGCATGAAGGCAAAGGGGGGAAGGGGGTTTTTTGGACCCGTGCAAAGAAAGGAACTGAAGATGCCATCTGGCTAGGGATCTGGCTAGGGAACTGAATCTAGGGATCCGGCTAGGGATCTGACTAAGGATCTGGCTAGGGAACTGAAGATGCCATCTGGATGCCATCTGACTAGGGACAATTCCAACTGGAGGCGATCGTTCTTTGTTCCTGTCTAACACCATTTGATGTCGAAACTGTCACGTCAACCTTCAGATAGGGAGTGACAAGGGTAGGAAGGACGAATGCTGACGTCATGCCGGGGGCCGCGTAATACCGTATTTTCGCGCGTATAACCCGCACCAAAAATGTGAAAATTTCAGTGGAAAAGTAGGGGTGCGGATAAAACGCGGGGTTTTTTTCTTTAGTGCAGCTTCATGGCAATGCGCGTTGTGCCGTGAGGATGATTTGGTGTACAACAGTGAGGACTGCGGCTCAGGTGATAGCTCCAGCGAGAGCAGCGACACTGAATGAACTGTGACTTTCGCCTTGCAGTCAGCGTATTTTACTTGCTAAATATACCATTTTTCTGCCTACATAGCATGTGATGCTTTGCTTGAGCAGTAGCTTTGGTGCAGCCTTTCGTGTACCAAATGGGTGGGCAATACGCGAGGATTTTTTTTTCTTTTCCGGTGGGCCGAAAGTGGGGGTGCGGATTATATGCAGGGGCGGGTTATACGCGTGAAAATACGGTAGTGTCCCACGGGCTGCAGGTTGGCGACTCCTGCAGTAAATCGTTTCTTATAGTTTACGTGAAGCGGCGCTGGCTGGCAGGCAGTGCTCGGGCCAGCAGCAAGCAGAAAGGCTAACAAGAGGGGAAGGACAGGAAAAGCAAGAGGAAAAGCCTTGTTCCACCATTATCAGCTGGCGCGACAGGCAGTGTTTTACAGGTAGCGTTGGCTTACGTCGATACGGCTGGGGAGAAAGGCTGTCACCGACCTGCTTCATGAGCTCGACATAGTCGGCGACCGAGTCTATGATCTCGACGGTGAACGTGTGGCCGTCGACGTTGAACGTCTGCGAGCACAGCTGGGTGAGGTTGGCTTCCAGGTCGGGGCAGATGCGGTACTCGTTGATGCATGTGGTCACGGTGTGGATGGCGGCGGTCACCGACTCCGGGGCGGGGCCTGCATGCGCGCCACACACAGAGAGCTACCTCTCTTCTCCCTCGCTGCTAGAAAGGCCATAAAGGCAAAGAACTAAATTATGTTAAATTCTCATTTTACACTCACAAAAACACTGTAGGAATGTTTCCTTGACATGTCTCAACTTACCGTTCTCATGTATCCCATTTTGTATTTGCGCGTATATATGCGTGTATATCTATGAAAACATATAGAACGGTAGGTATGTGTATGCATATGTGTGCATGTATACGTGTATGTATACATACTGTATTACCCATACTTTTTTGAGAACCTGTTATTTATGCTGTTGCTCATTTTATATGCTGTAGTAACTCGCATTTTTTTCCAGGCTGGTAAATGCTTGTTTGTATAAATCACTGTGTACACCAGATAATGTGTACTAGGATTGTATACCATATTTTCCGGTGTATAAGTCGTGCTTTTTTTCTGAAATTTTCGTTGGTGCATGCTATCCACCGGTGCGACTTACTTATGGTAAAAATTCGGTACGTGGCGGCCGCACATGGTCCGCGCTCGAAAAGGCGCCTGTTTGCTGCGTGATGTCAGTGCACATTAAGAGACACAGCTCTATGGTCTGAATGAAGGAATTATTTGTTTGCGAGTCGGAGGAAGAAGGCTTCGATGGCTTTGCCTAAACACCGTCTGTGTAAGTACATGCCATCAGTGTGTATCAATAAACCATTTTTCAGAAGTCAGTTCTGTCTAGACTCTGGACGGTAGATGCACGTGTCTAGCACTGCTTACTGGGGGATGCGTTCCGAGGAGGTGGCCACCCCAACCATGTACTTTCGCTGCACTTTTCTAACGAACTGATCCTCCATGAGTTTATGATTAGCAAGTGCATTTTGTACACCGGTGCGTCCTATACAGCGGTGTGTCCTATACACCAGTGCGACTTATATACGTGTTTTTCCCAGAAAGACTGCGGTTTTGAGGGGGTTGTGACTTATACAGAAGTGCGACTTATAGACCGGAAATTATGCTATTTGAAAATCGTACCAAACCAAATAAAATCGAAGGTTTCGGCTTCGTCAGGCGGCAAATGTGCAGCTTTTTCCCTTTTCTTCCCTTTCCCGTTGAAAAGAAAACAACAATAATGATTTGATTTGATTTCGAAAATACAACTTGGTTCAATTTGAGAGAGAGCTGGCCTTTCATAACTTCCTCAGCTCCCGCCAGCCACGAAAGACGTTTTCTTAGCAAAAAGAAAAAAAAAAATGCAAAAAATGTTGAAAAACTTCTAAATTCCATGATACAGTGACGTAACATGAGCAGGAGCGACGTAATGTGGGCCAGTGTTAAAATCATAGTTATCAGAGCGTTAACTGCACGTTAGCATTCAAGTGATGCAGTCAAGCAGAACTACAGGCCACCCAACTTCAATCGCCCCGTTCGTGTAACTTGGCGGTGGCTTCGGTCGGCGGCCGCAAATCGCGCAAACAAGATGCGGTGACGTCATAGGGAAGTAGCCGGAAAGTGGCTATTAGTGTCTCTATCATCAGGACAGAACAGCCTTTTCAATCAACCAGACTTGTATTTTGACTCCATGGCCCCTTTAACACCTCGCATCTGGATGATGGACGCGACACATTCGTCAGGAGATGAAACTGTCAGGGCGGTGACATCTACACCATGTGCTAGTTGGTCATTCACCTTCTGTCGAACACACACAGACACCCTCAGTGTACAGTCATTGACTGACGGCCAGAAAGGCCTCGAGATCATCGCATCCTTCCACTATTGTGGAACCTTTTGGGTGCAGGAACCGTGACGTGACAGTGTAACAACATCAGCAGCTCATGTGGGTTCATTTATAGAGCACACAAGCAGCGCTGTTTCATCAGACATGTAGGACTCTGGTTGACTGGTGAGCGCTAGTTGAAGCATGTTTATGTGAACAAACCCACTAGTACTGCGAGAGGACCTGATTAGACATTTGGGAACTTGGGAAGTATATGTAGTAACGGAATTTCAATCCGAACCTGACAAGGACTAATGATGGAATTCACAAACAATGCTGCCTGTTTTGCTTAATAAATGTATGTGGTCATGTTTGGATGTTAGTGGTCGTGTGAGCCCCAGTACATGTTCCACGGCGCAGTTTTTCAGGGAACAGTTTTAAACGACGAGATCATTGGTGTAGAGCCCGCGACTGTGGCTGTAGTGGCATGAAGTGCACAAGAATGGTTCAGTGTGTAAAATGTGCCATGAAAATAGGGAAAACAAGGCAGAAGGTGTCACTAAAACAGTGCCTGGGCTGCTTCACTCTCACAACCTAGGGCCGAATGACAAGTAACACTCGATATCATTACCAAATAAATACAAGCAAGCTAGTGAAAGAGCTCAAGTCAACAGTGAAAAATACGGTCAAGACGTGAAAGGGCTGTAGCGAGCTGCAAATTTGGCTTAAGGGGGGACGTGGCTTTCAAAATCAACTTTTTTATTTCTTTGTGGATTTTGATGAAAATTGGCACAGCAACTGGAAATGCTTCTGTGATAACACCATAAAAATTTCAAGATAATATTTTGATAACGTTTTTATTTATTAAATTTTCTTTCTGTTCCGCTTGTACCGAGCTTGAGCGACTTATAAAACACGATAGAAGACTTGTTCGAAGTGCTTTGCATTCCCAAATGAATGGGCGAGGTCGTGACAGTTTCAGAATTTTTTTTTTACAAAACAATATTTTTTAGTTTTCATTTTTTTAGAGGTTAATGCGCAACAGGCATGTCGACTGTGAACGACTATTTGAATAAAAAAGTCACAAAAAACAAATCTGGAAAACCAAAAGTGTCACGACCTGAACTGTTCATCAAGGAATGTAATGCAAGAAACGGAATCAAAATAGACCCAGTGGTCACGAAGAAATCCCTGGTACAAGCGACATAGGTGGCATAAAAAACTGTTTTGAGAAAACGGCTTCCGAAGTTGCAACATAGGTTTCACTTATCAAAAGTCGCCACGGTTGCAGCCTTTCATGTCCTTCTGAACATGGGGCTTCTGGAAGGCCTTGCCTTGAAATTTGAGTGCCTTTTACAGCCTTTCTCTTCCCAGAAAACATCATTTTCAGCTCCTCCGTGAAGAGTACATACCCCCTTTGCAAACCAAACGGAGAGGAAGATGTGTTTCAATGGGCTTTCAATGCAAAGTAGGTTAGCTGGTTGGCTGTATCGCACTGGACAACCTCCTTTTGCAGTGTTGTCACCATGGCAACAAGTTAAGCATTTTTTTTACTTAAATTTGAACATTTTTGGCTTTTTTTATGTTTTATCTTGCCTGGCACAGCAACTTAGTACTCATATACGTGCAGGTGTTCATTGCCAAAAGTTTGCATACCACAAGGATGAAAATGAGCTACTTTGAAGCTTGGTAGAGTATTCTGCATAACTCCCAACTTCAATGCAAGAGCATATTTTTTTACTACTTTTGACATTCAAGGCATCCAATATTTCTCGCAGCACAGCCAGTATGCCCTAAGCAATGGTATCAATAATTTCCCTAAAAAAATCACTGTTAAATGCTGCCACAGTAACGTACATTTGTAACGCAGAGAGCATATTTTTATTCTTATATTACTAACTCAAACCTGTTTGCATGAAAATTACAAGTGCACGGGAAACGTAGCGCAAGAAAGGCGATACGGCTCGCGCGCATCGCAGCGCACGCTTACCGCGACATATCGAACTTTGATTATACCTGATATGGCTGGTCAGGTCGCTTTTAAGATTAAATCTAACGTCGCAGGCGTTAATTACAACTACTGGCGTTCAATCGTAACCGGTTGCCCAGTCATGTGATGCTCCAATGCGCGTCGGCTATGCCGTGCGCGCCGCAGCGTTTGACGCGTCGACCGTTTCTTTCTCAAGGCTAGCGAGCCCACAGTCAAAACACAGCAATAACTAAGCGTGTAAACATCGCAAATCCGACTAAAAGTTCACTTCACGAACCGCTATCGCAAGCGCGCACACCGCGTCACCCTCCAAGGTCTGGCGACGGTAGAGTCACGCGCACCACGAAGCGTTCGATGACCTCCGCCTTTCGAGCCACACAACTTCCCGTAATCTGGCTCGTTATCTCTGGCATTCCCATCGCGATAACGTGCGTATTGAATACCACAGATTGAACAGAAACTCGGCCGAGCGAAGCGGCGAAAATGAACTCAATCCGCTCGCTACGCAGCTCAGGCGGCCGCCATCTTGCGTTACGCCCGCGACATCCAATCAGGAGGGTCGTTGTTCTGTGCCCGACCGGAGGACCAATAGCGCTTCAGCATCTATTTCTAGCTTCGTTTGTGCGTCGTTTCTTTTCTGCCGTTTGTGCGTTTGTGAATGAACGAAGATACACCAGACGAGCGGAACCGGAAAGACGATCGCTCGGCCGATCTAACCATATCAAAATGGCCGCGCCCGGTGGCACCGTTGCGGAGATAGAGCGCTCCGAAAATTGCCGTTTTTTCGCCCTTTTGCGCTGATAGTTTGTCACCGCGCCTGACAAAAGTATTTTTTTATGCCACTTTGCGACGCTTTTCAGCGTAAAAACTTTGCTGACGCACAGAATAGGAAACATAGAAGCCGAATATGTGGGTTTCAAAAAAACGATGTTTTGGTCATTTTTCCGAAGTTGAAAGCCGCGTCCCCCCTTAAGCTTTTTCACTTGCCTTTGTTATGGCCCCTACATTGAGAGAAGACGTGTCACTCGTGATAAGAAGGCTCATTGTACGACGAAATTATTTCATCGCTGCGACTCACGACACTAATAAACACCTTCAGCAAGAATGACGCTGTGGCAAAGAATGTGGAATGTGAAGGGAGACCGCTTTGTGCAGCCAGACAGACACTGCAGGGTCACCAGCCGAGTAAACGTAGAAGCCAACACACAACACACACAAATCTACCACCAGGAAACAAAACTTTTATTAAGCCACATATAGTACGGTACATAATCCTTTTTCATAAATTATTTAAATGTTCGACCTCCCACGGACACATTGCATAAAAGAACTCTTTAAAAAAAAAAAGAGGAAGGGTAAAAGGTGGTTTAGGTGCGGCCACAGTCCCACCTGCAAGAAAAATTACAAGCAACGCCCCCGCCCTTCCCAGATGCCTGCAAAAGCCCAGTAGTGTGTGTGTGTGTAGCATGCACTAATTGCACTAAACCCACAACGCAGCCGCGCAAACTGCCGATAAGTCTAAACTGTTCTCCTGCAATGCGGTTCGTCGGGATAAGGGAGGCTTGGGTAGACCTTCCTTTCTGCTGCCCTGCAAAACCGGCTTTACATGCTTGAACTCAAAATTCACACCGAGAAAGAAAAAACAAAAACTAAAAGTGAGTGTCCACCTTAGGACAGATGCCCGCGAAGCAACCGAAAGGGCTTTTCAGGCAGCAGCTTTCAACCTCCATGACCAAGAACCAAAGCCTGCATATACACAGTCGTTTCGAGTCGCAATGCATTCGCTTGGAACAATAAAAAATAGCGCGGCTGTGCAACTATATCATAGCAGCCGCCTCAACACATTTGTATATAAATAACTGCTACGGGATACCAAAAATATGAAGGGGAGGTAAAACAAAAGCCAGGAGCGGACGTCACCACTATTGCAGTCGGTCATCTACAGCATTTTTTTCCATTCTCCAAGCTCCCCAGCGCTAAGCTCACCGAACGGCCAGCAATAAACAGCTCAGACGACCGAAGGGAAGGCAGACACCTCTTATCGACCAGAAAACAGCCGCGCGCGACACCGGAGAACCTAAAGCAATGTAATTCCTACATGTCGGGGGCCCTTGGGATGCAACCACCGCTACTTTTTGGTCCTGACAGCAACATAAAGCATGCGCTCAACAAAAAAGCACCGCAAAACAAACGAAAAAAAGAAAAGACGGTACGTGCTAGGAAACCTGAAAAGGGGCGTAGTTATCACACTGACGCTCTCACTCCCAGACACGGCATTCACACACACCCCAGATACGAGTTTTCACACACCAGAGTCAGCCTGTGTAAGTGTGCATGTGTGTGCGTGTGCACGCATCCCCCACTCCACGTGCTGCGGGTCATTATGAAGGCACAACAAACCTCAAGGACGTCACCTGCAGCGCTGCTCCAAAAATATACGCGGCTCTCCCGTCTGGCTCCTCACCGCTCCCGCGAGGAGTGCAGAAAACGTGCCACTCGACGAATACCTGATGCTTGCGACTGAAGGAAGGACAAGAAGCAACGCAGTCACAATACCGAGAGGGACTCGCAACAGCCTGGTGGAGGGATTTCTCGTAAAACACTAGTCGCACACGCCCAAGAGAAGCGCCTACGGAATTTTCAGCGAGGACGGGCAAACGCATCGAAGATGTCTAACGTGGGCAGGCCTATGTACGCAATTTGAGTTTCAATCAAACCGGTGCTTTACACCCCCGGAGCTAGTCCGTATTGGAGGGCTATGGATCAATTTAGACTACCAAAGGGTATCTGACGCTGAGGTTTCCATCGCAGACACAAGTCTTGTGATACTGGGCCAGCCCGGCTCAGTATGTGCAAAGGCGACATGTTGGAAAACAGGCAAGAACTGTGTTGATGTGGTATCTGCTGCTCTGAAGGACTGTATTGTATGTACACCTTCACAGGAAGAGGGAAAACCACCAAATGAGGAAAAAGTGAGAGAGGCTACTCCATATGGAGCAGGCGGTTTGATCTCTTTTTAACGAGAGTGATGCACGCACTTGTTCGGTAGCATCTGCGAGCCGCAGATGACTGCCATTGTACCACAACAGTGGGTGCGCCTCCCCCGAACAAAATCAAAACCTAGTAGGGTAAGAACAACTGCAAAGGAAGGAAAACAAGCCAGAAAGTGTCGAAGAATGCGGGACAGGTAAAAGGTAACAGCTTTCCCCCACCCTTCCCCCAAGGCAAAGAGGGAGACAGAGAGTGGGCTTCGAAGCAGACCAGATGCCACACTGACACAATTGGTGTAGTCACTTTGATGACCCTTTAAAAAGCAGCAGGAAATGCAGACCCCCTTGTCACACACCACAAGTACGTGCGGACCATTGTTGATTACACACCTGTATCACTCGCTACCAAGGGCTTCCCTGTGCAGGTGTAAAAACAAGGTAATTATATAAACCACTCAGGCGGGGGGAAAAAAGAAAAAGAGAGGGGAGAGATCCCTCCCTTGGTGCACTCCTTCACTGCGCCCAACTCACGTGCACCCATGTGTATTCCGCTTAGCACCTTCACCCACATGGCCCATGGCTCACGCGCATGGACGTACAAGGGATGAGCATGTTCAAACCAAACACTGAGCTTGTCGCCTGCGCATGCTTGCACTGCAACCAGTAGGCCTACCGGTAGGCCACCACTGCCGCTGTGGTCACCCGGTACAGAAAAGTGATTTCTGAATATAAGTACAGCCAACCAAGTACAAGAGATGACGGCAGCAAAGAAAACAGGGCATAGCAATATACAAAGCGGCACAAGATTCATCTGGGCCATGCAAAGGGTGCACTAAACAAAAACGAACTTCACTTTTTTTTTTTGCCCAACTTCCTAATCTCGCTCCACCCACCTCTCTTTGTTTTTCTGTCCTTTTCTTTCTCTTTTAAGTCTGCCTCACAATTTGGCTATACAAGCTATATTCCATTAGTGGGGCTACGAACCATACAAAAACTTAGGAAACCTAGTGCGGCAACACAAAGGATGCGATGGCACTCACACTGCCGGCAAAATAGCCGCAGTGGCCAAACGACGCATTCTAGAGGGGAATGCTTGCAGTTTCCCCTAGGTTGGTTACAACTGAAGTTTGTAAAAGAAAGAACAACCTACTTCGCGAGGACCTGTCGGTGAATCTTAGAGTGAGACGTCAGAGTGTGCTTGGTAGCAACCATAATAAAAAGGCGACCGCTGCGAAATAGCAGGCACTCCAGCTGTGACTACCATGCTTGGGCCACTAATGACTGCAACTGGTTACAAACATAGAATATGATCGTGCCTAAAACACCGAAGAACACACACAAAAACAAGCCAGGGAGACGGGAGACATTATTAGAGCCGCATTGTGTCCCCTGTCTTGTTCGTGTGCATGTTCGTCCGCACTGTGGTTGGATCACCCATCCCAAACTCCTACGTCACTAAAAAGATCAAATCTCCTCCATCTAACGATGACGACGGTTGACACGCAAAGCTTCCTTGCCTGTGAAAATCAAATGGCGAAGTGCCAAAGCCAAAGCCGCTGCAATCAAGGTCCAAGCGTGAATGATCCAAGTGCAAACTGCCTGCAAGTCAAAGCCCAAACTCAGACGACAGCAAATGAATCCCTCACAAGAAAGCTAAGACCACCGTTGCCACCCATCGTCGTTGTTAGACCGAATCCAGAGCCAAAGTACACTTCAACTCAGCCGAAGTCCAAGGACATTGGTTTCATGACGTGAGGGGGACTCCATAGAGTTTCAGACTAATATATATAGTACTAGAGGGCAATCTGTCGCAGCAGTAGCGGGCCACTGTGGGCATCGCCATTGCTGCTAGTGACATTCCTTGCCTACTTGGCTTAGCTAGCCATATGGCTTCTTTTTTGCCTTGAAGCCAAAAAGAATAAAAAAAGGGTAACATTTTTTCTCGGTCATTGTGCGCGAGGCTTCTACATAACCAGACACAAATTAATCTTTTTTGGGGGTTCAATTTTATAATAACCAAACAAATTTGACGAACCTTCTGCAGTAATATCATTGCTTTTTTGCAGCCAGAGCCAACTTTTCAGTCTGTTCATGAGCCATGTCAAGGACAAGTGGAACAGGCCTGCCCAGTACATGACGGAACGCTTGCCAAAGCGCGGCTCCCCTAGACAGTGGCACCACATTTCCCTCTAGTATTGTGGGGATCCGCTTGATCCCCTTTCCTCCTCCCGCGAGCGCGATGTTCGAACGAGCGCGCTGTCCCGCGCACGTGATGTCAACCTCGCGGGCCGACGCGCCGGCGGGCACCGACTGTCCCGCCGCCGCTGTCGCTCCTCCTCGCCCGGGAACCTGCCTCCTCTCCCCAGCGCCTTAAAACCGCGACGCGCCCGTTTTGCGGGCCTCTCAGGACTCTCTCTGGTCTCGGTCGGCTCTCTCGCGAGCTCTCTGGATGTCTCCCTGGCTCCAGGGACTCGGGAGGGAGATGGAGGATAGAGTATAGGGAACGCGAGGGGTCGCGGATCGTATCGCACCCTCGCCGCCCACGTCCAGGAGATGGGAGTCGGATACCGGGGCGCTCCTTGCCCCCGGCTGGCTCGTCTCCTCCCCGCCGCGCCGGCCGGTCGGGCGCTGTTTGGCCCTGATCGGACGCGCGTCGGTACAGTGTAGTTCTTAACCCGGCCTTGGCGTTATTATGCACTGTACAACTGGGCCAATAAACCCCCTGGTTCGTCCCGGCCCCTTGGAGCCTGTCGTCGCCTGTGTCGGTGAGTCGAACCCGTCGCGGCGTCTCCCTTGTGGACGCCGCGTACCTCTCTGGGGCATTTTGGATGGGTCATTTCCGGGCGAAGGGGGAACACCCTGAACCCCACTTAGGCCCACAAGGGACCGTCGAGCTGACATCGTCGCTCAACGTCTCTAACGAGGCTAGCCGGGGTCGTTTGTTGTCCCGTAGCCAGACCCAGTATGCCCACAGTATATACTAGTACGAAACTCTATGGGGGACCAGGTTCGATTCCGACCACGGGAAGTGTGCTTTCCTAGTTTCATCATCATCATCAACATAATGTGCCTTCCCATTGTGTAAGGTTGGCTTTCCTGCAGTGCGTTTTAGGTAACGCCGCCACCAGTGAGACGACGAAAGCTTCGCTTTAAAGCACGCAGTAGCAAAAGTAGGCAGGGTGGTACCTCCATTGGCAGTGTTGAATTTGATGCCGAAGTCGGCGTCGATGCCACCGGGGTTGTGGCTGGCGGTGAGCACGATCCCGCCCAGTGCTTTGCGCTTTCGGATGATGCACGACACGGCTGGCGTGGACAGCACACCGTTCTGTCCCACCACCAAGTGACCCACCTGGAATCATCAAGCAATGCAATCAGCCGGGTTAACGATGCAATGGCCGCAGCAGTCACGGCATCCCCACTGCGAGACACTGCCCCAGAGACGGAGAGAGACTTCGGCCTTCCGGACCGCTATGAGTTACGGCTTTGCTGTGGAGCTGAGCAGAACAGTCCCCCATTGTTCCCTCCCATTGCCGTTCTGTGACACTGCCCCAGTTGTAATTTTTTTTAAACAGCGACAGCACACTGAATAGAAGGAACCAGTGCGCACTTTCGACACCAAGCGTAATACACTGGAGCGTACGGGATTAATTTAGACAACCAACATAGAGGTTTCGTTTTCAACGAGCGACGTAGCAGTCTACAGCAATACCACTTAGCAGGTCACCAATGGGCATAATAACTAGCTGATAATATAGGCCAGCTTGTGATTTATGTCCCCACGGCTACATTAAAAGCCCCCCCCCCCCACCACCACCACACCATAGAACACAGAGGGTTAAATGATCATCATCATCACCACCACCACCAGACTATCTACCCCCACTGCAGGGCACAGGCCTCTCCCATTGATCTCCAATTATCCCGGTCCTGCGCTAACTGCGATCAATTTATCCCTGCAAACTTCTTGATTTCATCTGCCCATCTAACTTTCTGCCGCCCCCTGCCACGCCTGCCTTCTCTAGGGATCCACTCAGTTACCCCTAATGACCAATGGTTATCTTGCCTTCGCATAACATGCCCTGCCCACGTCCATTTCTTCTTAATTTCTACCAATATGCCCTAAACACGCGTTTGTTCCCTGACCCACTCCGCTCTCTCCTTGTCCCTTAATATAAACCTATAATCTTCCGCTCCATTGCCCACTGAGTCATTCTCAATTTAAGTTGAACCCTCTTAGTGAGCCCCCAGTTTCTGCCCCGTAGGTGAGTACCGGTAAGATGCAGCTGTCATACACTTTCTTCTTCAGCGCCGATGGTATACGCTGCCATTCATTATCTGAGAATGCCTGCCAAATGCACTCCACCCCACTCTTATCCTTCTAATTATCTCTGCCTCATGGTTGGTATCCGGGACCACAACTTGGCCTAGGTAGATATATTCACTTACCACTTCCACTGCCTCGCCACCTATCTCAAACCGCTGTGCTGTCCTGAGGTTATTGATCATTACTTTGGTTTTCTGCATACATATTAATTTTCAGGCCCACGGTTCTATACTCTGTCCACTGCTAAATGATAGGTTAAATGATAGGTGTATGCAAAGTTTCTGGGTACAGTCGAGCCCCACTACAATGAGCACTGCTTCAGCAAAATTTTTGCTTTGGTTACCAAAGTATTTGGAATCCCCCCTCAACTAGCCACTGAAATTAATGCAACAATTTTCTCGCCACGACGATGTATCTTACGGGCTCGTTTCCTATTGAACGAAATTCTCCCTGAGTTGAACTGGGCTTGAAAATTTATTTTACGGTGAAATATAATACACACGGCTGGCATCACGCTAGCCATCTGTAATCCTGCGTACATCAACACCACTTCGTTTTGCCGCAAAAAATTCACCCACTGCCCCACTCGTAAACGAACTGATGGGTAGGAGTCATTGCTTGGTGGCCGCCTTTTGGCAAGGCACAAATCCGCAACGCCAGGCTGGAGTCGCAGCCAAATTTGTATGAACTTTAGGTCCCGCAATGCAGCTTCACTGCAATGCGCGCTGTGCCATGAAGCATGCATTGTGAGCCGTCGTTGCTGCTATTTCTCTCCTGGTATTTCAGCCCGCTTGTCGTCAAAAGCGAAAATGAAGTGTGAAGTTTTACTGTTTAGTCTTAGAGTCTGCACCGTCCCACCTTTATCATGACCGCACTTGCCTTTCCAAGGTGAGATGCCGTTGTGTGGCATCGAAGAAGATAAGAAAACAGGCGCTGGTTCTTCCAAAAGCAAGCGCTTAATGGGAGCTTAAGGGGAGCAGGTAAAAAAAAAAAGTTTAATAACCACAGTATGTTATCGGAACAAAGAGGACGTAATTGCGTGACACTCCTTTCGGTATGAAGATTGAAAGGTTGCAATGCACGGTCAACAGTGTGCATAACGTGCAGTTTTTCTCTTCTTTGCGTTGAGGATGTTTTGGAACAGACCTCACCACAACAAAATTTCCACTTGAAAAAATTTTTCGCGTCCCATCAGCTTCGATGTTGTAGCGAGGTTCGGCTGTACTTATGTTTAGAGGCCGCAAGAAAATATATAATCTACAGGCACCTTTCTTTGTTTCCAAAGATTCCGAAAGTAGGAGGTGAAACTCTACCTTGGTTTCAAAAGAGGAAATAAATAAGCCAAGGTCAGACATGTCAAACGATGAGGTACTTAGTGCTTGATGGCAGCAAAAGGTTTGAGTCCACTATGTTAACCCTTTGTGGTCCATTACGACAATGCAACGCAACCGTAACAGTCCGCTGTTGGGCACTGCCCGACAAGGGTGCTTGGTGTTAAATTTCTCGGTTTTTCTCGCTGCGATGCACGCGCATTCTTTGTAAACGTGATTCGCCATCTCTTGAGGGATAAGTGAACTTTGTAGTACTTCACTTCTTTTTGCACTAGGGTGCAGCACAATGTTCAGCACGGACCTTCCGGATCCGACAGCATTCTCAGTCGCACACTGTTCGCTGAGCAGCATGGCTGCTTTTTCACCAAGTGCATTTTGCGCTGTGCATTTAGTGAAAGCGATGATGAGTGAGGAAGAGAATTACGCGCCATTGTGAGGTAGTGATGGCAGCGATTCGACAGAAATGAGTGACGAAGACCATAACGGCAGTAGAGAGAAAAAAAAAAGAGAAAAAAATATATACTGTGGGAGTTTTCTTGCACAGTTTGCGGTTTTATTCGTTGGCGCCAGAAACTGGAAAAGTATAGTTTCAGACCAGCACAGCCAGAAACTGGATAAAGGTTTCTGACTGCAAAGGGTAATACAATGTTCATTCCGTTTACCCAAACCAAGCAAGAGCCAGAATGCATTTCACATTTGAGCCTACGAAACTTTTACATTAGCGAACGTTTCGTATATGTTGCACTCCTGTCCTCCGATTGAGTGATGCACACCCGAACGGTAATGCAGTTAGGGTGCACATCCAAAATTTAAACAGGATTGAGTTTCTGTAAAGTGTTCTAGATTCCGCTATCAAGCATGTTTCTTAAAGCTGACACTAAACAAAAGTTTAATTCACAAATGTTTGTAATGCAGTGATGCATGCACACAATGTCTTCACACCATCAAAGAAAAAAAAAAGAAGAAAAGAAAGAAGGGCATTCTTTATATTGCTTTACAGCTTTTTTTCTTTTTTTAGTTCATAAAACCATTCTTGAAAAATGCACGTCATATATGTCCCGCCTACACACGCTTTGGTGACTACATTTTTTTTGGCCTCGCCGATTCCTCCGAAAATATTAGGAGCACATTTTTTTTTTCTCATTTCCATTTCATTCGGTACTGAATGCACACATGTGAGCACTGTAAGTAGAACACAGGTGCAGGTAGGGTGGGTCGACAGCTGTGTGTTAACAGAGACGTCTAGTAACACCTGCCAGATAAAGTACTTTGTTTCCCACTAAAGTGCCACATTGCCTGCCACCCCCTCTCCCTTCTAAAGACACCTATAACAATTGGGTTGAAGTCGACCAGGCTTACTCAAGTCCTTTTGAATATTTGCCTAACGCAACGTTAGATTGTTTCAAAGAAATTCTCGTCACAAAGCGAAACTGCTCCAAGTGCACAAAGCTCAAGCGATTCAAAATAAGGATCATAAAATGACTTATTTGGGCATCAAAACACTTCTCCGCTTTAACGGCAGGCTATGAAAACATGCCCCGAGTGAAGTTTCGAATGCGCGTTTTTGAAGATAATTTGAAGGCGGGTAGGGGGGCAGCATTGTCCGTATGTTTTCGCTTATGAAACCAAAACTGGACTTTTGAAGGATTTCAATAAAAACCAGCTGTCTCTCTGGATAGCAAGTTCTAGAGTGTCACCCAGTTCTTACCTTCGAATTCGGAAAAAAAAAGTAAACAAAACCCGAAAACGAGGTAACCTAGACAGAAGGCGGGGTCATTCTTGCACTATCACTCTTTCATCTGGCTTCAAAATAAAAAGCAGCAGAACATTCCCTTTAGTTACCTTCAGAAGCCACCACCTACCACGCACTTCCCCAACAATCAAAGATTGAAAGAGCCTTGCTCATCACCCAGGCCAACATGTTGCTTACCAAAACAAAACAAAACAAAAAAAGAAAGCAAACTGAATATTTTTGAGCACAAATGAAGTACAGTTGAACCCTGATTTTACAAAGTCAACATGAAATTCAGAACTTTCATACTGTACAAAAGAAAACACACACACACAAGAATGATATCTCAGTGATAAATTCTTTTTTTTTTTACCTCACGTACAACTGATAAACAATCCATTACAAACTCCTTTGACACTCGCTAGTGATAGGAGTGGCAGCCCCCTCACAAACTGGCACATTTCAGTTGTTGCGCCGTCGGTGCTATATGGTTAAATGTTTGTACCTTTTTTAGCGTGTTCTCTGTCTCAACGAAACGAGACAGTTTCACAGCAGAGGCTATTTTTCTTTCATCAATGAACCTTCGTAAATTCTGGTTAGATGGTGTTTTGTTCAAAAGATTCAGTTCAAAAGATCGTACGAGCAACAGAGAATCAGAATTTGTTCCACACGTTGGGAAAGGCAAAAAATCTGGTTTCAACTGTACTTTCTGCTTGTGGGGATGAAATTATGTCGAGTCTTAGATATTCAGAAGAGTTTTGCTATTCTGGCTTTCTTATTCCCTTAAAAAAATTTAATTCTGCGGCGTATCCAGGTTCACAGAACCATAATATAACTGACTGCTGAACTGAATTTGCTGTTCTTTGAGAATCGAATACAGGCCATGGCTTCTGTCACAGCTCCTTCTTTTTGAATAACAAAGTCTCCAACAGAAATAAAGACTGCTTGTGTTATCTATCGATGAGCACTAGAGTCTTGGTCATGTCGACCTTGATACAGTTGTGAACAGAGAAGAGAAGAAAAAAAAAAGTTGAGAATGGGGGTGGGGTGCCGTGGACTGCCCAATTTATCAAATGCGTGGAAAGGCTCCCTCACCAAGCAGCTATTTTCCCTCTCACTTACAGCAGGAGCTTTGTTCTGGTTTCGTTCTTTTCCGGAGAGGTCAAAAGGACACCGTTAGAAACGGGTTCCCCCCTTACTTGGTCTCCTTCCAAAAGACGAAATCAGCCACCCACAACACTAGTCCGTTCCTTTAAAAGCTCACGACCTCCTCCTGGGCACAGGTATTCGCAAGGAGGGTTATAGAATAGCTGAGACCCAACATCCTGGAGAATTCATACTTGAAGATGAAAACTTTGTTAAATTTTGATGAATTTCAGTCTCCCTTACCCCTTAAACGTGGGTATTAAAACAACTTCTGTTAATTTTCAAGCAAACCCCGGTGAAACTTGTCAGTCATGCTGCTTTTCCCTCACTGATTTAAAATATGCCATTATTTCTTGAGTCAGGCAATCAGTTCCCAAGATAATTAGAGATAATTAGTCATTTTTGGAGGAACAATAGACTAAACAGTGTTGACCATAAAACTGTAACCTTTGTATTTTCCAATACTGTGAGCCCTGGTGAATGCACTATAGGAAGCAGTTTTTTTTTCATTGATTGGAACTAATTTTACAGTTCCTTAAACCATAGTGGCACCAGCGGCAAGGAACTACTTCGAATGCCCATTTCAAACCTGAAAGTTTATTGAGCTGTAAAATTCCACACAGCAAAATGAGCTAGTCATTTAAACTTGCACTTTTCTTACGCATTGTGCACTGCAACCTGTATATAAGCAAATTTCACCGCAAAGATACGGAACGGTTTAAGCCAACAGCCAATTCAAAAGCAACAACTAACCAGCCAAGGGGTCCATGCCTACCGTATTTTCGCGTGTATAACCCGCACCAAAAATGGAAAAATTTCAGGGGTGAAGTAGAGGTGTGGATTACTATATGCGAGGTGCAGCTTCACCGCAATGCACATTGGGTCGTGATGCCCCTACAGCACTAACAGCGACTAAGCCACTGTTATCCCATTGACAGTGCTTATTTTGCACACACAGCTCAACAATGTAATAACTAAAAAAATGTATGCGACGAGTCATCCAGTTGCATGGTCAGCTAGGTAAGTTCTTTTGCATAAACAGATGTGTAATGTTACTTGAGTTAGTAGCCTTGGTCCGTCCTTTTATGTATAAAATATGCGGGTAATACGCAAGGATATATATTTTTTTAGTCGACGGAAAGTGGTGGGGTGGGTTATACGCGTGAAAATACGGTAAGTCTCAATTTGTGCATTAATCTCGTCAAGCGGTCTCACCGCTACATTGCAAAACAGGGTAACATGCCTAGCCGCAAACTTCCGAAATACGTTGCACACTCGACTTCCCTGGTGGTTTTAGCGTATCCCTTTCCCCGTAGCATGCAGCAGACAGAATTCACAATGGCTGTAACGTGAACACCATCCAATCGCCAATAACAGCAACAACACCTACAGTGTTGGTGCTTCGCAAACCATTCGGTGATCCAAGTGCAGGGAGCAGATTTCTGGGAACTACTGAGTGTGGCCATGGTGAGCCCAAGGATACGGGGTTTAATCCCTGGCCATGGTGGCTGCTTTTTAGGTGGACGCAAAAAGTGAAAACACATGTGTGTCATGATTTCAGCGCACATTAAAGTGGTCAAAATTAATCCGGAGCACTCCACTACGGCCCGCCTCGTAGACTGGGCGCATTACACCCCAAAATTTGAAATTTTGAATTCTGGGAACTAACATGAAACAGGCATACAATGAACGTGTGCTTATTGTGCCTATGAAGCCTTTCAGCTGCTTTGTAGCTAACAGACTCTTAAAACAGCTGCTGTCAAAAACCTCCCGTCATCAATTTCATATTTAAATGTTGGCCTAAAAGGAGGGGCTAGAAGCTGTTAACAGTATAGAGCCTCACATTTGAGGGACTGCAAATTGAGGTGTAGATGATAGGTGCGGGTGTTACTAATGGTGATTGGACACTGCGATGTTCCTAACGGTGATTGCTTTGTTCTCGTAGTTTCTGTGTACGTGAACTAAAGCTGAAAAAGATTTGACAGAACTACAGGGTTTGCACGCATGATGTCCCAAGAAAAGTTTTCTTGTGGAAAATATGTGCAATCCAAATCTTGAAAATTTCCACGTCACCCTTTTTTGCCCTCTATGCTGCAACCCCTCTTCTCAAACCAGTTCGGAAAGCGTCGACTCCTTTCAAAAAAACATGCACAGCCCTTGCCATTCAACTACTCAACAGAGTCAGGGTTTGGGCTAGTTGGTAGCAGTAATCCATGACTTTGTGTAGCGTTTTTTGCGCTACACGAAGTCATGCATTCAAGTGCTATCGATGTTGAGAGAAGCTGGCTCACGTGCTTTAACTTTGTCCTTTTCAAGCTACATAGTAACACCCTTGATAGAGCTAGACGGTCAGTGCAGAGACAGAGTTCACACGAACCAAAGTAGGTATTAGTGTCACTAGATAAGGTTTATTTAGCAACTCTGAATGAGACCACGTATATTAAGAGTTTACATGCAATTGACCCTTGAGTGGTGTATATAACTATACAGCATGAAGAACATGGGAATCAAACATATAAAGAGAAGAGGTGAATAAAGAGCAAATCTGGTAATTTTTCAAATAAATATCCTGTTTTACTTCCACCAGCCTTTTAAATACGGTTGAACCTCACTTTACTGTAAAATTACAAACAACGTGAAATCGCGAATTAAAGCACATGTGGAACACAGTTGAAACACGAATTTACAAATTTATAATTGAACGGACCAATTCAGATTCCCCGCCGTTTACCATAGGCGTAACTATATCTCGATTTTACATAGTTTCCGATTTAACCAAGTAATTCGGGCGTACTGGTGACTTCATGAAATCATGCGCGCACACGCACACACTTTGTTTAAGCTCAGTTTTAGCATTACGAACGGGCTGCTTGGAGTCTTCTGCTGGAGGGTGGCAAACTCGATTTTTTTTTTACATCTAGTTTAATGACCAATGCTCGGTGCTCTCAGGACAACAAACGCATCTTTCCATCAAAAGTTGAAAGGCGCCGGTAAGTATATTCCAATTAATCAAACCAAATCACTTTTACATGCTACGTTTTGAACAGAAATCGATAGCCCGTTTCGAGGCATTTTTCTACGTTTTTAATACTGACTTGCTGTCACACTCGCATTAAAGATAGCAAACACGCTTCTCTTGCGGTACTTGTCAGACGCGCTCGTTTGAGAAGTCCGCAGACGACAAGCAGATGTCACGTGACCCACATCCGCCGCGTAGCGCGCGGATTACGTTCCACCTGTTCCGGCACTTGACATTTGGACTTCACCAATCGCAAGGTCCCTCGCACGCAAGCGTACAGGGGTACAGGCAACGTCTTCCGCTCGGCTGCCGCGCACAGACGCAACGCGCGACAGCTAATGCGGCGTGGCTGTAAGACGATAAATGTGCCAGTAGCCGGAACATTAGTTAACGATCGTCTGCAGCACAGGCTGTTTGTTTACAAACTTCACGCAGGCTCACGCCAATGTCGCGACTGTCAACTGGACGTACCTTGTTCGCCGCAGCCATACGAATGATGGTTTTGACGGCTTCCACGACGTAGTAGCGCCCGTCGCCGCCTACGACGAGCATACATCCCTTCAAGTTGGGCCCTATCGTGTCGAAGATGGCCTGGATGAAGTTCTCCGTGTAGTTTGGCTCCATGAACGTCTTGGTGGGTTTGCGTAGGCCACTGGTGCCGGGCTTTTGGCCCGTGAAGGGCTTCGTCGGCATCACTTTGGCCTGCATTGCGAGGCTGGTTGTTTGAGCAGACGTCCTACAGGGTCAATGCGGACGTCGTCGTGGTAGCCCACTCAGCCGGGCTGCGCCCCCACCTGACACCGGCCCCAGCTTGGGCCACAACGCGCCCGGCGCCCGTCAGGTTGCGTTGCGATCGGTAGCGACTAATTAGACTAATCTCGTCTGCTTTGATATGAAGGAAAGAAAAGGTTTTCTTTCCTACGTAGCTTTGATGCCTAGAGTTTCATACAATATGAAACTGTATGCTTTGAGGAAACTGCTGATGAAAATGCAGCTGACGTGCGCCACCAACAAGATGAACGAATGCATGATTAAAATTTGCGCTGTGTGTCGCTTTATGCCCACATTGTTTCTACTTGGAAGCCTGAAGAACCTTTAAAATACTTTTACTACATCAGCAGCCAAAAAGGCAACGTTTAAAAAACTCCGATTAGGCAGTATTTTGATGAAGAGCTCATTTAGGTCATTTATCTAGTTAGAAATGGTAAAGGTCAAAGAGTCTTTCGTTTCAGAGCAAACTATGAGTCCATGATGCCTCTTTTATTTTAGTAATATTTTTAATCTGGTAAAAAAGTTATAATAAAAATTTATTTCTGTGCACAAAAAATTTTGGGCTCGGAATGACTTGCGCACCGTTCAATAGCCAATAAACGTGCTGTTTAAAGCCGCTGGGATTGAAAGCAGAAAACGACATGCGCTCCTGATTTTTACGCTGTGAATGTTGCTGTCCGGGTGTTTTCCTTTTGTGTCGGTGATATCTTATTTCATATTTTTCAAGTAGCTTGGCCTACTTCCTTCCCTGCTGCTGTAATTCTCATGAGCCCGATCCGAGATGGAAGTGTTCAAGAAAGACGATCGGCGCCTTCAACGGGACAGCTCGGATGAGTGCCTCAAAGAGATGGACAAAGCGGTAAAGAGCTTCGAGTAGCGCGCAATATTCGTTTTTTTAGTCGCAAACACGCGCTTTTTTTAGGACAAAGATACCTACTGTTACTGGTGACCTTGTTTCTTGGAAAACTAGTTTGCCGAAATTGTTTACGTTCTTCAAACTGCACTCGAATATTTCCACAGCAACGTTGCTGCATTTCCTGTGCTAGAAGTGCGCTTATCTCGTACCACGAATAAATTTAACGCTGAAGTTCGAAATTGATTGATTTTATTTGAGTTGTCATGCCGCGCGGCTGCAGCTGGGGCTGATGTTTGCATTGAAAATGGGCCATTTACTCCAGACGTTTGTCGTGAATGCAGCGATACCTGGCGATTACACAACGCAATGACTTTGGAAAAAAAATGACATGGTTACAATGGTAGTATTTGGGCGAGAATCATATCGGGGCAAGTCCTGTCGTGGCGAGGGGACAGACTGTTGCCAGCTTAAATGATTAATGCGTTGTTGGTTGTTGTATGGCGAGACGTGCACCGTTGCCGCGGACAGCCCGACCGTAGTCCTCGCAGCATGCACTTTTGCCAGCAGGCGGTAAGACTAGAGAAAGAGCGCCACTGATCAGTAGCTTAATTAGTAGAACTACGGGCCTTGGCACGAACACCCTAGGTTTTAACCTTAGCAGTGAAAGAAAATTTGCGAAATCTGCGATTGTTTCTTTTGCAAAATGCTTTCTTGGTTCAATTCTTCACATTATTTTCGCAAATAAGGGCGGTTTGTTCATGTAGGTCAGTTTAGTGGTGGACTGCGACATTTTAACATGTTTAATTAACGTTCTCCATTGCACTGGAAGTGCCTCTGTTGTATCTATAATGGAACGGAATATCGCAATCTGAAACAGCCTGCACTTCTCATCACACTATCGAGCCCGGATCATGATTCGCGAGGTGTATGATAATAAAGGAGCAGCTCTTTTAACTCTAACGTGCTCCCGAGATGACTGAACACTCTGCATTAATGTATAGTCGGAGCATTTCTGTGTCACTGTGCCAGTAGAGTGCGAGTGGAAATGACGTAATCAGTATAGTGTGTTGTGGCCGAGTGGCTAACTCGGCTTGTTCGTGTGAGCCATTGGCGGTTCTGAGATGTTGGGGCGGGTGTGTAATTGACCCTTCCCTGCCCTCCAATGCCTTCAAAACCGTACTGGCGTTCTGGAGATGTCTAAAGAACTGTGGCTCACCCGAGCATAGTTATAGCCATTTGCCACACTGTCACGCACAGAAGTATGTACAAACATTTCTTTTAAGCGTCTGCGTCGTTGCAAATGATGTGACACGGCCACACAATACCGAAAGTATCTTGGATGTATTATGTGGTGCTAATCTGTAGAAAGTTGACTTTAAATTAGGCCAAATCGTTGCTAATGTATCAAGGTGCTGTGGCAAAGTGTTGCAATGGATGTGAACAAGGCTCAATGCAGGCATTCAAGAAAATCGCATGTAGAGGGTGAGCGGAAAGAGGAGGAGTGCAAAGGAAGTAAAAGCCGTTACTCCTCCCTACTTTACAATTATTCATAGTTGGGCCGTTATAGTAAGTAGTGGGGGAGGCTTAAAACCAGCTAATCTGCTGCGGTGAGGATGGGCCTTTATAACTTACTGAAGTAAGCTTGACAATACCAATTATTGCAGCAGGGATGGAGGGTGGTTGTTCCATTTGGTCCTGGTTCTGTTGGTTGTTGGCATATAATGAATGACTTGTTACATGCGAAATGTTACTAAGTGTAGTGAGCGGCAGTCTGCAGAGCTTTAGAGTGTATTGATGCCAATAAAGCTCACAGAATGTGTATAATAGAATTCGGGCTTATATTTCACATTTTCACCACATTAAAAGCCAAGTGTGGTTTACATGGATACACAGCAAGATGTGGAACAGACGATAGTTCTTTCCAAGTGTCCCAGTAATTGGAATTTTCAACATTTATTTAATTAAACAAACACGTCGTGCCTTAACGGCTGTCTTGTTTGCAGTCTATTGAATTTTGGATAAATGAATTCAGTCAGTGTGAACATGCTTTTTTGTTCCTTTAGGCAGAGCATATATGAGACATTTAGTGCCACAGGTGTTCTTCGCAAATCACATTAGGGGATGGCATGATGAACTTCATTCCATCCATGTGTTGTAGCGTGTCATTGTTGGCTCAGTATCAGCACCAAAACTGGCACGGAGTAAACAACATTTGGGAGCTTTGGTTATTTTGCTCTTATTGCAAATGCCAACGTAATTTCGGGAAGGGCAAGTTAAACCTGTACATTCAGTGCACTATCATTCACCAATGTAGCCTGAAGTTTTGTTAAAGGGGGATGGGGTTTTTCAAAACTTGGGGCCTATAGTAACTGCCTCAATTTTTCTCCATTAAGGAAGCAGACTGGTTTTAAAGCTATTCTTTTTATTTACATTCCAATTTTAATGAAACTGCACAGAATTATGAAGTTTTTTGGGCTGATTTCAAATCTGTAATTAGATTTTCTGCAAGTTGAGTATTTTTTGAGATAATCAATGATTAATTGCCATTATTTTGGGCCACAAATATAAAATAACCACTCTGTACAAAATGGTGATTACCCCATGACTAGGCAGACAAATTACCAAAGAATACAACGTTGGAAGAATTTTTTTGATTTAGCTATTTTTTTTATTTGGCACACTAAACTTCACTCCTCCCGTGCTCTGCCAGAAATGGCTCAGAGGTGGTGTCAGTTGAACGCAATAATAATTTTCCAAAACCTCCATCTGAAAAATGTTTCCAACATTGTATTCTTCACACATTTAGGTGTCACAAGCAAAAAAAAAATTACAGTTGTACCTGGTCTGGGTGCTGACATTTCCTAGGGCAAAATTGCTAGCTTGGTGTTCCAAGAAAAGGGCCGTTTCACCATCGAATTCTGCGTGAACTGAGCTGTAAGAGTGCACTTTAAAATGCTATTTACAATAAAATATGGTGCCTGATGATGAGGAAATTTGCAGTCTGATAGAAAAACGGCCGTGGATGCCGTAAATGCCATTTTCCAGAAAACGTTTTTTTCGCCCCAAAGACCCACCTGTCCCCTTAAAGACCTCTGCGAGAGGTAGATGAGTGCAGTCATGTCATACGTGTAAAAAATGTGAATTGAAACCACAAGGAAGATTAAGGCAAGGAGTTTGAATTCGATGGGACGGGGGTGCATTTGGGAAGCGCGTTCAGGTAACTGACAGAGCATACAACCATCCCAATGCAAGCGCTTGCGGGGAGCATTGTTATGGCAACAAAGTGAGGTATGTATTGGCAAATGCGAGGCGAACTTTTTGAGTGATCCGTTGTGCTCTTGCCAAAAAAGTGTCTTGTGTAACGGCACGCTCAGGGAGATGATAGTGGGGTCCTGGTCTGCACTGCTCTGAGTTAAGTTTTTGTAGTACGTTTTCATTCGGAAGTGGTTTGCAGCTTTACCGTGTGTGATGCTTACCGTTCAATTCCTATATAAATTCCATTTGTTATGCATTGGTTTAGTATTTTGCGGTGCCGTCTTTCTATTGTAGCACCGTTTAGGCGAGCGGCGGATCCAGGCTGAACTTTCATTGTTTAGGCAACGAGAGGGCTGATAAGATCTTAGCACATGCCTAGGAGTGAAGAATGATGGGCGCTTAGTTGCAGCAGTGATGGGGGCGAACCATTTGCCCCCCAAACAATAAGGTGGGGTATGAAGCAGTTGTCTAATCCTTCTAAAACGCCGCAAAGGACCAAAGCTGTAGACCAGTGTAACAAAGCTTTAACGATAGTGTCTGGTCTGCCAACCCCATCATGCCTGTAGTTGTTTTATGTCATCTTATGTCAACAGTTGCTTGCGGGAAGCTATTGCGGTTTCACGCCGTCCGGCCCAGAAACTGCCTGTAAAGGATGCTTCACTGCAATCACGCTTGCAATGGAGGAAGGCCAACTTTAGGAAGGCGCACGTTGTGGGGCTGAGGTTGTGAGAATGGAAGAGCTCTACAAGATAATTTAAATCTCCAAAGACTCGTTGGCGTAGGCGATCCTAAAGCGATCACTTTTATGCCACCCACCTCCCCCCAGGAGGAGGGGGGGGGGGGGGGGATTGGTTGAGAATTTGAAGTTAAACCAAAAGCGACGCCTGCAAGACCATTTCAGACCCAAGGTATACCTCAAGATAACGCACTAAGGGCACTGTGTGGCTGTGATTGGCAGAATACCTCATATGTTAACCTGTGATTGCTTTGCGTTTTTCTTTTTTTTGCACTCCAATGCCGCAAATACTAATCAAGCTACAGCGACACCTTTCGACCGACTACACCTCTTGCCTGTGTTGATACTATCTGGAATGATGAAACGGAGGTATATAAACAGGCAATGAGGACAAAATTTGATAGAGCTGCCCTCTGGTAACTCACTCAGCTCCATGCAGCCACAAAAGACGTATCTTTAATTGAGAAAATGCCACAAATATTGTCACAGACTTTGGCCAGATTCCCGAGAAACTTACACGGAGCATACCCGCATATCCATGTGGCCGATCTCTCCCTATCTGGGCATGTGCTCCGGCGGAAAGACGCTGGTAGATGACCAACGGAATGAAGAGAAGGTAGACGAAGTCCGAGCTCCCGCTGGACTGGGTTCGCGCCATCAACCCGCCGCTCTCCCGGTGACTACGGTGTCTTTTCTAAATACACCTTCTTCCTGACTACCTATCTATGCGTCGTCACGTGACAATATTAAGGAACTTTCGTTTTTCCTGCTACAGTGATGTGATATGGGCATAAGTGATGTGTGGTGGGCATCCTCGATTTGCCAGTCCTGCACAGTCTGCGGGCAGTCAGAGGGCTGCGTTCAGACCGAGAGTCCCATAGGAATACATGGGAAAATTGAGTGCCAGGTGCGTTTCGGGCAGTCCGCAGGCAATCCGGGACTGATAATCGCAGAGGACCAATATGGGCAAGCACTTAAAAAGTTATCATTGTGTTAGCATGAAGGCAATGCAATCAAAGGGAACTGCAGGTCCCACTATAATCGCCAAGTCATGTTTGTTTGTGGCGGCTTAAGGTCGGCAGCTACCAACCGCATGAACGAGATTCTGTGATGTTATAGAGAAGTTGCCGTAAAGTCGATGGGGACTCGCCCCTGCTTTATCTGTATGTTTTTTGATATCTCCATTATTTGCTTGAAGTTTGCCATAAAATTGTTATCAGTGCTATCAAGACGAAGCAGTATTTATGATGAACCCAACTTTTAGTGGGTCTTCGTGGCCTTATTAAGTTTCCCTTCCTAATAGGTAACTCAGTTGTTTCTGTTGGGCTTTTTCGGGTTCTCTGCAGGCCCTGGTGGATCGCGTCCGCCGACTGGAAGCGCACGTGCGGCAGCTGCAGAACCTTCTCCAAGCGAGGGACACCAAACGGCCGGCACAACCGGCCAGACCATTCAACTTTAGCCGGTGAGCGCTGTGTGCAGCTGGGAGTAGAAGAGGGCAGCATAGTCCCATAACCTTTATAGCCGCTAGGGGAATTTTCGTCCGCTTTCTTCGTGACTTGTGCAGACCGATATCTGGGGAGAATTAGGGAAATTTGAGCAGGGTCGTGGCTGCGCGCTTGTTGGTGTCGTTGCTGAAGAATTTAAGACATGTTTGTTATGCTCAGAGAAAGGACGCAGGACCTTATTATGCAGGCTTACTTTCATAAATCTTCCATTTTCAAAGTAGGGATGACAAAAAACTTTGCAAGATGATCACTGCAAGGTGATACGATCTGTTGCAATTATTCGTCAATTTGATCTTCGAGGATCTCAGCCACCACGGCCGCTTTTCAGGTGAAGGCATAAAGTGAGAACGCTGTTGGTGAGACTTTGGTACACTTCAAGGATCCCCAGGTGGTCAAGAATAATCCGGACCCGTGGTGTAACTTTGGCACCCTATAATCTGAATCTGATCTTCGGGGATAGTGTTCCGTATGATTCCATATGCTCGCATTGCTTTAGGTGATTGCGTCTGAATTTCGTTTACAGTTTCCGGCATACCCACACGTGTAGGGCTAGTGTGGTTTGCATTTTCCCACATGTCCCTGTATGTGTGGGAATTCGTAGGGAACTTGAATTTAAATAGCGCAGGGCAATAGAACTCTAGTGGTGCCGTCAGAGACATCCTGCGGACTTTTCAAAGTTGTCCCTGGTGTTTAGGTGTCACCGATTTCCGTTCTTAGGTTCACCCTGTTTCTGTGTGGTTGGCCGAGCGTAACAAAATACGAGTGTTTTTTTTTTTTTTTTTTAGGAAAGGTTTCTTCGAATCTGCAACTTGCTGGCAGTCAATCGCTGTTAGCACCGCCTTGGCCGATCCACAACTCATGTGACCTCCTTTTGACAGCGAAGCTGTTTAGCAAATTGTTATTTTTCGTGTCCGCAGTTAAAAATACCCGTAAATTGCCAAGTGTGTACCCACTTGGGGAGATAGGGCAAGAATTTCGGGCATACCCACTAAGGGTGATTGGCCAAGATGTGCCGAAATTAGCATACGCACTTGGAGATATTGGCCAAGATTGGCCAGAAAAACAAATCCAGCGTTTGCCATAATCTTGGCAACGCCCGCTTGGAATGAGAAAGCCTCTCGCGTTCTCAGTAATCGTGACAACACTTGCTTGGAACGAGTAAGACACGTCATAGTGTGCGCCCCTCCAAAGTGATGTCCAATGATTATCTCTTCCGAAAAAATGAAGGAAGCTCGCACTTATAGCAACAATGATGGAGTAAAGGTCGTTGTGGCAGCGAAGAAGAAGCAAATCGGCTGCAATCGGGGACTTCAATCGTCGTGATTGCCGTGAAGGTTGCTTACAGCTTCGCCACCTTCAAGTCTTGCGCGTTAGTGTGAGCTTCCTTCATTTTTTGTATTTGTTTTCCGGCACAGTTTTTGTGGGCAAGGTGTAACCTGACCGGAGGAATTGAGAAGGGCGTTGGCGTGGTATTGCAATGCAAAGGTATCATAACAATAGTTGCATTAGCCAAAAGGGAAGTTTAGTTTCTCCGAACAGTGCCTCGGCTTTGGTTGTTGTAGTAGCGCCGGGCTATGGGTGGATATAGGCTGCTTGGGAATCTTCAGCGTGCGCCAAATTGCGTTTGTTTTTCGCTTGCGGCCTGTGTTGAGCCCCTGATGGACCACGGTGTGTCAAAGTGGCAGGAGAAACTATAGCCTGCAGATGTTTTGAGACGGTTGGAGGCCTTAATCGTACAGGTGAGATCCGTTTCCAATTAAGTACAAGCCTGGCACCTCCTGTTTGCTTCCAGCGTCATTTACTGGTTTGCTTTAACACGCTCTTTGTGCTCTTTTGAACTACTGAACAGGCGCCACTGTTCGGCCTTGGTAGAGCATTGGGTTTTGGTCTGAATGGCCTAGGTTCAAGCCTTGGCAGTTGAAAATGTTTTCTGAAAACCCGTGATTTTTTTTTTTTTTGTTACTGTAAAATAGTCACTTAGTTCAATTTTACACAGTTCTTTGCAAATAAGGGAAGTTCGGTACAGTTAAACCTCATTTCAACGAGACAGGCTGTGACGAAATAATGGATATAACCAGCAAATTGTAATTCCCCGTGAAAGTCACCATAAAAAAAAATGTATTTGAAACCTCACTTTAACAAGGTAAAACTTGCCCATTACGGGATATAAATAAACTTCATAAACTTCATTAAGAAATGAAATTTTGAGCCAATTTCACGACAGTGTGCAACACGGATTTGAGACGGTGTGCAAGGCGACAACTGTTTTTAGCAGTGCAAAACTCTCGCGGTGCATCCTCCAGTAAGGCACGCAAAGCTGGATGGCGTGCCACCTGTCCGCAGCGCCGTGAAGCCTTTCCACCTTCCTCTCGCTGCACATGGCACGCAGCTGCACATGGCCCGCATGGCTGCGGTGTGCTCAGCTGCAAGTTTCACCGTTGTCACCCGCTGGCGTGTGCCACATTGTTGAGATCTCTGGGTGTTTTTTTTTTTCTTTTGGGTGCTTCAGCCTTATTTTTTATCGTGCTGCATTTGTGATCCGAGCGGCATGAACGCGCCAGGCGGGAAACAAAAGCGAAAGGTGGCTATGATAAAAGCCGTCATATCGGCCACGAAGCAGCTGAGCAAGCCATCATTCGCGTCAAAAAGGATGCAGCAATGTCCAATTACAGACTTCTTTGCAGCAAAGTCTGCTTGAAATATACGAGTTGCGTGTTTTGAACTGCAATAAAGCAGGAGCTGGGCTTTCCCTTTTTATCTCCGGAATTCGGTTATTTTGTTGTGTGCCGTCATGTGGCGAGATCCAATTCGCTCCCTATTTGCTTAGGGTAGCTACAGTGCACAACATCTGCAGTAAATGCCCGCTACGGCTATAAGAAAATATTGGTTACAACAAGCAAATCGCAGCACCCCTTCAATTTCATTATAACGAGATTTAACTGCATGTTAGGTAGGTCTATTGGCACGTCGCAGCATATCAACACTTTTAATTTACTTTCTGCATCGCACCAGAAGTGCCTTGCTTGTGTCTATCTTGGAACGGACTGTTGCGTGCTACAGTGAACACAGTTTGGATGATCATGATGATTACTGTTATGATGGTGATGAGATACCGCCTGGTACCACCTGGGTCCCTTGTGCAGGTTCAAGCGGCGGCACGTGGCCCTCCGACTGCTCTACCTGGGCTGGGACTACAACGGCTACGCCTTGCAGGAGGACTCCGGTCTCACCATCGAGGCGGCGCTCTTCGATGCCCTGACCCAGACCCGCCTCCTGGAGGACCGCACTCAGGCTCACTACCACCGGTGCGGCCGCACAGACAAGGGTGTCTCAGCCTTCAGCCAGGTCAGCAGCCAGGGTACACCGCTCTTTCAAGGTGTACCTATTCTCCAGTGTTGCTCAATGTACACTGGTTATGAAACTCCCCATGGGCCCCATGTAGCAAAAACCGGTCCATGGTTGACTCCCCCGCACTGGGGGGCAAACAGGGTCAGTTGACTAGCTTGCCATCTGTCGGTAGAAAGTTGAAGTAGTACTAAAGTGCTTGTGGCTGCTTTCGTAAATAATAAAAGGAAAAACCTTGGAAACATAAGTAAACGTCACCTACTTTAATGTCGCCTAATTTAAAAAGCAAGGTTTCTTTTATTAAGTTTGGTTTCTGGGTAAATGTTTAGCAAAGTTTCCAATTTTTCTCAAACCCTAGGTTTCACGCCGATTCACTGGCCCCTCAGACTCGCCTAAGCAGGGGTGCTCACACTGCTGGGATCCTGAAACTGAGTTTTGAAACGAAAAATTCTGCCTATTCACAGCATGTACTTTATGTACGTGCGCCGAAGGCACTGTGTGGGCTAGCCAGCGGGTTAAAGGGACACTGAAGTGAATTTGTCAAGCTCCCGTTTTTGCTTGCACTGCGTAGACTGGCTCAAATTAGCACACTTTTCATCGTTTATCCGGTTGACAAATCGGTAATTATTTTACAAAGCGCGAAAGAAGAAAAACTACCATGCGCGGTTTGCGGCGGCGGCACCAACTAAGGCTGTGACGTTGGGAGGAGGGGCGCCGTGATTGGACGATGCCCAAGGTTAGCAATCAAACAAGTTTCGGTTTCGGTTTCGGTTCTGTAAAACATAACCAATGGCGTTGTTGGATGGGCATTCTCAATATCTCAGTAATCATCGTACCGCTCTTCTGCCATGTTGTCGGCTGTAAAATGCACAAGATAATCCTCCCAGGACGGCTTGTAGTCGTAGCATTCACTAGCCGAGACCTACGCAGTGCATGAACGCCCTCCGCGTACCCGCAGACGCCCAAATGTCATGCGCTTTTCCCCCATATTTGGAGCTTACCTCCCTCATGCCTGTATCGTAAAAAGCGTGTTCGCACCAGGCCAAGGGTCTGTTCATTCTGGCCTGTGCCCACTGCCTGCAAGCAGTCATTGCTTATGGCAACAGCACGCCAACGAGAACTCGCTAGCGCGCCAGTGCCAACCTGCGCGCGTTTTGTGAACTCGTTAGTGTAGCCATGAACGTTGCGGCCCAAAAAAAGGTGAACTCAATATAGAAAACATCCGCGGAAAACAAAAAAGTTAACTTACAAAAAAAAAAGCACGTACCCGTGGGGATTCGAACTCGTGACTTGCAAAACAATTGCGGTGACATACCTAGCGCCCCAGACCACTGAGCCACGAAGCGGGATGCGGAGGCCTTGCTAATATAGGGTATATATTGTACAACCGGTTTACACTTTTATTTAGTTTTGGCATTTCAAGCAGCTTAGGTGACTATTTGTTGTACTACGCTCGTGCAGTAAGCGTCGCCCGAGTTTCCACAGTAGCTCACGTCTAGCAATTGCATTTCGTAGACGGAAAAGCGTTCGCAGATGCGTAGTCGTGCTGCTGACCGCTGTGCTTGTTCGCCCAGCGCAAAAAAGTGCTTCCCGCGCCCTAGTTTTACGCTGTACGGTAAAAATATCAGTTGATTTTATTTCCTTAGTACCTATATTGACTTCGCTGACTCTTCTCCCGCCTTCAAGAGGCCTTATATTTTCCTACTGGCGTACCAGTCAGCGAAGCGTCGCATGTGCGCTTGTGCAGCGCTTGTGTGAAGCGACCTTGACTTGGAGCTAGATACAGTGTACGAACAAACCAAGTAAAGAAAGGCACATTCTTCCATTCACAAACGTGTCCTGGCTTCGTTTCAACTAAGCGAACGAATTGCGACCAAGCAATTTTTTTTAACCTCCTTGATTGCGACGACCCGCCGGCGGCCGGCGGACGAAACGCTGGGCCGACTGACTCTGTGTGAAGGCCGGGGAGCCGTGCATTAGCGCAGCCAATTGCCAACTCATCCCCTCCTGACGTCACACGAAAACGCCACAGAAAATGGGCGAGCGTAAAGAGAGGAGGACAGCATATTCGAATTAGTTTTTCTACTAAATAAAATCGCGTAAACGCGCCTAGAGTGGTCGCAACATGGCCTGGGGACTCCGGACTACAATTTGCGCTAGTAATCCCGCAATGTTTACATATCACTTCAGTGTCGCTTTAATGTGGTAAACAGTGAGTGAGTGAGCAAGCGCGCGTGGAGAGAGAGAGAGAGAGAGAGAGAGAGAGAGAGAGAGAGAGAGAGAGAGAGAGAGAGAGAGAGAGAGAGAGAGAGAGAGAGAGAGAGAGAGAGAGAGAGAGAGAGAGAGAGAGAGAGAGAGAGAGAGAGAGAGAGAGAGAGGGTGGGGGGGGGGGGGGGGGGGGAGGAGGAGGAGGCTGCGCGGTGGCACAGTTCTTGTAGGGAGTGGTGGTCTTGGCATGCATCGGTCAGTCAGGGTGTCCCCCCGTGACGATGGTGAGGGGATACGGGTCATGATAGGGTGTAGGCGAGGAACCACTTGAGTTGTTGGGAAGTGTGGGCCAGCAAGCTTGCCAAATAAGCTGGATTTGCCAGTGCAGTTCATCTTGATCTCGTCACTTTGTGTAATTCAGTTTGAAATTTCCGCCC